>NC_090446.1:544836652-546335007 GCF_031143425.1 Pleurodeles waltl | reverse complement strand
GTTTTTAACTGTTTGGGGGTCATTTTAACTTTTAAGAGTCTTCTGGCTTTTCTCATTCTAGGGGGAATTTCGTTTTAATTTCGTTTTAATACATAAAGGGATTGGGATTAATCGATTTTTTTTTCCTCTTGTGGATTTACAAGTATTGGGGGCATATTCCTGTTTCTGTGTCTGTGTTTTTGGGACTTTTGTTGATTCCCTGCTTTTTAGCAACCTTGGGACCCGTGTTCAGTGGTTCCGGGTTGCTTACTCTTTTTTCGTTTTTTCTTCTCCCCACTTCCTGGTTGGGACGAATCAGACCGCCATTTTGGGTCAGCGGTCTAGTCGTTTTCCTTAGGCTTTTCAGCCTCGTTTGGCTCCCCGGCTCATTTAATGCCGGAAGGACGCCGGACACGCACCTAACCTGACTGTGTGAGCATCTTTTAATTTTTAAGAATCAAATGTTTTTAACTGTTTGGGGGACATTTTAACTTTTAAGAGTCTTCTGGCTTTTCTCATTCTAGGGGGAATTTCGTTTTAATTTCGTTTTAATACATAAAGGGATTGGGATTAATCGAATTTTTTTTCCTCTTGTGGATTTACAAGTATTGGGGGCATATTCCTGTTTCTGTGTCTGTGTTTTTGGGACTTTTGTTGATTCCCTGCTTTTTAGCAACCTTGGTACCCGTGTTCAGTGGTTCCCGGTTGCTTACTCTTTTTTCGTTTTTTCTTCTCCCCACTGCCTGGTTGGGACGAATCAGACCGCCATTTTGGGTCAGCGGTCTAGTCGTTTTCCTTAGGCTTTTCAGCCTCGTTTGGCTCCCCGGCTCATTTAATGCCGGAAGGACGCCGGACGCGCAGCTAACCTGACTGTGTGAGCATCTTTTAATTTTTAAGAATCAAATGTTTTTAACTGTTTGGGGGACATTTTAACTTTTAAGAGTCTTCTGGCTTTTCTCATTCTAGGGGGAATTTCGTTTTAATTTCGTTTTAATACATAAAGGGATTGGGATTAATCGATTTTTTTTTCCTCTTGTGGATTTACAAGTATTGGGGGCATATTCCTGTTTCTGTGTCTGTGTTTTTGGGACTTTTGTTGATTCCCTGCTTTTTAGCAACCTTGGGACCAGTGTTCAGTGGTTCCCGGTTGCTTACTCTTTTTTCGTTTTTTCTTCTCCCCACTTCCTGGTTGGGACGAATCAGACCGCCATTTTGGGTCAGCGGTCTAGTCGTTTTCCTTAGGCTTTTCAGCCTCGTTTGGCTCCCCGGCTCATTTAATGCCAGAAGGACGCCGGACGCGCAGCTAACCTGACTGTGTGAGCATCTTTTAATTTTTAAGAATCAAATGTTTTTAACTGTTTGGGGGACATTTTAACTTTTAAGAGTCTTCTGGCTTTTCTCATTCTAGGGGGAATTTCGTTTTAATTTCGTTTTAATACATAAAGGGATTGGGATTAATCGAATTTTTTTCCTCTTGTGGATTTACAAGTATTGGGGGCATATTCCTGTTTCTGTGTCTGTGTTTTTGGGACTTTTGTTGATTCCCTGCTTTTTAGCAACCTTGGGACCCGTGTTCAGTGGTTCCCGGTTGCTTACTCTTTTTTCGTTTTTTCTTCTCCCCTCTTCCTGGTTGGGGCGAATCAGACCGCCATTTTGGGTCAGCGGTCTAGTCGTTTTCCTTAGGCTTTTCAGCCTCGTTTGGCTCCCCGGCTCATTTAATGCCGGAAGGACGCCGGACACGCAGCTAACCTGACTGTGTGAGCATCTTTTAATTTTTAAGAATCAAATGTTTTTAACTGTTTGGGGGACATTTTAACTTTTAAGAGTCTTCTGGCTTTTCTCATTCTAGGGGGAATTTCGTTTTAATTTCGTTTTAATACATAAAGGGATTGGGATTAATCAAATTTTTTTTCCTCTTGTGGATTTACAAGTATTGGGGGCATATTCCTGTTTCTGTGTCTGTGTTTTTGGGACTTTTGTTGATTCCCTGCTTTTTAGCAACCTTGGGACCCGTGTTCAGTGGTTCCCGGTTGCTTACTCTTTTTTCGTTTTTTCTTCTCCCCACTTCCTGGTTGGGACGAATCAGACCGCCATTTTGGGTCAGCGGTCTAGTCGTTTTCCTTAGGCTTTTCAGCCTCGTTTGGCTCCCCGGCTCATTTAATGCCGGAAGGACGCCGGACGCGCAGCTAACCTGACTGTGTGAGCATCTTTTAATTTTTAAGAATCAAATGTTTTTAACTGTTTGGGGGACATTTTAACTTTTAAGAGTCTTCTGGCTTTTCTCATTCTAGGGGGAATTTCGTTTTAATTTCGTTTTAATACATAAAGGGATTGGGATTAATCAAATTTTTTTTCCTCTTGTGGATTTACAAGTATTGGGGGCATATTCCTGTTTCTGTGTCTGTGATTTTGGGACTTTTGTTGATTCCCTGCTTTTTAGCAACCTTGGGACCCGTGTTCAGTGGTTCCCGGTTGGTTACTCTTTTTTCGTTTTTTCTTCTCCCCACTTCCTGGTTGGGACGAATCAGACCGCCATTTTGGGTCAGCGGTCTAGTCGTTTTCCTTAGGCTTTTCAGCCTCGTTTGGCTCCCCGGCTCATTTAATGCAGGAAGGACGCCGGACGCGCAGCTAACCTGACTGTGTGAGCATCTTTTAATTTTTAAGAATCAAATGTTTTTAACTGTTTGGGGGACATTTTAACTTTTTAGAGTCTTCTGGCTTTTCTCATTCTAGGGGGAATTTCGTTTTAATTTTGTTTTAATACATAAAGGGATTCTGATTAATCGAATTTTTTTTTCCTCTTGTGGATTTACAAGTATTGGGGGCATATTCCTGTTTCTGTGTCTATGATTTTGGGACTTTTGTTGATTCCCTGCTTTTTAGCAACCTTGGGACCCGTGTTCAGTGGTTCCCGGTTGGTTACTCTTTTTTCGTTTTTTCTTCTCCCCACTTCCTGGTTGGGACGAATCAGACCGCCATTTTGGGTCAGCGGTCTAGTCGTTTTCCTTAGGCTTTTCAGCCTCGTTTGGCTCCCCGGCTCATTTAATGCAGGAAGGACGCCGGACGCGCAGCTAACCTGACTGTGTGAGCATCTTTTAATTTTTAAGAATCAAATGTTTTTAACTGTTTGGGGGACATTTTAACTTTTAAGAGTCTTCTGGCTTTTCTCATTCTAGGGGGAATTTCGTTTTAATTTTGTTTTAATACATAAAGGGATTGGGATTAATCGAATTTTTTTTCCTCTTGTGGATTTACAAGTATTGGGGGCATATTCCTGTTTCTGTGTCTGTGTTTTTGGGACTTTTGTTGATTCCCTGCTTTTTAGCAACCTTGGGACCCGTGTTCAGTGGTTCCCGGTTGCTTACTCTTTTTTCGTTTTTTCTTCTCCCCACTTCCTGGTTGGGACGAATCAGACCGCCATTTTGGGTCAGCGGTCTAGTCGTTTTCCTTAGGCTTTTCAGCCTCGTTTGGCTCCCCGGCTCATTTAATGCCGGAAGGACGCCGGACGCGCAGCTAACCTGACTGTGTGAGCATCTTTTAATTTTTAAGAATCAAATGTTTTTAACTGTTTGGGGGACATTTTAACTTTTAAGAGTCTTCTGGCTTTTCTCATTCTAGGGGGAATTTCGTTTTAATTTCGTTTTAATACATAAAGGGATTGGGATTAATCGAAATTTTTTTCCTCTTGTGGATTTACAAGTATTGGGGGCATATTCCTGTTTCTGTGTCTGTGTTTTTGGGACTTTTGTTGATTCCCTGCTTTTTAGCAACCTTGGGACCCGTGTTCAGTGGTTCCCGGTTGCTTACTCTTTTTTCGTTTTTTCTTCTCCCCACTTCCTGGTTGGGACGAATCAGACCGCCATTTTGGGTCAGCGGTCTAGTCGTTTTCCTTAGGCTTTTCAGCCTCGTTTGGCTCCCCGGCTCATTTAATGCCGGAAGGACGCCGGACGCACAGCTAACCTGACTGTGTGAGCATCTTTTAATTTTTAAGAATCAAATGTTTTTAACTGTTTGGGGGACATTTTAACTTTTAAGAGTCTTCTGGCTTTTCTCATTCTAGGGGGAATTTCGTTTTAATTTCGTTTTAATACATAAATGGATTGGGATTAATCGAATTTTTTTTCCTCTTGTGGATTTACAAGTATTGGGGGCATATTCCTGTTTCTGTGTCTGTGTTTTTGGGACTTTTGTTGATTCCCTGCTTTTTAGCAACCTTGGGACCAGTGTTCAGTGGTTCCCGGTTGCTTACTCTTTTTTCGTTTTTTCTTCTCCCCACTTCCTGGTTGGGACGAATCAGACCGCCATTTTGGGTCAGCGGTCTAGTCGTTTTCCTTAGGCTTTTCAGCCTCGTTTGGCTCCCCGGCTCATTTAATGCCAGAAGGACGCCGGACGCGCAGCTAACCTGACTGTGTGAGCATCTTTTAATTTTTAAGAATCAAATGTTTTTAACTGTTTGGGGGACATTTTAACTTTTAAGAGTCTTCTGGCTTTTCTCATTCTAGGGGGAATTTCGTTTTAATTTCGTTTTAATACATAAAGGGATTGGGATTAATCGAATTTTTTTCCTCTTGTGGATTTACAAGTATTGGGGGCATATTCCTGTTTCTGTGTCTGTGTTTTTGGGACTTTTGTTGATTCCCTGCTTTTTAGCAACCTTGGGACCCGTGTTCAGTGGTTCCCGGTTGCTTACTCTTTTTTCGTTTTTTCTTCTCCCCTCTTCCTGGTTGGGGCGAATCAGACCGCCATTTTGGGTCAGCGGTCTAGTCGTTTTCCTTAGGCTTTTCAGCCTCGTTTGGCTCCCCGGCTCATTTAATGCCGGAAGGACGCCGGACACGCAGCTAACCTGACTGTGTGAGCATCTTTTAATTTTTAAGAATCAAATGTTTTTAACTGTTTGGGGGACATTTTAACTTTTAAGAGTCTTCTGGCTTTTCTCATTCTAGGGGGAATTTCGTTTTAATTTCGTTTTAATACATAAAGGGATTGGGATTAATCAAATTTTTTTTCCTCTTGTGGATTTACAAGTATTGGGGGCATATTCCTGTTTCTGTGTCTGTGTTTTTGGGACTTTTGTTGATTCCCTGCTTTTTAGCAACCTTGGGACCCGTGTTCAGTGGTTCCCCGGTTGCTTACTCTTTTTTCGTTTTTTCTTCTCCCCACTTCCTGGTTGGGACGAATCAGACCGCCATTTTGGGTCAGCGGTCTAGTCGTTTTCCTTAGGCTTTTCAGCCTCGTTTGGCTCCCCGGCTCATTTAATGCCGGAAGGACGCCGGACGCGCAGCTAACCTGACTGTGTGAGCATCTTTTAATTTTTAAGAATCAAATGTTTTTAACTGTTTGGGGGACATTTTAACTTTTAAGAGTCTTCTGGCTTTTCTCATTCTAGGGGGAATTTCGTTTTAATTTCGTTTTAATACATAAAGGGATTGGGATTAATCGAATTTTTTTTCCTCTTGTGGATTTACAAGTATTGGGGGCATATTCCTGTTTCTGTGTCTGTGTTTTTGGGACTTTTGTTGATTCCCTGCTTTTTAGCAACCTTGGGACCCGTGTTCAGTGGTTCCCGGTTGCTTACTCTTTTTTCGTTTTTTCTTCTCCCCACTTCCTGGTTGGGACGAATCAGACCGCCATTTTGGGTCAGCGGTCTAGTCGTTTTCCTTAGGCTTTTCAGCCTCGTTTGGCTCCTCGGCTCATTTAATGCAGGAAGGACGCCGGACGCGCAGCTAACCTGACTGTGTGAGCATCTTTTAATTTTTAAGAATCAAATGTTTTTAACTGTTTGGGGGACATTTTAACTTTTAAGAGTCTTCTGGCTTTTCTCATTCTAGGGGGAATTTCGTTTTAATTTTGTTTTAATACATAAAGGGATTGGGATTAATCGAATTTTTTTTCCTCTTGTGGATTTACAAGTATTGGGGGCATATTCCTGTTTCTGTGTCTGTGTTTTTGGGACTTTTGTTGATTCCCTGCTTTTTAGCAACCTTGGGACCCGTGTTCAGTGGTTCCCGGTTGCTTACTCTTTTTTCGTTTTTTCTTCTCCCCACTTCCTGGTTGGGACGAATCAGACCGCCATTTTGGGTCAGCGGTCTAGTCGTTTTCCTTAGGCTTTTCAGCCTCGTTTGGCTCCCCGGCTCATTTAATGCCGGAAGGACGCCGGACGCGCAGCTAACCTGACTGTGTGAGCATCTTTTAATTTTTAAGAATCAAATGTTTTTAACTGTTTGGGGGACATTTTAACTTTTAAGAGTCTTCTGGCTTTTCTCATTCTAGGGGGAATTTCGTTTTAATTTCGTTTTAATACATAAAGGGATTGGGATTAATCGAAATTTTTTTCCTCTTGTGGATTTACAAGTATTGGGGGCATATTCCTGTTTCTGTGTCTGTGTTTTTGGGACTTTTGTTGATTCCCTGCTTTTTAGCAACCTTGGGACCCGTGTTCAGTGGTTCCCGGTTGCTTACTCTTTTTTCGTTTTTTCTTCTCCCCACTTCCTGGTTGGGACGAATCAGACCGCCATTTTGGGTCAGCGGTCTAGTCGTTTTCCTTAGGCTTTTCAGCCTCGTTTGGCTCCCCGGCTCATTTAATGCCGGAAGGACGCCGGACGCACAGCTAACCTGACTGTGTGAGCATCTTTTAATTTTTAAGAATCAAATGTTTTTAACTGTTTGGGGGACATTTTAACTTTTAAGAGTCTTCTGGCTTTTCTCATTCTAGGGGGAATTTCGTTTTAATTTCGTTTTAATACATAAAGGGATTGGGATTAATCGATTTTTTTTTCCTCTTGTGGATTTACAAGTATTGGGGGCATATTCCTGTTTCTGTGTCTGTGTTTTTGGGACTTTTGTTGATTCCCTGCTTTTTAGCAACCTTGGGACCCGTGTTCAGTGGTTCCCGGTTGCTTACTCTTTTTTCGTTTTTTCTTCTCCCCACTTCCTGGTTTTGACGAATCAGACCGCCATTTTGGGTCAGCGGTCTAGTCGTTTTCCTTAGGCTTTTCAGCCTCGTTTGGCTCCCCGGCTCATTTAATGCGGAAGGACGCCGGACGCGCAGCTAACCTGACTGTGTGAGCATCTTTTAATTTTTAAGAATCAAATGTTTTTAACTGTTTGAAGGACATTTTAACTTTTAAGAGTCTTCTGGCTTTTCTCATTCTAGGGGGAATTTCGTTTTAATTTCGTTTTAATACATAAAGGGATTGGGATTAATCGAAATTTTTTTCCTCTTGTGGATTTACAAGTATTGGGGGCATATTCCTGTTTCTGTGTCTGTGTTTTTGGGACTTTTGTTGATTCCCTGCTTTTTAGCAACCTTGGGACCCGTGTTCAGTGGTTCCCGGTTGCTTACTCTTTTTTCGTTTTTTCTTCTCCCCACTTCCCTGGTTGGGACGAATCAGACCGCCATTTTGGGTCAGCGGTCTAGTCGTTTTCCTTAGGCTTTTCAGCCTCGTTTGGCTCCCCGGCTCATTTAATGCCGGAAGGACGCCGGACGCGCAGCTAACCTGACTGTGTGAGCATCTTTTAATTTTTAAGAATCAAATGTTTTTAACTGTTTGGGGGTCATTTTAACTTTTAAGAGTCTTCTGGCTTTTCTCATTCTAGGGGGAATTTCGTTTTAATTTCGTTTTAATACATAAAGGGATTGGGATTAATCGATTTTTTTTTCCTCTTGTGGATTTACAAGTATTGGGGGCATATTCCTGTTTCTGTGTCTGTGTTTTTGGGACTTTTGTTGATTCCCTGCTTTTTAGCAACCTTGGGACCCGTGTTCAGTGGTTCCCGGTTGCTTACTCTTTTTTCGTTTTTTCTTCTCCCCACTTCCTGGTTGGGACGAATCAGACCGCCATTTTGGGTCAGCGGTCTAGTCGTTTTCCTTAGGCTTTTCAGCCTCGTTTGGCTCCCCGGCTCATTTAATGCCGGAAGGACGCCGGACACGCACCTAACCTGACTGTGTGA
Source organism: Pleurodeles waltl (assembly GCF_031143425.1). NCBI lineage: Eukaryota > Metazoa > Chordata > Amphibia > Caudata > Salamandridae > Pleurodeles > Pleurodeles waltl. Next base: position 546,327,078 of record NC_090446.1, on the reverse strand, counting down.
GCATCTTTTAATTTTTAAGAATCAAATGTTTTTAACTGTTTGGGGGACATTTTAACTTTTAAGAGTCTTCTGGCTTTTCTCATTCTAGGGGGAATTTCGTTTTAATTTCGTTTTAATACATAAAGGGATTGGGATTAATCGAATTTTTTTTCCTCTTGTGGATTTACAAGTATTGGGGGCATATTCCTGTTTCTGTGTCTGTGTTTTTGGGACTTTTGTTGATTCCCTGCTTTTTAGCAACCTTGGTACCCGTGTTCAGTGGTTCCCGGTTGCTTACTCTTTTTTCGTTTTTTCTTCTCCCCACTGCCTGGTTGGGACGAATCAGACCGCCATTTTGGGTCAGCGGTCTAGTCGTTTTCCTTAGGCTTTTCAGCCTCGTTTGGCTCCCCGGCTCATTTAATGCCGGAAGGACGCCGGACGCGCAGCTAACCTGACTGTGTGAGCATCTTTTAATTTTTAAGAATCAAATGTTTTTAACTGTTTGGGGGACATTTTAACTTTTAAGAGTCTTCTGGCTTTTCTCATTCTAGGGGGAATTTCGTTTTAATTTCGTTTTAATACATAAAGGGATTGGGATTAATCGAATTTTTTTTCCTCTTGTGGATTTACAAGTATTGGGGGCATATTCCTGTTTCTGTGTCTGTGTTTTTGGGACTTTTGTTGATTCCCTGCTTTTTAGCAACCTTGGGACCAGTGTTCAGTGGTTCCCGGTTGCTTACTCTTTTTTCGTTTTTTCTTCTCCCCACTTCCTGGTTGGGACGAATCAGACCGCCATTTTGGGTCAGCGGTCTAGTCGTTTTCCTTAGGCTTTTCAGCCTCGTTTGGCTCCCCGGCTCATTTAATGCCAGAAGGACGCCGGACGCGCAGCTAACCTGACTGTGTGAGCATCTTTTAATTTTTAAGAATCAAATGTTTTTAACTGTTTGGGGGACATTTTAACTTTTAAGAGTCTTCTGGCTTTTCTCATTCTAGGGGGAATTTCGTTTTAATTTCGTTTTAATACATAAAGGGATTGGGATTAATCGAATTTTTTTCCTCTTGTGGATTTACAAGTATTGGGGGCATATTCCTGTTTCTGTGTCTGTGTTTTTGGGACTTTTGTTGATTCCCTGCTTTTTAGCAACCTTGGGACCCGTGTTCAGTGGTTCCCGGTTGCTTACTCTTTTTTCGTTTTTTCTTCTCCCCTCTTCCTGGTTGGGGCGAATCAGACCGCCATTTTGGGTCAGCGGTCTAGTCGTTTTCCTTAGGCTTTTCAGCCTCGTTTGGCTCCCCGGCTCATTTAATGCCGGAAGGACGCCGGACACGCAGCTAACCTGACTGTGTGAGCATCTTTTAATTTTTAAGAATCAAATGTTTTTAACTGTTTGGGGGACATTTTAACTTTTAAGAGTCTTCTGGCTTTTCTCATTCTAGGGGGAATTTCGTTTTAATTTCGTTTTAATACATAAAGGGATTGGGATTAATCAAATTTTTTTTCCTCTTGTGGATTTACAAGTATTGGGGGCATATTCCTGTTTCTGTGTCTGTGTTTTTGGGACTTTTGTTGATTCCCTGCTTTTTAGCAACCTTGGGACCCGTGTTCAGTGGTTCCCGGTTGCTTACTCTTTTTTCGTTTTTTCTTCTCCCCACTTCCTGGTTGGGACGAATCAGACCGCCATTTTGGGTCAGCGGTCTAGTCGTTTTCCTTAGGCTTTTCAGCCTCGTTTGGCTCCCCGGCTCATTTAATGCCGGAAGGACGCCGGACGCGCAGCTAACCTGACTGTGTGAGCATCTTTTAATTTTTAAGAATCAAATGTTTTTAACTGTTTGGGGGACATTTTAACTTTTAAGAGTCTTCTGGCTTTTCTCATTCTAGGGGGAATTTCGTTTTAATTTCGTTTTAATACATAAAGGGATTGGGATTAATCAAATTTTTTTTCCTCTTGTGGATTTACAAGTATTGGGGGCATATTCCTGTTTCTGTGTCTGTGATTTTGGGACTTTTGTTGATTCCCTGCTTTTTAGCAACCTTGGGACCCGTGTTCAGTGGTTCCCGGTTGGTTACTCTTTTTTCGTTTTTTCTTCTCCCCACTTCCTGGTTGGGACGAATCAGACCGCCATTTTGGGTCAGCGGTCTAGTCGTTTTCCTTAGGCTTTTCAGCCTCGTTTGGCTCCCCGGCTCATTTAATGCAGGAAGGACGCCGGACGCGCAGCTAACCTGACTGTGTGAGCATCTTTTAATTTTTAAGAATCAAATGTTTTTAACTGTTTGGGGGACATTTTAACTTTTTAGAGTCTTCTGGCTTTTCTCATTCTAGGGGGAATTTCGTTTTAATTTTGTTTTAATACATAAAGGGATTCTGATTAATCGAATTTTTTTTTCCTCTTGTGGATTTACAAGTATTGGGGGCATATTCCTGTTTCTGTGTCTATGATTTTGGGACTTTTGTTGATTCCCTGCTTTTTAGCAACCTTGGGACCCGTGTTCAGTGGTTCCCGGTTGGTTACTCTTTTTTCGTTTTTTCTTCTCCCCACTTCCTGGTTGGGACGAATCAGACCGCCATTTTGGGTCAGCGGTCTAGTCGTTTTCCTTAGGCTTTTCAGCCTCGTTTGGCTCCCCGGCTCATTTAATGCAGGAAGGACGCCGGACGCGCAGCTAACCTGACTGTGTGAGCATCTTTTAATTTTTAAGAATCAAATGTTTTTAACTGTTTGGGGGACATTTTAACTTTTAAGAGTCTTCTGGCTTTTCTCATTCTAGGGGGAATTTCGTTTTAATTTTGTTTTAATACATAAAGGGATTGGGATTAATCGAATTTTTTTTCCTCTTGTGGATTTACAAGTATTGGGGGCATATTCCTGTTTCTGTGTCTGTGTTTTTGGGACTTTTGTTGATTCCCTGCTTTTTAGCAACCTTGGGACCCGTGTTCAGTGGTTCCCGGTTGCTTACTCTTTTTTCGTTTTTTCTTCTCCCCACTTCCTGGTTGGGACGAATCAGACCGCCATTTTGGGTCAGCGGTCTAGTCGTTTTCCTTAGGCTTTTCAGCCTCGTTTGGCTCCCCGGCTCATTTAATGCCGGAAGGACGCCGGACGCGCAGCTATCCTGACTGTGTGAGCATCTTTTAATTTTTAAGAATCAAATGTTTTTAACTGTTTGGGGGAAATTTTAACTTTTTAGAGTCTTCTGGCTTTTCTCATTCTAGGGGGAATTTCGTTTTAATTTCGTTTTAATACATAAAGGGATTCTGATTAATCGAATTTTTTTTCCTCTTGTGGATTTACAAGTATTGGGGGCATATTCCTGTTTCTGTGTCTGTGATTTTGGGACTTTTGTTGATTCCCTGCTTTTTAGCAACCTTGGGACCCGTGTTCAGTGGTTCCCGGTTGCTTACTCTTTTTTCGTTTTTTCTTCTCCCCACTTCCTGGTTGGGACGAATCAGACCGCCATTTTGGGTCAGCGGTCTAGTCGTTTTCCTTAGGCTTTTCAGCCTCGTTTGGCTCCTCGGCTCATTTAATGCAGGAAGGACGCCGGACGCGCAGCTAACCTGACTGTGTGAGCATCTTTTAATTTTTAAGAATCAAATGTTTTTAACTGTTTGGGGGACATTTTAACTTTTAAGAGTCTTCTGGCTTTTCTCATTCTAGGGGGAATTTCGTTTTAATTTTGTTTTAATACATAAAGGGATTGGGATTAATCGAATTTTTTTTCCTCTTGTGGATTTACAAGTATTGGGGGCATATTCCTGTTTCTGTGTCTGTGTTTTTGGGACTTTTGTTGATTCCCTGCTTTTTAGCAACCTTGGGACCCGTGTTCAGTGGTTCCCGGTTGCTTACTCTTTTTTCGTTTTTTCTTCTCCCCACTTCCTGGTTGGGACGAATCAGACCGCCATTTTGGGTCAGCGGTCTAGTCGTTTTCCTTAGGCTTTTCAGCCTCGTTTGGCTCCCCGGCTCATTTAATGCCGGAAGGACGCCGGACGCGCAGCTAACCTGACTGTGTGAGCATCTTTTAATTTTTAAGAATCAAATGTTTTTAACTGTTTGGGGGACATTTTAACTTTTAAGAGTCTTCTGGCTTTTCTCATTCTAGGGGGAATTTCGTTTTAATTTCGTTTTAATACATAAAGGGATTGGGATTAATCGAATTTTTTTTCCTCTTGTGGATTTACAAGTATTGGGGGCATATTCCTGTTTCTGTGTCTGTGTTTTTGGGACTTTTGTTGATTCCCTGCTTTTTAGCAACCTTGGGACCCGTGTTCAGTGGTTCCCGGTTGCTTACTCTTTTTTCGTTTTTTCTTCTCCCCACTTCCTGGTTGGGACGAATCAGACCGCCATTTTGGGTCAGCGGTCTAGTCGTTTTCCTTAGGCTTTTCAGCCTCGTTTGGCTCCCCGGCTCATTTAATGCGGAAGGACGCCGGACGCGCAGCTAACCTGACTGTGTGAGCATCTTTTAATTTTTAAGAATCAAATGTTTTTAACTGTTTGAAGGACATTTTAACTTTTAAGAGTCTTCTGGCTTTTCTCATTCTAGGGGGAATTTCGTTTTAATTTCGTTTTAATACATAAAGGGATTGGGATTAATCGAAATTTTTTTCCTCTTGTGGATTTACAAGTATTGGGGGCATATTCCTGTTTCTGTGTCTGTGTTTTTGGGACTTTTGTTGATTCCCTGCTTTTTAGCAACCTTGGGACCCGTGTTCAGTGGTTCCCGGTTGCTTACTCTTTTTTCGTTTTTTCTTCTCCCCACTTCCTGGTTGGGACGAATCAGACCGCCATTTTGGGTCAGCGGTCTAGTCGTTTTCCTTAGGCTTTTCAGCCTCGTTTGGCTCCCCGGCTCATTTAATGCCGGAAGGACGCCGGACGCGCAGCTAACCTGACTGTGTGAGCATCTTTTAATTTTTAAGAATCAAATGTTTTTAACTGTTTGGGGGTCATTTTAACTTTTAAGAGTCTTCTGGCTTTTCTCATTCTAGGGGGAATTTCGTTTTAATTTCGTTTTAATACATAAAGGGATTGGGATTAATCGATTTTTTTTTCCTCTTGTGGATTTACAAGTATTGGGGGCATATTCCTGTTTCTGTGTCTGTGTTTTTGGGACTTTTGTTGATTCCCTGCTTTTTAGCAACCTTGGGACCCGTGTTCAGTGGTTCCCGGTTGCTTACTCTTTTTTCGTTTTTTCTTCTCCCCACTTCCTGGTTGGGACGAATCAGACCGCCATTTTGGGTCAGCGGTCTAGTCGTTTTCCTTAGGCTTTTCAGCCTCGTTTGGCTCCCCGGCTCATTTAATGCCAGAAGGACGCCGGACGCGCAGCTAACCTGACTGTGTGAGCATCTTTTAATTTTTAAGAATCAAATGTTTTTAACTGTTTGGGGGACATTTTAACTTTTAAGAGTCTTCTGGCTTTTCTCATTCTAGGGGGAATTTCGTTTTAATTTCGTTTTAATACATAAAGGGATTGGGATTAATCGAAATTTTTTTCCTCTTGTGGATTTACAAGTATTGGGGGCATATTCCTGTTTCTGTGTCTGTGTTTTTGGGACTTTTGTTGATTCCCTGCTTTTTAGCAACCTTGGGACCCGTGTTCAGTGGTTCCCGGTTGCTTACTCTTTTTTCGTTTTTTCTTCTCCCCTCTTCCTGGTTGGGGCGAATCAGACCGCCATTTTGGGTCAGCGGTCTAGTCGTCTTCCTTAGGCTTTTCAGCCTCGTTTGGCTCCCCGGCTCATTTAATGCCGGAAGGACGCCGGACGCGCAGCTAACCTGACTGTGTGAGCATCTTTTAATTTTTAAGAATCAAATGTTTTTAACTGTTTGGGGGACATTTTAACTTTTAAGAGTCTTCTGGCTTTTCTCATTCTAGGGGGAATTTCGTTTTAATTTCGTTTTAATACATAAAGGGATTGGGATTAATCAAATTTTTTTTCCTCTTGTGGATTTACAAGTATTGGGGGCATATTCCTGTTTCTGTGTCTGTGTTTTTGGGACTTTTGTTGATTCCCTGCTTTTTAGCAACCTTGGGACCCGTGGTCAGTGGTTCCCGGTTGCTTACTCTTTTTTCGTTTTTTCTTCTCCCCACTTCCTGGTTGGGACGAATCAGAGCGCCATTTTGGGTCAGCGGTCTAGTCGTTTTCCTTAGGCTTTTCAGCCTCGTTTGGCTCCCCGGCTCATTTAATGCCGGAAGGACGCCGGACGCGCAGCTAACCTGACTGTGTGAGCATCTTTTAATTTTTAAGAATCAAATGTTTTTAACTGTTTGGGGGACATTTTAACTCTTAAGAGTCTTCTGGCTTTTCTCATTCTAGGGGGAATTTCGTTTTAATTTCGTTTTAATACATAAAGGGATTGGGATTAATCGAATTTTTTTTCCTCTTGTGGATTTACAAGTATTGGGGGCATATTCCTGTTTCTGTGTCTGTGTTTTTGGGACTTTTGTTGATTCCCTGCTTTTTAGCAACCTTGGGACCCGTGTTCAGTGGTTCCCGGTTGCTTACTCTTTTTTCGTTTTTTCTTCTCCCCACTTCCTGGTAGGGACGAATCAGACCGCCATTTTGGGTCAGCGGTCTAGTCGTTTTCCTTAGGCTTTTCAGCCTCGTTTGGCTCCCCGGCTCATTTAATGCGGAAGGACGCCGGACGCGCAGCTAACCTGACTGTGTGAGCATCTTTTAATTTTTAAGAATCAAATGTTTTTAACTGTTTGAAGGACATTTTAACTTTTAAGAGTCTTCTGGCTTTTCTCATTCTAGGGGGAATTTCGTTTTAATTTCATTTTAATACATAAAGGGATTGGGATTAATCGAATTTTTTTTCCTCTTGTGGATTTACAAGTATTGGGGGCATATTCCTGTTTCTGTGTCTGTGTTTTTGGGACTTTCGTTGATTCCCTGCTTTTTAGCAACCTTGGGACCCGTGTTCAGTGGTTCCCGGTTGCTTACTCTTTTTTCGTTTTTTCTTCTCCCCACTTCCTGGTTGGGACGAATCAGACCGCCATTTTGGGTCAGCGGTCTAGTCGTTTTCCTTAGGCTTTTCAGCCTCGTTTGGCTCCCCGGCTCATTTAATGCCGGAAGGACGCCGGACGCGCAGCTAACCTGACTGTGTGAGCATCTTTTAATTTTTAAGAATCAAATGTTTTTAACTGTTTGGGGGTCATTTTAACTTTTAAGAGTCTTCTGGCTTTTCTCATTCTAGGGGGAATTTCGTTTTAATTTCGTTTTAATACATAAAGGGATTGGGATTAATCGATTTTTTTTTCCTCTTGTGGATTTACAAGTATTGGGGGCATATTCCTGTTTCTGTGTCTGTGTTTTTGGGACTTTTGTTGATTCCCTGCTTTTTAGCAACCTTGGGACCCGTGTTCAGTGGTTCCCGGTTGCTTACTCTTTTTTCGTTTTTTCTTCTCCCCACTTCCTGGTTGGGACGAATCAGACCGCCATTTTGGGTCAGCGGTCTAGTCGTTTTCCTTAGGCTTTTCAGCCTCGTTTGGCTCCCCGGCTCATTTAATCCCAGAAGGACGCCGGACGCGCAGCTAACCTGACTGTGTGAGCATCTTTTAATTTTTAAGAATCAAATGTTTTTAACTGTTTGGGGGACATTTGAACTTTTAAGAGTCTTCTGGCTTTTCTCATTCTAGGGGGAATTTCGTTTTAATTTCGTTTTAATACATAAAGGGATTGGGATTAATCGAATTTTTTTCCTCTTGTGGATTTACAAGTATTGGGGGCATATTCCGGTTTCTGTGTCTGTGTTTTTGGGACTTTTGTTGATTCCCTGCTTTTTAGCAACCTTGGGACCCGTGTTCAGTGGTTCCCGGTTGCTTACTCTTTTTTCGTTTTTTCTTCTCCCCTCTTCCTGGTTGGGGCGAATCAGACCGCCATTTTGGGTCAGCGGTCTAGTCGTTTTCCTTAGGCTTTTCAGCCTCGTTTGGCTCCCCGGCTCATTTAATGCCGGAAGGACGCCGGACACGCAGCTAACCTGACTGTGTGAGCATCTTTTAATTTTTAAGAATCAAATGTTTTTAACTGTTTGGGGGACATTTTAACTTTTAAGAGTCTTCTGGCTTTTCTCATTCTAGGGGGAATTTCGTTTTAATTTCGTTTTAATACATAAAGGGATTGGGATTAATCGAATTTTTTTTCCTCTTGTGGATTTACAAGTATTGGGGGCATATTCCTGTTTCTGTGTCTGTGTTTTTGGGACTTTTTTTGATTCCCTGCTTTTTAGCAACCTTGGGACCCGTGTTCAGTGGTTCCCGGTTGCTTACTCTTTTTTCGTTTTTTCTTCTCCCCACTTCCTGGTTGGGACGAATCAGACCGCCATTTTGGGTCAGCGGTCTAGTCGTTTTCCTTAGGCTTTTCAGCCTCGTTTGGCTCCCCGGCTCATTTAATGCCGGAAGGACGCCGGACGCGCAGCTAACCTGACTGTGTGAGCATCTTTTAATTTTTAAGAATCAAATGTTTTTAACTGTTTGGGGGACATTTTAACTTTTAAGAGTCTTCTGGCTTTTCTCATTCTAGGGGGAATTTCGTTTTAATTTCGTTTTAATACATAAAGGGATTGGGATTAATCGAATTTTTTTTCCTCTTGTGGATTTACAAGTATTGGGGGCATATTCCTGTTTCTGTGTCTGTGTTTTTGGGACTTTTGTTGATTCCCTGCTTTTTAGCAACCTTGGGACCCGTGTTCAGTGGTTCCCGGTTGCTTACTCTTTTTTCGTTTTTTCTTCTCCCCACTTCCTGGTTGGGACGAATCAGACCGCCATTTTGGGTCAGCGGTCTAGTCGTTTTCCTTAGGCTTTTCAGCCTCGTTTGGCTCCCCGGCTCATTTAATGCCGGAAGGACGCCGGACGCGCAGCTAACCTGACTGTGTGAGCATCTTTTAATTTTTAAGAATCAAATGTTTTTAACTGTTTGGGGGACATTTTAACTTTTAAGAGTCTTCTGGCTTTTCTCATTCTAGGGGGAATTTCGTTTTAATTTCGTTTTAATACATAAAGGGATTGGGATTAATCGAATTTTTTTTCCTCTTGTGGATTTACAAGTATTGGGTGCATATTCCTGTTTCTGTTTCTGTGTTTTTGGGACTTTTGTTGATTCCCTGCTTTTTAGCAACCTTGGGACCCGTGTTCAGTGGTTCCCGGTTGCTTACTCTTTTTTCGTTTTTTCTTCTCCCCACTTCCTGGTTGGGACGAATCAGACCGCCATTTTGGGTCAGCGGTCTAGTCGTTTTCCTTAGGCTTTTCAGCCTCGTTTGGCTCCCCGGCTCATTTAATGCCGGAAGGACGCCGGACGCCGGACGCGCAGCTATCCTGACTGTGTGAGCATCTTTTAATTTTTAAGAATCAAATGTTTTTAACTGTTTGGGGGACATTTTAACTTTTTAGAGTCTTCTGGCTTTTCTCATTCTAGGGGGAATTTCGTTTTAATTTCGTTTTAATACATAAAGGGATTGGGATTAATCGAATTTTTTTCCTCTTGTGGATTTACAAGTATTGGGGGCATATTCCTGTTTCTGTGTCTGTGTTTTTGGGACTTTTGTTGATTCCCTGCTTTTTAGCAACCTTGGGACCCGTGTTCAGTGGTTCCCGGTTGCTTACTCTTTTTTTCGTTTTTTCTTCTCCCCTCTTCCTGGTTGGGGCGAATCAGACCGCCATTTTGGGTCAGCGGTCTAGTCGTTTTCCTTAGGCTTTTCAGCCTCGTTTGGCTCCCCGGCTCATTTAATGCCAGAAGGACGCCGGACGCGCAGCTAACCTGACTGTGTGAGCATCTTTTAATTTTTAAGAATCAAATGTTTTTAACTGTTTGGGGGACATTTTAACTTTTAAGAGTCTTCTGGCTTTTCTCATTCTAGGGGGAATTTCGTTTTAATTTCGTTTTAATACATAAAGGGATTGGGATTAATCGAATTTTTTTCCTCTTGTGGATTTACAAGTATTGGGGGCATATTCCTGTTTCTGTGTCTGTGTTTTTGGGACTTTTGTTGATTCCCTGCTTTTTAGCAACCTTGGGACCCGTGTTCAGTGGTTCCCGGTTGCTTACTCTTTTTTCGTTTTTTCTTCTCCCCTCTTCCTGGTTGGGGCGAATCAGACCGCCATTTTGGGTCAGCGGTCTAGTCGTTTTCCTTAGGCTTTTCAGCCTCGTTTGGCTCCCCGGCTCATTTAATGCCGGAAGGACGCCGGACACGCAGCTAACCTGACTGTGTGAGCATCTTTTAATTTTTAAGAATCAAATGTTTTTAACTGTTTGGGGGACATTTGAACTTTTAAGAGTCTTCTGGCTTTTCTCATTCTAGGGGGAATTTCGTTTTAATTTCGTTTTAATACATAAAGGGATTGGGATTAATCAAATTTTTTTTCCTCTTGTGGATTTACAAGTATTGGGGGCATATTCCTGTTTCTGTGTCTGTGTTTTTGGGACTTTTGTTGATTCCCTGCTTTTTAGCAACCTTGGGACCCGTGTTCAGTGGTTCACGGTTGCTTACTCTTTTTTCGTTTTTTCTTCTCCCCACTTCCTGGTTGGGACGAATCAGACCGCCATTTTGGGTCAGCGGTCTAGTCGTTTTCCTTAGGCTTTTCAGCCTCGTTTGGCTCCCCGGCTCATTTAATGCCGGAAGGACGCCGGACGCGCAGCTAACCTGACTGTGTGAGCATCTTTTAATTTTTAAGAATCAAATGTTTTTAACTGTTTGGGGGACATTTTAACTTTTAAGAGTCTTCTGGCTTTTCTCATTCTAGGGGGAATTTCGTTTTAATTTCGTTTTAATACATAAAGGGATTGGGATTAATCGAATTTTTTTTCCTCTTGTGGATTTACAAGTATTGGTGGCATATTCCTGTTTCTGTTTCTGTGTTTTTAGGACTTTTGTTGATTCCCTGCTTTTTAGCAACCTTGGGACCCGTGTTCAGTGGTTCCCGGTTGCTTACTCTTTTTTCGTTTTTTCTTCTCCCCACTTCCTGGTTGGGACGAATCAGACCGCCATTTTGGGTCAGCGGTCTAGTCGTTTTCCTTAGGCTTTTCAGCCTCGTTTGGCTCCCCGGCTCATTTAATGCCGGAAGGACGCCGGACGCGCAGCTATCCTGACTGTGTGAGCATCTTTTAATTTTTAAGAATCAAATGTTTTTAACTGTTTGGGGGACATTTTAACTTTTTAGAGTCTTCTGGCTTTTCTCATTCTAGGGGGAATTTAGTTTTAATTTCGTTTTAATACATAAAGGGATTCTGATTAATCGAATTTTTTTTCCTCTTGTGGATTTACAAGTATTGGGGGCATATTCCTGTTTCTGTGTCTGTGATTTTGGGAATTTTGTTGATTCCCTGCTTTTTAGCAACCTTGGGACCCGTGTTCAGTGGTTCCCGGTTGCTTACTCTTTTTTCGTTTTTACTTCTCCCCACTTCCTGGTTGGGACGAATCAGACCGCCATTTTGGGTCAGCGGTCTAGTCGTTTTCCTTAGGCTTTTCAGCCTCGTTTGGCTCCCCTGCTCATTTAATGCAGGAAGGACGCCGGACGCGCAGCTAACCTGACTGTGTGAGCATCTTTTAATTTTTAAGAATCAAATGTTTTTAACTGTTTGGGGGACATTTTAACTTTTAAGAGTCTTCTGGCTTTTCTCATTCTAGGGGGAATTTCGTTTTAATTTTGTTTTAATACATAAAGGGATTGGGATTAATCGAATTTTTTTTCCTCTTGTGGATTTACAAGTATTGGGGGCATATTCCTGTTTCTGTGTCTGTGTTTTTGGGACTTTTGTTGATTCCCTGCTTTTTAGCAACCTTGGGACCCGTGTTCAGTGGTTCCCGGTTGCTTACTCTTTTTTCGTTTTTTCTTCTCCCCACTTCCTGGTTGGGACGAATCAGACCGCCATTTTGGGTCAGCGGTCTAGTCGTTTTCCTTAGGCTTTTCAGCCTCGTTTGGCTCCCCGGCTCATTTAATGCCGGAAGGACGCCGGACGCGCAGCTAACCTGACTGTGTGAGCATCTTTTAATTTTTAAGAATCAAATGTTTTTAACTGTTTGGGGGACATTTTAACTTTTAAGAGTCTTCTGGCTTTTCTCATTCTAGGGGGAATTTCGTTTTAATTTCGTTTTAATACATAAAGGGATTGGGATTAATCGAATTTTTTTTCCTCTTGTGGATTTACAAGTATTGGGGGCATATTCCTGTTTCTGTGTCTGTGTTTTTGGGACTTTTGTTGATTCCCTGCTTTTTAGCAACCTTGGGACCCGTGTTCAGTGGTTCCCGGTTGCTTACTCTTTTTTCGTTTTTTCTTCTCCCCACTTCCTGGTTGGGACGAATCAGACCGCCATTTTGGGTCAGCGGTCTAGTCGTTTTCCTTAGGCTTTTCAGCCTCGTTTGGCTCCCCGGCTCATTTAATGCGGAAGGACGCCGGACGCGCAGCTAACCTGACTGTGTGAGCATCTTTTAATTTTTAAGAATCAAATGTTTTTAACTGTTTGAAGGACATTTTAACTTTTAAGAGTCTTCTGGCTTTTCTCATTCTAGGGGGAATTTCGTTTTAATTTCGTTTTAATACATAAAGGGATTGGGATTAATCGAAAAATTTTTCCTCTTGTGGATTTACAAGTATTGGGGGCATATTCCTGTTTCTGTGTCTGTGTTTTTGGGACTTTTGTTGATTCCCTGCTTTTTAGCAACCTTGGGACCCGTGTTCAGTGGTTCCCGGTTGCTTACTCTTTTTTAGTTTTTTCTTCTCCCCACTTCCTGGTTGGGACGAATCAGACCGCCATTTTGGGTCAGCGGTCTAGTCGTTTTCCTTAGGCTTTTCAGCCTCGTTTGGCTCCCCGGCTCATTTAATGCCGGAAGGACGCCGGACGCGCAGCTAACCTGACTGTGTGAGCATCTTTTAATTTTTAAGAATCAAATGTTTTTAACTGTTTGGGGGTCATTTTAACTTTTAAGAGTCTTCTGGCTTTTCTCATTCTAGGGGGAATTTCGTTTTAATTTCGTTTTAATACATAAAGGGATTGGGATTAATCGATTTTTTTTCCTCTTGTGGATTTACAAGTATTGGGGGCATATTCCTGTTTCTGTGTCTGTGTTTTTGGGACTTTTGTTGATTCCCTGCTTTTTAGCAACCTTGGGACCCGTGTTCAGTGGTTCCCGGTTGCTTACTCTTTTTTCGTTTTTTCTTCTCCCCACTTCCTGGTTGGGACGAATCAGACCGCCATTTTGGGTCAGCGGTCTAGTCGTTTTCCTTAGGCTTTTCAGCCTCGTTTGGCTCCCCGGCTCATTTAATGCCAGAAGGACGCCGGACGCGCAGCTAACCTGACTGTGTGAGCATCTTTTAATTTTTAAGAATCAAATGTTTTTAACTGTTTGGGGGACATTTTAACTTTTAAGAGTCTTCTGGCTTTTCTCATTCTAGGGGGAATTTCGTTTTAATTTCGTTTTAATACATAAAGGGATTGGGATTAATCGAATTTTTTTCCTCTTGTGGATTTACAAGTATTGGGGGCATATTCCTGTTTCTGTGTCTGTGTTTTTGGGACTTTTGTTGATTCCCTGCTTTTTAGCAACCTTGGGACCCGTGTTCAGTGGTTCCTGGTTGCTTACTCTTTTTTCGTTTTTTCTTCTCCCCTCTTCCTGGTTGGGGCGAATCAGTCCGCCATTTTGGGTCAGCGGTCTAGTCGTTTTCCTTAGGCTTTTCAGCCTCGTTTGGCTCCCCGGCTCATTTAATGCCGGAAGGACGCCGGACACGCAGCTAACCTGACTGTGTGAGCATCTTTTAATTTTTAAGAATCAAATGTTTTTAACTGTTTGGGGGACATTTTAACTTTTAAGAGTCTTCTGGCTTTTCTCATTCTAGGGGGAATTTCGTTTTAATTTCGTTTTAATACATAGAGGGATTGGGATTAATCGAATTTTTTTTCCTCTTGTGGATTTACAAGTATTGGGGGCATATTCCTGTTTCTGTGTCTGTGTTTTTGGGACTTTTGTTGATTCCCTGCTTTTTAGCAACCTTGGGACCCGTGTTCAGTGGTTCCCGGTTGCTTACTCTTTTTTCGTTTTTTCTTCTCCCCACTTCCTGGTTGGGACGAATTAGACCGCCATTTTGGGTCAGCGGTCTAGTCGTTTTCCTTAGGCTTTTCAGCCTTGTTTGCCTCCCCGGCTCATTTAATGCCGGAAGGACGCCGGACGCGCAGCTAACCTGACTGTGTGAGCATCTTTTAATTTTTAAGAATCAAATGTTTTTAACTGTTTGGGGGACATTTTAACTTTTAAGAGTCTTCTGGCTTTTCTCATTCTAGGGGGAATTTCGTTTTAATTTCGTTTTAATACATAAAGGGATTGGGATTAATCGAATTTTTTTTCCTCTTGTGGATTTACAAGTATTGGGGGCATATTCCTGTTTCTGTGTCTGTGTTTTTGGGACTTTTGTTGATTCCCTGCTTTTTAGCAACCTTGGGACCCGTGTTCAGTGGTTCCCGGTTGCTTACTCTTTTTTCGTTTTTTCTTCTCCCCACTTCCTGGTTGGGACGAATCAGACCGCCATTTTGGGTCAGCGGTCTAGTCGTTTTCCTTAGGCTTTTCAGCCTCGTTTGGCTCCCCGGCTCATTTAATGCCAGAAGGACGCCGGACGCGCAGCTAACCTGACTGTGTGAGCATCTTTTAATTTTTAAGAATCAAATGTTTTTAACTGTTTGGGGGACATTTTAACTTTTAAGAGTCTTCTGGCTTTTCTCATTCTAGGGGGAATTTCGTTTTAATTTCGTTTTAATACATAAAGGGATTGGGATTAATCGAATTTTTTTCCTCTTGTGGATTTACAAGTATTGGGGGCATATTCCTGTTTCTGTGTCTGTGTTTTTGGGACTTTTGTTGATTCCCTGCTTTTTAGCAACCTTGGGACCCGTGTTCAGTGGTTCCTGGTTGCTTACTCTTTTTTCGTTTTTTCTTCTCCCCTCTTCCTGGTTGGGGCGAATCAGACCGCCATTTTGGGTCAGCGGTCTAGTCGTTTTCCTTAGGCTTTTCAGCCTCGTTTGGCTCCCCGGCTCATTTAATGCCGGAAGGACGCCGGACACGCAGCTAACCTGACTGTGTGAGCATCTTTTAATTTTTAAGAATCAAATGTTTTTAACTGTTTGGGGGACATTTTAACTTTTAAGAGTCTTCTGGCTTTTCTCATTCTAGGGGGAATTTCGTTTTAATTTCGTTTTAATACATAGAGGGATTGGGATTAATCGAATTTTTTTTCCTCTTGTGGATTTACAAGTATTGGGGGCATATTCCTGTTTCTGTGTCTGTGTTTTTGGGACTTTTGTTGATTCCCTGCTTTTTAGCAACCTTGGGACCCGTGTTCAGTGGTTCCCGGTTGCTTACTCTTTTTTCGTTTTTTCTTCTCCCCACTTCCTGGTTGGGACGAATCAGACCGCCATTTTGGGTCAGCGGTCTAGTCGTTTTCCTTAGGCTTTTCAGCCTCGTTTGGCTCCCCGGCTCATTTAATGCCGGAAGGACGCCGGACGCGCAGCTAACCTGACTGTGTGAGCATCTTTTAATTTTTAAGAATCAAATGTTTTTAACTGTTTGGGGGACATTTTAACTTTTAAGAGTCTTCTGGCTTTTCTCATTCTAGGGGAATTTCGTTTTAATTTCGTTTTAATACATAAAGGGATTGGGATTAATCGAATTTTTTTTCCTCTTGTGGATTTACAAGTATTGGGGGCATATTCCTGTTTCTGTTTCTGTGTTTTTGGACTTTTGTTGATTCCCTGCTTTTTAGCAACCTTGAGACCCGTGTTCAGTGGTTCCCGGTTGCTTACTCTTTTTTCGTTTTTTCTTCTCCCCACTTCCTGGTTGGGACGAATCAGACCGCCATTTTGGGTCAGCGGTCTAGTCGTTTTCCTTAGGCTTTTCAGCCTCGTTTGGCTCCCCGGCTCATTTAATGCCGGAAGGACGCCGGACGCCGGACGCGCAGCTATCCTGACTGTGTGAGCATCTTTTAATTTTTAAGAATCAAATGTTTTTAACTGTTTGGGGGACATTTTAACTTTTTAGAGTCTTCTGGCTTTTCTCATTCCAGGGGGAATTTCGTTTTAATTTCGTTTTAATACATAAAGGGATTCTGATTAATCGAATTTTTTTTCCTCTTGTGGATTTACAAGTATTGGGGGCATATTCCTGTTTCTGTGTCTGTGTTTTTGGGACTTTTGTTGATTCCCTGCTTTTTAGCAACCTTGGGACCCGTGTTCAGTGGTTCCCGGTTGCTTACTCTTTTTTCGTTTTTTCTTCTCCCCACTTCCTGGTTGGGACGAATCAGACCGCCATTTTGGGTCAGCGGTCTAGTCGTTTTCCTTAGGCTTTTCAGCCTCGTTTGGCTCCCCGGCTCATTTAATGCCAGAAGGACGCCGGACGTGCAGCTAACCTGACTGTGTGAGCATCTTTTAATTTTTAAGAATCAAATGTTTTTAACTGTTTGGGGGACATTTTAACTTTTAAGAGTCTTCTGGCTTTTCTCATTCTAGGGGGAATTTCGTTTTAATTTCGTTTTAATACATAAAGGGATTGGGATTAATCGAATTTTTTTCCTCTTGTGGATTTACAAGTATTGGGGGCATATTCCTGTTTCTGTGTCTGTGTTTTTGGGACTTTTGTTGATTCCCTGCTTTTTAGCAACCTTGGGACCCGTGTTCAGTGGTTCCCGGTTGCTTACTCTTTTTTCGTTTTTTCTTCTCCCCTCTTCCTGGTTGGGGCGAATCAGACCGCCATTTTGGGTCAGCGGTCTAGTCGTTTTCCTTAGGCTTTTCAGCCTCGTTTGGCTCCCCGGCTCATTTAATGCCGGAAGGACGCCGGACACGCAGCTAACCTGACTGTGTGAGCATCTTTTAATTTTTAAGAATCAAATGTTTTTAACTGTTTGGGGGACATTTTAACTTTTAAGAGTCTTCTGGCTTTTCTCATTCTAGGGGGAATTTCGTTTTAATTTCGTTTTAATACATAAAGGGATTGGGATTAATCAAATTTTTTTTCCTCTTGTGGATTTACAAGTATTGGGGGCATATTCCTGTTTCTGTGTCTGTGTTTTTGGGACTTTTGTTGATTCCCTGCTTTTTAGCAACCTTGGGACCCGTGTTCAGTGGTTCCCGGTTGCTTACTCTTTTTTCGTTTTTTCTTCTCCCCACTTCCTGGTTGGGACGAATCAGACCGCCATTTTGGGTCAGCGGTCTAGTCGTTTTCCTTAGGCTTTTCAGCCTCGTTTGGCTCCCCGGCTCATTTAATGCCGGAAGGACGCCGGACGCGCAGCTAACCTGACTGTGTGAGCATCTTTTAATTTTTAAGAATCAAATGTTTTTAACTGTTTGGGGGACATTTTAACTTTTAAGAGTCTTCTGGCTTTTCTCATTCTAGGGGGAATTTCGTTTTAATTTCGTTTTAATACATAAAGGGATTGGGATTAATCGAATTTTTTTTCCTCTTGTGGATTTACAAGTATTGGGGGCATATTCCTGTTTCTGTGTCTGTGTTTTTGGGACTTTTGTTGATTCCCTGCTTTTTAGCAACCTTGGGACCCGTGTTCAGTGGTTCCCGGTTGCTTACTCTTTTTTCGTTTTTTCTTCTCCCCACTTCCTGGATGGGACGAATCAGACCGCCATTTTGGGTCAGCGGTCTAGTCGTTTTCCTTAGGCTTTTCAGCCTTGTTTGGCTCCCCGGCTCATTTAATGCGGAAGGACGCCGGACGCGCAGCTAACCTGACTGTGTGAGCATCTTTTAATTTTTAAGAATCAAATGTTTTTAACTGTTTGAAGGACATTTTAACTTTTAAGAGTCTTCTGGCTTTTCTCATTCTAGGGGGAATTTCGTTTTAATTTCGTTTTAATACATAAAGGGATTGGGATTAATCGAATTTTTTTTCCTCTTGTGGATTTACAAGTATTGGGGGCATATTCCTGTTTCTGTGTCTGTGTTTTTGGGACTTTTGTTGATTCCCTGCTTTTTAGCAACCTTGGGACCCGTGTTCAGTGGTTCCCGGTTGCTTACTCTTTTTTCGTTTTTACTTCTCCCCACTTCCTGGTTGGGACGAATCAGACCGCCATTTTGGGTCAGCGGTCTAGTCGTTTTCCTTAGGCTTTTCAGCCTCGTTTGGCTCCCCGGCTCATTTAATGCAGGAAGGACGCCGGACGCGCAGCTAACCTGACTGTGTGAGCATCTTTTAATTTTTAAGAATCAAATGTTTTTAACTGTTTGGGGGACATTTTAACTTTTAAGAGTCTTCTGGCTTTTCTCATTCTAGGGGGAATTTCGTTTTAATTTTGTTTTAATACATAAAGGGATTGGGATTAATCGAATTTTTTTTCCTCTTGTGGATTTACAAGTATTGGGGGCATATTCCTGTTTCTGTGTCTGTGTTTTTGGGACTTTTGTTGATTCCCTGCTTTTTAGCAACCTTGGGACCCGTGTTCAGTGGTTCCCGGTTGCTTACTCTTTTTTCGTTTTTTCTTCTCCCCACTTCCTGGTTGGGACGAATCAGACCGCCATTTTGGGTCAGCGGTCTAGTCGTTTTCCTTAGGCTTTTCAGCCTCGTTTGGCTCCCCGGCTCATTTAATGCCGGAAGGACGCCGGACGCGCAGCTAACCTGACTGTGTGAGCATCTTTTAATTTTTAAGAATCAAATGTTTTTAACTGTTTGGGGGACATTTTAACTTTTAAGAGTCTTCTGGCTTTTCTCATTCTAGGGGGAATTTCGTTTTAATTTCGTTTTAATACATAAAGGGATTGGGATTAATCGAATTTTTTTTCCTCTTGTGGATTTACAAGTATTGGGGGCATATTCCTGTTTCTGTGTCTGTGTTTTTGGGACTTTTGTTGATTCCCTGCTTTTTAGCAACCTTGGGACCCGTGTTCAGTGGTTCCCGGTTGCTTACTCTTTTTTCGTTTTTTCTTCTCCCCACTTCCTGGTTGGGACGAATCAGACCGCCATTTTGGGTCAGCGGTCTAGTCGTTTTCCTTAGGCTTTTCAGCCTCGTTTGGCTCCCCGGCTCATTTAATGCGGAAGGACGCCGGACGCGCAGCTAACCTGACTGTGTGAGCATCTTTTAATTTTTAAGAATCAAATGTTTTTAACTGTTTGAAGGACATTTTAACTTTTAAGAGTCTTCTGGCTTTTCTCATTCTAGGGGGAATTTTGTTTTAATTTCGTTTTAATACATAAAGGGATTGGGATTAATCGAAATTTTTTTCCTCTTGTGGATTTACAAGTATTGGGGGCATATTCCTGTTTCTGTGTCTGTGTTTTTGGGACTTTTGTTGATTCCCTGCTTTTTAGCAACCTTGGGACCCGTGTTCAGTGGTTCCCGGTTGCTTACTCTTTTTTAGTTTTTTCTTCTCCCCACTTCCTGGTTGGGACGAATCAGACCGCCATTTTGGGTCAGCGGTCTAGTCGTTTTCCTTAGGCTTTTCAGCCTCGTTTGGCTCCCCGGCTCATTTAATGCCGGAAGGATGCCGGACGCGCAGCTAACCTGACTGTGTGAGCATCTTTTAATTTTTAAGAATCAAATGTTTTTAACTGTTTGGGGGTCATTTTAACTTTTAAGAGTCTTCTGGCTTTTCTCATTCTAGGGGGAATTTCGTTTTAATTTCGTTTTAATACATAAAGGGATTGGGATTAATCGATTTTTTTTTCCTCTTGTGGATTTACAAGTATTGGGGGCATATTCCTGTTTCTGTGTCTGTGTTTTTGGGACTTTTGTTGATTCCCTGCTTTTTAGCAACCTTGGGACCCGTGTTCAGTGGTTCCCGGTTGCTTACTCTTTTTTCGTTTTTTCTTCTCCCCACTTCCTGGTTGGGACGAATCAGACCGCCATTTTGGGTCAGCGGTCTAGTCGTTTTCCTTAGGCTTTTCAGCCTCGTTTGGCTCCCCGGCTCATTTAATGCCAGAAGGACGCCGGACGCGCAGCTAACCTGACTGTGTGAGCATCTTTTAATTTTTAAGAATCAAATGTTTTTAACTGTTTGGGGGACATTTTAACTTTTAAGAGTCTTCTGGCTTTTCTCATTCTAGGGGGAATTTCGTTTTAATTTCGTTTTAATACATAAAGGGATTGGGATTAATCGAATTTTTTTCCTCTTGTGGATTTACAAGTATTGGGGGCATATTCCTGTTTCTGTGTCTGTGTTTTTGGGACTTTTGTTGATTCCCTGCTTTTTAGCAACCTTGGGACCCGTGTTCAGTGGTTCCCGGTTGCTTACTCTTTTTTCGTTTTTTCTTCTCCCCACTTCCTGGTTGGGACGAATCAGACCGCCATTTTGGGTCAGCGGTCTAGTCGTTTTCCTTAGGCTTTTCAGCCTCGTTTGGCTCCCCGGCTCATTTAATGCCGGAAGGACGCCGGACGCGCAGCTAACCTGACTGTGTGAGCATCTTTTAATTTTTAAGAATCAAATGTTTTTAACTGTTTGGGGGACATTTTAACTTTTAAGAGTCTTCTGGCTTTTCTCATTCTAGGGGGAATTTCGTTTTAATTTCGTTTTAATACATAAAGGGATTGGGATTAATCGAATTTTTTTTCCTCTTGTGGATTTACAAGTATTGGGGGCATATTCCTGTTTCTGTGTCTGTGTTTTTGGGACTTTTGTTGATTCCCTGCTTTTTAGCAACCTTGGGACCCGTGTTCAGTGGTTCCCGGTTGCTTACTCTTTTTTCGTTTTTTCTTCTCCCCACTTCCTGGTTGGGACGAATCAGACCGCCATTTTGGGTCAGCGGTCTAGTCGTTTTCCTTAGGCTTTTCAGCCTCGTTTGGCTCCCCGGCTCATTTAATGCCGGAAGGACGCCGGACGCGCAGCTAACCTGACTGTGTGAGCATCTTTTAATTTTTAAGAATCAAATGTTTTTAACTGTTTGGGGGACATTTTAACTTTTAAGAGTCTTCTGGCTTTTCTCATTCTAGGGGGAATTTCGTTTTAATTTCGTTTTAATACATAAAGGGATTGGGATTAATCGAATTTTTTTTCCTCTTGTGGATTTACAAGTATTGGGGGCATATTCCTGTTTCTGTGTCTGTGTTTTTGGGACTTTTGTTGATTCCCTGCTTTTTAGCAACCTTGGGACCCGTGTTCAGTGGTTCCCGGTTGCTTACTCTTTTTTCGTTTTTTCTTCTCCCCACTTCCTGGTTGGGACGAATCAGACCGCCATTTTGGGTCAGCGGTCTAGTCGTTTTCCTTAGGCTTTTCAGCCTCGTTTGGCTCACCGGCTCATTTAATGCGGAAGGACGCCGGACGCGCAGCTAACCTGACTGTGTGAGCATCTTTTAATTTTTAAGAATCAAATGTTTTTAACTGTTTGAAGGACATTTTAACTTTTAAGAGTCTTCTGGCTTTTCTCATTCTAGGGGGAATTTCGTTTTAATTTCGTTTTAATACATAAAGGGATTGGGATTAATCGAAATTTTTTTCCTCTTGTGGATTTACAAGTATTGGGGGCATATTCCTGTTTCTGTGTCTGTGTTTTTGGGACTTTTGTTGATTCCCTGCTTTTTAGCAACCTTGGGACCCGTGTTCAGTGGTTCCCGGTTGCTTACTCTTTTTTAGTTTTTTCTTCTCCCCACTTCCTGGTTGGGACGAATCAGACCGCCATTTTGGGTCAGCGGTCTAGTCGTTTTCCTTAGGCTTTTCAGCCTCGTTTGGCTCCCCGGCTCATTTAATGCCGGAAGGATGCCGGACGCGCAGCTAACCTGACTGTGTGAGCATCTTTTAATTTTTAAGAATCAAATGTTTTTAACTGTTTGGGGGTCATTTTAACTTTTAAGAGTCTTCTGGCTTTTCTCATTCTAGGGGGAATTTCATTTTAATTTCGTTTTAATACATAAAGGGATTGGGATTAATCGAATTTTTTTTCCTCTTGTGGATTTACAAGTATTGGGGGCATATTCCTGTTTCTGTTTCTGTGTTTTTGGGACTTTTGTTGATTCCCTGCTTTTTAGCAACCTTGGGACCCGTGTTCAGTGGTTCCCGGTTGCTTACTCTTTTTTCGTTTTTTCTTCTCCCCACTTCCTGGTTGGGACGAATCAGACCGCCATTTTGGGTCAGCGGTCTAGTCGTTTTCCTTAGGCTTTTCAGCCTCGTTTGGCTCCCCGGCTCATTTAATGCCGGAAGGACGCCGGACGCCGGACGCGCAGCTATCCTGACTGTGTGAGCATCTTTTAATTTTTAAGAATCAAATGTTTTTAACTGTTTGGGGGACATTTTAACTTTTTAGAGTCTTCTGGCTTTTCTCATTCCAGGGGGAATTTCGTTTTAATTTCGTTTTAATACATAAAGGGATTCTGATTAATCGAATTTTTTTTCCTCTTGTGGATTTACAAGTATTGGGGGCATATTCCTGTTTCTGTGTCTGTGTTTTTGGGACTTTTGTTGATTCCCTGCTTTTTAGCAACCTTGGGACCCGTGTTCAGTGGTTCCCGGTTGCTTACTCTTTTTTCGTTTTTTCTTCTCCCCACTTCCTGGTTGGGACGAATCAGACCGCCATTTTGGGTCAGCGGTCTAGTCGTTTTCCTTAGGCTTTTCAGCCTCGTTTGGCTCCCCGGCTCATTTAATGCCAGAAGGACGCCGGACGCGCAGCTAACCTGACTGTGTGAGCATCTTTTAATTTTTAAGAATCAAATGTTTTTAACTGTTTGGGGGACATTTTAACTTTTAAGAGTCTTCTGGCTTTTCTCATTCTAGGGGGAATTTCGTTTTAATTTCGTTTTAATACATAAAGGGATTGGGATTAATCGAATTTTTTTCCTCTTGTGGATTTACAAGTATTGGGGGCATATTCCTGTTTCTGTGTCTGTGTTTTTGGGACTTTTGTTGATTCCCTGCTTTTTAGCAACCTTGGGACCCGTGTTCAGTGGTTCCCGGTTGCTTACTCTTTTTTCGTTTTTTCTTCTCCCCTCTTCCTGGTTGGGGCGAATCAGACCGCCATTTTGGGTCAGCGGTCTAGTCGTTTTCCTTAGGCTTTTCAGCCTCGTTTGGCTCCCCGGCTCATTTAATGCCGGAAGGACGCCGGACACGCAGCTAACCTGACTGTGTGAGCATCTTTTAATTTTTAAGAATCAAATGTTTTTAACTGTTTGGGGGACATTTTAACTTTTAAGAGTCTTCTGGCTTTTCTCATTCTAGGGGGAATTTCGTTTTAATTTCGTTTTAATACATAAAGGGATTGGGATTAATCAAATTTTTTTTCCTCTTGTGGATTTACAAGTATTGGGGGCATATTCCTGTTTCTGTGTCTGTGTTTTTGGGACTTTTGTTGATTCCCTGCTTTTTAGCAACCTTGGGACCCGTGTTCAGTGGTTCACGGTTGCTTACTCTTTTTTCGTTTTTTCTTCTCCCCACTTCCTGGTTGGGACGAATCAGACCGCCATTTTGGGTCAGCGGTCTAGTCGTTTTCCTTAGGCTTTTCAGCCTCGTTTGGCTCCCCGGCTCATTTAATGCCGGAAGGACGCCGGACGCGCAGCTAACCTGACTGTGTGAGCATCTTTTAATTTTTAAGAATCAAATGTTTTTAACTGTTTGGGGGACATTTTAACTTTTAAGAGTCTTCTGGCTTTTCTCATTCTAGGGGGAATTTCGTTTTAATACATAAAGGGATTGGGATTAATCGAATTTTTTTTCCTCTTGTGGATTTACAAGTATTGGTGGCATATTCCTGTTTCTGTTTCTGTGTTTTTGGGACTTTTGTTGATTCCCTGCTTTTTAGCAACCTTGGGACCCGTGTTCAGTGGTTCCCGGTTGCTTACTCTTTTTTCGTTTTTTCTTCTCCCCACTTCCTGGTTGGGACGAATCAGACCGCCATTTTGGGTCAGCGGTCTAGTCGTTTTCCTTAGGCTTTTCAGCCTCGTTTGGCTCCCCGGCTCATTTAATGCCGGAAGGACGCCGGACGCCGGACGCGCAGCTATCCTGACTGTGTGAGCATCTTTTAATTTTTAAGAATCAAATGTTTTTAACTGTTTGGGGGACATTTTAACTTTTTAGAGTCTTCTGGCTTTTCTCATTCTAGGGGGAATTTCGTTTTAATTTCGTTTTAATACATAAAGGGATTCTGATTAATCGAATTTTTTTTCCTCTTGTGGATTTACAAGTATTGGGGGCATATTCCTGTTTCTGTGTCTGTGATTTTGGGACTTTTGTTGATTCCCTGCTTTTTAGCAACCTTGGGACCCGTGTTCAGTGGTTCCCGGTTGCTTACTCTTTTTTCGTTTTTTCTTCTCCCCACTTCCTGGTTGGGACGAATCAGACCGCCATTTTGGGTCAGCGGTCTAGTCGTTTTCCTTAGGCTTTTCAGCCTCGTTTGGCTCCCCGGCTCATTTAATGCCGGAAGGACGCCGGACGCGCAGCTAACCTGACTGTGTGAGCATCTTTTAATTTTTAAGAATCAAATGTTTTTAACTGTTTGGGGGTCATTTTAACTTTTAAGAGTCTTCTGGCTTTTCTCATTCTAGGGGGAATTTCGTTTTAATTTCGTTTTAATACATAAAGGGATTGGGATTAATCGATTTTTTTTTCCTCTTGTGGATTTACAAGTATTGGGGGCATATTCCTGTTTCTGTGTCTGTGTTTTTGGGACTTTTGTTGATTCCCTGCTTTTTAGCAACCTTGGGACCCGTGTTCAGTGGTTCCCGGTTGCTTACTCTTTTTTCGTTTTTTCTTCTCCCCACTTCCTGGTTGGGACGAATCAGACCGCCATTTTGGGTCAGCGGTCTAGTCGTTTTCCTTAGGCTTTTCAGCCTCGTTTGGCTCCCCGGCTCATTTAATGCCAGAAGGACGCCGGACGCGCAGCTAACCTGACTGTGTGAGCATCTTTTAATTTTTAAGAATCAAATGTTTTTAACTGTTTGGGGGACATTTTAACTTTTAAGAGTCTTCTGGCTTTTCTCATTCTAGGGGGAATTTCGTTTTAATTTCGTTTTAATACATAAAGGGATTGGGATTAATCGAATTTTTTTCCTCTTGTGGATTTACAAGTATTGGGGGCATATTCCTGTTTCTGTGTCTGTGTTTTTGGGACTTTTGTTGATTCCCTGCTTTTTAGCAACCTTGGGACCCGTGTTCAGTGGTTCCTGGTTGCTTACTCTTTTTTCGTTTTTTCTTCTCCCCTCTTCCTGGTTGGGGCGAATCAGACCGCCATTTTGGGTCAGCGGTCTAGTCGTTTTCCTTAGGCTTTTCAGCCTCGTTTGGCTCCCCGGCTCATTTAATGCCGGAAGGACGCCGGACACGCAGCTAACCTGACTGTGTGAGCATCTTTTAATTTTTAAGAATCAAATGTTTTTAACTGTTTGGGGGACATTTTAACTTTTAAGAGTCTTCTGGCTTTTCTCATTCTAGGGGGAATTTCGTTTTAATTTCGTTTTAATACATAGAGGGATTGGGATTAATCGAATTTTTTTTCCTCTTGTGGATTTACAAGTATTGGGGGCATATTCCTGTTTCTGTGTCTGTGTTTTAGGGACTTTTGTTGATTCCCTGCTTTTTAGCAACCTTGGGACCCGTGTTCAGTGGTTCCCGGTTGCTTACTCTTTTTTCGTTTTTTCTTCTCCCCACTTCCTGGTTGGGACGAATTAGACCGCCATTTTGGGTCAGCGGTCTAGTCGTTTTCCTTAGGCTTTTCAGCCTCGTTTGGCTCCCCGGCTCATTTAATGCCGGAAGGACGCCGGACGCGCAGCTAACCTGACTGTGTGAGCATCTTTTAATTTTTAAGAATCAAATGTTTTTAACTGTTTGGGGGACATTTTAACTTTTAAGAGTCTTCTGGCTTTTCTCATTCTAGGGGGAATTTCGTTTTAATTTCGTTTTAATACATAAAGGGATTGGGATTAATCGAATTTTTTTTCCTCTTGTGGATTTACAAGTATTGGGGGCATATTGCTATTTCTGTGTCTGTGTTTTTGGGACTTTTGTTGATTCCCTGCTTTTTAGCAACCTTGGGACCCGTGTTCAGTGGTTCCCGGTTGCTTACTCTTTTTTTGTTTTTTCTTCTCCCCACTTCCTGGTTGGGACGAATCAGACCGCCATTTTGGGTCAGCGGTCTAGTCGTTTTCCTTAGGCTTTTCAGCCTCGTTTGGCTCCCCGGCTCATTTAATGCCGGAAGGACGCCGGACGCGCAGCTAACCTGACTGTGTGAGCATCTTTTAATTTTTAAGAATCAAATGTTTTTAACTGTTTGGGGGACATTTTAACTTTTAAGAGTCTTCTGGCTTTTCTCATTCTAGGGGGAATTTCGTTTTAATTTCGTTTTAATACATAAAGGGATTGGGATTAATCGAATTTTTTTTCCTCTTGTGGATTTACAAGTATTGGGGGCATATTCCTGTTTCTGTTTCTGTGTTTTTGGGACTTTTGTTGATTCCCTGCTTTTTAGCAACCTTGAGACCCGTGTTCAGTGGTTCCCGGTTGCTTACTCTTTTTTCGTTTTTTCTTCTCCCCACTTCCTGGTTGGGACGAATCAGACCGCCATTTTGGGTCAGCGGTCTAGTCGTTTTCCTTAGGCTTTTCAGCCTCGTTTGGCTCCCCGGCTCATTTAATGCCGGAAGGACGCCGGACGCCGGACGCGCAGCTATCCTGACTGTGTGAGCATCTTTTAATTTTTAAGAATCAAATGTTTTTAACTGTTTGGGGGACATTTTAACTTTTTAGAGTCTTCTGGCTTTTCTCATTCCAGGGGGAATTTCGTTTTAATTTCGTTTTAATACATAAAGGGATTCTGATTAATCGAATTTTTTTTCCTCTTGTGGATTTACAAGTATTGGGGGCATATTCCTGTTTCTGTGTCTGTGTTTTTGGGACTTTTGTTGATTCCCT
Source organism: Pleurodeles waltl (assembly GCF_031143425.1). Classification (NCBI taxonomy): domain Eukaryota; kingdom Metazoa; phylum Chordata; class Amphibia; order Caudata; family Salamandridae; genus Pleurodeles; species Pleurodeles waltl. The sequence goes on along the minus strand of NC_090446.1, from coordinate 546,300,323 downwards.
GCTTTTTAGCAACCTTGGGACCCGTGTTCAGTGGTTCCCGGTTGCTTACTCTTTTTTCGTTTTTTCTTCTCCCCACTTCCTGGTTGGGACGAATCAGACCGCCATTTTGGGTCAGCGGTCTAGTCGTTTTCCTTAGGCTTTTCAGCCTCGTTTGGCTCCCCGGCTCATTTAATGCCAGAAGGACGCCGGACGCGCAGCTAACCTGACTGTGTGAGCATCTTTTAATTTTTAAGAATCAAATGTTTTTAACTGTTTGGGGGACATTTTAACTTTTAAGAGTCTTCTGGCTTTTCTCATTCTAGGGGGAATTTCGTTTTAATTTCGTTTTAATACATAAAGGGATTGGGATTAATCGAATTTTTTTCCTCTTGTGGATTTACAAGTATTGGGGGCATATTCCTGTTTCTGTGTCTGTGTTTTTGGGACTTTTGTTGATTCCCTGCTTTTTAGCAACCTTGGGACCCGTGTTCAGTGGTTCCCGGTTGCTTACTCTTTTTTCGTTTTTTCTTCTCCCCACTTCCTGGTTGGGACGAATCAGACCGCCATTTTGGGTCAGCGGTCTAGTCGTTTTCCTTAGGCTTTTCAGCCTCGTTTGGCTCCCCGGCTCATTTAATGCCGGAAGGACGCCGGACGCGCAGCTAACCTGACTGTGTGAGCATCTTTTAATTTTTAAGAATCAAATGTTTTTAACTGTTTGGGGGACATTTTAACTTTTAAGAGTCTTCTGGCTTTTCTCATTCTAGGGGGAATTTCGTTTTAATTTCGTTTTAATACATAAAGGGATTGGGATTAATCGAATTTTTTTTCCTCTTGTGGATTTACAAGTATTGGGGGCATATTCCTGTTTCTGTGTCTGTGTTTTTGGGACTTTTGTTGATTCCCTGCTTTTTAGCAACCTTGGGACCCGTGTTCAGTGGTTCCCGGTTGCTTACTCTTTTTTCGTTTTTTCTTCTCCCCACTTCCTGGTTGGGACGAATCAGACCGCCATTTTGGGTCAGCGGTCTAGTCGTTTTCCTTAGGCTTTTCAGCCTCGTTTGGCTCCCCGGCTCATTTAATGCCGGAAGGACGCCGGACGCGCAGCTAACCTGACTGTGTGAGCATCTTTTAATTTTTAAGAATCAAATGTTTTTAACTGTTTGGGGGACATTTTAACTTTTAAGAGTCTTCTGGCTTTTCTCATTCTAGGGGGAATTTCGTTTTAATTTCGTTTTAATACATAAAGGGATTGGGATTAATCGAATTTTTTTTCCTCTTGTGGATTTACAAGTATTGGGGGCATATTCCTGTTTCTGTGTCTGTGTTTTTGGGACTTTTGTTGATTCCCTGCTTTTTAGCAACCTTGGGACCCGTGTTCAGTGGTTCCCGGTTGCTTACTCTTTTTTCGTTTTTTCTTCTCCCCACTTCCTGGTTGGGACGAATCAGACCGCCATTTTGGGTCAGCGGTCTAGTCGTTTTCCTTAGGCTTTTCAGCCTCGTTTGGCTCACCGGCTCATTTAATGCGGAAGGACGCCGGACGCGCAGCTAACCTGACTGTGTGAGCATCTTTTAATTTTTAAGAATCAAATGTTTTTAACTGTTTGGGGGTCATTTTAACTTTTAAGAGTCTTCTGGCTTTTCTCATTCTAGGGGGAATTTCATTTTAATTTCGTTTTAATACATAAAGGGATTGGGATTAATCGATTTTTTTTTCCTCTTGTGGATTTACAAGTATTGGGGGCATATTCCTGTTTCTGTGTCTGTGTTTTTGGGACTTTTGTTGATTCCCTGCTTTTTAGCAACCTTGGGACCCGTGTTCAGTGGTTCCCTGTTGCTTACTCTTTTTTCGTTTTTTCTTCTCCCCACTTCCTGGTTGGGACGAATCAGACCGCCATTTTGGGTCAGCGGTCTAGTCGTTTTCCTTAGGCTTTTCAGCCTCGTTTGGCTCCCCGGCTCATTTAATGCCAGAAGTACGCCGGACGCGCAGCTAACCTGACTGTGTGAGCATCTTTTAATTTTTAAGAATCAAATGTTTTTAACTGTTTGGGGGACATTTTAACTTTTAAGAGTCTTCTGGCTTTTCTCATTCTAGGGGGAATTTCGTTTTAATTTCGTTTTAATACATAAAGGGATTGGGATTAATCGAATTTTTTTCCTCTTGTGGATTTACAAGTATTGGGGCCATATTCCTGTTTCTGTGTCTGTGTTTTTGGGACTTTTGTTGATTCCCTGCTTTTTAGCAACCTTGGGACCCGTGTTCAGTGGTTCCCGGTTGCTTACTCTTTTTTCGTTTTTTCTTCTCCCCTCTTCCTGGTTGGGGCGAATCAGACCGCCATTTTGGGTCAGCGGTCTAGTCGTTTTCCTTAGGCTTTTCAGCCTCGTTTGGCTCCCCGGCTCATTTAATACCGGAAGGACGCCGGACACGCAGCTAACCTGACTGTGTGAGCATCTTTTAATTTTTAAGAATCAAATGTTTTTAACTGTTTGGGGGACATTTTAACTTTTAAGAGTCTTCTGGCTTTTCTCATTCTAGGGGGAATTTCGTTTTAATTTCGTTTTAATACATAAAGGGATTGGGATTAATCGAATTTTTTTTCCTCTTGTGGATTTACAAGTATTGGGGGCATATTCCTGTTTCTGTGTCTGTGTTTTTGGGACTTTTGTTGATTCCCTGCTTTTTAGCAACCTTGGGACCCGTGTTCAGTGGTTCCCGGTTGCTTACTCTTTTTTCGTTTTTTCTTCTCCCCACTTCCTGGTTGGGACGAATCAGACCGCCATTTTGGGTCAGCGGTCTAGTCGTTTTCCTTAGGCTTTTCAGCCTCGTTTGGCTCCCCGGCTCATTTAATGCCAGAAGGACGCCGGACGCGCAGCTAACCTGACTGTGTGAGCATCTTTTAATTTTTAAGAATCAAATGTTTTTAACTGTTTGGGGGACATTTTAACTTTTAAGAGTCTTCTGGCTTTTCTCATTCTAGGGGGAATTTCGTTTTAATTTCGTTTTAATACATAAAGGGATTGGGATTAATCGAATTTTTTTTCCTCTTGTGGATTTACAAGTATTGGGGGCATATTCCTGTTTCTGTGTCTGTGTTTTTGGGACTTTTGTTGATTCCCTGCTTTTTAGCAACCTTGGGACCCGTGTTCAGTGGTTCCCGGTTGCTTACTCTTTTTTCGTTTTTTCTTCTCCCCACTTCCTGGTTGGGACGAATCAGACCGCCATTTTGGGTCAGCGGTCTAGTCGTTTTCCTTAGGCTTTTCAGCCTCGTTTGGCTCCCCGGCTCATTTAATGCCGGAAGGACGCCGGACGCGCAGCTAACCTGACTGTGTGAGCATCTTTTAATTTTTAAGAATCAAATGTTTTTAACTGTTTGGGGGACATTTTAACTTTTAAGAGTCTTCTGGCTTTTCTCATTCTAGGGGGAATTTCGTTTTAATTTCGTTTTAATACATAAAGGGATTGGGATTAATCGAATTTTTTTTCCTCTTGTGGATTTACAAGTATTGGGGGCATATTCCTGTTTCTGTTTCTGTGTTTTTGGGACTTTTGTTGATTCCCTGCTTTTTAGCAACCTTGGGACCCGTGTTCAGTGGTTCCCGGTTGCTTACTCTTTTTTTGTTTTTTCTTCTCCCCACTTCCTGGTTGGGACGAATCAGACCGCCATTTTGGGTCAGCGGTCTAGTCGTTTTCCTTAGGCTTTTCAGCCTCGTTTGGCTCCCCGGCTCATTTAATGCCGGAAGGACGCCGGACGCCGGACGCGCAGCTATCCTGACTGTGTGAGCATCTTTTAATTTTTAAGAATCAAATGTTTTTAACTGTTTGGGGGACATTTTAACTTTTTAGAGTCTTCTGGCTTTTCTCATTCCAGGGGGAATTTCGTTTTAATTTCGTTTTAATACATAAAGGGATTCTGATTAATCGAATTTTTTTTCCTCTTGTGGATTTACAAGTATTGGGGGCATATTCCTGTTTCTGTGTCTGTGTTTTTGGGACTTTTGTTGATTCCCTGCTTTTTAGCAACCTTGGGACCCGTGTTCAGTGGTTCCCGGTTGCTTACTCTTTTTTCGTTTTTTCTTCTCCCCACTTCCTGGTTGGGACGAATCAGACCGCCATTTTGGGTCAGCGGTCTAGTCGTTTTCCTTAGGCTTTTCAGCCTCGTTTGGCTCCCCGGCTCATTTAATGCCAGAAGGACGCCGGACGCGCAGCTAACCTGACTGTGTGAGCATCTTTTAATTTTTAAGAATCAAATGTTTTTAACTGTTTGGGGGACATTTTAACTTTTAAGAGTCTTCTGGCTTTTCTCATTCTAGGGGGAATTTCGTTTTAATTTCGTTTTAATACATAAAGGGATTGGGATTAATCGAATTTTTTTCCTCTTGTGGATTTACAAGTATTGGGGGCATATTCCTGTTTCTGTGTCTGTGTTTTTGGGACTTTTGTTGATTCCCTGCTTTTTAGCAACCTTGGGACCCGTGTTCAGTGGTTCCCGGTTGCTTACTCTTTTTTCGTTTTTTCTTCTCCCCTCTTCCTGGTTGGGGCGAATCAGACCGCCATTTTGGGTCAGCGGTCTAGTCGTTTTCCTTAGGCTTTTCAGCCTCGTTTGGCTCCCCGGCTCATTTAATGCCGGAAGGACGCCGGACACGCAGCTAACCTGACTGTGTGAGCATCTTTTAATTTTTAAGAATCAAATGTTTTTAACTGTTTGGGGGACATTTTAACTTTTAAGAGTCTTCTGGCTTTTCTCATTCTAGGGGGAATTTCGTTTTAATTTCGTTTTAATACATAAAGGGATTGGGATTAATCAAATTTTTTTTCCTCTTGTGGATTTACAAGTATTGGGGGCATATTCCTGTTTCTGTGTCTGTGTTTTTGGGACTTTTGTTGATTCCCTGCTTTTTAGCAACCTTGGGACCCGTGTTCAGTGGTTCACGGTTGCTTACTCTTTTTTCGTTTTTTCTTCTCCCCACTTCCTGGTTGGGACGAATCAGACCGCCATTTTGGGTCAGCGGTCTAGTCGTTTTCCTTAGGCTTTTCAGCCTCGTTTGGCTCCCCGGCTCATTTAATGCCGGAAGGACGCCGGACGCGCAGCTAACCTGACTGTGTGAGCATCTTTTAATTTTTAAGAATCAAATGTTTTTAACTGTTTGGGGGACATTTTAACTTTTAAGAGTCTTCTGGCTTTTCTCATTCTAGGGGGAATTTCGTTTTAATTTCGTTTTAATACATAAAGGGATTGGGATTAATCGAATTTTTTTTCCTCTTGTGGATTTACAAGTATTGGTGGCATATTCCTGTTTCTGTTTCTGTGTTTTTGGGACTTTTGTTGATTCCCTGCTTTTTAGCAACCTTGGGACCCGTGTTCAGTGGTTCCCGGTTGCTTACTCTTTTTTCGTTTTTTCTTCTCCCCACTTCCTGGTTGGGACGAATCAGACCGCCATTTTGGGTCAGCGGTCTAGTCGTTTTCCTTAGGCTTTTCAGCCTCGTTTGGCTCCCCGGCTCATTTAATGCCGGAAGGACGCCGGACGCCGGACGCGCAGCTATCCTGACTGTGTGAGCATCTTTTAATTTTTAAGAATCAAATGTTTTTAACTGTTTGGGGGACATTTTAACTTTTTAGAGTCTTCTGGCTTTTCTCATTCTAGGGGGAATTTCGTTTTAATTTCGTTTTAATACATAAAGGGATTCTGATTAATCGAATTTTTTTTCCTCTTGTGGATTTACAAGTATTGGGGGCATATTCCTGTTTCTGTGTCTGTGATTTTGGGACTTTTGTTGATTCCCTGCTTTTTAGCAACCTTGGGACCCGTGTTCAGTGGTTCCCGGTTGCTTACTCTTTTTTCGTTTTTTCTTCTCCCCACTTCCTGGTTGGGACGAATCAGACCGCCATTTTGGGTCAGCGGTCTAGTCGTTTTCCTTAGGCTTTTCAGCCTCGTTTGGCTCCCCGGCTCATTTAATGCCGGAAGGACGCCGGACGCGCAGCTAACCTGACTGTGTGAGCATCTTTTAATTTTTAAGAATCAAATGTTTTTAACTGTTTGGGGGTCATTTTAACTTTTAAGAGTCTTCTGGCTTTTCTCATTCTAGGGGGAATTTCGTTTTAATTTCGTTTTAATACATAAAGGGATTGGGATTAATCGATTTTTTTTTCCTCTTGTGGATTTACAAGTATTGGGGGCATATTCCTGTTTCTGTGTCTGTGTTTTTGGGACTTTTGTTGATTCCCTGCTTTTTAGCAACCTTGGGACCCGTGTTCAGTGGTTCCCGGTTGCTTACTCTTTTTTCGTTTTTTCTTCTCCCCACTTCCTGGTTGGGACGAATCAGACCGCCATTTTGGGTCAGCGGTCTAGTCGTTTTCCTTAGGCTTTTCAGCCTCGTTTGGCTCCCCGGCTCATTTAATGCCAGAAGGACGCCGGACGCGCAGCTAACCTGACTGTGTGAGCATCTTTTAATTTTTAAGAATCAAATGTTTTTAACTGTTTGGGGGACATTTTAACTTTTAAGAGTCTTCTGGCTTTTCTCATTCTAGGGGGAATTTCGTTTTAATTTCGTTTTAATACATAAAGGGATTGGGATTAATCGAATTTTTTTCCTCTTGTGGATTTACAAGTATTGGGGGCATATTCCTGTTTCTGTGTCTGTGTTTTTGGGACTTTTGTTGATTCCCTGCTTTTTAGCAACCTTGGGACCCGTGTTCAGTGGTTCCTGGTTGCTTACTCTTTTTTCGTTTTTTCTTCTCCCCTCTTCCTGGTTGGGGCGAATCAGACCGCCATTTTGGGTCAGCGGTCTAGTCGTTTTCCTTAGGCTTTTCAGCCTCGTTTGGCTCCCCGGCTCATTTAATGCCGGAAGGACGCCGGACACGCAGCTAACCTGACTGTGTGAGCATCTTTTAATTTTTAAGAATCAAATGTTTTTAACTGTTTGGGGGACATTTTAACTTTTAAGAGTCTTCTGGCTTTTCTCATTCTAGGGGGAATTTCGTTTTAATTTCGTTTTAATACATAGAGGGATTGGGATTAATCGAATTTTTTTTCCTCTTGTGGATTTACAAGTATTGGGGGCATATTCCTGTTTCTGTGTCTGTGTTTTAGGGACTTTTGTTGATTCCCTGCTTTTTAGCAACCTTGGGACCCGTGTTCAGTGGTTCCCGGTTGCTTACTCTTTTTTCGTTTTTTCTTCTCCCCACTTCCTGGTTGGGACGAATTAGACCGCCATTTTGGGTCAGCGGTCTAGTCGTTTTCCTTAGGCTTTTCAGCCTCGTTTGGCTCCCCGGCTCATTTAATGCCGGAAGGACGCCGGACGCGCAGCTAACCTGACTGTGTGAGCATCTTTTAATTTTTAAGAATCAAATGTTTTTAACTGTTTGGGGGACATTTTAACTTTTAAGAGTCTTCTGGCTTTTCTCATTCTAGGGGGAATTTCGTTTTAATTTCGTTTTAATACATAAAGGGATTGGGATTAATCGAATTTTTTTTCCTCTTGTGGATTTACAAGTATTGGGGGCATATTGCTATTTCTGTGTCTGTGTTTTTGGGACTTTTGTTGATTCCCTGCTTTTTAGCAACCTTGGGACCCGTGTTCAGTGGTTCCCGGTTGCTTACTCTTTTTTTGTTTTTTCTTCTCCCCACTTCCTGGTTGGGACGAATCAGACCGCCATTTTGGGTCAGCGGTCTAGTCGTTTTCCTTAGGCTTTTCAGCCTCGTTTGGCTCCCCGGCTCATTTAATGCCGGAAGGACGCCGGACGCGCAGCTAACCTGACTGTGTGAGCATCTTTTAATTTTTAAGAATCAAATGTTTTTAACTGTTTGGGGGACATTTTAACTTTTAAGAGTCTTCTGGCTTTTCTCATTCTAGGGGGAATTTCGTTTTAATTTCGTTTTAATACATAAAGGGATTGGGATTAATCGAATTTTTTTTCCTCTTGTGGATTTACAAGTATTGGGGGCATATTCCTGTTTCTGTTTCTGTGTTTTTGGGACTTTTGTTGATTCCCTGCTTTTTAGCAACCTTGAGACCCGTGTTCAGTGGTTCCCGGTTGCTTACTCTTTTTTCGTTTTTTCTTCTCCCCACTTCCTGGTTGGGACGAATCAGACCGCCATTTTGGGTCAGCGGTCTAGTCGTTTTCCTTAGGCTTTTCAGCCTCGTTTGGCTCCCCGGCTCATTTAATGCCGGAAGGACGCCGGACGCCGGACGCGCAGCTATCCTGACTGTGTGAGCATCTTTTAATTTTTAAGAATCAAATGTTTTTAACTGTTTGGGGGACATTTTAACTTTTTAGAGTCTTCTGGCTTTTCTCATTCCAGGGGGAATTTCGTTTTAATTTCGTTTTAATACATAAAGGGATTCTGATTAATCGAATTTTTTTTCCTCTTGTGGATTTACAAGTATTGGGGGCATATTCCTGTTTCTGTGTCTGTGTTTTTGGGACTTTTGTTGATTCCCTGCTTTTTAGCAACCTTGGGACCCGTGTTCAGTGGTTCCCGGTTGCTTACTCTTTTTTCGTTTTTTCTTCTCCCCACTTCCTGGTTGGGACGAATCAGACCGCCATTTTGGGTCAGCGGTCTAGTCGTTTTCCTTAGGCTTTTCAGCCTCGTTTGGCTCCCCGGCTCATTTAATGCCAGAAGGACGCCGGACGCGCAGCTAACCTGACTGTGTGAGCATCTTTTAATTTTTAAGAATCAAATGTTTTTAACTGTTTGGGGGACATTTTAACTTTTAAGAGTCTTCTGGCTTTTCTCATTCTAGGGGGAATTTCGTTTTAATTTCGTTTTAATACATAAAGGGATTGGGATTAATCGAATTTTTTTCCTCTTGTGGATTTACAAGTATTGGGGGCATATTCCTGTTTCTGTGTCTGTGTTTTTGGGACTTTTGTTGATTCCCTGCTTTTTAGCAACCTTGGGACCCGTGTTCAGTGGTTCCCGGTTGCTTACTCTTTTTTCGTTTTTTCTTCTCCCCACTTCCTGGTTGGGACGAATCAGACCGCCATTTTGGGTCAGCGGTCTAGTCGTTTTCCTTAGGCTTTTCAGCCTCGTTTGGCTCCCCGGCTCATTTAATGCCGGAAGGACGCCGGACGCGCAGCTAACCTGACTGTGTGAGCATCTTTTAATTTTTAAGAATCAAATGTTTTTAACTGTTTGGGGGACATTTTAACTTTTAAGAGTCTTCTGGCTTTTCTCATTCTAGGGGGAATTTCGTTTTAATTTCGTTTTAATACATAAAGGGATTGGGATTAATCGAATTTTTTTTCCTCTTGTGGATTTACAAGTATTGGGGGCATATTCCTGTTTCTGTGTCTGTGTTTTTGGGACTTTTGTTGATTCCCTGCTTTTTAGCAACCTTGGGACCCGTGTTCAGTGGTTCCCGGTTGCTTACTCTTTTTTCGTTTTTTCTTCTCCCCACTTCCTGGTTGGGACGAATCAGACCGCCATTTTGGGTCAGCGGTCTAGTCGTTTTCCTTAGGCTTTTCAGCCTCGTTTGGCTCCCCGGCTCATTTAATGCCGGAAGGACGCCGGACGCGCAGCTAACCTGACTGTGTGAGCATCTTTTAATTTTTAAGAATCAAATGTTTTTAACTGTTTGGGGGACATTTTAACTTTTAAGAGTCTTCTGGCTTTTCTCATTCTAGGGGGAATTTCGTTTTAATTTCGTTTTAATACATAAAGGGATTGGGATTAATCGAATTTTTTTTCCTCTTGTGGATTTACAAGTATTGGGGGCATATTCCTGTTTCTGTGTCTGTGTTTTTGGGACTTTTGTTGATTCCCTGCTTTTTAGCAACCTTGGGACCCGTGTTCAGTGGTTCCCGGTTGCTTACTCTTTTTTCGTTTTTTCTTCTCCCCACTTCCTGGTTGGGACGAATCAGACCGCCATTTTGGGTCAGCGGTCTAGTCGTTTTCCTTAGGCTTTTCAGCCTCGTTTGGCTCACCGGCTCATTTAATGCGGAAGGACGCCGGACGCGCAGCTAACCTGACTGTGTGAGCATCTTTTAATTTTTAAGAATCAAATGTTTTTAACTGTTTGGGGGTCATTTTAACTTTTAAGAGTCTTCTGGCTTTTCTCATTCTAGGGGGAATTTCATTTTAATTTCGTTTTAATACATAAAGGGATTGGGATTAATCGATTTTTTTTTCCTCTTGTGGATTTACAAGTATTGGGGGCATATTCCTGTTTCTGTGTCTGTGTTTTTGGGACTTTTGTTGATTCCCTGCTTTTTAGCAACCTTGGGACCCGTGTTCAGTGGTTCCCTGTTGCTTACTCTTTTTTCGTTTTTTCTTCTCCCCACTTCCTGGTTGGGACGAATCAGACCGCCATTTTGGGTCAGCGGTCTAGTCGTTTTCCTTAGGCTTTTCAGCCTCGTTTGGCTCCCCGGCTCATTTAATGCCAGAAGGACGCCGGACGCGCAGCTAACCTGACTGTGTGAGCATCTTTTAATTTTTAAGAATCAAATGTTTTTAACTGTTTGGGGGACATTTTAACTTTTAAGAGTCTTCTGGCTTTTCTCATTCTAGGGGGAATTTCGTTTTAATTTCGTTTTAATACATAAAGGGATTGGGATTAATCGAATTTTTTTCCTCTTGTGGATTTACAAGTATTGGGGCCATATTCCTGTTTCTGTGTCTGTGTTTTTGGGACTTTTGTTGATTCCCTGCTTTTTAGCAACCTTGGGACCCGTGTTCAGTGGTTCCCGGTTGCTTACTCTTTTTTCGTTTTTTCTTCTCCCCTCTTCCTGGTTGGGGCGAATCAGACCGCCATTTTGGGTCAGCGGTCTAGTCGTTTTCCTTAGGCTTTTCAGCCTCGTTTGGCTCCCCGGCTCATTTAATACCGGAAGGACGCCGGACACGCAGCTAACCTGACTGTGTGAGCATCTTTTAATTTTTAAGAATCAAATGTTTTTAACTGTTTGGGGGACATTTTAACTTTTAAGAGTCTTCTGGCTTTTCTCATTCTAGGGGGAATTTCGTTTTAATTTCGTTTTAATACATAAAGGGATTGGGATTAATCGAATTTTTTTTCCTCTTGTGGATTTACAAGTATTGGGGGCATATTCCTGTTTCTGTGTCTGTGTTTTTGGGACTTTTGTTGATTCCCTGCTTTTTAGCAACCTTGGGACCCGTGTTCAGTGGTTCCCGGTTGCTTACTCTTTTTTCGTTTTTTCTTCTCCCCACTTCCTGGTTGGGACGAATCAGACCGCCATTTTGGGTCAGCGGTCTAGTCGTTTTCCTTAGGCTTTTCAGCCTCGTTTGGCTCCCCGGCTCATTTAATGCCGGAAGGACGCCGGACGCGCAGCTAACCTGACTGTGTGAGCATCTTTTAATTTTTAAGAATCAAATGTTTTTAACTGTTTGGGGGACATTTTAACTTTTAAGAGTCTTCTGGCTTTTCTCATTCTAGGGGGAATTTCGTTTTAATTTCGTTTTAATACATAAAGGGATTGGGATTAATCGAATTTTTTTTCCTCTTGTGGATTTACAAGTATTGGGGGCATATTCCTGTTTCTGTTTCTGTGTTTTTGGGACTTTTGTTGATTCCCTGCTTTTTAGCAACCTTGGGACCCGTGTTCAGTGGTTCCCGGTTGCTTACTCTTTTTTTGTTTTTTCTTCTCCCCACTTCCTGGTTGGGACGAATCAGACCGCCATTTTGGGTCAGCGGTCTAGTCGTTTTCCTTAGGCTTTTCAGCCTCGTTTGGCTCCCCGGCTCATTTAATGCCGGAAGGACGCCGGACGCCGGACGCGCAGCTATCCTGACTGTGTGAGCATCTTTTAATTTTTAAGAATCAAATGTTTTTAACTGTTTGGGGGACATTTTAACTTTTTAGAGTCTTCTGGCTTTTCTCATTCCAGGGGGAATTTCGTTTTAATTTCGTTTTAATACATAAAGGGATTCTGATTAATCGAATTTTTTTTCCTCTTGTGGATTTACAAGTATTGGGGGCATATTCCTGTTTCTGTGTCTGTGTTTTTGGGACTTTTGTTGATTCCCTGCTTTTTAGCAACCTTGGGACCCGTGTTCAGTGGTTCCCGGTTGCTTACTCTTTTTTCGTTTTTTCTTCTCCCCACTTCCTGGTTGGGACGAATCAGACCGCCATTTTGGGTCAGCGGTCTAGTCGTTTTCCTTAGGCTTTTCAGCCTCGTTTGGCTCCCCGGCTCATTTAATGCCAGAAGGACGCCGGACGCGCAGCTAACCTGACTGTGTGAGCATCTTTTAATTTTTAAGAATCAAATGTTTTTAACTGTTTGGGGGACATTTTAACTTTTAAGAGTCTTCTGGCTTTTCTCATTCTAGGGGGAATTTCGTTTTAATTTCGTTTTAATACATAAAGGGATTGGGATTAATCGAATTTTTTTCCTCTTGTGGATTTACAAGTATTGGGGGCATATTCCTGTTTCTGTGTCTGTGTTTTTGGGACTTTTGTTGATTCCCTGCTTTTTAGCAACCTTGGGACCCGTGTTCAGTGGTTCCCGGTTGCTTACTCTTTTTTCGTTTTTTCTTCTCCCCTCTTCCTGGTTGGGGCGAATCAGACCGCCATTTTGGGTCAGCGGTCTAGTCGTTTTCCTTAGGCTTTTCAGCCTCGTTTGGCTCCCCGGCTCATTTAATGCCGGAAGGACGCCGGACACGCAGCTAACCTGACTGTGTGAGCATCTTTTAATTTTTAAGAATCAAATGTTTTTAACTGTTTGGGGGACATTTTAACTTTTAAGAGTCTTCTGGCTTTTCTCATTCTAGGGGGAATTTCGTTTTAATTTCGTTTTAATACATAAAGGGATTGGGATTAATCAAATTTTTTTTCCTCTTGTGGATTTACAAGTATTGGGGGCATATTCCTGTTTCTGTGTCTGTGTTTTTGGGACTTTTGTTGATTCCCTGCTTTTTAGCAACCTTGGGACCCGTGTTCAGTGGTTCACGGTTGCTTACTCTTTTTTCGTTTTTTCTTCTCCCCACTTCCTGGTTGGGACGAATCAGACCGCCATTTTGGGTCAGCGGTCTAGTCGTTTTCCTTAGGCTTTTCAGCCTCGTTTGGCTCCCCGGCTCATTTAATGCCGGAAGGACGCCGGACGCGCAGCTAACCTGACTGTGTGAGCATCTTTTAATTTTTAAGAATCAAATGTTTTTAACTGTTTGGGGGACATTTTAACTTTTAAGAGTCTTCTGGCTTTTCTCATTCTAGGGGGAATTTCGTTTTAATTTCGTTTTAATACATAAAGGGATTGGGATTAATCGAATTTTTTTTCCTCTTGTGGATTTACAAGTATTGGTGGCATATTCCTGTTTCTGTTTCTGTGTTTTTGGGACTTTTGTTGATTCCCTGCTTTTTAGCAACCTTGGGACCCGTGTTCAGTGGTTCCCGGTTGCTTACTCTTTTTTCGTTTTTTCTTCTCCCCACTTCCTGGTTGGGACGAATCAGACCGCCATTTTGGGTCAGCGGTCTAGTCGTTTTCCTTAGGCTTTTCAGCCTCGTTTGGCTCCCCGGCTCATTTAATGCCAGAAGGACGCCGGACGCGCAGCTAACCTGACTGTGTGAGCATCTTTTAATTTTTAAGAATCAAATGTTTTTAACTGTTTGGGGGACATTTTAACTTTTAAGAGTCTTCTGGCTTTTCTCATTCTAGGGGGAATTTCGTTTTAATTTCGTTTTAATACATAAAGGGATTGGGATTAATCGAATTTTTTTTCCTCTTGTGGATTTACAAGTATTGGGGGCATATTCCTGTTTCTGTGTCTGTGTTTTTGGGACTTTTGTTGATTCCCTGCTTTTTAGCAACCTTGGGACCCGTGTTCAGTGGTTCCCGGTTGCTTACTCTTTTTTCGTTTTTTCTTCTCCCCACTTCCTGGTTGGGACGAATCAGACCGCCATTTTGGGTCAGCGGTCTAGTCGTTTTCCTTAGGCTTTTCAGCCTCGTTTGGCTCCCCGGCTCATTTAATGCCGGAAGGACGCCGGACGCGCAGCTAACCTGACTGTGTGAGCATCTTTTAATTTTTAAGAATCAAATGTTTTTAACTGTTTGGGGGACATTTTAACTTTTAAGAGTCTTCTGGCTTTTCTCATTCTAGGGGGAATTTCGTTTTAATTTCGTTTTAATACATAAAGGGATTGGGATTAATCGAATTTTTTTTCCTCTTGTGGATTTACAAGTATTGGGGGCATATTCCTGTTTCTGTTTCTGTGTTTTTGGGACTTTTGTTGATTCCCTGCTTTTTAGCAACCTTGGGACCCGTGTTCAGTGGTTCCCGGTTGCTTACTCTTTTTTTGTTTTTTCTTCTCCCCACTTCCTGGTTGGGACGAATCAGACCGCCATTTTGGGTCAGCGGTCTAGTCGTTTTCCTTAGGCTTTTCAGCCTCGTTTGGCTCCCCGGCTCATTTAATGCCGGAAGGACGCCGGACGCCGGACGCGCAGCTATCCTGACTGTGTGAGCATCTTTTAATTTTTAAGAATCAAATGTTTTTAACTGTTTGGGGGACATTTTAACTTTTTAGAGTCTTCTGGCTTTTCTCATTCCAGGGGGAATTTCGTTTTAATTTCGTTTTAATACATAAAGGGATTCTGATTAATCGAATTTTTTTTCCTCTTGTGGATTTACAAGTATTGGGGGCATATTCCTGTTTCTGTGTCTGTGTTTTTGGGACTTTTGTTGATTCCCTGCTTTTTAGCAACCTTGGGACCCGTGTTCAGTGGTTCCCGGTTGCTTACTCTTTTTTCGTTTTTTCTTCTCCCCACTTCCTGGTTGGGACGAATCAGACCGCCATTTTGGGTCAGCGGTCTAGTCGTTTTCCTTAGGCTTTTCAGCCTCGTTTGGCTCCCCGGCTCATTTAATGCCAGAAGGACGCCGGACGCGCAGCTAACCTGACTGTGTGAGCATCTTTTAATTTTTAAGAATCAAATGTTTTTAACTGTTTGGGGGACATTTTAACTTTTAAGAGTCTTCTGGCTTTTCTCATTCTAGGGGGAATTTCGTTTTAATTTCGTTTTAATACATAAAGGGATTGGGATTAATCGAATTTTTTTCCTCTTGTGGATTTACAAGTATTGGGGGCATATTCCTGTTTCTGTGTCTGTGTTTTTGGGACTTTTGTTGATTCCCTGCTTTTTAGCAACCTTGGGACCCGTGTTCAGTGGTTCCCGGTTGCTTACTCTTTTTTAGTTTTTTCTTCTCCCCTCTTCCTGGTTGGGGCGAATCAGACCGCCATTTTGGGTCAGCGGTCTAGTCGTTTTCCTTAGGCTTTTCAGCCTCGTTTGGCTCCCCGGCTCATTTAATGCCGGAAGGACGCCGGACACGCAGCTAACCTGACTGTGTGAGCATCTTTTAATTTTTAAGAATCAAATGTTTTTAACTGTTTGGGGGACATTTTAACTTTTAAGAGTCTTCTGGCTTTTCTCATTCTAGGGGGAATTTCGTTTTAATTTCGTTTTAATACATAAAGGGATTGGGATTAATCAAATTTTTTTTCCTCTTGTGGATTTACAAGTATTGGGGGCATATTCCTGTTTCTGTGTCTGTGTTTTTGGGACTTTTGTTGATTCCCTGCTTTTTAGCAACCTTGGGACCCGTGTTCAGTGGTTCACGGTTGCTTACTCTTTTTTCGTTTTTTCTTCTCCCCACTTCCTGGTTGGGACGAATCAGACCGCCATTTTGGGTCAGCGGTCTAGTCGTTTTCCTTAGGCTTTTCAGCCTCGTTTGGCTCCCCGGCTCATTTAATGCCGGAAGGACGCCGGACGCGCAGCTAACCTGACTGTGTGAGCATCTTTTAATTTTTAAGAATCAAATGTTTTTAACTGTTTGGGGGACATTTTAACTTTTAAGAGTCTTCTGGCTTTTCTCATTCTAGGGGGAATTTCGTTTTAATTTCGTTTTAATACATAAAGGGATTGGGATTAATCGAATTTTTTTTCCTCTTGTGGATTTACAAGTATTGGTGGCATATTCCTGTTTCTGTTTCTGTGTTTTTGGGACTTTTGTTGATTCCCTGCTTTTTAGCAACCTTGGGACCCGTGTTCAGTGGTTCCCGGTTGCTTACTCTTTTTTCGTTTTTTCTTCTCCCCACTTCCTGGTTGGGACGAATCAGACCGCCATTTTGGGTCAGCGGTCTAGTCGTTTTCCTTAGGCTTTTCAGCCTCGTTTGGCTCCCCGGCTCATTTAATGCCGGAAGGACGCCGGACGCCGGACGCGCAGCTATCCTGACTGTGTGAGCATCTTTTAATTTTTAAGAATCAAATGTTTTTAACTGTTTGGGGGACATTTTAACTTTTTAGAGTCTTCTGGCTTTTCTCATTCTAGGGGGAATTTCGTTTTAATTTCGTTTTAATACATAAAGGGATTCTGATTAATCGAATTTTTTTTCCTCTTGTGGATTTACAAGTATTGGGGGCATATTCCTGTTTCTGTGTCTGTGATTTTGGGACTTTTGTTGATTCCCTGCTTTTTAGCAACCTTGGGACCCGTGTTCAGTGGTTCCCGGTTGCTTACTCTTTTTTCGTTTTTTCTTCTCCCCACTTCCTGGTTGGGACGAATCAGACCGCCATTTTGGGTCAGCGGTCTAGTCGTTTTCCTTAGGCTTTTCAGCCTCGTTTGGCTCCCCGGCTCATTTAATGCCGGAAGGACGCCGGACGCGCAGCTAACCTGACTGTGTGAGCATCTTTTAATTTTTAAGAATCAAATGTTTTTAACTGTTTGGGGGTCATTTTAACTTTTAAGAGTCTTCTGGCTTTTCTCATTCTAGGGGGAATTTCGTTTTAATTTCGTTTTAATACATAAAGGGATTGGGATTAATCGATTTTTTTTTCCTCTTGTGGATTTACAAGTATTGGGGGCATATTCCTGTTTCTGTGTCTGTGTTTTTGGGACTTTTGTTGATTCCCTGCTTTTTAGCAACCTTGGGACCCGTGTTCAGTGGTTCCCGGTTGCTTACTCTTTTTTCGTTTTTTCTTCTCCCCACTTCCTGGTTGGGACGAATCAGACCGCCATTTTGGGTCAGCGGTCTAGTCGTTTTCCTTAGGCTTTTCAGCCTCGTTTGGCTCCCCGGCTCATTTAATGCCAGAAGGACGCCGGACGCGCAGCTAACCTGACTGTGTGAGCATCTTTTAATTTTTAAGAATCAAATGTTTTTAACTGTTTGGGGGACATTTTAACTTTTAAGAGTCTTCTGGCTTTTCTCATTCTAGGGGGAATTTCGTTTTAATTTCGTTTTAATACATAAAGGGATTGGGATTAATCGAATTTTTTTCCTCTTGTGGATTTACAATTATTGGGGGCATATTCCTGTTTCTGTGTCTGTGTTTTTGGGACTTTTGTTGATTCCCTGCTTTTTAGCAACCTTGGGACCCGTGTTCAGTGGTTCCTGGTTGCTTACTCTTTTTTCGTTTTTTCTTCTCCCCTCTTCCTGGTTGGGGCGAATCAGACCGCCATTTTGGGTCAGCGGTCTAGTCGTTTTCCTTAGGCTTTTCAGCCTCGTTTGGCTCCCCGGCTCATTTAATGCCGGAAGGACGCCGGACACGCAGCTAACCTGACTGTGTGAGCATCTTTTAATTTTTAAGAATCAAATGTTTTTAACTGTTTGGGGGACATTTTAACTTTTAAGAGTCTTCTGGCTTTTCTCATTCTAGGGGGAATTTCGTTTTAATTTCGTTTTAATACATAGAGGGATTGGGATTAATCGAATTTTTTTTCCTCTTGTGGATTTACAAGTATTGGGGGCATATTCCTGTTTCTGTGTCTGTGTTTTTGGGACTTTTGTTGATTCCCTGCTTTTTAGCAACCTTGGGACCCGTGTTCAGTGGTTCCCGGTTGCTTACTCTTTTTTCGTTTTTTCTTCTCCCCACTTCCTGGTTGGGACGAATTAGACCGCCATTTTGGGTCAGCGGTCTAGTCGTTTTCCTTAGGCTTTTCAGCCTCGTTTGGCTCCCCGGCTCATTTAATGCCGGAAGGACGCCGGACGCGCAGCTAACCTGACTGTGTGAGCATCTTTTAATTTTTAAGAATCAAATGTTTTTAACTGTTTGGGGGACATTTTAACTTTTAAGAGTCTTCTGGCTTTTCTCATTCTAGGGGGAATTTCGTTTTAATTTCGTTTTAATACATAAAGGGATTGGGATTAATCGAATTTTTTTTCCTCTTGTGGATTTACAAGTATTGGGGGCATATTGCTATTTCTGTGTCTGTGTTTTTGGGACTTTTGTTGATTCCCTGCTTTTTAGCAACCTTGGGACCCGTGTTCAGTGGTTCCCGGTTGCTTACTCTTTTTTCGTTTTTTCTTCTCCCCACTTCCTGGTTGGGACGAATCAGACCGCCATTTTGGGTCAGCGGTCTAGTCGTTTTCCTTAGGCTTTTCAGCCTCGTTTGGCTCCCCGGCTCATTTAATGCCGGAAGGACGCCGGACGCGCAGCTAACCTGACTGTGTGAGCATCTTTTAATTTTTAAGAATCAAATGTTTTTAACTGTTTGGGGGACATTTTAACTTTTAAGAGTCTTCTGGCTTTTCTCATTCTAGGGGGAATTTCGTTTTAATTTCGTTTTAATACATAAAGGGATTGGGATTAATCGAATTTTTTTTCCTCTTGTGGATTTACAAGTATTGGGGGCATATTCCTGTTTCTGTTTCTGTGTTTTTGGGACTTTTGTTGATTCCCTGCTTTTTAGCAACCTTGAGACCCGTGTTCAGTGGTTCCCGGTTGCTTACTCTTTTTTCGTTTTTTCTTCTCCCCACTTCCTGGTTGGGACGAATCAGACCGCCATTTTGGGTCAGCGGTCTAGTCGTTTTCCTTAGGCTTTTCAGCCTCGTTTGGCTCCCCGGCTCATTTAATGCCGGAAGGACGCCGGACGCCGGACGCGCAGCTATCCTGACTGTGTGAGCATCTTTTAATTTTTAAGAATCAAATGTTTTTAACTGTTTGGGGGACATTTTAACTTTTTAGAGTCTTCTGGCTTTTCTCATTCCAGGGGGAATTTCGTTTTAATTTCGTTTTAATACATAAAGGGATTCTGATTAATCGAATTTTTTTTCCTCTTGTGGATTTACAAGTATTGGGGGCATATTCCTGTTTCTGTGTCTGTGTTTTTGGGACTTTTGTTGATTCCCTGCTTTTTAGCAACCTTGGGACCCGTGTTCAGTGGTTCCCGGTTGCTTACTCTTTTTTCGTTTTTTCTTCTCCCCACTTCCTGGTTGGGACGAATCAGACCGCCATTTTGGGTCAGCGGTCTAGTCGTTTTCCTTAGGCTTTTCAGCCTCGTTTGGCTCCCCGGCTCATTTAATGCCAGAAGGACGCCGGACGTGCAGCTAACCTGACTGTGTGAGCATCTTTTAATTTTTAAGAATCAAATGTTTTTAACTGTTTGGGGGACATTTTAACTTTTAAGAGTCTTCTGGCTTTTCTCATTCTAGGGGGAATTTCGTTTTAATTTCGTTTTAATACATAAAGGGATTGGGATTAATCGAATTTTTTTTCCTCTTGTGGATTTACAAGTATTGGGGGCATATTCCTGTTTCTGTGTCTGTGTTTTTGGGACTTTTGTTGATTCCCTGCTTTTTAGCAACCTTGGGACCCGTGTTCAGTGGTTCCCGGTTGCTTACTCTTTTTTCGTTTTTTCTTCTCCCCACTTCCTGGATGGGACGAATCAGACCGCCATTTTGGGTCAGCGGTCTAGTCGTTTTCCTTAGGCTTTTCAGCCTTGTTTGGCTCCCCGGCTCATTTAATGCGGAAGGACGCCGGACGCGCAGCTAACCTGACTGTGTGAGCATCTTTTAATTTTTAAGAATCAAATGTTTTTAACTGTTTGAAGGACATTTTAACTTTTAAGAGTCTTCTGGCTTTTCTCATTCTAGGGGGAATTTCGTTTTAATTTCGTTTTAATACATAAAGGGATTGGGATTAATCGAATTTTTTTTCCTCTTGTGGATTTACAAGTATTGGGGGCATATTCCTGTTTCTGTGTCTGTGTTTTTGGGACTTTTGTTGATTCCCTGCTTTTTAGCAACCTTGGGACCCGTGTTCAGTGGTTCCCGGTTGCTTACTCTTTTTTCGTTTTTACTTCTCCCCACTTCCTGGTTGGGACGAATCAGACCGCCATTTTGGGTCAGCGGTCTAGTCGTTTTCCTTAGGCTTTTCAGCCTCGTTTGGCTCCCCGGCTCATTTAATGCAGGAAGGACGCCGGACGCGCAGCTAACCTGACTGTGTGAGCATCTTTTAATTTTTAAGAATCAAATGTTTTTAACTGTTTGGGGGACATTTTAACTTTTAAGAGTCTTCTGGCTTTTCTCATTCTAGGGGGAATTTCGTTTTAATTTTGTTTTAATACATAAAGGGATTGGGATTAATCGAATTTTTTTTCCTCTTGTGGATTTACAAGTATTGGGGGCATATTCCTGTTTCTGTGTCTGTGTTTTTGGGACTTTTGTTGATTCCCTGCTTTTTAGCAACCTTGGGACCCGTGTTCAGTGGTTCCCGGTTGCTTACTCTTTTTTCGTTTTTTCTTCTCCCCACTTCCTGGTTGGGACGAATCAGACCGCCATTTTGGGTCAGCGGTCTAGTCGTTTTCCTTAGGCTTTTCAGCCTCGTTTGGCTCCCCGGCTCATTTAATGCCGGAAGGACGCCGGACGCGCAGCTAACCTGACTGTGTGAGCATCTTTTAATTTTTAAGAATCAAATGTTTTTAACTGTTTGGGGGACATTTTAACTTTTAAGAGTCTTCTGGCTTTTCTCATTCTAGGGGGAATTTCGTTTTAATTTCGTTTTAATACATAAAGGGATTGGGATTAATCGAATTTTTTTTCCTCTTGTGGATTTACAAGTATTGGGGGCATATTCCTGTTTCTGTGTCTGTGTTTTTGGGACTTTTGTTGATTCCCTGCTTTTTAGCAACCTTGGGACCCGTGTTCAGTGGTTCCCGGTTGCTTACTCTTTTTTCGTTTTTTCTTCTCCCCACTTCCTGGTTGGGACGAATCAGACCGCCATTTTGGGTCAGCGGTCTAGTCGTTTTCCTTAGGCTTTTCAGCCTCGTTTGGCTCCCCGGCTCATTTAATGCGGAAGGACGCCGGACGCGCAGCTAACCTGACTGTGTGAGCATCTTTTAATTTTTAAGAATCAAATGTTTTTAACTGTTTGAAGGACATTTTAACTTTTAAGAGTCTTCTGGCTTTTCTCATTCTAGGGGGAATTTTGTTTTAATTTCGTTTTAATACATAAAGGGATTGGGATTAATCGAAATTTGTTTCCTCTTGTGGATTTACAAGTATTGGGGGCATATTCCTGTTTCTGTGTCTGTGTTTTTGGGACTTTTGTTGATTCCCTGCTTTTTAGCAACCTTGGGACCCGTGTTCAGTGGTTCCCGGTTGCTTACTCTTTTTTAGTTTTTTCTTCTCCCCACTTCCTGGTTGGGACGAATCAGACCGCCATTTTGGGTCAGCGGTCTAGTCGTTTTCCTTAGGCTTTTCAGCCTCGTTTGGCTCCCCGGCTCATTTAATGCCGGAAGGATGCCGGACGCGCAGCTAACCTGACTGTGTGAGCATCTTTTAATTTTTAAGAATCAAATGTTTTTAACTGTTTGGGGGTCATTTTAACTTTTAAGAGTCTTCTGGCTTTTCTCATTCTAGGGGGAATTTCGTTTTAATTTCGTTTTAATACATAAAGGGATTGGGATTAATCGATTTTTTTTTCCTCTTGTGGATTTACAAGTATTGGGGGCATATTCCTGTTTCTGTGTCTGTGTTTTTGGGACTTTTATTGATTCCCTGCTTTTTAGCAACCTTGGGACCCGTGTTCAGTGGTTCCCGGTTGCTTACTCTTTTTTCGTTTTTTCTTCTCCCCACTTCCTGGTTGGGACGAATCAGACCGCCATTTTGGGTCAGCGGTCTAGTCGTTTTCCTTAGGCTTTTCAGCCTCGTTTGGCTCCCCGGCTCATTTAATGCCAGAAGGACGCCGGACGCGCAGCTAACCTGACTGTGTGAGCATCTTTTAATTTTTAAGAATCAAATGTTTTTAACTGTTTGGGGGACATTTTAACTTTTAAGAGTCTTCTGGCTTTTCTCATTCTAGGGGGAATTTCGTTTTAATTTCGTTTTAATACATAAAGGGATTGGGATTAATCGAATTTTTTTTCCTCTTGTGGATTTACAAGTATTGGGGGCATATTCCTGTTTCTGTGTCTGTGTTTTTGGGACTTTTGTTGATTCCCTGCTTTTTAGCAACCTTGGGACCCGTGTTCAGTGGTTCCCGGTTGCTTACTCTTTTTTCGTTTTTTCTTCTCCCCACTTCCTGGTTGGGACGAATCAGACCGCCATTTTGGGTCAGCGGTCTAGTCGTTTTCCTTAGGCTTTTCAGCCTCGTTTGGCTCACCGGCTCATTTAATGCGGAAGGACGCCGGACGCGCAGCTAACCTGACTGTGTGAGCATCTTTTAATTTTTAAGAATCAAATGTTTTTAACTGTTTGAAGGACATTTTAACTTTTAAGAGTCTTCTGGCTTTTCTCATTCTAGGGGGAATTTCGTTTTAATTTCGTTTTAATACATAAAGGGATTGGGATTAATCGAAATTTTTTTCCTCTTGTGGATTTACAAGTATTGGGGGCATATTCCTGTTTCTGTGTCTGTGTTTTTGGGACTTTTGTTGATTCCCTGCTTTTTAGCAACCTTGGGACCCGTGTTCAGTGGTTCCCGGTTGCTTACTCTTTTTTAGTTTTTTCTTCTCCCCACTTCCTGGTTGGGACGAATCAGACCGCCATTTTGGGTCAGCGGTCTAGTCGTTTTCCTTAGGCTTTTCAGCCTCGTTTGGCTCCCCGGCTCATTTAATGCCGGAAGGATGCCGGACGCGCAGCTAACCTGACTGTGTGAGCATCTTTTAATTTTTAAGAATCAAATGTTTTTAACTGTTTGGGGGTCATTTTAACTTTTAAGAGTCTTCTGGCTTTTCTCATTCTAGGGGGAATTTCGTTTTAATTTCGTTTTAATACATAAAGGGATTGGGATTAATCGATTTTTTTTTCCTCTTGTGGATTTACAAGTATTGGGGGCATATTCCTGTTTCTGTGTCTGTGTTTTTGGGACTTTTGTTGATTCCCTGCTTTTTAGCAACCTTGGGACCCGTGTTCAGTGGTTCCCTGTTGCTTACTCTTTTTTCGTTTTTTCTTCTCCCCACTTCCTGGTTGGGACGAATCAGACCGCCATTTTGGGTCAGCGGTCTAGTCGTTTTCCTTAGGCTTTTCAGCCTCGTTTGGCTCCCCGGCTCATTTAATGCCAGAAGGACGCCGGACGCGCAGCTAACCTGACTGTGTGAGCATCTTTTAATTTTTAAGAATCAAATGTTTTTAACTGTTTGGGGGACATTTTAACTTTTAAGAGTCTTCTGGCTTTTCTCATTCTAGGGGGAATTTCGTTTTAATTTCGTTTTAATACATAAAGGGATTGGGATTAATCGAATTTTTTTCCTCTTGTGGATTTACAAGTATTGGGGCCATATTCCTGTTTCTGTGTCTGTGTTTTTGGGACTTTTGTTGATTCCCTGCTTTTTAGCAACCTTGGGACCCGTGTTCAGTGGTTCCCGGTTGCTTACTCTTTTTTCGTTTTTTCTTCTCCCCTCTTCCTGGTTGGGGCGAATCAGACCGCCATTTTGGGTCAGCGGTCTAGTCGTTTTCCTTAGGCTTTTCAGCCTCGTTTGGCTCCCCGGCTCATTTAATGCCGGAAGGACGCCGGACACGCAGCTAACCTGACTGTGTGAGCATCTTTTAATTTTTAAGAATCAAATGTTTTTAACTGTTTGGGGGACATTTTAACTTTTAAGAGTCTTCTGGCTTTTCTCATTCTAGGGGGAATTTCGTTTTAATTTCGTTTTAATACATAAAGGGATTGGGATTAATCGAATTTTTTTTCCTCTTGTGGATTTACAAGTATTGGGGGCATATTCCTGTTTCTGTGTCTGTGTTTTTGGGACTTTTGTTGATTCCCTGCTTTTTAGCAACCTTGGGACCCGTGTTCAGTGGTTCCCGGTTGCTTACTCTTTTTTCGTTTTTTCTTCTCCCCACTTCCTGGTTGGGACGAATCAGACCGCCATTTTGGGTCAGCGGTCTAGTCGTTTTCCTTAGGCTTTTCAGCCTCGTTTGGCTCCCCGGCTCATTTAATGCCAGAAGGACGCCGGACGCGCAGCTAACCTGACTGTGTGAGCATCTTTTAATTTTTAAGAATCAAATGTTTTTAACTGTTTGGGGGACATTTTAACTTTTAAGAGTCTTCTGGCTTTTCTCATTCTAGGGGGAATTTCGTTTTAATTTCGTTTTAATACATAAAGGGATTGGGATTAATCGAATTTTTTTTCCTCTTGTGGATTTACAAGTATTGGGGGCATATTCCTGTTTCTGTTTCTGTGTTTTTGGGACTTTTGTTGATTCCCTGCTTTTTAGCAACCTTGGGACCCGTGTTCAGTGGTTCCCGGTTGCTTACTCTTTTTTCGTTTTTTCTTCTCCCCACTTCCTGGTTGGGACGAATCAGACCGCCATTTTGGGTCAGCGGTCTAGTCGTTTTCCTTAGGCTTTTCAGCCTCGTTTGGCTCCCCGGCTCATTTAATGCCAGAAGGACGCCGGACGCGCAGCTAACCTGACTGTGTGAGCATCTTTTAATTTTTAAGAATCAAATGTTTTTAACTGTTTGGGGGACATTTTAACTTTTAAGAGTCTTCTGGCTTTTCTCATTCTAGGGGGAATTTCGTTTTAATTTCGTTTTAATACATAAAGGGATTGGGATTAATCGAATTTTTTTTCCTCTTGTGGATTTACAAGTATTGGGGGCATATTCCTGTTTCTTTGTCTGTGTTTTTGGGACTTTTGTTGATTCCCTGCTTTTTAGCAACCTTGGGACCCGTGTTCAGTGGTTCCCGGTTGCTTACTCTTTTTTCGTTTTTTCTTCTCCCCACTTCCTGGTTGGGACGAATCAGACCGCCATTTTGGGTCAGCGGTCTAGTCGTTTTCCTTAGGCTTTTCAGCCTCGTTTGGCTCCCCGGCTCATTTAATGCCGGAAGGACGCCGGACGCGCAGCTAACCTGACTGTGTGAGCATCTTTTAATTTTTAAGAATCAAATGTTTTTAACTGTTTGGGGGACATTTTAACTTTTAAGAGTCTTCTGGCTTTTCTCATTCTAGGGGGAATTTCGTTTTAATTTCGTTTTAATACATAAAGGGATTGGGATTAATCGAATTTTTTTTCCTCTTGTGGATTTACAAGTATTGGGGGCATATTCCTGTTTCTGTGTCCGTGTTTTTGGGACTTTTGTTGATTCCCTGCTTTTTAGCAACCTTGGGACCCGTGTTCAGTGGTTCCCGGTTGCTTACTCTTTTTTCGTTTTTTCTTCTCCCCACTTCCTGGTTGGGACGAATCAGACCGCCATTTTGGGTCAGCGGTCTAGTCGTTTTCCTTAGGCTTTTCAGCCTCGTTTGGCTCCCCGGCTCATTTAATGCCGGAAGGACGCCGGACGCGCAGCTAACCTGACTGTGTGAGCATCTTTTAATTTTTAAGAATCAAATGTTTTTAACTGTTTGGGGGACATTTTAACTCTTAAGAGTCTTCTGGCTTTTCTCATTCTAGGGGGAATTTCGTTTTAATTTCGTTTTAATACATAAAGGGATTGGGATTAATCGAATTTTTTTTCCTCTTGTGGATTTACAAGTATTGGGGGCATATTCCTGTTTCTGTGTCTGTGTTTTTGGGACTTTTGTTGATTCCCTGCTTTTTAGCAACCTTGGGACCCGTGTTCAGTGGTTCCCGGTTGCTTACTCTTTTTTCGTTTTTTCTTCTCCCCACTTCCTGGTTGGGACGAATCAGACCGCCATTTTGGGTCAGCGGTCTAGTCGTTTTCCTTAGGCTTTTCAGCCTCGTTTGGCTCCCCGGCTCATTTAATGCCGGAAGGACGCCGGACGCGCAGCTAACCTGACTGTGTGAGCATCTTTTAATTTTTAAGAATCAAATGTTTTTAACTGTTTGGGGGACATTTTAACTTTTAAGAGTCTTCTGGCTTTTCTCATTCTAGGGGGAATTTCGTTTTAATTTCGTTTTAATACATAAAGGGATTCTGATTAATCGAAATTTTTTTCCTCTTGTGGATTTACAAGTATTGGGGGCATATTCCTGTTTCTGTGTCTGTGTTTTTGGGACTTTTGTTGATTCCCTGCTTTTTAGCAACCTTGGGACCCGTGTTCAGTGGTTCCCGGTTGCTTACTCTTTTTTCGTTTTTTCTTCTCCCCACTTCCTGGTTGGGACGAATCAGACCGCCATTTTGGGTCAGCGGTCTAGTCGTTTTCCTTAGGCTTTTCAGCCTCGTTTGGCTCCCCGGCTCATTT
Source organism: Pleurodeles waltl (assembly GCF_031143425.1). Lineage (NCBI taxonomy): Eukaryota > Metazoa > Chordata > Amphibia > Caudata > Salamandridae > Pleurodeles > Pleurodeles waltl. The sequence continues at coordinate 546,274,041 of NC_090446.1, read as the reverse complement.
AATGCAGGAAGGACGCCGGACGCGCAGCTAACCTGACTGTGTGAGCATCTTTTAATTTTTAAGAATCAAATGTTTTTAACTGTTTGGGGGTTATTTTAACTTTTAAGAGTCTTCTGGCTTTTCTCATTCTAGGGGGAATTTCGTTTTAATTTCGTTTTAATACATAAAGGGATTGGGATTAATCGAATTTTTTTTCCTCTTGTGGATTTACAAGTATTGGGGGCATATTCCTGTTTCTGTGTCTGTGTTTTTGGGACTTTTGTTGATTCCCTGCTTTTTAGCAACCTTGGGACCAGTGTTCAGTGGTTCCCGGTTGCTTACTCTTTTTTCGTTTTTTCTTCTCCCCACTTCCTGGTTGTGACGAATCAGACCGCCATTTTGGGTCAGCGGTCTAGTCGTTTTCCTTAGGCTTTTCAGCCTCGTTTGGCTCCCCGGCTCATTTAATGCCGGAAGGACGCCGGACGCGCAGCTAACCTGACTGTATGAGCATCTTTTAATTTTTAAGAATCAAATGTTTTTAACTGTTTGGGGGACATTTTAACTTTTAAGAGTCTTCTGGCTTTTCTCATTCTAGGGGGAATTTCGTTTTAATTTCGTTTTAATACATAAAGGGATTGGGATTAATCGAATTTTTTTTCCTCTTGTGGATTTACAAGTATTGGGGGCATATTCCTGTTTCTGTGTCTGTGTTTTTGGGACTTTTGTTGATTCCCTGCTTTTTAGCAACCTTGGGACCCGTGTTCAGTGGTTCCCGGTTGCTTACTCTTTTTTCGTTTTTTCTTCTCCCCACTTCCTGGTAGGGACGAATCAGACCGCCATTTTGGGTCAGCGGTCTAGTCGTTTTCCTTAGGCTTTTCAGCCTCGTTTGGCTCCCCGGCTCATTTAATGCGGAAGGACGCCGGACGCGCAGCTAACCTGACTGTGTGAGCATCTTTTAATTTTTAAGAATCAAATGTTTTTAACTGTTTGAAGGACATTTTAACTTTTAAGAGTCTTCTGGCTTTTCTCATTCTAGGGGGAATTTCGTTTTAATTTCGTTTTAATACATAAAGGGATTGGGATTAATCAAATTTTTTTTCCTCTTGTGGATTTACAAGTATTGGGGGCATATTCCTGTTTCTGTGTCTGTGTTTTTGGGACTTTTGTTGATTCCCTGCTTTTTAGCAACCTTGGGACCCGTGTTCAGTGGTTCCCGGTTGCTTACTCTTTTTTCGTTTTTTCTTCTCCCCACTTCCTGGTTGGGACGAATCAGACCGCCATTTTGGGTCAGCGGTCTAGTCGTTTTCCTTAGGCTTTTCAGCCTCGTTTGGCTCCCCGGCTCATTTAATGCCGGAAGGACGCCGGACGCGCAGCTAACCTGACTGTGTGAGCATCTTTTAATTTTTAAGAATCAAATGTTTTTAACTGTTTGGGGGTCATTTTAACTTTTAAGAGTCTTCTGGCTTTTCTCATTCTAGGGGGAATTTCGTTTTAATTTCGTTTTAATACATAAAGGGATTGGGATTAATCGATTTTTTTTTCCTCTTGTGGATTTACAAGTATTGGGGGCATATTCCTGTTTCTGTGTCTGTGTTTTTGGGACTTTTGTTGATTCCCTGCTTTTTAGCAACCTTGGGACCCGTGTTCAGTGGTTCCCGGTTGCTTACTCTTTTTTCGTTTTTTCTTCTCCCCACTTCCTGGTTGGGACGAATCAGACCGCCATTTTGGGTCAGCGGTCTAGTAGTTTTCCTTAGGCTTTTCAGCCTCGTTTGGCTCCCCGGCTCATTTAATGCCAGAAGGACGCCGGACGCGCAGCTAACCTGACTGTGTGAGCATCTTTTAATTTTTAAGAATCAAATGTTTTTAACTGTTTGGGGGACATTTTAACTTTTAAGAGTCTTCTGGCTTTTCTCATTCTAGGGGGAATTTCGTTTTAATTTCGTTTTAATACATAAAGGGATTGGGATTAATCGAATTTTTTTCCTCTTGTGGATTTACAAGTATTGGGGGCATATTCCTGTTTCTGTGTCTGTGTTTTTGGGACTTTTGTTGATTCCCTGCTTTTTAGCAACCTTGGGACCCGTGTTCAGTGGTTCCCGGTTGCTTACTCTTTTTTCGTTTTTTCTTCTCCCCTCTTCCTGGTTGGGGCGAATCAGACCGCCATTTTGGGTCAGCGGTCTAGTCGTTTTCCTTAGGCTTTTCAGCCTCGTTTGGCTCCCCGGCTCATTTAATGCCGGAAGGACGCCGGACACGCAGCTAACCTGACTGTGTGAGCATCTTTTAATTTTTAAGAATCAAATGTTTTTAACTGTTTGGGGGACATTTTAACTTTTAAGAGTCTTCTGGCTTTTCTCATTCTAGGGGGAATTTCATTTTAATTTCGTTTTAATACATAAAGGGATTGGGATTAATCAAATTTTTTTTCCTCTTGTGGATTTACAAGTATTGGGGGCATATTCCTGTTTCTATGTCTGTGTTTTTGGGACTTTTGTTGATTCCCTGCTTTTTAGCAACCTTGGGACCCGTGTTCAGTGGTTCCCGGTTGCTTACTCTTTTTTCGTTTTTTCTTCTCCCCACTTCCTGGTTGGGACGAATCAGACCGCCATTTTGGGTCAGCGGTCTAGTCATTTTCCTTAGGCTTTTCAGCCTCGTTTGGCTCCCCGGCTCATTTAATGCCGGAAGGACGCCGGACGCGCAGCTAACCTGACTGTGTGAGCATCTTTTAATTTTTAAGAATCAAATGTTTTTAACTGTTTGGGGGACATTTTAACTTTTAAGAGTCTTCTGGCTTTTCTCATTCTAGGGGGAATTTCGTTTTAATTTCGTTTTAATACAAAAAGGGATTGGGATTAATCGAATTTTTTTTCCTCTTGTGGATTTACAAGTATTGGGGGCATATTCCTGTTTCTGTGTCTGTGTTTTTGGGACTTTTGTTGATTCCCTGCTTTTTAGCAACCTTGGGACCCGTGTTCAGTGGTTCCCGGTTGCTTACTCTTTTTTCGTTTTTTCTTCTCCCCACTTCCTGGTTGGGACGAATCAGACCGCCATTTTGGGTCAGCGGTCTAGTCGTTTTCCTTAGGCTTTTCAGCCTCGTTTGGCTCCCCGGCTCATTTAATACCGGAAGGACGCCGGACGCCGGACGCGCAGCTATCCTGACTGTGTGAGCATCTTTTAATTTTTAAGAATCAAATGTTTTTAACTGTTTGGGGGACATTTTAACTTTTTAGAGTCTTCTGGCTTTTCTCATTCTAGGGGGAATTTCGTTTTAATTTCGTTTTAATACATAAAGGGATTCTGATTAATCGAATTTTTTTTCCTCTTGTGGATTTACAAGTATTGGGGGCATATTCCTGTTTCTGTGTCTGTGTTTTTGGGACTTTTGTTGATTCCCTGCTTTTTAGCAACCTTGGGACCCGTGTTCAGTGGTTCCCGGTTGCTTACTCTTTTTTCGTTTTTTCTTCTCCCCACTTCCTGGTTGGGACGAATCAGACCGCCATTTTGGGTCAGCGGTCTAGTCGTTTTCCTTAGGCTTTTCAGCCTCGTTTGGCTCCCCGGCTCATTTAATGCCAGAAGGACGCCGGACGCGCAGCTAACCTGACTGTGTGAGCATCTTTTAATTTTTAAGAATCAAATGTTTTTAACTGTTTGGGGGACATTTTAACTTTTAAGAGTCTTCTGGCTTTTCTCATTCTAGGGGGAATTTCGTTTTAATTTCGTTTTAATACATAAAGGGATTGGGATTAATCGAATTTTTTTCCTCTTGTGGATTTACAAGTATTGGGGGCATATTCCTGTTTCTGTGTCTGTGTTTTTGGGACTTTTGTTGATTCCCTGCTTTTTAGCAACCTTGGGACCCGTGTTCAGTGGTTCCCGGTTGCTTACTCTTTTTTCGTTTTTTCTTCTCCCCTCTTCCTGGTTGGGGCGAATCAGACCGCCATTTTGGGTCAGCGGTCTAGTCGTTTTCCTTAGGCTTTTCAGCCTCGTTTGGCTCCCCGGCTCATTTAATGCCGGAAGGACGCCGGACACGCAGCTAACCTGACTGTGTGAGCATCTTTTAATTTTTAAGAATCAAATGTTTTTAACTGTTTGGGGGACATTTTAACTTTTAAGAGTCTTCTGGCTTTTCTCATTCTAGGGGGAATTTCGTTTTAATTTCGTTTTAATACATAAAGGGATTGGGATTAATCACATTTTTTTTCCTCTTGTGGATTTACAAGTATTGGGGGCATATTCCTGTTTCTGTGTCTGTGTTTTTGGGACTTTTGTTGATTCCCTGCTTTTTAGCAACCTTGGGACCCGTGTTCAGTGGTTCCCGGTTGCTTACTCTTTTTTCGTTTTTTCTTCTCCCCACTTCCTGGTTGGGACGAATCAGACCGCCAATTTGGGTCAGCGGTCTAGTAGTTTTCCTTAGGCTTTTCAGCCTCGTTTGGCTCCCCGGCTCATTTAATGCCGGAAGGACGCCGGACGCGCAGCTAACCTGACTGTGTGAGCATCTTTTAATTTTTAAGAATCAAATGTTTTTAACTGTTTGGGGGACATTTTAACTTTTAAGAGTCTTCTGGCTTTTCTCATTCTAGGGGGAATTTCGTTTTAATTTCGTTTTAATACATAAAGGGATTGGGATTAATCTAATTTTTTTTCCTCTTGTGGATTTACAAGTATTGGGGGCATATTCCTGTTTCTGTGTCTGTGTTTTTGGGACTTTTGTTGATTCCCTGCTTTTTAGCAACCTTGGGACACGTGTTCAGTGGTTCCCGGTTGCTTACTCTTTTTTCGTTTTTTCTTCTCCCCACTTCCTGGTTGGGACGAATCAGACCGCCATTTTGGGTCAGCGGTCTAGTCGTTTTCCTTAGGCTTTTCAGCCTCGTTTGGCTCCCCGGCTCATTTAATGCCGGAAGGACGCCGGACGCGCAGCTAACCTGACTGTGTGAGCATCTTTTAATTTTTAAGAATCAAATGTTTTTAACTGTTTGGGGGACATTTTAACTTTTAAGAGTCTTCTGGCTTTTCTCATTCTAGGGGGAATTTCGTTTTAATTTCGTTTTAATACATAAAGGGATTGGGATTAATCTAATTTTTTTTCCTCTTGTGGATTTACAAGTATTGGGGGCATATTCCTGTTTCTGTGTCTGTGTTTTTGGGACTTTTGTTGATTCCCTGCTTTTTAGCAACCTTGGGACCCGTGTTCAGTGGTTCCCGGTTGCTTACTCTTTTTTCGTTTTTTCTTCTCCCCACTTCCTGGTTGGGACGAATCAGACCGCCATTTTGGGTCAGCGGTCTAGTCGTTTTCCTTAGGCTTTTCAGCCTCGTTTGGCTCCCCGGCTCATTTAATGCCGGAAGGACGCCGGACGCGCAGCTAACCTGACTGTGTGAGCATCTTTTAATTTTTAAGAATCAAATGTTTTTAACTGTTTGGGGGACATTTTAACTTTTAAGAGTCTTCTGGCTTTTCTCATTCTAGGGGGAATTTCGTTTTAATTTCGTTTTAATACATAAAGGGATTGGGATTAATCAAATTTTTTTTCCTCTTGTGGATTTACAAGTATTGGGGGCATATTCCTGTTTCTGTTTCTGTGTTTTTGGGACTTTTGTTGATTCCCTGCTTTTTAGCAACCTTGGGACCCGTGTTCAGTGGTTCCCGGTTGCTTACTCTTTTTTCGTTTTTTCTTCTCCCCACTTCCTGGTTGGGACGAATCAGACCGCCATTTTGGGTCAGCGGTCTAGTCGTTTTCCTTAGGCTTTTCAGCCTCGTTTGGCTCCCCGGCTCATTTAATGCCGGAAGGACGCCGGACGCCGGACGCGCAGCTATCCTGACTGTGTGAGCATCTTTTAATTTTTAAGAATCAAATGTTTTTAACTGTTTGGGGGACATTTTAACTTTTAAGAGTCTTCTGGCTTTTCTCATTCTAGGGGGAATTTCGTTTTAATTTCGTTTTAATACATAAAGGGATTGGGATTAATCTAATTTTTTTTCCTCTTGTGGATTTACAAGTATTGGGGGCATATTCCTGTTTCTGTGTCTGTGTTTTTGGGACTTTTGTTGATTCCCTGCTTTTTAGCAACCTTGGGACCCGTGTTCAGTGGTTCCCGGTTGCTTACTCTTTTTTCGTTTTTTCTTCTCCCCACTTCCTGGTTGGGACGAATCAGACCGCCATTTTGGGTCAGCGGTCTAGTCGTTTTCCTTAGGCTTTTCAGCCTCGTTTGGCTCCCCGGCTCATTTAATGCCGGAAGGACGCCGGACGCGCAGCTAACCTGACTGTGTGAGCATCTTTTAATTTTTAAGAATCAAATGTTTTTAACTGTTTGGGGGACATTTTAACTTTTAAGAGTCTTCTGGCTTTTCTCATTCTAGGGGGAATTTCGTTTTAATTTCGTTTTAATACATAAAGGGATTGGGATTAATCGAATTTTTTTTCCTCTTGTGGATTTACAAGTATTGGGGGCATATTCCTGTTTCTGTGTCTGTGTTTTTGGGACTTTTGTTGATTCCCTGCTTTTTAGCAACCTTGGGACCCGTGTTCAGTGGTTCCCGGTTGCTTACTCTTTTTTCGTTTTTTCTTCTCCCCACTTCCTGGTTGGGACGAAACAGACCGCCATTTTGGGTCAGCGGTCTAGTCGTTTTCCTTAGGCTTTTCAGCCTCGTTTGGCTCCCCGGCTCATTTAATGCCGGAAGGACACCGGACGCCGGACGCGCAGCTATCCTGACTGTGTGAGCATCTTTTAATTTTTAAGAATCAAATGTTTTTAACTGTTTGGGGGACATTTTAACTTTTTAGAGTCTTCTGGCTTTTCTCATTCTAGGGGGAATTTCGTTTTAATTTCGTTTTAATACATAAAGGGATTCTGATTAATCGAATTTTTTTTCCTCTTGTGGATTTACAAGTATTGGGGGCATATTCCTGTTTCTGTGTCTGTGATTTTGGGACTTTTGTTGATTCCCTGCTTTTTAGCAACCTTGGGACCCGTGTTCAGTGGTTCCCGGTTGCTTACTCTTTTTTCGTTTTTTCTTCTCCCCACTTCCTGGTTGGGACGAATCAGACCGCCATTTTGGGTCAGCGGTCTAGTCGTTTTCCTTAGGCTTTTCAGCCTCGTTTGGCTCCCCGGCTCATTTAATGCCGGAAGGACGCCGGACGCGCAGCTAACCTGACTGTGTGAGCATCTTTTAATTTTTAAGAATCAAATGTTTTTAACTGTTTGGGGGTCATTTTAACTTTTAAGAGTCTTCTGGCTTTTCTCATTCTAGGGGGAATTTCGTTTTAATTTCGTTTTAATACATAAAGGGATTGGGATTAATCGATTTTTTTTCCTCTTGTGGATTTACAAGTATTGGGGGCATATTCCTGTTTCTGTGTCTGTGTTTTTGGGACTTTTGTTGATTCCCTGCTTTTTAGCAACCTTGGGACCCGTGTTCAGTGGTTCCCGGTTGCTTACTCTTTTTTCGTTTTTTCTTCTCCCCACTTCCTGGTTGGGACGAATCAGACCGCCATTTTGGGTCAGCGGTCTAGTAGTTTTCCTTAGGCTTTTCAGCCTCGTTTGGCTCCCCGGCTCATTTAATGCCAGAAGGACGCCGGACGCGCAGCTAACCTGACTGTGTGAGCATCTTTTAATTTTTAAGAATCAAATGTTTTTAACTGTTTGGGGGACATTTTAACTTTTAAGAGTCTTCTGGCTTTTCTCATTCTAGGGGGAATTTCGTTTTAATTTCGTTTTAATACATAAAGGGATTGGGATTAATCGAATTTTTTTCCTCTTGTGGATTTACAAGTATTGGGGGCATATTCCTGTTTCTGTGTCTGTGTTTTTGGGACTTTTGTTGATTCCCTGCTTTTTAGCAACCTTGGGACCCGTGTTCAGTGGTTCCCGGTTGCTTACTCTTTTTTCGTTTTTTCTTCTCCCCTCTTCCTGGTTGGGGCGAATCAGACCGCCATTTTGGGTCAGCGGTCTAGTCGTTTTCCTTAGGCTTTTCAGCCTCGTTTGGCTCCCCGGCTCATTTAATGCCGGAAGGACGCCGGACACGCAGCTAACCTGACTGTGTGAGCATCTTTTAATTTTTAAGAATCAAATGTTTTTAACTGTTTGGGGGACATTTTAACTTTTAAGAGTCTTCTGGCTTTTCTCATTCTAGGGGGAATTTCGTTTTAATTTCGTTTTAATACATAAAGGGATTGGGATTAATCAAATTTTTTTTCCTCTTGTGGATTTACAAGTATTGGGGGCATATTCCTGTTTCTGTGTCTGTGTTTTTGGGACTTTTGTTGATTCCCTGCTTTTTAGCAACCTTGGGACCCGTGTTCAGTGGTTCCCGGTTGCTTACTCTTTTTTCGTTTTTTCTTCTCCCCACTTCCTGGTTGGGACGAATCAGACCGCCATTTTGGGTCAGCGGTCTAGTCGTTTTCCTTAGGCTTTTCAGCCTCGTTTGGCTCCCCGGCTCATTTAATGCCGGAAGGACGCCGGACGCGCAGCTAACCTGACTGTGTGAGCATCTTTTAATTTTTAAGAATCAAATGTTTTTAACTGTTTGGGGGACATTTTAACTTTTAAGAGTCTTCTGGCTTTTCTCATTCTAGGGGGAATTTCGTTTTAATTTCGTTTTAATACATAAAGGGATTGGGATTAATCTAATTTTTTTTCCTCTTGTGGATTTACAAGTATTGGGGGCATATTCCTGTTTCTGTGTCTGTGTTTTTGGGACTTTTGTTGATTCCCTGCTTTTTAGCAACCTTGGGACCCGTGTTCAGTGGTTCCCGGTTGCTTACTCTTTTTTCGTTTTTTCTTCTCCCCACTTCCTGGTTGGGACGAATCAGACCGCCATTTTGGGTCAGCGGTCTAGTCGTTTTCCTTAGGCTTTTCAGCCTCGTTTGGCTCCCCGGCTCATTTAATGCCGGAAGGACGCCGGACGCGCAGCTAACCTGACTGTGTGAGCATCTTTTAATTTTTAAGAATCAAATGTTTTTAACTGTTTGGGGGACATTTTAACTTTTAAGAGTCTTCTGGCTTTTCTCATTCTAGGGGGAATTTCGTTTTAATTTCGTTTTAATACATAAAGGGATTGGGATTAATCGATTTTTTTTTCCTCTTGTGGATTTACAAGTATTGGGGGCATATTCCTGTTTCTGTGTCTGTGTTTTTGGGACTTTTGTTGATTCCCTGCTTTTTAGCAACCTTGGGACCCGTGTTCAGTGGTTCCCGGTTGCTTACTCTTTTTTCGTTTTTTCTTCTCCCCACTTCCTGGTTGGGACGAATCAGACCGCCATTTTGGGTCAGCGGTCTAGTCGTTTTCCTTAGGCTTTTCAGCCTCGTTTGGCTCCCCGGCTCATTTAATGCCGGAAGGACGCCGGACGCGCAGCTAACCTGACTGTGTGAGCATCTTTTAATTTTTAAGAATCAAATGTTTTTAACTGTTTGGGGGACATTTTAACTTTTAAGAGTCTTCTGGCTTTTCTCATTCTAGGGGGAATTTCGTTTTAATTTTGTTTTAATACATAAAGGGATTGGGATTAATCGAATTTTTTTTCCTCTTGTGGATTTACAAGTATTGGGGGCATATTCCTGTTTCTGTGTCTGTGTTTTTGGGACTTTTGTTGATTCCCTGCTTTTTAGCAACCTTGGGACCCGTGTTCAGTGGTTCCCGGTTGCTTACTCTTTTTTCGTTTTTTCTTCTCCCCACTTCCTGGTTGGGACGAATCAGACCGCCATTTTGGGTCAGCGGTCTAGTCGTTTTCCTTAGGCTTTTCAGCCTCGTTTGGCTCCCCGGCTCATTTAATGCCGGAAGGACGCCGGACGCCGGACGCGCAGCTATCCTGACTGTGTGAGCATCTTTTAATTTTTAAGAATCAAATGTTTTTAACTGTTTGGGGGACATTTTAACTTTTTAGAGTCTTCTGGCTTTTCTCATTCTAGGGGGAATTTCGTTTTAATTTCGTTTTAATACATAAAGGGATTCTGATTAATCAATTTTTTTTTCCTCTTGTGGATTTACAAGTATTGGGGGCATATTCCTGTTTCTGTGTCTGTGTTTTTGGGACTTTTGTTGATTCCCTGCTTTTTAGCAACCTTGGGACCCGTGTTCAGTGGTTCCCGGTTGCTTACTCTTTTTTCGTTTTTTCTTCTCCCCACTTCCTGGTTGGGACGAATCAGACCGCCATTTTGGGTCAGCGGTCTAGTCGTTTTCCTTAGGCTTTTCAGCCTCGTTTGGCTCCCCGGCTCATTTAATGCCAGAAGGACGCCGGACGCGCAGCTAACCTGACTGTGTGAGCATCTTTTAATTTTTAAGAATCAAATGTTTTTAACTGTTTGGGGGACATTTTAACTTTTAAGAGTCTTCTGGCTTTTCTCATTCTAGGGGGAATTTCGTTTTAATTTCGTTTTAATACATAAAGGGATTGGGATTAATCGAATTTTTTTCCTCTTGTGGATTTACAAGTATTGGGGGCATATTCCTGTTTCTGTGTCTGTGTTTTTGGGACTTTTGTTGATTCCCTGCTTTTTAGCAACCTTGGGACCCGTGTTCAGTGGTTCCCGGTTGCTTACTCTTTTTTCGTTTTTTCTTCTCCCCACTTCCTGGTTGGGACGAATCAGACCGCCATTTTGGGTCAGCGGTCTAGTCGTTTTCCTTAGGCTTTTCAGCCTCGTTTGGCTCCCCGGCTCATTTAATGCCGGAAGGACGCCGGACGCGCAGCTAACCTGACTGTGTGAGCATCTTTTAATTTTTAAGAATCAAATGTTTTTAACTGTTTGGGGGACATTTTAACTTTTAAGAGTCTTCTGGCTTTTCTCATTCTAGGGGGAATTTCGTTTTAATTTCGTTTTAATACATAAAGGGATTGGGATTAATCGAATTTTTTTTCCTCTTGTGGATTTACAAGTATTGGGGGCATATTCCTGTTTCTGTGTCTGTGTTTTTGGGACTTTTGTTGATTCCCTGCTTTTTAGCAACCTTGGGACCCGTGTTCAGTGGTTCCCGGTTGCTTACTCTTTTTTCGTTTTTTCTTCTCCCCACTTCCTGGTTGGGACGAATCAGACCGCCATTTTGGGTCAGCGGTCTAGTCGTTTTCCTTAGGCTTTTCAGCCTCGTTTGGCTCCCCGGCTCATTTAATGCGGAAGGACGCCGGACGCGCAGCTAACCTGACTGTGTGAGCATCTTTTAATTTTTAAGAATCAAATGTTTTTAACTGTTTGGGGGACATTTTAACTTTTAAGAGTCTTCTGGCTTTTCTCATTCTAGGGGGAATTTCGTTTTAATTTCGTTTTAATACATAAAGGGATTGGGATTATTCCAATTTTTTTTCCTCTTGTGGATTTACAAGTATTGGGGGCATATTCCTGTTTCTGTGTCTGTGTTTTTGGGACTTTTGTTGATTCCCTGCTTTTTAGCAACCTTGGGACCCGTGTTCAGTGGTTCCCGGTTGCTTACTCTTTTTTAGTTTTTTCTTCTCCCCACTTCCTGGTTGGGACGAATCAGACCGCCATTTTGGGTCAGCGGTCTAGTCGTTTTCCTTAGGCTTTTCAGCCTCGTTTGGCTCCCCGGCTCATTTAATGCCGGAAGGACGCTGGACGCGCAGCTAACCTGACTGTGTGAGCATCTTTTAATTTTTAAGAATCAAATGTTTTTAACTGTTTGGGGGACATTTTAACTTTTAAGAGTCTTCTGGCTTTTCTCATTCTAGGGGGAATTTCGTTTTAATTTCGTTTTAATACATAAAGGGATTGGGATTAATCGATTTTTTTTTCCTCTTGTGGATTTACAAGTATTGGGGGCATATTCCTGTTTCTGTGTCTGTGTTTTTGGGACTTTTGTTGATTCCCTGCTTTTTAGCAACCTTGGGACCCGTGTTCAGTGGTTCCCGGTTGCTTACTCTTTTTTCGTTTTTTCTTCTCCCCACTTCCTGGTTGGGACGAATCAGACCGCCATTTTGGGTCAGCGGTCTAGTCGTTTTCCTTAGGCTTTTCAGCCTCGTTTGGCTCCCCGGCTCATTTAATGCCGGAAGGACGCCGGACGCGCAGCTAACCTGACTGTGTGAGCATCTTTTAATTTTTAAGAATCAAATGTTTTTAACTGTTTGGGGGACATTTTAACTTTTAAGAGTCTTCTGGCTTTTCTCATTCTAGGGGGAATTTCGTTTTAATTTCGTTTTAATACATAAAGGGATTGGGATTAATCAAATTTTTTTTCCTCTTGTGGATTTACAAGTATTGGGGGCATATTCCTGTTTCTGTGTCTGTGTTTTTGGGACTTTTGTTGATTCCCTGCTTTTTAGCAACCTTGGGACCCGTGTTCAGTGGTTCCCGGTTGCTTACTCTTTTTTCGTTTTTTCTTCTCCCCACTTCCTGGTTGGGACGAATCAGACCGCCATTTTGGGTCAGCGGTCTAGTCGTTTTCCTTAGGCTTTTCAGCCTCGTTTGGCTCCCCGGCTCATTTAATGCCGGAAGGACGCCGGACGCGCAGCGGACGCGCGCAGCGGGCACGCTGCTCGCGCGCCGAAGGCACGCCAAAGGCAAGCCCGTCTGAGCCCGTCCGCGCCCGTCCGCGCCCGTCCGCGCCCAGAGCCCAGAAATGCTGTTCCTTTTATCACAGACAGGTTAGTTTATTCTCCCCTGCAGCTCCACGCATTTAGAGGGGCACAACCTGGACTACCTCCTTTAGTATCCCCTGGGACCTCTGCCTCTTCTTTCTGCCCGACCTGCCCCAGCACCTGTAAGGCGGTCTCACCCCCCGCTTCTCACGCATCCGTAACCTGTAAATTTCTGCTCCTTAACTGTCGGTCTTTACCAGCTCATTCCCTTCACATATATACCCTTATAGAAGATCTGTCCCCTGACGCCCTGTTCTTCACCGAAACCTGGTTGGGCAATGACTCAGCAGCAGATATCTGCAATTCTTTACCCTCCACCTACTCTATGGTGCATGTAGATCGTCTCCATGGAAGAGGTGGCGGCTTAGCCATTATCTACAAAAATAACCTTCGGTGTACCACCCTCCCCTCTGATATCCCGGAGTGTGAAAGCTTAATTTTCTCCCTCCACCTCTCCCCTACCTTTACTTTCTCAGGTTTGCTTCTCTACCGACCCCCAGGACCTTGCACCTGTTTTTTAGATTCCCTGCCGGAAGTGGCAGCGTGTCTTATCTGTAAATCCCCTAACTTTACTATCCTTGGGGATTTCAACATCCATCTTGATAATGGAAATTGTCCACACGCAAGGTCTCTACTTGCGTCTCTCTCTGCGCTTGATTTAAATCAACACGTAATAGGACCTACCCATACCAAAGGCCATACGCTGGACCTTTTATTCAGTAATCTCCCTGTCCTCACCACTCTGCCATCGCAGCCTCTAACCTGGACGGATCATTGCCTTCTATCTTTTTTTTTCCCCTGCAATGTTACTCCAGTTGTGCAGTCTACCCCCCCAACTTTTGGTCGCATTTGGTCAAAACTGGCCCTTGTGGAGTGGCGGGCGGCTCTCCAGACCTCCTTGGGGGCCAGCACCCCCTCCATTTCTGCAGATTCATTTAATAAATGGATTTCCTCCTCTTTGGATAGTATTCTGCCCATCAAATTGAGATCTAACAAGCCCCCCCATAAGGCCAAACCCTGGTTTTCACCTTGTCTGCTAGAACTAAAAAAAATGTGCAAAAGGCTAGAAAGAGCCTGGAGAAAGAATTACAGTCTCATTGATAGAGAAATATATAGGCAATCCGTCAGACTCTACCATCAAAACATCAAAGCCGCCCAGTCCTCCTACTATGGATTAAGAATAGAAAGCTCCTCCTGCTCACAAAAGGAAATTTTTCAGATTTTTAAGGAATTAACTATAACCCCTATGCCCTCTCCTCCCACAGAACCCTCCACTGAATATAGTAATCTTTTGGCATCTCATTTTAATGACAAAGTCATTAAGATATACTCTGGGTTCCCTTCTCCTCCTCCCCCAGGTACAGTAGAGCACCAAATGATGGATCCCTCCCTCTCCGGAACCACATTAACTGTCTTCACACCTCTTACTGATACTGTTGCCACTAAACTTCTTCTTCAGATTAAATCGGGCTCCCCCCTGGACCCCGCTCCTCCCCCCATCCTCTCGCGAGTTTCAGATATTGTTGTACCTCCCCTCACAGAAATACTGAATCGTTCCCTATCGTTAGGTCTTCTCCCCCCTCTTTTTAAGCATGCCATTATTAAGCCTCTGTTAAAAAAACCGAAACTGGACCCATCTCTGCTGGAGAATTATAGACCCATTGCTCTTCTCCCTATTTCAACAAAAATTTTGGAGAAACACGTTAATCACCAATTAACCAGCTACTTAGAGACCCATGAACTCCTCCACCCCACCCAAATGGGTTTTAGAGCCCATCATAGCACGGAGTCAGCCCTCCTTGCAGTGACTGAGTCAGCCAGGCAGCTTTTGGACCAAGGGTCCCATGTGGCCATGATTCTGCTTGATCTCAGCGCTGCTTTTGATACAGTGGACCACAACCTTCTCTGCCGCAGGCTCTCAGAATTGGGGATAGGAGGCCTGGCATTGTCCTGGCTGTCCGCTTTTGTCAAAGGCAGATCTTTTCAAGTCCTGGATCGAGCCTACTTCTCTGACATTTTTCCTTTGACTTGTGGAGTTCCTCAGGGCTCTTCTTTGAGCCCAACTCTTTTTAATGTCTATTTATCCCCGCTGGCTAAGGTGATCGCTCCCTACAATTTGTCTTTGTTCACCTACGCCGACGATACTCAACTTGTGGTGTCCCTATCCAGCTCCGGGGACTCGTCGGCAGCTAACCTCTCGTGCTGTATGAAAGACATTGGAGCTTGGATGGTCCAGTCTAAGCTCAAATTCAATGACAGAAAGTCAGAAGTCATCGTACTAGGCAATTCCCCCCCAGCTCTTTCGCTTCCGCTGTACTCTGAGGCTTTCAATAATCTTCCTCCCCCTAAGGACCAGGTAAAAAGCCTTGGTTTCTGGGTGGATTCTCGTCTGACCATGGATTATCAAGCAAAAAGAGTCTCCTCTATATGCTTTGGCATCTTAAGAGTTCTTAGGAAAATCTCGATTCTTCTTCCCCCTATGGCCAGAAGAATCCTCGTTCAAACTCTTATCCTCTCCCGGTTGGATTATGGGAACTCACTTTTTCTCAGCGCCCCGGCTTATGTTATAAAAAGGCAACAAACAGTCCAGAACGCAGCCGCCCGGCTTCTTGCCAATCTTCCCAGACATGTATCCGCTAAACCTGCTCTTTCCTCGCTTCATTGGCTCCCTTTCAAGCAACGTACCTATTTTAAGGCCCTATTCATTGTTCATAGAGCTCTTCAACATAAGGGCCCAATGTTCTTTAGAAAGCGGCTATGTCTTTATGTTCCTTCTCGAAGTCTGAGGTCCTCCTCCTCTCGTCTTGTGACCATCTTGAGGTCCAAGAGAGCTTGGGGGGCCAACTCCTTCCTTACCAAGGCCGCCCGTCTTTGGAATGATCCTCCTTCCGATCTACGTCAGGAACATTCAGAACTACTTTTTAGGAAAAAACTCAAGACCATTCTTTTCTGTAGGTAGCGCTCTCAACTCTCCTAGTGACAGCACCGGTCAGGTTAGGTTAGCGCTGGGATGCCTTCGGGTCACTACGCGCTTTATAAATTCTTAAACTAAACTAAACTAAACTAGCCCCACTTGGAGTAACACCGTGTGTGACCCATGCAAAGGAACACGATTTCCCAGCCGATAGACCAAGCCCACAGAAACCGGATCAAATAGCAGACTCCTCGATTATCGATTGACTGCACCCTCCTGCAATGCCTCAGAGTGTTAAGATATCTTTTTCTATGGATACACCTCTCCTATTTCAAACCTAGTTCCAGATCCTTTTTTCCAAAGGAGTTCGATTCCATTGCCCAATGTTATTAAGGCACTCTCTAAATTTGTGGAGAGCTCCGCAAAATCAAGTACGCAGGTCTCCTCCCAGTTTGTGATTTTGAGTTCTCAAGGTCAAACCTTATGTCATGGAATGTGGCTGGAATTCGCAATAAACTGAATGATGATGAGTGGGGGGAGTTCATTGACAAATTTAAATTCTGTTTGTTTCAGGAAACTTGGGCCACTGTAAACATTTATAGACAGGGGTACTGCTCATTTTGTAAGGAAGCTATACCTTCTCCAGCTGGAAGAGCAGCGAGGGGCCTCTTTACGTGGACAAGAACCTCCGAGATGGGAAATGTAAAGGAAATGTACGTGGACTTGCCCGATATACTGGCAACTTCGATCCAGTCCAACCAAGGTCTACCTGTATTGTGTATAAATGTTTACAATAGACCAGATTCCCCCAATCACTTATACAAAACGATCCAGATATTGAACTCCATGGTGTCGGATTACTTCTCGACTCATTATATTATCATAGCGGGCGATCCCTTGTGCCCAATTCAGTTTTCTCTGTGACTATTCAACATGAAGACCTAATATGGAATATCCCCCCCATATTCAACACAGACGAAACACCCCAAAACCACTAACAGGGCCCTTCAGATAATCAATCTTATGATAACGTATGGTCTTCGCCCAGGAAACAGGTGTTTTCCATCAGATAAGCCTGCGAAACCCACCTTTTTTAGAGGGTCATATAGCAGTACTCTCGATCTTGTTCTCTTTGATGTCCGGATATGGCACCTTATTAATGATGTTAAGGTGGGTGATTTGTATAACAGTGACCATGCTACCCTTCTGGTAACTTACGATATGCAGCTTTTCACTAGGACAGATATTCGCAGCAATTATGATGTCCCTGATGTTATCGAGGTGTCTTCCAACAAGCGGGCTGTAAAATGGGAGTCTATCAGGAATTCTCATGAATTATGGGGGAAAATGCACGCTTTAGTAGCAACCCACCAGTTTTCTGATGATTCTTTCTTGTATACCCCGATTGAGGTCATGTCATTACATACAGAACTTTTTATGGCCCTCGGAGAGCTATTCCTTAAAACCACCAGGGGAATAAAACCCTATGGGTAAACCCACACCAGAGGTGGTTTGGTAGGGTCTGTAGAGAGACCAAGTACACTTTTATAAAAGCAATAATATCAAGAGATAGAGACAAGATAACTTACGCAAGGTGCAACTATGCATCTGCACTTATGCTTAGTAAAAACCAGTGGGAAGAGTCGTCATGGCATGACCTAGTACTGGCAGCCAAGGACTCAGATTCCAAGTGTTTGTGGTTCCTGGTCGCCAGAAATGGTCACAATGAGAATCCTAGACCCATTTGTCACATCTCGCAGGAAACTTGGTCTACTTACCTCACTGAGCTGTATTGCTCAGAGCCTTTCGCCCTCATCAAAAATTATAGTAAACCTTCGCATGCCCTCTTTTCCTCAGTCAGCTTGACGCCTTTTACTTTGAAGGAAACCGAGAATGCCTTTAGGGCCCAAAAATCAGGGAAAGCGCCTGGGTTGGATGGTATTCCCTCAGATATGTTTAAACCAGATGTGAATTATTGGGGCCCTTACATTAATAGGGTATCAAATGCTGTTTTGATGAGTAGAATTTACCCCCGGACATGGTAGGGAGCAATTATTGTTCCTATACATAAAAAAGGGGAGAAGGGTGTTCCGGGGAATTATAGACTGATTAGTCTACTGGACAATTTGCAAAAGATCTTCTGCTATCAGGTATTGAGTAGGCTCAAAGTCTGGATCGAAGAAAAGCAAGCCCTTAGTCATTTATAGTTGGGTTTCAAGCAAAAAATAAGCACAGTTGATCAGGTTTTCCGTTTCCTCACTATTAAATGGAAGTTGGTGGATGTGTGACGAAGGAAAGCTTTTTGTAGTGTTTGTAGATCTTACATCCACTTTCGACCTTGTTCCACGCTGCAAATTGTGGGAAGTTATGAGCAGGGCTGGAGTACCGGGCCCCATATTAAGTTTGATTAAGAATCTCTATACCAAGAATTATGCTAGAATTAGTTGGGGGATAAATGGGGAGTTAACACCTGAAATTCCAATACGTAAAGGAGTGAGACAAGGATGTGCCTTAGCCCCAATGCTCTTTCTTCTGTTCATTAATGGATGCATTTCCTATCTTCTGGATTGTGATAATGATGCACCTAGGATGGGTATAGTAAAGACCCCTTGTTTGTTATTTGCAGACAACACTTTATTGCTATCTCAAACTGCCTCAGGGCTCTCTAACTTGCTTACTAAGTTCATGGGCTTCTGCAAAGACCACGGATTGGAAATTAATGCAGCTAAAACAGAGTATATGGTCTTTGGGGACACAAAACTCAAAATGAGGAAACCTATATATCTGGAGGGTGTGTCGCTATAAAGAGTGATTGCTTTTGATTACTTAGGAATCAAACTAGAGGATTCACAAAAATGGCAGGCTCATATTTTGAAGTCACTTATGAGTTTGAAACAAAAGTCAGGGGATATTTTGAGATATGCTGCAAGGTCTCCCAGGTTTGCAATTACCCCTGCCATGGAAATATATAAGGCCCAAGCCAGAGGGGGAACCTTATACGGAGTTGAGTTATGGGGTTACTGCAGCCTGGAAGATCTAGAAAGAGCCAAAAACTCTTTTGTAAAATCACTCCTAAAAGTGCCCAGAAGTACCCCCTCGTGACAACTCTTCTAACTTATGCCCAATGGGATGTGGAACCGCTGAATGCCTGGCGCTCGTTCTCTTTCACTGTCCAGCGTATTCCAAGCAGAGGGCACGCTGGATTGTACCCCTTTGCAGACCTATGGGATTTAGGAATCATCTACTGGCCCTCAGGATCTGCAAAGCGGATCCAAATGTGCTTGTGACTTGCAGTTTAGCAAACTTATTGGATGCTATCTGGCATATTAGACCAAAATATTAAACCAATTGTTTTTAATGTTGTATATTCTTTCCTTGATGAATTGCCCTCTGCCAGTTGATACATCTATGAATATTTTATATGGCTAGGGCATTCACGAATAGATAATTCTGACGTATTCGAATTATAATCTGTATCTATACTGAGTTTTTACTGTATTTTATCATTCTTATTCAATGATCACTGTGATGGTTGTTATTCATTTTATATTTATTTATTTAAGTGGTTGTATAGGTGCTTTTATGGTATATTTTTTACTGAAATAAAGCTGAATTGAATTGATATATATATATATGTTTATATATAAAGTTAATGGCGGCCGCTATTAGGTAGTTATAATTAGGACCTATATAAAAAGCGTTTTTTACTTGCCTATATCTTTGGCACCTTTCCAAAAAAAAGAAATTCCAGTTACGTCAGCAGCTGTCTGGAAAGTTTTGGGGTTATCTGGCCAGGAGGTTGGGGGGATTGTTGGGGGGGGGCAGGGGATGAGAAAAATTGGGGTCCAAAACACTTTTTCCACATACATTTTTCCATAGGGATTTTAAACAGCAGTAGCGCCGAAACTACTGGATTGTATTAAACCAAATTTAGCAGAAAGGTAAGTCAAGGTCCAGAGAGCGACCTATTTTTGTTTTGGTGTAAATTCTTCAGTAGTTTTTGAGAAATTAGGGGGAAAACAATTTTGTATATATAGGGATGCAAAAGATTCACAACCCCTCCCGATCTCCTGCTAAGATCTGATTGGTTGACAGCACTTCAACAAGGAAGCCGTTGAAGTGTTGTCAGCCATGTTGGGAAAAAAGGTAAAAAATAAAGAAAAGGGGCCAGGGTACCAACAACATGACCCTTTAGCTCTGGTCCTGGGGTCCTAAGGGGATTCCAGCAGGGCTAACAAGTAATTAAAAAAAAAAAACAATTTGCAGCAGAGTCTTGATGGGGTTATGAATCAGCTGTGTCATTTTAAAGCCCCCGGGTGGGCCAAGTCCTGGGGGTATTTGCAGAATAATGCAGGGGGGCCTCCTGGCCTTTGACCACTATCACATAGTCTTCACCCCCACTACCATGTCCCCACAAAAACACTCATGTTTCACGGATGAGGAGTTGAGGGTCAGGGTGGACAAAATTGTCAGGGTAGAGTCACATCTTTTCGGAGCACAGGTCCAGCAAACATCAATTGCCAGGAAAATTAAGTTGTGGCAAAGAATAGTCGACAGGGTAAATTCTGTAGGCCGCTATCCATGCACAACGGAGGACATCAGGAAGAGGTGGAACGCCCTCAGGGGGAAGGTACATTCTATGGCATCCAGGCATCAGCTGGTGGTATACAAAACTGGTGGTGAGCCCCCACCTCCTCCCCCTACTTTCACATCTTGGGAGGAGAAGGTCTTGGACATACTGCATGATGAGGGCCTGGCTGGAATACCTGGGGGAGTGGAGTTGGGTGACTTCCCACAAAATCCATGTCACCCAATTGTCATGCCTTGCATGCTTCCTCACCACCTCAACCCACCCCAATAAACATTGTACCCGTATCGACTCAGTCCAAATGTTTCAATACCCCTCTATGGCATGCCACATGTCCATTAAACTCACCTGGCTCAACAGCCCTTGGGAATGGCATGTGAAGTACAGACAACTCGTAGCACTACTACTCCCAGAATGCAATATCCCACCAATGTGAAAACCTGAACTGTGCACCAAATGTGAGATGTCATGCATGTGAAACTAACAACTAATTTAACCCATCTTCTATGTGCAAGCGTGAAACAGTTAATGCCAATGACCTCAATGCAATGGTCCACTCCCACTATCATCACAAGCAAAACACAGATATAGCTGAGTGCCTGATCCTAATGCACTTTGAATAAAGATTCCTAAGATTGCAAGTTACTCACTTAGGCTGGAAATGTAGGTGCCAAAGTGGACGCACATGCAATACTTCCAGTTACAGGTCGATGTCTATTGCTTACTCCCATACTGTGACCCTTCTGTGACAGTTTTGTGCATTGTACACCTCTTTTCTGTGCCATGTATCATTTCAGACACTTCACTAAGCAACAAAGATGAACACCCATGTCATTAATCAGACAGCATAAGATGGTACCACCAACATTGTTTAACAGCTTCAAGCATGGTGTATGGTAGTGAAATTACAGAGTCACATGTTGTACTAGGTAAGATTGTGCAGCAGCTGTCACTGTCACTTCTGGGGATCATGTTAAGGCACTGTCTGAATCTCACACACCATCAATAATACCCTAAATGTAACAGCATCTCTGTGTTCAACTTCTCCCACTGGCAACCTTGCCACTGTTGCCATCGACAGGATACCAGAGACTGTCACGACCCCTCTGGATGAAGGCCCCAGTGAGGACAAAATCCCTGGACACTAAAGATGAAGCTTACCCATAAGTCACCTGGTCAGTCAACAACTGTCAGCCTCACCTTGCCCACATCGACTCCTACCAGCCCTGTTGCATCTACATCATAGGCAACCATTTGACCCCAAACCTGACTCCCACTGATTGTATCATTCATTGTGTGCCCCAGAGTACAGATACCTGAGTCTCCTCTTGTCACCCCTAGCAATGATGGTCCTGCCACCACTGGGAATGATGCACACTGTGCCAGGGGCACAGGCATGTGAGGGCACAGTGTATGGGAGGGATGGTGTGGGCCAGAGGATGGAGGCTCGAAGGGACATTACTGACCAGGAAACCATCTCCCAAGTCTTGGGAGCCGAACAAAATTCAAAAGGCATGATGGGGGAAATCCAACAGCTGCAAAGGGACCACCACCAGGAAGTCATAAAGCAGTGGCAGGCACAAAATGGCATCCTGGCTTCCATTGCTGGGGTGCTGAGGGACATCAACACTACCCTGAGTAGGTCTGAAGCAAACATCAGGCATCTTTCAGTAGAAATGACTCTTCAGGCCTTTCAACATTTGTGGCTTCTAGTGGAATTGAGGCCCTGCCAGGGGAAGGACATGCCTCAGACTCCCCACCCTCTGTAGCAGAGGAACCCCCAGCAAATGTGGATGTCCAACCAGACAATCAGGAGGAGCAGATGCCAAGACCAAACCTACTGCCAGGAATTGAACCCCTCCTGACTTGCTCCCCTTGTGTGCCACAGATACACCCTGTTGACTATCCTGAAACCAATCTCCATTTCTCCATGGTACAAGGACACTGGACATGCGTATCCTAATGGTCTAGTGGCTTCCTTCATGACGCCAGGCACCATGACTGAACCGTTAACTGTTTAGATTGTGTTTTTGTAAGTTACCAGTCACGCATATTGTTTAACTGTCCACAATAAATTACACTTAAACACAGGTCCTGTGTATGTGTCATTTATCAACCATGTACAACTGTTTTGCCTGCCAACTCTGGTATCAAAATGTTCCTCTGTATTGTACAACCTATGTTATGGACATCACATGTGAACTCTATCAGCAGGAGACTCATTACATTAGGATTCTAACATTGACAGATTAAAAAACAATTGTATTCTACATCTAAACACATTTATTGGTAGATATGAAAACAGCATATAGAGTATAACTGATAGTAACATCAGGATGTTTGCTAAGGTGTCAGACACTGCTAAACCACAGGAAACAGAGGGTAGTGACATGTCAGTCTTCCTACAAGCCAGGGGGCATACATATTGGTGCTTTGTATCACCCGGTAAAGCCTTATCACATAATCGTACCTTAGCTTCCTAATATTCAAACCCCATGGTACAGACATATTTCAGAACTGATGTCCCCAGTCCAGGGATCTTTCACTTACATGGCTCACATACCTGGAGGCTTGCCACTCACCTATCAGTCCAAATAGACATGCACATTGATCTGCAAAGTATGAACACACTGACAGCTAGGTTCTAGGTAGGTAACATACAACAAAAACCACTGTGATGATAGAGGCTAGGGTTCTACATTTTCCCATGTGCCAGATATATATGGACATACAAATGACACCATTTGACCACCTCCAGTACCCTACAGGTTATCTTGATGGGAAGACACAATTCCACCTCGGTGTCCTGACAATCTGGCCATGTTAGTTACACTCCACATATTCATTGCAATGATTACCTGATTTCAGCAATGTCTACTTCTCATGTATGCCTGCAATTCCCATCTGCTTTTGACACTGTCTGTGACTTGCCAAGGATGAGGAGCCAAATAGGAATTTGTCAAATCCGTGACTGACATAGATAAGAGATAAGGCATAGCAGAAAACATTCCTCAGTTCATGCAAGTCATGTTCAAAAGAGTGACTTTGCGTGTGCAACAACAAAATATGACACTGTAGACCACTTGTTTCTGTACACAATACAAAATTACAGTCTGGATGCCCAACTCACTCATAGACATTGGAGCTACCTAAAAACTCATAGCTGATCTTAAAAAGGAGGTGACATGCTACCCATCAACTCTAGGGGCCAGATGTATAAAGTTCCCAATAGCGATTACCAAATTGCATTTTTTTTTGCAAATCACAATTAATTAATCGCTATTGGAATGTATGAAACTCCAGGAGTTTCATATAAATATTTGCAAGGGCTCACAAATGGACCTACCTCATTAATATTCATGAGGTAGGTTGCAATTTGGGACCTATTGTAAATGGCTACATGTATGGTGGCCTGCTCAGCTCAGAAGACCACCATGACTGTGATTGCTTTTCAATAAAGAAGTCTCTTTTTTTTTTTTTAAAGAAAAACGGGATGCGTTTAAAAAGAAAAAATTCAAAGTTTTCTTTACATTTTTTAAGAGCATGCAGTGGTCCATGGGACCACTGCATGCTCTTAAAAATGCTTTTGCATGCATTCACTAAGAGGGCTACCACCAATTTAAAATTGGTGGTAACTGCGATTGTTTTGCAACTGCATTCATGGTCACAAAACAGTCGTACATACCTCTGCGATTCGGTATTAGGATGGGACGCCCTTGACACACTCCTTCCTAATACCGAATCGGTATGTAGTCGCAAATCCAATTTGCGACTCGGTAACAAGTTACTGAATCACAAATTGGATTTGTTACATACCAAAATGCAGGTTTTGCAATCTCAAATGGCCCGTTGGGCCATTTGCAATCATAAAACTGTTTGATACATCTGGCCCTAGGTTACAAAATTAAATCACAGCATCAAGAATACATCAAATACCTTGAGTCATTTGAAGTACTAATTAATGAGATCTGCCCTGAAGTCTCCTGCTTCATCTTCGTCTGGCCCATCAACACCTGGCAAATCTGCATTTCCACCCACTGGATCTGCTGGCTCCACCTCATCTGGTAGGAATGGAACCTGGCGTCTCAGGGCAAGATTGTGGAGCATGCAGGAGGAAACATTTATTTGATATACCTTGTTGGGTGAGTAGAGGAGGGCACCTCCTGATCTGTCCAGGCAGAAAAATCTTTCCTTCAGGAGCCCAAACGTCTGCTCCATGACACGCCTTGTCCCTCCGTGGGCCTCCCTATAGCGGACTTCCCCTGGCATGGTTGGGTACCTCACTGGTGTTAACAACCAAGGATGGTTCAGATAGCCAGAGTCACCTGTAAGCAAATATGTAGAAATGCACAAACAGAGGACATGCACAATTTTGATAGCACGAGATAAACTTGCAAACACACATGTCAAATCTGACTTACCAACTAGCCAGGCCCTCTCTGTGTTCAGTTGTGTCATGAGTAGTGGGATATTGCTCTTCCGCATGATGAAGGAATCAAGGACTGATCCTCGATACTTTGCACTGACTTATCAAATATACTTGTCTGCCAAACACACAACTTGAACGTTGATCGAGTGGTAGTTTTTCTTGTTCCTATATATCTGTTCATTTGCACTGAGGGGAACCACGGTTGCATGGGTGCCATCTAAGGCTCCAACCACATGTGGAATGTGTCCCATTGCATACATTCACGTAGGCCAAATCTGCACATTGGGGAAATCTCATGGAGCTGTCCAGGTGTTTCAACAATGCTGCCAATACATCCTTCAAAACTAGACTGAGCATGGGCTGAGAAATGAATGCAGTTAGGGCCACTGTATTATGAAAGGGCAAGCAGCCAGGAAGTGTAGCACTGACATTACTTGAACGATGAGAGGTATCCTGTAGGGATTGCAAATGGCAGGCATCAAATCTGTCTTCAACTGATCAAAAAGATCCATGATTGCATGCCTATTCAGGCAATAGGTCTGGATTGTATGTCTCTCCCCAGTGGTGTGCAGGTCTACTAGTGGGCAGTACACTGGAGATTGTCTGTCTCACCCTATGCCAGGGTAAATATATGGAAACATATACATTTTGTATGTGACAAGAAAAATGCACACATAATGAATACGTACATATACAACTCACATATCTGCAGTCGAGGTTGGTTACAACATCTACAGTACAGCATATTGCTATGCATCCTGTGACGATCCCCCTAGTGCACATTCCCTCAATTATCTAATATACTATACATTCATTTTTATCTGTGACTGTCAGTGTTTGTTAGTCCAATCGACGTTACTTGTGAAACACATTTTGTAGCACCTATTCTATATTACTGATGCACACAGGAAGTTGACAGTAGGTGTACATGTCTATCACCACAAATTCCTCTGTTACATACATTTAACTACTCACATGCACAAATAGACTACTAAACCTGAAGGCAGTACTTAGTGAATTCAGCACATTATAGCTATTTGTTAATGACGCAGACTCCAGTATGTTTCCGTACATGAAATGTGCTCAAAATGGCAGCTGCCTGACCTACTGTACCGGACATGTGAAAGTGACCTAACTCCACCAGCGGATGTCATCATGGCGGTAGTGGTAGGGGGTCACAACCGCGGAGGAAATTGCTATTGGAACACATTGCTGCCTTTGGCGGACTTGGGCCAATGGTGATGTCCCCCGGCGGTCATGGAAGTTGCAGATGTGACCGCCATCTTCTGCAGTATTGCTCACTTGACTCCTGACACTGCTGCCAGCAAGACCTCCACTACCTGAGCTGCTGTGTACTGCCTCTGGGAGCTATCATGCCATGTCCCGCAGGTGATAGAGCCTCAGCCTTCACCCTGGAAGAACTGGAAAAGCTTGTGGAGGAGGTTCTACTCATGTATGAACAGCTATATGGTGCGCCGGAGGAGCAGGTGAGTCCAATGGTATACCTATGTGTGAAATGTGGGGTGGATGATGGTGTACCTGAAATGTAAAGTTGAGAATGTGTTGATGCATGCCAATTCTAAATTGTGCATGAGTGTGAACTGAGATCACAGAAACTTTTGGCTATTTGCTGTCACTGAAGAGTTCTGTCCACTTGTGTTGGTATGGTGCATGTGGACATGATTTTTTGCTTTTGTCTGTGTCATCCATGCAGGCCAACACCCATCAAAGAAAGGGAATCTGGGATGGCATTGCCAATCAATTGCAGACCATGGGTGCCCACAGACACTGGCGCACTCAATGTAGGAAGCGGTGGGAGGATCTCAGATGCTGGGCCCGAAGACCACAGAGGCCCAGCTGGGGATGTCCTCCCAACAATGAGGGAGGGGTGCCCATCGAACCTTAACCCATCGTAATGGCCTACATTTTGGCGTGGCCAACCCTGAGGTGGATGGGCGTTTGAGGGCAGCACAGCAGCCACAAGGGAGTAAGTACTGACTTAACACATGTACATGCCTCTGCCAGTTAAGTGTATGATGTCTAAGTATCCCAACTGTGACAATGTGGTAAGTGCTACCACAAAGAGTCTCCTAGGAAGACATAGTACTACAGTTGCCACCATTGATACACAGATGGGGACATTGTATAGTGTGTAGGGACATGTTACACACCTATGTTAACCAAATAGTATGACAGCATGTGGTGGTGCAGGTGTGACAGTGTCATATGCGTACCTCTACACTGCTATACATATGTGTAACCTGCTGTATCATGCTTCCCACCTACTGATCCGCAGTCCATATACCCAATTGGTAAGTTTTCCAGCTCTCTAGTCTCTGACCAGTCTTATTCCACTGGATCTAGCTCTATGTGCCACATTGGGTCTGACAGATGAGGAAGATGGACAAATAATCCGGTGTTCTCCAATAGATGGAAACTTCATGTGAGGCTGTCATCCCAATCTGGAATTTGACCTGGCATACTTACTACACTCCCTCTGAGGTGTGAGAAGGTGTTCCGATTTTTATGTTTGAACTATACATTGGCAAATGTGATGTTTGATCAGGGTGAACATACTACAAAGTGAACAACATGGTGGTAATAAAACATTAACAGTATAAGACATTGTATTGACATGTGTTTTAATTCATTTTGTACCATGTACATGGGATTAAGAAGGTAGCCTGCTGATCCCTTAGCCCATGTATTTTGTCCATACTACATAGGGCTGTGTCATACCTATATAGGCGCAACATACACTGTTTCGAGCCTATATCATGTGTCAATTGGTACTTTGTGCCTTTTATGTTGAGGCCTCTACTTTGCCATTCTTACTTTTGCTAATCGGAGGCTGTTAAGACAGATTTTGTAATGGATCAGCTCATTTCACCCTGACTTAACGGTGTACTAGGTGTTCAGTTTGACATGGACATGTTGGTGGAATGGGATATATTGTCAGTCAACTTGCTGGACTCTAGGTGTATGTGTCCATCATGGTTACATTAGAAGTGCGTTATGTCAGTGTTACGTCAGTCCTAAGATGTTAGGTTACACATGCCTGGATAAATGTTAGTGATGTAGGTATTTTGATGTTGTCAGGTAGAGGTTTCTATTCAGCATGAATAGTGGAATAGTATGTGACTTTAATCCACATGATTAATGTCCATTATATTGGAGCTGTTGGTATGCTCTATGTGGTTGTCTGTGTCTGTATCCTATGTGCCAAGTAGGCCCCTATTGCTGGACATGACTTTGTTGTCTATGTTTCAATAAATAATATAAGTGGAGCCAGAAACTGTATCTAAACATTTTTAAAGGACTTTTGATAGATGTTTTACTGACATGCTATGTAATCTTATGAGCCTCACTATTTGGGTATGCCATATGTAATGATTTCATCTGAGGTATTTGACATTGTGAATACTATGGGCAGAGTCACATGTTATGTATGTGATTGCAAAGCAATTTGCTGTGTTGTATTTGAAGTGAGATGAGCTTACTTTCATGAAGCATGAGTACTGGTGATGGACTGGCCAACTGTGGATTGGGTTAGACATGATATTGTAATGTCAGTTAACAGCATTCGCTAAGGATGATTTGTTGACTCTCATTGATAATCTGTATAGGGAGAGACTTTTGATGTTGCCAATTCATCTTGTGCATGAATAGTTTGTGTTACAGCTGAATTGATGGGATGGTGATGTAGTTGTCAGATGGTTGGGTTATGCTGTGGGTGAGAATGTTGGAAGTATGTAGTTGTGACATGATGTAGGCTCTTAATGGTTCCTACCTGGGGCTTTTTAAGACATAGATGTGATGTTACGGTTGTGATGTAAAGTGTGTGGATGTTAAGAATGTGATTACCCTCTCTCTGTTTCTCTGCATCAGCAGGCGAAGGAAACGGGACTCAGCCGAGTGGGGAAGCTGCTGGCCACGGGACCCGGAGTGCTGATACCACTGACACGGAGGGACCCAGTGGCCCAGAGTGCAAGAGGAGTGGCACGAGGGAGACAGTATCCTTCAGATTCCTCCTCCAGTGGACACTCGCTGGTGGTGGAGGACCCATCTGGGACCGCCCCAGCACCATCTCAGTCCACCACCCTGCTTACTACCACTGCACTCCCTGTAGCTCCCCACCCAGTTGGCTGTGCCGTTCACCCAAGAGGGTGGGTATCTCCTTTGCAGGCACCTCTGCCCCTGCCTCTGTCAGCCCTGCTGCCCTCAGTGAGGAGGCTTTCCCGAGGTCCATCTCTGTGGGTCAGTCAACCTTTGTGAGTGCCATCCAGGGACTGGAAACTCAAGTCCAACAGAGTAATGCATTCCTGGAAGGCATTCACGGTGTGCTGGCTGGCCTACAGAGATCCTTTCAGGCTCTGGCCCCTGCACTGTCAACAGCCAGTCATCCTTTGTCTCCCATCCCCCCTCCACCTTCCTCTTCCCAATCCCAAACCCCTCTTCCCAGACCCAGCCAACGCTCACAGACAGACAAGCATGCATCCACCTCAACATCCAAGGGTAGCTCAGACAAACACAAGCATAACAAGACACAACACCAACATGCGCACAAGCAACATCCAACTGCACACACAGCAACAATCACAACCTGTCCTGACACCCCCACCACCCACAGCATCACTGACAGCACACCTGAAACCCCTGCAGACACCACACCAACATTCACAGATCCAGCCACTATATCTATCCTACCCACAGACAGAACCACAGCAGACCCTCAGACACCTACCCCAGTCACCGCACCCGCAGACACTACAACCACAGACACGCCTACATGCAGCACATCCACCATACCTGCAGTCACCTTCCCAAAAAAACACTCAACCACCCACCAAGGCATCCCCTAGCATCTCCACCCCCTCCTTCCAAGACACATAAACACCCTCACCCACCCACCCAACAGACATCCACCACCCACAAACCTACCTCACACAAACATGCACCCAAGACATCTACACCAACACCTCAGACAACCACTCCCTCTCCCACCACACCCAAACCCTTTTGCTATGACCGTCCTTGTGTGTCTAAAAAAGCTTCCCTTTCGGAGTTTGCCCTTTTCCCTACTCCTCTCCCACCCCGTGATACCCCTAAATTGTCTGTGTCCCTCCTCCATGTCTGGCCCTTTCACCTCCAAGACCTCCCCTGCCTGCCTTGCAAGTCTACATGACCCTCCCCCTGCCAAAAATTCAACCCCTCCACCTAAAAGCCAACCCTCCCCTAAACCTAGGATCAAGCCCCATCCCCCCTCACAAGCAAGATCCCAAAGGCCCCCCCTCCCAGACCTAAACCCAAACCCCCGCCTCCGCACCAAGATACCCCCTGAGGTGCCTGCCTACTCCATAGATGACCCTACCTATGGAGGTTACATGACAGTCAGGAATCACACTCAGGACACACATATGTGCACTGTGTGCATTGAGACCTTTAATGATGGACTGGCCTATGGCCTTTGTTTTACAAATATTATGGATCTAATAATGATTTGAACCAACCAGTTGTTGGTTTCCTGGTTACATCTTTGTCATGCATTTCTTTCCCTAGCATGGAGTTGTTTCTGGCTGACATTAGTTGTGTGCCTGTATGTGTGTGTGTGTTCCGCTTGGGCTACGTGCGTTGTTTATGATTATGTATATGAGGTTGTGTGCAGTGCTTTTGTCTAAAAGTGGTGGGATGTGTGTTATGTGATGAAAATTTGCCTGTCCAAGAGGCATTGTTGTGTTGGAATTGTGTGTTGTTTGAGTTGAGATGTGTTTGCTGGTGTGCTGTGTGGCTTTGTGTGCTTAGACTGTGTGTGTGTTATATGCATGAAATGTTAGATACGGTGTTCTTTGTAAGTCAATAGGTAAGTAGTATGATTGTGATTTTGCAAGTATTTTTTTCCTGTTGGTGTTATCTTGTGATTTATGTGTGATGTGTACCTGGGCAGTGTACCCTGTGGATCCCTGCAAAGTGATTGCAGATGTTGCAGGTGTGTTGTGAATGTGACATGTTTTGGTGTTGTGTGGTACTGTCTGAGTGGGGGCCTGTGCAGTGTTTCACTTCGTACCTGTGTGTGTTTGTGACATGTATATGTTTTTGTATGTGTGTTTAGTGGCACTGGCATGTTTGTTGTGAATATATACGAGTGTGTGTGTGGCTGTATGTGAGTGTGCATTTTGATGTGCAGTTACGTGTGGGTGTCAGTTGTGTGAGTGTACAGAAATTGACAATATACAACACTAACAGCTAGATTGTGTACTTACGGTTGCTGTTGTCGTCACAGATTCTGAAGTCTTGGGGCGAGCTGGAGAAGCGAGAAGACGTGTAGTTCTGGTTCCATGGTGGCTTCAGTTGATTATGGCTTCCTGAAGGTGAGTGTCTCCTTTAATTTAATTTTATGGTTTCCACCTGGGTTTCTGTGGTGGTGTGACCACAGCAGAAACCTTGTTGGTGTGCAACCCCGTAATCTGTCCAGCGGAAACATGGTCTCCCCCAGCCTGCAGGTAGCAACTATCGTCCATGGCGGCCAGACCGAAATAGCGGTGCCAGTGGTGCTTTGGCTGTATTCCGTTGTGAATACCTCCATGGTCATGATTTGGTGGTCTTCTCCGCCAGCCTGTTGACTGTAGACCCCCACTGCCAACATGGTGGTCCTAAGACCGCCAAACTCATAATGACCCCCAAAGTGTTAAAATTTGATGTCAGTGTAGTAGACTTGCTCTCTATATAGTGTTTGAAAATGACATGCACTGTGCAGAGTCCAAGGAACTCCCCTTTGGTCGCCAGAGTAGGCCTTTGCAGAGTGCGCAAAGACACTCTATTTGAAACTCCGTGAAGTGAGAAAAAACCTCTTCCACGCTATACGGACTTCCGCTAGCACGCAGAGTTCTTCATTGTGCTGGTTCGTATTGTGGTTGATGTCAAACACAACACAAAGTACATACTCGTGTCCAAAATCATGCATGAAAGGCACCACAAGTTCACATGGGCATGGCCAACTTATTTTTCACTCTTTTTATGTTGCTAGTCCTGTTTTTTCATCCCACATCAATTTTTGCAATCCTCCACCCTTACACTTTATCTACCTCTATGTTTTCTTTATTATATGTGAGAAAACAGGGCTGATTGCAGAGGCCCACTAACTTTTTGCCCCTATTTTCCACTTTGTGCTGGTGTTTTCCTGACTCTGATGGTGCCCTGGGTACTGCTAACCAGTCCCAGGGCCTGTGCTCTGTGTAAAATCAGAATGCAAATTAGGCTAAATATAATTGGCTAAGTCAACCTACCTATAAGTCCCTAGTATATGATAGGGCATGTAGCTTTAGGGTCCCTAGCATAGGTAGTGCACCCATAGCTGCACAGCTGTGGTGCCCAGTGTCATTTTAAAGACATGCTTGCCTTGCTGGCTGCTTTTAAACTAAAGTTACATGCAAATTCGACTTTGGAATTAAAAGTAGTTCGAAGGTCTTAAACTATCTTATTTTTAAATATAAGTCACTCCTAAGGTGTGCTCTATGTGCCTCAAGGGCTGGGTGTCATGTAACTATAAGCAGGGACCTTATATAAATAGTTTTATAAGCTCTGGTGAGGTAAAACAGGCAAATTCGTTTTTCCCTTACTGTAGTGACTGGCCTCCGTGGGCTAGAATGGGGAGACTTTATTTTCATTTTAAAAATCCCCTTAAGTAACAGATACCAGAAGTTTGGTATCAAATTAATTGTTCTAATAAATCCCACAACTTTCAGTTGTGGGATTTAATATAACTTGTTCAGGTAAAGAGCTTTAAACTTTACCTGAAAAGTTGCCAACTTCAGCCCTGCAGTGTTTTTGCTGGCCAGGCTGCCTTGATGAGGTGTGAAGTGGTCTGTCTCCACACAAAGAGATGTGCCTGGGGGAGGAGATCTCCCCTCAGCAGATGGTGAAGCAGGAAGGGGGAGGGCTGCCAAACTGGTCTTCAAAGGCAGAGAAGGACATTTAGAGAAACCCAGCAACACCCTCACATCCCGCAAAACCAGACAATTAGGTGCCCCCTTGATTGGATTAGGAGAGGGGTGTGTTTAGGATTTTTAGCCACACCAGTGGGTGGGCTCAGCCAGATATAACCTCCAAAAATCACTTTCAGCCATGATGGATTTCTGAGGAATGTTGCTCCCTGGGATTAATTTTTGCCACACTTCCCAGGAAGTGGTAATCACAGGGGCAAGGACCCTGCCCCTGATTGGAGAACCAGGACACCCCTGTTTTTCACCCAGGAGCAAGGATAAAACTGGCAGACCTGCACCCACATCCCAGTTCCCTACCAGATCCCTATCAGATTCCAACAGGGAAGAACTACAAGAGAAGAAGGACTGCCCTACTGGACCCCTGACCTGCACCTGGACACTGCACTCTGGAGGACTGCACCAGCTGCACACCTGGGCTTCACCACTAAAAGGACTTTACCTGTCTTCTAGTGCTTCAAAGAGGGACTCCCTGTGTGCTACAGGTACAAAGGAGCTGCCCAGAGTCCCCTGCATCAAGTCCTGCAAACAGAGCCAAGCTGACCAGTATCCAGTGGCCATTTGAGGATTCTGATCAGGTGCATTCTGCGAATTGTAGTCCCAACTCCCAAGGAGCAACTCAGAGCTTCTGGAACCTTGGATCAAGTTGTGGACACTTCAAGGACACTAAAAGGACCTCTGGAAGAAGATCCAGAAGTTTGGAGACGTTTGGAGCAACTCCATAAGTTGAAGATGTACATTGTGGGAGTTGTAGTCCCAGACCCCAAGAGGCACACCAGAGCCTCTGAACTCTTGGCTGGTGCTGTGGACCACTTTCCTGAATCAAACACTTCTGAAAGTAAGTGTGACATGGTTACCTCGTGGGTGGCCTGAAATTTGGACTTTGTTCCTTTCCAGTGTGACCTTTGTTAACCCTTTGAGCGCTAGTTGCCTCTATGCGCTAGAAATCATTAATTCTTTAAGATTTCATATCTCCGGTTACCCTTATCCGATTTTATTCATTTTGGTGTCATTTTAAAGATAAAAATATAATCTATTTTTATAAATTGATTTTGGATTTTTAAACTGTTTCCTGTGTTTTATTTAATTACTGTTTTGTGATATTTGAATGCTTTACGCTTTGTCTCCTAAGTTAAGCCTTGTCGCTCGTTGCCAAGCTACCAAGGGTTGAGCTAGGTTTAATTTACTGAGACCTAACTGGACCTAAGTGGAGGTTAGTGGCCTATTGCTAAGTGTAGGTACTTACCTGCCCTCACCAATAACCCATTTTCCAACATTATATTAGTGTGCCTTTTTGTGTCTGATAATTTTTACGTTTGTTTAATTATTTTTCTGCAGTATCGCCGATCTTTAGGGAGGAAGAGGTGCCAGCATTGTTTTTTTATGTGCAGCACCACCTCCCGTCCATGCTGACAGAAGGCAATAGGCCTGGGAATGGTTATCCCTGGCAGGAGCATCAGCAGCATTCAGCTAAGGTGCGCCGGTTGGTCAGGGCCACCACCCAGATCCACCACACCACATAGCAGCTGACGCACCGCTGGGTGGATATAAGCGACTGCAATCAGGACTCGCTCAACATGCCAGGCAGCCATATC
The DNA here is from genome assembly GCF_031143425.1 of Pleurodeles waltl. Classification (NCBI taxonomy): domain Eukaryota; kingdom Metazoa; phylum Chordata; class Amphibia; order Caudata; family Salamandridae; genus Pleurodeles; species Pleurodeles waltl. The sequence goes on along the minus strand of NC_090446.1, from coordinate 546,239,967 downwards.
TTGGGGCTTGGTGAGTATTATATTTTTATTGTGTTTCGGTTCTACAACACTAACTTTTTTTTCAAATAGCATGAGGCTGCCACTCAGAGGTAAGTTGTGTTCAGTTTACGTTAAGAATATTATTTACTATGTGATCCTGTTAGAGTTAGGCAGGTGCTCGGTTCTAATTCATCGTACTGGTAGGCACTCGCTATGGCTGATTATTTAAGAAGCCATTGCTATGCAGACTACTCTGTCCTCCTGTCTCCAGAGTGAATTAGTGATATCAGTAAGTTAGTGTTCTCTGTGACTGTAATTAGCTCATACAGCCGTACAAGGAATTTCACAGTGATGCGAGTAAGCATGCATTGCAAAAAAGGGACACTGAGTTGGTGCATCATGGGACTTGAGAAATTAGATTAGAATAAAAGATCTTTCATTGTAATGCATTAGTTCCAAATGTAGTTTTTGTTAAGGAAATTTGGAATAGGGATTTTAGGACCACAGCCAACTCAACGATAGTTGGTCATTCTAGTACCATAGGATCTGATTTAAGTACAATGTTATTGCATTTGCCTGATATATAATAATTTTGTGTAGATTAACGGTACCACTAATGTATTTTTTTATCTTCTTTATTTCCTACATCAGCACTCAGGGGCAACAAGAGGGGCACTGCACTGGCAGGGCCGGCAGGATCTCGGGAGGCGTTAACCACCAGCGTTGATGTTGATTGCTTTGCTCATTCTAGTAAGTCTTAATATTTAATATTATTATTATTATTATTATTTCCCTAACTTTTACCGCTCCCCACTTTTATGCTACTTTTAATTTTGCCTTCTTTACTTTTTTTATACTTTCTCCCTTTTTTCCAACTCCCTTCTACAGGCTTTGTTTAATTCCTGCTATCCCTGTATTACATTTTTTTCTGTCTTTTATAGACCATTTTGTATTCAACCCTTTCATTGCTCTTCAGTGATTCTGAGTCATTGTCAATCATAGGCAAAAGGCCTGCCCCTCTATTACGTAAAGCTTTTGGTTGGCGTAACTACCTGGCTTTTCTAACATTCCAACAAAATGTCCAGAGTAATATCTTTGACAGAAGATACTGCAGTGCTAACCGAACTGTAATGATGTATTGCAGATGCATTTGTTTTATTAAAAAAATTAAGGTTTACCTGGCATCTAAAAAGTGTATAATGCTTTTTTGTAGCCACACCAACCAGTTGAGCCGGCTCAAGTTCCACTGCTGCAGGAGCAGATGGAGCAGGGGGAGACGCAGCAGCAGGGACGGGTGATGGTAAGTCACATTGTTTGCTTATTGTTACTCACTAGCTACAAGGGTGTTGTCGTGATCAGATTCAAGAACCCCTGCATTTCAGCTACAGCCGTGGTTGGGTTACTTATTGCCTCTTGTATTTGCAACTCAGCAAAAGCACACATAATAGTAAAAATGATGGATTGTTAGAAACATGAAGGAACTGAAGGGTAAAAGAAGGGATGGGTGAAAAGATGCGCAGGTTAATGAAAAGGGTACATGGGTGACTATTGGTTAAATGGATGGATTTGTGAAAGGATGATTGAAAGAAAGGGTGGCTAGTGGGTACTGAATGGATGGATAAAGGACTGAATTTTGGTGAAAGACTGGATGAGAGAAAATAAAGCTTAAATCATGGTGGCTATGGGTGTATATAGGAGAAGAATGAAAGCATGATTGAATGATTGCTTGGGTGAATAAAGAAGGGAGATCTTATCTAGAGAGATCAGTGATGCCTCTCTATTCTTCTACAGTAAAAGCTATACCTACCCATCTAATCCATCTGCCATACTCTGCGGAAGAATAATCAAGTTTTTTTACTTTCCTAACTGCCTAGCGAATCAATTTGTTGGAAAGAATTTGTGATGATGGGCGAGTGAGTAAAGTGGGACTAGTAAGTAACCAATATGATTTCAAGTTTGGCCTAGGGGATACTCTGTGACGAATGTGGCAAATACAATCTATATAGCCCATTCCCTGTAGTGCAGTGCATCATTTCCCTCCCTGTACTTACGGCAGACAGGATAAATGTATCCACATTTTATACATGACATGTTTGACAAATCTTATTTATTGATCTGTCTCTTTGGAGTCAGAGTAGAAACTAAGTGAAAGGCATGTGGGGAAGAGCAGAGCCATTGGAATTAAAGATAGATAATTGTTAATTACAGCTACCCGGGCTGCAGACAGTAGCAAAGTACTTGAAGGGCTGGCTAGCATACCTCCAACCATTTGGTACAACAGCTTGTACTCCATAGTGCATAATGCCGTACGCATCATGAAGGAGAGGTCATTAATTTTTTATTTTTTCCACTAAATGTGCCTGTTTAGTTAATAAAAAAAAACCTTTAAAAGAAAAGAAATGAAATCACTGTTTTTTTAAATCTTGTCTTTTTCTGCCTTCATTCTTTTCTTCCAGACAGTTAGTGCTTTTTTATGTGAGTCATGTGTAGGTAAACAAATATAATTGGCCCTGTGACTCTCCTAATCATAATCACATCGAATTCCAACATCCCTAGGGGACCAACAATGTAGTGCTACTTTGCCACTCCCAACCTTTTATTTGAAAAAGTGTTTGTTCAGACATTGTTTAAAATTTGTGTTTTTTATTCTTCTTGTTCTTGATATAGCCACTCATGCTTGACAACCACCAACCAGGCAGGAGATAGTGGACTGTCTGCGGCAACAGAGGCTGGGGAACATCCAGGCCAAATATCAGTGGCTGGTGATCCTGGAGGAGGAAGAGACCAAAACAGCTGCCTCGGACCCAGGACCCAGCAGAGCAGCATGCCAGACCCCATCCTCCTGGCCTGTACATCACAGGCACTACTGCCAGCAGTCAGGGTCCCTGAATGCACCTGCTGCTGCACCCTTCTTCTCCAACACATCAATCAATCAATCAATCAATCAATTTGTAAAGCGCGCTACATACCCGTGAGGGTTTCAAGGCGCTGGGGGGGAGGGTGCTGCTACTGCTCGAAGAGCCAGGTCTTGAGGAGTTTTCTGAAGGAAAGAAGGTCTTGGGTCTGTCGTAGACCTGGCAGGAGGGTGTTCCAGGTCTTGGTGGCGAGGTACGAGAATGATCTGCCGGCAGAAGATTTGCGTTGGATGCAGGGGATGGAGGCGAGGGCGAGGTTAGCAGAGCGGAGATGCCGAGTGGGGGTGTAGAAGCTGAGTCTGCCGTTCAGGTATGATGGTCCGTTGTTGTGGATTGCCTTGTGTGTGTGGGTGAGGAGCTTGAAGGTGATCCTCTTGTTGACGGGAAGCCAGTGAAGGTCTCTTAGGTGTGGGTGGTGATGTGGCAGTGGCGAGGGATGTTGAGGATGAGTCAGGCGGAGGCGTTTTGGATGCGCTGGAGGAGTTGGAGGAGTTTGGATGAGATGCCGGTGTAGAGGGCGTTGCCGTAGTCGAGTCTGCTGCTGACGAGGGCCTGGGTTACTGTTTTTCTTGTTTCTGTTGGGATCCATTTGTAGACTCTGCGAAGCATGCAGAGGGTGTTGTAGCAGGAGGAGGAGATGGCGCTGACCTGTTTTGACATGGAGAGTGAGGAGTCGATGGTGAAGCCGAGGTTTTGTGCGCTGTCGGTGGGTGTTGGTGGAGGACCCAGCGTGGACGGACACCATGAGTTGTCCCAGGCAGAGGGGGAGCGTCCAAGGATGAGGACCTCTGTTTTGTCAGAGTTTAGTTTTAGCCGGCTGTCTCTCATCCAAGCGGCAATGGCTTTCAGTCCCTCATGGAGGTTGGTTTTGGCGGTGTGCGGGTCCTTGGTGAGGGAGAGGATGAGTTGGGTGTCGTCGGCGTAGGAGATGATGTTGAAGTTGTGCTGACGGGCCACTTGTGCGAGGGGGGCCATGTAGATGTTGAACAGTGGCGGGCTAAGGGATGAGCCCTGGGGTACGCCGCAGATGATGTTGAAGGCTTTGGATTGGTACGGGGGAAGGCGGACTCTTTGGGTTCTGCCGGCGAGGAAGGATGCGGTCCATTCGAGGGCCTGGTCCTGGATTCCTGCTGCGTGGAGGCAGGATTTTAGGGTGTGGCTACAGACGGTGTCAAAGGCGGCTGAAAGGTCTAGGAGAATGAGGGCTGATGTCTCTCCATTGTCGAGGTGGCTTCTGACGTCATCTGTGGCGGCGAGGAGGGCCGTTTCGGTGCTGTGGTTGCGTCTGAAGCCGGACTGGGAGGGGTTGAGGATGTTGTTGTCTTCGAGGTACCGAGTGAGCTGACTGTTTACGATTTTCTCGATGACTTTCGCTGGGAAAGGGAGCAGAGAGAGGGGCCGGAAGTTTTTCAGGTCCTTGGGGTCCGCCTTTGGTTTCTTGAGAAGGGCGTTGATTTCGGCGTGTTCCCTGCTTTCCGGGAATCTTGCAGTTTCGAAGGAGATGTTGATGGCTTTCCATAGGTGTGGTGTGATGGCTGTGTCTGCTTTGTTGAAGATGTGGTGTGGGCAGGGGTCTGATGGTGATCCGGAGTGGATGGAGTTCATGGTCTTACGGGTTTCGTCGTCGCTGATGTTGGTCCAGGAGGTCAGTCGGCTGGAGCCAGTGAAGTTCGTGGTGGGTGGGGTAGGAGCGTCTGGAGTGTGAGGGGAATTGAAGGTGTCGTGGATGTCCGTGATTTTTTGGTGGAAGGCGGTTGCTAGGGCGGCGGATAGTTCTTGGGAGGGGGTGATGTCGTTGACGGTGGTGTCTGGGTTGGAGAGTTCTTTTACGATGCTGAAAAGTTCTTTGCAGTCGCGGGCGTTGTTTTCTAGGCGGGTTTTGAAGGAGGATCTTTTTGCTAGCCTGATGAGTTGGTGGTGTTTGCGTGTGGCATCCTTGAGTGCCGTGTGGTTGTCTGGAGTGCGTTCGAGTAGCCATATTTGCTTGAGTGTTCGGCAGTGGCATTTGGAGGTTTGGAGGTCGTCGGTGAACCAGGTGGCTCTTCTGTTGATGTGGTTCTTGGATGGTTTTCTGAGTGGAGCAAGGCGGTCGGCTCAGTCGTTGATCCATAGATTGAGGTTGTGTGCCGCGATGTCAGGGTCGGTGGGGTTTGCAGGCGGTTTCTGGGCTAGGGCGGTGGTTAGTTGAAAATCAGTGACTTTGCCCCAATGACGGCGAGGTGGTTGTTCGGTGTGGTGGTGTTCTGTCTGTTTCTTGAAGGTGAAGTGGATGCAGTGGTGGTCGGTCCAGTAGAGTTTGGTGGTATGGTTGAAGGTGACGTGGTTGCTTGTGGAGAAGATGGGATCAAGGGTGTGACCGGCTGTGTGGGTGGGTGTGTTGATGAGCTGTGTGAAGCCGAGTTTGGCGAGGTTTTCAGTCAGGGTGGTGGAGTTGGTGTCATTGTGGTTTTCGAGGTGAAAGTTCAGGTCCCTGAGGAGGATGTAGTCTGTGGAGGCAAGTGCGTGGGTGCTGGCCAGGTCGGCGATGGCGTTGCTGAAGGGTGCCCTGGGTCCTGGGGGTCTAGAGATGAGTGTTCCTCTGTTGGGGTCGGTGCGGACTTGGAAGTGAAGGAGTTCGGCGGCGCTGAAGGAGTCGTCCAGGGTGGTTTTGACTTCGAGGGTGGCTTTGTGGACGATGGCTATGCCACCTCCGGTTCTGTTGGTGCGGTCTCGGCGAGCGACTTTGTATCTGTTTGGGATGGCTATGGCGATGTCTGATGCTGAGGAGTCGTTGTACCAAGTTTCGGTTAGAAAGGCCACGTCCGGGGAGGTGGAGTCGAGTAGGTCCCAGACTTCGATGGCTTGCTGATCGGGTGTTGAGGAGTATGCAACGGAGGTGCTTGGTCTTGATCCTAGGAGGTTTGTGGGCTCTGTTGCAGGTGAAGCTGCAGTTGTGGCACTAGAAGGGTCCATGCGTGTTCTTTGGAGAGGCCTGGAAGCAGGTGGTGTCTCGGCTGGTGTTGAGTGCGTGGAGGGTGTCGGCATTATAGCGAATGCTGACAGGATGGCTGTTGCCTGGGCCAGGGGTTCTGGCGCTGGGCGCAGTCCAGGCACGGATGGGCGCAGACTGGCTTGCCTTTGGCGCGCCAGCGGCGCAGTTGCCATAAGAGGCGGGGAGGGTGGGAGTGGCAGCAGGGAGGGCCTGGCGAAAGAGAGGGTAGGGGGTGGGGCTGTAGGGGACGCAGCGGCGGGAAAAGTGGATCAAGAAGGAACGGTGAGAAGGAGGGGGAGGCTGGAGGGGCCGCAGAGGGCGCAGCGGTGGGAAAAGTGGATCAGGAAGGAACGGTGAGAAGGAGGGGGGAGGCGGGAGGGACCGCAGGGGACGCAGCAGCGGGAAAAGCAAAACAGCAGCAAGGAAACTGGATGGAGGTGGCGCGGAAGGCGGAAGGCGGAGCGACCTGCCTGCAGAAGCAGGGTCAAAGGTTGCTCCCTGCTATCATGCTGCGGCTGCCATAAGAGGAGGGGAGGGTGGGAGTGGCAGCTGGGAGGCGGGATGTCCTGGAGAATGAGAGGGCTGGGGGGTGGGGCCGCAGGGGATGCAGCGGCAGGAAAAGTGGATCAGGAAGGAACGGTGAGAAGGAGGAGGGAGGCTGGAGGGGCCGCAGGGGGCACAGTGGCAGGAAAAGTGGATCAGGAAGGAACGGCGAGAAGGAGGGGGGAGGCGGGAGGGGCTGCAGGGGACACAGCGGTGGGAAAAGCAAAACAGCAGCAAGGAAACGGGATGGAGGTGGCGCGGAAGGCGGAGTGGTGAGCGACCTGCCTGCAGAAGCAGGGTCAAAGGTTGCCCCCTGCTATCATGCCGCGGCTGCCATAAGAGGAAGGGAGGGTGGGAGTGGCAGCTGGGAGGCGGGAGGGCCTAGTGAATAAGAGGGCTTGGGGGTGGGGCTGCAGGGGACTCAGCGGCAGGAAAAGTGGATCAGGAAGGAACAGTGAGAAGGAGGGGGAGGCGGGAGGGACTGCAGGGGACGCAGCAGCAGGAAAAGTGGATCAGGAAGGAACGGTGAGAAGGAGGGGGAGGCTGGAGGGGCCGCAGGGGGCGCAGCGGTGGGAAAAGCGGATCAGGAAGGAATGGTGAGAAGGAGGGGGGAGGCGGGAGGGGCCGCAGGGGACGCAGTGGCGGGAAAAGCAAAACAGCAGCAAGGAAACGGGATGGAGGTGGAGCGGAAGGCGGAGTGGGGAGCGACCTGCCTGCAGAAGCAGGGTCAAAGGTTGCTCCCTGCTATCGTGCCGCGGCTGCCATAAGAGGAGGGAGGGTGGGAGTGGCAACTGGGAGGCGGGAGGGCCTGGTGAATGAGAGGGCTGGGGGGTGGGACCACAGGGGACTCAGCGGTGGGAAAAGTGGATCAGGAAGGAACAGTGAGAAGGAGGGGGGAGGCAGGAGGGGCCGCAGGGGGCACAGCGGCAGGAAAAGTGGATCAGGAAGGAATGGTGAGAAGGAGGAGGGAGGCTGGAAGGGCCGCAGGGGGCACAGTGGCAGGAAAAGTGGATCAGGAAGGAACGGCGAGAAGGAGGGGGGAGGCGGGAGGGGCTGCAGGGGACGCAGTGGCGGGAAAAGCAAAACAGCAGCAAGGAAAAGGGATGGAGGTGGCGCGGAAGGCGGAGTGGTGAGCGACCTGCCTGGAGAAGCAGGGTCAAAGGTTGCCCCCTGCTATCATGCCGCGGCTGCCATAAGAGGAAGGGAGGGTGGGAGTGGCAGCTGGAAGGCGGGAGAGCCTAGTGAATAAGAGGGCTTGGGGGTGGGGCTGCAGGGGACTCAGCGGCGGGAAAAGTGGATCAGGAAGGAACAGTGAGAAGGAGGGGGAGGAGGGAGGGGCTGCCGGGGACGCAGCGGCGGGAAAAGCAAAACAGCAGCAAGGAAACGGGATGGAGGTGGCGCGGAAGGCGGAGCAGGGAGTGACCTGCCTGCAGAAACAGGGTCAAAGGTTGCTCCCTGCTATTGCGCCGGAGCTGCCATAAGAGGAGAGGAGGGTGGGAGTGGCAGCTGGGAGGCGGGAGGGCCTGGAGAATGAGAGGGCTGGGACCGCAGGGGACGCAGCAGCAGGAAAAGTGGATCAGGAAGGAACGGTGAGAAGGAGGGGGAGGCTGGAGGGGCCGCAGGGGGCGCAGCGGTGGGAAAAGTGGATCAGGAAGGAACGGTGAGAAGGAGGGGGGAGGCGGGAGGGGCCGCAGGGGACGCAGCGGCGGGAAAAGCAAAACAGCAGCAAGGAAACGGGATGGAGGTGGCGCGGAAGGCGGAGTGGTGAGCGACCTGCCTGCAGAAGCAGGGTCAAAGGTTGCTCCCTGCTATCGTGCCGCGGCTGCCATAAGAGGAGGGGAGGGTGGGAGTGGCAACTGGGAGGCGGGAGGGCCTGGTGAATGAGAGGGCTGGGCCCACAGGGGACTCAGCGGGTTGAAAAGTGGATCAGGAAGGAACAGTGAGCAGGAGGGGGGAGGCGGGAGTGACCGCAGGGGGCACAGCTGCAGGAAAAGTGGATCAGGAAGGAATGGTGAGAAGGAGGGGGCAGGTGGGAGGGGTGGAGGGGGGAGCTGGGAGGGGCTGTAGGGGACGCAGCGGCAGGAAAAGCAAAACAGCAGCAAGGAAACGGGATGGAGGTGGCGCAGAAGGCGGAGCGGGGAGCAACCTGCCTGCAGAAACAGGGTCAAAGGTTGCTCCCTGCTATCGCGCTGGTGCTGCCATAAGAGGAGGGGAGAGTGGGAGTGGCAGCTGGGAGGCGGGAGGGCCTGGTGAATGAGAGGGCTGGGGGTGGGACCGCAGGGGACGCAGCGGCAGGAAAAGTGGATCAGGAAGGAACGGTGAGAAGGAGGGGGAAGGCGGGAGGGGCCGCAGGGGACGCAGCAGCGGGAAAAGCAAAACAGCAGCAAGGAAATGGGATGGAGGTGGCGCGGAAGGCGGAACGGGGAGTGACCTGCCTGCAGAAGCAGGGCCAAAGGTTGCTCCACCTTGCACAGGATGCAACACATTATTGCTCAGCTGCCTCCTGCAGCGGATGGACCAGGTGGAGAGCCGGCTTTCCAGCATTAAGCAGAGCCTGGTCCATCTTGGGACCCATAATGACAATGCCCTCTTTTAAGCCCTTTTGTATTTTGTTTTGTTTTGGTAAGAGGGACCTGTTGTGGGTGGAGAGGGTGTGAAGGAATTTGGGATGGACTTTGGACTTTTCATTGGGCTTTTTGGGCATGGGTTATTTGTTTGGGGAGAGGGTTGAGACCTTTGTGGATGGAGAAGGAGGGTTTTCTATTTGTAAACATTTAAAGGGGATATTGTTTTACTTCATTTATGCATCAAATCTTTATTTTGGTGTTTTGAACTTCCAGTTTGCACTGCTTTCTTTTAGTGTAGCCTGTTTTTTTATCTACTAAAAAAAGTGTATGTCCTTTACTTATACTCTTGCTCCTTTTCCCTCTGCAACTATATATTGACCACTAGAGGATAATTCCCTTGCATATTTTGCCTACAAAATCCCAGTACACACAGACATCTTCTTCAGTATGAGTTAATTGCTAACTGAACAAGTTCACTTCAATCCATAGTTCTTCTCTTACCTGAATAGATGAAGTGAGTGAGTCTTCTTACTGCAGGGGTTTTTCCAAAGGTGACATTTTAAGGGGGGTGGTCGGGATAGTATTAGCAGGCTAGCATGATAACAGGGAAGAGACCAGTTGCCACTCCCACCTATGAGAACTCCAACTGCAGGATTAAAGGGTTATTCATGAATGTCAACTAGATTGAAAGAAAATAGCGAGTTTGTGGGTCATATGTCATAATTTTAGGAAGACTGGGAGCAGACTAACACAATGACAACATTAGACACACAACAAAGAATACCATATGATATTAAAATCTAGTAATATCAATTTAGTTTAGGAAAATAAATCATGGAGTCGGGAGAAATGGGCGCAGACTCAAGAGTGGTTGGACCAGGTTAAGCGTTTACTGAATGCACACACAAGGCATGAATGATGATGTTGATGGTGCCAGAAAAAAAGAAAAATGATGCTGTATTGCCAAATTGGGTAATGTATCTCCATTCTTTTTGGAATGTCCATCACTCTGGTGCCTGTCTGAACCTGTCCAGTAGGTAAGCTGGAGTCTTGAGCTTTTTCCAAGTTTTGTTAATGCAAGAGAGGACAAGGGGAAGGCATGTGCACTGAAAAATACAGTAGCTGTACTACAGAGTAAAGGAAAAAGGCAAAAGAAAGCCAGGTAAGCTTCATGAGGTGTCACAAGTATACCAAGAAGACTCAGCGGGAGAGCAGGAAAATAAGAGGTGTTTCATGTTTGGGCTAGCGATGCAGCAAACAGCAGCATTTCCAAATGAATATACCTCTCTCCAGTTCACAATGCTGAGTAAGTACTAGGCCTCAGAGTCTTCGTCATCATCATGGGTTCTCTTTGAAGCCAATAACTTTCTCCTTTCTAGCTGTTGAGGTAGTCCCACCCTGAGTTCTTCCATTTCATTCCCAAATCAAGCAAGGTAGACCTGTGAAGTGCACTGCTGCTGAAAAACAAATAGAGAAACAGAAGTAGAGTATTTTGTGTAGATTTGTGTTTGGTAGCTAAAGTGACTGGTCTGGTGTGAGGAACCAGAAAAAAGGAATTGACCCTCCAGGTAAATTTCACTAGGGTTGAAAGTCCAATCACTTTCATGAAAAAACAGTCACCCATCAGCCCCAAAACATTGCAAATCATTGGAAGCAAGTTCCCTCACTGTCAGCCACCACATAAATCATCAGTCATCACTCACAATCACTCAATATTTCACCCACTCTTTGGTGCAATAGTTAGTAGTTACCTCTTCCAATTCAAGCACTGTGGTTGAACAAAATATTATCTCCTCTTGGATGGTAGCAACACATTGGAATTTGGCATTGGCACTGACAGTCTTTTAATCAATGATCTTCTGGGGTAACCCTGCTAGGAGATATAAAAACATGATAGGCAATGGATGTGAGGGAGGCAGGCTTCGCCTCAAATGTCCTGAAGGGAATGTGGGGGCTTCTTCATTACACATGGCTCCAACTCCAATTCGGACATTTGTGTCACTAAAAAGTGGTGGGGCAGCTTATATCCAACACACAGGTAATGCTCCACTAGCAATTTTATTTACAAAGAAAGAAGTTCAATGAGAAATAATTAAAAAGTTCTATGGTTACATTGGCATACTCATTCTGGAAAGTAGAGTTCATCCTCAAACTCAGGTGGTTTTGTTCAACCAGACGTTGGTCAGTAAGCATAATTGATTCTGACCAATCATCCTCTTGCCCCTCCTGTGGTGTTTTGGAAACGGTATAATCAGCTGGTATACAATGCAGGTTCATTTTGATCATGGTTAATCTTGCCACATTTTGAAGTGAGAGACTGGTCCTTCTAACAGTTACAACTGTACCAGCTGTACTGAACACACATTCAGCAGTTACACTGGCTACAGGACAAGCCAGATCCTTTATTGCCAGCTTGCTGAGCTCTGGCCACTGGCCATTGGTGCATCTTCCCATACTATACACCAATGGGTTTTGATCCACATACACCTCTTTCGGGTCATCCAGGTACTCCTGAAACATCCTCCGAAGTGTCATTGGTGCTCCCACTTGCTCAATCTCTTTTGCCTTTGACTCTACATTGGACTTAGGACCTGTCACTTAAAACCAAGCTAATACAGAGGTTGGGTCCACTTCTTCTGATGCTGTTGTTGCTGTTGTATTTGTTGACAGTTTTGGCTGCTGTGAGGCAAGGCTGCCTCTCTGGAAATTCAAAACAGCACTCCAGAACTGTGGCATGGGACTCTAAGTTCCAGACATTCTTCTTCCAGTTCTCCGGCTTGCTCAGCAATCCTCCTTTTGTATTTTGAAAAATCTCCTTCAGAAAAAGGAATGAAAGTGGGAAGAAATGTTTTGTGGCTTGGATCAAGAGAGTGGCACAGATGTACTCTTTGGACAACATAATGTAATTTTGCACCCTTGCATTACACGCCAATCGAAGGATTAAGCTCTCAACCAAGGCATACGCTTCTGGGTTGTTGCTCTGAGTGTGAATCTTTCAGACACCTTCTTTAGCTGCTCCTTTAGAAGATGCAACAACGGGATAGCTTGGGCCATCGTACTGTTCTCGTTGATAACTTCCCATGTTAAAAGCTCAAAAGGGAGCAGCATCTGTGTCAGGCATTTGACTAAGTCCACATCCATGGTCATTGTTTTCCCAATTGCATCCCCTCTTAGAATGTCCTAGTAATTGATCTGTCTGTACTGCTCAAACAGATGTTGGAACATATAATACATTGAGTTCCATCATGTTGGCACCTCCTGTATCAGGGTTTTAACTGGTACTCTGTTACCATGCTGAATAATTTGCAGCTGTTTCTGGGCTTCAAAAGAATGACTGAAATGAGTCAGTATGTTGCTGACTATGTCTTCTTTTTTGAGAAAGGATTGCACAACCTGGCTGATGCCGTGGCAAAACACAAGACCCTGAATTAGCCACGTCTGCCCTGGTCTTGGCTACGTTACTGTTATTGCCCCAGGCAACAAATCCAGTTCAGAGACCTGGGTTGCAGCCATTAAGACACTTAAATTCTTAAATTCATCCAAGATGTTTGCAGCTGTATGCGATTTCTCCATGGCAAACAAGGCTACTGTTGCATGCCGCCGAATGCTCTTAAAACTCTTTTTAGGGACAACGCCTGTAGATAGCTTTTGCTTTACCCCCGCACAAGAGATCCAGTGTGCAGTGACACACATGTAGTCAGTAGTCTCACAACTGATCTTCATGTCTGTCATCAGGTGGATGGAGTAACCAACACTTTGCTGTAAAGCTTGTCCAACTATTTGCAGCACATCGTGATCCTGCACTAGAACAGCAACTCGGGCAAAATAGGTCCAACATGAACCTTCCATTTCAGACAAATGGCTGGTACAAACTCTAAGAACCCCATTCCTTCCACAAAAGAAAAGGGAAGAGGTCCGGCACTATCATTTTTGCCAGCTTCCCATAGTACAAGCGTGCCATTGATTTGTTTAGGTTGTACGGTCCCTCCTGACTAAACATGCCCATAATTTTAGCCTGGATTTCCTTAATTTCTTTGGCCACTGACGCAGGTGACTTTTGAGATGTAGGTGGTGGTAGACTAAATATACATCATGGTGCAGTCAACATATGCCATGGTGTCTCCATATAACTCTGAGTCTTCCTGTGCCATTGTGAAGTTGCTGAAGCAGGTTATTGTGGCACACTGCTAGGGATAGGGCAGCTTTGGGTGAGGATGTCACCCTCTTCTTCCGCAGTTGTAGCTGATGTTTCCCAGCTCTCCTCACCTTCACTGTGAGAAAGTTGCCTCTTTCTAGCATGGTTACCCCCACTTTTGGCCTGTTTGTGAGTGTATGTCAGTGTGTTTTTACTCTGTCACTGGGATCCTGCTAGCCAGGACCCCAGTGCTCATAGATAAATACCTATATGACAGTGTGTTTTGCCTGTCTCACTGGGACCCTGCTAGCCAGGACCCTGGTGCTCATAATTTGTGGCCTAATGTTTGTGTTGTCAGGAGTGCTTGACTGTGTCACTGAGGCTCTGCTAACCAGAACCTCAGTGCTTATGCTCTCTCTGCTGTTACATTTGTCACTGTAGGCCAGTGACTCTATTTACCAATTTCAATTGGCACACTGGACCCCCCTTATAAGTCCCTAGTCTATGGTACCTAGGTACACAGGGCATTGGGTTTCCAGGAGATCCATATGGGCTGCAGCATTTCTTTTGCCACCCATAGGGAGCTCAGACAAACCCTTACACAGAGCACATACTTTTTCACAGCCATTTTTACTGCACTTAAGTAACTTATAAGTCACCTATATGTCTAACCTTCACTTGCTGAAAGTTAGGTGCAAAGTTACTAAGTGTGACGGCACCCTTGCACTAGCAAATGTGCCCCACATAGTTCAGGGCCATTTCCCGGGACTTTGTGAGTGGGGGGACACCATTACACCCGTTTACTACATATAGGTCAATACCTACATGTAGCTTCACAATGGTAACTCTGAATATTTCCATGTAACATGTTTAAGATCATGGAATTGTCCCCCATTCCAAATCTGGTACTGTGGAGCCAATTCCATGCATCCTGAGGGCTCCACCATGGGCCCCCAGTACTGCCAAACCAGCTCTCCGAGGCTTGCACTGCAGCTACAGCTGCTGCCACCTCACAGACAGGGTTCTGCCTTCCTGGGGTCTGGGCAGCCCGGTCACAGGAAGGCAGAACGAAGCATTTCATTTGAGTGCAGGGTGTTACGTGCTGGGGAGGGCTGGGCTGGGGAGGGTAGCCACCCCTAGCTTCTGGAAATGCTTTGAAGGACACAGGTGGTGCCCTCCTTGCATAAGCCAGTCTACACCGGTTCAGGGACCCCTGTCCCCTGCTCTGGCATGAAACTGGACAAAGGAAAGGGGAGTGACCACTCCCCTGTCTATCACCACCCCAGGGGTGGTGCCCAGAGCTCCTCCAGTGTGTCCCAGACTTTAGCTATTTTGCTTTGCAAGGAGTGGGGGCACTCTGGAGGCTTCTGAGTGGCCAGTGCCAGTAGATGACTTCAGATACCCCTCCTGATAGGTCCTTGACTGATAGGGTAGCCAATCCCCCTCTCAGGGCTATTTAGGTTCTCTCCTGTGGGTTCTCTTCAGATTCTGCTTGCAAGCTTCCTTCAGGAATCCTCTGCAACAATTTCAGACTCTTCTGACCTCAAATCAACCACAGCCTGCTCCAAGAAATGCTGTAACTGCAACACAGTGTCTTCAAGAGACACTTTTGTTCAGAAACCTCAGCTTCAAGTCAGCAACTGCAACAGTTTTCATGGTGTGCACGCTCTGGGGACTCCTTGTTTTCATTCTGCACCAGAAGGACCGAAGAAATCCCAGTGGAGTGACGGAGTCACTCCCCTGCTCCAAGCAAGGCACCTTCCAAGACGTCAACCAGTACCCTGGGACTCCTCTCACAGTGACAAAACTTGCTCCTAAGGACACAGAGGGTGGACATCATCGACATAGACTGTCCCGAGGTCCTTTTGACACAATTTGGAGGAGGTAAGACCTTGTCTTCC
This sequence comes from Pleurodeles waltl, assembly GCF_031143425.1. Lineage (NCBI taxonomy): Eukaryota > Metazoa > Chordata > Amphibia > Caudata > Salamandridae > Pleurodeles > Pleurodeles waltl. The sequence continues at coordinate 546,224,956 of NC_090446.1, read as the reverse complement.
CTGAGAGCGACGGTACCCCTGTGTACTGCGTCTTCTTCACCTCCTGAGGCCTCTGTGTACTCTTTGCAAAATTCCATCATGAGCAGCATGGCCCAGGTCCCCAGCACTCCGTTCTGTGATGCTCAACTTGCTGAGTTATTCTCCGGCGGCGTGGGACCTTCTTTTGTTGTGCTGCATCAACCGCATTTTGCACCTCCTATGTCCCCAGATCCTGCGACTCCTGGGGGTGCTGGCTGGCATCCTAAGGGCTCTCTAAAATGCTGAGAGCTCCCTCTTCATCCTCACAGAGAGTTGAGGCTCCCAGGTCCCTCCTGGGTCCATCCAGCACCATTTTGATGCAAACCGCACTTTTGTCATAGCCAAGGTTTGTTGGCGACTTCCATCACAAAATCTCATCTGCAACGATCTTCACGCCATAGGACATCTTTTGCATTATGCAGGAACCTGCTGGCTTCTTCCTAGGGTGCATTCCTACAGTCTTCGACTAACTGGGGACTCTTCTTTTGCACCCTCTTCTGGGTTGGCAGGAGCTCCTGTCTTTTCTGGAACTTTTTTCGACTTCTGTACTTGGTCCCCTTCCTTTGCAGGTCTTTAAGTCCAGGAATCCACCAGTTGTTCTTTGCAAACTTGGTTGGCTGCTGCAAAATCCCAATCACGAGGTGTAGTGTGTCCAAAGGAAACTTGCAGTGCTTCACTCCTGCTTTTCTGGGCTCTGGGGTAGGGTAACTTACTTACCTTTACTGTATTCTTACTCTCCCAGCGATTCTGCACACACTACACTTGTCTGGGGGGAATTTGTGAATCACATTCCACTTTTTTAGTATATGGTTTGTGTTGCCCCTAGACCTATTTTCTCCCATTGCATTCTATTGGATTTCCTACTGTTTGCATTGTTCTATGACTACTTATTTGTCCAATTTTGGTGTCTAGTGTATATATTGTGTATAATTCTTACCTCCAGAAGGAGTATTGTCTCTAAGATAATTTTTGGTTCTGTGTCACCCAAATAAATAGCTTTATTTTTGGTAACACTGAGTATTGTCTTTACTTGTGTATAAGTACTGTGTAACTATAAGTGGTATTGCATGAGCTTTGCATGTCTCCTAGTTCAGCCTAAGCTGCTCTGTTTAGCTACCTCTATCAGCCTAAGCTGATAGAACACTACTACTTCACTAATAAGGGATAACTGGACCTGGTATAAGGTTCAAGTACCCAAGGTGCCCACTACAAACCAGGCCAGCCTCCTACATTCACCACCGCAACAACGTTCAGCAATTGTTTAGGTGCTCCTCCCATGCATGATGTTTTTTCACATGAGTCATCTGGCCTCCGGTACCATAATGAGAATCAGACTTTCCTTGAAGAACACTCACAGGGCAAATGGAGCATATCGCAATGTTCTCCTCCTGTTTGCTATTTGTAAAAAAGTCCCAAACTGGGAAGAAGTACTTTCTTACTGGGCCATTGCCAATGCCTGAAGAAGAACTGGAGGAAGGTGGGTGTGTCAATTGCCTCTCTGCAGTGCATACTTCTACTGAGGTACGGGTTGGTGCAGGTCTCTGCTGGGGCATTTAAATATGGGAGATGGTGGTGATACCTATGCCACATCCCTCAGAGTAGGTTAAATAGTCATCTCGGACTTGTCTGTGCCAGCATTCACAATGACTGGCTAATTATCATCATCCTCCTCACAATCCTCCCCTTCCGTGATTCTATTGCTTTCTGGAACTTTTCTTTTCCTTTGCATCCCCTGGCATCTCACGGACTCTGCCGGGGTCCACTCTGTGTTCCTATCATCATCATCAGAAGTGGTGTTTGGATAAGATGGTAGAGAAGTACGCTTCCTTTTCCTTGCTGGAAATCTGGGAGCCATTGTTCTAAAAGAGGAGGTTTTTGGTCAGAAGGAAGCTCGACCTCCTGTTCTGCTCCAATTCCGGGGGATCTACTGTTGCTGGCTGTGGCTGCTGACAACTTTCCTCTGTTTCTTGAAACAATTGGGTACTACTTTGTGAAAAAGACAAATCCAATTCAAGTCACTGTTTGTCTGCATCTGCATATTTGCAATTTCTGCCTTAATGACAGACATGGTCTTGGGCTTATGGTGGGATGGTGCTGTAGATGCAAGCTGCTCCCAGGTTCCATCCGAAAAATGGTGTGGCTGGAACACGTCTCCTGAAAAAGGTTGTGGTTGGCACACCACTGGTGGAAAGCTGCTTCTTTGCATTGAACATTTTCTTGGGAGCAACTTTCTTTGGGTTCATCTTAAAGCTCTCAGTTGACAGTGACACTAAGCTGCACAAGCGGAAGTCATTTGAGGACTTAACCGTACAAGCCTTCTCTTTGGCAATACTGCGAGAGATATGACTTCTCTTCTCTTGCGCACCTAACAGAAACCAAGCAAGAAAAACATGTAGTTAGTGAAATGTGGCATTGTTGCACATTGAAATAGTACAAACAAATGCACACTTAGGGGGTCATTCTAACCCTGGCGGTCGTCGACCGCCAGGGCTAAAATGACGTGGGCACCGCCAACAGGCTGGCGGTGCCCCGCAGGGCATTCTGACCGCGGCGGTTCGCCGTGGTCAGAAGTGGAAAACCGGCGGTCTCCCGCCGGTTTTCCGCTGCCCTTCTGAATCCTCCATGGCGGCGCAGCTTGCTGCGCCGCCATGGGGATTCAGACACCCCATACCGCCATCCTGTTCCTGGCGGTTCGCCCGCCAGGAACAGGATGGCTGTATGGGGTGTCGTGGGGCCCCTGGGGGCCCCTGCAGTGCCCATGCCATTGGCATGGGCACTGCAGGGGCCCCCGTAAGAGGGCCCCATAATGAATTTCACTGTCTGCATTGCAGACAGTGAAATTCGCGACGGGTGCCACTGCACCCGTCGCACCTTCCCACTCCGCCGGCTCCATTCGGAGCCGGCGTCCTCGTGGGAAGGTTGTTTACACTGGGCTGGCGGGCGGCCTTTTGGCGGTCGCCCGCCAGCCCAGTGTAAAACCCAGAATACCCGCAGCGGTCTAATGACCGCGGTGCGGTATTCTGGAGGGGGGAACTCTGGCGGGCGGCCTCCGCCGCCCGCCAGGGTGAGAATCACCCCCTTAGTGTGGTTGGTTACGTATGGAACAAATACCAATTTCATCAAACATTGTAAAGTCAAACCACACCACCGCACCATCAAATTTATTTCCAAATCAGGCAGCACTACATGCCTATAAAGCTCTTTGCTTTATCTCCATCTGTTTTAAAGGAGACACCCATGGTAGTCAGAGAGAGGTGTGTGGGTAAATGAAACAATCCTTTAAAAAGCTATGGTGGCTAGGTGGTCCAGGGTAAATGTAATAATTATTTTAAAAAAAAATTATGCTGCTGATTTGTCTGCAGTGCACCGGAGCCAGGGTGTCCAGGAAGAAATGGAATTATTAAACACCTAAAGAAATCAAATGTTGTAGTGCAGCTGTGCGCCTTTGGTGGATGAATGAATGGATGGATGGATGATAGATGGATGGAAGGATGGATGGAGGAATGGATGTAGAGGAATGAATGGATGAAGGCAAAATGCAGAATTAAATAAAATGAAACTAAAAATGCAAACAATATATACAAAATGTAAAAACTAAAAGAAACATTAAAAGAAAAAAATATCAAAAAACAAAAATTAGAAATTAAAATAAAAAATAAAAAATAAATTAAAACATTAAAATACAAAATAAAAATTACAAAATAAACTTAAAATAAACAAATGATCAATGAGTAACAATGTTTGTATGTAAGCCTGCCCACTGTCTGGATGCACAAAACGACTGCCAGCCACATGGTGAAACAGCAACAAGGAGCAAGGAGGCATGCCAAACAAAGAATACATGCAAGCCCATGGCAAAGGAACACTGGCTGGATGGACAAAATGGCCGCCAGCCACAAGATCAAACAATAGCAAGGAGCAAGTTGGCTTGGGGAACAAAGAAGAACCCATGCAAGCCTATGACAATACCACAGCTGCCGGATATACAAAATCGCTGCCAGTCACATGGTAAAATGACAATAAGGAGCAAGGGGCATGGCAAACAAAGAACACATGCAATCCTATAGCAAAGGGACTTTAGCTGGATGGACAAAATGACCGCCAACCACATGGTCAAACAACAATAAAAACAAGGAGCAAGGAGGTCTGTGGAACAAAGAAAGAACATATACAAGCCTATCACAAAGGAACACTGGCTGCAAGCATAAAATGGTTTCCAGCTAGATGGTCAAACAACAAAGGAGCAAGGAGGCACAGCAAACAAAGAACACATGAAAGCCCATGGCAAAGGGACACAGGCTGGATGGACAAATTGGCCACCAGCCACACGATCAAACAACAACAACAAGGAGGCATGGGGACCAAGGAGAGAACACATGCAAGCCTATGGCAAAGACACACTGGTTGGATGCAGAAAATGGCCACCAGCTACATGGTCAAACAACAATTGCAAACAAGGAGGCATGGAGAACAAAGAAAGCATGCAATCCTACAGACATAGACTAAACAAAATGGAGAACAAAGACAAATGGTAGATGACACACAGACACACTCTCCATAAAGAGGCATGGTGGTAACACTAAAGAAAACACTAACATTAATTCAGCAATGCAAAACATGAAAATTAACTGACCTATACTAATTTCACAACAAAAGTATACACATCATCCTGTGCCATCAAATATTAACACACTACATATACACTTTTTGAAGAAAAAAAAGAAGTGCAAAAAATGCCCAACATTTTTAGTTTAATTCAATGATGTACCTGCCCTAAAATGAAGTTTTAAAAACGTAGACCACCGGAATATTTATTTCATGCACTGATGACTACTAGTACTCCGCTTACTGGCTAGATGTCCCTTTGGAAATCTAGACCACATATTGAAATAATATTGCAAATGTTACAAACATGTAGAAAAAGACAAGTACTGAACTGTGCAACAATTTTCCTTCACAGAAAATGAAAAAATCAATGAATTCAAAATAAATAACTAGGCCATACTTAAACTCCAGGCCACCCACCACTATAAATATAAAGTGCAAAGAAATATTGGTGCATGCCCAAACAAAATAGTTTTGAAACATACTTGTGTGATTTCACAAAAACAAAGTCCTTAAATCCAAAGGTATATCCGGGAGATAAAGAGAGTGATCCACTTGGAAATCCAAGTGAAAAGTGACTAAGAGATGGATAAAGCACTGGAAGGAGCTTGCTGGACAGGAACAGGAAGTTGTAGTCTCTGGGGCACTTCCTTCCTGGCTTGTTACTCGACAAATCCACTTGAAGGGTCCATTAAAGAAGGAAATCCATTCATAAACCAGTTTTTGACTAGACTTAAATGTACATCTAGAAGAAAATTGACTCCAGGTGCAATAGCGCTTGCAAGTGGGACTGTTTTGGCTGTAAACTTGAAGTCTTGCATGCACAAGCAGAAACAGTGCAAGCGAACGCACAGCCTGACACAGGCTCCCTCGCTAGCAGCCCGGGAGAATTGTGGCACTTGCAAGACAGCACCAAACCCCATCCACATATATTTGAATTAACTCTGCTCTGTGCCAGATTGCGGAATTCAGGAACTCTGCACCACTCGAAATGCTCAAATTCCATGAATTCCACAAACTCCACCGAACAAAATTACCACCAAAGACACACATTCAGAGGGTTCACAAAATGGTAGTCTTGGCATGACCAGCAATAAAGGAAGCAAAGAGAACAATGACAAAATGGCCCACACACACACTTTATATATTGGCCACCACCGTATGACCAATGAAGAACAAAGAGCCAGATTTACAAGGCCCTAGTGCCTCCTTGCGCCACATAGCTAATGTGGCTCAACGAGGCAAAAATTGTCGCCCCCATATTTACAAAGTGGCGCAATGCATGCATTGCTCCACTTTGCGACCCTTCGTGCCACATTATGCGCCAGGCATAAAGTATGCAAGGGGGTGTTTCCAGCATTAGGAGGCTCACAAAAATGGTGCCATGAAATCGACAAGATTTTGTTGCACCAATTTTGCCATCATTTTCAATGCCTGCTCAAGCAGGCGTTAAAAGGATGCACCCATTGAAGTTTATGGGCTTCCTTGCACATTTGTGATGCTAGTGCAGCAAAGCAGCATAATAGCGTCAACATTTTTGACGCTATTGGCCTAATGTGCGTCATGGTGCATCATACTGTAAATACGATGCACCCATGGTGCCGTTAGGTGTCATGGGGGGAGGCGCAAGAAATCTGGTGCATCAGTACTGATGAGCCAGAAAATGTGGAGAACAAAGAAAAAAAGACAGCCTAAAATAAACACACACTTGCTACACAAAATGGCCACCGCCACATGGCCAACAAAGGAGGAGGTATCCGGAACAAAAAACATGCTGTCCTATTCTGCCTGGAGCACCCCCTCCCAAAAATAAAGTAGTATTGCAGGGAAGTGATTGTGCAGATATATACTTAAAATCAGTCTGGACCCAAAAATTAGACTCTTTTTAACCACTGCCAAGAAAATAGCAATATTAGAAAAAAAAATCCCCAACCAAAAGCAACCCAAAGTAAAATCAATTACTTTTCGGAAAAAACAAGAGCACCATATCTACCATGTCACACATACACAAATTAACAAAATCTGGTGGGTGTGCACATGGGGTGAAGGTAGCTGAGAAAAAAAAGCATGTCTGGCTACATGGGTCTGGCCTCTGAAAGCCACCCCGACCACACCCACAAATAGACACATGCAGAAAAAAATAGCATACTGTTTTCATTTGCTACGAGGCCATCCACAGTCCAATAAAATGATTTAAAAAATGAGCATAGCAGCACTGAGAATGTGAACAATGATGAAAAATACGCCCAATGTCTACTGCAGAACAAGCTTGACTGGGCCGGCTTTAGCACTGGTGGTGCCTAGTGCAACATTCTTTTTTGGCTTCCGCAATTAAATACTTCTCCACAGATTCCCTCTCTACCAGCCTCAACAGGTGCCCCTGATTGCACAATAGTGCCTCTCTCACACAAATTTCATATGTTTTATAGCACCACTCATATGAGTGTAGGGTGCTCTTTACACCACATACATACATTATACAGACACCATGCATAATACATGTGTAAATCAGTCTAAAGGAACTGTAGGAACAACAAAGAGGATCACAAGGTGTAGGAATCACATGCCATCTATACTAGGAGGCATTATATTTTAAGAGTGTTTGTCTGGAGGAGCATAAACTCAGAATTTAAAAAGTACCATAATAATTGGGGGTGACTTTACTAATAAGAATGTTTTTCTATCCAAACAAATCATTTTAGCAACATTACAATAATGAAAGACTTATGGGAAAAGTATAATATCCTATTTTCTACCATGCATTTAGCATGCAGCTCTTTGATGACAGTTCATAGGTCACTGTGCTATATTAAGATTGCAATTTATGAACTGCAAGTAACAAAACATCTCTAGGACAAAAACACTAACCCACAGAACTATTGATGTAAAATACAGTTGTGTTATTAATAGTCTCAAAGGGTTATTGGGTTTTCATATATGTATGGCAACAGAAACCACAGGGCAAAAGTGCCTCCCCACACTCTGGCTCTACCTGATATGGTCTGAAACACACCCCTGTGTAAGCAGAGCATAAAGTGTGCATGCACCTTCGTTACCCAGGAATTCTGTCTTCCAATCACCAAAGTTATTTTGACATTTTTTTTGTTGCTTGAATAATGCTGAAAACACAAGAAACTCAGCAGCAGGTGTTTTGAAATCCATAAGTAATTTCTAAACAGTGCCCCAAGATCAGCGTAAGGTGTGAATGCACCGCCGCACAGCCCTAAATACAACCCTGAGGCTAGGCCCCAAAAGAGTACAAAACACAAGGGAATGACGAAAATGGATTTAGAAAACCAGGCCTCCATCATCCCATCTTTGCAAACATTATTCCTTATAGCAACTTAATCCCAGAAGCTCCGCCACTCCCAACTCCAGGCCAACTAACAACAAAAAACAACAGAAGGTACAAAAATATTGGTGCCTGCCCTCCCTCAAAAAAGAAACCTTTTGCAAAGTAATGCATAGAATTTGTATTTCCAAAAAATGTAAAGATGACAAGGGTGTGGATGCAGCAGACCGCAGACAGAGAGTGACGGTTCCCCTCCTAAATACAAATTCAAAATGACCAAGGGGTGGACAAAGCAGAGGGAGGCGCCTCAGGGCAGAAAAAGGAAGTTACTACTCTATGTTTAGTAGCCTCACAGTCTCTATGATACTATCTTCCTGTTTAAATAAAGGGAAAAGTGTGTTTTGCGCTCAAGAAAGTATACAAACGATCTAATTGGATAAAAATTCAACTTCAAAATGTCAATTCTAGTTGATTTCTCAGTCACTCATGTTGAAAGAACTGCTGTTTGAGTTTGTTTTTGCAAGTTCACCCTAAAAAATTACTGAACGGTGTTGGAGTGTGTCTTTTAAAAGCAATGTTAACATGAAAAGCTTGCAATATATTGTGTGATGAAGCTATATAGAAAATGTGTTAACATAGAAAATAATGCACACGTTTGAAATGTGCCCACAGGGAGTGGCTACCAATGTATACGAAGACTAATGAAAAGCTTGTTAATTCTGAATTTTTATGAAATAATGTTTTGAATTTGTATTAGCATATCATAATTAGAGTTATGTATTAAGAGTTTGCTTTATTAAAATTAGATGGCTTTAGCTTAGCGAGGATCTGGGCCTAGCTGCCTGGCCTCATATTAAACTGCATTTTCTAATGTGTAATGTGCTGTTCTTCTGAAGGACACGAAGCTGTACTTTTCCAGAAGCTATGTGTGTAGCCGTAGTAAATTCTTTCTCATGAGAACCATCTTGCTCAAGGCGACATTCTTGCTGAATGCAACAGTGTAATTCGTAACAGGTGCAAGGTTAACTGTAGTAGGAGAAAACAATGGAGACACTGACTGGAGCACAAAGTTTAACTTTTCCTACCTGACATTCCAACCGTTGAGGACGTCAATAACATGGACCAATCCGCGACATGAGAACTGTGGTTTGTGGAAAATTCTGGCAAGATGTTTGGAGAATTATTGGATAGAGATAACGATGCACCAATTATTATCCAATGAGGAATTAAGGGCTAATTAAACAGTTTAGATTGAAAGGCATGACCCAAGGAGAAAGGGGAAGACGTATTTCACTCACAGAGGTTTTTCACTCTCTCTTGCTTTGTCCTGATACCTTAAACCATCCTCTACCCGTTCTTGCCTGATGCTTCCTTCTACTCCATATGAGGGAAGGTCCTATTCCTTAGCTATGCTATAATGAGACTTTGCCCGTCCTATCTCTGCTGATGGTAAATCGACTGATGTCCTGAGGACAAAGACTGACGCTGTTTGCTGATCTGTTGGATTGGTAACTATCTGATGAAAAATTGTAATTGTCTGTTTGCCTTTCCTTTCTAGGTACCAACTGCTATTTTGATGGAGGCCATAGTTTAGATGTTTTCCAAATTCGTGTTTTGCTAAAATGTTTGCATGAAGCCCAACATGCTAATGCTGATTTGAGGTTAGTAAAGATGTTCACAATTATCTGACACGAATAGACAAATGACTGGAATCTTGCTTTGTTGAATCATGTACTAACGAGATGCTGATATGTTGCTTCATATTAATGATGTGCCTAAATACTAAATGAATATTCTCTATGTATTGATTAATTGCACTCTAACTGCTAGGTAGAAGAGTTTATAATGAAGTTATTGCTAATGAGATTAACAGAGATGACATTAGATTGTAACTCATAGGGAAATAAACATCTTAATCCTTAACTGGATTGGCGTGGTTACTCATGACTGAAAGCTCATGGTGTGTTCAACTTATTGATTCTTATTAAATGTTATTGACTAGTTTCCTGATTAGTTATTGCAATTATTGACTGGGTTATTGATCCATTATTTTGTGATGCCCAGAAGATATCTCGTACTGGGAAGTCTCCGAACGTGGTCCAAAGGTTTATCAACCTAAACGCGTCTCCTTGTAAGTTTACTTATCAAGACTCTGACGCGCTAACAACGGTCCGTCTGGGTAAGTAAATCTACCTGAACGCCCGCTTTAAAGGAACTGCTGCTCATGTTTGGAAGATGAGACTCATGTTGGGAAGATGACGCTTGCATTCATGGCAATCATACTGCTTCTGGAACATCATCATAGGATTTGGTGTAATGGTGTCATCTTGGTGCTAACACATACATTTTGGTATGCTAAATTACTGTAATTATGCCACCTACGTTGGTTTAAATAACCTTTTGGTCAGGCCTACTTACAGTACGGAGGGGCCAAACAGATCCCTAATGTGAGAAGGAGTCCTAACTAATGAGATGCCACTATGGGACAGCAATGCAAAATCTGGGTTGAGAAAGTTGCAGGGTTTCCTTAAGTGGGATCATGTAGTGATAAGTAAATTGCGTGACCTCTGGAATGGTGGGCCTCCACTTCATCTGACTTTGCTTCAATAAGAGCACCAACTGGCAGACATAGAGGCTTGATAGACTAGCAAGTCAGACAAGCAGTAGCAACTTATGTAACAAGCTTGATCATAGCAGCCTCTTCCCCATTCGAGGTTAGGATCCTTACGGAGCACCTTCCAAAACAGACTATCTCAATGATCTATGAGAAAATTGTTAACAACTTCCTGTACCTCATTGTGAAATTCAGAAGTCACTGGACAGACATATGTGTGAGATGGAAGAATTGGAGGAGGCCCTAAGCTTCGTAAGAGGTAGCAATTAGAGAAGAGTTTCCACTCCTACAGCTGTGGAACCTGTATAAATTGTATTACATAAGGAATATACTTCTGAAAATGAAAAAGATCGACACCAACATGTGCCCAAGAGGCTGCAATGAAAGCAGCACCTTGATGCACACACTATGGTGGTGCCCCTGCATAGTATATTTCTGGATCGGAGTATAGGAGTGTCTAGGGAAGGTAAAAGGTTTGCAAACAGATGATGTACAAAATTGGTTCTACTTTATTATAGGGGGGAAGCCTGACAAATTATGTAAAACTACGTGTAAGCCTCAGCCTAATGGTGAAAATGAACATTCCCAGAACATGTGGATCCAATAACCTGACAAAGACAGAATTCCTGGTTAACAAGGGCTTGTGCATACTAATGCTCTACTTACACAGAGCTGTATTTTAGTTTGTATCACTCAGAGTCAGAGTGTATAGCAGGGGCATAGCTTCAGGATGGGTGTTTGGAGTGTTAAACCCTCCAAAAATATGTAGTTTCTTGCAAATAAATGGTTACATGTGCTTTCAATTGGGTATGGTGAGGTGTCTGTCGGATTTCACCAGGTATTTTTACATAAACAAAGACAAAACACACATACACTTTCTCCTCTCTGCTTTGAAAGTCTTACAAAATGTTGGTTATTTTACAAAATATTGTGTTTTCTCTGTTAGCACCCATCCCAATCCTCATTCATTCCTCTTTCCACTACCCCTTTAATTACTGTCATGTGCCTTGCTAGTCATATGTTTTGGAAAATATGCCCTCCCTGCCCCTCCCAGTCTTAATGACAAAGCTCCGTACCTGGTGTGGAGGTCCTCACAGTGAGCCCTTTCCTTGTGGCTAGGTGTAAGGGAGCACTTTTGCCTGGTGGTTTCCGTTGCCATATATAATTGCAAGAACATTTTGAGAATACTAATTTCTAAGCTTAGTTGGAGTATGAAAGCAGCATTTTCATCTTTAAAAAGTGTACTGTTGGTGAAGGGAGTGCCACAATGCCTCTCCAGATCACTGAGCCATGGGCATTATTTAGGCTTGGCCATTCCATTCCCTTGCACTGACTTTGCGAAACTTTGCAGCACACGTGACACACACAGCCATAATGTAAAGGTTTGCGTGTTCTCTGAAGCATAGGTTTTGTACTGGAAGGGTCATTTCCAATATAAAAACTGTACTTAAAGGCTTTTCCCACTTCATATATGTGTTGTACAATGCAGCACACATGCAAAATTAATAAATAAGGAGATGAAAACCTCTCTCCATGTTACGCTTGCCTTAAGGAGCAGTAAAATGTTGGCGCAAAGTCTTTCAATGTTTGCAGATAGGGATTTGAATCAAACCCCACCAGTGAGTGCATGGTAAAGCCCATGCACCAATCATGGAATGTCCCCTTGAGGCTAAGTAACGCAAAGCAGGGCATTGCACAAGTTTGCATTACTTTGGGATTTTATCAATGCAAATCCTGATCTGCATTCTATAGTGAATCCCATTTTAACTCTTTGCATCAGGTTTGGATTACAAAAGTGATGAAAAACCCAACTCTAAGCATTATTAAACCTGGTCCCGAGTGTCTGTAGATTAATGAAGGAAAGGCCTGGGAGAGAATGGACAGAGAGTAGTCATTTCAAGGGACCAGGGGAAGGAAAAAAGAAGAGGACACTGAAGAGAGGTGTGAGAGATAGAGAGGAAATAGAAAACAAAAGAGAACAACTGAGAAATAGGAAGAGAGAGATGCATAAGAGAGGGAGAGTGACAGAGAGAGGGAGAAGAAGACAAGGACAGAGAGAAGTGTAAAGAGTGAGAAAATTGTCAAAAATAGAGGCAATAACTACAGGGAGGAGTCAGGCAAAGGAAAGGCATGAAATGAGGAATAAGAGCTGGCTGGGGAGAAAAGGAGATTGGAATGGAAAGATAAAGTGGTAGGAAGAGAAGAGAGATAGAAAGAAGCTACTAGGGGTGAGCAAGCAAGCATTTTCTCTTATAACATCATATGTATAGCCTGGTACGGAATCAAGAATAAGCATATTTTCCATGCTAACATGAGGGGTGCATTTTATTTAGGGTTTCCAATTTTGATTACAACTGTTCGTGACTGAGAAAACCTGATCAATTCCTGAAAATCGGCTTCTCAGTTGAAACCAGAATAAACAGGAAAATAGACGTTTGCTGCACTTATTAAGCGTTAACAATAGAGAGCTCCAAATCAGTGTAAGTGCAGCCCCAATGGATGTAATTGACATGGGTAACTGAGCACGGTTCCATCAGTGGGTCGAATATCATTTTGGTAAGCGGACATAGAGGGCAGGGAAATGTGGGCAACAGCAGCTCACATTTTACTCTTGTTTGTCCACCATCACTGTGCTGTGTTCTGCTCTCTGCTGTGTTAACTGGTTGTTGTGTGCCACACCTCTCACCATGATTCAGCTCTGTGCACAATTTTCTGTGATGATGCACGACTTCATGAGTGACGAGCGGCTGTGTAACACTGCAGGGGCATGTGTTTCCTGCTGCACTAATTTAGTTGAAGCTGCTGAAACCTATCTTAATGAGCATATTGGTGTAGTCTGGCTTGATTGTGTGTGTCATATGTGCTGTTAAACTCTGCATTAGAGAGACTGCCATGAACCTTTTAAGTGTGAGTGTCGGCCACTGGCAGATGCCCGCAATCCCCTACCAATGTGACACCTCAGCAGCTCAAGTCTTTTTTTAATTCTGGAATGCTGATCAGTGTGCATAGCACACGACATCATTTCAGTGAAAGTGAAATGAGCTGATTATCTCCCTTCACTCTCACTGCATTGATGCTTCAGGGCACAATTTGGCCCGAGCACTGATTCTCATGGGGAAGAGACAATGTTCCCCTTCCATCGGGTATTTCTCCCTGGTGGATCCCTGCTTGGGGATCGCCAAAGGAGGGTGATCCCTAAGCAGGGACCCACCCACTATACAGCACAGATGAGGATAGTGGGTTGGAGTGGCCCTCGTGAACATATTCCTCTGCTCCCCTTCCACACGAGTCCTCATTAGTCTTCCTTCTACTACTGGGGTGGATCTGCGACCCCAGTGTGGGCAGAAAACCCACTAGATGTTAGGGATTGCAACATTATCTTATTTTTTGGGGGTGGGGGGAAGGTGGAGCAGCCTTAATAAAATGGCATGTGATCCCGTCCACCCCGGCACAGTCTTTTTTCTACTTCTGGGAGTGGATGGGGGAGTTTCTCCAAATCTGCCCTCCCAGGGAGGCGGAAACTCCACAAGACACCAGGGTTTTTTTCATGGCAGATTTTGTTTTGGGGGGTTGGCTACAGTGACATGGGCCTGTGCCCCTTCCCTCCGCCCAGACCCACTTATTCCCTCTGCACCCCTCAGGGGCAGATGGAAGTGATCATCCCCAATCTGCCCCCACACAGGACAGAAATCCCACTCGACCACCATGAATTATAGTTAAAAAAAAAACAGGATTCAGGCTGTTCCCCAACCCCAGAACGGACCCAATAATCATCCTTCAGGGGTAGATTGAGGAAGGTTATCTCCAATCCGCCCCCTGTAGGGCATAAAGCCCACAAGGCCCACTAGACAACAGAGACATGCTTTATTGGGATAACTCACAGAATATCAGAGCAAAAATATTGTGTAGACAGAATATTGTGTCAAAAGTATCGAGAACCAAAATATCAGAAATAGTTAAATTTAGATTTACTATACTTTACTATACTTGACTCCACAAATATTGTCAAGGTACATATATGTGGTGTTATATATAGTAAAGCTTTACTTACCTATAGAAACTTACCTTCACAATATTTTTACCCTCAATATTCCTGGGACAATGTTTAGTCCTAAAATTATTTTCGTCCTGGTATTCTGTCTAAACAGTATTTTATTGTTGTGGAAAAAATATGGAGATTGGCTGGACCACCTTGGTGTTATGCCTATCTTTTTTAGCCCTAAAAGCCCAGCAGTAGTTCATCCCACCTGGTGCAGAGAGCTCAATCCCAATGGCACGTAAGGGGTAAATGTGGACCGCTAGGGTAAGAGTAAATTTAAATGTCATTGTTCTTGCCATGTTGAATGGTTGCACTATTCAGGCCCGTGATTTGCCATCTAGGGAAACCAAAAAAAACAAGCCATTTTCAAAATTAGACACTCAGGTTACTCCAGGGTGGCGTGTTTTGCAAGGACCCCCCAATGTTTTCTCACCCATAAACTACATAGAGTTCCAATGTTGCCAAAAACCATGCATTTTCCTCATATTTGTATAAAAAAAAATCAGAACCTTTGGTGAATAACAAATTTACTACTACCAAGCATGTGATGTGCCTTACATATATCCCACAATGGTTACTTACCCACACTGCCTTGTGTGATGCTATTAATTGTATTTGACCAATTACTTTGTGTTTCACCACTGCGCATATTAGTTGCTCAATGTTCACCAGTAGCACATTATATGTTGTATTCAGTTTAGCTGCCTATTGGCTTTAACATGGAGTTGGACATTACATTTTGTATTCAGTTTAGCTGCCTACTGGCTTTGACATGGCATTAGACATTACATTTGGTATTTAGGTTAGCTGCCTATTGGCTTTAACAAGGAGTTAGACATTGCATTTGAGACATTGCAGATGAGCTGTGTTTTTCCAAGCTGTGTTTTTCCACATGATAGACCAAGCTCTGTTTTTCACACAAGACGCTAGCTGATAAGAGAGAGTACATTTGGTGTTTTCCTTTCTGCTCAGCCTTGGGAAGAGGAGGGGTCTAGGAGATCTGGCCAATCTCCAAAGGCTTGCTTAGTTTTCCCGAGTCTGAGAGGAGGGGGCATGTTTTTGGAACTATGGCTCTGGGCAATGGCAGATATAGATATATTCTGCTTGACTTCAGACAGGAACAGACGTCAGTTGCCTGTCCCCGTTTGGGTAGAAAATCTCTTTCTCGCAGTTGAACCAGAGTCATCAATTTGATGCCCCAGAAAGATGAAGCTGAGTTATAGGCCCTACAGCCCTACCCTACAGTGATGCAATTTTGACTTTTATTCTTTGCTTTGAAGTTATGCTATAATATAATCACATGTATTTGCTATGTGCATTGCAACTGAGAAGTACTTTGATATATTTTGCTTTCATTGCTGTGACTACTTTTGAACGTGTGCTTCGAACCTACTAATTTTGTCTCTCAGGAACCTCGTGGTGAAGTAATAATAACAATAAATGTCTTCTTTAAACTAAGAAGTGCATTCCAGAGAGGTTCTGTAAGCTCGGTCATGAGATAAGAGAAGGAAAGGAGAACACCTTGCAAAGCTCAAACTTTGCCTTAAATCCTCATATTTTCCTTACATATCAGTGATGTAAACGTCCGGAATCTGCAGGGCTCTATTAAATTCCTACCACACAATGTTCTTCCACGTGACCCTATAAAAACGCTACCCCACTTGTGTGTATCTAGGCCTAGTTCCTGTGACAGGAACTGATCAATCCAAGTCAATTGACTGCTGAGGGGGGGGATATGTACTAATGAAGGGGTAAAGGAAGCACAAGGAGTTCTTCAAGTGGCGGTAACATAGGCTCAAAGAAGGAAACCCTCCACCAACTACAAACACACCGAAAAAAATATAGACCACCATGGATCTATAGTGAAGAAGAATAGATCAGCATCATCTATCCTGAACAGCAGACTTCCACCAACACTGACCCTGTAGTGGAGGCAACATAAGAGTAGACTCACGCTCTTACTTGGGCAGCAAGCAATGATGTACGATTAGGATACCAAGAGGCCTTACATACCAAGGAAGAGATAGACAGTCAATCACCTTCTGAGCAGTTCATTTGCATCGACGCCTTGCATAATTAAATTCATTGGGTTTACCATTTCTGTAAATATCCTAAATATCTTAAGGTGACTCACCTGTTTGGTTGGTAATGCTCCCTTCTGAACATCTGATACATTCAAAGCAACATCTGGGCTTCCCTTCTATGGCTGCTTTCCTATAACCTGGTAGACATGATTCACTGCAAATGGAGACAGGTACCTACAGGACAAGGAAGTGAAGATAAGGCACATAATGTATATAAACCATACATATTTTGCTGGTGCCAAAACACAACAGTATTTAGACATTTTAGGGACAGATTCAGAAATAAATTTCATGAGACAGACTTATGTGCTGAAAGTTATTTACTGATAACAGGTTCAGAAAAGCAGGATAAGCATATGGCCCTATGTTAACCTGGCACCTGCACATGCAGATCCTTCAGCGGTTGTCCAATTGACACTCATTGGTTTGCTCAGTGCTTTTTTGAGAAATGCAACACAAGAGGTAAAAGCGTGCAACATCCCAACATTGTCGTCATTCACCAGCATTTTTTATGGATTTCCGACAAATCTCCACACTTCCAAGCTCACATCTGGGCAACCAAGACATTGGCGTGGGGATAGAAAGTGTAAAATGATTAACAGAGCAGTAGCAGTTTTCATGAGGTTGAGAAGGAAAAACAAAGCCTTGAAATGAAAGAATATTTTATTTTTGAATATGAAAGGGAACACAAATATTTGTGAAATGTCATAAATATTCCAACAATATATGGGCCAATTGTCAATCCTCTGAAGTATCTGGAGAGGTAGGTTTAGAGGATGTGGATATATGACAGGTGCAGCATGCAATTTGTAAGCAGTTTTGCAGGTAACTCTGCTGAGTGGATAGAATGCCAGGTAATTCATTCTGACCCTGCCCATGCGCTTTTGGCAGATTCAACCTCATTGTCCTTTCATATTCAACAAAGTTGGTGATAGTGCCACTATATTTTATAAGCATCCTATAGGGGCTATAATACACCTTCTGCTCCCTGCTGTCTTGCGATCCTCCTGCCATTCGAGTATATGTTAAATAGCCACATCAGTAGCTGTTTAATGGATTGTTAACTCTCATGATTACTGCTTAGTTATAGAAATCTGTCCTATATAAGATCGCTCCATGGTGGACTAGTGGGATTTCGGTACCAGTGTGAAACTCAGCATGCCCCCTCAGGTAACTCATAGTACACTTTTTCTAATTTACTTGTACCGCTTGGACCAATTGATTCAATAACATATTAACAAAAAAAATCATGTGGCCAAGTGAAAGGTGAACCTGCCAATTGGCACTCATTTCTGGGGACCGGAATTTATTTTAATTGATGTGATAATGACCATGAGCAAGAAAGAGAAAGAGACAAACAGGAAAGAAGAAGGAAATACAACAAGGGTAATGAGCACATCAGGAGAAAACAGGGACCAACAGGAGTGAGATAAAGAGGAAAGGAACATCTGGTAGTGGATTAAAAAGGCATGAGGTGACTTGAGAACTATACAGACTTGTTAGTCACAACTCCGAATTTTAATAGCAGTGCAAGAGCGGAGCTTTGGGCACCGACACACTATTTACAAGCTCCTAGCACCTCTTTGCGCTGCCCTAGCATCATTCGTTTTTTACGTTAAGGCTGCTTCAAGGAGGCCTTTTCCCCCGCGCCAGATTTACAAAGTACTTTGTACCCCCTTGTGCACATTATGCTTGCACCAGGCATAATGTAGGCCAGAAGGGATTCCCCCAGGAGGCCCAGAAAAATGGCGCAGTGAAATTTATGAGATTCACTGTGCCATTTTTTCCCATAGTTAACGCCTTCCCAAACAGGCATTAAGGTGACGCTCCCATTGTTTTCAATGGGCCTCCCATGCATTGCTGGACTAGGGGCCATCACTTTTGGCGCTAGTCGGCAATGCACCACAATAGGGACAAACATTTTGACACTGTTGAGTTTGCACTGTGTCCAAGCAGGAACTCTCACTCTAGTCAGGGTAAGGCAGTTACACTCCTAAGACAGCCCCTGCTCACCCCCTTGGTACCTTGGCACAAGCAGTCAGGCTGACCTCAAAGGCAATGTGTAAAGTATTTGTACCAACACACAAAGTAATACAGTGAAAAGACTACAAAATGGACTCCACACCAGTTTAGATCTAAATCAAACAAGACCAAACCAACATAAATCCAACATACACAAGTCAAGTTATACATTTTCAAAGTAGAAAAAGTCTTACTCTATAGAAAACAATGAAAATGTTGTTGTTACACAAAGTACCTGGTTTGCATCAAAAATAAAGCTGCATGGGCGAGTGTGTGTTGGAAGAGTCAGCAATGCGTCGACTCCTTACTCGCGAGTGAGGCCATGCGTTGTTTCTTCTCAAGTTGGGTAGGCAATGCATCATTTTTCTCCCCTGCAAGAAAGCGGTGCGTCGATTTCCAGACAGGTCACCCCAGATCTGCACAGGTTCACAATGACTTTGACACCCAACGACGATGTGTGAAAATCTGGTCGCATGGTGATGGAAAACCATGCTGCTTGGGACTTGCATCGTTTGCAGTAGCCACAAGGGGGTGTTGAGTCGTTTCTCCAACCGCGATGCAGGTGGTGCATTGAAATCAGCTGTGTTGCAGGTGCTGCATCAAAATTCTCCCCGCACGGGTCCCTGTTCATGGATTTCCGTCCCTGTTCTACCAGCTTCACCTTTCAAGGAGCCAGGGACTGGATAGGGCACCACTTGGCAGGGCATGAGTCTCAGCAGAGAATACAGTTGCTGGCAGAGGAAGTCGTTGATGGCCTTGAGACCTCAAAACAGGAGTCAAGCTCAGTCCAAGACCTTGGATATTCTTCACAAGCAGGAATATACCACAAAGCCCAGTCTTTGTCCCCTTTCACAGGCAGAAGCAGTAGCAGCAGGATAGCCCAACAAAGCACAGTCATAGGCAGGGGCAGCACTCCTCCGCAGCTCTTCTCCTTGGCAGAGATTCTTCTTGGTTCCAGAAGCAAATCTGAAAATCTGGGGTTTTGGGTCCACTACTTATACCCCCTTCAGCCTTTGAAGTAGGCAAAACTTCAAAGGAAAGTCTCTGTTGTTCACAAGATCCTGCCTTGCCCATGCCTGGCCCCTTATACACACCAGGAGGTTGGAGACTGCATTGTGGGAGGCACAGCCCATTCAGGTGTCAGTGACCACTCCTCACTCCACTCTAGCCCAGATGGCTCATAAGGATATGTAGGTTACAACCCAGCTTCCTTTGTGTCACTGTCGAGAGGAGATTCACAACCAGTCCAACTGTCAGTCTGACCCAGGCAGGGAACACAGAAGCAGGCACAGTCACAGAATGGCGTAAGCAAGAACCTGCCCACTTTCTAAAAGTGGCATTTTCAAACAGACAATTTAAAAACCAACTTTACCAAAAGATGAATTTTTAATTGTGAGTTCAGAGAAGCTAAACTAAATTTTCTATCTGCTCTCAAAGGGAAACTGCATTTTAAGTATATTTAAAGGCAGGCCCCATGTTAACCTATGAGAGAGATAGGCCTTGCAACAGTGAAAATTGAACTTAGCAGTATTTCACTGTTAGGACATTTAAAACACATCAGTACATGTCCCACCTTTAACATACACTGCACCCTGCCCATGGAGCCACATAGAACCTACCCTAGGGGTGCTTTACATGCATAAAAAGGGAAAGTTTGGGCATGGCAAGTGGGTACACTTGCCAGGTCGAATTGGCAGTTTAAAACTGCACACACAGTGGCAGGTCTGAGTCATGTTTACAGGGCTACTAATATGTGTGGCACAACCAGTGCTGTCCCTGGGCACCTCTAGGGCACTTTACTAGATACTTACTAGTAAATTAAATATGCCAATCATGGAAAAGCCAATGACATATACAATTTACACAGGAGCACTTGCACTATAACACTGGTACGCAGTGGTAAAGTGCCCAGAGTATCAAAAACAGAAAAAACAGAGTCCAGCACACAGTCAAAACATGGGAAGCAGATACAAAAATGACAGAAGAGACTACGCCAAGGATGCCAGGTCTAACATGTCCCATGGTGTGCCGTATTGTAAATATAGTGCTACCATGTGACGATAGGGGAGGTGCAAGAAAAGTCGTGCATCATAGCTGATGCGCCACTTTCTTGTAAAAATTCCCTTCAGTTTTTTGCAAATTAAGCACTACACCCTAGGCCAAACGGCCCAACCTAGTGCTTTTAACCCTTCCGCACACAAACCCACAACCTTAGATGGCATGCCTGCTCTTGCCTTTTACCAGCTGAGTTCTTTGCCAGGACAGTCTTCAAGTAGTATAGAAGCTGGAAGGAAAAATTGTCCCCTCACCGGAATATTATGGAAAGATTAGATGCTATTCATTTTACAAAAGTTTTGCGTGGGAAAAATCTTCCAATAACTATATTTCCCAAGAAAACATGAGTGAATGAGTAGCCACTATAAACAACAGTTCCCACATCAACCATCTTCCTTGTGTAACTGTAATGAGTTGTGTTACCACAAATCAAAAGTAAAGCTCTGTCATCAGTTGCAGTTATGAGGACCATTTTGACCTAGATAATAATGAAACAAAAGTGACATGACACCATTGACCACTTATGGCATCAATATAAGTGACCTCATACAATCAGTAAGCTTACTGACTGGCCCTTAGGTACCGAAATATTTCCAATTTATTATCAATGGCTAACATTGTTCATTACCTACATACACCAAAAGGAAAATATGTGAGGCATTTCTTAATCTACAAGGCAGAGAGAGACAAGTGGAAAAAAACACATAATAGAGAATTTCCAATGTAAGTAGGATTTCTGAAATTGCAGCATCAGATTCTGAAAAAATGTCTTGAAGTTGCATAATATAGCCTTGTTTGACTCCAACCCTCTGCTCCAAGTGGATGACCTAATAAAAGGTCTCGTACAAAGCATATCTCTATTAACTTTATGCCTAGCTAAAGGGGACTGGTAGATGCCTCATCCAGTGGCAGATGGTGGTGGGGCGTAAATCCACCACCCAAAGAGCAGCATGTCTGTGAGTGCAGTGTGTTAAATCAGCTTGATCATGCAGGGTTTATGCAATACCATACCAAAGATTTTTTTTAGAAGTAGGGCACAAATACAGAAGGGTTAATTGCATGGTCCCTTTCACCTAGAGTAGAAGTGCTTAGCTTGCGCTCTGAATAAATTCTGTTTCTTGGATGAGGTTATCAGAAACTCAATGTATGTGCCTACATACCTCTAGGAATATATTTATGTATTGATACATACATGTACACTAAGACTTATACCAGGTTATGTAGGTTTGCATGCATAAATGCATGTCCACATATACATCTATCTATATATTTCTCTATCTATATAAATATATATATTTATATAAATATTTATATATTTATATATATATACAGAAAGCAGTAGTGGTCATTTTAGGAGGGAGAGGGGCAGACAGGAAGCACACTCACACTCATTTATTCACATGTGCGTGCACACGCACATCCATTCACAACACTCATCAAATATTCAAACATACACGCACGCACCAAACATTAAAAAAACACACACTTACCTTCTGCTCTGCCTTGGAGGTTCCAGGAGGGTTGGGACTGCTGCCTTCCCTCACTGGCTGACCTGGTCAGCCAATGAGGGAAGGCAGCAGTCCCAACTTTGTCACAGAGTGGGATGGGGTCAGTGAGATTGCTGACCCCACCCCACTCTGTGACAAGGTGTCACTGATTGAGACTCGCCCTGGATGCTTCAAGGCTTAAACCTGAAGCACCTAGGTCGGATTCAATGGGTGAGACTTCCCCTCATCACCGAGGGGAAGGGCCTTGAGGCACCTTTGCTGAGCTGAGGAGGCCATGCCCATAGGAGCTGTGACCTCTTCAGCCCAGTAAAGTTCAGCTCATGCAGCCAGGATTCTGTTCAAATTGCGCATGTCTTGCTCCTGGCTGCTTGATCTGAAAACAAATAGTGTCTGTCAGGCTGACCTTTTCTCAGCCTGACAGGCACTCTTCTTGAGATGCAAAAGGTGAGGGGGGGGTGGCCCCTCCGCTGTAAAGGATGGGCCACAGCCAACAGAAAGGCATGCATATACACACTCAATCATACATAAATAGTGCACTTAAGTGTTGTTCCATGTAAGAATCTAGGCCGCCTACAGGATTCACATGACAACTGACTTTTCTCTTATTCGACTAGTGGCATTATTGTCATAGGAGTGGGCAGTTGGGGGACATAAATAGTTTTCAGTTCATGTTTCATAAATACCTCACAGTGTATTGAAATAATTTGATGCACTAAGTTGAAATGCTTCTCCTTGTTAAAGCACTGATCGTGGCACTGGAAAAAACAGGGAAGGACCATTTCAATCTATTCAGCTAACACCTGATTTCAGTCTTCAATGTGGATATAAAGGTAGTTGTTGATAGACAACTCTTAGACAATAGACATCACCTTATCGATTAATCCCAAATGTGATTTCTCTCTCGGATGTCATTGCCAATTCATTTGAGAATCTCAACCCCCTAATTTATGGTGTACTCCTTTGCCCTTTCCATAGGTGCCAAAAAGGCTTTCAATATGGATGAATGGGCATGCCTCTTCTAGCCGCTAGAAAGGGTTGGGTTGTCTGCTCACCATATACGCAAGGTATGCTGTCAGTATAATGGTCTAAAGGTCCAGATGAGCTTCAGGGTTTTCCTTAACCGGAATTGTGTTTAGGAGACTGCTTAATCTGTTCTGTGGTTTAAACTGTGTTTGGAAAGTATATGCAACAATTGTTTTTGCCTTGAAAACGTCATGTATTTGAGTGTGAAACAAGCAGCATTTCTGTGGTTTTAAATGTATCCCTTACCTGAAAATTAGATTCTGCTAGCTTGGAAGTGTGGATTGTGCCTGTCTGTATTCAAGGAGATTCTGAATAGAGGAGCACCTTCCTCCTCCCTTTCACAGGGGCCTGGGCTTGGCACTTGGCTCATTAACTCCTAGACAGCCTGAGCCCTCCACTAATACCTGTACTAGTCTTTAAGTTTATGGAGGGAACCCAAAGACAGAAACCTCAATTTTTTGAGCCCAGCTTCTCTGCATCCTAATACAGCCCAGATTACAAGAGTTCTAAAAGGCTGGTAAGATAACAGACTTTCTGTGTATTCTTGTTATTTGTAAAAGAAAAGTGTTTTTCCCTACCTCTGTCTGTTTACATTTGGCTCTCTGTTTTGTTCTGCAAACTTGGTGCAGTTAAACTGCTGTTTTTTACCCATAACTGTTTGAATTTTCCCTCCTACTTTTTCACAAAGACTGCATTAAGCTACCGCCCCCTTTTTTTTAACCAAAAGGCTGCATACACCTTAGTGGCTAACCAGGGTATGTTTAGGAGATTGCTTAATCTGCTATGTGGTTTAAACTGTGTTTGGAAAGTGTATGCACCACTTGTTTTTGCCTCGAAAAAATCATATATTTGAGTGCACCACAAGCAGTATTTCAGTGGCTTGAATGTGTCCCTTACCTGAACAGTGGAATCTGTTAGCTTGGAAGTGTGGATTGTGCCTGTCTGTATCCACAGAGATTCTGAATAGGGGAACACCTCCCTCCTCCCTTTCACAGGGACCTGGACATGGTGATTGGCTCTCTAGCTCACAGGCAACCTGAGCCCTCCTTTCACACCTGCACTTGGCCTCTAAGTTTGTAGAGGGAACCCCAAGATAGCCACCTCCATTTTGTGAGCCCAGCTTCTTTGTGCCCTAATACATCCCAGTGTGCAAGAGTCCTAGAAGAACGCATTCTTCCAGAGTACTCTTGCTATTTGTAAACAGACATTTTCCCTACCCTTGTCTGTTTACATTTGGCTCAGTTTTTCTGAAAACGTGGTGTCTGTAAACTGCTGTTTTTTACCCGTGACTGTTTGAATTTTCCCTCGTAGTTTTTTATAAGGACTGCATTAAACTACCCCCTTTATTTATTATTTTTTTTTTTTTTTACAAAAGGCTACATACACCTCAGTGGCTAACCAGAGTATGTTTAGGAGACTGCTTAATCTGCTCAGTGGTTTACACTGTGTTTGGAAAGTGTATGCACCACTCGTTTTTGCCTTGAAAAAGTCATACATTTGAGTCCTCGACAAGGTGTATTTCAGTGGTTTCAAATTTGTCCTTTACCTGGAAAGTAGATTCTGCTAGCTTGGAAGTATGGATTGTGCCTGTCTCTACTTAAGGATATTCTGGACAGAGGAGCAACTCCCTCCTCCCTTTCACAGGGGCTTGGGCTTTAGATAACCTGGCTCTCATATACATTTCTAATGGTTTTGCAATTGTTGTTGTGATTGGCTGTTGGGACTAGCATTTCTATTGTCTTAAGTGTTTAAGGTTTTTTGTTCTGACTGGCTCTAGGGCAAGGCTTTCCTGCTGGAGTAAGTAAGAGTATAGGGTTTGTATTCTGATTGGTCTAGGGCTAGGGTTCCTATTGGACTACAGGTTTAGGGTTATTCTTGTGATTGGCTGTCAAGACTAGGCTTCTGATTAGTACTAGGTCTAGAATTCCTATTGGACTAAAGGTTTAGGACTACTGCTCTGATTGGCTATTAGGGCTAGGGTTGTGATTGGTTAATATGGCCAGGTCTCCATTGGCTTTTGTGTTTAGAGTTAGGATTCTGATCGGTTAATGTTAGTTCTAGGATTCCATTGGGCTATTTAAGCCTAGGTCTCAGGTTGTCTCAGCCCGGGCATCGAGGCTAAGGATGGAGAAGACAAGGGCAGTTACCTGTTTGAGCCTGTTCAGGACTGGAAAGAACTATGGCCAGAAATGCTGTCCAATTTTCAATTTTTCATAAAGGACCTTAATGTCTCCACATCCTCCAGCATCCAAACACAATATCACATGCACCACAAACAAACCTCATACAGATCTCAATGTCTCATCAGGAACTACAAAACCACACACACCACACCTCTACTCCATTCTACCCCAACTACAAAACTATGGCACCTTCATTCTCACACAAAATACAACTAGGCCTATACAACTAACACATCCATGCATTGCAAACACAACAAAAAGCCATATTATACAAACTTATAATGCATCCAGACACATACTCCATGTTCATACAAAATATCAGCTCTTCCTTCTACATACTCACTGTAGACCCCTTTTTATAATGACAAAACCTATACTCAGCCTTCCATCACACAATCCATAAACATCCTCCTCCTCTTTTTAGCAATTACATACAACTATAGATTCCTTACACTCTAATCCACCCGACATATTTCCTCGTTCAGTGTTCAAATCTAACACAAACAATCATAACTCTTGTCCACCCCCTCTTACTAACAACATACACTCTTCACCAAAACACATCGCCACCCCCTACACTTTTCAAATACCTCTCACCAGTAGTAACTCACATACAAATCCTTCACAAGAAAACACTACATCCATATCTCCCCTAACTACTCCTCAAAAGCAAAACAACACTCAGACACAAGCACATCAAAATCACGCTTTCAAAATACTTTCCATCACACCCACTACTACTCTCCTGACTACACAAATAATGCAAATCCAAAACCAACTTTACTCCAATATTCACATCCTTCACAACTACCACAAACACCCCAACACAGCAACATGCATTCCCCTGCTTCTCATCCATTGGACAATTTAGAGCTGTGCAATATGACCCATATGCTCCACCACCACCACCCCAACCCATACTCCTTCCACCGAAAACAGACGTAAACCAAATATACAATATGCCAGACTTCATAATTTCACATCTTTCACATGTCTATTACACAACAAGGCTACTCTCCAAAAACAACACAACTCACCACCTCGCTCAAAACCACCATCTCCACCACCAACACACGCAGACCCAGCAAAGTGCCTTCTAAGCCTACTGGACAAGGAACACGATATAGAAAAACAACACTATTTTGACCCTCACACAGTTAATATCAACACCAATGACACACCTGCTACAAGTTCAAAATATATTGATAACTCCTCTACAAAACAAATTTATACCACCACCAATACACATTTTCTAAACTTTCTACTCATAAATGCTCACTCACTCTAAAAGCAAGTACCACATCTATGACCTACTCACTTACGCACAACTTGAATAACTCTTCATAACTGAATCATGGTTGGGAGATAACATGGCCCCAGTGTTGCATGAAGCCATTCCTCCAGGCGGTCAGACTATCACACAAAACCGTACAGGCAAACAAGGAGGTGGACTAGCTGCTATATTCAAACAAGCAACAAATCTCAGAAAAATAGATGACATCTTATACAAGGCTGTGAGGCCCTCCTCACCAGATGCAACCCTACACCAGCTTCCTCCTGTAACTATCTCCTCCTTTACAGACTACCTCTTAGCAATTCTACATTCTCAGACACATGTCTAGACAGTTTCAAACCGTCTAACACTATACTCCAACCTATGCATTCTTGGGGACCTAAACCAACCCAGTATGCCCCATCTAAATGCTATCATCACTGGCCTAATCATGTTGAAACTAAATCAGATTGTGTACAATCCCACAGACATCGTTGGACACATCCTAGATGTCATTTTTGCAAACCCAGAGCTGGTTACCATTCATAGCATCAGACCAGTCACATGATCAGACAACCATATGGTTACTTTCCAACATAAAACACCACACGCTTCAACACAACCAAGACTACCTAACAAACACCCACCAATCAACCATGGAACAAACTCAATTTTGAAAACTTAGAATCACAACTAACAGCTAACACAGATCTAGAAACAATAAATTCTGTTCAAGAGCTTTACAAGTGGCTACAGGAACCTTTCACTGGCCTAATACCGCTAAGAAAAACTAAACAGGACAAAAGAACTTCAGCCACACAAACTTAACAGAATATACAAATCAAGAATCCAAAAAGCTAAAAATGATACTACACAGACAGAATTCAAATGCTATATCTGCAACGAATTAATTTTATAAACAACTCAATGAATTTCACAAACCTAAATGCATGGAAGGAACTCATCCCATTTCTTAAACTTAACATTTCACAGACAAACAGGCAAATCATTATACAACCAAGGCTGATGATTATTTGAAAATAAAGGAAAATAAAGGAAAACCACTAGCACCAACCCGTTTCCAAAAATTCACTGAAAGAGTAAGACAAACCTGTCTCTGCAATCCTTCAAAGAAATATCAAAAAGTGAATTTATGGATCTGGTCAAAGTAAGAACGCCTTCCAGCTACCCTTCTGATCCTTGTCCACAGCACATTTTCAGGAATATTCTTTTATCTACCTCAGCTGACACACCAGTGATAAGAATCAACAATAATTCTTTAACTACGGGAATCTTTCTTGAAGATCTTAAAAAAGCATACATATGCTCATTATTAAAGAAAAAATACCTGGACCCGCAGAACCCCAACAACTACAAACTGATTACAAATGGTCCTTTCCTTGGCAAACTGATCGAAAGAGCAGCTTTTGCCCAGATATCACAATTCATTGACGATAACTCCATACTTTCAGACTACCAAAATGGATTCTGCCCAGGAAGAGGCACTGTGTCTGCCCTCATCGCCATCTGGGATAATCTTAAAAACACAATAGACCACAATGGAGTTGCTGCACTACTTTTCCTGGAGCTCTCAACTGCCTTTGACACAGTTGACCATGACACTTTAATACAAAGACTTTGTGAAGCGGCATAGAGGGGGACTGCTCTTGATTTGATCACATCCTACCTTCAAAACAGAACTAATGTCATCCATACTCTCCCTTTCTTATCCAAACCCTATTTCTCAAAAGTGGAGTGCCTCAAGTCTTAATCATCTCACTCATGCTTTTCAACATCTACATGATGTCATGGCCAACAATGATCAATGAATTCCAACTCACATGCTACAACTATGGAGATGGCACACAAATACTCCTTAAACTGGAATGCCCCAAAGACATAGCATACTCACAAATCTTCAGTTGCCTCGGAGCTGTTGATCAGTAGGTGACATAGAGCCATCTCAAACTGAATGCTTCCAAAACAAAAATATTCACATGTGGTGATTGGAAAACTGATGATCCACTCTGTGCCTGCCCTGATGATCTGGGGCCACCTTCTAAACTATCAAAGGAAGTAAGAAACCTTGGAATTACCATGAACTCCAAGTTAACAATGAATGCTCAAGTGGACAAATTAGCAAGAACAAGCTTTAGCACCATGAAAACTCTGTTACGCATCTTCCCCATCTCAGATTTCCACACAAGGTGCAGGCGTCTAGCTCTCTTCTACTATATATATACTGGATTATGCCAATGACTGTTACCATGGATCATCTCTATCTACTAAGAAAAAACTACAACGCATTCAGAACTAGGATGCCAGGCTACTCCTACATGTAAAGCCACTAGTCATTATCTTCCCTGCCTGCGGGCCCTACATTGGATACCGGATGCCAGAAGATCCGCCTTCAAGCCGCTCTGCATCAGTCACAAATCAATACATGGAATAGGACCACTTTTCGTCACATATACAATCACCAAATACAATCAACAAAGAAACCTCCGCTCAGGATTGGCACTCCCCCTTCAAACCACCACCATACAAGCAAGACAATAGGGGGTACATCGTTCTCGGTTCAAGTGGCCCAACTATGGAATTCATTATCTCAGAATATAATATCCTTGGATAACTATCTTATCTTCAGAAGACTACTCAAGAGTTGGCTCTTTCCTACATAACCACCACACTCAAACATCAATGGACTGCATTATCCCTGTGTATGTAAACACGTCATAATTTAATTATGTGAATATATCTAAATATGTGTATTTCTTTCTACAAATAGGCATAATAACTATTTTATCTTAAAATATGTATATACTCTTTGGCCCTGTTTAATAAAAGTATAGTTTACTTCAATGAAATGTATATATGTATGTATTTGTATGTGTAGGTGGATGTATGTGTATATATATATATTATGGATATCTGTATATATAAATGTGTGTGTGTATATATATTCTACACTTGACATGTTCATAGGTAATTGCATAGTTTCTATAGAAGTGGCTTGATTAGATGCTTCTGAGTCTCTGATTTTTTATCTATCACAATAGGTAAATATTATATTAACTGTTTATCTAAAAGCATTTCACTATTGAAACATTGAGGAAAGATAAAACACTGTTATAAAAGTGCACAAAATATATGCTTCAAATACTGTAACTTTTGAAAGCCTTTGTTCATACAATACACTAAGGGCCACATGTACATAGCCTTTTGCACGTCACAAACGGCGAATCGGGCCTTTGTAGTGTACCAAACCATTTTTGAGAATCAGTAAACTATTTACCGAATCGCAAATAGGGATTGCGACTCGCAATTAGGGTGGGGTGTTCCCTTCCTACTTGCGACTCGTAGTCCCACGTATGATTGTTTTGTGACCGCGAATGCAGTCACAAAACAATTGCAGTTAGCACCAGTGTCACACTGCTGCTAAACCATTTGCAAATGGGAACGGGTCCCCATGGGACACCTTCCCCTTTGTGAATGTCATTAAAAACAGTTTTTCAGAGCAGGTAGTGGGGCTACAGACCACTGCCTGCTCTGAAAAAATTAAACAAAAACGTTTCATTTTTAGTTTTTGAAATGCATCTCGTTTTCCTTTAACCGCTTAGCTGCTGGGCCTCCCCCCCTCCCCCCCCGTGCTGAGCCCTTTTTTGGCTATTTGGGGTAGTTCGCGCTTAGGCCTTCATAACATTTTGTCCACATAAGCTATCCACGCCAAATTTTCATCCTTTTTTTCCAACATCCTAGGGATTCTAATGGTACCCAGACTTTGTGGTTTCCCCTGGAGGAGACCAAGAAATTAGCCAAAATACAGTGAAAATTTAGTTTTTTTTTTTTTAAATGGGAAAAAAGGGCTGCCGAAGAAGGCTTGTGTTTTTTTCCATGAAAGGGTTTCTGGTGCTAAAATCACCATCTTCCCACCTTTCAGGAACAGGCAGACTTGAATCAGAAAACCACATTTTTCAACACAATTTTAGCATTTTACTGGGACATACCCCATTTTTACTATTTTTGGTGCTTTCAGCCTCCTTCAAGTTAGTGACAGGAATGGGTGTGAAACCAATGCTGGATCCCGGAAAGCTAAACATTTCTGAGAAGTAGGCAAAATTCTGAATTCAGAAAGGGGTCATTTCTGTAGATCCTACAAGGTTTTCCTACAGAAAATAACAGCTGAAATAAAACAAATATTGAAAGTGAGCTGAAAAATAGCCATTTTTCTCCATGTTTTACTCTGTAACTTTTTCCTGCAATGTCAGATTTTTTCAAGCAATATACCGTTACGTTTGCTGGACTCTTCCGGTTGCGAGGATATATAGGGCTTGTAGGTTCATCAAGATCCCTAGGTACCCAGAGCCAATAAATGAGGTGCACCTTGCAATGGGTTTTCATTCTATACCGGGAATACAGCAATTCATTTGCTGAAATATAAAGAGTGAAAAATAGGTATCAAGAAAACCTTTGTATTTCCAAAATGGGCATAAGATAAGGTGTTGAGAAGCAGTGGTTATTTGCACATCTCTGAATTCCGGGGTGCCCATACTAGCATGTGAATTACAGGCCATTTCTCAAATAGATGTCTTTTTTACACACTGTCTTACATGTGGAAGGAAAAAGTGTAGAGAAAGACAAGGGCAATAACACTTGTTTTGCTATTCTGTGTTCCCCCAAGTCTCCCGATAAAAATGGTACCTCACTTGCGTGGGTAGGTCTGATGCTCGCTACAGGAAACGCAACATGGACACATCACATTTTTAAATTGAAATCTAACGTGTTTTTTGCAAAGTGCCTAGCTGTAGATATTGGCTTCTAGCTCAGCCGGCACCTAGGGAAGCCTACCAAACCTGTGCATTTTTTAAAACTAGACACCTAGGGAAATCCAGGATGGGGTGACTTGTGGGGTTCTGACCAGGTTCAGTTACCCAGAATGCTTTGCAAACCTCAAAATTTGGCCAAAAAAACACTTTTTCCTCGCATTTCGGTGACAGAAAGTTCTGGAATCTGAGAAGAGCCACAAATTTCCTTACACCCAGCGTTCCACCAAGTCGCCCGATAAAAATGGTACCTCACTTGTGTGGGAAGGCCTAGCGCCTGCGACAGGTTATGCCCCAAAACACAACGTGGACACATCACATTTTCCCAAAGAAAACAGACCTGTTTTCGTCAAAGTGCCTAGCTGTGGATTTTGGCCTCTAGCTCAGCCGGCACCTAGGGAAACCTAGCAATACTTGGCATTTTTGAAAACTAGACACCTAGGGGAATCCAAGATGGGGTGACTTGTGGGTCTCTGAACAGGTTCTGTTACCCAGAATCCTTTGCAAACCTCAAAATTTGGCTAAAAAAACACATTTTCCTCACATTTCGGTGACAGAAAGTTCTGGAATCTGAGAGGAGCCACAAATTTCCTTCCACCCAGCCTTCCCCAAGTCTCCCGATAAAATTGATACCTCACTTGTGTGGGTAGGCCTAGCGCCTGCGACAGGAAATGCCCCAAAACACAACGTGGACACATCCCATTTTTTGACAGAAAACAGAGGTGTTTTTTACAAAGTGCCTACCTGTAGATTTTGGCCTCTAGCTCAGCCGGCACCTAGGGAAACCTACCAAACCTGTGCATTTTTGAAAACTAGAGACCTAGGGGAATCCTAGATGGGGTGACTTGTAGGGCTCTGACCAGGTTTTGCTACCCAGCATCCTTTGAAAACCTCAAAATGTGGCTAAAAAAACACTTCTTCCTCACATTTCAGTGACAGAAAGTTCTGAAATATGAGAGGAGCCACAAATTTCCTTTCACCCAGCGTTCCCCCAAGTCTCCCGATAGAAATGGTACCTCACTTGTGTGGGTAGTCCTGGTGCCTGCAACAGGAATAGATCACACAACGGTCAATGTTGGTCCTTACATGAGGCAGCTGTTGACCCTGGGGTGATCCATTCCTGACGCAGGCACTAGGTATAGGCACTCAAGTGGGGTAGTGTTTTTATTAGGACAGGTGAGGAATCACTGGGTGGTAGGAATTTTGTGGATCCCAGCATATTCCTGTAGTTTGTGTGACAGAAATGCGAGAAAAATAGAGTTTTTATTCAACATTTCAGCTTTGCAGGGTATTCTGGGTATGAAAATTTTGGGGAATCCACACAAATTACACCTCTGTGGACTCCCCCGAATGTCTAGTTTTTAGAAATGTTTGATATTAGTATGTTTCTCTACATGGCCGCCAAACCCAGGACCAAAAACACAGGTGCCTGCCTTACAAAACCAGTTTGTTTTGTGATAGATAATTTTGATGTCTCCACAAAACGATTTGGGCAGTGGAATTTGGGGCTGAACTAAATTGGGGAGCTCCCAAGAGAGCACTCTCTCTCTCTGCTTGCCGCCGCATTCACCTGCTCTCTGGGTTGGGCTAACCAACTATTACCCTGTTGCACAGACTGTGCGACTGTGCTTGCGAAGGGACAGCAGGGCTGTCCTCATTACCTCCCTCATAATTTACTGGAAGAGGAGTTATCGAATGGGACTCCTCTGACTGAAAAATCACTCCCAGAGTCTGCGCCATTGTCCTATCCCTCAGATGCTGTCTCAGTATCTGATGTCTCAGTCTCTGATCCTATGTCAGAGCTGTCCTCTATAACCCGAGTGACGGCAGCAGTCATCCATCAAGATGCCATCTCTGCTATTGGCTAAACTGTTGCTCTAAAACACTAGCCTACGTAGACAGTCACAAAATCGATGGTGTGTGTGAGATACGTGCAACAGTAGAGGCCACCTTACCTGCGCTTCTTCCCTCAATCAGCAGGTTTTTTCAAGACACTCAAAAAACACCATGTCACATACCATTCGTCAAAGTCTTTAGCACCTCCTGCGCCCAGTCCAACAATCATTATTGGTGCTCCCACTCCCTCCTCCTCGGATTCCCTCATTACCACCCAGCAAAAGTGCCCTTCATCTCTCCATAGCCGCCCTCCACCCGCACATACATTTCATTTGTATTATAGCACAGGTAATGGCTGACTTTACTAATGTACTCAGCTATTTACATAAAATACAGATTTGCTCTTTGCAGTAGGCATATAAACCTTCTGCGCTTCTTTATGGCACTAAAACTGCCACTAGACAAAAGTCTGATCCTTTTGTAGCAGAAACATAATTACAATACTTACTTGACTTTTTTATTGCTGCCTAAAAGCTACAGTTGAAATGCGTCAGTTGAAGAATGTGCATTGCTTTGAAGACGCAAGCTGCAACTGCAAGACAACTGGTGGCAAATATATATATATATATATATATATATATATATATATATATAGATCACTTTTATATGTGGGTCTGGTTTTCCTGGGGGCCGATCGCAGCCCCCAGGGAAACCACACATGTATTGACAACGGTGATCTATCTACCTATATATATATATATATATATATATATATATATATATATATATATATAGATCTATCTTTATATAGATCTATCTACAAAGATATATCTATAGATAGATGTATATATATAGATCTACCTATAGATATATCCATATAGATAGATACATCTACATAGATATATCTATATATATAGATCTATCTATATATATATATATATATAGATCTATATTTTTTTTAGTAGTTGTATGGTTTCCTTGGGGGCCAAAATGGCCCCCAGGGAAACCCTACAACAACAAAAAAAAAAAATTGGCTCGCCCTGCCCACGGGCGACCCCCTGTCCACTTCTTTTTTTTTATTATTTATTTATTTTTTAAATAAAATTGAGCCCCTGGGGGGGCGCGATCACGAGCGATGACGCCCCCTCAGGGGACACCTATGTTTTTTAAAGATGCCCCCGGGGGGTCGGCCCGCTCGGAAAACATGAAATCCCTGGTGTCTAGTGGTGTTTCCTGGCCCCCGATCGCAGCTGTGCTGCGATCGGGTTTCAGGAAACACTTTCAGGAAGGCCTCGTAAAAAAGGGGAGAGTCTCCCCTTTCTTACGAGGCCTTCCCGAATGTGGGGAAGGCCGTTTGGGGCCATTTTCCCCATCGGAGCAGGAAGCGGCCGATTCCTTCTCCAATAGGGAAATCAACAAGGTGACGTCACTGCGCCTCGCTGCGCGCTGACGGCACAAAGGGGCGGGTGGGGGACGGGGGAGACACGGAAAAGCTTCTGTGTCTCCCGGGGCTAAAAAAAAAAAAAATACTCTTGTGCGACGCACCCAAGGATTTATTAACCCCCTCCCTGGTGTCGGCCACTGGTCGTGACCCGCACCAGGGAGGTACTGGCCGACACTCGCACCCAAGGGGTTAAGGAAAACGGGCTGCATTTAAAATAAAAACTGCTTTATTTAAAAGCAGCCACAGACATGGTGGTCTGCTGTCTCCAGCAGGCCACCATTCCTGTGCGGGCTGCCAGTCCCAAGGGGGGTGCAAATTGCGACCTACCTCATGAATATTCATGAGGTGGGCATTTGCGACCCCCTTGCGAATTGCAAATAGTGTCAGTGACACTATGCAACATAAGATTTTGCGACTCGCAAATTGCAAGGCGCAGAACCAAACATTAGTACATGTAGCCCTAAATCTCAATATATTATATTCCTTACACATTTATTCCCTCGATTACTCTCTCGAAAGCTTTACTCTGTCTGACCATCACCCTATACCACTATCAATCTATCCTCTACCTCCACTCTCTGACTCATTCCAAACCCATTCTACTACTATGATCTTCAAAATAACCCTTCCTAGAGTCCTCTCTCCTCTACCTCTCCTGGCTCACCCCAAACCACAGTTCATGGCTATGAACCCCCAAACAACCCTACTAAATTCCCCTTCATTTATCTCTCCTGTGACTCATCCCAAACCCCATGTAACTACTATGGTCTGTCTAACCACTTTCTACAGACTTTTACATCCTCCACCTCTCCTTTACTCATCCCAAATCTCATCTTACTACTATAATTTCCCCACTAACACTTCTAGATTCTTCCCTCCTCTATACCTCCATTATTCTATTCAAATCAATTTACAGACTCACATGTCCTCTGCTCAAATTAACTCATAACTCCCTATACTAATACCGTAATCATATTTCCCCATACTAATCCATCACTAATCCTTCAGGGTTCTGGAGTAGCATTCTACTTGCTGAAACGCGCTACAAAGCCTCATCAGTGGTAGTAAGCACTACATAAATACAGTTTCAATTACAATTACATTTGTGGTTAACAGGAGAATGGGATGGGGCTGTCCCCTATCTCCACTTTTGTTTTTGTTAGCTTTAGAACCAGTTGCGAGTGGCCATATATAACAAACATCTACAATGAGGAACATCCATACATGAGCAGGGGGAGGTAAGTCTTAACACTATGCTAATGGCATACTACTCACACTCACCAGATTAGAGAGCTCCTTACCTTCCTTAACCTCCATGATTACTGAATTATCTACTTTTACAGAATATACATTGAATTGCAGCAAGAGTGAACTCTTCCCTACGTCTAAAACTGTTACCAGGGCCTTTGTTGAGGTAATACAATTCCAGTGACACCAGTGGGGTCTCATGTACCTTGACAACTGGGGGACCTCAAAGACAACCTGAGTACCCTGATCATGAAAGCATCTCAAGGCTATGTCAGGTATTCACATTTGCAATTATTACTTTAGGGGAGACCACAGGTTGGTGGTAGCAATGCACATTAAACTTCTTTCTTTACATGCTATTCACCAAAAGAAAATGCCATGTTTAATAGACCATGATATATATTGGTTTGTATAGTTGCTACAAAACCATGACTAGATACCTATCATCTACAAGCATGTATTTTTGGATATTTATTGTCTACTGCTTATTACATGTGTGACATCCTATTATTGGGCACAACAACTCTTCTCCCTGACTCCAACAAGAGTTGACCTACAAAAAGATTTGATGGAAGATTCTACGGGCCAAGCACATGTTTACTGTACTAAGTCCCACTGGTATTTTTCCCTTTTCTTTACCATTCTTTCCCTTACTTATCCTCCTCCCTTATCTTCCTCACTTGTCCTTTATTTTACATGGTTTGACACAGTTTTCTGTATAAATGAAACCAATATTGCTCTTTTGCTAATCTCAAAATGATCAACAATTGTTTTTTGCTAAAGTGACATGGAGAGGCTTTGGGCCTAATTACGACCTTGGCGAATGAGATGCTTCTTCACAAAGGTGACGGATATCCTGTTCGCCATGTTACAAGTTCCTTTATATCCTATGGAACTTGTAAAACGGTGGGAGATATGGGCAGGATATCCATCACCTTTGTGACAGAGTATCCCATCCGTCAAGGTCGTAATCAGGCCCTCTGTCTCACTGTTTTTGTTAAAAAACCTAATAAGAATTAATAAAGTCTGACAAATTAACAAATCATCAAACATCGTTTTGGTGTGGCCTCTGATCAGCACAGCGGATCCTCTTCACTTAATCACCATCTTCTCAATTTATCATTTACACTAATAATAATATACTATGTTAATATTATATATAAATATAGACAGGTGACAGTGAATTACAGGAATGTTTTGTCACCAGAGGTTCTGAGTGACATCACATTGCCAAAGAGACCGAAGCTCGAGTTGTCTGTGATCACTCACAAAACCCTAAGATGAAAAACATCAATGTTATTCACAGTTATCTGCCCATACTTGTATGTAAAATGTGACCCACCAAAGGACCTACCTCTGCTTTCAAGTACTATGCAAGGACAGAAAAGTAATGGGGGGCATATGTAACTGCTTTTGTTAACAACTGATGCTATCACATAGCAGTGAATTACTGCATGTGAATGCAGTTGTTCACCCTCTCTCTACCAGAGCCATACATAGAACATGCTTTTACGGATGGCTTGTTCCTCCCAGTAAGTTGTATTTACACAGTGCTGAAAATTGTTGATGTTCTAAATTATAGAGTTGTATTTGGGAAACCTGTTTTCTCTTACCATATGAAAATCCCAACCCCATTCAATGCCACTGCTATTGATGATGAGCTTCTGGCCCTTCAGTGCATTAGCCTCATAGGTACCCAATTTCAGAAACCTGCTCGTGTCCTTTGAGGTCATCTGCCAGTTGATAAAATCGACCAGAGGTGGGGCATCTCCATTTTTGTCAAAAAACACCTCTTTGCCAGCTGAGTTCTTTGCTCGGACATTCTTCACGTAGTGTAGAAGCTGGAAGAAAAAATTGTCTTTTCACCGTAATATTATAAAAGACTAGATGCAATTCACTTTGCAAAAGTCTCAGCATGAGATCAATCTTTCAATTACTATATTTCCCAAGAAACCATGAGTGAGTGAGTAGCCACTAAAAACAACAGTTCCCACATCAACTTTCTTTCTTGTGTACCAAAAATGAGTTGTGTGTTACCACCAATTAAAAGTTAAGCTCAGTAGCTTTCCTTGTCATCAACAATACTGCAGTCTTCCTGATGCTGATAGGATAGGAATTATATCGGTGATCCTCCTTTCAGGGATGCTCGTTAATAGGTCTCACCTAATGATGTTTGCATCTTTTCTAGCAAATTATTGCATATAATATACAGGAAGGAACTTTAGCTATAAGCTTTGGGTGTGATGATGGCAAGTGATACAAAGTGGCTACTTTGAATGTGATGGCAAGGAAGATGTAAATACTGGCTGTTCTGCAGATGAGGAGGAGGAGGAGACAGGGAAGCAATCTTAGGGTGAGGATAACCCTTTTTGAACAAACAGAGGGGCAGATATTTGATAAGCATAGACTAAGTTGTCAGGTTACTTTAGACCTAATAGCTCAGCTTAACCCCCTTCTTGAAAGAAATAATGATAGAAGTAATGTCATACATACTCGAGCAAGTAGACTGCTCTTCACACTTCACGTGTTGGCCTTTCCTAGTTACCAGGTAGTAACTGCATTGGCAGGCGGTGTTTCACTAAGTGCCTTGTCTTGATTTTCTTAGTCATTTTTTAGATATAATGTTATAAAAAAAAAAATATTCACATACATATAGATAGATAGATAGATAGATAGATAGATAGATAGATAGATAGATAGATAGATAGATAGATAGATAGATAGATTGATAGATAGATAGATAAAAGCTAAGGTTACAGGGACATTGTAGTTAGGCTCAGATTTTAAACGTACAAAACTATAAAAGTCCAATCTCCTGTTATAGTTACAGTTATCTCAGGTAACTATATCTCATGCCCTAAAGTGACTATAACTCACGTCCTCGCCATGCATTGGTAATTACCCCAAAAATGACAACCCTCATGACATCTTTGATAACATCACTGATAATATCAATGTAATATTTGCAGCACAAAATTTTACGGAAAATGTTGCAAGGCAGAGGCGCAAGTTATAGGACACAAGTGAGTTCTTGTTACTTGAGATAACTCTGACTATCACAGGTGAATTTCTATGGTGATCTATGTTTAAAATCTGAGCCTAACTATAGTGTCACTGCAACCTTTGGTTTTCTCAGTGAATTTCTATGTTTTTTTAAATTCTATTCCCTAACTATAACATCCCTGTAACCTTTGTTTTTTTCAGAGAATTTCTATGTTTTTTTTTTTAACCTATAGTAATTTTCATTATTATACGTTAATCCAACCATCGCTGCGGAGAGCCTCAACCCCCATAACCACACCATGCACAGCCAAACAATCTGTCTCTCTTCATGTGAGAATAGATGTGAGATGGTGTCTCTGGGTTTGAGAGTGTCTGTCTGGGTGTGAAACCGGGTGTGTGAGTGTCTGAGTGTTTCTGTGAGTGGGTGCATAAGGGTCTGAGTGGGTCTGTGCGTGGAATCATCAGTGTCTGAGTGGGTCTGTGAGTGGGTGCATCAGTGTCTGAGTGGATCTGTGAGTGGTGCATGAGGGTCTGAGTGGGTCTATGAGTGGGAGCATGAGTGTCTGTGTTGGAAAGTGGATTATTGGTAAGGCCAGGTAAGTACCCACACTTAAAAATAGGCCACTAACCTCCACTTAGGTCCAGTTAGGTCTCAATAAATTAAACCCAGTTCAATCCTTGGTAGCTTGGCAAAGAGCAACAAGGCTTAACTTAGGAGACAAGTGGGTAAAGCATTTACGAATCACAAAACAGTAAATAAGTAAAACACAGAACACAATAAAAATCCAACACCATTCGATAAAAATAGATATAATATGTTTATCTATAAAATGACACTCAAATGAATAAAATCGGATGAAGGATGAAGGGGACCATAGATATTATTTTTAAAGAATTTGTGTTTTTTAGCGCCTCAGAAAAAAAGTGCCAATCTGGTCATCTGGTCGCACCTCGGCCGGGGCAAAGTTTAAGGCCGACCATGATGGAGCCCTGCTCGGCTACAGCAAGCAAGAGGCCTCGGTCAAAAGTTTATTTTCGGACTTAGTTGTTTTCTTGAAGATTTTCTTCGATCTGACCTCCCTTGAGCCCTTCCTCGGAAACATGTCGCGGGAGCCCTCGGTAAAGATTTCTACATTTTGACTTAGATGATTTTTCGAGATGAAAATCCTTCGTCCGGGCTGAACCTGAATCTTGATCAAACGTCCTTGGAGCCCTCTTTGGATACACTGCGTGGGAGGTCCCGGTCAACTTTCTACTTTCGGACGTAGTCACTTTTTCAGAGATTTTCTTCAGCGGGACGAACCTACAAGTCAGGCTGGGTCATGGTTGTGGCAAGCCACCTAGAGTTGCCCCGGAGGGTCGGTCCATCAATGGAGCTTTTCCCCAAAAGTTCTCCTCCATAGGCCAAAATGGAGAGAGACTGTATTTTAATTAACAAAGTCCCCTTAAGGGTCAGATTCCTCAAGTTTGGTATCAAATTAATTGTTATAATAAATCCCACAACTTACAATTGTTGTTGCTAACCAGAGTCCCCTGCCTCAGATCCTGAAGAGACTGACCAGCTGACCACTGTCCAGTGGCCGTTTTGGAGTTTGAGCCAGATGCATTCTGGGAGTTGTAGTCTGCACCCTCAAGGAGCAACAAACAAGAGCTTCTGGAACGTGGGGTCCCTCCCCCGGCATATCCTTTGTGTTTAGCCCAGGCCACTTCACACCTCATCAAGGCAGTCTGGCCAGGCTGTCAGAGGCTGGCCAATCAGAGAAGGGCACTTCAGAGATGAAGTTGGCAACATTTTAGGTTGAGTTTAAAACTCTTTACCTGAACTAGTTATATTAAATCCAACAATAGTTTGTCGTGGGTTTTATTAAAACAGTTCATTTGATACCATACTTGAGGTATCTGACACCTCAGGGGACTTTGTTAATTAAAATAAATTCTTCCCATTTTAGCCTATGGAGGCCTTTCACTACAGTGAAGGAATAACAAATGTGACTATTTTACCTCACCGGGGTTTATAAAACTATTTTTATAAGGTCCCTGCTTATTGTTACATGGCACCTAACCCTAGGGGCACATAGGGCACACCTTAGGGGTGACATATATGTAAGAATAAGATAGTTTAAGATTTTGGATGTACTTTTAATTCCAAAGTCAAATTTGTAGAGAACTTTAGTTTAAGAGCAGCCAGCAAGGAAGGCCTGCTTTTAACATGACACTGGGCACCTCAGCAGTGCATCTATGTGTGCACTACCTATGCTGGGGTCCCTAAAGCTTCATGCCCTACCATATACTAGGGACTTATTGGTAGGTGGACATAGACAATTTTAATTAGTCTAATCTGCATACTTATTTTATATAGAGCACAGGCCTTGGAACTGGTTAGCAGTACCCAAGACACCATCAGAGTCAGGAAAACACCAGCAAAAAGTGAAAAAGGGGGGCAGAAAGGTAGGGGACCTCTGCAATCAGCCCTGTTTCCTCACAGTCTGTGAGTGGAGGCATGAGGGTCTAAGTGGAACAGTGAGTTGGTGCCTCACTGTCTGAGTGGGTCTGTGAGTGAATGTGTCAGTGGCTGAGTGGGTCTGTGAGTGAGTGCATGAGGGTCTGACTGGGTCTGTGAAAGGGTGTGTGACTATCTGAGTGGGTCTGT
Organism: Pleurodeles waltl; assembly: GCF_031143425.1. NCBI lineage: Eukaryota > Metazoa > Chordata > Amphibia > Caudata > Salamandridae > Pleurodeles > Pleurodeles waltl. Next base: position 546,183,236 of record NC_090446.1, on the reverse strand, counting down.
GACTGGGTGCATGAAGGTCCGTGAGTGGGGGCGTGAGGGTTTGAGTGGGTCTGTGAGTGGGTGCATGAGGGTCTGAGTGGGTTTGTGAATGGGTGCATGAGTGTCTGAGTTTGTCTGAAAGTGGGTATGGGAGTCTATGAGCGGGTTTGTGAGTGGTCTCATGAGTCTGTGAGTGCACGTTTGAGTGAATGAACTAGTGTATGAATGAGTCTGTGAATTGTTAAAAAAAATGTTGGCTCAATTAATTGCCAGTATCTCGCTTGGTGAACACAAATCAGTTTAAACCCATAATTTGACCCTCAAACATCCCTGTGGAAGTATGCTACTTTTCATTTTGTTTTTCAGCCCCAGGGACCCTCCCCCGTAACATAAAATAGTGGTTTCAACTTTCTGTTCAGGTTGTGGCCAGCCAATTAATGCACTTCTATTTGCGTGCGCGCATTCGCAAAAATTTGCAAATATTTACGATTTATTTGTGACCTTAGATATACAAATTAGAATTTTCTTTGATTTCTTGTAAACTACAAAATGGATTTACACCACATAAGTAAAAATTTGGGGGGTCATTCTGACCCTGGCGGTCATCGACCCCCAGGGCCAACGACCACGGAAGCACCGCCAACAGGCTGGCGGTGCTTCCTGGGCTATTCTGACCACGGCGGTAAAGCCGCGGTCAGAAAAGGGGAACCAGCGGTTTCCCGCCGGTTTACCCCTGGCCCAGAGAATCCTCCATGGCGGCGCTGCTTGCAGCGCCGCCATGGGGATTCCGACCCCCTTCCCGCCAGCCTGTTTCTGGCGGTTTTCACCGCCAGAACCAGGCTGGCGGGAACGGGTGTCGTGGGGCCCCTGGGGGCCCATGCCACTGGCATGGGCAGTGCAGGGGCCCCCTAACAGTGCCCCACAAAGATTTTCAGTGTCTGCTTTGCGCACTCTGTGCACACTACGGCCCTCATTACAACCCTGGCGGTCGGTGTTAAAGCAGCGGTAATACCACAAACAGTCCGGCGGGAAAACAAAATGGGATCACGACTATGGCGGAAACCACCAACAAAGACAGCCAGTTTAACACTCCGACTGCCACTGCGGTAGCAACAAACACAGCGGCTGTAACCGCCAACAGACAGGCTGAAGACAAAGTGCCGCCCACCGTATTTCAAGACGCCTATCCGCCACCTTTTCCGTGGCAGAACCAACACGAACAAAAACACGGCGGAAACAGTACACAGAAGGGAAAACACTCACCTCTCCACACCCCACGAGGAACCAGGACTCAATGGAGCCAGAATTGCAGATACTGCCGATGCTGGTCTTCCTTCTCTTCTATCAGGGGCACCAAAGACGGCGGCGCCGACCACAGTGAGTACTGCACCTACAACACAGGGAAGGGGGGAGGGAAAAGAGAGTGACACACACACATGCAACACCCCCACCCTCACACACAACACCATACACACAAATACATCCAGCCACCATACCTATGTTACCCACAGACAGCACCCAAGGAGAACCTCAGACATCCACACTAGTCACCACACTCGCAGACACCACTACCACTGACCCGCCTACATGCAGCACATCCACCATATCTGCAGTCACCACCCCAGCAGACAGCCACCCACCCACCACAGCATCCCCCAACATCTCTACCCCCTCAAACCAAGAAACATAAACACCTTCACTCACCCACACAACAGACACACACCACACACAAGCATACCTCCCACAAACATGCAATCAAGACATCCACACCTAAACCCCATACAACCACTGCCTCTCCCTCCACACCCAAACCCCCTTCTGATGACCATCCCCATTTGTCTAAAAAAAAAGTATTTTCTGAGTTTGACCTTTCTCTACTCTCCCCGTGACATCCCTAAAAGATATGTTTATCTCCCCAAGGCCATCCCTTCCACCTCCAAAGCCTCCCCTACAACACTGCCACTACCCATGCCCCTTCCTCACCAAAAATAAGTCTAACCCTCCCAAAAAGGTCCACCCCCCTCCCAAGCCAAAGGAACCATTTAGTGCCTTTGGCACGTATTTTGTACAATATGGACTGGCCTATGGCCTTTCACAATCTTATTGATTGCAAGTTTTTTATCTAAATTAAACCCAACCAGTTGTTGGTGTTTCTGGTTAGATCTTAGTCCTGCATTTCTTTTCCTAGGTTTGAGTTGTTTCTCGCGGACATTGGTTGTGTGTCGGTATTTGTGTGTGTGTGTGTGTGTGTGCAGCTTGATGCTTCCTGTATTGTTTGAGCAGTCTGTGAGATTGTGAGCAGTGCATTTGTCCCCCAGGGATAGGGTGTGTGTTGAGTGATGGTTATGTGTATGCAGCTGAAATGTTGTTGTCATGGTATAGTGTTTTGTGTGTGTTGATATATGTTTGTTTTGTTGTGTGGCTTTGTGTGCTTTGACTGTTTGAGTCTGCGTGTATTGTGCATGGTATAATAGGTTCGATGTGCTGCATGTGTGATGTGTGTGTCGATTGCTAGGTTGGATGATGGTGTAATTGTGTGTGCTACTTCACAAATGGTTGTAGATTGTGTTGCATGTGTGTCGGGTCTCTGGCCGTGTTGGTTTTGAGTGTCTTACATGTATTTGTATTTGTGCAGTTGTTGTGTTGTTGTTACAAGTTCATATGTTCTATGGGAATGTGTGATGCTGGGCCTGTGCTGTGTTGCCATGCGTAGCTAAGAGTTCTCGACATGTTTTGTGTGAGTGTATGCTGGCTGCTGTGTGTGTGCTGTGTATGTGTGGGTGTTTTTGTTGCTGTATGTGAGTGTGTGTGTCACTGTACTGTTACGTGTAAGCGTAGCCCGTGCACCTATGTTATGTAACTGTGCAAATGTTAACGTTTAACAAATGTAACAGGTAAGTGTGTGTACTTACAGTTGTTGTGGTCCCTGTTGGAAATGAATCCATTGTCTTTCGGCAAGCAGGAGCAGAGGGATAACATCTAGTTCTGGTTCCTCCGGATGAGTATGGCTTCCTGGAGGTGAGTGTCTTGTTTTATACACTACGTTTCTGCCTGGGATTCCATGGTGGTCCAACCGCGGTGGAAATGTTGGCAGTGAGTAACCTTGTAATGTGTTTGGCGGAAACATGGTCTCCACCTGGCTGTTGGTGGCTCCAATCAACTTTGGCTGCATTCTGTTTGCATTACCACTAATATCATAATTTGATGGTCTTCTCCGCCAGCCTGTTGGCGGTCAGACCGCCACCGCTAACATGGCGGTCCATGGAACGGCAAACTCGTAATCAGCCCCTAAATCTGCCCTGAAGCAGTTTTTTGTAAGTTTAATCAAGGAATACTTTTCCTCAGTTGCCACTATGGACCTTGATCGTGACATACAGAGGGTGCATCAAGACCCTTTTCAGGGGAAATCCCAGTAGAGAAAAACTTAGGAATATTTTAATCAATGTCAGCTCTTATTCTTTAAAGGAGAAGATTCTCTCATGAGCTCTGAAACCAAATAGCTTTAAAAAAGGGGAATGTCCCTTTGTATTACTTCGGACATTTCCAAGGCATCCCAAAAGCCAGCAATGGGAGCTGGGGAAATGCATCCAGGAGTTAAAATCACAACAAGAGACTCCACAATTTAAATTTCCAGCCACACTAAGGATAATGTGGAATACTAAAATATACAACATAAAAGAACCTCTTGAGGCTGAGAGCCTAATTAAACAGATGAAAGTGAGATACAAGGTACTTCAGAGAGAAGAAGACCAAAGGGCACAGTAAACTACCAAATGTGGTTAAGGGAAGGGTTCCCCAAGGGAGGTTAGGGTGGGAATAAGGATGGGGGGACATTGACATTAAGTGTAAATAGTAGGTTAGTTAAACACAGGATGGGGAGCATGGTGGAAAAATAAAAAAATAAAAATCCCTCATGTGCAGCAATGAGTATACAAAGAGTTGTGAGAATACCACAATACCAGTACAAGCCACATAACGAAGGAACAAAACATAATACGCAGCCTAAGGGTTTTAACTTGGAACATAAACGGCCTCATGGTAGGCAGCAGGAGAAAGAAGATTTTAGAATTTCTGAGACTCCGTGACAATGATATTATAATGCTGCAGGAAAAGCACCTACGCCTAGGGGAATGGGAGAAAAATGTAAAGGGACAAAGATGGATTAATCATTTTGCTTGCACTAACCAAAGTGTAATGTGAGGGGCGTTGCTATTATATTAAAAAAGCTGCCCAAGCACGATTAGTAAATTTTACAGCAGATCCATGGGTACGATGGCTCATTGCCAATGTCAAAACATATGGTATAGACGATTAACTTGTAGTCTACTATGGTGTGAATATAGGCAAACCAATCCCTCTCTGGGAACTTTACAATCAGTTAGCTGACTGTGGGAATTATATAATGATAGGTGGGGAGTTTAATATTTTGCTAGATCCTGTTATTCATAAGTGCACCACCAGACCAATGGTTAATACTCCTAGGATGAGAGAGTCCATCCACCATATAATGAAGAACCTGGGCCTAATAGATGCCTAGCAACAGGGGGCTGGCCTGAATAAGGCTACACTTGCCACAACAAGAAATACAGCCATGCCTCCAGAACAGATTTATTTCTGACAGATGTAAGTCTGGGGAATATGCTTATGGGGACATCACATCAGTGGCAGCTGGTGACATTTGAAAGTGGTGGGGCGTAATAGTCTGGGTATGACCTTTATGTAGCGAGCAAGCTCAGTGGACAAACGCGGGGTCCAGGGTGGGTCCTCCACCCAAGAAAAAATATAAAAAAGTGGTCCATTTGAAAGGAAATAAATTTAGTGAGAAAGGAAGGTTTATAAAGCAGTGGGAATGTATAGTCTTGAAATATTAAACAGAATTCTTACTGCATTAATACGTTCACCCTTTACTTTAATGTGCAAATTGTACACTGCAACAACTTCAGGGCCATTAAAGTGTGTGTTTACCCACTGTCTTGCACTCCATGCAGCATCAACTTTGGAAGAATATGTTCTAACCAGGCATCAGGAAGCACACACAACTGCTGGCTGCAACTAGTCATACAGAAATATGTGCAGACAGGTCTTTAAGTGGGATGAAAAAAGTGGGGGCTCTCTAAAAGGGAAAATGCAAAATGAGATGTTATTGCATCCAGAAATATAACACAACAATTGACATCAAGTAAAGCCTGTCAGTACAGTTGGATTTATCAATGGTTGTTAGCTGTGGAAGAAAAATGAGTAACAACAATGATTAGGTATAAATAATTAACATTGAAAATGTTTAAATTCTGAAATTGTGAGACTATGAATTAAATATTGTTGAGGCCTGCGGAAGGAGTAGGGCCTTCAGTTATTTGTTCTTTAATGTTAGATATGTTTGCCCTATTTCTCTTCACATCTCATCCATCTGCACATTTTCAACCTCCTCTCTCCTCTTCAGCACCCTCTTTTCACTCTCCCCTGAATGCACTCCCTGCATCTCCCTCATTTTACCACCCCAAACATACATTGCACTCATTCACATATAAGCACTTTATTTCCTTTCGCTTTTGCCTTCTAAATATTATGACCTCTGTGCATCCTCTTCACACACATTTACACTAAGGGCCAGATGTATCAAGGTTTTTTGCATTCGCAAACGGTGCGAATGTCTGTTTGCAAATGCAAAAAGCCAGTTCAGAATGTAAGAAAGACATTCTGAACACAATTTGAAGGAATCGCTATAATACTGATTCCTTAAAATTGCGACCCTGTTTAGAGAGTCGCAAATTGCGACTCTCTAACTAAGAAATCGCAAATAAGGATTCCTTATTTGCGATTTCTTAGCACATGTATGAAGCCATTCCTAAATGCGATTTGGGCATTTAGGAATCGCTCTTTACCACCAGGTTGAACCTGGTGGTAACCATGTGCAAAATGTAAAAATGCATTTTTTAAATGTACATGTAAAGCACACATGCCCTTTTGGCATGTGTGCACCTTACATGTCCCAAAAAATTATTTTGGGGTGCAGCAGAGGGGACCTAAGGCCCCCAGCACCCTGGGGTTTTGCATTTCCAAAATTGCGATTTCTGGTTAAGAAATCGCAATTTTGGAAATGCAAAAAATTCGCAGATATGGGCCAACAGGCCCATAGGTGCAAATGGTGCCGGTATCACAATTTGCGATTCGGTAATAGCATTTGCGATTTTTAAGAAATCGCTATTACCGATTCGCAAATGTGATACATGCCATTTTGCGAGTCGGAAATAGCGATTTCTTAAAAATCGCTATTTCCGAATAGCAAAAGGCCTTCATGATACATCTGGCCCTAAATGTCAAACGTAACTGGAAAACGTGACCATTGTTCTGTGTGCTTTGTGAAGATGCCAACACACTGACAGGCACTTTGCTTTACCTTCAGCCTCAGAACCAGCACTCTCAATGAAAGCCCCTCATAAACACCTGCCACTAATCAAAGTGTGCACTAGGGAAGACAGAAACAGATCATGATGAAACAGCTAACTCTCTTGGTGAAAGCAACATTAATTAAAACATGTGAAATAAGAGTAACTAAATCTCTTTTTAATATTCATTGTTTGCATATCAATTCATGTTTTTGGCATTAATGCTAAGGGCATGATGATAGGGACAGTTTTAAGGCCGTACAGCAGATAAATGCCCTTAATGTAAGCCCATATTTCTCCCTTTGTGCTTGAATCCAATATTTGGATCAATTTTGCAAGGGAACAAGAACCATGCTCGTCTTTTGGATCAATTTCATGAGGGAACAAATGCAGCACCTCCACTTCTAAAGGAGCCAGTGATTTTCAGCCAGGGCCTGGGGCGCCACAGTGGGGGAGGTTAGTGTGGCAAGGGGTCTCAGTTCCATAAAGATAACATAAGATTAGCATTATAACACTTACCAATACCCGAGACAAGACACCAAGTTACTCATGCTTGCATCCACTTCTACTGCGTGAGGAATGGGGGAAAGAGTGGGCTCTATGTCAGTGAATGTTAGACGGCTGGGATGAAGAAGTTTCAGTGATAAAAGGTACACGTTTATTTGAACTGCGGATTACATGTTTAATATGACATATCACGTCCTTAGTCTGCAGAAGAAATAAAACGAGCATAACTAGCCATGATAAATTACTGGAACCATTACTGCCTTTGAGAGACGAAATCACCTACAGAGGCAGTGAAAGAGGAGAGCTGAGAGAACAGATTTTTTTCTTATTCTCTGTAAAAAAGATAGAGCTCCAACTTACTTGTGTGCAGGGTTGTCTTTGGCATATTTATGACTTGAGGTCTTCAGGTCACACTCCTGTCTCCCAGAGAGCCCTGGATGGAGTTATTTATTGTATTTATTCCATTTCTCTGCCACAGACTGCTTGTAAGGCAGGAAAAGGGGATTTTCTTTGCAGCAATGCCACATTCTTTTAATATAATGAGACCTCTGGTACGTAGACCCTTCTGATCACACACCACCATTTGAGTAAATAGGAAAGGGTGGATAATAATATCGGAGTGACACGAAGTTTTCAGAAGCCTGGGCTGAACAAAAAACGCTCCAGGCTGTTTACTATCAGGGCTTCTGGTGGAGGAGGAGATAAACCAGGGACGTCACTGCGTTCTGAGAAAACATACGAACTTTGTGTGGGCAAGCCCTGTCAGCCCTACTGTGCAGCTTTCAGCCACATACTGATGCAGGCGCAGTGGGGCTTTTCAAAGTGCACAACTTTCACTCGGAAAATGTTGTGCAGAAAATGTTTTACATTCATCATGTAATTAAATATATGCTATACTAAAGAGGCCAGAAAAGGCTAGGGGCGCAGCCCCTTAGGCCTTGAACGCCAGCCGCCCCTGCATCACATCAACCAGAGCATCTTTCTGACCATTTCTTGGTGAAGTTGGAACTTCTTCTTGGTAGCACCTCAACTCTCACTAGATGGACCCTCGACAGGACACTATTAGGGAGCAAGAGTTTATTAATCATCTGAAACAGGACCACGCAGAATACTTCGAACTAAATAAAGATTCCCCTCCAATACATATTTTATGGGATGCATATGAAGTTTTAATTAGGGGGAGATTGATCAGCTATGCAACATATACAAGGAAAAAATAATAGGAAAGTGATGGAGTTTGGAATCGAAAATTGGTGAAATTAGAAAGTTGGTTAAAAGAGGATATTCCCCCACCCTAGATGAGAACATGCAGCAGCACCTTAACCAATAAATCACAGGGGTAGAGGTAAACAAAATTATTAGAGGGCTAAAAAATGTGATGACATCAGGCTGGATGGCACACCTAATAATTTATATAAGGTCTTAAAAGACAAGCTTACTCCTATTTTGACCAGCTTAATAAACACAATGTATATATACGCCCTTCTTGCAACAGCTCCGTAGAATTAAGCCACAATAACCACAATTCTAAAGCCAATAAAAATCTAAAAAGGTGTGAATCATATGGACCCAAATATTTGGCTCAATGATGGCTATATGATCTTCACACAAATTTCAGCTAACAGGTTAAATAAACCTATTGGAGGACTGGTTCACGAGTTATGAAAAGGGTTTATGAAAAACAGTCAATTACACTAATTCACCCATGATTTGGAGAGTGCAATAGATGTGGCAACAGAAACAAATTTGCCTCTAACTATTATGACCATTGTTGCCGCTAAGGCCTTTGTCAGGCTAAGCTGGTCATTTCTTTATGCAGTCATTAAGTGCATTAAGTTAGGTGATAACTTTCTTAAGGCAAATAAGTGCTATTTACAAGACACCAACTGACAGGGTATTAGCGAACAGTAACTTTACATCACAATTTTGAATTCGGAGAGGCACTCAACAAGGGTGTCCACTCTCACCATTGCTGTCGACTTATTTAGTCAACCACTCACTAGAAGGCTTAGAAAAGAACAGAAAATGTTTCTTTTTCAATATTGTGATCGGGTTAAAAAGTGGCACTTTATGTGGAGGACTTAATAATCTACACATGAGACTTAAAGGCTCCTTTCTTGTAGTTTTAGACATCCTAAAATATAAAGGTCTTGGACAATTTGGTAAAATTGATAAAATAGAACTAATGACTTGGAATGGTCCTGTTGATAACCCATCAGAAAAGGAAGAAATCTGTTATCTTGGGGTACGAGTGGTGAAACATCTGGAATTGTATGGCTCAAGTACATTTTAATAGACTTATCTCAGAAACCATGAAACTTTTGCATTTATGGGCCTACTTCCTCACTCTATCCTAGGAAGAAGTAGCATAATTAAAATGGTGATCCTTCCAAAGTTTACCTTTATTTTCAATATTTTACCATTACACTTTAGGGCAGAGTGGTTTCAAAAACTGCAGGGAGAATTGGGCAGCTTTGTCTTGGCTAATAAAAGTGCAAGAATTACTTCGAAAAAACTATGCAAAAAGAAAATAGATGGAGGCTTAGATTCTCCAGTTTCCATCTATATTGTTGGGCTTCCAGATGAAAAATGTCAGGTTACTCTTGACTGACTATCAAGGTACTAAGATGGGGTTAGTTGTTAGAGGAGGGTACTTTGTGTTTATGGGACTCTTTATCAAGGCTTACGAGCAATAGGCTCTCCATATTCAAGTCCTTTTAAATAGTGAGCTGGGCCAGGGGAAAATCCAAAGCGGGTGACAGAACAGAATGGGATGAGGATTTATTAAGTACTCAGCCACTAAAAAAAGAGGTATCCAAATGGTATTAGACTTTAGTACAAAAGGATGGTGGACCTCGCACACTGCCGGGAGAGATTTGGAAAGCAGACCTTCCTTCATCAGATACATTACACCTTTGGCAAGTATCAATGTCTATACTTTGATCTGCTGTGAAATCCACATCTCTCCGGAAAAATCATTTGATTACAATTTACAGGGCCTATTGGTCTCTTAAAAACTTCAGGAAAGTGGGAGGGCAGAGGATGAGGGGTTGTGTTCAGTGTGACTTGGAGAATGCAGACGATGTCCATCTATTTTGGCAGTGTCCAAACATCTAAATCTTCTGGCAGGAAGGTAAGCCTGACATTGGTCATGTTTGGCATACAAGAAGGTGAAGGGTTAAAAGGTTAAAAGGAGAATCAGGGAAATTACAGTCTCATATAATCTTTATTTTGACATTAATTGAACGTAGGGAAATGTGCATTAAATGGCTATCTAATTCTCCTCCTACCTTCACGAATTGGGTTAACTCAGCAAAGTGTATTGGCAGGCTGCAATCCATTAATGGTTCAGAAAAACAGGGCAATATGTGGGAACCTTTTCTTTCTCTTTCCTTAAGTTAGCATTTCAATTGAGAAAAGAGAGCTACCCTCACAACGGTGGATAATGATTTCCAGAGGTCCTATGATTAAAGACAAGTTTCAACAAAGGAGGGTTCGAGGGTGCTTCCTGGCATGTTTCCTTTTTGATGTTGAATTGAGGCCTGGCTTTCAGGAGACTAAGGCCCTGATTAGATGGGCTGTGGTTTTTACTTGCATATGTCCTGCACCTCTGACCTCTTGTCACAGATGAGAACAAAAAAAGAGCTTAGAAGGGTGGTGAAAAAAGCAAGGCTCCATTGAACACAATACTACAAATGGGTAAGATTATATATATAGCTTCATGTCGTTAGTGCTTTCTAAAGTGGATAGATTATGTTGCTCTCATTCATAGGGATGGATAAATATTTTGTTGTCTGTGACCTGAATGAACCATGGTACGAAACTTGAAAATCTATTAAAGGTAGAAGTATCAGGTTACAAAAGAAAGAGGAACTCAATTTTGAGATTTGCCTACATGTACTGATATGCGTATTACAAATTTAGCCTGTTGGAGTTTTCTAAGTTGCACTTTTACTTTTATTATGTAATCACAGTGGCAGATCTATGATCGGAAAAGAATCTATGCCCATGATTCGTGCAATGCTGCTATGTGATCTCATGTGTCATAGAAAATCAGGTTCCTTATTTAGAGAAGGGGGAAACGGGAATTCTTGTTTAAGAGAAGCAGGCGTCCCACCTGCCCTACTCGCACTAGAAGCCCATTTGGAGGGTGGCAGTAGGTGGGACTACCGATGACAGACTCACTAACGGTTCTGCCACTGGAAACATCCATTTGGATGGCCGGTCTTTCCCGTACTGACAGAGGTCAGGTCGCCAAATTTAAGGCCAAAAATCCCATGAATTGTCTGCCTTGAAAACTATGGTAGTTGTAAACAGTGTTTAATTTGTAGAAGAATGAGTGTTGGGGTCCAACATTTTGTTCAGACGTCTGTGGCCAGAGCAATGGAAGGTCGGGTAAATGAATATTATGGGTGGGTCGTCTTAAATCTACCTCATCCCTTTCTAATTCACCACCAGCCACCACCAGACCACCCATCTCTTTAGCTCACGTTTACAGCTTTGTTTTCATCACTGCTTTCTCCCTTTGTCACTGTGTTGCTGTGTTTCTCTTTCTTTCTCCTACACCGCTTATTTCTGTTTTAATCTCTCTTGCTCTGGATTAAAGAACATTGAGGATAAATCAGTAGTGTCTCCCAAAAATTATTGTTGGTGGGACATACCTGCAACCACCAGCTCAAACTAAGCACTGTAAGGCAGGCACAGGAATTGATTTGCGTGCCACCACCCAATGAAGATAAATTTTCCAACAAATCAAGGATCTCTGTTGTAGGGGTCCTGATCATGGCTTGCCAGAACTTACCTCCAATACCGTTTACCCTTGAACAGGAAAAATGAATGCCACAAGCGGGGACAACTTACCATGCGCCAAAGGCTACAGAAGTCTTCCAATCTGCTAACAACAAAGCTAAACGGACTGAAATGGTTTAGGAACTGCTGCAGTGCTCACTTTGTGTAGTTTTACATTTAAGAAACCAAGTGACAGTTGTTTTAATAGGATTGTTAGGTTTTATGTATTCAATCTTCCAGGAACTCGAAAATAACATATACAGCACTGTAAAACAAGTAATACATTCACATTTAATTGTGTACTTTAGAGATTCTTACTTGCCAAGGATGAAATTCTGGGTAATCAGCACAGGTGCTGTTAGCAAATGGCCCTCTTGAAGGGACACAAGATTTCAAATCATGTAGCGCTTGTCCTAAGGCGTAGATAGCGTTATATGCCTTATAAGGAAATCTGAAGTTATGCACATCATACACTGACTCATCAAGACTTTCCAGTTCTTCTTTCTGGGTACAAAACCTCTTCCCATCCATCTCACTTTCAGCACCTGTGCTATTCAAATTGTCCTGCCACTGGCAACTAAAAGCTTGCTCCCAGAACTGCTTGACAAAGATATCATTAGAAAACTTAGAAGGATTAATGTTATAGAGGAACTCCTTAAACATTGGAATTTCCCCACTATATACTGCAAATCCCACTGTGCCATGCAGAGTTGGCCATAAGTCTTTCTGGGAAAAAACTGGAGAAGGAAACCAACTGGTGTTAAAAATCCAAACTTTACCAACAATATTCTGTGCAGAGATTTCTCTAAAAAAAGGGATCATCTGAGGAGGAAAGGTGAAGCACACTATGACTTTTGCTGTAGACTGCCGTATAACATTGGCCACACGAGATAATGATTTCTGTGTTGTTAGTGTGGCTAGAGTTTCATAGAATGCAACACAAATTCCACTGTGAGGAGCCTCTCTCAGTAGATTCTGGCCAAGTTCAAGACCAAAGTCATTGTCTGAAGCCAGAATTCCTATCCATGTCCAACCAAAGTGGAGACACAACTCGATGAAAGCCTGGGCCAAATGGTTTCCATTTGCGAGAGTCCGGAGAAAAGATGGGAATTGTATTTTATCACTCATTGTGGTGAGTCCTGCACCGTAGCTGATCTAGTTAGGAGAAAATCACATTTATGTTAACATATTATATTAGTATGTATTGTCCAAGTTTGACTGTTAAAGTGCATAGCTTGTACACCTAGTAGTAATTAAGGTGTAATCTAAAACCTGCAAGTGATTTAAAAATTAATTTAATTTCAAGGACTAAAATATTGAACCTAACTTCTCCCTGGTAATTTAATACCTATAAACTGACATAAACTGGTTGATGTATAGTTGTTGCGACAGACATGTTCAATGGCTTTCATAAGACAACTCATGAGGAGGGTCGGGTATCTTTTTTTCCTGATTTGAAATGCACTACAGCCTTGGTTCCAAAAAGTACTTTTTATCTCTTAGTTGATGCACAACCACCCATAGAAAATATATAACCTGATGAACATCAGTACTGTGCCTTGTGGCATCAGAATAGAATCTAAATGTGACTGTCAACATGTGTCGCGGGCCTTATACCCATGCTCTTTTTGTGTTATAAAGCTCTGCTTCCAACCCCACAATATGGCTAACTTTCTCAGATAATTTTTGTTTTCCATTGAAACAGTGCCACATTTTTTAGACTTCTATTTTCACTGTTCCTAATGCTAGTAATGTTAGTCCATCAGGAGGGTTGTTCACCAACGTATACATTTGTCTGATTCATAGATTTTGGAGCCACACGTTGTTTCATATACATCCTTCATGCACAGCAGCAGAAGTTTCACTTTGTACGTAATCATGTTAGTTTTGCCATCCCTTCAGTAGTTGCCTGCCGTTTGGAATACGAGCCATACCCCAACATTCCAGTTCCATCAGTAGGACATGGTCAGTTCTGCTTGGAAAAAAACACTTTTGAACTCATTGATGTGCCTGTCTTCTTGGTATGCTCTGTCTTGCTGTCCACAATATGGACAGCCACTGGACTACCAGAAAGGTAAATCAATCAATCAATACTTTATTTGGCTATAACAAGCCATAAAAGTTAAATACAATAAAAATATCAAACAGGAACATTTGGCAAATTAAAAAAAATATTTTGCATTACTGCCTCGATCATAGTTACATTGCCCAAACCCTGTAAATAATCAAATGCATCAATGTGGGATTTAAAACCCTCAAGTGAGGATATAAAATACGTTTCCTTTCAAATGAATAAAATGTACAAAACAAAGGTATATGTAGGGTATATTGAACTGATGGGGCTTCACAATGGCAAGGCGGCAAATCGGAGCACCACGTCGCTCTATTAGGAAAAGCCAGTAAAATGCGGTGAGTTAAGACAAAATCTTGTTAAAAGAAACTTGTGCTGTTCCCTGTAGACTGCTTGTAGGTAAAAAAAAACTGGTCGTGCTGTCCTAATTCTTATAAAATCTCCATCTCCCTTACTGTCAGCACGGTTATGAGTATTCTACATTGATTCTAACAAAAGCCATTTCAATTTGCTAGTAGAGACATTCAGAAGACTAGCCAGGCTATCATAAAATTGAGGAATACCCAGCCTCCCAAAACATTTCTGAACATAGACCAGCCATGGGAGTCCTGAGGCGTTGTAATCTGCCACGATGAGCCTACTCAAGTGAGCCTCTGGATTCTTCCAGACTCGTGCCCAGAGCAAGAGGGGTTGCATTTGGATAAACTCATCTAATCGAAACAGTCCCACCTTCTGTGACGGAAAGAAACAGCTGTAGACTTGGGAATTGGCAGCAGCCAACATATGAACTTGTTTTGTATGGTCTGAAGTGGTGCACAGTTAACACATCCCCACATACCAGCTCCAAATGAAATGATGGACACACACTTGCTCTTATATACGGACAGTAACTCTGTTACAGGCTTGTGACCCAGTCTTTTTGAGAACCTGAAGACTGCATCTACAGAACTCTGAAGGTGCAAACCCCTTATATTCATAAGAAACATCCAATTAAGGTAATTGTCGAACGGGATCCCTAAATAAGGAAAATGAGGGATTTTCTCAATTTCTTCCCCTACGCTCATAAACTTTCTTGCCTTGGTCAAGTTAGGACTGCATTTCATTATAAACGACTTGGTATGATTAACTGCTTTTCCTAGATTCTCCATGTAAGTGTGAAAGGCATTCAGCAGGACCTGTAAACCATTGGCTGTACAAGCCAACAAGACAGCGTCATCCTTTTAGAATAAAACTGGTATTTCCCGTTCACCGAGTTTGGGGACGTCTGCTCCAGCCCCAATCAAATGAGCCTCCAGACCATTAAAATAAATCAAAAAAAGAAATGGGGCCAGAACACAGCCCTGTTTCACACCAGTGACTGTTGGAAAGTTTTCCATGAGATCTCCCAACCTCGTGTACCGAACTCTAGCCGAGGTGTGTGCATGTAAACTTTGGTGTAAAGCAAAGTTTACACTGTCTATGCCCATCTGTGATATTGTCCTGCATAGTTTAGCATGGTCAACTGAGTCAAATGCGCAAGTCAGATCCATAAATGCTAAATGCAGGCTACCTTTCCTAGCCTTAGTTTACTTATGAATTATTAAGGACAGATTTAAAGCCTGTTCAACTGTGCCGAGACCTGGGAGGAAACCGAACTGTGCATCAGATAACCCATGGTTCTCTGCTGTCACTTTCTGTTCATCCTATCATGAGCATGTCACAAACGAAACAACCCATTTGTAGTGTTTTCACAGCGAATGCAGGAAGAATACCCTTTCTAGAAACAGTGTCTTTGTTGGATACTATCTAAAGAGAGTGGCCATAAGAATATCTCAAATAGAGGAAGGTATTAATAAAAAAAACAGGCCCTGTGGTTGGAAAATAGGCCTATGACCAAGAGATACAATCCCTTTTAGAAAACCCTAATTTCTGAGTGAAAGGAAAGTCCTGTTTCTAAAGCAGTACCCCACAGAAGGCTTGAAAAAATGGCTTATCAGTTATTACACTTTTCCAGCCAGCAGCTTTGTGGCTGATTATCAGTTTGGCAAAAGGAAACATCCATCTGCTAAACTCCTGACAGGAAAGTCACCATGGTCCTAGCAACCTCCCCCCCCCCCCGGCCCCATTACGACTTTCCCATGGGTCTGACTGCCGGAAACAGCCCAGTGGGAAAGGTGCAGCAGTATTGTCGCCAGCTCATAATTGAGCCGGCAGTGGCAATGCTGCTGCACAAGAGGTGCACCAGCTCCCTCGAAATTCAAACTGTCTGGACAGCAGACAGTGCACATTTCGAGGGTGCTGTTCAGACCACCATAAAAAGGCTGGCGGAGAACAAAGTTGTAATCAGCAGGGCGGTGCTGAGTTCAGTGCTGCCCTGGCTAGTTACAACCAGGACCGCCGTCAGCCCGTCAGGATCATTGATCCTGGCCAGGACTGTGGTAGGTCGGCCTGTCTGTGCTCCAACCTTGTAATGTGGTGCTGGGACTACTAGAGCCATGGTGGTTTGACCTCCACAACGAGGCTGGCATTCTTCAGGCCTCGTAAAAAGGCCCTTTATCTTTTTCTTTAATAACGACGATCACTCTGAGTTAAGCCAATTCTTTGCCCTCACAAATTTGAAAAACGAATCAATGAATCTCACAAGAGAATCAAGACAATTTTGTTGTGATTTATTTAGATGAAATCCTAATGTTTTCCATTGATCAACCCTCTCACATAAAATCTATATGGATCCAGCAAGATCATCAACTGCCATGGAGTTGCCAGTTATGAAAAATGAGAAAGAGTTACAGCACTTACTAGGGTTACCAATTTATAGTAAATTCATCTAATTACTGTTCTAATGTAGTACTTCTCACAACATTGTGTGGGAACAGGAATACAAGTACACATGGAATGAACAGATTGAGATGCCCTTTTGTCAACTCATAAAGACTTTATTACGTCCCTTGTCATTTACAACTAAACCTCCCATTCATGTGAGAAACAGACGCATCTAACTTTATCGTAAGGGGATTATAATGAAAATAATGTTCATCAATTTGTTAAAAAAAAACTTTTTCCAAAACAATGTAACTCACGACCCCGCCATGCACAGATTTTTCTTCAATAATTTAACTTCTAATGTTTAATTGATATTTTTATTAACATTATAAACATTGTCATGAGTGCTGTACATCTGGGGTAATTAGCAGGACGTAAGTTATAGTTACCTTAGGTCACAATTTACTTGAAATAACTTTAACTATAACTGCTGAATTTCTCTGGTTTTGTGCAAGTAAATTCGGAACCTAACTGTGACACCCCTGTAACCTCTGGGTTTTTAAGTGAATTTCTAAGGTTTTTTAATTCTATTTTCTAACTATAATGTCCCTGTAACCTTTGTTTTCTTTTGTGAATTTTTGTGTTTTTTAACATAAAGTAAATTTAATTGTTAAATGTGCAATTAAAAAAATTAAAACACCTAAAGAAACTTAAAAATCAATATTTCTTACCTTAAAACATCAATATTACTATCAATTATATTTGTGTCACAATATTAAAAACTCAATATTTCTGAAACTCAATATTTTGGACTCAGTATTTTGTCTGAAAACCGTGTGGAGTTGTGCACACTGGAATACCACAGACTGGAGTGTCATAGACTGGCATAGAGTGGAGAACAATGGAGTAGAGTGATGCACAGTGGTGTGTCATATATTGATGTATCATACAGTGGACCGTGGTAGAGTTTCAAACAGTGGAGTAGAGTGCAGTAGAGTGGCATAGAGGGATGGGGCATACAGTGGGGTAGAGGTGTTCTAGAGTATAGTGGCACGGAGTAAAGTGGCATGCTGTAGAGTAGAGTAGAATGTCATAGAGTGGAGTTTAATTTTGTACACTGGAGTATAGTGGTGTAGAGCAGGGGAGCATACAGTGGATTAGAGTTTTCTAGAGTGGTGTGGTGTAGAGTGAAATGCCATGTCAGACAGTACAGTAGAGTTTTAGAGTCGAGCAGACTGTCATAGAGAGGTGTGTTCTACATGGTAGTGTCATACAGTGTTGTGAGGTTCGGAGGAGTGGCACGGAGTAGAATGTCATCAAGGGGGTGTTGTTGAGTTGAGTGTCATGGATTGTCATACAGTGTTGTAGAGTAGAGTGGCAGAGTGGAGGAGGGTGGGGTACCGTGTTGTTGAATGGAGTATCAAGGGGTACGGTGGAGAAGGGTGTTGTGGAGTGCTGTTTCATATAGTTTAGTGGCAGATCGTAGGGGGAAGTCGGTGGCATGTCCTATAGTGTCATACAGTGTAGTAGAGTGGAATGGTGAGGGTTGGCCTTGGGCCCCCTAAACCACCCAACCATGCATGGCCTTTGGCCATGCACAGTGGGAGTTGGCTGCAGGGCCTGTGCCTCTGGGTGTGCAAATAGGTGTGCAAGAATATCTCTGGATGTGAGAGTGGGTATCAGAGTTTCTGTCTGGGTGTGAGAGTGGCTACAGGGGGGGGGCAATGTGGTTGTGAGAGTGGATGTTAGAGTGTCTGATTGAGCTCCAATAGAAGAGAGATGCATTAACCTCCACAAAGGATTTCAAATCATCTTTCAACATGGAATCGCGGAGTAAACACTCTTGCTTTCCCTTCGCTAAGCACAGAAGTTAGGATCATGGAGCTTCACCTAGGGCACCTGCTATGCTTATATTTGTAAGTGCTTCTTGTTGAGGCTTAATTTCTGTGCAATGAGCATCATTGCGACAATGGAAACTCACCTGCTCATTTATCCAACAAGAGTTGACAGTTTGCACGAATTGTCTATCCAACTGGAGCACTTTCTATTGGTTAGTTATTAAGTGCTACCTTATTGGGTAAATGTCCAGTGTGAGGGAGGAGGCCTCAGCCGATTTTGGCCCAGGGGACGACATTCCTTGGGGCCCCCTACAATTCCATGGGGGTGGTCCCCGGGGCCAGCAATTTGTCCTGGGTACTCCGCAAGGCACCCAGTGTGGAATGGGACCATGGGGGGAGTCGGCATTGATGTCACAGACAGGGAGCTGCTAAAAATGCAGCTCCCTGTCTGCGAGAGCCATAGTTTTCTCTATTTTCCTGTCCGCATGTCTTCCAGCAAGCAACCATTTGACAGCTATTGCTTGCTGGAACTAGAGGGTTTGTGGTGTCTTGGTGAGAACTGTCAAAGCTCCCACCAAGTCACAGCAAACAGCTATGTCCCAGGGGAGCACCCCGGGACATAGCAGGAGCCCGCCCTGGGATGGCGGTCCCCATTATCCACGTCCAGCATTTGTAAACAGCCCCAGGGAGGTGGTGGACCCTGGGGATGGGGTTCTACAAAAGACCCCCTTCATTATTTTAGTTCAGCCCCATGGAGGTGGTGGTCCCTGGGCTGTGGGGGCCACACAGCCCCTCCTTAATATAAATTAATAGTCCCAGGGAGGTGGCGGTTCTGGGTGCTGCAGAGGGGCCACATATCCCTCAGCAGAGATTATTTAGCCTTGGGGAGGTCAGGGTCCCCAGGGTTGTGGGGGGCTGTTCCCTCCCCCGTATTAGTTGAATATTAACCGCAGTGAGGTTGTGGTCCCAGGGGCTGCAGTGGGCCCGCACAGCCCCCCTGCATTCATTGAATGCTAGCCCTGTGGAGATGGTTGTCCCTGAGGCTGCAGGGGAGATGCACAGTCCACATTACTTAACATGAATTGCCCTGGGAAGGTGGAAACTTTCAAGGTGATCCATCAAGCGTAGGCCCAGAAAAGGGGGTCAAGAAAAGTGGGTTACCTATGTTAATTCCCATAGGGATTTTGAACATGAATACAGGCCGAACCGCTGGATAGAATTACACCAAATCTGGCAGAAAGTTAGCTCTTCGTCCAGAAAGCACAGGTCTTGCTATTTGGTGCAAGTCCACTCAGTAGTTCTTGAGCTGTTAAAGGAAAAATAATTTTGTATAACTGGGCACAGCGTAAACACCGATCTCAGGGTGAGATCTGATTGGCTGTCAGCACTTCAACCAGCAAGTGCCAGCAGCTATCTTGGGACAAATAAACATGATAGCACCCCACTGAAATACATTGTAATGAACGGCTGGTTGTGAGGGTCACAAAAAGGATAATGTATAATGGGTGATAACACATTTTAGTTACAATATAAATCATCTGTTGATGGTACCAAATTAATTTTAGGAATGGTGTGTTCTAAGGTCATTTTACCCTGCTGGGATTTTATGAATCATGTTTGAAATTGTTTCCCATAGAGGTTATGGAAGGAGCTGCAGAAGCTAAAATGAGAGCCTATTTTGTGTAAATTCACACTACCTTTCTCAGCCATATGAGAATGACATCTGACCTTCTCAGTAAAACATGAACTTCCAACAGAAGCAGCCTGTCAGATGATTCCCTTGTGTAATACTGCAGCCTTCCAAAGTGTTCTAAAGAACAACTTGAGCACTAAGGGCCAGATGTAGCAAAGGTTTTTACCCATTCTGTGTCTATGGGAAAAAGTGTTCGTACATATGGTCCTAAGAGTCTTACCTATGACAAAAGTGTGCCACACCTGAAGTCATCTTGATTGAATCAAACTGGAAAAACTTTAGACATTTAATTTAGAAGGGGAGAAAATGAGGGGTTTATTTTGTCATAAAGATTATGGTTAATGCTGTTGAAAAAAAAATTAGGACACCTTTTAAGTGAGTTCTCAAATATCTTCGTCTTCTAATTAATTAAAACATTCTGGCATGCAGACCGAAACATGCACTTTCAACACGAGCAGCAGACTTCCAGTTAACTCCCAGGTGATCAGCAGCTTTACTACATTGTTCTAAGTTTGATTTAAAAGCTCTGATATGAAGAAATGCACTATGGTACTGAAGTGAAAGTTACTGCAGTGCTAAATCATTTAAAAAAGACAATGATACATTGATGAAATAATGCTCTGTTTAAATATAGCTCATATATGTATATTTAAACCCATACAAAGTCCAGTTCATGACTTACCCCACATTCCTGAGTGTCATAAAGAATGCACCTTTGTTGACATGGATAAGGTAAGCAGCTAGAATTGCTAGTATAAAGTATTTGTGCAGCCACGATGTTACACCAACAGACACAATGAACAAAATGTCTCCATATAATAAGACATGACCCATATTGCTATACATAATGGACCTTCATTAAAGAAGCACAGATATCTGCAAAAGACATTAGTCAGTTAAGTAATGAGTGGTTCAAAGAACTGTACAGTAGATTGTGAAATCTGTCCGATAACAATTCATTTGTCTTTGGTTTCCTTTTTCTTCATGTTTCACATCATAGGAAACTCATCTTAGACCGAAAATCATCTGCAGTTTGTAAAAGGCAGACACTAGCTGTAGCTGAGGGAATTTCTTGTTGTGACATTTTCAGATATGCTGCCGCTCTGGAATTTGGGTGCTTCATTAGTAATAAATTACATCACATGTCCTTGGTAATACTGAGAAAGCTCTCCCTCTGCAGCAGACATGTTTTTTCCAGTGATCATTGGTCTTAACCAGGAATGAAAGCAGCAGGTTCACTTAATCTGTAACCATTTTGCATATTCCACTTTGAGTTTTCCACCAAAATTACAGTTGTGATTTTATTTAAATCTGGAAAGCTGAGTAACACAATAAAAATGTCTTATAGTTTTACTCTCAAATATGTAGAGTCTGTAAATGATCAATTCACCATGAGGTGAAACCCATCCTGTATTTCCTGCAAAGCATTCATCTGGCCCATGGTAAACCTTAAACAATGAATTCCTCTGTCTTTTTGTACCTGTTCCATGGAGTTTGGTGACCACTTGATTAGAAGCACTTTATATTATGAAGGATTGCTGGCAGGAGAATGATCATAACCCTTGACAACTATCCCATGGTGATTTTTAGTTGAGCTTTAGCGTGGTGTTTGTAACTTTTGGATATGAGGACATCTCACTCACCTCCAAAGCTTAAAGACACAATTTTTAGTTTGATTTATACATATAACTATCGTCCAGACTGTTTTTAAATCTCCCAAGATAAAGATGTTGGGGGTAGATTGATATCAGCTTTTGATAACTCTGAAACCCTATACAACCAAATTAATATCAACAAGAGGGTGCCCGCCTCCCACAAAATAATTACAAGCACTAGTCTTTCATGAGGTAACCTGATACATAGTGGGTGTTGTAGTCTTGCTTTTCTTCTAAAGAACTAATTACACTAACACACCAGAAACCAATGACTTGTCAGTGAAAAGTTCAGTACTGGAGACAGCATGCCTAATGACCTGGAGTGGGTTGTACAACATAACACTTTCCCTCTAGCCATGCACAAGTCCAACTCCAGTTCTAAATGAATTGCACTACCAGATTTGGGGCCATGTAAATCCAAATCCAAAGAGACTAGTTGTACAAAGCCCACCAAAGGGGTAGTATCTGAAATGTATTCTGTCTCATGGAAATCAGCTTCACTCTCTACCTAAACAGGTAACTCTATCTATACAGTTAAGTAATTTTGAACAATTCTGTTCAGTTTCAATTTTTTATTTTTATTTTGCTAATCTTCAACTTAGCATCCAAATGGTAAAATAAGGACAATATATAAGGGCTAAAGCACTCTCTGTGTATGAGCCATTTGCAAATTGTGAATAGCCGCAAAAATGTTTTTTGCATTTGCAAATTAGCATGAAGTGGGAACAGATGATAATCAGGTGAGGAGAGGAAATTCCTTTTTTCACAATAGCTAATCCTGTTGGTACAGCAAAGAGGATCAGGGTTTTTGTTCCATAAGGGCAGAGGAAAAGAAAAAGATAAAGGCAGGAGTGACTTTATTCTGACAGACTGATTAAGTATAGGATGTGCATCAATGTTATTTTTGATCTCATTGTAAAGTAGGGGTAGGGTTGTCAAGAAACCCACACAGGAATGTGTCTGTCCCTACATATGTTCAACTACTTTGCTGCTTTCTCCATTTAACTTTATAGAGCTTCCAGTGTATAGTAGCCATGCCAGGAGGTGTTTCATAGATCTCCCTTTCCTTTTCTTCTGCAATTTCTTGAATTGTAATGCTACTTAATATACACACTTTGTATGAGGTGACAGTGCACATGTTCCCTCTACTAGGATCATGCGTCCCCATATTTGAATGCTGCAACACATACTCAAAGAATATACAGTGTTGAGCACAGGGAACCAGGCAGCAATAGAGCAGACCTTTGGACTTTTTGAGGCTAGATGTTGTTGTTTACATACACGTGGTGGCATTCAGCAATATTCACACGTAGTAGCATACAAAATAGTAGCAGCTTATGTAGAGTTTCACAACATAGCAATTAAAAAAGGACTTCTATCCAGCCTAAGCATGACAGCTCTAATGACAGGAAGCACGACCACTACATAGTCCAATTCACAATGCTGCGAGGACTGCTGACGGAAGATATTGATGCATGTAGATAACAAACAAATATTTCCAAGTTGAGTCAATTATAAATGTAGTATAATGAATAGTAGTAAACATTCATAGTCAAAATGTAAATCATTAATTTGTCTTTCCATGTTTATTCAAAGAAAAGTGGAAGACACAAAATGTAGGAAAATATTAGATTTCTTTTTGAACCAACATTTATAAATTCACAATGTGAGGCAAAATAAAGATATCTGTTTTGCTTTTCACAAGCATATTGCCAACATGCTAGGAGGTGACCTGCCAATATTTTTATCCAACAAATCCCCTCTTTCAGCAGTCTGCCTAGTGTACATACATCACATACGATTCACACAAATGACTGTAGCTGGAAACCTCCTCACTTTCTACAGCAGGGGTTGTGGGATCACTGAAATGAATTTGCAAAGTTTGCAGCAATTATAGTGATGGTGTAACCTACCTTATTCCCTTATCAACATCCTTGCTACAGTGTCCAATTTCTTGTTGAATACATCCAATTCTTCTGCTAAGAAGTTCTATAAAAGTAGCCATTTTCTCTACATTCCCACCAAAGTGCTGCTTTCTAAAACTACATGGTGGTATATTTCATGCTGTTGCCTTGTTTCCTCAAATATTGCCCAACTGGATGATTTAATTACATTAGTTGAATTCTCAGTGCTATTGATACGGTAGAAAATCCTTCATTCATGTTTCTGCCAATGATTTTTATGGTATCCACTTATTTATTGTGTACATCCATCAGTGATTTTTCTATTTTCACAAAGTCATCTATTAAGGATGCTGCACCTGGATCGTCATGTGTTATATAGTAAGTCATGCTCTTAATAGTATTAATCTTTGCCTTTTAAGTCATTTGATGTACAAATATAGTCTAAATCATGTATGTGCACATACAGGTGTGAATAGTGTTCATCTCCTGAAAAGGACAGTTCTTTAACAAATTGTAACAGGACTTGTAATGTCTGCTGGTGAAGGAAGATCATGATGGCACTAGTCTGATCCTCTATCTCAATATCTGTAGTGAAGAGTGTAAGAATAATATAAATGATATGGATTGATGTCTTTGTGCAATGCATGGCTCTACTTTGAAAATGTACACATGTTTTACTTTATGAGTTGAATGGGCTTACTCTTTAAAAGTATGCATGCTAAATATTGTTTCTTCTCATATATAGGGAAGTAACCAAAAATGTTGAACGGAAAAGGCAACATTACTTGTAGTAGACTGCAAATTCCATAATTCATCTCGCCATACAATACAAAAAAATAGGGTTTTTGCAAAGAAACTTTGAGAAGTTGAAACAATTACTGAAATATCATCTTACACTGCTAAAAAATGTACATATTACTTCAATCATTGCATAGTGCATTGCTTGTATTTTATAGAAAACACCTGAAGGTGGCTGAAGAATTTTTTATGTGTCAATTGAAGTTAGTCCTGCTTCAGCGGTTTTATGGCGGTACCATAGCCATGGAGAGGCTGGTGGAGAACAGGTGCAGGGGACCCCAGGGGTGGCCCTGCACTGCACATGTACTTGGCATGGGCAGTGCAGGGGCCTCCCTGGCCAGCACCATTGCAATGCAGACAGTAAACATTGCAAGGGTGCTGGTGCACCCTGCAGGCTACAGCATGCCGGGTGGATCGATTATGAACCAGAGACAATGTTGTAGCTTGTTTTCCACTAGGCGGGGGATCGGAAACCTAGGTTTCCACCCGCCGACCTAGCAGGAGACTCATAATAACTCTGGCGGTGAGGTCGTCGCATGGGCGCCGACCACCATGTCACAAGTTTGATGTACGGGCTGCCAAACCTGTAATAGGGCCCAAAGTCTCACCTAAATTCAAAAAGTCTATTTCATTAACATGCAGAACATTTCCCCTTAGTAAGTCAGGTACTATCAGTACATTGAGAAGTATTTCTTTTTAAAAAGGTGATAGTTTTCAAACATGAATTTAGAGACGTCTATACTTCCCCACCGCCCTGGAAACAATGCCAATAGTGAACTAAGAGGCACATCAATTGTTATGTGCACCTTCTGGATGGCTGGGGTTGCTGTCATACATTAACAGCATAGTTGATTAACTGAAAAACAGCAGATGTTTTTTGTACAGTGCACCCGCTGAAGTCATGTATTTTGAGGGCCTTGTATATGTGAAAATGAAGGCAAAAGGAGGGAAAGGAAAATAAAGCCATTATCTAGGACCGCAGAATTTGGTCAAGCAGGAAAACTGGTATTATTCCAGGGTTTTCTGGTTCCACATTGTGCACTTCAATTCAGGCAGTAAATATACATGATTCAGCTATACCTACCTCAGCCCCCACTCCAGACCAGCCCCTGATGATATCTGTACAGCCCTCGGTCACACCAGTGACTAAATATTTTGGCCCCTAAGAAAATGTTTGTGAGTATCCATGGTATAGAACATGTACTCAGTAGTACATAGCACTTACCTAATCTCAAAATGTGATTTCTTACCAATCGCCATTTGCAATTCGGAAAATTCAATTGACCCAGAAATTGCATTAAAAAAGCCTAAGTCTAAATATTGCAAAAACAACTGTTTACTACATCATAAATGAAAAGAAGAGAGTAATATGTTGTTTATTGATGACGATTGATGTCTTATTTGGAAATATACCTTCAGAGGCTTTTAAACAGCATCCATTTAGAAAATGAATTATTTATTAATATGGGATAAGTTATAGACTTCTACTAAAATGTTTAAAGCAAAACTGTTTAAATTCTCTATTTGTTGAAAATGTAATGAAGCTGTTGGCTCCTTCAGCCCATATGATGTGTCAGTGTAAAACTGCTACAATGTTTTGGTGTGTGAAATGGGATAGAATTTGAAAACTTCTTCCTACAAAAGATAATTTGCAGTTACCACATACATTTAAAAATCCAAAGGTTGGAAATTTTCTTCAAACAGAAACAAATGTAAAATATTTAATACTGTAATAGCTTTGGGGGTGAACTCATAAAAATCCGTCCAGAAATTACTTTGTGAAGCACTAAAGTACACATATTAATTAGTGCCCTTTTTTAGAAGAGCTCAAACATAAATGTGAAACAGATGTATTCTAATGGTGAATAGGGGGTATTCAATTGTTAACACGACTGAATTATGTACAATGCACATTCTTGAAATTAATGTAACAAAGTTTGGAATAGTATTACATTTGAACAAAACACATAAATAGGATGTTTATTCACTAACTTTATATTGTCCATATACATATTGGCTGGAGGCACTAACCAGTAATCATTTTCATTGAGAACACCAATATGTAGCATGGCCTTCTAACTTAAAGTGACAAACAGATGAAATAAGAATTGAAAACCTTTTGCCAAACTTGGCAATCTGATAGGTAAACAGAGGAACCTTTTCCTAAATTAAGACAAAAATCCTTAAAAACAAATCCTATAAGAGATACATTGAACAATAGGAGGCCCTTGCATATAATGTCTCTTTTTCTTTAGTGATTCGAAATTCAGAGCATGGTTTAGGTATCCATATTAAGAATCTACTCTTGCAGTAGTTGACAGTTTTAGAAGGTGACCATTAAGAATTAAGTCATATGGTTCAAAATAATAAAGAATAAAAAGAATAAAGAATATAAACTGTATTGGTAAGCAACAAATCTGCGTGTACAATCTAATTACTGGCATTGTTTAAGGTTTTATGAAAAGACCTTTGCTAGGCCTTGAAATGTTCCAGTACTTTGATCTACTCACCAATGTGTTGGATTGAATGTCTGCTACACATAACACACAATTCTGATTTAACACTTTTGCATTTCAGGACATCTCTACAACATCAGTATTGGAACTGCAATATGTGTTCATCAGTCTGCATGTGTAACATAATGAAAATAGCACAAAGGCCTAATCAGTCTATCACTCTGATTTTACTTTTTTGGGTTGACCCATTTGTAGACAAAGGCACATTAAATGCTCAAATTATGTATTGCTTACATATTCTCTGCAACCATCACAGGTCCAACCACTCAGCACAGTGGACCACTGTCTGCCAGGCAAGACACCTCAACTCAGGACCAGGAGCAAGCTATCAGTGAGGACTCTACTAAGGCAAAGTCCGGATGATCAGGAGCCAGCTGGTCCATCTTGACTTTCTGTCCAGACAGAACCCAGTGAGTCACACTCACCCCACACCGCCACTTTCCGCCACTGTTGCAACAACATCTCAAAGTGAAGATACCCCCACTTCCTGTGCATCAAGGGGGTACACACCAATCCTGTGCCACCCACTCCTGACTGCAGTTAAGACACCAAAAACATAGCCTCCAGTTCTTCCAGGAACCAGTGGGATGGGGTACACTTCCTCAAGGGCAAATGTTTTGGAAACGATTTGTCCATCCCAATTGGGTATCTGTCCCAGGATCAACACATGTTCACTTTGTACTTTCAAAGAGCAAGGTGTCACAGCAAATGTCACAACTTTGAAATGTCCAAATGAAAGTGACATGGTGAAGTACCCTGAAACAGAATAACAAGGGAAAATTAATTGTACCACATATTAAATCAAACTAATTTGATAAGTCATGAGGACACAGATACTTAGCATAAGCCCAGTTGATCTCTGTTAATGACCACAATACTCAATGAAGGAAAACTCTGATCCACCAACATCTTTGCCTTGGACTTTCCTGCACTGACCATTCCTAACAAATTACCATAGCAGACTGATATGTTCCCTGTGTCAAATGTTTTACTGACATTGGAGGTTACAATTTGTAAAGGTAAACTTACACTCAGATGAACAGGTGGTCAATCACATCTTGATGTAAGTCAAATCCTTCTTCTTCTCCACTATCATCTTCATTGGGCATTTCAATATCCTCACCTGGGGGCTTACGACCATCTCCCTCCTCTGCAATTACAGGGATGTTTGTCTGCAGGGTGATGTTATGTAGAATGCAGCAGGCAACTGTGATGTGGCAAATCTTATCAAGAGAGTTGAAAAAGACTCCACCAGTCTTTTTCAGGCACCTAATTCTGGCCTTCAGGAGCATGAAAGCCTTCTCCACTAGCCTCCTTGTTCTTCCATGGGCCTCCTCGAACTGAACTTTCCCTGGCATTGTTGGATTCCTCAGATGTGCCAATAGCCACGGTCAGTTAGGATATGCTTAGTCTCCTAAATGGAAGCAACACATAAACAGATTACTCACATATCAAGCCATTGTCCCTTCCTAAACTAGGATGCAGGCAAACGATCCTCAAGTCATACTGTACTTGCCAGCAAGCCAGGCCCTCTCCGGTCCAACTTGTGACATCTGCATGGGCATGTTGCAGTTCTATAGTGTGAATGAATCATGTGCTGACCCAGGGAAGCGGGCACACACTCTTGAGATGTATAAGTCTGGTAAGCAGACAACTTGCACATTGATGGAATGGAAGTTCTTCTGATTGCGGTAGACCCGTTTCTTTGCATGTGGTAGCACCACGCAATCTGCGTGCCATCTACTGCTCCAACCACATGTGCTGGTCCACCCATAGCATAAAACTCTCCCTTCACAGTGGCTAAATTCTGTTGCTGTGGGAATTGGATGTAGCTTTAGATGTGTTTTATCAAGGAAGCAAGGACAAAATGTAGTACTGCCATGAGTTTCACTATTGGTGCTATGGCTGTTGGATTCCTATTGTGAGGCAGGAGATCAGGCTCCAACTGCTGACACAAATCCAGGATAGTTTGCTTATTTAGTCAAGATTGTTTTATGATGTCCCTTTCCTCCATGGTGGCAAGGTCTGGAAAGGGCAGGAACACTTGCGGCTGTCTCCTCCAGCCCATTACTGGGTTCAGACATCTGTATGTATAGAAAAGAAAATATCATCTGAAATGGTCACACCATACTTTTAATGTCAAAACACTTCTGACTTCTTGGTAACAGTAGAAATGCCATTGGTTAATACATATACACACATTAACATCAAATTTTTGGACTTGAAAATTTATTTCAATTTGTTAGTTTTTTTTCATTATGTGCAAATAATGCATTTCATGTGCAAATAATAAAGTTAACATTTTATTGTGTCATATCTTGCCAGGAAAAGTCTTGTTCTTATCTGGCATTTAGAAATACACTAGCCTCCATTTTGAGTGCGGGTCACACACTTACAATTGGAAAGTGTGCAGCTTCACACCCTGAAATAGCAGCTGTCTGACATTGATTTCGGAACATTGGCTATCCAACAGCCATCAGCCGAAGTTGACCATGTAGTAGGTGCTAGCCTCCACAATGGGCCATGCCATAGACTAACGCATGAAAGCTAATAGCTGTGTCTGTCTCCGTCATGGATCACGTCCACGTGTACTTGTAAGCCGCGTTGTGACAATAGACTCACTTGCCTCCTAACTCCTCAGCCATCAAGACCGGCTCAATATTTTTGCTGCTGTTACCAACCTCTAGGATCCAGGATGCCGGGCAAAGCAGGTGACAGGGCCCCTGCTTTCAGCATGGAGGAGCTGGAGCTCCTTGCCAGTGATGGTCTGTCCTTGTACAGCCAGCTCTATGGGGCTCAAGAGAAACAGGTACAGGTCTGATTGGGGAATGTCAGACTGAGTAACCTATTCCTTTCTGATACACAGGCTATTTTGTTCCTTTTTGGTAATTGGGGTAGTGTTGTGATTTTGGAGTTGACAGAATGATCAAGCTAGGACAGATTGTTTTTTGCCACTGTCTGAAATATTTGTGCATGGCAATGTTAAGTCACATTAAAGTAGAAGTTGTAATGTATGTCCATGTAACACACAAATCCTATTTCATCACACAAACAGCAGCCCACTGACAACTAGTGGCCAGTAGGCAGTGTGCCAGTAGTATGAGTGACAAAATACAGCCAATGTTGGAATGATGTTGCTGTTGAGAGAAAAATGTAGAGGGTCTGGTGTTTTCTGATGCTGTACTGTCATGTGGAATTCCAGCAAATAATGTGCATTGGGTTGCTCTGTATGAGTCACACCTGTCATTGAGCCACATATAGGTAAAGTTAGTTTATGTGCAGCAAGTTCAGATGACACTGGCTGGTCACGATCATCCATCCAGTCTGTCCCATTCCAACACACACTTGTTCATCCAACTCAGAACTCCCTGCTCTCACTGACACATAGCAGGCCTTTTATATTTCCCTTGGTGACTGTATGTGATGCAGACCATGGATTCTGACTCCTGGGAATTTAGGCAGGAAACAAATGTAGCTATGTGTGTGATTATGTGCAAGGTTTGCACAAGTAGTTCGGCCTTGTAGTAGCTTGCAATGATGGTGAGTAATCAGGGGTGGCTCTCACTCTGGCCAAGATGATGTCGTATGCCAGATTAGGTAACATGAGGAGCTAGCAAGTATTGATGGTATTCTGAGATACCTGTAACATTTTGCTGGGAAAAAAATCTATTCACTGTTTGGTGAATGTACACATCAATAAAGTAATGTCACAGAAGTACTGCCAAACAGAAAAACTCAAATTTCTTTTGTTTTTCTTTCCTGTCAACAATACAGGTCAACACCCATCAGAAGTGGGTGATTCTGAAGGCTATCACAAAGAGGAGTGGACCCTGGGTGTCCACAAACAGTCTGCACTTTAGGAAGAGGTGGAAGGACCTGCTTTGGGCAATACGCAAATCTCCCGAAAGACCAGTCAGGCGGGACTCTCAGCGATCCAGGAGGGTGAGCGTAGTCTGACCCACCTAATGGCCTGCATCCTTTCGGTGGCTTAGCTTGATGGGCAGTTGAGAGCCCAACAGCAGCAACTAGAGGGTAAGTCACACTCTGTAGATATTGCTGTGTTTTGACTTCTTTACTTTCCAGCTATGTTGAATTCCATCAACATTGAGATTGACATGCATCCAAAGCCCATGAGGATTTTTGGAGATATAAGTTGATCAGACAGTGTCTGATGTTGTATGTGGGGTATTGCAGTGTGCTGAAGGATGCCATTATATTCCTCCTCACAAGGCAAGTACTGTTGTGGACTGTCACATGGCTGCATGCAAACAAATGGATTGCCAATATTTTCAAAATGACATGAGAAACAATTTCACAAAACATGTCCCTCATCATAATTGGGTTCGGTGGAATGGTACATCACAAATGTGTGTAGTGAATTTAGGCTCCATTACTGATAACTGTGGCAAACCACACAATTATAATGCAGCTGATATATTGGAGTTGACATTGGTAAGTTGGTGCTATAACAGTATGAGAATGTGCATCTGCACCAAACGTATCGGTATTTTCTGTACAGTGGCAGCATTCCTTATATGACACATGTTTGAAAGCAGTTTGTCCAGTGAACTTCTAATAAGTTAATGTGGACAGTAACAGGTGCACCTAGGTCCTTAGTCCTTCACAAATGTGCATGTAAGCCAGTCTGTGATTACCAAACGTAAATGTGTGTGCCCAACTGTATTGACTGCAACAGACACGAATGTGTCCACATTGATGAAAGAGATGTATGCCCCAAAGACAACATTTTGTGTCCTTAGCTCTGCCCAGAGGAGAAATTAATGATGGTGACCAATGTGACACTGAAAGGGACATTTGCATATGGAAGGTTGCATAACATTGATGTTATAGCAGTCAATTTCCTTCCCAAATAGGCACAAGTTCTCTCCACCACAAACAGCTGTCCCAACTACTCATACTTCAAGCACCTTCCTATTAGTCATCAATCTGGGTCCCCTATATGCACCACCACCATCAACATACAAGTAACAGAGACAACCCTTTTCCCCCTTTGATATATGACAAATACACCTTTGTTTTCTTTTGTGATCATCACCCAGAATGATTTCTTCCAATTGCTTTCACCCTGTAGACCCCAATGAAATTGGAAAGACCACATGGCAATTGCCCTGGCTTCATTTTGGTCCAGACTCTCACTTCTTCCCAATTTGTTATCAAGTGTGAGCTCATTTCCTTTGACAACATATTTCATCCATGCTGGGATCAGCTTGGTACCTGTAACCCTACCCTGGACGGCCAGGAAAGGTGTGAGTCCAGTAGACTGGTTTGCTGTGGTTGGGTAGGTCCATAACCTATCCAAGATGGCTCACCCTTACCATATAGGGGCCCAGTTGCAATCAACAGTGTGGTGGCTAACGGACCATCATCTGCATGAGACTGGTTACTCACCCCAATTATTGTATAAAGGTACATGACAGGTCTTGCTTTTGACACATTGATTTTACTTAAGGCAGGGAGGGTACACTTGTAACAAAGTATAGAATTTACCACCAATGTTTTGTCATACATACCTATAAGGGACTCCCAGATGAAATAGGGTACATCACTTGCCAAGCCCTATACACTGGGAGGCAGTTGGTCTGACTATAGGGGGAACCCTATTCTATAATAATACTATAGTGGGCCTTCAAACCCTAATTAATAAGTGGGACCTCTTCTGAGGCCAGTTCTTACTGTACAACATGATACAAGCTACACTCACAAAGCTGTGGCATGTGGATTCCGTGGAATCTCCAACGCACACTTTATTCAGTGGGAGCTGGCCTGAGCCTAATGACCCGCGTTTACAGAGCTAAACAGGAACATACAGGTACGTCCTTGCACTCACTGAGGGAAAATGGGAAAACATGGCGGGGCGAGTTGTTCATGAAAAAGAGTGCACAGAGTTTTAGAGTGTCCAAAGAAAGTATCTCAAAATGTCTGCTTTCAATATCTATCATTCAACATGCTTCATAGAGCATATCTCATACTTTGTAAATTCGGAATGAGTTAGGAATAATTTCTTCAAGGGTTATGGCATCCTGCCCCAAATGTGGAGCAAAAGCTACTTTGCTCTAAGAGTGCCCAGACTACTGGCAGCTATTATCGACAACATAGAACACACACCAGGCCTAAGGAGATAGGGATCATTGAACTTCTGCTGCTTGGCATAACCGAAAAGACAAAAAACAAAAAGTACAGGTGAAATACATGGACTTAGCATTATTACTGGCTAAGCAAGCCATCATAATGAAGTGGAAGGCACCCACACATCATATGATAAATATTTAGCGACAGGACATTGTGAGCTGGGCAGACATGAAAGACAGAGTATCCTGAACACAAAAAAAGAAAGGTCTCCAAAAAAAACGACAGCTGAACAATGGGATGAGCTAACACACTGGTTGAAAGAGCGAAGAAATAATGACTGCAAACCACCCTAAGGAGGTAATAACATACTGCTTAAGACTAGACAATGCTGAAGTGCGTACAGTACCCTAAAACAAAGCACCAGGTGAAGTGGTATAACACTTCATAAGATAAATCAGCAGATACCCACTGACCTCATAGGAACACGTTCATATTGGGGGTTGTGCTCCCACTACACACAGTAGCCCTGGGGGAGGCCCGTTCCAGGCTAAGACGGACTACATGACCAAATGACAGAACTATGTACCAGAACATTTCAAAATCTGTTACAGATTTACTCTCTGGTGAGAATGTAGGAAGTTGTCAGAGGGAGGAGAGAAAGGGGAGATGACATTATCTGTTGTATTGTATATGCATAAACTAAAATGGCAATAGCAATATCTAAAAAAACAAATCCAAGACAGCTCACTCCCCATCCATCCTGCTCCTAACAGCTATCTCATTGGCCCCTTTAGCCAACTTACTGGTCCTCTACACCAAGATATTTGTTAGGGGGCTATAGAGAGCACTGCAACAATACTTGATAGCACTAGCCTGAAAAAGTCGCTGATTTCTGGGGAAATTAGTTTGGTTCCCCTGCCATTAACGAGGTAGAATCTCTCCCGCATCCAAACAATTGTGCATTTGATAGGTATATCTTTCAAAACAAACACTTTACATCAAACCACTCAGCATGCACATTAATAATCATGACCACTAAGGACAAGTGGCCAGCAATCCGACTAAAGGGACCAATAAAGTCCAAACTGCTCCTGTTCCATGGTCTGCTCTCCCAGGATCATGGATAACCTAAAGGACCACCACTCTCTCTTATCCTTTTCTCTCACTCCTTGCAGATTCTGCTATTCTCGACAAATCTGGTAAGTTAGTCATCCATGTCTGGACACAAAAACAATCAATATTTTCTTTGACATGTTTTACCCTAGGTGGCCAGCACTTGTCAACAACACAAGCTTGTTCCTGGCAGTCTCTGGAGGCACAAACCTATCCCCATGCATGACCACACCACAATTGCTAACAGATCACTCATCAACAATCTGAGACCAGGGCACACACTGAGTGGAGTAGAGCTCACACTTTTCCCGCTTTACCTATTAATTGTGCAACTTCTCCCAAAGTGAAATCTGGTCTGGTTGCCCCTAGCCAGTACACTTTTTGTACTGTCCCTTCACAACTTTTTTGATGCATCACTCACACTCACTACAACTTGTTGTGCCTCAGTTCCTTCACATGTCTCTTGCAAGATCAGTAACCTTGAGAGGCAATGCCCTAGACTATTTCAACAACCTTTTGTTATATTCAACAGTATAATTATATTCCTGTAGACAAGCAGCAAAGTGTGGTAATTTTGCAGAGCCATTCGCAGCACAACCAGGCAATAGCACTTTAACAAGGGATTTATGTGTGGATGTATTTACCACATTCACACCCAAATATAGGTATGAAAATGTTCTGCTCCCCAAGCCTCATCAGAGATTCTGGCTCAATAACAGAATAATTCCTTTCAGACTCAGCCAAAGAGGGAAAAGCAAATGCAAGGGTTCTGTCATCACTGTGTTTGTACTGCAACAACACTGTACCTTCCCCTTTTCCACTCAAATTAAGGGTCAGAATGGTGAGCTTTGATGTATCAAGAGTATTGGTAGTAGAAGCTATTTCAGTCTTGATTTACTCTGCTACTGGTAGCCACCACAATCAAACTATGTAGCTTTCCTTAGCAATAAACATAGCTTGTTGTTTTTGCCTGTAAAGTTCTTAAGAAATATAGAGTAGTACTTGATTAAGCGCATGAATGATCACAACTAATCATAGCCATTCAGGGTGGGTGCAAGTTTGATGACTTCTACTAAGCCTAAGGTTTTGTTCCCCTAGCCGAAATGGTGTAGACCAAGTACTCAACTTCCTCAATCATTAACTTGCATTTGTCTCGACTGAGAGTCATGACTGCCCTCTCTTACTTGTTCAAGACTTGCTTCAGAGTCACACTGTGTTCTTCTACCACATATCTGTATATCAGGGTGTTGTTCTGGAACTAGATTACACTCCGAAGATCACCAAAAATCTTGAACATCATCAGCTGGTAGTGAAAGAGAGGAAAAAAGACAGTAGAATAAGCTAGAAGAATCCCACTTTGGTGATGAAGGCAGCGAAGCCTTATTTGATGGTAGGCACTATCAAGTCTGAATTTGAGAAGAACCACCACACTTGAAAAGTAACACCATGTATCTATGATGTTCAGCAGTAGGAAACTGTCCATTTGAATGTTCTGATTAAGGGAAAATAGGTTAACAGAGAAATACGGACCCCCCCCCAGTCTTCTTAATGATAACAAAAGAGGACAACCATTCAGAATCCTTCATTAATTTGATGACACTTTCCTTATTGATTTCTTTAAGCACCTCTTTGACTGTGTCTCTGACAATCCGTGGTATACACCTAGCTTTTTGTCTGACTGATTTTGCCCCACAACTTAAACCGACTCTGCATTTATACCCCCTGAGTGTGCATAACTTAATTGAAAAATAAACTTGTTGTTATTCAAGATGTTTTAAGGTTGGTATATTCAACCACCATCACCTGATTGGCAGCACAGGGAATATTTATAACACGGAGATCAAACTGCTGGTCCATTCTTAGCTAGGTAAACTTTTTTTGTAATAGATTTGCCATGTAATGTTATGTTCACTGACACAAATCCTACCAACTCTATGCTAGTGTCCTTCTGGGTCTATATCTTTGGAGTTCCTACTATCAAGATGACATCTTTACCATTAATGTGAAACTCCACCTTGGGCCTACATTTTCAGCCACTTCACCCACAGAGAACACAATATTGTACACTCTCTGTCTCAACAACCAGACTTACTTTGCTTCTGGCACCATCCCTTTACACAAGCACGCAATATCTTTTGTTCTTGCATTCCTGCCACTCCCTTCCTATTACAAAGCAGTTCTTCAAGTCTGCCCTATGAAACATGTTGTCACATTTGGTGTACTTCTTCAACCATTGCTAATTGGACTGGTTGGTAAATTGTGACTATAATCTACCATTGGGAGCACTCTCCTTGCCTACTGCCTTTACTTCCCCTGCACTGGTTTTGGTGGTTGATACCCCATTGTTTCCTGCCCTTCTTGCCTCAATTTCCTCCATCTCTCACTCATATAGAGTTTGAACTCCTCAACCATGTTTGCTATGGCTGTAGCTTCATTGGGACAGGGGTTACTTGCCTCCCAAAGCCTCTACTTCATTTCCTTATTATAACAATGAACAATATTTGATCAACTCAACCATTATAGCTCCAAACTGGCACCTAATGCCCAATTCCTTAAGCGTAGCTACTAACTCATCTATAGCCTAATGCTGTTTTTTGGCTGAGTTCAGACTCTATGATGAGTCATGGTGATACTAACTGATTTGGAAAATCTTGTTTCTAACCTTACCTTGGCTTCTTTATATACATCTAATTTAATTATCCCTTAGGTTTCTACTGAAGGTGCAAGGTATGTAAATAAGTGCTGACATATCCCTTAAACATTAAGGGGCATATTTAAGAAAAGTGTTGCTGGAGACAGTGCAGAGCCACTTTTCCTGTGCCCTTTACCGGCCCCCTACCACCACCATGTGTGAGCTGTATTTCAAATACGGTGCACCATGGCGCAGGGTAGGGGGCAATAATTTTTATGATGCTATTATTGCACTCTGCAGGTGTAGTTCCAACATTTTGGCTCTACTCCTGCAGAGTACATAGGGGCCCATGTAAACAATGGTGTGCCACCTTTTAACGCCTGCTCTGAGCAAGTGTTAAACTTGCTGGAAAAAATGATTCAAGGCCGTGACGGGGGGCACCAGGGGTTCTAAAATATGCCCCTAAGAAACAGGGCTTTCTTTGTATTTAGGGGAAATTGTTATATTCTAGTAACAGTATAATGTTTGAAAATCTCTATCCATTCCTCCAACTCAGTGGGAGGAATGCCAGATTGCAAAAGAAACAAAATATGGTGAAAGAATCACTGGACATTCATAAGTAAGCTGCAAACATAGGGTGCAAAGTAGAAGATAATACTGTTGTGCCTGTCAATGAGTTTAAGCAGCTAAACTCACTGTTTCAAAGCAGGCTGTATGATAGTACTAACACTTGTGTATTTTCTATGTAATTGTCTAGTTGTAGCACTATATTGCAAATATAGGCAAATAGATATACTAGGTATGTCTATCTCCAATGACCATATGAATGTGAAAGTCACAGCATTAAAACAGAAAAGTTGACAAACCTTGAAAAAGTCACATAATAGATGAAGTCCCAAAAGAGAAGATCACAGGAGTATATCACCTGTTGACATAGGGCAGTTGTGTGCATGGTGTGTCTCTCACCGAGGAGAAAAGCAAGCACAATTTCTCACAAAGGCAGTTGATTTGGAAATAGAATGCACTCAAAACCTCAAAGGACACATGAGGGCCATGGGATCAATACAATCTTTCCCAATTCAGCAAGATGGGGAACACATCAGGCATGATGATGCACATTCATCTCCATTCAGGATGTTGGCTTGTTCTGATGGCCTGATGTAGATGCAGTCAACTCAGTGCCACGGTGGCCCTTTGGTCTAATGCAAACCTTCTCAACTTATTAAACTAGCTGTTATGTTAATAAGATGATGCAGACAATTTCAAAAAGGAAATTGGGCTTCTATACCACACAGTATTCACAGTTATCATTTTATTTCATGATGAAATTGGACTTACTTCATAGTCGCTGGAATGAACAGGCTGCTGCATTGCTATGATCTAGATGAGAAGTCTTCATTGCTGGGTGAGGGGACTTAACTGCTTCTGAACTGCAAGGTTGGTATTCCGATGCAGCATTGCGATGGGGTCTGGCATCCGCATAAGGATGGCTGGTTTCCCCTGGTGGCCAATTTCAGCTATTTCTGTAAGCGTTAGCAGCAGCTGGCAGGTTTTGGAACACTAAGATCCTCTCAATAACCTGGCTGCTACCTAAATTCTTTAGGTGAAGTGGCAAAGCACTAGTATACCAGAGCATATATTGCACACAGAGGTTCTCCTTGGATTGGTGTTAGGCTATTAGTGCATGGTAGCCTGGCACCTTGATGACAAAACATTAGATTTTTTCATAGTCAGTACGAACGGGTCAAGGGGTCCAATGCCTCTTTATTCAGATACAGCCTTAAGACAGTGCTTGTCACCAGGCATACCACCCCAACCACAATGGAATGTCAGGGCCAGTATGAAAGCCCAGCTAGTGTGAAAACCTGGATTTATGGAACACTTGTGAATGTTCCATGACAGCTTAGACCCAAAGGAGGCATAACATACTCTGCACATGTGTACAGAGGATTGGTCCAAAGTGAGTGCCTGATACATTTTTGAAGTGCATAGATCGCAGTTTTTTTCTGTAATGTTGGAGAACCAAATAATGTAACACATTTTGATAAATTAAATTGTTTAAATCAGTAAAGAATTTCTATTGTATATGTCATTAACTACAATATATTGAGGACTAATATTATGTTTATTGTCATGTTGACCTCCCTAAAATGATTAAGCTGATTCTGAGTGGCACAATTACACACAGAGTGATAAATGAGTGAATTGGGCCACTCCGGATGTGATTATTCTCGGCTTAAAGATAATGGGTCTGTCTTGAATGGCATGGGCAGAGGCTTTAGAGAACTGAACAGCATGGTCCCCCACATGATCCCTGCAGCAGCGCAGAGGGTGCAAAATAATCTTCCCAGACATGATGAAGCCCATCCTGACCACGTTGGTCACATTTGAAAGTGGGTGGGCGTAAAAGTTGGGTATGACTTTTATGTAGTGAGTCAAGCGAGCAAGCCTAATGGACAACCGTGGAGTCCAAGGTGAGTCCTCCTCCCAAGAAAAAATTTGAAAAAAGATTTACAAATGGTGCATTTGAAAGCAAATGAATTTAGTGAGAAAGCAATGTCTATAAAGCAGTGAGAACATATAGGGCCTCATTACGAGTCTGGCGGACCCTCGCAGTGATGCTTGGACCGCCACAGAAAGGGGTGGCCTGACCACCATAATATGACTGTGGCAGAGCCGCCATGGTCCGAACACCGCCACCGCCAGGTTGCATCAGCCGCGAGCCTGGCGGTGCCAGCGGTCTCAATCTGCCAGGGCAGTGCTGTAAGCACAGCTGCCCTATGGATTACGAGTCCCCTTTCTGCCAGCCTTTGCATGGCAGTCCCACCGCCATGCAAAGGCTGGTGGGAAGGGGAGCAGGGGCCCCAGCACTTTGCATTGGCAGTGTAGGGGGCCCCCATGGACAGCCCTGTTGCGCTTTTCACTACCTGATTCATGGTTATGAGCTGTGTTCCCTGCTGACCGGTGAGTGGAAACGCTGACAGCCTTAGTCTTGAAATACTAAACACATTGAAAACTGCCCCATCTACTGCATTAATACGTTCAACAGTTACTTTAATGTGTAAACTGTACAGCACAATAAATTCAGGCCATTTAAAGTGTGTGCTTGCCCAGTATCTTGCAATGCATGCAGCATCAACTGTGTAGGAAAATGCTCTAACCAGGCATCAGGAAGCACCCACAGCTGCTGGCTGCATTTAATCATACAGAAATCTGTTCAGACAGATCTTTGAGTAGGAAAAAAAAATGTGGGGGCTCTCTAAAAGGAAACATGTAAAATACATTTTTGTGATTCCATAGTGTGCCACCCCGCCTGTTTTTTTGTTTCTCTTCGAGATGTTATTGCATCCAGAAATATCACACAACACCTGACATATATCTAACATCTGTCAGTACTATTGGCTCTGTCAATGGTTGTTAGCTATTTAAGATAAATGAGTAACAATGATTAGCTATAAATAATTGACATGGGAACTGTTTCAATTCTGAAATTGTGAGACTGTGAATTAAGTATTATTGAGGCCTGTGGAAGGAGTATGGCCTTCAGTTATGTGTGCTTCGCGTTAGCTATATATGCCCTTTTTCTCTTCACATCTCATCCATCTGCACATATTCGACCACCTCTCTTTCCTCTTCAGAACCCTCTTATCGCTCCCCCTGAATGCACCCCCTCACTTCCCTCTCATTTTAGCATCCTAAACACACACTGCACTCATTCACATTTAAGCAATTTATTTAATTTTGCTTTTGTCTTCTAAATATTTTGACCTCTATGCACCCCTTCACACACATTTACACTGAATTTCATTTGCAGACGGAATACATGACCATTGTTCTGTGTGCTTCTGCAGAGAAACCAACCCACTGTCAGGAACTTTGCTTTGCCTTTGGCCTCAGCACCAGCGCTCTCAATAAAAGCCCCTCATAAACCCCTTTCACGAGTCAAAGTGTGCACTATGCAAGAGTGATAAAATGAATGAAAAGAAATACAGAAAGGAAGCATGATGAAACAGCTAACTCTCATGGGGAATGCAACATTAAGTAAAACAAGTGAAATAAGAGCAACTAAATGTCTGACACACATTACACACATTTTAACATTCATTGTTCGCATATCAAACCATGTTTGTGGCATTAATGTTAAGGGGATGAAGATATGACCAGTTTTAACGCCATACAGAAGATACTGTAAGCACGTGTTTCTCCCCTTGCACTTGACTCGGATATTTGGATCCATTTCACAAGGGAGCAAGAACCCTGATCACCTTTTAAACAGTTTCACGAGGAACAAATACAGCAGCTCCACTTCTAAAGAAGCCAGAAATCTTCAGCAAGGGTCTGGGTGTGAAATGGGAGAGGTAAGTGTGACAAGGGGTCTCAGTACAATAAAAATAATAGACGATTAGCATTATAGCACTGACGGGCATATTGTTACTTTGTGCTGAAGTAGCGTAATATTTTAATGCAAATTCAGCACAAATTTAAATCCATATTTATATTTTGATATTTCAAATGTATATTTTGACGCCAGACCAGTCTAGCGTCAAAATATTGGAGTGAAAGTCATTTTTGGGATGCGTGAAACCACCTTGCGTCAATGAGATGCAAGGTAGGCATTCCCGTCCAAAAAACGACTCAAAGCCCCTAGTGCCTTATTTATCCTCCTGTGCAAAAAAGATGAACGGGGGATGCAAGCCTAAATATTGGCACTAAGCCTGCTTAGCGCCATTACTTAGGGCCTGGGTCAGAGCAGGCGTTAGGGGACCTGTGGACCCATTCCCATGCTCACCATGGAAAGAGCCCACAGGTGCCCACCCCAAGCCCCAGGAACACCCCTACCCACACCAGAGGGACATCATAGGATGGGGGGGGACTCCATCCCAGGTAAGTAGGGTAAGTAGAGGTAAGTATTTTGATATTTTTTTTAAGTACCATTGGGGGCCCTTTTACGGGCCCCCCTACATGGCACTGGGTGCAATGGCCATGCCCAGGAGACCCTTGTCCCCTGAGCTGGACATTGGGGTGGTGGGCATGACTCCTGTCTTTTATAAGACAGGAGTCATGTGTTATGGATGTTTTTCCATCAGGAAATAACCGCTATGTTGGTTAAAGGCATTTTTTTGCTCCTATCCAGCCTAGCATCATTTTTTGGTGCAAAAGCCCCTTTCCCCGTACTGCTACCCTCACCCGGCTATTGTAATTTTCCCAGACACTGGCCCACACTTTCCACTGGCTTGTGGGATTCCATAAATTTGGCGCCTGGCTGGAGCTCTGGAATGACACAAGCCGGCTATATACTTTTTAACACAAAACTGCGTTTGCGCAGTGTAAATATGGGCCTTACTGTTTCCGAAGACCAGGCACTAAATCACATGTGCTTGCATCCACTTATACTGCGTGACAAATGGGTGGGATCTATGCCTGTGAATGACAGATAGCTGCCCTCACACAGAGAAGAAGAATCCAGCTCCCAAAATCACTGGCCTATAGGGGATACTGCCAAAGATCACAATAGAAATTAAGGGCTTTAGAGCAATCAGCCCTGTGTCATGCGTCACAGTGTAGAAAGTTGATTTACTGCCTGGCTTCCGTCTCCTGCTTCAAAGCGGGGCAGGCAGCCTGGGACAGACAGCTCAGACTTTAATGCATCAGTTTGTTTAGAGATACAATCGTATCTCTACACAAATAGATCTATTTAATACTTTTTATATGAATGTGTAGGAATTTCAGAGGGACGCAGATCCTCAGCCCTAAAACAGAAAACACCCCTGGGTAGTGAGTGTCTGAAGGCCAGCAAGAGTCTCTGAGATATTCTGGGGAACTGCAGGCCTGCTAAATGTATCTACAGGCAAACTGAAGGTCTAAACTAATCAGCAACAGAACTAAGGACAGCATACACTTATATTCTGCGGGTATGCTAATGATGCCTTAGCTGACATGAGGAGTCTCACAGGCAGGCCAAGGGTGATCACTGAGCGTAAAGGGAGGGTGTCAGATGAAGTGCTGTTGGTCGCCAGGAAATGTTTAAGGGAAAGGTAGGCAGACAGTCATGAGCCAGCAGACACTCTCAAAGTATATGTGGGGTATCCAGAGGCATAGCAATAGCCTCTGAATGGTGTCTAAAGAGCAGATGGGACTATCTGAAGGCAGACTCAGGATTTCTGGCTTTGTCTAAAGATCAAATAGTGAAAGTTGGTGGATGGTCAAATGAGATTATGGTGGTCATTATGAATATGGCGATAACCACCACACCGACGGGGGTGGCGGTAACTACCGCCAACAGGCTGGTGGTCCGGACTGCCAAATAATGAAGCCCATGAAAAACAAGTAGCGGTCCATCCACATACTGCCATTGTGTAGTCCCGACGACGGCGGAGGAGGCCACCCTCAGGCAGGCGTAAAGGCCCTACGCACCTACCAAATAATGAAACACCACACCGCCATCAGTTCCGGGCTGGAACCACTGCCAAGCAAAGCATGGCGGAAATGAACAATCTAAAAGGAAACACTCACCAGAGGTACACAGAACACGCCAATGCAGACATGGAGCAAGAGTTGGAAATAATGCCAGTGCTTCTCCTTGCCATATTCCTTCAGGACCGTGACCAATGAGGAAGATGACAGCGGTAAGTACCATAGCCTAGTACACATGAGAAGAAAGGACACAGTTACACATCCACCCACCCCACCCCGCAACGCACTCCCAACTGCTCCTACCATCCCAAGCCATACATACCATAACAAAATCTACTTACCAGATATAAGCCAACAAATACCTGCACCAATGTACACACCTGTTCACACCACACCCCCACAGTGAAACACTGAACATCGTCACTATATTGTACCAAGAGCACTGCTGGGCCAAATAAGGCCATTGGCCAGTCCACCGTAAAGTCCCTGAAAAGCAAATATAGCCAGAATTTGACTCCCACATGTGCAAAGAGAGCTCCATTGGAAAGGGGC
Organism: Pleurodeles waltl; assembly: GCF_031143425.1. NCBI lineage: Eukaryota > Metazoa > Chordata > Amphibia > Caudata > Salamandridae > Pleurodeles > Pleurodeles waltl. The sequence continues at coordinate 546,139,558 of NC_090446.1, read as the reverse complement.
ATCAATGGGGGAGCCAGGCACCTCAGGGAGCAGGGGCAGTGGGTGGCAGAGGTGGGGACTTAGGTCTGGAAGGTAGGGGTCTTGGGCTTAGTTTTGGGAGGTGGAGGGGGTTTGGGCTTGCCCTTGGAAGGAGGGGAGTGGGCCTGGACCGGGAGGTGTCAGGGGGACCTGGGGCACCACAGGGCTTCTTCCTCCTGGGGAAGGGGCATGGGAATGGGAAGGGCGGACTGGGGCGGACTTAAACAAGGAAGGAGTGGACTGGACAACGACATGGGAGTATTTAGGGACAAAATGGGGTGGGCCAGTGGGTTCAAACAGGTCAACACGGTATAGGAAAAGCTTCTTAGTTGCAGTTGGAGGGGATTGTAGGCAGGTCTGGGAGTGGAGGTTGAGGGATTGCTTGTACCAGGTGTAGGTGTGCTGGGTGTGGAAGCAGGTGCCTGTATAATATGCTTATGGGTGGTGGATGCGTGTGGTGTGGGTGTATGCGAATGGTTGAGTGTTTTGGGAGGAGGGGGGTGGACACAGTGGGAGAAGACAGGCTGCCAGTGTAGATGGATGTTGTCTGGGTATCTGCAGGTCTGGTAAGTGTGCTGCAAGTATCTGTAAATGTAGTCATGGTGAGTGCAGGTGTGGTGTCAGGGGTGCATGCCTGGATGTCAGATGTTGTGGTGACTGTATGAATGGGGGCTGCAGCAGTGACTGAGAGTGCAGGGTGTGTGGGTGCGCATGGTGAGGTGACAGACAGGGTGGCGGGGAAGGTTGACACACTGGGGGAAGTGGAGATTGTTGTGTGTGCTTTGGTATGTTGGACGTGTTCCTGCCTGCGGTTGGAAGTGTAGTTCTTGTGTTTCTCTGTGTGCTTCTTGTGTGTTGATCTGTGTGCATGGCTGTCTGTATGTATGCTTGGGATGGGTGAAGGGAGTGGGGTGCTGGAAGGGGTAGAGGTGGTGGGAGGGAGGACGTAAAAACAGGACACTGGCTGCCATCAAAGAGGAGGCCAGAGCCTGAAAAGATCTCTGTAGGCCAGACATAGCACCGTCAATGCCTTCCAGTTATGCATTCCATTGCTGCATCTGGGATGCTAGCCCCTGGATGGCACTCACAATGGTTGTCTGGTCTACAGAGATGGTTCTCAGGAGGTCAATAGCATTCTCTGTGAGGGCAGCAGGGCTGACTGGGGCAGGGAACGCCCACCCTCCATCACCGCCGGCGGTGACCAGGATTGGGTCAGGGTCCCCATGGACAACCATGTAATCCAATGATCAGGTGCACGGGCTTCCGCCATGACAACTAACACTAGTGGAATTAAGTCACTTCCACTCTACCATATCCGGATGGCAGGAGGCTGCCATGTTGCTTTCACCACGTCTCCAAAGCCTGGCCGGGGCCCCCATCCATGGCCCCATTCTCTCTCCCCTTCTTTGATTGCTGACATGGTTCTATGATCTCCACATGTACTCATGGTTGGAAGTGTGTCTACACTGTGATGCCATTATGACAGAGAAACCTCAGCACACATTAGCCTGATGGTGTACCTCATTCTTTCTGTTTTTGTGCGTTACGTATGTGATGCATTTTGAAAAGTACAGTGACATCTTGTGGTGCAAGTGTACGTTGACGCTCAAAATGTGTTCTTTCCTCCCCCATAGGTACAGACCCATGTGGCTAGGGAGGGCCCCATCTGTTTACAGACCCCTGGTAGATCTGGCCACTATGGAGGAACGTTACATCATTATCACCTACCGACTCAATAGAGCTACAATCCATGACCTCTGTGCATCAATGGATCCAGCCAATCGGAAGCCAGACAATCGGAATCAGCATGTCATCCCTACAACTGTGAAAGTGCTATCTGTGCTCCATTTTTTGACCACAGGCTAATTTCAGGTGACAGTGGGCGTGGCTGCAGGGGTCTCACAGCCAATGTTCAGCCACTTGCAAACTTATGCCCAGTTTCCCCAAAAGGCTGATTTCACCGCCATCAAATCATAATTCTGTGCCTTTTCTTATATCCCCCATGTGAAAGGTGCCATTGATGGAACCTTCATAGCTCTCATACCCCCAAGAGTGAATGAACAGGTGTATAGGAATCATAAGAACTATCACTCCATGAATGTACAATTGGTGTGTAATGCTGATCCATATCACATGTCAATGCCAGGTTCCCAGGATCAGTCCATGATTCATTTGTCCTGAGAAACAACAGTGTGCCACACATGATGGGACAAATAAGGGGGAAAGAGCTTTGCTCAGGGGTGAGTGTGTATGACACTGGATCCTTTACATAGCTGACATCCAGGCTATATGCAAGTAAAGGTATTTTTTCAAGTCCTCTATCGCCCACTTTAGCAGGTGATTCTGGCTACCCCAACTTGTAATGGCTCCTGACACCTGTGAGGAATCCCAGGACAGAGGCAGAGAGGAATTATAATGAGTCCCATGGTCATACTAGGAGGGTGATAGAGTGCACTATAGGACTCCTGAAGGCAAGATTTTGTGTCCTCCATCTCTCTGGGGGATCCCTGTGCTATGTCCCTAACATGGTGTGTAAGATAGTGGTGGTCTGCTGCATGCTGCACTACTTGGCTGTGAGGAAAGCTATCCCCCTTCTGGAAGAGGACAGTTCTGTCCAACCAGCCCTGGAACCTCAGAGAGGGGATGAGAGTGATGGTGAGGAAGAAGAGGGGAAAGTAATCAACTCCAGGACCTGAATAATCCGGCTATACTTCCAGTGACTCAAAGGTACTGTTCATGATGCTGATGTCTTCACTGCATAGTTACAGTCTGACTCATGTAATAAGTATTGTGGTGTCTTTTGTCTGTGACAATGCTAAATCATGACTGAAGTGGCATGTGCCAGGGAACGCAATTTTAGGTACAGTGTGACATAGTTCAGACACTACAGTGTGTTGGATCCTCTCCTGCAATAAAAGTGTTATTGTGATAGTAACTGGCTAATGCATTCATATTCACAATTGAGCTCTCATGTTGCTGAAGGACACATAATTTGGGTGCATAGGTGTATTTATTTGATCACGATATATACAATTGTTGGGACAGTGAAAAGGAGTGAGCACATGGTGAAAAACATACGCAGGTACATATGCTCAGCTGTTGGTTGCACTGGGGTATAGTCTATGTGGCCATTGGAAGATGGTGTGATGGCAGTGGCATGTCAACAAGGTAGCTCAGGGGCACACAAGGGAGATAGTTCAGGACAAAGTCACTTCCTGGCGCTGGGCATGGTCTTGGCTGGGGTTTCAGTGGGATATCTGGGTCTGAGGGCACCTTTGTGAAGGTGAAGCTGGGCTACAGGGGTAGGAGTGCTGATGTCCTGTGAGTCCTCTGGCAGGGCCACCAGTCCAGTGGATGCTGCAGATGTAGATGGCAGGGCAGTGTCCTGGCTAGTGGAGTGGTAGGGGCTTGCAGGTGGGTGGAGGACTGAGGCTGGCTGTGGTACTGGTGCTGCAGCACCCCTGCAATGGAGGCCATGGTGGCATTGAGCTGTTTCCATTGCTCCATGACCTCCTGGTGGTGTGCTATCTGCAGCCTATGGTTCTGCTCCAGGGTGGCAGGATCTGACCCATCCTGTCTTGGGTATGGCGGTATGCTCCCAGGACCTCAGAAATCACCTCCTGGGCTACAGCATCCATCATTTGGCTACTCCCCTGGACCACTGATGCCCTCCAACTGGCCCTAGCCCCCTGTGCCTGTGTCTCCTGCACCGGTCTGGCAGCCCCACTTGCACTGGGCCCTTCACCACCCTGCCTGTTGGTGGGTGGAGACTCTGGCCTCTGTACATGTGGGCAGCCAGTACATGGCTGGGAACCACTTGTGTGGGGACGTTAGGCCAGGGCTGAGGATGGTGGCTGTGTGGTAGGGGTGTCAGTGGTGTCCTGGGTGGGGCTTCTGGAGTATGAGAGTCCAGGGCTGTGGGATGGGCCAGGGATTTCCTCTGTGTGCAGACATCCCTCTGCACTCTCCTGAGTGGAGCCTCTGTCTTCAGGTGGAGGACTGGCACTCCTTGATGTCTCCGTCCAAGTGGCATGGGCGCCTGTGTGTGGGAGAATAGACATGTGGGTGTCCTGTACGTTTTCTGCAATTGCTGCACTGATCTGCACTATTTTATGCTTATATTCCCCTTGTAGTGGCATGAAAGGTCCCTTTGTGTACATTTTGGTGCATTTTTTGTGGGGGTGAAGGTGCATTGTGGGTGCTGTAGTGCCACTGGGATTCCATCCAGGGGTAGGTGACTGTGCACAGGGGGCTGGATGGAGATTTGTTTGTAGGATTCTGGGCATGCAGGGGACTTGGATGTGGGTGTTGTGGACTGGGTAGTGTATGGGGTCCTGGTGGTAGTGAGGGGATGGGGTGATACATGCATTACAGGTGTGGTGACTATTAAGATATTGTAGATGACTTACCCAATTCTAGTCCTCCAGTGAGTCCGGTGAGGCACTCTGGGTGCAGGATAGCCAGGACCTTCTCCTCCCAGTCGTGTATTCGGGTGGAGGAGGTGGGGGACCACCACCAATCTTCTGTGTTTGGTGGGTGGAGGATTTGTCTGCATGGCGGTGGCGGAGTTGGGTGTACTGCCTTTCCACTGTCATTGGCCCTGCCGGTGGGTGGAGGTTGCAGGATTTTTGGAGGTTTATCTTTTTGGTACCATTATTCGGCGGTGTGAAGTCCACCGCCACTGGCGGTCTTTTGTTCACCGTCAGCACGGCGGTCGGCAGTGATTACGGCCAAGTTCATAATGAGGGCCTATGTGTTAAACAATTTGGCTGTCATAATCGTAGGGCAATATAACATTGTGTGAAATATGCAAAGTGCTTCTAAGGGACATATGGGCCCATAATACGTAATGGACACACTGTCCCTGTTTGCTCCATGGCACACCTTTAAGCAGGTGAGCCAGGCACAAACAGAGACGGTGCATGCTAATATGTGTAATGTGCTCAGCTCAGAGCAACCTCCTACTCCTGCTACTGGGGGCAGTGTGTTACTGAAAGGTGGACAGCTGTTTCAAGGAGCTTCCATCATTAATTTTGCAGGCTGCATCCCACCTGCGCTTCAAAGAGGGGACAGAGATCCCCCTGTAGTAGGGTGCAGTGCGTGACCGCAGCCGCCAGCTGAACAATCTCTAGGGATTCTGTGGTGCCCTCACAGCCCCCTCTGGAGGGCTGCCCTCAGGTTGTGTACTAATATTCCATCACCTTTTTGTCGTGCACATTAATTGCGCCTCTTAATACCAGTTTGCTCTGCACCTATGTCTGGCAATGATGTGCAGGTGCAGAGGTAAAGTGATTACCTCATTCGCGTGGGGCCACACCCCGATGCAAATGATGGAACACCCTATCAAAATAGCACTGACTCTATTTGTACGCCAGCACAATCAGTATTCTAAATGGGACCACACAACCATCTGCAGCCCCTTCTGTAATGCCATAGAACCCCCTGCATGAGCTGAGCAGATGCACACAACCATTCAGCTCTAGAGCACTACATACCATATGGCCCCTGGTGCTCTATAATGACTTGCCTGGGATGTCTGAATGTGGATTGAGGGCTGGATGAAATATTGAATGTCCACATTTGTTTGAAAGCCTGCTGAGCCCTAAGGTCTCTGAAGTCATACTAAGGGCCTCTATGGTCTGATTCATAATAGCTAAGCATGTACCAGGTGAGAATGAGAATTACTTAGTCATTACTAAAGGCAAACAAAGGGCCTTTAGGACATGATTGAGGATTTATAGGAAAGTTAGAGCATGTCTGTGTGCTTTGGATGTTGAAGGACATGCTGGGAGTCCCTAACAGATAGGTAAAGTCCAATGATGGCGAGATGATGGGGCTTTTTAAAGAAGATTAAGATCTGGTTGGGGTTTTTGAATCTGTCTATGGGAGTAACTGTTGATGCTAGGAATAACTGTGGTGTTGGACGCTCTTTACAATGTGGAACAGGAGGATAGTGTTCCCCTTTGCAGTGTCTCTAAGTGCCTCAGATCTTTGGATCATTATCAGATTCAGAATGGTAGCAAGATGTTAAAATATAAAACTTCATTTTCCTCAGGCCTGAGTATGTGCTGGCAAGGAATGTTTCATAAAATAACTAATGCTGCTTAAAATGGATCCCTGAGCTGGGCTTTTCTGAAGGCTAGACTATTTCATTTTCATTTTCTACCCATTGTACTGCGAGTAAGCCTTGCTGTCAAAAAGCTCCACAACTACCCCGTGAGATATGTTTGGTACCTTTTAACATGTAAATAGTTTTTTTGATAATACCTTTGTGTTTTAGCATAGGATTTTTTTTCATTACATCACAGAGTGAATCAATAAATTGTGTATGTAATTTGATGTCCAGTACACCCTTTAATTTCTGATTTTCTTAATCTTATTGATATGGCCCATTATACAGGTGAACAATCCCAATTATGATGTCAGTCTGTAAAATATCCTAGCTAATGTGAAGGGCAGTTTCAACACTATTGAGGCAAAGAGTATGCTTAATTTTCTTCTCTAGCAGTACTTATATAACAAACACAGCCAACCACATTTATTCAGAGAATTCAGGAAAAAGGAACTTAACTCCTTTTTCCAGTCACTGTCATTCTATCCTTTCAAGAGATTCCAAGGCCTCCTGTGCCCTCTCTTTCTTTGGACAATAGCTGCTAAGAAGTCATCATTATCTATATCAAAACTTGTTTGTGAACATTTCCTAAAACAAACTATTGTTCCCTATTATTTCCACTTAGTCCCATGAAAGGAAAGTCAGTTTACAATAATATGCGGGAAGGACAATTCTTGCCTACATATCCTTAACAGAATTAAATGTTTTCTTCATGTTAATTAGTACATTTTACATTCTATATTAGGACCTAGAGCAGGGATTATGTTAGTTCAAAGCCTCTTTATTATGAGTAAGGCCAAGTCTATAATGGTCAACCCCTTAAAAGTAAATCTAGACCACACTTCTGCTTTCATTAAATTTTCCTGCCCTCTAAGCTTTTCATGTTATACCATCCTGACCTGAATGGGCGCCAAACATGCTAAAAATAATACCAACCTCTTGCATTTTCCAGCACGACTATCTGTATATTGTAGGAGGTGAACATACTATAAATACTTTCCTAAATGAGAGTTGGTGTTCTTCATGAAGTCTGACCTCCTCAGTCATGCTTTCATAAACCTTAATGCATAGCAATTGTGTCAAGACCTTTGATCTTGTTCTCCCCAGATGGGCAATCTAGCATTCCACTGGGATATTGTTCATCTTCAGCAGCATGCACCACTAGCCTTTTTGTGATTCCACACTTAACCATAAATGATTCCACAAGCAGTTCCAGGCAGTTGACATGAGGTTCCAGTGTCCTTTATAATTATTTTCTTATTTTAGGCAATTTGCCACATCTTTTGTCCCACCCCAGTTTCCTAACATCCACGCCTATAATAAGATCTCAATTTTAGCAGAAGCAGCCCCAGAAAATTGCCTTAAATTGAGAATAAAAGTAGACCCATCAAGCGTGCAATCTGATGCAATAAAGTCCTGGGCTTGGATAGACCACTCTTCAGTTAAATGCCTCATCCATGGCACTTTTTTCAAAGGCAGGTTGAGGGTCATTATGATTAAATCTATGACAGAGCTTCAAAAGGTTATTTTCTGAAAAGAAAAGATCAACAATTTGTTATCATTGATGACAAACCCCAATCCTTCAAACAATGAGACCATCATTCGAAGTTGGTTGGTCAAATAAGAAAGCAATGACACTGTACTGTCTATTCCAGCAGTAACATCATAAAACAGCAGCGGGAGGCCTCCAGTTTGGCAGCATCCTCCCCACTGCTATATTGGTGGTCCGGGGTCAGACCGCCATGTTACTCAGGCCCTTAGCCTCTGAAATGGTAGTCCAAAATCTGCACCAGGGCACAGCAGCAGGATGTGGCAGAGAAGGGCTCCACAAGAGTGCATAGCATGCAGACAAGGTCCTGGTGAAGCTCTTGACTTTTGGCGCGAAAGCTCAGAGAAGGCGAAATTAGAATTTTGCACTCAAGTAAGGTCTTTCGCTGGCCTGATCCTTTTGGTGCCTTTGGTTGAGATTTAATATGTTTGCTCTTAGTCACTTTTTATGACCTGGATTCCTTCTGCAGAATAAGGCTGCAAGCCGAAGAAGGCGCCACGATGCCATATACATTCTCCATAAAGTCCCACTGAAAAGGATGTGCAGCTGCTGAAAAGTTCAGAGCAGAGAAATATGAATCTTCAGTTCAGGGGCAATGCACATTTCTCGGACTGGCTTGGCTGGTTTGCCCTGGTCCAGCACAGGTCTTTGGAGTTCAAATGTTTCTAAGTCTCAAGTATTAGACTGTTAGGAGTACACTTGGCATTCCCCAGATTTCCAGGACCTCAGCAATACCACTTGGGTGTCAAGACTCACTCCAGAAGAAACCATTAGCAGCGTCCAGAACAGGTTCAGGCTGAACTGGTCAGCTGAGTATTGCAAAAAAGGGCTCTTGTGGCTGGCAGTATCTTGTTGTATCCCTGTAGCTTGAATGGAAGGTAAACCTTGTGACCCTTGGAGTCCACAGCTTTGTCCCGTTTACAAAAGAGATAGCAGGTCCAGTATTTCAGGGCTTGTCTCAGGCCTCGGGCAGCAGGTTTGGTCCTCTTCTAATCTTCCAATGGTCCAGTAGGTTTCTCAGGAGGACACTAGGAATGCCACATTTCTGCCTGACACTAGCTTGTAGGTAGGATGACTCCTGGCCCCTACCTAACCAATGTACAAAAGGTTCCTAGGGGTTACCCTATCCACTTATGCAAGGAACAGTCCAACAGTGTCCCTATATGCCTAAATCCACATTACAAATACATGTATTCCCTTCTGCAGAGACTGTGTACACATCCCAGAGGTACCAGCAAGGGTAATTAAAAACTCCTCCTCTGTGGTCACTGCCAACCAGTTTTGGGGCAGCTCCCTCCCCACTGTAATTGGAGCCTGGCTGACTAGGGGGACACAAAATGGGCCTGCATAGATGTCATCTAACATCTATCTTTGAAAGTGGAGGAGCCCTTGAAGGTAATTAGGTTCCTTCGCAAGGACAAAATGGTCATCCTGTCAGAAGAACAAAAACACCTGCCCACACTCAAGCCTTTGTCTACTGATCTGGGAAAAGTTTTCATACCTCATTCAGAGTTAAGCACCCAGAAGGCTGCAATTGGAACAAATGCAAATTAGCCTCCAGACGCTTTAGGCAAGAAAAAGCTAACTTTCCAAAAACACCTTTCCCATAATATTTCTCAAAAATATGACATCACCAGCGAATTGGACCTTTATTACGTATTACAAAGAGTCCAAGAATGAAGTTGCAGGTAGCCCCTAGCTGGAGATAAAATGTATACATTTAATATTGGAGTCCTGTGTTGTCCTGTGAAAGCTAGCCTTGCTGCAGTGAAAATATATTTAGTAGTTTTTTCAATGTAAGGGCATGTTTAACAATAAATGCATAATATACTACACTTAGATACACTGCCTAATGGACAGTAAGACCTACTTAGGGGTGACTTGTTACTATCAAATTGAAGGTTTAGATCCGTCAAAAAGGTTATTTTTGACAGGCCAAATTGCAGTTTAAAAGCAGTTTTAGTCAGGCTACAATGGTAGGCCACGAGTCATTGTTTTTTACACTGTCATTGAAGGGGATGGCACAATAAATATTGTAGTACATTAGTGACATTTAACTTACAGGTCCAGGGAACACCATATACCATATATACAGGACGTATAGGTAAGTAACATATGCCAATTAGGGGTATACCAATGTCATCATAATGAAAGGAAGAGCACAGGAACTTTGCCATTGGATAGCAGTGCACAGAGTGCACTGGTTAGCAGTGCACAATGCTCAGAGTTCTACATCCAGCAAAGACAACTAAGGCAAAAAAGTGAGAGTACACCAAACATTTCCTACAGTCAGCCTCGCAGGACACCGATCCTTAAGTAGAATGTTGTCCAGGTGCACGATTAGACATATCCCCTGAAAGACTCTGTCACTGGTTTTAAGCTCTTCATTAAGCAATATGATGCAGATGAAAGCTCAAAAAGGAGAGTCCTGAAATGGAGCATATTTGTCTCCATATCAATTGAGCAATCTGTAAGGAAGTCAGAAAAAAGGGATGACCAAGTATGTATTGTGTGGGTATAACTGTAACATTGAGTCCTCTTGCCTCAGAGTGTCTCTCAGCAGATCTTACATCTTGAAGTTGCAAAACACTAGTCACACATTGAACTCCCTGGTGTGTATTATGCGCATTGGCCCCTGTATGTATTTTGCACAGGAAAATGTTGTTCAGGAAGCCCTAGGGTGCAAGGAGGTTCAAGTACTAACCTACAAGTACAATGGAGACTTCAGAGTATGTGTTGACCTATGCTGTCTCAATAGAGAGAATATGGATCGGCTCTCATCACCTCATTCAAAACATTATAAAAATGTTAGCAAGTATGAGATATGTGAACTGGTATCTAATCTTAATTTATTTTCAGCCTGCCACTAAAATTAACTTGATCCTCATCCTAAACATGTAACTGCATTTCTTTCATCTTTAGTTATGTACCAGCATTGCAAGATGCATTCAGGTTTGCTTCAGCACCCTCTGTTTTTTCAGAGTATAATGTATAACATCAATCGATCAATCAATCAATCATGTGTTATTTGTATAACTTGGCTTGTCACCCAAGTGGGTATCAAGACACTTGCTGCAGGTGTTTATTTGAAAAGCCAGGATTCCAGTCCCATTCTAAAGTGGGTCAGCGTGGGTGTGGTGCAGAGGTGGAGGGCGTTCCAGGCTTTGGCAGTGAGGTGCAAGAAGGAGCATCCTCTAGCGCAACAGTGACGTACGTGTTGTAGCTTTGTAGGGCAATGTGTGCAGAGGAGAGATTCCTGGTGGTTGGTGGAGGTAAGTGGCAGTGGTTCAGGTAGGCGGGTCCTTGGTTATGGAAGGCTTTGTAGGCTTGGACCAGGAGTTTGAAGTGGCATGTGTTCTGGATCAGGAGCCAATGGAGGTCCTTCAGGTGCTGGGTGATGAGGCAGGTTGAGGATCAGTCTGGCAGCTGTGTTCTAGATTATCTGGAATCTTTGCATGACTTTGGTTGTGGTGCCAGCATAGAGTGTGTTGTCGTAGCCCAGTCGACTGGTTATAAGGGTCTACGTCACTGTCTTCCTCAGGCCCATAGGAAGCCTCTTAAAGATCTTACCGAACATGGGGAGCGTGTGGAAGCAGGCTAAGGAAATTACGCTGTCGTGGCATTTCATGGAGAGTTCACTGTTGGGAATGATGCTGAGGTTACCAGTGTGATCTTTTGGTTTGGGGTTGGATCCAAGCTCTGCTGGCCACAAGGAGTCACTCCAGAAGATCAGAACCTCTGTTTTGACCGTGTTGAGCTTCAGGCAGTTGTCCTTCATCCAACTGGACATGCTTAAGGTGTACAAACCATCTCAATTTTCCAAGACAATGCCCTCTAATATGCCAAGTGTTGTGAAGAGCATGGCAAAATATTGGTTTAAGTATTAAGCACATTTTAGGAACATGTTGTGGTCCTTATTTTTGAGATACACAGAATTGAGTACTTACAACATGTGGTGTCCCAGTTGAGAGTTAAAACTAGACTTAACTTAGTTGAGAGTATAGGTCATTCTCTGGCTCCTAGTGATAGACTGGATGGAAGTCCTACTTTGGCTTTTTTGAATTATAAGCAGGTTTCATCTAAGACTATGCCTCTAGGATAAAACTTTTGCCAAACATGCTGAAAAGAGGGGTAACGTTTTCATGGAATTTAGAGTGTCAGCAGCTTTTTATTTGGATCAAGGATGGCATGATTAGCTCAAAGATATTAAAATCTTACAACCCTGATCTGATGTGTATCTTGACAGTTTATACCAGTAACATTGCATTGGGGGGCATATTCACTTAGATAGAAGCTAAAGGAGTCAAAATCATTAGGCATGATTCTTGAGTATTGAAGGAAATAGAAATGGATTACTTAGTCATTGAAATAGAACCATTGGTAATCACAAATTTAAGAATCTACTTGTGGGGAAAGAAATGTATTATATGGACTAACCACAAGCCATTAATATTTATACTCAATCCGGAATGTGAAGAAACGCACCTGTAGAATTACTTTTGACTTAGTTGTTACAGTATAATTTTGACATAGAATACATACCTGGTGACAAAAGTGGTTCTGTTGACTATTTGTCATGTTACCCAATTAAAGTTGATTCTTTGAAATGTAAGAGTGATGATGACAATGTTTTTGAAAGCTTTCTGAAAAAGAATTTGAGTGCCTTGACACCCTCACGGGTGAGCAGCCTTGCTTTACAAATACTGACTGATTAATTGAATATTACTTGAAGATCAGGCACTTCGTGAGGTGATGTCTTTTACTGAATTAGTGAGGAGGAACAGGAACATTGTTGTTAGTCTTCAATCATTGGTAAAAAATGTAGATGAGTTGACCTTGGCAGATGGTTTGCTGATGAGAAATGAGAAATATATATCTCCAGAAAAAGTAAGGATGGCTTTGATGAGTGGTACCAATGAAGGGGTTGTATCGATTATGAAACTACGGTGGGAGAGAAGGAACCATTCATTTTTAAAATCACCAGTGCAGAGAACTTTCACCTTCAGAGCTTAAAAACCTTAAGGCCATTGTTAACATCTGACGCACTAAAGGTTTCTGCTCAGGCTTTAATTATATCACAACTCAGCTTTGGTAATACAGTCTTGACAGTTATGGCACGATCACAACCTAAACCCATGAATGCTACACCTGGTATAAGGCCAGACCCTTCTCATCATTGAGTATGTATGATCATATAACACCCATCCTTTCTGCCCTATATTGACTCCCAATGGAGGTGACATGTAAAATTAAATTCGGATACTTCAAATTCAAAGCACTGCAGCTAAACACTCCATTCTACCTCACTTACTAGCTCAAAATCTCTGGTGGTAAAAGACACTTGCACAGTAGGAATAAACTACCACTGGAATGCCCTCGTATCAGAAATTAACATGTTAAACATAATTCATTCACAGGCGCAACTACCGCCTTCTGGAAATCATTACAGAGCATTTTAAGACTAAACTCTAGCCTCAAGTTCTTCTTCAAACTATTAAAATCTCATCTTTTCAGAATAATTCTTCCCAATGAGCAGCTTTCCTCAAAGCTGATCCCGTCTGATAGACACTTTGGTTCCTCTTCTCTCATGTATTGCTGGTTTTCTACTGTATTAATTTCCTCCCCCGGTACTCGTTTAAATTGTATTATCTGTTTGATATGTATATACTTCAGAGTAACGTGGTGCTATAGAAAACTCTCAAAGCAATCAATCAATCAAGCAAGCAATCAATCAACATGTTTCAAAGTTATTTGTCTTTACCGTCATACTAACAAAATCCAGGGGCAAAATATAACTTTACCAAGTAATAGTGATCGAATATAATGAGACATTCTAAATAATAGATACTTCAAAAAATACCTGAATCTGTTGCACAGGGAATGATATTCAACACTGCTTTACAGCTAGTTATGAAAAACAGCTCTGCAGCTGTGAGGTGAAAAACAGATTAAAGAAGGTCTAAACCAATCATCTCTAGCGCCAAGGCAAAAGCCATTTTTAAGGTGGATTCTTTGCACTGGCACTGTAATAATCAGCATAGGCTTACAGTTAGGCGCATTTTTTACTGCCTAAACTTTGTATAGCGCATGATAGCATGCACCCTAATTGTTCCAGTGGATGCAGTTAAACAAGGATCACCTTTTCCTACATTTATTTTAACACTGAAGCTTACATTAGTTTAAGCAGCTTTCCTTTGGAAAAATAAAAAAGGTATACTGCATTACTAATAGTATCCTTGCAGCAGAAGTAATTTAGGAGATGAGTTACGAAGGTATTACTAACATTATGGAACCGGAATACTGCACCATCAATGTTTTTCTTTGAATAGAGGCAATTTAGGTGATGAAATTAGAAATACATTACAAATGTTATAAACAATATTCCTTACAGTATAAGCAATCATTAAGAAGGTATTACAAACATCATTATGAAACATACCTCTGTGTGTGTACAAGCTCACTGCCTGTAGTTACTGAAATGTGCTATTGTGCAATGCTACGGACTAATTAATACGATATGTGTCCAAATCATACCTGAGGATATCTGCTGACACCAAGGATTCTCGCCATAGGAAGGGTTGCTGCAGATATCAAATCACCAATGATGGCAGATGTTTTTAACCTGGATGAACAGCTGTAATTTGGAACCGTAGTCTGATGCCCTGATAGCAACCATAAAGTCCCCTCAACCGCAGCTGCTTCAGAATGACAAGAGTCATAAATCTGGAATCCTAATTTTATTTGAGGTAGAATTGCAGGATTCTTGTTAATTTCATTAGTTGCAAAAACCATGGCAAGGACACATTGGTAAGGTTCTATATCATAGCTGTTACAAATAAAAAATGAAATGGTCATTACCTTTCATAATATCTTACAGCAGTGATGAAACTTTATCAAGAGGAGACACCTTGTTGTGATGTCTCACAGAACAATTTTTTCATGAATAAATTCAGGAAACAACTTATTTTTACTTAAACTATTTTTAGATCAATTATTTACATAACTGATATACTTGTAAAATCATTTAACAAGTGATTTAAAGATGTCCCCTCCCATCTCTCTAATTCAGAATTAAACCATTTCACTGTAATCATGTTAAATTCCAATGCATTTGGATTCTGGTTGAACCTTCATTGTGGGTAATTCCTCAGTGAAATAAAAAAGATAAGTCATAATTATATAAAGACCACAATGCCTCATTCATACAAATGTTGCATATTGCATCTACAGTTATTCAAACTGAAACTGGACTTGCAACATTCATAGTCCCCAAAAGAAATGAGGGCCGGATTCTCAAACTACACTTTATAGTATGTTTTTTAGTACTACAAAAGTACTACAAAACATACTATAAAATGTAAGTTTTGCCTATACTTATGTGTGCAGAATTCACTATCCTGACTGTGGAGCTTCCACACATGTAGAAGTAAATGTTGTAGGGACACTGTGAAGTGAATGGCAAAAGGAGCAGATTTACTATTAAAGGGTGATGGGATTAGGGAGGAGTAACAGGTATTAAGGGAGGGTCGTGGAAAGGTTTAGTAAAAGACATCACCCACGCCCACAATAGTAAGCCAACTACAATACTCTGGGGGTGGCGACATGTAACTTTTGTGGAACGTTCACACTCAGAGTTTGTAAATACCAACAGTAATACATTTGCTACAAATTAAATGTGAATCAAACCTTTGTGATTCAGGCCCTCCCTCCATCTGCAACGTCAATACCTTTGTAAACTCTGTTCCAATATCATAAAACCCCAGTCACAGTGTGCAGTCTCAATCCTTGATTCTTCCAATTACTTCACTCAAAGGAAAACAGGCCATCGAAAGTAAATCTCAAAATCCCAGTCCCATAGAAAAAACAGAAGTCTAACCCAGAAGAAAGACTTTGCTCCAATAAGCATGTCATGTGACTTTGAATAAGTTCCTGTTTTCGTCTTCATGTTTCATTACTTGCATGTCCTTTTAAAGTGTAATAATTAGAAAAGCAACTATTGATGCCACAGGGTGAGTGCACTTTTATGATACTGGAATAGAGAACACAAGTGGTCCCTGATAGAGGGATTGTAGGTTTTTTGGGGCTGGGGGGAGCAAGCAGCAGACATGAGTAGAAAGTATATACAACAACAAGAGAGTTTTCTAAGTTTTGTTTCTTCTAAGTTCTCACAGAACTCCACACTGGTGGACAGAAACATGTTACTTTGTTGTGTCTGCTACCTAAAGGAATACAGGTGTTGGTATGCCCCTGTATGGTGGGCATGTACTGATGCCCTCACTGCTGAACTGCTTGTGAAACTAGTGTCCTGATTTTTTATTTAGCTTTGGGATCGCAGTAATCTAGTGAGTGCTCAGATATCTATGACTGTTTCTCATAATGTTATAGCCATAAAATGTTCTGTTCATCGAGTGACTCACAAACCAAAC
Source organism: Pleurodeles waltl (assembly GCF_031143425.1). Lineage (NCBI taxonomy): Eukaryota > Metazoa > Chordata > Amphibia > Caudata > Salamandridae > Pleurodeles > Pleurodeles waltl. Next base: position 546,123,453 of record NC_090446.1, on the reverse strand, counting down.
CCTCATAATGAGGATAGATGAACTGTTGATGCCCTTGATGAATTACCTAAAGTACCTAGTTTTTATGGATTATGAGCATAACTAAAATGTTTCCTCGTGCCAATGAGCAGTGCATCTACTAATCCATCTCCTACAAAGTTCTGCTGTTATATGAAAACCATATTTTTGTGCTGACATTCTGTTTGTGTGTTTACTGAATTTATGTGCAGTGAGGGTGCAGCACCTATATAGCAGTAAGAATGTGCTGTGAGAGTTTGAGTTCTGGAACCAGTCTGATCCACTTTGGATGACTTCTGATTTAGCAAGACAGAAGGTGGAGGATGGCTCCACTTTCAGACACTAGAACTCATTAAATGCATTCCTGTGACTGGAGGGTGAAAACCGGGACACTGAAGTGAGAGAGAAGAGAGACAATGCTCCCCTCAGAAAAGCAATAATGACCTTGTTAGTAAAGCGCTGCTGATTAATTTTTCCGGGCCCTGGCATTTGGTGGATGTGAGTGGTGTGACTGCAGATTCTGTTGTTCAAGGAGAAGATGCCTGTAATCAGGGTCTGTCATTTTGTTTTTCTCTGATTACTGCTTCAGAAGGCTGATGGCAGCCAGGTGCAAAGATCTCATACTACATTGGATTTTTGTTTTCGTGATGAGGCAACATCATTGCTACCTGCTGGAGAATCTATCATTCTGCAGAAAGACTGCTTAGGACAAATCACCCCAAACCCGTTCTGAAACCTTAGACAGTGGATCAACATCCCCTCTCCAGAAAATGTATATAAATGTGGTATTCAATTCACCCCACTTTGGTGGTCTCTGCAAAGTACTCAAGGTACTGCTGTGCAATTAGAGTTCGTGTCAGCCTGACAACCAGTCTCTCAGAGGTCAGGGGACATGACCTGCAGTCGCGACTTTCTGCTAGAAGACCTGAGGGTCCTACTAGAGCCTAGAAGCCAGTCTGTCTGCTCAGAGAGGCAGGGAGGAGAGGCTGTCGAGCAGGGGAGGACCAGCATGTTCCCATGGTGGGAAACAGCTAGAGAAAGAGTCTGCAATTGGGGCAAAGCCAGATGCTACCCATATATGGAAGTAGACTTTCACCTCCCAGCACAGTTCTGGTAATGAAACAGATCAAGACATTTGAAAATATTAAACACTATGTGTAATCAGCAATCTGCTGTGACTGAGAGACATTGTTGCCACTGCTGACATAAAAGTCAGAAATCTCCATTAACAACTTGAACCACAACAATTGAGGCCCAATAGCGGATGTCTATCCAGTGGTCCTCTAAATGAAGGTCTGACAATAGGAGACAGCGCATCTGCAGGTTATTTGAGGAGAGATTCTAGTAATCATTTAAGTTCCAGTTGGGTGCTTCGGAAAAACTGCAAATGTGCTGAGGATGATTATGCAGTTTATCAGTGGTGTTGTGGTTGAACTATCATCTTCAGCACTTTGTTTATGCATTCAGGACTCAATAGTGGTATAAACAATAATATTTACTACAGCAGTATATGGTTTGATTACATAACAAAATTAAATAGGATTTGTAACAAGTAAAATAGGTCAGAGAAATTAGGTGAATGACCTCAACCAAGGCAAGGGCAGTTTGTGACAGGTATAATGGTCTGTCAGGTGAGGAAGTGGCTGTTACAAGAAAACTGCTGCAAGCAGCATGGTGGCAACTAATGAAAGAAGTAAGGAAGAATGAGTCCCTGTAGAGATTAAAAAATGGCTATGCCCCAAGTGGGAAAGGAGTCTTTAGAAATAAGAGATGGGTCAAGTTAGAAGAGACCACTACAGAAGGCTGGTTGACAGGGATAGTGCTTCTGGGTATTCGCATACATTAGTCAGCCAGTTAGTGAGGGACATAGAACAAGAGGTATCGAAAAAAGATTGCAAAAAGAGGTCTCAAATTGTGCTCCAATGCTTAATTTTAGTGATTCCCCTAATAGGTTAAATGACAAAATATCTAGTCGCAGAATTATCTTCCTACTGCATATTAATAAGGCAGACTGTCATATGCAATCCCTTGATTGCCTACAAACACAGGGATGGTGCCCTGCAAGGAACAGCAGACCACCATCTCTATGTTTGCATTCTCCAATGGCAGCCTTTTTTTTTAAAGCAGCCCATGTTTCTTGAAAGTATTAGTACTGCTTTAAAAGAATGCTTAACCTCTGGTAAAACCTCAGGTGGAGCAGGCAGTGGACGCAGTGCCACTGTCTACTCCCCATAGGGGTACACCCAACAGCATCTCCTTGCATGAAGAGAAAAGTGTCAGAGGAGACCTCTTACCATTGTGAACCACTTACCACCTTCTGTGATGTGTTCATAATGGATCAATAGTTTGCAACCACAATTCTGGCTGCAAATCATTGATACGTACCATTCTGCAGGGGTGCACCTGTCATGTCCTTTCCTAATTATGGTTCAGTATAGATAGCTACAACTATTTTATGAGTTTCAAATGGCTATTGAGACTAACAAAATGATTTAGTACATACCTAAAAGCCATTTGAGCTCTCGGATCCTGTGAGTATATATTTGACCCATACAACAGTTCTCACACATACAGAAGCTGGAGGCAAAGTAAGAGGGTTATGCTTACGGCCACATGAAGAAGGGAGGGATCTATGGGTAAACAATGGCCAAACTACTTTAGTCACATTTAAAAGAATACAAAGAAAGAGATGAAGACCGGACATGGTGGCACTCTGCAGATGTAAGGCAGATGGAAGAAATTGTTGTACAGCTTTCAGCCAGAGAACTGTTTAGCATGAATTTTCTCTGAGATGTGAGGCGATGGAAGTCAAATGTCTTAGGGAAGCACAAGTGTCTGCTGGGGTTCAGAGTAGATGGGTCACGTCTCGAAGAGTCTAGGTTGGAAAAAATGTGGTGGAATACATTGAGGAGACGTGTTGTTGAATTGAGTGTGAGAGAAACTGATAATACAATAGGAGCAAGCAAGGAGGTAGGGGTGCTCTCCATTGCCTCAAAAAGTTATGTTATGGTTGAGAAAAACACAATAGCTAGTTCTAATCTTGAAAATACAACTTTTGTAGGCTGCTGGGATGCATTCATCGGAATGACAAACCCATTAAGCAGTTATTTAGTAGTTTCAACAAAAGAAAATAATTTGAATAATGTATATATTGAATTATTCACATTAATTCACTGAAAACTTGGGGCTACAGAAGGGTCAAAGGAAAAAGAGAATGAATTGGCAAATAAGCCCATAGTACCAGCAACAATTGGACATTCACCATTGAAACAGAAAAAGAAAACAAAAAAGAAAAAGAGCTTTCTATGGGTGTTTCTGTAAGCTCTTTCATGACAGTAAGTCAGACGGCTGCTTTGCTGTACCTGGAAGGACTTCTCTACTGCCCAAAGCCTGCTTGAATCCTCAGGGCTACCATTATGATTACAAGGGCTAGTTCGCTGGCCTCCAGAGCATAGCTTCAGGAACAGAAAAGGATCCAGTGTCCTTGAACCCACACCTGGACCCAGGCTGAGCAAGTCCTGGCCCTCCAAGTGGTACCTCTCTAGTCCTGGACCCCTGGAAGTGGTAATAAAGGTGTCAGATAGCCAAAATCTCAAACTGGGACTTGGAAAGTTTTTGGCCAACAATGCTCTGAGAGCTGAGAAGAGACCAGGACCTACCTGCTTGTCGAATCATCCAAGTTGCATCGCCAGTCAGCCTGACTTTGCAGTAGCTGTGCTACGTTCTTCTCTGCAGCAGAAATTCTGTTCAGCAGTTCTTTGCAGAAGGGGTATCCAGCCTTGTGGAGCCCTCGTCGGCTACAGCTTGCAGTTCATCCTGCTGGAGATTTTCAGCCAAGATACTAAGGACCTGATTTGGAGTTTGCCGGACTGGTTACTCCTCCACAAACATGACAGCTATCCTGGCTGCCACATTATGATTTCTGTTGGATATAATGTAATTGTAATATGGTGGAAGGGGCTATCCGTCCCAACTGTGACAGAGTAACCCCCTCTGCCAAACTTTAAAACAGGCCCTAAGTCTTCTGTTTGCAGAGTACTAGAAGTTAAAAAGAACAATCACGTCGAGATCAGTGGACGGACACCAATTAATTGAATCAATTAGTGCTTGATCCCTGCTCCCGACAGGGAAAAAGAAATTATGCCACGTGTGCCTTGACAGATTACGAGTCTATAAAGAAGAGTGCCACATAAACTAACAAATGGTGAAGGACAGGCTGGATTCCAAGCCCTTTAGTGAACACAACAGTGTCTCGGAAGCAAGACACATGCACTAGCGCATGCACTCACAGGTTCAACTCTAAAAAGAGGTTAATAAAAGTTGGCAAATCATGACATTGGAAAAATATATTGAAGTAAATAGAGTGCCTAGGAGCCTTAGAATTTTTACCATGCCCGCTCACCCAGACACAAGATTGAAGTGCTTCAGGAGTGGAATGAAAACAAAATTGATTTGAAAGAACTACACACAGTTCTGGAAGAAATGGAGGAAAGATTGTTATCCATTCCTAGCAGGGAAAATATATCAAAAATGAAAAAAAGATATGGAAATGTACCTTTAGATTTATGAGGAAGAGAAGCAAGAACGTAAAAGAAAGAAATTTGTCAGAAATTAGATTGAGTACAATCAATACAGAATGTTGATAATAGGAAAAGGATTTGGTGCCTTGAAACATGATCATAACAAAGGCGATGCTCAGAGTCTAATACAAGCTGGAGCTATAACCAGTGAATCAGATATGAGCTTAAGCAAAGGAAAAGTTCCCAATATAACTAATTCTCAAACTAAAGTTACTTTTTTAGAAGAAATGAAACTACTTTACTTAGATCAGAGAATTTCAAGGGAGAGACTAAGGTTGCGGCCTGGGTCGGGTCATGGCAGGGGAGAACCAAGAACAACAGAGAAATGAGAAGAGCCAAACAAAAGAAAACAATATCCATTTTGCAATCTAAAGAACAAGCCATAGGCACTGAGTCATATCTGATTATTAACTTATCCAACTATACACTCATGAGTGATGAACAGAGAGTACTTAAAAAAGCTTATCCTTTTGTCGAGAGGAACATTTTGTCTGTACGAAATCAAGGTCTGACACATACCGATTCATACTTTAATTAAAATTGGCCTAAGTACACCTCTCGAAACCGAACACATCTGACTATTCTGAAGTACATACCACCACTATATCAGGAATACTTATCCAACAAATACTGGAAATAAAAAGCTTATTTGATCTGATGTATGATTTGGATGAAAATGTAATGTCAAAGGTTTTAGAGGAATAGGAAATTGATACCAACAGGCACAAATACAGTAATCTGAAGTGCAAATCAAAATATAGTCCCTCACTCTGACCGGGCAATAAGTTGGATATTTTTTCAGACTGTCCTTTCTGACATTGACACATTGATGAAATTAAGACATCCAGAAAAAACAAGAGAATATGACAAAAAAGGAACATGTGGCATTGAAAAATCTAATGGAAAATGAATATACTATAATAAAGCCAGCCAACAAGGGTGACAACATTCTTCTCCTAAATAAAGACGATTGTATCAAAGAAGCTGAGGCAACTATGTGAGACAATAACCATACAAAACTAGTCAAGAATCCGATCAATCTGATGATGATCAACTTACATGAAAAACTTAAATTATGGCATGATGATTAATTAATAACTGACGATGAATATAAATTCATGAAGAATGAATATTCAGCTTTACCCAACATTTATTTTGTGCCTAAGAATCATAAAACTCTTTTCAATCCTCCCTGAAGCACCAAGGTGTCAGTATGTGACTATTTATGAACATGTCTCTACCTGTGTGAACTATTTTTGGCATCCCTTGTGAAAACAAAGGTTACAGGGATGTTATAGTTAGGTTCTGAATTTACTCATACAAAACCATAGAAATTCAGTAGTTATAGTTAGAGTTATTTCAAGCCTTATGCCCAGAACAGACGTAGTGAGGAGAAATATTTTCAAACATCACTTTTTTTTCTGTCAGCATTCACATTTTAGCCTGACCCTATAATGTCCCTCTAATGGACAGTTGTTGCACTGTATGTATGCTCTATATCATTGGTTCCCAACCTTTTGATTTTTGTGGACCCCCACTTTAATATTAGTGGAACCCAGGGACCCCCACTGAATCATCATTGGAATCCAGGGACCCCCGCCTGAGTCATTAGTGGAAGCTGGGGACCTAAATTTTCAATATTTGTTAATATGTTTTACTTTTCTAGGCTCTCGCGGACCCCCTGAGAAGGCTTTTCGGACCCCCAGGGGTCCCCGGACCACAGGTTGGGAACCACTGCTCTATATTGCATAGAATTTAGCTGTTAACAGACGCAGGTTAGTACATCTCAACTCCCCTTGCCATGTGGCTTCGAATTGAAGCCCAGGCCACATAACCTGTGCAGTTGCAATCCTGACACAACTATTCTAATCAGGCTGGAGATTTCTTTTTTGTGTTTCCCTACCCTGTGACAACTCGCAGCACCAGCACTGTCTCATCTGTCTTGTGAAGTGGTGGACCACTACTTTGACAGCAGATGGTGGAGGCACAGGGATTGAGAGTGAAGGTGTGTGGGGAAACATGAAATCAGAGCTAAGCACACAGACAGCAGGATGCACATTATCAATTCAGCTGCAAAATTTGCAATTTAAAGATGGGTAACAACTTAGTGCAATGAAATAGCATTACTCTTTTGTAGAAGTTTCAGAATTTACATAAAAGTGGTCATGAAAATAAAAAATTGTATTGGCTCAGCAAAAACAAAGAGCAAATAGAAAGGAGTGTGAGCAACATGCCAGCTGGCGGCAGAGGTGGTAAGTTCCTCTGACACCTGCATGTAGAGCCTTTCACTATTCTAAACCCTCAAACCCCTCTATGCTCATCTCTCCTTAGATTATTGTGCAAGGCCTTTCACTCCCCACCTCCCTCACCTCCTCCATTGCTAAGACACTCATTCCTCAGTCTGACACTTTTCAACGTATATATGACCTCTGGCCAACATCATCAGATCGCACGGTCTACACATAATTTCATGGTCACCCATCTCATCAACTCACTCACAGGCAACCCTACCACCACCAGAACCAACTTCCACAGAAGTGTCACCCATTGGATGAAGAACACTTCCCTAAATCTGAACACAGACAAGACAGAAGTGCTAATCTTCAGCAACAATGGCAACCCAAGGAAGGATGCCTGGTGGTCCTCAGACCTGAGACCCATACCCACCAACCACACCAGAAACCTCAGAATCATCATAGACAACAAGCTCACTGTGAAATTACAGATCAATGCCCTCTCCTCTACCTGCTTCCTAACTCTGCACATACTTCTAAGATCTTCAAGCGGCTATCTCTGCACACCGGATGCACTATGACACAGGCCCTCACCACCAGCCAACTGGATTATGACAATGGTTTGTACGTAGGAATCGTCACACACCTCTTACATAGACTTCAAATCACACAGAACGCCCCAACCAGATTTGTGTTCAGCCTCCCCCAACAAACCCATATCACATTCCACCTCAGACAACTTCACTGGCTCAGACAAGATGCCACTTCAAGATACTGAACCACACACACAAGGCTCTACACAACCAAATACTCACCTACAGTTACCATCGCCTGAATGTCCACCGACCTTCAAGAAGAATACACCCTGCCTCCCTGTCACTTGCTCATAGTCATCATAGCTACTGAAGCAGAAGCGCACACTGCTCCTTCTTCTACATTACAGTAAAGACCTGGAACACCTACCCATGCAGCTCCAGACTATCACCCCAGGTTCTGATTTCCAAAGGGCATTCAGGACCTGGCTGTCTGAACGAGCTTTCCGGGACCTGCAAGCACCTGGATACACTTTTAGGTGGTTAGCAGATGTTGGAAAGTGTATTATTGGCAGGTAAGTACCTACACTGAGCAATAGGCCACTAACCCCCACTAGTTCAGTTAGGTCTCAATAAATTAACCCCAGGTCAACCCTTGGTAGCTTGGCAATGAGCGATAGGGCTTAACTTAGGACACAAAGGCCCTCGTTACAACATTGGCAGTAAATCCCGCTTACCACCGTGCAGAAGACCGCCAACACACCGCCGCAGCCGCGGAATTCCGCCACAGCTATTACGACCCACAGCTCATAATCCGCCAAAATCTAGACACCCACACAAGTCCGCCACACCAAAGGTCAGTGATAAACTGGCGATAACAAAACCTCCACCGTCACACCAACAGGAATACGGCCACACTATCACGACCCATGAATCCACAAGGTGGTCTTTCAACCACGGTATTCCATTGGCGGTACACACCGCCGCACTCAAAATACACACACATTTACAAAACACTACCACATTGGACAATTCCAAATACACACACCTGATACACATACACACACCACTCCCACACACCCAATACAATATAAAACACACACCCACATTACCCACAAACCCTTACAATGAAGAATTTGGAAGAAGCAGAGAGACAGCAAAGCAAAGACCACACTAGCATACAGAGGCACTCAACACCATCAGTCATACACATCCACACACAAAACAACACACTCCCCGAAACATCACCCCACACATCACAACACACTCCACCTCACACATCACCCACACCACCCCATGGCACCGCAAAGGCACTCCAGGTTTTCTGAAGAGGAGCTCAGGGTCATGGTGGAGGAAATCATCCGGCTAGAGCCACAGCTTCTCAGATCACAGGTGCAGCACACCTCCATAGCTAAGAAGATGGAGCAATAGCACAGAATCGTGGACAGGGTCAACGCAGTGGGACAGCACCCAAGAACACAGGATGACATCAGGAATGGTTGGAACGACCTACGGGAGAAGGTGCGTTCTGTGGTCTCAAGATACCACATAGCGGTTCAGAGGACTGGCGGCAGACCCCCACCTCCTCCCCCACAACTAACAACATGGGAGGAGCAGGTCTTGGCTATACTGCATCCTGAGGGCCTCGCAGGAGTAGCAGGAGGAATGGACTCTGATAAGTCAAATCTTAACTACTTCATCCCCCACCCTACCTGCATGCTATCACATACCCCCACCCTCGCCCTCACCCCATCACTCCAACTCCTCACATATGTCCCACTATCACAAACCACACATCCCAACACCAAGCCCTGCATGCAACAACAAAGCATGGACACCCATCACCAATGCATGTCCACTACAGATACCCACACAGACACCTAAACAATTATCACACAAGGTCCTACACAAGAACGTAAACACTGGGGTACAGGGTCACCCACCCATTGCACACCATGGCACACACAGATGCAATAATCATGCCTTTACACCCCTGCAGGACCCCTACCCAACGTCACAAGACAGGAGGTTCCAGACATGTCCGCTCCCCCCACAGAAGAGACCCACAGTGATGACAGCAGTTCTGTCCAACTGGATCTAGATGACCAACCTGACCCATCCGGGACCTTGGGACAGTCCGTTCCCCTCACACAGTCACAGGCCACTACAGAGCCTCCCCCGTCAGGAAACACCAGCACAGCGCCCACCCAGCTGGCCCATACCTCTGTCCCCGGGACAGGTCAAGCAGCAGTGTGTCCACCACTACAGGGAACCCAGGCTAACCCACCACCCCAAGAACACCAGGGACCTGGGGGCTGTGGCAGTGGGCACACAGTTCAGGGGACAGAGGCACAGTTAAACCGGGGAACTGGGAGGTCTGCTGTGCGACAGGGGAGGACAGGCCCAGGGAACCCAGTCTCCACGAGGCCCTCTCCAACATCATGGGAGCGTACCATCATTCTCAGGAGACAATGGCAACGGTACTGGCCACGTTTCAGGAGACCCAGCGGCTGCAGGACGAACAGTATTTGGGGTTCAGGGAGGAACTCAAGTCCATCAATACCACCCTGGGCACCATTGTAGGGGTGCTGAAGGACCTCGTGGACACTAGGAGGGACACTCTGGCACAACAAGGGGCCCCTGACACTAGCCTGGACGATGAACTGCCCACCACCTCCGCCAGCGCTAGTGGACAGGAGGCACCACCACATGACCACGACACCAGCACCCCACCCCCTGCAGATGGTGAACCACCCCGCAAGTGGTCCCTGAGATCCAGGACAAAGACAGAGAACAATGCCAAGGCTCCCGCCAAGAAATGAGACCACCCTGAATGTCATCCTTCTGTCCCACTTTGTCACCCTGTCCATCCTTACACTGCCATTGCTCCACTTCCTATGCCCCTTTGGACAATGCACCTGTGAGACAAACAGACTGGACTCTGCCATGGACATTCCTCCACCATCACCCCTGACCATTTTACAATCCCCTCCACTATTTAGCACTTAAATAAACACCCTTGAATCACAAAACATTCTGGAGTCAGTCTGTGCTTTCACAAATGTGTATTTGCATAAACTGAGGGAAATAGCAATGTCCATTGTATTGTCAACATACCTATGTCACATAGCTCTAGTCCATGAGGTAACATAGCAGAGGTCACACAGTGGGACCCACATCTGTGAAATCGAAAGGGAAAGTGACAAATTAGGGTCCATACACTGGGTGAATGTGACAGACAGATGATAGGTCGAACAATTTCATCAGATGTAGGAGGCAGTGATGTCTTCTTACCTGTGTCTCACTGGAAGTATTGCTGGATCACGGTGTTTCTGTTGTCTATGTCCTCTTCTTCTGCCTCCTCTTCTTTACTGCCCACAGGCTCCACAGCTGCCACAAGACCTCCTTCTGGACCATCTTCCTGCAGAAAAGGCACCTGTCATCGCAAAGCCAAGTTGTGCAGCATACAGCAGGCCATGATGATCTGGCACACCTTCTTTGGTGAGTAGTATAGGGAACCACCTGTCATATGGAGGCACCTGAACCTGTCCGTCAGGAGGCCAAAGGTCCTCTCTATAACCCTCCTAGTTCGCCCATGTGCCTCATTGTAGCGTTCCTCTGCCCTTGCCCTGGGATTCCTCACTGGGGTCAGTAGCCATGACAGTTTGGAGTAGCCAGAGTCACCTGCAAATGTCGAGAGACAACTGTTAGACACACACTAACCATTAGGGACAACCCCAGACAACTATTCAAACTGTATAGGGTCCTTGTCCTCACCTAATAGCCACACACCGTGCCTCTGGAGTTGCCCCATCACATAAGGGATGCTGCTATTCCTCAGAATGTAAGCGTCATGCACTGAGCCAGGAAATTTGGCATTCACATGGGAGATGTTCTGGTCGGCCAAACACACCATCTGCACATTCATCGAATGGTAGCTCTTCCGGTTTCCGTACACCTGTTCACTCCTGCGGGGGGTACTAAGGCCACATGTGTCCCATCAATGGCACCTATGATGTTGGGGCTATGTCCCAGGGCATAGAAGTCACCTTTCACTGTAGGCAAATCCTCCACCTGAGGTAAAACGATGTAGCTGCACATGTGTTTCAGCATGGCAGACAACACTCTGGACAACACGTTTGAGAACATAGGCTGTGACATCCCTCATGCAATGGCCACTGTAGTTTGAAAAGACCCACTTGCCAGGAAATGGAGCACTGACAGGACCTGCACTTGAGGGGGGATTCCTGTGGGATGGCGGATAGCTGACATCAGGTCTGGCTCCAACTGGGCACACAGATTCTGGATTGTGGCACGATCAGGTCTGTAGGTGACAATTACATGTCGCTCTTCCATTGTCGACAGGTCCACCAGCGGTCTGTACACCGGAGGATGCCGCCATCTCATCACCTGCCCCAGCGGACTTGCTCTATGGATGAGAACAGCAAGCAGAGGGTCAGCCAACACTGAGGTACTAAAACAACAACTTTATTGCACACATTTGTCAATCCGCTATGTGCCTGTCTTAGTGTGTATGCAAGGCCTAGATATGTGTGACGCATTTAAAAATAATGCCATGTGGTCCCCTGGAATGGCGGCTGCCTGACCTGTAATGTGGGACAACGGGATATGAGGTAACTACGCTGGCGTTGTACACCGTCGTGGTAGGCAGTCGAAGACCGCGGCACAATCCTGCATTGGTTAACATTGGACCCTACGGGTCCCAGGAGCCAAAGACGATGTACGCCGGCGGTGACGGTACGCAACACCACGGACGTGACCGCCATTTTCTCTCTGTTCACTCACTTGATACATGATCTTCAACAGGAGAGGACCTACACTGCAAGTGCCGCTGTGACCTCAGTCTGGAAGCGACGATGGCTCATGTGTCTGGGGAAAGGGCCCCTGCCTTCACATCAGAGGAGTTGGATAAACTAGTGGATGGGGTCCTCCCCCAGTACACGCTACTCTACGGTCCTCCAGACAAACAGGTGAGCACACTGTGAGCATGCTGGATGGGCAATGCCTGTTTGGAGTGGGGGGGATGAGGCGTGCATGATCCGACAGTGAGTGTATGTGCGTCAGGGTAAGGGTGGGAATGTGGGCCAATGACTGAGACGGTCCGGACGATTAATGTTGTACCTTTTCCCCGTACTATTCCTGTAGGTCAGCGCCCACCAGAAGAAGGTTATTTGGCGTGCCCTCGCCAAGGACATCCGGGCCCTAGGGGTCCACCACAGACGGAGCACCCACTGCCGTAAAAGATGGGAGGACATTCGCCACTGGAGCAAGAAGGCGGCAGAGGCCCAGCTGGGGATGGCCTCCCAATGTCGGAGGGGTGCCCGTCGCACCATGAACCCCCTGATTTTCCAGATCCTGCCGGTGGCGTATCCGGAGTTGGATGGGCACTTGAGGGCATCACAGCAGCCACAAGGGGGTGAGTACAGTCACATCCATCTGACTCTGCGGGCATTGGAGGTTTCTGGGTGAGGGAGGTGGGCTGTGGGTTCCCCTAAGCTCGGGTGAGCCTTGTAGGCAAGGACCCTTTGTTAGGCAGGCTAAGTGGCACCCCAACCCCACCAGTAGTAAGATCCATCTACACCTAGTCAGGCTCCTGTGACTTCCATGTGTGCGGCAATCGGGCATAGGCCATGTACCCCATGTCCCTGTGAGGAATTAGGGAACTCTAAGTGCATGGCGTAGTGCAGAGGGCTGCTGTGTCTGTAGTGTCCACCAACGGTAGCGGTATTGCATGTACTGAACATGTCTTTCTACTTTCTTTCCCCAATTTTTGTGGTCTCCCTGTTCTTTTGTGCATTAGCATCATCAGGCAGAGGAACTGTGCCACCGGAGCAGGAGGGAGCTGCATACCACATGGCCCTGGAGGGCGAGACTACAGAGTCAGAATTCACCAGTGGGATGGAGGACGAGGGGAGCTCCACGGCGGGGACTGGAGCCGAGACCAGCGACACCGACTCCTCCTCTGATGGGAGCTCCCTTGGGGTGGCGGGACCCTCTCTGCCCCCCGCATCCACAGGTACAGCCGCCACCTCCCTACCAGCACCGCCCTCCCAGCAGCCCCTCAGCATGTGCCCTGTGGCCGCTCACCCAGGAGGGTGGGCATCTCCTTCGCCCCAGGCACCTGAGGCCCTGCCCCAGTCAGCCCTCAGTGAGGAGGCCATTGACCTCCTGAGATCCCTCACTGTTGGGCAGTTTACCATTCTGAATGCCATCCAGGGTGTAGAGAGGCAGTTGCAACAGAAAAATGCATACCTGGAGGGCATTCATTCTGGCCAGGCAGCCCAACAGCGAGCATTTCAGACTCTGGCCTCAGCAGTGATGGCAGCCATTGTCCCTGTGTCCAACCTCCCCCCTCCAACTTCTTCCACCCAGACCCAATCCCCAGTACCTCAGCCTATCCCAATCACACCATCAGACCAGCATGCACACACCTCAACACACAAGGGTAGCTCTGGCAAACATAACCACCACACATTCTACAGGCACTCACACAAGCATCAACCCATGCAAACATACCAACATCCACTGCCTCCACTGTGTACCCCTCCTCCATGTCTCCCTCCTCCCTCCCTGTCACGTCTCCACTCACACCTGCATGCACTACATCCTCAGCCACTACCTCCATCACCAGCACGCCCATCACCACACACTGCTCACGTGCAATCACCACCCCCACTACTATTCACACATCCCCTGTGTCATTTACCAGTGTGTCTGTGAGCCCTCCTCCCAAAGTACACAAACGCAGTCACACACCCACCCAACAGCCATCCACCTCACGACAGCCTCCAGCCCATGCACCTTCACCCAAAGTCAGCAAACGAACACCTCCTACAACCACCACCTCTTCCTCCACTCCCAAACCCCCTCCATCTACCCGTCCCAGTGTGTCTAAAAAACTTTTCTCGTCAAACCTTGACCTCCCCCACCCCTTCCGTCCCCTAGGGCCCGCCTTTCCAGGTCCCAACCCAGCACCTCAGCCACAACATCACCAGGCACAGTGGTGCCAGCAGTAACCGGATTCTGGAGTGCGCCAAGCAGCAGGGCTGTTAGTGTCCCTAGGAGCGAGGCCAAGGACATTCCCCCACCTCCAAAACAGAAGAAGTTGCCACATCCCGGATGTAGAAGGCCAAAACACCTACCACCAAGGGCTCAGCCAGGACAACAGTCGGGAGTGGCCATCATCCAAAGTGGGGAAGGGCCTGAGAAAGAAAGGCAAGTCAACGTCGCCGCCAACCTGCACGGCGGACAAGACCGCCACCGCCACATGCACCGCCGCCACTGGCACCGGCGCTAGCAGCCAAGATACTGAGCCCTGCAGCTGCACCATGGTCAGTGAGCCCGCCACTGGCACCACCGCTCATGACACCGCCGCCAGCACCAACGTCAGTGAGCCCACCACCAGCACCGCTGCTCATGACACCGCCGCCAGCACCAAGGTCAGTGAGCCCCCCACCAGCACCACCGCTCATGACACCGCCGCCAGCACCGAGGTCAGTGAGCCCCCCACCAGCACCGCTGCCCAATGACCGCCGCAAGCATCGCCGCTACTGAGCCTGCAGCCAACACCTCCAGCAGCCACGCCACATCCTGTGCGAGTGGCACCACCGCAGACATGGCTGCCATCCCCAGTGGTCATTCGTACGAGGCTGGTGGTCAGTTCCAGGGGCCTGGGCAGCTTCCATGCTACCCCACCGTCAGTGGAGTATCACATCCACTACCTCTGTCCTTGGCAGGATGGAGCACCCTGGGCAAAAAGCCCCCTCCAGAACCAGTGGAGAAAGGCATCCACTACCTCAGTCCTTGGCAGGATGAAGCACTCTGGGCACAAAGCCCCCTCCAGAACCAGTGGAGAAAGGCATCCACTACCTCAGTCCTTGGCAGGATAAAGCACTCTGGGCACAAAGCCCCCTCCAGAACCAGTGGGGGAAGACATCCACTTGAGAGACCGTGGCTTTGTATTCCCCAGGATAAAGCAGTGGGCAAACCACCCACTGAAGAGACTTGAGAGACTGTGGCTTTGCACTCCCCAGGATAAAGCAGTGGGCAAACCACCCACTTGAGAGACTGTGGCTTTGCACTCCCCAGGATACATCAGTGGGCATGGAGCCCCCTCGTGGAGCTGGCGTCATGCACTCATCCGGCTGAGATGCCCTCCCTTCCCTTCCCCCTGAGGTGCCTGTGTTTTTTTCGATCTGATGCCCCTGCAGTGTTATCTCTGTTTCGATCGGGTATCTTATGTGGGCCTCGCCCATGCATTTTGGGCCCAGTGGTGCACGGACTATATTGGTGCAGTACCTGGACTTTAATTCTTGGTGTACATATTTGTTTATAGTGTATATAAAATTTTGATTAATGGATTTTACATGATTACAATCGTTCAACTCATTTCCTTTTGTCATTGAATTCTTCCAGGGGGGGTTGGGGGGTGTAAATGTAATGTTTCAGCACATATTGGTGTGTGTGTTGTTGTGGGTGAGTGTGGGGGTGGGGGTTTTGCGTGTGTGTGTCACTCTCTTTTCCCTCCCCCCTCCCCTGTGTCATAGGTGCAGTACTCACCGTGGTCGTCGCCGCCATCGGTCGTGCTCCTGGTAGAGGAGTAGGAAGACAATTGCAGGGAACATTTGGAGTTCAGGCTCCATGGCGTCCTGGTTCCTCATGGAATGTGTAGAGGTGAGTGTTTTCCCTTCCAAGTCCTGTTGCAGCCGTGATTTTGTTTGCGTTGAATCCACCCCGGAAAAGGTGGCGGATTGGCCTGTCATAATAGTGTGGGCGGTACATTGCCTTCCACCTGTCTGTTGGCGGTGACCGCCATGCTGTTTGTTTGTACCGCCGTGGCAGTCGGAGTGTTAAAGTGGCTGTCTATGTTGGTGGTTTCGGCCACGGTCATAATTCCATTTTTTTTACCACCGGCCTGTTGGCGGTTTTACCGCCGCTTTACCACCGACCGCCAGGGTTGTAATGAGGGCCAAAGTGTAAAGCATTCAAGTATCACAGAACAGTAATTAAATAAAACACAGGAAACAGTTTAAAAATCCAAAACCAATCTATAAAGATAGGGAATATTTTTAGCTGTAAAATGACATAAAAACAAATAAAATTTGATAAGGGGAACCGAAGAAATGAATTTTTAAAGAATTAGGTGGTCATTACAACCCTGGCGGACGGTGTTAAAGCTGCGGTAATACCGCAAACTGGCCGGCGGACAAAAAAAGGGAATTACGACCCTGGCGGAAACCGCCAACTAAGACAGCCACTTTAACACATCGCCCGCCACGGCGGTACAGACAAACAGCACGGCGGTCACCGCCAACAGACAGGCGGAAGACAATGTACCGCCCACAATATCACAACACACCAATCCGCCACCTTTTCCGGGGCGGATTCACTGTGGATAAAAACACGGCGGAAACAGCTTGTGCTATGGGAAAACGCTCACCTCAACACATCCCACGAGGAACGAGGACACCATGGAGCCGGAACTACAAATCTTACCTGCCCTTGCATTCCTTCTCATCTACGACCAACAGCGACGTAGGCGCAGAACAAACCGGTGAGATACAGCACCTACGACACGGGGGAGCGGGGAGGCAAAAGTTACAAACACCCCCACCCTCGCATATTACAACATACACACCAATGCAGTCACAAAACTTTGTATTGTGCCAATATACTACTCATTAAAAAAATATATGGATATATATATATCACGAAATCAGTCAAAAATAAATGTACAATACAAGAAGTAGTGCAGAGATGTACACAACAATGTCCGTGCACCAACAGTCCCAAAATGCATGGGCGACGCCCACAATAGATACCTGACCAAAATCCGAGAGAACACTGCCGAGGCATCAGATAGAAACAATACAGGCACCTCAGGGGGAAGGGAAGGGGGGGCACCTCAGCCAGATAAATGCGAAGCCAGATCCACAACGGGGCTCCATGACCATTGATGTATCCTGGGGAGTGCAAAGCCACAGTCTCTCAAGTCACTTCAGTGGGTAGGTTGCCCACTGTGCCATCCTGGGGAGTGCAAAGCCACAGTCTCTCAAGTCTCTACAGTGGGTGGCTTGCCCACTGTTACATCCTGGGGAGTGCAAAGCCACAGTCTCTCAAGTCTCTACAGTGGGTGGCTTGCCCACTGTGCCATCCTGGGGAGTGCAAAGCCACAGTCTCTCAAGTCTCTACAGTGGGTGGCTTGCCCACTGTTACATCCTGGGGAGTGCAAAGCCACAGACTCTCAGCGGTGCTTAGCCATGGCGGTCTTTGCCTTGTTCAGCGGTCTTCACCATGGCGGTCTTTGCCCCGTTCAGCGGTCTTCACCATGGCGGTCTTTGCCCTGTTCAGCGGTCTTCACCATAGCGGTCTTTGCCCTGTTCAGCAGTCTTCACCATGGCAGTCTTGGCCTTGTTCAGCGGTGCTTAGCCTTGGCGGTCTTTGCCCTGTTCAGCGGTCTTCACCATGGCGGTCTTTGCCCTGTTCAGCGGTCTTCACCATGGCAGTCTTGGCCTTGTTCAGCGGTGCTTAGCCATGGCGGTCTTTGCCCTGTTCAGCGGTCTTCACCATGGTAGTCTTGGCCTTGTTCAGCGGTGCTTAGCCATGGCGGTCTTTGCCCTGTTCAGCGGTCTTCACCATGGCGGTCTTTGCCCTGTTCAGCGGTCTTCACCATGGCAGTCTTGGCCTTGTTCAGCGGTGCTTAGCCATGGCGGTCTTTGCCCTGTTCAGCGGTCTTCACCATGGCGGTCTTTGCCCTGTTCAGCGGTCTTCACCATGGCAGTCTTGGCCTTGTTCAGCGGTGCTTAGCCATGGCGGTCTTTGCCCTGTTCAGCGGTCTTCACCATGGCAGTCTTGGCCTTGTTCAGCGGTGCTTAGCCATGGCGGTCTTTGCCCTGTTCAGCGGTCTTCACCATGGCGGTCTTTGCCCTGTTCAGCGGTCTTCACCATGGCAGTCTTGGCCTTGTTCAGTGGTGCTTAGCCATGGCGGTTCTGGTGCGGATATTGGTGTGTGGCATTACGATCTCCACACTGGACATTGGTGTGTGGCATGACAAACTCCACACTGGACATTGGTGTGTGGCATGACGAACTCCACACTGGACATTGGTGTGTGGCATGACGAACTCCATACTGGACATTGGTGTGTGGCATGACGAAAAGTGGCATGACGAACTCCATACTGGACATTGGTGTGTGGCATGACGAACTCCACACTGGACGTTGGTGTGTGGCATGACGAACTCCATACTGGACATTGGTGTGTGGCATGACGAACTCCACACTGGACGTTGGTGTGTGGCATGACGAACTCCATACTGGACATTGGTGTGTGGCATGATGAACTCCACACTGGACGTTGGTGTGTGGCTTGACGTTCCATCATTGCCCAGCGAGGCTGTGGGATTCTGGACCCTCATGGGGTGTGACTCCGGCGGTGGTGGTGGTCTCCTGACCAGTGACGATACTTGAGCCCTCCTGGGCTATGACTCTGGCGGTGGTCTCCTGACCAGTAACGATACTTGAGCCCTCTTGGGCTGTGACTCCGGTGGTGGCGGTGGTCTCCTGACCAGTAACGATACTTGGGCCCTCCTGGGCTATGACTCTGGCGGTGGTCTCCTGACCAGTGACGATACTTGAGCCCTCCTGGGCTATGACTCTGGCGGTGGTCTCTGGACCAGTTACGATACTTGAGCCCTCCTGGGCTATGACTCTGGCGGTGGTCTCCTGACCAGTAACGATACTTGAGCCCTCCTGGGCTGTGACTCCGGCGGTGGCGGTGGTTTCCTGACCAGTAAAGATACTTGGGCCCTCCTGGGCTATGATTCTGGCGGTGGTCTCTGGACCAGTTACGATACTTGGGCCCTCCTGGGCTATGACTCTGGCGGTGGTCTCTGGACCATTTACGATACTTGAGCCCTCCTGGGCTGTGACTCCGGCGGTGGTCTCCTGACCAGTAACGATACTTGGGCCCTCCTGGGCTGTGACTCTGGCGGTGGTCTCTGGACCAGTTACGATACTTGGGCCCTCCTGGGCTATGACTCAGGCGGTGGTCTCCTGACCAGTGACGATACTTGGGCCCTCCTGGGCTGTGACTCTGGCGGTGGTCTCCTGACCAGTAACGACGGTGCTGGCGGTTGTGTCTGGACCGCCGGAAATGATGGCGCACTTCTCCGCCGTGACACTCACAACAGGTTGGGGAGACTTCCTCGGGACCTTCCCCACCTTCTTTTGAGTTACAGATGACTCACCAATCGCCTTGGATCCCATGTCACTGTTTGTCCCACCAGGAGTCTTGACACGGTCCCGTCGTCCACTCTCCAATTTCGGAGCCTTTACAGGGGGTGGGCTGACAGTGCCTTGGCTCCGGGTCCTACTGCCTGCCCTGGAGGTCGGGGCACTCCAAAAACCTGGTACACGCACCACTGGTACTGGAGGCTTTTTGGCTGAGGCGCTACGACGGGACTGATAAATTGGAGGGGGGTGGGGGCAAAAAGGTCAATTTGACATAGGGACAGTTTCTGACGTACACTGGGATGGGTAGCTGGAGGGGCTCTGGGAGTGGAGGAAGAGGAGGTGGTTGTAGGAGGTTTCACTTTAGCTGTTTTGGGTGCAGGTGCAGGTACTGGAGGCTGTCGTGAGGTGGATGGATGTTGGGTGAGTGATTGCCGGCGTTTGTGTACTTTGGGAGGGGGCGTCACAGACAAACTGGGAGGGGACGTGTAAATGGCAGTGGAGGTGGTGAGTGCAGGTGAGCGGCTTGTGGTGCTGGGTGTCCTGGTGCAAGTCCTAGTGCCTGTATATGTGGTGCATGCAGGTGTGTGTGTAGACGACACTGGGAGGGAGGAGGGAGAAGAGGAGGAGGGGGACACAGTGGAGACAGTGGATGTTGCTGTGTCTGTATGAGTCTGATGCTTGTGTGAGTGCCTGTGGTGTGTGTGGTGCCTATGTTCGCTTGAGCTACTTGTGTGTGTTGACTTGTGTGCATGCTGGTCTGTAGGTGTGCTTGGGATGGGCTGGGGTACAGGGGATTGGGTCTGGGTGGAGGAAGTTGGAGGGGGGACAATGGCTGCCATCAGTGCTGAGGCCAGAGATTGCAGGGTTTGCTGAAGGACAGCCTGACCAGAATGAATGCCTTCCAGGAATGCATTACCGTGTTTCAACTCTCGTTCTACACCCTGGATGGCATTCACAATGGTAGACTGCCCAACAGTGAGTGACCTGAGGAGGTCAATGGCCTCCTCACTGAGGGCAGCTGGGGTGACTGGGGCAGGGCCTGAGGTGCCTGGGGCGAAGGTGATGCCCACCCTCCTGGATGAGTGGGCACGGGGCAAACGCTGAGGGGCTGCTGGGAGGGCGGTGCTGGTAGGGGAGGTGGCGGCTGTACCTGTAGAAGTGGGGCGCACAGATGGTGCCGCCACCATAGGGGAGCTCTCATCGGCGGACGAGTCCATGTCGCTGTTTGGTGATCCTGTGGCCGATGTGAAGCTCCCCTCGCCCTCCGTCACACTGGTGAATTCAGAGTCTGTGGTGTGGCCCTCCATGGCCATGTGGGATGCAGCTCCCTCGTGCTCCGGTGCCACTGTACCTCCGCCTGTTGATGCTGATGTACAGAAGGACAGGGAGAGCAGAAAAAGGGTGGAGACAGAAGAAAGAGAGTTTTAGTGCATGGCATACCGCTACCGTTGGCGGACAAGAAAACGCAGCAGCCCCCTGCTCCTGCCCTCTGCACATGCAATTTCTGGGATATGGCCTACATGGCAATGGTAGAAATCTGCCCACAAGGATGGCAAAGGGGCAACTCTACATCAATTTGCCTTTTTTTTTTTTGCTGGGGTAGAGTGCCACATGGCCTACATAACGGAGGGGCCTTGCCTACCTAACTCGCCCTGGCCTAGGGACACGCACAGCCCACCACCCCCACCCAGACAGCTCCTCTGCACGCAAAGTCCACAGGATGAGGTTGTACTCACCCCCTTGTGTCTGCTGTGATGTCCTTAAGCGCCCATCCAACTCCGGGTAGGCCACCGCCAGGATCCGGAACATCAGGGGGGTCATGGTGCGACGGGCACCCCTCCCACGTTGGGAGGCCATCCCCAGCTGAGCCTCCGCCGTCTTCTTGCTGCAGCGGCGAATGTCCTTCCATCTCTTACGGCAGTGGGTGCCCCGTCTCTGGTGGGCCCCAAGGGTCCGGACTTCCTTGGCGATGGCACGCCTAATGTCCCTCTTCTGGTGGGCGCTGACCTACATGACATGCACAAGGAAAGAGGAACAGTCATTACCTACAGCACCGTCGTTGTAATTGCCCCCTCCCAACTCTATCCCTGTGGCCCATTCATCCCCATGCATGACTGTTCTATGTACTATGCCCCCTTCCCTCATCCACCCAGCCCTCTCCACCCAGGCCTAGCCCATACAACGTGCTCCCTGTGTACTAACCTGTTGGTCTGGAGGACAGTAGAGTAGCGTATACTGGGGGAGGACCCCATCCACAAGTTTCTCCAACTCCTGTGCAGTGAAGGCAGGGGCCCTTTCCCCAGACGCAGCAGCCATCGTCGCTTCCAGACCGAGGTCACAGCAGCACTAGCAGTGTAGGTCCTTGTAGGAAGTTGGCTCTGTATGTGCTATTTCAAAGTAAGGAATAGCATGCACAGAGTCCAAGGGTTCCCCTTAGAGGTAAAATAGTGGTAAAAAGAGATAATACTAATGCTCTATTTTGTGGTAGTGTGGTCGAGCAGTAGGCTTATCCAAGGAGTAGTGTTAAGCATTTGTTGTACATACCCATAGACAATAAATGAGGTACACACACTCAGAGACAAATCCAGCCAATAGGTTTTGTATAGAAAAATATATTTTCTTAGTTTATTTTAAGAACCACAGGTTCAAATTTAACATGTAATATCTTGTTTGAAAGGTATTGCAGGTAAGTACATTAGGAACTTTGAACCATTTCAATTGCATGTATACTTTTCAAGTTATTCACAAATAGCTATATTAAAAGTGGACACAGTGCAATTTTCACAGTTCCTGGGGGAGGTAAGTTTGTGTTAGTTTTACCAGGTAAGTAAGACACTTACAGGGTTCAGTTCTTGGTCCAAGGTAGCCCACCGTTGGGGGTTCAGAGCAACCCCAAAGTTACCACACCAGCAGCTCAGGGCCGGTCAGGTGCAGAGTTCAAAGTGGTGCCCAAAACGCATAGGCTTCAATGGAGAGAAGGGGGTGCCCCGGTTCCAGTCTGCCAGCAGGTAAGTATCCGCGTCTTCGGAGGGCAGACCAGGGGGGTTTTGTAGGGCACCGGGGGGGACACAAGCCCACACAGAAATGTCACCCTCAGCGGCGCGGGGGCGGCCGGGTGCAGTGTTAGAACAAGCGTCGGGTTCGCAATGGAAGTCAATGAGAGATCAAGGGATCTCTTCAGCGCTGCAGGCAGGCAAGGGGGGGCTTCCTCGGGGAAACCTCCACTTGGGCAAGGGAGAGGGACTCCTGGGGGTCACTTCTGCAGTGAAAGTCCGGTCCTTCAGGTCCTGGGGGCTGCGGGTGCAGGGTCTTTTCCAGGCGTCGGGACTTAGGTTTCAGAGAGTCGCGGTCAGGGGAAGCCTCGGTATTTCCCTCTGCAGGCGGCGCTGTGGGGGCTCAGGGGGGACAGGTTTTGGTACTCACAGTCGTAGAGTAGTCCGGGGGTCCTCCCTGAGGTGTTGGTCCTCCACCAGCTGAGTCGGGGTCGCCGGGTGCAGTGTTGCAAGTCTCACGCTTCTTGCGGGGAGTTTGCAGGGTTCTTTAAAGCTGCTCCTTTGGATAAAGTTGCAGTCTTTTTGGAGCAGGTCCGCTGTCCTCGGGAGTTTCTTGTCGTCGTCGAAGCAGGGCAGTCCTCAGAGGAGTCAGAGGTCGCTGGTCCCTTTGGAAGGCGTCGCTGGAGCAGAGTTCTTTGGAAGGCAGGAGACAGGCCGGTGAGTTTCTGGAGCCAAGGCAGTTGTTGTCTTCTGGTCTTCCTCTGCAGGGGTTTTCAGCTAGGCAGTCCTTCTTCTTGTAGTTGCAGGAATCTAATTTCTAGTTCAGGGAGAGCCCTTAAATACTAAATTTAAGGGCGTGTTTAGGTCTGGGGGGTTAGTAGCCAATGGCTACTAGCCCTGAGGGTGGGTACACCCTCTTTGTGCCTCCTCCCAAGGGGAGGGGGTCACATCCCTAATCCTATTGGGGGAATCCTCCATCTGCAAAATGGAGGATTTCTAAAAGTTAGAGTCACCTCAGCTCAGGACACCTTAGGGGCTGTCCTGACTGGCCAGTGACGACTCCTTGTTATTCTCATTATTTTCTCCGGCCTTGCCGCCAAAAGTGGGGGCCGGGGCCGGAGGGGGCGGGCAACTCCACTAGCTGGAGTGTCCTGCGGTGCTGTGACAAAGGGGTGAGCCTTTGAGGCTCACCGCCAGGTGTTACAGCTCCTGCCTGGGGGAGGTGTTAGCATCTCCACCCAGTGCAGGCTTTGTTACTGGCCTCAGAGTGACAAAGGCACTCTCCCCATGGGGCCAGCAACATGTCTCTAGTGTGGCAGGCTGCTGGAACCAGTCAGCCTACACAGATAGTCGGTTAAGTTTCAGGGGGCACCTCTAAGGTGCCCTCTGTGGTGTATTTTACAATAAAATGTACACTGGCATCAGTGTGCATGTATTGTGCTGAGAAGTTTGATACCAAACTTCCCAGTTTTCAGTGTAGCCATTATGGTGCTGTGGAGTTCGTGTAAAACGGACTCCCAGACCATATACTCTTATGGCTACCCTGCACTTACAATGTCTAAGGTTTTGCTTAGACACTGTAGGGGCACAGTGCTCATGCACTGGTACCCTCACCTATGGTATAGTGCACCCTGCCTTAGGGCTGTAAGGCCTGCTAGAGGGGTGTCTTACCTATACTGCATAGGCAGTGAGAGGCTGGCATGGCACCCTGAGGGGAGTGCCATGTCGACTTACTCATTTTGTTCTCACTAGCACACACAAGCTGGTAAGCAGTGTGTCTGTGCTGGGTGAGGGGTCTCTAGGGTGGCATAATACATGCTGCAGCCCTTAGAGACCTTCCCTGGCATCAGGGCCCTTGGTACCAGAGGTACCAGTTACAAGGGACTTATCTGGGTGCCAGGGTGTACCAATTGTGGAATCAAAAGTACAGGTTAGGGAAAGAACACTGGTGCTGGGGCCTGGTTAGCAGGCCTCAGCACACTTTCAATTCAAAACATAGCATCAGCAAAGGCAAAAAGTCAGGGGGTAACCATGCCAAGGAGGCATTTCCTTACACAACCCCCCCCCAAACGAAAGAGGATGAGACTAACCTTTCCCAAGAGAGTCTTCATTGTCTAAGTGGAAGAACCTGGAAAGGCCATCTGCATTGGCATGGGCAGTCCCAGGTCTGTGTTCCACTATAAAGTCCATTCCCTGTAGGGAGATGGACCACCTCAACAGTTTTGGATTTTCACCTTTCATTTGCATCAGCCATCTGAGAGGTCTGTGGTCAGTCTGAACTAGGAAGTGAGTACCAAAGAGGTATGGTCTCAGCTTCTTCAGGGACCAAACCACAGCAAAGGCCTCCCTCTCAATGGCACTCCAACGCTGCTCCCTGGGGAGTAACCTCCTGCTAATGAAAGCAACAGGCTGGTCAAGGCCATCATCATTTGTTTGGGACAAAACTGCCCCTATCCCATGTTCAGAGGCATCTGTTTGCACAATGAACTGCTTGGAGTAATCTGGAGCTTTTAGAACTGGTGCTGTGCACATAGCTTGCTTCAGGGTGTCAAAGGCCTGTTGGCATTCTACAGTCCAGTTTACTTTCTGGGGCATTTTCTTGGAGGTGAGTTCTGTGAGGGCTGTCACAATGGATCCATATCCCTTCACAAACCTCCTATAGTACCCAGTCAAGCCAAGGAATGCCCTGACTTGAGTCTGGGTTTTTGGAGCTGCCCAGTCCAGAATAGTCTGGATCTTAGGCTGGAGTGGCTGAACTTGGCCTCCACCTACAAGGTGTCCCAAGTAAACCACAGTTCCCTGCCCTATCTGGCATTTGGATGCCTTGATAGAGAGGCCTGCAGATTGCAGGGCCTTCAAAACCTTCTTCAGGTGGACCAGGTGATCCTGCCAGGTGGAGCTGAAGACAGCAATATCATCAAGATAAGCTGCACTAAAGGATTCCAGCCCAGCAAGGACTTGATTCACCAACCTTTGGAAGGTGGCAGGGGCATTCTTTAAACCAAAGGGCATAACAGTGAACTGATAATGCCCATCAGGTGTGGAGAATGCTGTCTTTTCTTTTGCTCCAGGGGCCATTTTGATTTGCCAGTACCCTGCTGTTAAGTCAAAGGTACTTATGAATTTGGCAGCCCCTAATTTGTCTATTAGCTCATCAGCTCTAGGAATGGGATGAGCATCTGTCTTTGTGACAGAGTTGAGACCTCTGTAGTCCACACAAAACCTCATCTCTCTCTTTCCTTCTTTGGTGTGAGGTTTGGGGACTAAGACCACTGGGCTAGCCCAGGGGCTGTCAGAGTACTCAATTACTCCCAATTCCAGCATCTTGTGGACTTCCACCTTGATGCTTTCCTTAACTTGGTCAGACTGTCTAAATATTTTGTTTTTGACAGGCATGCTGTCTCCTGTGTCCACATCATGGGTACACAGGTGTGTCTGACCAGGGGTTAGGGAAAAGAGTTCAGCCAACTGCTGCAGGACCTTCCTGCAGTCAGACTGCTGTTGGCTAGAGAGGGTGTCTGAGTAGATCACTCCATCTACTGAGCCATCTTTAGGGTCTGATGAGAGGAGATCAGGGAGAGGTTCACTCTCAGCTTCCTGGTCCTCATCTGTTACCATCAACAGATTTACATCAGCCCTGTCATGGAAGAGCTTAAGGCGGTTCACATGGATCACCCTCTTGGGGCTCCTGCTTGTGCCCAGGTCCACCAGGTAGGTGACCTGACTCTTCCTTTCTAGTACTGGGTAAGGGCCACTCCATTTGTCCTGGAGTGCCCTGGGAGCCACAGGCTCCAGAACCCAGACTTTCTGCCCTGGTTGAAATTCAACCAGTGCAGCCTTTTGGTCATACCACAACTTCTGGAGTTGTTGGCTGGCCTCAAGGTTTTTACTTGCCTTTTCCATGTACTCTGCCATCCTGGAGCGAAGGCCAAGTACATAGTCCACTATGTCTTGTTTAGGCTCATGAAGAGGTCTCTCCCAGCCTTCTTTAACAAGAGCAAGTGGTCCCCTTACAGGGTGGCCAAACAGAAGTTCAAAGGGTGAGAATCCTACTCCCTTCTGAGGCACCTCTCTGTAAGCGAAAAGCAGACATGGCAGGAGGACATCCCATCTCCTTTTGAGTTTTTCTGGGAGCCCCATGATCATGCCCTTTAATGTCTTGTTGAATCTCTCAACAAGGCCATTAGTTTGTGGATGATATGGTGTAGTGAATTTATAAGTCACTCCACACTCATTCCACAGGTGTTTTAGGTAAGCTGACATGAAGTTGGTACCTCTGTCAGAAACCACCTCCTTAGGGAAACCCACTCTGGTAAAGATACCAATGAGGGCCTTGGCTACTGCAGGGGCAGTAGTCGACCTAAGGGGAATAGCTTCAGGATACCTAGTAGCATGATCCACTACTACTAGGATGTACATATTTCCTGAGGCTGTGGGAGGTTCTAGTGGACCAACTATGTCCACACCCACTCTTTCAAAGGGGACCCCCACCACTGGAAGTGGAATGAGGGGGGCCTTTGGATGCCCACCTGTCTTACCACTGGCTTGACAGGTGGGGCAGGAGAGGCAAAACTCCTTAACCTTCTGGGACATATTGGGCCAGTAGAAGTGGTTGACTAACCTCTCCCACGTCTTGGTTTGTCCCAAATGCCCAGCAAGGGGAATATCATGGGCTAAGGTCAGAATAAACTCTCTGAAACCCTGAGGCACTACCACTCTCCTAGTGGCACCAGGTTTGGGATCTCTTGCCTCAGTGTACAGGAGTCCATCTTCCCAATAGACCCTATGTGTTCCATTTTTCTTGCCTTTGGACTCTTCAGCAGCTTGCTGCCTAAGGCCTTCAAGAGAGGGACAGGTTTCTTGTCCCTTACACAACTCTTCCCTTGAGGGTCCCCCTGGGCCCAAGAGCTCAACCTGATAAGGTTCCAGCTCCATAGGCTCAGTTCCCTCAGAGGGCAGAACTTCTTCCTGAGAAGAGAGGTTCTCTTTTTGGTGTTGTGTTGCAGCTGGTTTCCCAGCTGACTTTCCTTGTCTCTTGGTAGGCTGGGCCATTTTTCCAGACTCCAGCTCTACTTTTTCACCCTGTGCCTTGCACTGTGCCCTAGTCTTGACACACACCAGTTCAGGGATACCCAGCATGGCTGCATGGGTTTTCAGTTCTACCTCAGCCCATGCTGAGGACTCCAGGTCATTTCCAAGCAAACAGTCTACTGGGATATTTGAGGAGACCACCACCTGTTTCAGGCCATTGACCCCTCCCCACTCTAAAGTTACCATAGCCATGGGATGTACTTTAGTCTGATTGTCAGCGTTGGTGACTGGATAAGTTTGTCCAGTCAGGTATTGGCCAGGGGAAACCAGTTTCTCTGTCACCATAGTGACACTGGCACCTGTATCCCTCAGGCCCTCTACACTTGTCCCATTAATTAAGAGCTGCTGCCTGTATTTTTGCATGTTAGGGGGCCAGGCAGCCAGTGTGGCTAAATCCACCCCACCCTCAGAGACTAATGTAGCTTCAGTGTGACACCTGATTTGCTCTGGGCACACTGTTGATCCCACTTGGAGACTGGCCATTCCAGTTTTAGCTGGATGGGAGTTAGAAGTGGTATCTTTCTTGGGACAGGCCTTGTCTCCAGTTTGGTGTCCAGACTGACTACAGTTACGACACCAGGCCTTTTTGGGATCAAAGTTTTTACCTTTGTACCCAGAATTGTTTTGTGAAAAGGCTCTGGGCCCACCCTCCTGTGCAGGTTTTTGGGGGCCTGTAGAAGACTCTTTACTATCTTTGTTTTTGGCTGTCTCACCACCTTTCCCCTGGGGAGGTTTTGTGACCCCTTTCTTTTGGTCACCCCCTGTGGAAGTTTTGGACACCCTAGTCTTGACCCAATGGTCCGCCTTCTTTCCCAATTCTTGGGGAGAAATTGGTCCTAGGTCCACCAGATGCTGATGCAGTTTATCATTGAAACAATTACTTAATAGGTGTTCTTTCACAAATAAATTGTACAGCCCATCATAATCATTTACACCATTTCCTTGAATCCAACCATCTAGTGTTTTTACTGAGTAGTCTACAAAGTCAACCCAGGTCTGGCTCGAGGATTTTTGAGCCCCCCTGAATCTAATCCTATACTCCTCAGTGGAGAATCCAAAGCCCTCAATCAGGGTACCCTTCATGAGGTCATAAGATTCTGCATCTTTTTTAGAGAGTGTGAGGAGTCTATCCCTACACTTTCCTGTGAACATTTCCCAAAGGAGAGCACCCCAGTGAGATTTGTTCACTTTTCTGGTTTCACAAGCCCTCTCAAAAGCTGTGAACCATTTGGTGATGTCATCACCATCTTCATATTTAGTTACAATCCCTTTGGGGATTTTCAACATGTCAGGAGAATCTCTGACCCTAGTTATGTTGCTGCCACCATTGATGGGTCCTAGGCCCATCTCTTGTCTTTCCCTTTCTATGGCTAGGATCTGTCTTTCCAAAGCCAATCTTTTGGCCATCCTGGCTAACTGGATGTCCTCTTCACTGGAGTTATCCTCAGTGATTTCAGAGTTGTTGGTCCCTCCTGTGAGGGAACCAGCATCTCTGACTATTATTTGTGGAGTCAGGGCTTGAGAAGCCCTGTTCTCCCTAGATAGGACTGGTGGGGGGGAATCACCCTCCAAGTCACTATCATCATCCTCTGTGTTGCCATCCTCAGAGGGGTTGGCTCTTTCAAACTCTGCCAACAGCTCCTGGAGCTGTAGTTTGGAAGGTCTGGAGCCCATTGCTATTTTCTTTAGTTTACAGAGTGACCTTAGCTCTCTCATCTGTAGATGGAGGTAAGGTGTGGTGTCAAGTTCCACCACATTCACATCTGTATTAGACATTATGCTTCTAAAAGTTGGAATACTTTTTAAGAAACTAAAACTAGTTCTAGGTTCTAATTCAAACTTTCAAAAACTTTTGAACTCTAAAAGAAATGCTAACAGGGACTAACACAAGGCCCTAGCAGGACTTTTAAGAATTTAGAAAACTTTTCAAATTGCAAAAATCAATTTCTAATGACAATTTTGGAATTTGTCGTGTGATCAGGTATTGGCTGAGTAGTCCAGCAAATGCAAAGTCTTGTACCCCACCGCTGATCCACCAATGTAGGAAGTTGGCTCTGTATGTGCTATTTCAAAGTAAGGAATAGCATGCACAGAGTCCAAGGGTTCCCCTTAGAGGTAAAATAGTGGTAAAAAGAGATAATACTAATGCTCTATTTTGTGGTAGCGTGGTCGAGCAGTAGGCTTATCCAAGGAGTAGTGTTAAGCATTTGTTGTACATACCCATAGACAATAAATGAGGTACACACACTCAGAGACAAATCCAGCCAATAGGTTTTGTATAGAAAAATATCTTTTCTTAGTTTATTTTAAGAACCACAGGTTCAAATTTAACATGTAATATCTTGTTTGAAAGGTATTGCAGGTAAGTACATTAGGAACTTTGAACCATTTCAATTGCATGTATACTTTTCAAGTTATTCACAAATAGCTATTTTAAAAGTGGACACAGTGCAATTTTCACAGTTCCTGGGGGAGGTAAGTTTTTGTTAGTTTTACCAGGTAAGTAAGACACTTACAGGATTCAGTTCTTGGTCCAAGGTAGCCCACCGTTGGGGGTTCAGAGCAACCCCAAAGTTAACACACCAGCAGCTCAGGGCCGGTCAGGTGCAGAGTTCAAAGTGGTGCCCAAAACGCATAGGCTTCAAAGGAGAGAAGGGGGTGCCCCGGTTCCAGTCTGCCAGCAGGTAAGTACCCGCGTCTTCGGAGGGCAGACCAGGGGGGTTTTGTAGGGCACCGGGGGGGAACACAAGCCCACACAGAAATTTCACCCTCAGCGGCGCGGGGGCGGCCGGGTGCAGTGTTAGAACAAGCGTCGGGTTCGCAATGGAAGTCAATGAGAGATCAAGGGATCTCTTCAGCGCTGCAGGCAGGCAAGGGGGGGCTTCCTCGGGGAAACCTCCACTTGGGCAAGGGAGAGGGACTCCTGGGGGTCACTTCTGCAGTGAAAGTCCGGTCCTTCAGGTCCTGGGGGCTGCGGGTGCAGGGTCTTTTCCAGGCGTCGGGACTTAGGTTTCAGAGAGTCACGGTCAGGGGAAGCCTCGGGATTTCCCTCTGCAGGCGGCGCTGTGGGGGCTCAGGGGGGACAGGTTTTGGTACTCACAGTCGTAGAGTAGTCCGGGGGTCCTCCCTGAGGTGTTGGTCCTCCACCAGCCGAGTCGGGGTCGCCGGGTGCAGTGTTGCAAGTCTCACGCTTCTTGCGGGGAGTTTGCAGGGTTCTTTAAAGCTGCTCCTTTGGATAAAGTTGCAGTCTTTTTGGAGCAGGTCCGCTGTCCTCGGGAGTTTCTTGTCGTCGTCGAAGCAGGGCAGTCCTCAGAGGAGTCAGAGGTCGCTGGTCCCTTTGGAAGGCGTCGCTGGAGCAGAGTTCTTTGGAAGGCAGGAGACAGGCCGGTGAGTTTCTGGAGCCAAGGCAGTTGTTGTCTTCTGGTCTTCCTCTGCAGGGGTTTTCAGCTAGGCAGTCCTTCTTCTTGTAGTTGCAGGAATCTAATTTCTAGGTTCAGGGAGAGCCCTTAAATACTAAATTTAAGGGCGTGTTTAGGTCTGGGGGGTTAGTAGCCAATGGCTACTAGCCCTGAGGGTGGGTACACCCTCTTTGTGCCTCCTCCCAAGGGGAGGGGGTCACATCCCTAATCCTATTGGGGGAATCCTCCATCTGCAAGATGGAGGATTTCTAAAAGTTAGAGTCACCTCAGCTCAGGACACCATAGGGGCTGTCCTGACTGGCCAGTGACTCCTCCTTGTTATTCTCATTATTTTCTCCGGCCTTGCCGCCAAAAGTGGGGGCCGGGGCCGGAGGGGGCGGGCAACTCCACTAGCTGGAGTGTCCTGCGGTGCTGTGACAAAGGGGTGAGCCTTTGAGGCTCACCGCCAGGTGTTACAGCTCCTGCCTGGGGGAGGTGTTAGCATCTCCACCCAGTGCAGGCTTTGTTACTGGCCTCAGAGTGACAAAGGCACTCTCCCCATGGGGCCAGCAACATGTCTCTAGTGTGGCAGGCTGCTGGAACCAGTCAGCCTACACAGATAGTCGGTTAAGTTTCAGGGGGCACCTCTAAGGTGCCCTCTGTGGTGTATTTTACAATAAAATGTACACTGGCATCAGTGTGCATTTATTGTGCTGAGAAGTTTGATACCAAACTTCCCAGTTTTCAGTGTAGCCATTATGGTGCTGTGGAGTTCGTGTAAAACGGACTCCCAGACCATATACTCTTATGGCTACCCTGCACTTACAATGTCTAAGGTTTTGCTTAGACACTGTAGGGGCACAGTGCTCATGCACTGGTACCCTCACCTATGGTATAGTGCACCCTGCCTTAGGGCTGTAAGGCCTGCTAGAGGGGTGTCTTACCTATACTGCATAGGCAGTGAGAGGCTGGCATGGCACCCTGAGGGGAGTGCCATGTCGACTTACTCATTTTGTTCTCACTAGCACACACAAGCTGGTAAGCAGTGTGTCTGTGCTGGGTGAGGGGTCTCTAGGGTGGCATAATACATGCTGCAGCCCTTAGAGACCTTCCCTGGCATCAGGGCCCTTGGTACCAGAGGTACCAGTTACAAGGGACTTATCTGGGTGCCAGGGTGTACCAATTGTGGAATCAAAAGTACAGGTTAGGGAAAGAACACTGGTGCTGGGGCCTGGTTAGCAGGCCTCAGCACACTTTCAATTCAAAACATAGCATCAGCAAAGGCAAAAAGTCAGGGGGTAACCATGCCAAGGAGGCATTTCCTTACAGTCCTCTCCTGTCGAAGGTCAGGTATCTAGTGATTGAAGAGATAGAAAATGGTGGTGACGTCGGCAGCAGTGACGTCCGCGGCGGTGCGCATCATCACCGCCAGCGCACCTGTTCATTGGCTCCTGGGACCCATAGGGTCCAATGTTAACCAATGAAGCATTGCGCCGCGCTCTACGACCGCCTACCGCGACGGTGTTCAACGCCAGCGCAGTTACGCCACAATTCCAATGTCCCAGTTTAGAGGTCAGGAAGCCGCCATTTCAGGGGCCCACATGGCTTCAATTACTACTGCGTCACACATACCGAGGCCTACACTCAAAACCTTTCCCGGATGGGTTAATTGTCTGGTGTAGTCTTGTGTGTGACTGTGGGTACATACCTGGAGGAATGCTGACAGTTTCTTCGCTGTTGTCCTTCTTAGGCACCATCAGTTGGGACGTATTGGAAGATGGCGGAATCCGCCGGTGTACCGACCGCTGGTGGACCTGTTGACAATGGAAGAGCGACATGTCATCTTGACCTATCGGTTTGACCGTGCCACAATCCAGGAACTACGTACCCAGTTGGAGCCAGACCTGATGTCACCAATCCGCCATCCGACTGGAATCCCCCCTGACATGCAGGTGCTGTCAGTGCTCCATTTCCTTGCAAGTGGGTCTTTTCAGACAACTGTGGCCATGGCATCAGGGATGTCCCAGCCTATGTTTTCCAACGTCTTGTCCAGAGTGTTGTCTGCCCTGCTGAAACACGTAAGGAGATACATCATTTTCCCTGAGGTGGTGGATTTGCCTACAGTGAAAGGTGACTTCTATGCCCTTGGACATATCCCCAACGTCATATGTGCCATTGATGGGACCCATGTAGCTCTGGTCCCCCCACGCAGGAATGAACAGGTGTACAGGAACAGGAAGAGTTATCATTCCATGAATGTCCAGATGGTCTGTTTGGCAGACCAGTACATCTCGCAGGTAAATGCAATGTTCCCTGGCTCAGTGCATGACGCCTACATCCTGCGGAATAGCAGCATCCCTGATATGATGGGTGAACTCCAGAGGCACCGTGTATGGCTATTGGGGGACTCTGGTTACCCCAACCTGTCCTGGCTACTGACCCCAGTGAGGAATCCCAGGACCAGGGCAGAGGAACGGTACAATGAGGCCCATGGGCGGACTAGGAGGGTGATCGAGCGGACCTTCGGCTCCTGAAGGCCAGGTTCAGGTGTCTCCATATGACAGGTGGGACCCTATTCTACTCACCGAAGAAGGTGTGCGACATCATCATCGCCTGCTCCATGCTTCATAACTTGGCATTGCGACGCCAGGTACCTTTTCTGCAGGAGGATGATCCAGATGACGGTGTTGTTGCAGCGGTTGAGCCTGTGGAGCCTGTGGACAGTGATGAGGATGAAGATGATGAAGATGAAAACGACAACAGGGAGTCAGTCATACAGCAATATTTTCAATGAGACACAGGTGAGTACAATTTCATGTTTCACATCATATTACATTTCACACGTCTACCTCTATCCTGTACCTACATTTCACTCCCTATTTGGTAACTGAGTTGTCCCCTTCCATTTCAGTTTCAGTAATGTGGTAACCTACGTGTCAACAGCTTGCACCCTTGAAAGGCTTGTGATGTGTGACATTGGTATGTTGACCTTTTAATGGGTAACCTTTTTTAACATTGTAATTGACAATACAAAGTTCACAATCATTGACTGACTCCAATATTATTGAGGTTTCAAGGGTGTTTATTGAAGTGCATAAAAATGTAGGGGGTTTGTGAAATGGGGAGAGGTCATGGTGGAAGAATGTCCATGGCAGAGTCCAGTCTATTAGTCTCACAGGTACATTGCACATCTGGCCACTGGAAGTGGAGCTGGGGCAGTTCCAAGCTGGACAGGGTAACAAAGTGGGACAGGGGGGGGACAATCAGGGTGGTCTTATTTCCTGGCGGGGGTCTTGCCATCTTGCTCTGTCCTGTTCCTGGATCTCAGGGCCCGCTTTCGTGGTGGTTGTCCGTCTGCAGGGGGTGGGGTGCTGGTGTGTTGGTCCTGTGGCGGGGCGTCCTGTCCACTAGCACCGGCGGAGGTGGTGGGCATTTCATCATCCTGGCTAGTGTCAGGGGCCCCTTGGAGTGCCACGGTGTCCCTCAAGGTCTTTTGAATGTCCGTCAGCACCCCTACGATGGTGCCCAGGGCGGAGCTGATGGTCCTGAGCTCCTCCCTGAACCCCAAATACTGCTCCTCCTGCAGACGCAGGGTCTCCTGCAACTTGTCCAGGACCGTTGCCATCGTCTCCTGGGAGTGGTGGTATGCTCCCATGATGGAAGATAGGGCCTCGTTGAGAGTAGGTTACCTTGGCCTGTCCTCCCCCTGTCGCATAGCAGCCCTCCCAGTTCCCCGATGTTCCTGATCCTCCATCCCCTGGACCGTGTGCCCACTACCACTGCCCCCAGGTCCCTGTTGTTGTTGGGGTGGTGGGTTACCCTGGGTGCCCTGTAGTGGTGGACACACCGCTGATTGACCTGTCCTGGGTAGGGAGGTATGGGCCCGCTGGGTGGGTGCTGTGCTGGGGTTACCAGAGGGTGTAAGCTCGGTGTTGGGTTGTGGCTGGGAAAGGGAAACCGACTGTCCTGAGGCCCACGATGGTTTGGGCTGGTCATCAAGATCCAGTAGGGCAGAGCTGCTGTTGTCACTGTGGGCCTCTTCTGGGGGTGGAGTGGTGTTGTCTGGACCCTCTGGTGTGGTGACATTCCTTCGGGTTCCTGCTGGGGTATAAGTACATGATTATTGCATGTGTGTGTTATATGGTGTGCAATGGTTGGGTGTGCGTGAACCCCAGTGCAGGCATTCCTGTGTGAGGGCTTGTGTGGTGATGTTTGGGGGGTGTTGTGGGTCGGTGCAGTGGGCATGCTTTAGTGATGGGTGTCCATGCTTAGTTGTGTCATGCAGGTCTTGGGGTTGGGATGGGTGGTTGGTGTTATGGGTCGATTAGTGAGGAGTTAGGGTGATAGGGGAGGGTGTGAGGGTGGGGGTGTGTGATAGCATGCAGGTAGGGTGGGGGATATGATAGTGAAGATTTGACTTACCAGTGTCCGTTCCTCCAACGACTCCTGCGGGGCCCAAAGGATGCAGGATGGACAAGACTTGCTCCTCCCATGTTGTTAGTTGTGGGGGAGGAGGTGGGGGTCCGCCGCCAGTCCGCTGTACCGCAATGTGGTGCCTGGATACCGTGGAACGCACCTTCCCCCGTAGGTTGTTCCACCTCTTCCTGATGTCCTCCCTATTTCTTGGGTGCTGTCCCACAGCGTTGACCCTGTCGACTATTCTTTGCCATAGCTCCATCTTCCTGGCTATGGATGTGTACTGTACCTGTGAGCCATATAGCTGTGGCTCTACCCTCATGATTTCCTCGACCATGACCCTGAGCTGCTCCTTGGAGAAGCAGGGGTGTCTTTGGCGTGACATGGGGTGGTGTGTGTGATGTGTGGGGTGGTGTATGTGTTGATGAGTGTGGTTAGTGTAGTGGTATGTGGTGTTTTGTGCGTGGATGTTGTGTGGGTGATGGTGTAGTGTGCCTCTGTGTGATGGGGTTATCTATTCTGTGCTGTCTCTCTCTGGCCTTCGTCTCTAATTTGTGGTCGTAGGGGTTTGTGGGTGATGTGGGTGTGTGTTTTATATTGTGTTGGGTGTGTGGGAGTGGTGTGTGTATGTGTATCAGATGTGTGTATTTGTAATTGTCCAATGTGGCGGTGTTTTGGAGCTGTGTGTGTATTTTGAGTGCGGCGGTGTGTACCACCAATGGAATACCGCGGTTGAAAGACCGCCGCGTGGATTCGTGTGTCGTAATAGCATGGGCATGTTTCTGTTGGCGTGGAGGTGGAGGATTTGTTTCCGCATATTTATCGCTGGCCTTTGGTGTGGCGGACTTGTGTGGGTGTCTGAATTTTGGCGGAATCCGTGATGTGTGTCATAATAGCTGTGGCGGTCTCCCGCCGCCACCGCGGTGTATTGGCGGTCTTCTGCACGGCGGTAAGCGGCTTTTACCGCCAATGTTGTAATGACCCCCTTAGTGTTTTTTAGCGTTTGTAAATGAATAGCGCCAATCTAGTCATCTGGTCGCATCTCGATCGGGACAAAGTCAAAGTTTAAGGTCGACCGCGATGGAGCCCTGCTCGGATACAGCAAGCGGGAGGCCTCAGTCAAACGTTTTCCTTCAGACTTAGTCGTTTTCTTGAAGATTTTCTTCGGTGGGATGAAGTCACCAGTCCAATCTGACCTCGCTGGAGCCCTTCCTCGGATACGCGTCACAGGAGTCCTCGATGAAGATTTCTACGTTCGGACTTAGATAATTTTTCGAGATTAAAATCCTTTGACCGCGCCGAACCTGAATCTTGATCCGATGTCCCGGGAGCCCTCTTCGGATACACTGCTCGGGAGGTCCCAGTCAACTTCTACGTTTGGACGTAGTTGCTTTTTCAGAGATTTTCTTCAGCGTGATGAACCTGCAAGTCAGGCCAGGTCACGGTTGAGGCAAGCCGGCTAGAGTTGTAGCGGCAGGTCAGTCCCTCAAAGGAGCTTTTTCTAAAAGGTTCTCTAATCTCCTCCAAACTTCTGGATCTTCTTCCAGAAGGTCTTTTAAGGTTCATTTGGAGTCCACAGCTCACCGCAAGGTTCTAGAAGCTCTGAGTTGCTACTTGAGGGTGTAGACTGCAACTCCCAGAATGCACCTGCTTGAAACTATAAATTGGCCATTGGACAGTGGTCGGCTGATCAGTTTCTTCAGGATCTGAGACAGGAGACTCTAGTTATCAATTTTTCACTGTAGCAAACAAAGAGTCCCTCTTTGAACCAGCTGAAGCCAGGCAAAGTCCTTCTTGTGGAGAAGCCCAAGTGTGCAGCTTGTGCAGTCCTTCAGAGTGCAGTGTCCATTTGCAGGTCAGGGGTCCAGCAGGGTAGTCCTTCTTCTTCTGATGTTCTTCCTTGTAGGGATCTGAGGTGTGAGTGCAGCTCTGCCGTATTTATCCTTTCCCCTCGGTGAAAAACAGGGGGGTCTTAGTTCTCCAATCAGATGCAGGGTCCTTCCCGTATGATGACCACTTCCTGGGAAGTGTGGCAAAAATCAATCCCAGGGAGCAACATTGTTCAAAAATCCATCATGGCTGAAACTGATTTTTGGCAGTTGCATCTGGCTGAGCCCACCCACTGGTGTGGCTAAAAATCTTAAACACACCCCTCTCCTAATTTACTCAAGAGGGCACTTAATTGTCTGGGGTGGCAGGATGTGATGGAGGTGCTGGGTTGCTCCAAATATCCTTCCCTGCCTTTGAAGACCAGTGTGGCAGCCCTCCCCACTCCTGCTTCCCCGTCTGATGAGGCAGTTCTCCTCCCCCAGGCACATCCTTTGTGTTTAGCCCAGGCCACTTCACGCCTCATCAAGGCAGCCTGGCCAGGCTGCCAGAGGCTGGCCAATCAGAGAAGGGCACTACAGAGCTGAAGTTGGCAACTTTTTTAGGTAGAGTTTAAAACTTTGCACCTGAACTAGTTATATTAACCACAATAATTGTAAGTTGTGGGATTTATTTTAACAATTAATTTGATACCAAACTTGAGGGATCTGACACTTAAGGGGACTTTGTTAATTAAAATAAAGTCTCTCCATTTTGACCTGGGGAAGCCATTCACTACAGTGAGTAAAAAACAAATGTGGCTATGTTACCTTGCCAGGGCTTATAAAACAATGTTTATAAGGTCCTTGCTTATAGTTACATGGCACCCAATGCTAGGGGCACATAGGGCACACCTTAGGGGTGACTTACATGTAAAAATGAGGTAGTTTAAGACCTTGGAAGTACTTTTTATTCCAAAGTCGAATTTGGATATAACTTTAGTTTAAAAGCAGCCAGCAGGGCAGACCTGCCTTTAAATTGACACTAGGCACCACATCAGTGTACCTATGGGTGCACTACCTGTGCTGGGGTCCCTAAACCTACATGCCCTACCATATACTATAGACCTATATGCAGGTTAATACTGCCAATTATAATTTGCCTAATTTTCATATCCACTTTACACAGAACACTGGCCCTGGGACTGGTAAGCAGTACCCAGGTCACAGCCGAGAGTCAGTAAGATTGGGGTGACCAGGGCAAAAAGGAGGACTTTCCTACAGCAGAGCTAAATAAATCCAGATTTGTGGGTTGACTTTCTTCTCACTATCCTCCCTCCTTCCTCATCTACCTTCTTATTACACTTCCATCCCTCTGCTTCACCTATCTCTGTCTCCATGTAACCCTTCTCTCTCTTATCAGTTTACTACCCAAGGAGTAATGGCCGCAATATAATCAGGGCCACTGGAATTATGAAACACAGAAGGACCAAATTAAGCAGCAGGTTCGACTAAATTTCTCAAGATAATGCAAGGTAGTATTTTTTTTTTTTGTTGTCATTTTCATACATGGTAACACTGTCTGGAAACGTTTTTACCTCATTAGTATCAGTTGCAAGTACAGCAGTAAGCAGCTGAAAGGTAGACACTTGTGAAGGGCCTTCCACAGTGCAGCAACACATGACCGCATTTCTGATAACTTTTAATCCATTTATGATGGCTTTTTCTTAAAATCAGCAGATTATAAAACAGATGATGGATTATGCAGCAAATGTGACAAATCCATAATTACATATAAAATGCTACAGTTGCAGAATCGCACAATTCCAGTGGCCCTGACTATTATCCATTTATGTCTCTTCATCTGACAAAATGAGAGAATTTGTTGGGAGAGAATAAATGACCGGTCACAAGTGCCCCAAAATGGGGCTTCTTTTCTTTAAGTTCCTTCTAATAATATTACCAAGCTCCCCTTTCTGCAAGCACCTTAGGAGGCTGAGAGTAGGCTGGATAGTGGCAGCACGTGTTGTAGTGCTGCCATAAAATTGTTGCCAGTCCTTTTCTTTGCATAATGGACACTTGCACTGCCCCTTCCCATTCTGTTTCAGTGGTGTGTGAGTGGCTCTTGACAAGACTTTTCACTTAAGAAGAGTCAAAACTTCACCACTGTCAGTGTTTTTTGCTTACCATAGTACCATAAACAGGGCCACTGGAATTATGTAATTCTGCAGTTCCACAGTATTCTGCATGGTTATGATTTGCAACGTAATCCATCATTCACAGCATAATTTGCAGATTTTAACAAAAACATAGTTTCTAGGTCAAACGGATCAAACGTTTCTATATACTCGGTAACGTGTTGCTGCACAGTAAAAGGCCCTTCACAGAAGTTGACTAATCACCTTTCAGTTGCCCATTGCTGTGTTTTGGTGTTAAACTAAGACTAACAAATTGCTCTTTTTGCCAAGACAGTGCTAAAGTATACAAATGTAAAAATAATGAAATACTGTCAGAAAGTGTGCTGCAGTTCTCAGCCTAATATGCCTGTTCTTGCCACATAATTTAGCCAATCCTGCATCATAATCTGGCTTTCCCTACCCGCATAATTCCAGTGGCACTGGTCATAAATTAGGACTATTGCCAAAGTAGCAAGAAAATGAAATACAACTCTACTAAGATATTTATCGTATTTGTATGCACATTTTCACTCACTTTTGACATCCTTCACACTGTTCCTGCCAGAAAATAGTTTTCATCCCTTAATTACTGTGCGTTGCATGTACTTCTATTTTCACGCACAGTAATAGTAATCACCCTCTGTAATCTCATTCCTGTCCCCGGGCACTTAAGGTAGCCGAAGGCATTAGGCTTTGATAGAGAGGCTGCAGTCCTGTGTTATTTATTTCATTTAGTGAAATAACAAAGGATGGTTTCCCATTTGTGAATAGGCCTTGGGTAGGCCATGGGGCTATTTTCGGAGGGCCTGTCCCACGTAGCCCACCCTCTAGAACCGGGCTTCCCTAAAACACAAGAATTGTTGAAAAACAGGAGCAACATACTGTAAAATGTGAGCTGACTCTTGGGGACAGATTTTCTAAGGGCTTGCATTGCCCTTGCGTCACTCAAGGCAACGCAAGCCACCGCGAGCCCTTACCTGGGATTTACAAAGCCACACAAAACTAACTTCGATGGCTCTGCATAGTTTAGTAAATCCATGGTAACGCAAGACAACATAATTCCCTACCTTCTGTTACCTTACGGCAGGAAGGCATTCCATGGGTAGAATGAAGGCGTTTCCATGCACCACCCATCGATTTTCACACATTCCCAGATTTACAAAGGGTTGCAACCCTGGAAGTGCACCAAATACGTATGCTTTCCGAACCCAGGCGTAATGAGGAGAAATATATTTTATTTATGTGATGCACAAATGCCTTTAAGGATTTTTTAGTGCAGAAAGGTGTCCTTTCCTGCACAAAAAAACTTGCTCGTTAGACAGGCACAAGGGTGCCTGCATTGGCACTGAGCTGCACACAGTGTGCCAGCACAAGAACACAGCAGAAATGCGACATTTCTTTGTAAATATGGTGGATTTCTGATATGTCCCTTTCACGTTACGAAGTGCAGCAAATTGCCTTGCAATGCTGCATTGCGTTAAATATTAGTAAATCTGCCCCTGAATTGTCTATACGTAACTTTGCATGGTAATACAGAGAGCTTAGTTCGTCTTGTCTCCAACATTGTGCCAAACATCCACAAAGTGCTTGGCTTGATCGTCGATTTCACAAGTGTAGCACTGAACAGCCCATGCTTGTCAAGCTTACTGTGACGATTTTACCATCTCTTTAGATACCTCTCTACCATGTCGACAACAATTTAATGCGTGTTGTCTTAAACACATTAAATGAGATTTAAAGGCGATCTGGGCCAGTTGAATTTTTCATAATGTAATAATCTTTAGCAACAAATGTCGTGTTGGCGTTGGACGATTACTATGGAAATAGCCGTATATAGACGTTTCTGAATGTTTGCATTTGTGCACTAATCATTATCTGGGTTAAACACATTGTACATATGTTTAATATTTTTGTTGGTGATCCATACAACACTGCATGCTTTGGTGACACCATATCCGGGCATATAAATGTGGTTGTTGTGCTATAAATGTGGTTGTTGTGCCTGGTGTTTAGCTTAGAAATGTAACTTGGTAGCACACTGCACAGACAAATCACACTGTAAATGATATGTTAAAATCACAGACATTTACCCTGAGCAGCGCCTTGCACCAGGTGGTTCAGTGAAGAGGGTGGACGTTGTAGAAGGAACAATGTTTTGATGAACTGGAGCAAGTCCCCCAAACATAATATCCCCTTCCTGGTAGTAAACCTGAATGTTGGGTGACATGAGCTGGCAGCCTGGTGATGATGGGGTTATGCCAGCAAGCGCAGAACAGAAGATCCTCATGTGAAGCCACAAGGCAAGGATTAGAGTCATCTTCTCCCACTGCAGAGCAGTGAACAGAGTACCTGCTGAAAGAACAGAAGGAATGGAGGGGTGTGATCATTGGATTGATGGATAGGTGGATTTATAAGTGTGTGCGTTAAGGGAGTTAAAGCAGAAAAGCATATACATAACGGTGAACAGAAAGATAATGGAAAACCAAAGTATAAAAAGTAACCTTGTACTTCCAATATATCAATTGTGAATTTTAATATTTTATGGGTGTTATATGGCTGTGTGGCTAAGGAAGCTTTCTTCTCAAGGGCACTGAGACTGTGCTTTCTAATCCATTGTAATAGTTTGCTTAAACAAACTTGTTTAGAGTAAGTTAATCGAATTGTAGGGCTAACTTCTCATGCCCCGTTCCTTCTCTCTATTTATATATAATCACCACAATATAGCTATAGTGCAGCCACACTTTCCATTGAAAAAAACATGTATTAATTTGCCTATAACTTTGTTCTCCATGGATAGATCTACACCTAATTGTGCATTCGTTTAGCGAATGCAGCTAAAGTCTGGTAAGCCAACTTTTCTGTAGTTCCATGCAGAGGTTAAAAATATGTATTTTTCCCAATTTCGTTTTCATAGGAAGCTTTGCTGATGCATTCAGCAAAAACATATGCACGGAATTTTACTTATTTTGACATTAATGTACAACTTTACTCAGAATCTTGCTTGGTTTCATTGCGTGAGTCGAAGGTTGTCTGGTGCCAGAGCCTGTGAAAACTCTGCTCTCTCTGGCATCTGACATTCCGTATTCCAAAGCTGCACAAGGCAGCACGGGTGTGAAGGGGGAGGGCACGTGAAACTTGCAGGGGGCATGGCATGAGATAAATGAGTGATCATGGGATAGAGGAGGTGAGGGTGGCGGGTTCTTGCACAGGAGTCAAGGGGACGAGGAGCATAGGTGGGTGTTTTTGAGAAAGTAGTATTTTAAAAAGTTGTCAGGTGGGCTTCCAATGGTTTGTACATCTTGAAAGTTGAAAAGGTATTTTTTTGGGTTTCCTTATAACTAGAGCACAATTTGGCAAATATGAATTAATTGATGAGATAGTTCAGTGGTAAGTTTATTTGTGAACCCGATTGTACCAGAAGTTACCTTGTTGAATCCAATTTGCCAGTCTTAAAACCACAAGGACTTCCCAGTCCTGTGCGGTTTAATGCCTACATTTACCACTTGCTCTGAGCAGGTTTTAATTGTTTGTGGGGCACAGTATGGGACAGGGTGGGTGAGCGAGGAGTGGGGGGTAGGGAACAGAAGTGCAGACCGGGTCTTTCGGAGGGAAGCATTGAATGCTCAAAGGACAATGCTTAGCTGCTGCTGCAGCTACATCCTTTGGTGATTTTATTGAGTCTGATTTTGAAATACCCTGAAAAATTGGGTCTGAGTCCAGTCGTGATTTACTGTTCTGATCTTGTTCAAATTTCATGTATTTATTTCATGTACTAACAGGAGATGACATCACTTGTTCAGGACAGTTTTGGATACATTTGTGAATTCCTTGTTCTTATTCTGAATTTCCCTGTGCCAACACGGCATTACATGTTCCAGTGCCTGTTGGGCACAGCCTGCTCTTGGTATCAGAATGTCAGTTCTAGATTTCTGAAGCACTGTTCATCACTCCTTGTCATCTATATGGCTCTGTGCTCTAGTGCTATTATACTATCTGTTTTCAGTCTCTGTCTCCTGTTCTTTTATATTGTCTGGTTTCCAGCTCTTGACTGTTGTATTTCTTGTACTTTGGCTTGGTCTACTTTCTGAACATGCAAGAGAAATATTTCTGTTGTTGTGCACAGGACCTTTGGAGGCCTGCCTATCTCAGTGATTCGTCCAGCTCAGTCTA
The DNA here is from genome assembly GCF_031143425.1 of Pleurodeles waltl. Lineage (NCBI taxonomy): Eukaryota > Metazoa > Chordata > Amphibia > Caudata > Salamandridae > Pleurodeles > Pleurodeles waltl. Next base: position 546,079,804 of record NC_090446.1, on the reverse strand, counting down.
CCTTGCATTTAGTTCATCAGTCTATCTAACAGCTGTCCCAAAATATCACTTCGCTGTATGATTATTCTTAAGAGCAATCTACTGGTGTCACTCCAAAGGGCTTTCCCTAAGCTACTAAAAGACCCCCTTGTCCTCCATCAGTACACAGTACGTTGACCAAACCATGATATTGTGTACACTTGTTTGTCTCCTGTCTCTCTATTTGTCTCTTCTTACACGCAAACCTGTCCTCTAGCCCTGTGACCACAGAGTATTAATTTAAGCAGCCTGGTATTTACATTGTCCTGTCATCTTGTGAAGTATTACCTCTGGAATCACCCGCACCTTTGCTCCCTGACAATCCGTCTCTCACTCACGAGATGCCCAGCTGGGAATGGGATAATTACCACCGGGGATCAGAATTTTAAAAGATGTGATAATTATCTTCTATTCAAATTCTTCAGTTTGCAATGGGGTTTTCAATGAGGATTTTGGTGTTTTGTTTATCAAAATCTGCATACACCTGTATTTACTGTCCATGTGTCCCTCATGAAAATTGGCAAATTTACCCTGCCAAAATTTACCTCATAACAATTGCATGGAGTCTGGTAATTATCAAACAACTTGTAATGAGCAACTTGTAATGAGGTCCTTAAAATGTTTACTTTACTTTAGAATTTTTGAAATCATGCAAGTTCATCAAGGAGGGAGAGGTTCAAACACTGTTCATTTGCCAATACACTTAACATCATTTGAAGACATTTTGGCAGACAGTGGGTAACTGTGGCATGGTTTGATGAATGTCCATCACCACACACAAACCATACCCTTGTCAACAGCACCCAGCACTGCACTCAATCACAATCACACACACAAGGCATCCACTCACACTCACACACCAAACATTACCCACACAATGTGCAACACTCTAATGTTTGCTCCTAATTACCTGTTCACTCATGCTATGGAAATAAGGAACCTACTGCAATTCCTCACCACCACCAGCTGCATGGAACAAATGGAACACCTCATATTCAAGACACACATCACAGCCAACTTCTCCCTTGGCAGAACATTTATATAGAGGCCAACATGGCCCAACACCAATTTTGCCAGTGACATCACAGACTTCTTCAAAGCCCATGTCATCGATGCCTGCACCTTCATCTTCCTCGGATACATTGACTTCACCTAGAAGACCACACAGACCCAAACTTTATGGTCCTTTTAGAAAACCGTGCATATCTTGGCCTCACCCAGCATGTTTCTGAACCCACCCACACCACCAGGCACCCTAGTGGACCCAATTTTATCCTAAATCTGCAACATCACAGTTGGCTATCCAGCAACAATGACCTGGACAGATTCATCAGAAGCACCTGCTACAGCTGAAAAAGCATCACAGAAGAGGAGTGGACTTCCACATACTACGCGCACTGGCCCAAGCACACCAGCCCACTAGCAAGTTACCTAAAGCCATCAGGAACCTCAACAGCTAGATCACCTCATGCACCAACAGCTTGGCTCCCCTCAAACAGAAACCAACAGCAGGAGGCTGACCACAGGCCAGCTGGTACACAGAAGAGCTCAAGCTGATGAAATGGCACTACCAAGACACCACAGATAAAGAAATCTTTAAATTAGCTCCAAGACACTACCATTAGAAGATACAGAACACCAAGCACAGAGCTCTTGCATATCACATCAAGACTGGCACTATCACCAGCAAGGAAATCTTTACCATCATCAAAGATTTCACAACACCTCCTCCTGCTTCTAGCAACATTAGCCCTTCAGAAGGTATTTCAGCAAGCTCTCTGAATTCTTTTACAACAAAATCACCTCTATATACAGCATCTTTGACCCTCAACTAGATCCCGTCACTGCTGCAAGTCAACTGCCCATCATGGCCAAAAAACAAAACTTGACCTTGTTGCCCTCAATCATCATAGTGATTCCCATCTGACCCTTGTCCCCACCATCCCTTCACCAAAGGACTCCTATCAATCAGCAAAGCACTAACACCCATCCTTACCATCTCCAGGGACTCAGTTACATTCCCAGACACCTGGAAACATGCAATTTTCATGCCCCTGATCAAGAAACCTTTAGGGGTGGGCGGAGGTCATGGAGTTCAACTACGCAGAATGCCGTGGAGTTAGTTTACAACTCTGTGGAATTCCGTGGAGTTCCACGAGCGGCAAAGTGCCGCCTGCCCTAGCCTGAATTCGCCCGATCTCGGAAGCGCTAAGCAGGGTCGGCCCAGCTTAGTGCTTCTGAGATCGGGCACATTCAGGTCAGAACAGGCGGCAGCGAAAGCTGCCATTGCCAGGCCCTTTCTGCACTGGCCTGCCCAGTGTGCAGTCAGTGAGTGCACACAGGGGAGGCCGGTGCACAAGAGTCCTTGGCAGGCCGGTGCACAACAGGCCTGAAATGGCAGCCTCTTGTGCACCTGTGTGTGCACAAATGAAGAAGGAAAAGGACAAAGTCTTACCTGGGTCCTCCAAGGGGGTCGTCATTTCCAGCAGCCTGGCACTCTTCATCCCTTGGCCCCCTGTTCCCAGAGGGAGGCCTGGATCTGGAGCTGCTGGTGCCAGTGAGCAGCCCCATCACTGACATCGGGCCGAGCGAGCACTGCAGCCCAGTTATGGGCCACAGAGCACAAGGGCATGACTGTGTGCACCTGCCATTTGTGGCCCATAACTGGGCTGCAGTGCACACTCGGTGAGCTTCGTTCCGCTAGCGAGGCTAGCGGAATTTTTGGTCGAACTCCACACTCCAAGCGGAGTGCCAAAAACTCCGCTAGGTCTACCAGCGGTGCGGAGTTCACCACCCACCCCTACAAACCATTCGCTGACCCAGCCATGCTTTCCAGCTACAGACCCATCCCTCTCCTACCATATTTGGCAAAAGTCTTAGAGAAACTATTCAACTGACACCTCACCAACCACCACACTAAACACCAGCCCTCAACACCATACAGTCCATATGGACAGTATAGAAGCATCACTCATCACTGCCAAAGATGACATCTGCATGAACCCTGACAGAGGAGACAGGGTGACCCTCATTCTCCTGGACCTCCTTGTAGCATTTAACACGGTCATATCCCACCCTCATTGAGTGCTTGCAAGAGACTGCCCTCCAAGGACCCGTTCTCTGCTTGATATATTCCTTCCCAACGGATAGAACACAAATTGTCAGTCTGGCACCTTACTCTTAGGAAGATCACAAACTAATTTATGGAGTGCCTCATGGTTCATTGCTCAGCCCCTCCCTCTTCAACACATCCATGGTCTCTCTGACCATCGTCATTTGTGCACACAACATCAGCACCCTCTCCTATGCTGATGACATGCAACTTATACTCTCCCTCTTGGATAGGACCACCAAAACAAGAAACAAGATAACTGCCTGTATGACCAAAGTGACTAGTTGGATGAAAACCAACTGTGTCAAGCTAAACATCGACAAGAAAGAAGTAGTGATATTTGCTAAGAACACCTAACCATGGGACTCTGATTGGTGGCTGGCCAAACTCAGCACCCACTCCAGGAACTTCAGAATAATCATAAACAGCAAACTGGACATAACTGCACAAGTCAACTCCATCACTATATCCTGCTTTCACACACTGAAGATGCTCAAGAAAATCTTCAAATGGCTCCCAAGCAATTCTAGGAAAAATGTCACTCACACCTTAGCCACCAGGAAGTTGGACTACAGGAATAGTTTCTATGCCAGGATCACCAAGGAACTCAAAAGAAGTCCACAAATCATCTTGACAAGCCAGCCAGATTCATCCTTAGCCTCCCACACAGAACTCAAACCACTCCAGACATCAGGGAGCTTTACTGGCTCCCAATACACATACACAAATGCGCTCATTTCAAACTTCTCACACACTCATTCAAGGCACAATATATAACATAGTCCTCACCTACCTGAACTGTCACATTTCCACTCCACATCAGAGCCTCCTCCGCTCTTCTTAAATTCTAGAAGAAGCAGAATACATGATCTTCTAATTAACCAATTTACCATAGAATGGGATTGGGACACACACCTGCTCAGTGGTAGGATACTCTTGCAGGTGATAGTGCACTTTACAAATACACTTGATATAAAATTTGTCACACACCAAATTTGGTGCAAACAAATCATGTTTCATGCAGATTAAAAGGGGGGCGAGAAGGCAAAGTGTTGGAATGTACTAACCTAATTTCCAGATTTAAAATTATATGTATTCAGATTTAACCACAATTAGCAATACAAAATAGTAATATGTTGCTTAACAGTAGACCCGCGGAAAGTGGAATTAACAAAATAGAGACACTGGATTTTGCCACTCTGGTTTGCCACTCTGATGGTGCTTGATGAGCAAAGGCACTCATGAATTCAGATCCTGAGCAGAGAAGTCAAGCTGCTTGCAGTACCTGCAGGTGCACACCCAGCAGACACAGGCTCACTTTCCTGAGCTGCACGGCCAGCTCTCTCCAGCAATCACAGATGTTTCCAGCTCATGAAGATGCGGTTAGCCACTTTCTCCCCAGCAGAGGAACTTACATTCTTCAGCTCCCGACTGGACCTCAGCAACAGTTCAAAATTCTCAGCATCATCCTGGTCCTCAGGGGTCAGTCAGGGCAGATTTTGTGGTTTGACTAGGCCCGTTGGTTACTGGTTGGGATGAAACACTACTTGCTTAACCCTATGATAGGTTAGAAACAGCAATACATTGAAAAACAAGAAAAATCCCACACCACTTTACAAAAACAGGGTAAAATTTAATAACTTATTAGAGACCAAAACAGCAAAAATACAATCAGTAGAACTGGAGATATGCAATTTTATCAATTTAAGTGAAAATAGTGCATAAAAATATGAAGTGCCAACTGTGTTTGTCTGGTCTGCAGGACCAGGACAAAGTCACAAGTTCAGGCTGACCGCAATGGAGAGAGGGCTGATACACGGACTAAGTTAGGCCAGATGAACAAATTCCCTTAAATCCAGGTTGTGGAGAATTGCAAGATCCTGCATTGCGGATGAGTCATACAGTGGCAGTTTCAATAGGGCTGTAGGTGGTGACACAAGTTCCTGTGTCAGAAATGCATAGCGCAGCGGCAGTACTGATGAGCCGTTTACAGGGCTTGTGATGTGAGGTCCTTCGTTGGGGAAGCCTCACACACTGATGTTTCCAAGGTGTTGTGGGCTGCTATGCAAGTTTCCTCATCGAGGATTCATCCTGCAGCAGCGGTTCTCATGTAGAGCTGCGAGGAGATGCATCACGCTGCATCGGTTTTGCCCAAAAGACTGCAACTAGGCTGGCAAAGCATTTTCAGGCCCACCTCCAAGGTTTTAGGAAGGATGTGGAAACACTTGGGGGGCTAAGGCTCACAGCAGACTGAGTCCAGGAGCTAGGTTCAAAGTGTTTGGAGCCTTTTCTGTCCCTTAGACTCTGATTAGGAGGCCAGCCAACTAGTCCTGGAGTCACTTTGATGGTCTTGGGTTGAAGATGCACACCTGGTCCTTCTTACTCAAGCAGCAGTGCTGCACAGCAGCAGAGCAGCATTATAGCAGGGCAGCAGAGTAGCAGTTCTTCTTGCAGTAGAGCAGCACAGCAGTCCTTCTCAGTCTTCCATAGGTCCAGAGGTGTACTGAAGATTTGGGTTTGAGGATCCAGTATTTTTATTTGGTGCCAGCATTGAAATAAGAGAAGTTTCTGGCGGTTTCCACCCCTAGAAATGTTTGGAATTTCCTACTACCCTGCTCTGGCCCAAGATTCCCTTGTGATTCAGTTAATCAAGTTCTGACTACAGCAGAAGAGTGGCATGGATATGTGGCTGATTTGGTGGATTAAGGGATTTTAGAAATTGTGTCTAGTTGGCAGAGGTATACACCCTTGTCCAAGTAGGGACCACAATCCTAGTCAAGGTAAGTCACACGCAATCCATATTATCTTGTGCCCACCCTCTGGTAGCTTGGCACTGACAGTCAGGCTTAACTTAGGAGGCAATGTGTAAAGCATTTGTGCAATAAATCATGCAATAAGACAGTGAAAACACCACAAAAATACACCACACAGGTTTAGAAAAATATATGATATTTCTCTAGTCAAATTAAGGTCACAACGATAAAGATTAAATAAGCACAAGTTGAGGTATCACTTTTGCACGATTAAAAAGAGTCTTAAATCTTAGAAATCATCAATTGTCTCTTGATCACACAAAGTACCTGGTATGCGTCAAAAATAACACAGAGGAGGAGATGCGTGGAAAAATAGGGTGTGCATCGGAATTTCCATTGCGGCACAGGCGATGCGTTATTTCTTGCAAGGGGCTTTCTGTCGATTTCTGGCTCAATGTCTTGGTTCCTCACTGCGATGCGGGGATCTTTTTGATGCCCAGGGACAATGAGGGGAAAACCGTGAGTCACAGGCATTGTGTCGATCCGGTAGGAGATGCATTGAATTTACAGACGCACTGCAGGCGCTGCAGTGATTCTTCACTCAGGAAGTCGGGCTGCGTTGTTATGGCTCTGCTGTGCGTCGATCCAGTGGGGCTGTGCGTCGACTTTCCAGTCTCAACAGAGGCGCTGCATCGAAACTTGAGTCGGGAAGTCGGGCTGTGTCATTACGGTTCGGCTGTGCAGTGATTTTCTTGTTGCAAGGCAAGCTGTGCATCTTTTCCGGCAGGCTGTGTGTCGATTTTTGGCGCACAAGGAGTTTCCTCAAGAGTCTTTTTGACCCTAAGACTTCAGAAAACAGGAGGCAAGCTCAATCCAAGCCCTTGAAGAGCACTTCTCAGCAAAGTCAGATGGCAGAAGGGCAGCAGGGCAACAGCAGGGCAGCAGTCCTTCTCAGCAAAGCAGTCCAGATGAGTCCTTCTGGCAGCCAGGCAGTTCCTCTTGACAGGCTCCAGATTCAGGTCCAGAAGTGTCTGAGTTGGTGGGGTCAGAGACCCAGTTTATATACCCAAAGATGCCTTTGAAGTGAGGGAGACTTTAAAGAGTGGCTTTGAAGTGCACAAGTTCCCCTGTTCAGTACAATCCTGTCTGCCAGGGTCCCATTAGGGGGTGTGGCAGTCCATTGTGTGAGGGCACTATCCTTTGAAATGTAAGTGTCAGGCCCCTCCACCCTTCCAGCTCAGGAAGCCCCATTCAGCATGCAGATGAGTGAAGGTTTGACTGCATATCCTGTATTTGTGGTTGTCTGGGTGAAATGCACAAGGGCGCTGTCAACCAGCCCAGCCCAGACATGGAATGGAGACAGGCTGTAAGGCACAGATGGATTTTAAGTGCAGATGAACGCTTACTTTATAAACGTGACATTTCTAAAATAGTAATACAAAATCCAACCTCACCAATAAGCAGGATTTTCTATTACCATTCTGGCCATACTAAATATGACCTGGTTACCACTTTCAGATCAGAATCTACCACTCAAACAGTATATAAGAGTAGCCCTATTACTAGCCTATGAAAGGAGCAGGCCTCACAGTAGTGGAAAACAAATTTAGGAGTTTTCCCCTACCAGGACATATAAACCACACATGTACATATCCTGCCTTTTACCTACATAGTACCCTGCTCTATGGGTTACCTAGGGTCTATCTTAGGGGTGACTTTTATGTAGAAAAAGGGGTGTTTAAGGCTTGGCAAATACTTTTAAATGCCAAGTCAAAGTGGCAGTGAAACTGCGCATAAAGGCCTTGCAATGGCAGGCCTGTGACACGGTTAAGGGGCTAGTTATGTAGGTGTCCCAACAAGTGCTGCAGGCCCACTAGTAGCATTCAATTTACAGGCCCTGGGCACATGAAGTGCACTTTACTAAGGGCTTATAAGTAAATTAAATATGCCAATTGGGAATGAACCAATGTTACCATGTTTAAGGGAGGAGCATATGCACTTTAGCACCGGTTAGCGGTGGTGATAACACGTCAGAACCTTGATAAGTAAACTTACAAGGAGACACGTATAGGCCAATGAACCTTTTGACCATGTTTGGAGACTTCCCAGAACGAGATATCCTTTTAGCATCACAATCAATATGTCAATAACTCCTTCAATATTCACACTAACTAATCATTAAGTTAATCAATAACATTCAATATAGCTCAATACAGCGAACGCACCATGACCTTTCAGCCATGAATAACCACACAAACCTAGTTATGTGTTAGGATATTTATTCCCTATTAGTTACAATCTAATATCATATTTATTAGTTTCAACCTCAACAAGCACATCAGAACCACTATGACTTGGCAATCAGAGCAAAACTTTATCAAAGCGTAGATCATGAACATTTAGAATGAAGTACGACTTTAATATGAGTCAACTTTAGCAGATTAACATTAGTACCTTATTCAACAAAAAAATTCAGTTGTTTGTCTATTTGCATCAGAAAGTAGTGAATTCATTAACTAACTTCAAATTAGCATCAGCATGTTGGGCTTCATGCAAAACAATTTGGCAAACACAAATTTGGAAAAAAACATCTAACTATGGCCTCTATCAAAAGAGCAGTTGGTACCTAGAAAGAAAAGGCAAACAGACAATTACAATTATCATCAGATAGTTACCCCTCCACCTCCAACGTATCAGCAATCAGCGTCAGTCTTCGTCCTCAGGACATCAGTCGATTTAGCATCAGCAAAGATAGGACAGGGCAAGTCTCAGTAGGGCATAGTTAAGAATAGGGCTTTTCCCTCATAAGGAGGAGAAGTCAGTATCAGGTAAGGATTTAATAGAGGATGGGTAAGATATCAGAACAGCAAAGTCTCAAAGTATAATGGCAAAGTATGGCTTAAGGCAGAATGTCAGAATAACAGCAAAAGTGTCCCAATAATGAATGATTTCTCCTTTGGTCACGCTGTTATATCAAAACTGTCGAACTAGCCCTTAATTTCTCATTGGATCAATTTTGGTGCATCATTATCTCTGTCCAATAATTCTCCACACACCATACTAGAATTTTCAACAAAACACAGTTCTCATGCAATCGATTGGCTCCTGTGATTGACGTCTTCATCGGGTGGAATGTCAGGTAAGAAAAGTTACACTTTACGCTCCAGTCAGTAGTTCCATTGTCTTCTCCTAGTCCAGGCGGCCTTGCACCAGTTGTGATTTACACTGTTGCATTCGGCAAAAATGTCTCCTTGAGCAAGTCGGGTCCCATGAGAAAGAATTCACTACGGCTACACACACATATCTCTAGCTTCTGGAAAAGTACAGCTTTGTGTCCTTCAGGAAAGCAGCATATTGCACGATAGAAAAACACATTTAATATGAGACCAGACAACTAGGCCCAGACCTTCGCTAACTAAGGCCTAGTGATTAATTTAGCAAAACCCCTAATACATAACTCTTAATGCTAATACAAAGTCATACATTAGTACATTATGAATTCATCATTAATCAGTTTCATTAATCATCGTATACATTGATGGCCACTCCCCGTGGGTACATTTCAGATGTGTATATTATTTTCTATGTTAACACATTTTCTATGCAGCTTCATTACACATTATATTGCAAGCTTTTCATATTAATATTAATTTTAAAGGTCACACTCCAACATGGGTAAAGTGCGTAGAGTCCTAAAACCAGCAAAAACAGTGTCAGAAAAGTGGGGGGAGGCAGGCAAAAAGTTGGGCGATGACCACCCTAAGGCTGTTAGGTCTAACAAAGGACTACTGTAATCCCTTTGATATCAGACTTTTGACACAGATTTTGTTCAGATCATATTAGTACATGGGAGATTGAGAGACATTGGGTATTTCATTGGCTATTTCTTTCAGGGCTACCACTGGCTATCAAGTAATCTTGCTGAACACAGTTTTAATTCTGTATGTATGTTTTCAGTAACATTGGGTTTCGAATTTGAATGTATAATTGCTGGTAAATCCTCTACTCCCTTCATTTTTTACTTTTTACATTTAGTTACAGATGCTGTATGGCTGTTACCACTCTGAGATCAGTCTAGCCCTTAATATGGGGATTTCTGTTTACTTCCCTTTTCATGCCTATCATATGATCTGGGTGTTACTTTCCTATTTATGAACTTATCTGTCCTCTTTCCATGCCTCTTATATGACCTGTCCCCCACGACGGCTAATATTACTTTATTCCCTTTTTTCTCAGTCCGCAGCCTGACCTTGCTGGCATTCCACCAACTTAGGTAAAATAGAGTGTAGTGGTGAGCACATGGTTGTTTCCACCCTGAGATCAGTCTAACCCTTTTTGGGGTTATCAGTTTACTCCCATTCCAACGCCTGCTATGTGACCAGGGCTTTACTTTCCAATTTAGGAACTTATTTGATATCTGGTTAAACTCCTTCCAATGCCTCTTACACGACCCTGGCCCCTTGATGGCTTATTTTGATTGTAATCCTTTTTGCCTAGCTCATGGCATGACCTTACAGGGTATCCACCAGCGTAGGACACATAGAAGGAGGTCCCGGGGGGGATCGCCGAAGGAGGCTGTATCCCCCCCGGGAGGTTTTGGGGAAGTGGATTAGCCCACGGGTGCCGTTGGGCGCGTTTTGGGCTATGGGGAAGCAGGTATTTATACCTGCCATTTTGTGGGGTCGTCACCATTTTGTTGATGGCGACGAGCGTAGGTAGCAGGGAGGTTTTTTGCTCCAGGAGTTCTTAGGGCGTAGGTAGTGGTAGGCTATATTAAAAAAAAAAAAAAAAAAACAACATCAACAGAGAAATAGGAAACGCAAGGGTTAGGAGAGAAGGGCACAGTTGTAACTGACGCCCTTAACGTACCTGGGTCCTTGCTTCTGAGGGTGGTGGTCCCGATGGCCGAAGCGAAGGTGCAGGAGGCATTGCGCCTTTTGAGGGAGGCTGGGTGCCTCGACCTCCTCCAGGGCGGAATGGGAGGCCCGTCGCGTCCTCCGCGATGGGCGTCCAGTGGAGTAGTGGCGGCGGTGCTGGCCTGCTCCGCGTCGCGCGGTGCGGCCAGACGGCAAATGGTGAGTAGGAGGGGTGGGGGGAGGGTGCAGGCAGGCGGTGAGGGTAGGAGCGTTGGGAGGAGGAGGAGGCCCCTTGGGGACCGCAGGGTGGTTCCCCGGCGGTCTCCATTAAGTAGCAGCGCCGCGGTGCGTGCACAAGCCTCGGAGGGGGGCGCGCCTGCGGCGGAAGGTAAAAAGGCACGTGGCCGGGGCCTCTCAGGGAGAGGCCCGGCTCTTTCCCACACAGCGCGAGCTGCGGCGAATGGGAGCAGGGCGGCCGCGCCGCGCGGGCGCGTGGTGGCGGCCGTGCAGTTGAGTGTCCAGCCAGGGAGAGCAGTTTCGGTAAAGGAGGTGGGGGGAGAGGCCTTGGGGCGGGGCCCCACCCCTGGGAAGGAGCGGTGCGCTCTCCTGCCCGGGGAGGGATCGCAGCATAAGGCGGTCTCATCGGGTACGTATAATGTGGAAGGGGAGAAGGCAGACATGGGGGGGGGCTGGGGTGGGGCCAGGAAGTTGGGAATGGAGTGAAGGGGAGGGCGAAGAAGGGGAAGAGGTGGTGAAGGGGTGGGAGGGGGACGAGATGGAGGAGGGTTGGGGGGGAGGAGGCTAGGGGGATGGGGGGTGGAGGAGGATGGGATCACTCTTCCTGTTCTTCCCCCTCGCCGCATTTATGGGAAGAGAGGCTCTGAAGTTTTGTCTGGAATGGGAGGGGGGGCAGAGGTTCCAATGTGGGATTGGGGAGGGGGAAGGGGGGACGAGGGGGAGTTTGAGGAGGCCAGGGACTGCGAGGTTTGCCAGGGTGTAGGAACAGGGCAGTTAGATTTCAACCGCGTTACGCGGCAGGGTGGAGAAGAGATGCGGCAGGACATGGGCGGGTCATGGGCGGCCCGAGTACCCCGGGAGGAAGCGAAGGCGGGGCCAAGCGCGGCCGGCCGGAGGACGCCCGTCGAAGGGAAGTATGGTGCGACCAAGGGGGTTCCTGCAGGCAGCAGTGGCGGAGCGGGTTTTGCGCCCCACGCCATGGGTAGTCGGCGGGAGCGACAACCTGGTGTGAAGGCTGCTGCAGCGGGCTAGTTTTGGGGCGCGGGGACAGAGGGAGGGTTTTTGGGACTTTCACGAGGTTATAGACGAGGAGATGGATATACTGGGCGAGTTGGACTACGACGAGGACAGTCTGGAGGAGGGGGAGTTACGGGACGAGGATGAGGGGGCGTGGTGGAAAGCGAGGGGGGGAGTCTAACGATGTTCTTCAGTCGTTTCAGGTTCCCGCACAGGAGCGACGGCCGCAGGTCCCTCTGCGTAGGAGGATACGGGAGCGTCAGCAAGTTTTGATTCCAGGTAAGGAGCGCGTGGGGGCGGTTTCTGTAGCAGTGGAGGCGAAGGTGGGGGAAGGGCAGGAGCGTCTCTATAAGCGGGTATATGTAAGCAATATCGGAGTTGGGCCTGACCCGGAGAGTGGTAAAGGGGAGCAGGCGGCTCAGGCGGAAGCGGGGGCTGCGGCAGTTGGGAAGTAGGAGAAGGCGTCGAGAGAAGGGTCAGAGAAACAGAAAGGGGAGAAAGTTAAGAAATTGCCTTATATATGGACGGCAAAGCCTTTGGGTGCCCACTTAATGCTGGCGACGAAGAAAAAACTTTGGAAGGGTGAGTACGTGGAGATGTTAAAGTTGTTACATAGGGAGATCAGAGCCAAGGAAGGCTCAAAAGAGGAGGAAAATGAGTTGGCAAAACGTCCCAGGGTACCGGTTATGATCGAGAATTGGACGGTGGCCTTTTTAATTTATGCAAGCGTCTATTGTGAGCGCTTTCCCGAAAGGGCGGTGACGCTTTTTAAATATATGGACGTCATTCAGAAGGCGTACCTTAATTACGGAGGTTACGCATGGGTGCAGTATGACGAGGAGTTTCGGGCCGAATGGTGGCCGATGAGGAGGTGAAGTGGGGAGAAATTGATTCGGACCTGTGGCAGCACACCATGGGCCCAGCAAAATTTGGTAAGACTATGTATACAGCCAGCGGATTACCGATTACTTATCGGCCCTTTCGAGACCGCCCCACGCAGGGTGGGGCAAGCGGTACATCAAAGGGAGGGTCTGCAGCGGGGGCTCTGCCCGCAAAAACGGGGGCGTGTTGGGATTACAACAAAGGGTTATGCACCCGTGAATATTGGAAGTTTCGACACAAATGCTCCCGCTGTGCAGGCCGTCACGGGGTCCTACATTGTAACGTCTCCGCGGCCCAAGGAGTCGGGGCAGCTACCCAAGGGCAGCAAGCCAGCGGAGGGAGTAATCAACAGACCAGACGGTACAGGGGGGGCAAGGGCCATTGGGAAAAAGCTTGTACGGCAGTTAGGTTGGACAGGTTGGTCCTATGGTTGCGTGTTTATGATGACAGGGATGCGGCTGCGACATTGTTCCGCGGTATTTCAGATGGGTTTTCTTTGGGTTACGAAGGGCCTCGGGTGCGGCGTTGGGCAGAGAACTTGCAGTCGGTGAATGGGAAAGAGGGCATTGTCCGGGAAAACTACAAAAGGAGCTGGAGGAGGGCCGCATGGAAGGTCCTTTTGTGGACTGGCCACTTGAAAATCTTATGGTTTCGCCTATTGGCGTGGTGCCAAAGAAGGAGCCAGGCCAGTATCGGCTGATACATCATTTGTCTTGGCCTGAGGGCTCATCAGTTAATGACTTCATTCCGGTGGAACGGACTAGGGTGTCCTATGCTTCGGTGGATGTGGCTATCGAGTTGATACAAGGTTTCGGGGTTGGTTTTTTGCATGCGATTTTGGTTTTTCCATTAGGTATGTATTCTGTTACGACTTACTCTAATCTTTTTTCACTTTCCTCATCCTTACAATACGTTTTTACCTGTGTGTTCCTGTATATTTTCTTTCAGATGCCCCCTTTAATTGTTTAGTCCTCATGAGACCCTATATTTTCTTAAGGGGTCGAAACATCATCAACTGTCCTCAGAATGAACCCAGTAGCGAGACCCTTTGAATGTAAAAGGGTTCCAAATATGGACTCTATTTAAAGTGGGCCATTTTGGCCATTTTTTTGATACTTTTTTATGTTGTACTATGTTGGTATGTGTGTTTCTCTGTAACCTCTAGCTTCCACGTTTGTTGTTTCGGGGGACTTTTATGAGTTTTGCACAAATACTTCTATGTTTATGTTGATTTCAGCCTTTGTATTTATTTTTCAGGTAATTTGAAGTGGTCTTTACTTCCTACTGTTAAGATTTTATTAAGATTGTATATTCATTTATATATTCCAATAAGAACAATTGTGCTTAGGAAAAAAACAGCTTGTCTGGAGGCACAAAAAAACGAATGTGAAACCAATTGTGAGTGTGCCGGGGCAGACCCTTTGTGATGTGCAATCTTGGTAGTTAACAACTCCTCCCGTCCATCAAGTCAGACATGGCCCATCCTGCCAACACCTATTCACCCTTTGTCTTGTTTTCTGGGAGCAATACATAAAGACCAACAGCTACACCTAGTCATGTGACCCAGTATACAGGATGCAGGCACCAAATTGTTGGGACAAGAAAACGCCCAACTTTCGATAGGTGGCGTTATTAGGGTTGTGACTTAAAATCCAACTTTGCCACCAAATGAGGGTTTTAAATTACAATTCTTCAGACACCCAGCTCAACATTCTGACCTGTGCCTAATTGAAAGTTATTATTTATTCAAAGTAAGAAGGTAACCCTATGTTATCCTAATTATTGCAGTAATGAAGAGCAGGTTTGAGGGTTATTCGTTACCAGGACATGTACAACTTAAAAAAGTATATGTTCAGCTCTGTAGGTACATTGCACTGCCCTCTGGGCTGTTTAGGGCCAAACCTATGGCTGACCTATATGTATTGAAAAGGAAGATTAGGCCTGGTTAAAATGGCAGTTTAAAACCACACACACCTGAGAGATATTTAAAGGGCTACTTAAGTGGGTGGCACAATAATTGCTACAGTCTCACTAGTAGAATTTCATTTACATGCCACAGAAACATGTGGTGTCACTTTTCTTAAATGTGCCAATCAGGCTTAAGTCAATTCTACCATGTTTTAGGAAGTGAGCACAAGCACTTTATCACAGGTCAGCAGGGGTGAAGTGCACAGAGTCCTAAGGCCAACAAAAATGATATCAGGAAAAATGGAGGAGTAAGGCATAAAGTTTGGGGGAAGACAACCCTAAGGCTGATGGGTCTAACACACACCCTGCCTCCTCAGTTTGTTCTTTGCTCTTTGGACCCAGCCAAATGCAAATCAGTCTTGACCTTGCTCCAACGGGAATAGTCTAGCCCAAACTGTCAGGCCAGGTCCTCCCTGAACCAGAACACAAGTAAGCCAAGGCTGGCTTTGCCCTGATTGGGCCTCTTTGGTCAGGTGTAGCTTGTTTCCAGAGGCACAGTGAGCAATGGACCCCCGTCTAGGCATGCCCTTGTCCACTTAGGGCGGTACGTTAAATACAATTTTTTTTTCATTTGTCTTTCCATTGTTTTAATGACAGAAACAGTACAAATGTGTGACCTCAGACAGGCTCCGTTCATCCCAACCCTGTCTATCCTGTCATTGGGTGTGAATCGTGACCTTTTTCTCTACTGTCAACAAAGGTGTGTCTCCTCCCGACCTTCTGACAGCCAAAAGCCATGTCAGGATGGACCCCATCTTGGCAGGCATAGCCACTCCATGCCCCATCTAGTTCCGTTGCAGTCTGTCCTAACCCCAGCTGCCCCAAATTTTCTCAAACTTCTGCAGGCAGCCCCTCCCTTTATACACCTTCTTCTCCAGAAATATACATCAAGCCATGCCAGCCTCCCAGTCCCGAAACTGCGGGGGAATCAAGCTGCACCACTTCTGGGCAGCATTTAGTTTTGACACTATGCACCTCATATTGACCAGAATTTTTTTATATTCCGTGACAAGCCTGTGGGCTTCTAGATTCCAAGCAATGCAAGTTTGGGTTGCAGTTCTATTTGTACCCCAAGGGCATCCTCCACTGAGTCAGAAACCACCTCCCAGAAGGGGAGCAACTTTGGGCAAAGCCACAATGTGTTTATAAGCATTCCTTTCCACCCACAGCCACGGAGGCACAGCACTTTTCCCACCTTCTCTATTTAGAGCAGCAATGTTGTTGTATGGTACACTCTCTGGAAGATATTTAATTGGACCAGGCTATTACAGGATTTAATCGCCACTTCCACATGGAATTCAAGTGCTGTGTGCCAATCCTCCTCATCCAGTTCTCACACATCCTGTTCCCATCTGCCCTGTAGTCACGTCAGTGATCCTTGTGTATTCCTCATAAATGTCCTGTAGGTCAACGAGATGAACCATCTGCAGATGTGTCAATCTAGCAATCTCCTCTCCAGGTGAAGTCCTCTTGGGTCTCCTTCTCCCTGGGTATACACCCTTGGAGCACATGTATCATAACCACTGTGTCTCTGGCACATGCTATTCTCTTCTCAGATATTCGAAGGGGACAATGCCATTTGCATCCCAGACATCTGCCAGCATGGTGAGGTAAATATTGCCCCATCTGCAAAAGCTTTGCAGCACAGCCACGAGCCGCAGCCTGGTTGCTTCCCATAGTGGCGTCCTGGGGTGACCCTCTTGTCCCACCGTATCTCTCTACATCATCTATGCCATGTTATTACCGTTGCAGTAATCTGCCTCGCCCTGGGGCCCAGTTTACCCTATTACAATAGGTGGATGAAACTCCTAGTGCCCATTGCAAATGTATCCATCCAAAATGCCTGATCATCCCAGGCCGCTTATGCCCTGTCATTAACCACTCCGACCTGGGAAGCCTCATGGCACTTCCTGATATTCTGAAGTGTTGTACCACCCTATTTAGAGTGCTGCAGGACTGCCATTGCTATGAGGGGCTATCCCCTGTCGCCCAGAGAAGTGTTCTTATGAGAGCATCTACCTTGGTAATGAAGGCATCTGGAACCTTAAATGGGCTTTTCTTCAAGATATAGTGTAACTTGGGCAATGCAATCATTTTAAACATGGCAGGCTTGCTCAGTCTAGATATCAGCAGCATGCGCCAATACTTCACTTCTCTCTTCAGCCCCTTAATCAGTGGTTACAGATTTGCCTCATAGTGAGACGCTGCCTCCCTGGTGACCCATATACCAGGTATCTAAACCGGTGTGGTTCGATCCTGAGTGGCAGCAGCAAGTTTTATCTTGTACCCACTGCTCTATGGGAAACAGCAGGGACTTTTCCAAGTTGATTACACAACTGGAGTACCTTCACTAGATCTGAAAGATATCTCCCAGTCTGACAAGCAATTGACCCGTGTTTGTCAGAAACAGCAATATTTAATCTGCATAGAGTGCTATCCGCTCAACCCAGCTCATCTACCCTTGTCTACCCCACTATCTGGGCATATATTTGAACCCATTCCTCCAATGCCTCCACTGCCAATGTGAAGAGCATTGGTGACAGGGTTCATTTCTGCCTGGTGTCACAACGGTATACTAAACTCCCGAGAGATGTAGTTGCTATTGAACCGCTATAAACTAATTTTATCCATATGATGTACTGAGACCCGAATTCCATCCTCACTAAAATCTTAAACAAGAAGGGCCATTCCACTGAGTCAAAGGCATTGCTGGCATCTAGTGGCAGAACTGGCCACAGTTCCCTCCTCCTCTACTTTGGTAATATTATTGTGGGGCAGCCGCAAGTTCAACCAGGTTGAGCTATATGGCTTAAACCTTTTTAGATCCGGGTGCACCAAGTCAGTCACAACCTTGCCCAGCCTATTTGCTAGTATTTTTGCCAGAACATTGGTATCTGCATTAAGCAAGGAAAATTACCTATATGAACAGCATCTATCGTAGGGTTTCCCTGCTTTGGAAACAACTGTCACCGTCTGCAAGTCAACTGGCAGTTTTTCAACTTGGAATACCTCCAGATACTGTGCGTGTAGTGGGCTCACCACCCTTCTGGACATTTTTCGAAAGAAGTCAAGAGGCGTCCATTCATGCCGAGAGATTTCCTCATTTACATTTGTGCGAGGGCCAGAGTCACCAAAGCCACTGTAAGGTCAGCTTCCAGTTCTCGTCCGTGATCTGGGCTAAGGTGTCCAGCTGGGCAGCCTCTTACAAATTCCTTTACTTCATCATCGGTGACCATCAATATTGCCTTATAAAAGTCCTCTGTGTAGCCTGCAAATGCCTCAGCTATCTGTCTACTGTCTCTTCCTCTCATCCTGTCTCAAGCATGAGCTCTCTAATGTGCATCCCTACTCATTCCATAGTAGCCAGACACACCAGCAGCTTCGCTGCCTTGTCCTCATCTTCATAAATATGTTTCTGCTAGGCCAGATAGGTGATCCTGATCTTGTGCTGGACCACGTCTCAATATTCCTCTTGTTTCAGGTCAACACTGCACTTTAGCTGAGGAGTAGAGCATATAGTACATTTCGCTCTCTAGCTGCACTAGATCTTGTTCTAAGGTGGCCAGGTGCCTACGTCTTTCCTTCTTATCTTCTACCTCACCTGAAATAATTACACCCCTAATTGTGGCTTTATACATTACCCATGATGCGACTGCACTCCTGACTTTCACTTTCTTGTCCTGGAAATTATGTTTCATGGCTTTTTCTAGTCTCTGTACCTCCATTTTGTTCATGAGGCACCAAGTCTCGATCTTCCAGTCCCTGGATTTCTTCAGTCTTTTGACAGTCAGTTTAATATGCAAGGGGGAATGGTCCGTGATTCCTCGTGCCAGATATCTGGCCTCAGAGAATCTATGTAGCATTTCCCAAGGAGTTAGAAAATAGTAAATTCGAGACAGAATGCTCTGTGCATTGAAGTAAAAGGAATAACCCCTCTCTTGCCTTTCCGATCTCGTGCTCATCCTGTCTAGGTGTATGTTCAGTACCAGGTTAAAGTACCCTCAAAGTACAGTCAGGGTTGGCTGGGCCTCTGTTAATATATGTCCTTGGTTTTGAAGTGTGGCAGACTGAAGCCCAGATGGAGCATATATATTATTAGTCAAAATAATGGTCTCACCCTCCCATTCACCCAGTAGTGCAATTTAGAACCAATTTCTAACCGTACATGTACGGGAGACATGGAGTGCCAGTGATTTTTTGATTAGGATGACCACACCTCTGGAGTCAGATATGTAACACGCATGACATGCAACTCTACACCTGCCTCTCCCCAGACAAGTGTCTTGATTTTCTATCAGGTGGGTTTCTTGAAGAAAGACAATCTCAGCTTTATATTTGGTAAGCACCTTAGTGACCAATCCTCCCTTCACTCTATTCCCCAATCCATTGACATTTAACATCAACAATGTTAGGTTTTGCCGCTTTGCAATGGTGGCTGTTTCTCTACCCTCCCTCTCACCCATCCTGTGCCTACATGAATGTAGCTTGTCGCTGCTCCTGTGTCATGGTGTTCAAGTGTACTGTGATCTTCCCCCCAAATTACCCTCCACCCAACGTTACTGTGCTGTGAACCTGAAATGAAGATAAATGTATATTTCAAGTCCAGCTGGAGCAGCACTCTTTTGACAGGCACAAATGCTTGTCAGTGTCCATGCTGCATGGGCCATATTCCTGCAATGCTTTCAGTATAGTATCTTGATCTCTAAATTTCAGCTGGTGAACTATGATTGTCCTCACGTTTGACCCTGGTGCTGGGGGGGAGTGCTGGTATTTTGTGAGCCTGTTCTACAAAGAAGAATTGAGACGGATGACCCTGCAGCACTGTCTCTACCAGCCACTCCTCCATAAAACAGTTGAATGTTAGGGTCCTCTGCCTTTTCCAAGACCCCCACCAATCTCATCCTCTGGGTCTTCATGTCAGCCAGCCAGCACCTTCATTTCTTTCTCCATACTGGAGCATTTCTGCCTAAGGTCTCTGTTTTCTCCACTTGTTTCAACAGATTCTTATGAGAGTCACGCAGCAACCCCACCTCATTTACCACTGAGGTAAACTGGGCCTCCAGGGTCACCTTGGTAGCTCGAATGGCTGCTAGTATCATTGCCATATGAGTAGCCGGGAAAGCCAGAAGCGCCTCTTCCATGCCTTCAACTGCCATTTCGCTCTGCAGCTTTGATCTTCCCCATCATGTCACAGTCCTATGTCTTGTTGCGTCATGCTGTGAGAGGGGAAAGGGTGGGAGGTCTTTCACACCTGTAGCTGCTCTAGCTCCAATTCATAGCTCCCGCAAGTGTCTGAAAGAGTATGCCTCCTGCGGGTCCACTGCACTTATGCATCCTTCTCCTAGCAGGACTATAGTGGTATTACCGGCTACTCACCAGCCCATCATTATCACTTTACACCGCAGGTCTGCTGTCTTTACCTTCCGCCGCTGGTGGCTGTGTCTCCCAGAGGCCCGTTCAATTGGGCTGGGCAGCTTCTTATCTCCCAATACACAGCTCTTTTTGTATTCTGGTCTTGTCCTGCAGCAGTCGTATGTCTCGAGCTCAATGTTGGGCAGTCCCTTTGTCTCATGGGCCAGACCCCATCACCTGTAGCAAGCGACATCCTTCTTCCATAGCCCCACAGCAATCAGGCCTAGATGACCATCACTACTTTGTCTTTCGTTGCAGTAGGCCCAGGGAAAGTGTCCACAACTCTCTACTGTTCAGTGCTCAGCTGAGCCTCCACAGTCTCAACAGCCCTGTGCCCTCTTTGGAGTGACCTGCTTTCCAAGGCTCGCCTTCCCAAGGCCCTCAAGCACTCCGTGTGCTGCGGACGGGCCATTTCCTTGTCCTCAGGCCGTCTCTGGATGTCTCTGCCTGTTAATGCAGCTCTGGGGCTCGCTGGTCACCATCTTGCCAGCACCTCTCTTCTTCCACTTTGCTCGGCTCCGGGTTTGCAAAGCTAGCCCTTGGCAGTATGACTCCATTGTATGGCTCACACTCCCTTCTAATGTCAAAACCCCTGCTAACTGGGGGGCTGTTGCCCTCTGGTTCTTCCAGGATAATTATCTCTGGGATTGCATTACTGGAAGGAGTTCAGCAGTGCATGTCTCACCCCCATGGATGATCATGCCTCGCCCCGAAATACACAAATTTTATAAACAGTGGGCTATTCATTGAGTAGCATTTTCAGATTGATTCTCTGGAGACCAATTATCTGCAGTACCATTACTACGTTTTGTGGACTTAATCATAACCAGAAAACAGCAATATTCATCTAAGCTGTCTGGAAGTTAATGCTCTAGCCAATTTCAAATAATATAAATGTTTGTGATCTCTATATACCTCTACAGAGTGTTTGGATCCCAACAAATAATGCATCCTCAACTCAAAGGTTCGTTTAATAAAAAGCTCTTTTTCAGTAGTGGCGTAGTTTAACTCTTCTGAAGAACACCTTTGAGAATAATAAGCTACTAGATTAAGTTGGCAAGTGACAGAGTTTCTCTGGAATAAAAGAAAAACCCATAACATGATATGATACGATCCATCTGTGAAAACAAATTGGGATATTGTAACTTGAAAAACATTCTTTCAAAAAACAAAATGCTTAAGTCTATTGTAAGAAAATTGATTAATATTTGGGTAGAAGTGGCAAACCAACTCAAGGAATAATCACAACCCTTGTCAGGGTGAGCACTTAAAGTCACTAAAGTAACCTGAACTCTACCCCCCTGGTAACTATGGCACAGAGCAGACAGGCTGAACTTAGGGCAACGTGTAAAGCATTAATGCAGTACCAAAACAGTAATAAAGTTGAAATGCAAAACAATAAAAGTCCCAAAATGAATTAGATAAATAGAGTAACATTTAATAAACACAATAAACACAATGCCATGAACATGTCAAAAAGCCAATAAGGAGACCCAGAGATATGAGCTTTTAAAGTTGTAAGTAAAAATAGCACCAAGTAGCATAAAGTACCAATGACAGTCAATAGTCACAGTGAACCTGGAACTAAGCATAATGAAACACTGACCATAATGACACACAGGTCGGAGACACCAACCAAGTTCCACCTGAATTTGCATTCTGCAGTTGTTTTTTAAGTCTCAACCCACTACAGGAGTAAACCTTTAAAGCACCTTGGACCTCAGGGAAGGCATGTAATCTCTCACAGTGTGTCTGGCAGAGGCAGAAGATCAGGGTACAATCCAGGTCCAGTTGCCACTGGCCAGCTGGGCTGTTGCAGGAAAAGGCCTCTTGTAGCTTGTTTTATCAAGGTTGCTTTAATAGGAGGTCAGCCTTGTGACCCCTGGAGTCTATTTCTCTTTCATTGGTACAACAGATAGTAGGTCCATTCTTCTAGGGCTCTTTTCAGATCACAGATAGCAAGTCCAGTGCTTTTCTGATCTTCTTCAGGAGTGTTCTGAAGTGGGTATTTGGAGGTGCCAAATTTATGCCTGGCACAAGGTAGTAGGCATGCCCTAGCCAGTGGATAAAAGTTCCTGGGGCCAACCAGACCCACTTTGGACATTATCAAGATGACAAAAGTATTTAGTCACACTAAACTTGGGCTCTACAGGCTGGGAGGTATGTAGTATTCTCAGTTTCCTCCCAATCTAACTCAAAAATCCATTTTGGGAGCAGTGGCAGTACCACCAATAAACCCAGAGACAGAAGTCTGGTAGCACAAAGCAGGGTTTATATGGAACCACGCAATCAATACTCAAAAAATGTTGTGCATCCTTTTCTCAACAGAATTTGATGCTGTAGTGTCAAAAAGAGGCCCGCTGTGAATTGAGCCTGTCTGGCTAGTGGGAATAAAAGAAACATGATGTCCACGTCTCAGCTAACATTTGCTTGTGGCAAGGGAAACCTCCTTGAAGTTTGGCCCTACAGTTGAAAGTAAAATCCCAGCAGACCTGTCAAGTGGAATTTGACATTCAAGCAGGATTTGACTCTTGAAAAGGATGCCCATCTCCCCACACTGCATGTTCTATTAGGTTATTGTTTGCTCCTGGGAAAAATGTTACCTCCATTTATAACTATTCAACTGCTAAGTCCTGATTGGAAGAAGTGGGAAAACAAAAAAGCCTTAATATTTATCAAAAATCCCACTTCACTCTTGTAGTGGAGGTTTAATAACTATTAAAAATAGTTTTTATTTTTTTTCTAGCTGTTTCCTAGCCATAAATACTATTATTAACTGAAACCCAGTATTTTCATGTGGAACAGCCAGCCCTGCTACTGTGAAGACAGCTTTTGGGCCATTTTCACTGTATGGACATTTACCATTGAAATCCTAAATGTCCTTGTGGGCAATAAGGACCACATAAAAGTGACTTATAAATATTTAAAAGGAAGGCTTTGACCTGGTCTTTGTGCAATAACATTTAGGCCCTCATTACTTCATTGGCGGTAAGTGCCGCTTACAGCCATGTTGACTGCCGCCATCATACCGTGACCGCAGTGGTATACCGCTACCCGTATTATGACCCAACATAGAAATCCGCCACTATACAGTAACACACACAAGTCTGCCACACCAAAGTCTGTCCCAAACCCACACCATTACGCCAACAGAAGTACGCCCACAGCATCATGACCCACGAATCACCGCAGTGGTCATTCAGCTGCAGTAAACCATTGACGGTACACACCGCCGCGCTCAAAATACACACACACTAACAAAACAACACCATATTAGACAATTTAAACTACACACACCTGACACACATACACATACCATACCCACTCCGACAATTCTATAAAATACACACCTACACTACCCACAACCCTTTACGACCCAAAGATGTTGGCAAGTGAGAGAGACAAGCCAGGTGCACCCACTGAATCTGAGCCACAAAACCCCATCACCCATACA
This sequence comes from Pleurodeles waltl, assembly GCF_031143425.1. Classification (NCBI taxonomy): domain Eukaryota; kingdom Metazoa; phylum Chordata; class Amphibia; order Caudata; family Salamandridae; genus Pleurodeles; species Pleurodeles waltl. Next base: position 546,056,095 of record NC_090446.1, on the reverse strand, counting down.
CCATCTACGCACCTCACAGCACACACCCCAACATATCACCCCATACACCCTCACACATACCATTCACACTACACCCATGGCACCACAAAGACACCCCAGGTTTTCAGAGGAGGAGCTAAGGGTCATGGTGGAGGAAATCATCCAGATAGAGCCACAGCTATTCGGATCACAGGTGCAGCAGACATCTATTGCAAGGAAGATGGAGCTATGGCGGAGAGTCGTGGACAGTGCCAACGCCGTGGGACAGCACCCAAGAACAAAGGATGACATCAGGAAGAGGTAGAACAACCTACGGGGTAAGGTGCGTTCCGTGGTTGCAAGACACCAGATACCTGTACAGAGGACTGGCGGTGGACCCCCACCTCCTCCCTCACAACTAACGACATGGGAGGAGCAAGTGTTGGCGATCATGCATCCTGAGGGCCTGGCAGGAGTAGCAGGAGGACTAGACTCTGGTAAGTCAAATCTTCACTACTTGATCCCCCACCCTACCTGCATACCATCACAAACTCCCACCCGTACCCACACCCCCATCACCCCACCACCTCACCACCTCACACATACCGCACCATTACAACCCACCCATCCCAACACCAAGCCCTGCATGCAACAACAATGCATGGTCCCCCATCACAGACCTGCATGGGCACCCATCACCACAGCATGCACACTAGTGACAATCATTTAGCCAAACCAATCACAACTCACACAAGCCAAAGCTGCCTTGCTAATAACAACCATAGAGGGAAACATATCCATGCACAAGATGGCGCACGCAGAAAGAATAACACTGCATTTACATCCCCACAGGCCCCGCACTCAACGTCACCGGAGAGGAGGTGCCAGCCACATCCTGCCCCCCCCAGAAGAGGCCCACAGTGATGACAGCAGCTCTGCACACCTGGATCATGATGACCAACCTGGCCCATCAGGGACCTCTGGACAGTCGATGACCCAGGCACGGTCTCAACCCACCACAGAACCTCCCCCCTCAGGAAACACCAGCACAGCACCCACCCAGTGGGCCCATCCTTCTGTCCCCAGGGCACGTCACTCAGCAGTGTTTCCACCACTACAGGGACCCCAGGCAACTCAACAAACAAGGGACAATCAGGGACCTGGGGTCAGTGGCAGTGGGCACATGGTTCAGGTGACAGAGGCACAGGACAACAGGGAAGCTGGGAGGACTGCTGTGTGACAGGGGGAGGACAGGCCCAGGAAATCGACTCTCCACGAGGCACTCACCAACATCCTGGGAGCATACCACCATTCCCAGGAGACGATGGGCCAGATACTGGCCAAGTTGCAGGAGATCCAGCGGCCGCGGGAGGGACAGTCCCTGCGGATCAGGGAGGACCTGAGGGACATCCACACCACCCTGATCACCATTGCAGGGGTGTTGGCAGACATGGCCAACACCATGAGGGAGGCAGTGGCACACCAACAGGCTCCTGACACTAGCCAAACCGAAGAACAGCCATCCACCTCCGCCGACGCTAGTGGACAGGAGGCCCCCTCACAGGAACAACAGGCCACCAGCACCCAACCCCCTGCAGAAGGAGAACCACCATGCAAATGGTCCCTGCGATCCAGGCAGAAGCCAGAGAACATTGCCAAAACCCCCGCCAGGAAATAACACTCTCCTGATTGTCACCCGTGTGCCTCACTCTGTCCCCCTGTCTACCTTGAACTGCCATTGCTCCAATTCCTATGCCCCCTTGGACAATACACCTGTGATACAAATAGACTGGACTCTACCCTGGACTTTCCTCCATCAGCAACCCAGCCCATTGCAATACCCCCTCCACTTATTAGCACCTAAATAAACACCCTTGGAACAAAATCAAATATGGAGTCTGTCAATTGTATGACAAATGTATTAGTTTCACAAACTGTAAACATTGCAATTCAAATGTACTGTAATATTTACATAGGTATGACCTGTAGTGGGCAGCAGTAAACACACCAGGAGCCAGAGTGGAGCACAGAGATCTGAAAATAGAGATACCAAAGGGTACAGTAAATGGCCATAGAAATCGGGAATTCAGGCTGGCATGTTCAATGTGCAACACAAAACTGCAATGGAAGGTGAAGTTACAGTGTCTTACCTGTGTGCCACTGGAAGTACTGTTGAATTAATATAGTTCTGTTGTCCACATCGTCTTCCTCTGCCTCCTCTTCATCACTGTCCACAGGCACCACCGCTGCCACACGACAATCCCCAGGCTCATCCACCTGCAGAAAAGGCACCTGGAGTCTCAAGGCCAGGTTGTACAACATGCAACATGCAACGATGATCTGGCACACCTTCATGGGTGAGTAGTACAGGGATCCACCTGTCAGATGGAGGCACCAGAATCTGGCCTTCAGGAGGCCAAAGGTTCTCTCAATGATCCTCCTTGTTCGCCCATGTGCCTCATTGTAACGTTCCTCTGCCCTTGTCCTGGCATTCCTCACTGGGGTCAATAGCCATGAGAGGTTGGAGTAACCAGAGTCACCTGCAAAGGACAGCATCTTCTACCAAGCGGTTCTCATGAGAAAGCTACGAGCACATTTGGTCAGCACAGTGGAATATCACAATTTAATTGTCTAAGCAAATGTTTTATTAATCGGTTTAGAAATACAGCTCGGCATAGGGCCGTGCAACTAGGCCAAGACCTCTGCGAAGTTAAGGCCTACAATTAATAAAGCTAATACATAATGCATAACTCCTAATATGACATATTACTACATTAATCAAACATATGATCCGTATTTCATAATAATAAGCCATAAATAGGTACACTTCGTGAACATTGACAGACACTCATGTTGACACATTTTCAAATGTATGCATCATTTTTCTCTATATTATCACATTTTCTACTCAAATGCATTACCCAGAATACATTAATATCCATTAATATTTTTTATTAAACACCTGCTATAGCAGTCCCTCCTTTGATGACTAAATGTGTCATCACACTAAACTATCATTCACAATCTTCTTCATCAGCTAAAATTCTGTCATTTCAAACCCTTCAAATCTTTGTTCCCCTTTCGGATTTTCCCCCAAAAATGTTTCCTTTTTCTTTTTTTCTCTCCTCTGATTATTCTTTAACATCTTCAATTGTATTCTTTTACACAATTTACATATTTCCTATATTCCAATTAGGCAAACCATGATAATTAATATCCCCTGTATAACTTTCATTAAGATTCCTTTCCCAATGTTGCTGAGACAATTTCCCATTGAAGCAAAACATTTGCCAACTTTCTCCCAAACACCTGGTTCTTTCAATTCTTTCAAATCAGCACTTTAATTAGTCAGGTTAGTAAGTAAGTTTCTAATTTCTTTACTGTTATCAGGAATGAACGAACAACAATGCCTAGAATTAAGCATTCTACAAACTCTACCATCCTTCGCTATAATAATGTCTAAACAAAAGCTATTTTGAAGAGTCATAGCTCTTTCAGCAGCTAATTCAGTATCTATCAGGAGTATGGCTCATGAAAAGTATGTCAGCATGTTATCCACAATAGTAGACAACTTTTGAATCTTTATCGAATTCAGAACAACTCCACCTGAAGGAATTATTGCTCCAAATATATCTCCCACTATACCAGAAGGAGACTCCCTCCTTTGTCTCATATGATGTAATTCAGTCATTTTTGGAGACTTCTTTAAGACATCCATTTGAAAAATCTTTGGGAAAACTAATCTCAAATAACATGTCCCATATCATGCTCTTGGAAGACGGTAATGAGCATTAGCACCACAGATGTAATATCCCAGGAATCGCTGGATCCTGTCCATTCAACATAAATGTCCATTTACTTTGAAACAAAAACATATGTCTACAGTCACTGTCCCACAAATAAAGTGTCAGTGCGTGATTTAGGCCCATATATAAAAACATTCCCTACGTGTTGCGCATCAAGAACTAATTTCACTTGTGTTTTAATTGTGCTATAAGCATAGTCATTCTTGAAAGTTCTTTTTTCTAAGCCTTTTTCTAACTTCTCCTTCAATGCCTTTCCCTTGTCATCTGTGTGATCTAAGAAGCTTTTCACTAATGGTGTAAGCAAGCATGTCAAATTGTTGTGGTGTGCATAAGCCATGCCAAGTGTTAATGTAGGTTCAAAGAAACCTCTAACTAATACTATGTCATTATCCTTAGCTACTCTACTCAATAATTATACGGACAAACGAAAACACCACATCAAGCTTGGAGTAAAAGTATTGGATGTACTCTTGGCCATGGAATCTTGTGAGTAACAGGCTACAACTTATCCCATAAGTGAGAGGCAAACTGTGACATGAAACTCGTTCTTTGACTGATGAAGGATTCTGCTTACACACATTATAATTCCTCGCATCCATTGCCTCAACATACTCACTTAGCAAGTGATAGAAGACATTAGAAGAAAGTTCTCCTTAGACATTAGTACCCTCATGCAAATACTTCTCATCTAACTTAAACCTCTCCATTGCTGTTAGTGCAGTAGTTGTTTCAAAAGCAGAAGTATGGTTGGCTTTGCTCTTTATAAGAACAGCCATTCCCACAATCAATACTATAAACAATATCCCACATACAATCGCCATTCACTTGTAGTTGCATACGCCCATTCAGGACCTGCGTATCTTCGACTTGCTATTCTCTTTCTTTTCAACTTTCGATCACCATTCAATTCTCCTTCACTTTGATCTTCTCTCCTTGTTGTATCCACTTCTTCTTCCACTGTTGTTTCAACAACTACTTTCCTTCTCTTTGCTTGTGACTCCAGCCACTTATCTCCTTTTAGTGGACCCTTGGTCAATGTTCTTTTCATTGTTGAACTTGAAACATCTCCCAGTTCTATGGTGTCTTGACGGACCTGCAACTGGTTCAGGAGAAGTCACATCACAGTGACTTTGATCCGCCTCAACTCCTTCCCCCTCTGGGCCTGGCAATTGCTCTGTTTGTCTCTCAAAATCGTCTGCTTCTGGGAAAACCCTCCTTTAACTAGGCTCTCCTGTTGCCTCAATTGAGATAGGCTCACCGTCACCCTCTTGGAGGTCTTCTCCTTCGTCTCTCACAGGAGTGACTGAACAGTCCTCAACGGGCTCATATCCGGTTTCAGTTTCCCTTTGTTCTCCTTCTGGCCCTGAGACTTGTTTTGCTGTTTTTGGTACTTTCAACAACTCTGCTTCTTCATCAGTCGGGCATATCCCTTTCTTTGTGTGTCTGGCATGGATCTAGTTTGGAACTTTACAGCTGGGGTAGTTGTCAGAACCACCTGGAAAGGACCCTTCCAACAAGGCTCCAAACATGTTTTCCTCACATGTTTCTGGACCACAACCCAGTCACCGGCCCTCAGATTGTGCCTTGGGTCATGGATTGGTGGCAGTGTGGTAGCTTCCACCTGCTGAGAGAAAGAGCGAACCACATCAGCCAGACCTTTGCAGTAGTCCAACACCATATCATCTGTAATGTTGACAAGTGCATTTGCAGGCACCGCTGGCAACCTCATGGCTCGTCCCATAATGATCTCATGCGGCGACAATCCTGTCTTCCCATTGGGTGTGTTTCTCATTGTCATCAGAACTAAAGGCAGTGCGTCTGACCATTTCAGATTCATGGACGCACACATCTTTGTAACTCTTGACTTCAAGGTACCATTCATTTGTTCCACTAGTCCTGATGCTTCAGGACAATAACTACAATGAAACTTCTGCTCAATGTTGAATGCTGCACACAGTAATTTAATTACTTCATTGTTGAAGTGACTTCCCCTATCTGATTCTAAAGAGATCGGAAATCCGAAACGTGGTATCAGTTCCCTAAGCAGTAGTTTTGCTTCTGTGAGACTGTCATTTCTTCGTGTAGGGTAAGCTTCAATCCAGTGACTAAAGATGCAATCACCAACACATATCTCAAACTTCCACACACAGGCATCTCAATAAAATCCATCTGCATTCTGCTGAATGGACCTCCTGCTTTTCCGATGTGGCTTAAATTAACCACTGTCCCTTTCCCCGCGTTTATTTGTTGGCAAATGACGCAACAATGGCAAACTGCTTCAGCAACTTGTCTAAACCTTGGGTTGAACCAATTGTGCTTGAACAAACGAATCATGGCATCCCTCCAAACTTGTGCATGACCATGATAATACCTAGCTATTTGAGACAGCAGACTATTAGGCAAAATTAATTGACCCTCTTCTGAAACCCACAATTCATGTTGTCGCTGTACACATTTCATTTTGCTCCATGAATGTTTTTCCTCCCTGTCAACATTATTCTGCTACATTTTCAATTCCTCTAATGTATCAATTACTTTCAATCCAAAACTTGGATATGTTTCCTCTTCTTCAGGTAATAGTTCCCACTTATGTTTGAACGATATACAGTTCAATGCGGAAAACCTTGCAACTTGATCCGCATATCCATTTCCCATTTACATAAAGTCCTGAGACTTCAGATGTGCACTGCATTCCACCACTTATCAGGCATTTGAATAGTATGCAACAGATCTTTAATTCTTTCACCATTCCTCACTGGCGAACCAGAAGAGGTCATGAAACCTCTCTGTGACCACAACTGGCCAAAATCATGGACTAATCCAAATCCATACTGGCTATCTGTATAGATGGTAACTTTCAGCTGAGCAGAAACATGGCACGCTCTAGTAAGGGCTGTCAGTTCAGCTACTTGGGCAGAATACACTCCTCGAAGCCAAGAAGCTTCCATGATACCAGTAATTGTGCACACAGCATATCCTACTCCCAGTGTCCCTGTATTGTCTCTCAACAAAAGAACAATCAACAAAGATAATTTGGTCATTCTCTTCCAACCGACTGTCTCTAATGTCAGGTCTTGGTTTTGTTCAGTTACTTCAAGACAATCATGCTCAAAGTCTTCCAATTTTTCAATTTCAGCATTTTCATTTGGAAGTAAGGTTGCCAGGTTCAGCATTATACATCTTTTCAATTACACATTTGGTGACCCTAGAATACTCGTTTCGTATCTGGTCAATCTTGCACCAGTCAAAAATTGGGTTTTCGTCTTTGTAAGTAGGATCTCAATAGGGTGAGGGACCATTATAGTGAAGGGATATCCCATAACAATGCCTTCACACTGTGTAAGGCTCTGTCCAACCGCTGCAACGGTGCGCAAACAACCTGGTAAGGCTGTTTGAAACTGGGTCCAAAGTAGCTAAAAAATATGCTACTGGAGGTTTACACCTCTGTGGACCTGCGTCAAGACATACAAAGAACATGCATCATGCTCATGACAAAGCAATGTGAAAGGTTTCGTGTAGTCAGGCGTACCCAAAGCTGGAGCTTTGCACTGACTCTCTCTCAATTCAGTGAACGCTTTCATTCAAGCCTGGTTTAACACCATGGGATCAGTGACTTCTTTATGAGTCCGCTTCTGCAGTGGTCTTGAAATGACTTAAAAATTGGCAATCCATTGGCAGCAGTAGCCTACCATCCAGAGAAACATCCTGACATCTCTCTGTGTGGTCGGGGATTCATCTGCAATATGGTTGTAACCCTTTCTCTGGATATCTTTGTCGATCCCTTCTCAATCTGATCACCTACATATTTCACTTCTTTCTGATAGTATTGCAATTTAAGTGGGGACACTTTATGACCATTCTTTCCCAAATGGTTCAGCAAGATAATCGTGTCATGCTTGCACTCGTCCCTTGTTTTGGATGCAATCAGCAAGTCATCAATGTACTGTACCAAGGTCGATTGGAAAGGCAATTTCAGCGACTCCAAATTCTTTTTCAAGATCTGATTGAATATGGAAGGTGACTCTGAAAACCCTTGAGGAATTCGACACCAACAGTAAACTCTGTTCAAAAATTTGAAACAAAAGAGAAATTGGCTGTTCTCATGAAGAGGCACAGAAAAGAAGGTTTGTGACAAATCAGTGACAGTAAATCACTCAGCATCACATGGAATCTGAAACATTATCACAGCTGGATTTGGCACCACGGGACAACATTTGACCACAATGTCATTTACTTTTCTCAGATCCTGGACAATTTGAACTTTCCCACAGGGCTTTTTCAAACGTATTATTGGTGAATTACATGGGCTGCTCAATACTTCCTTCAAAACCTCTTGTTATACAAATTCTGCTATTATTTGGGCGACCTTCATAAGAACATCTTGTGGCATGTGGTACTGGGGAATTTGAGCAAAAACACCATTCGGGTTTACGGTAACTTTAACTGGCTCAACTCCCTTTATCAGACCTATCTCTTTTCCTGTCAGATCCCACACCTTCTCCTTAAAAATTCCCTATAAATCAGGATGAATCTCCTTCACTGTGAAGACTGGAAAAAATTCAATCAGAGGGTATTCCTCGGTTATTGTCTCACATTCTGTCTCTGGGGCTTAGACATCTTCATTATCGCTATTCTCTGAATCTCAATTCCATCATATGAACAAGTAATCGAGCATCTTGTTTTATACAGCAAGTCCCTTCCCAGTAGGGATGCTGGATTTGAATCCCAGACTACAAATTTGTTCAATCCGTGGAAGTTGCCAATTTTAACCTAAACTGGTTCTGTAATCGGGTTGGTCAAATACTGATTTGCTACTCCTGTAATCTGAACTGTTTTACCTGAAAGAGGCAAGTTTGAAACCTCAACTGATCTCACTGTAGAACATGTAGCTCTCGTGTCAACCAAGAATGAAACTCTGTGATCCATGACTTTTCCCTTCACATAGGGACCTCTCCAATCTACTTCTAAAGAGGTTGGAAGCACACATGGCTCCTCATCTGAACCTTCGCTGACCCAATTATTGTTTATTCCAATCTCACTGTGTAACGGGAATTGGTGTACTGTGTTATTTCTTTGGTTAAGCTTCTGACCTGTGACCTGTTGAGAAAACATCATTTGCTGCTGATCCATTGGGACTTGAGGTATTCAAATTTGCTGTCTAGGTACCATGGGAACCTGCTGCTACATTTTCTGCAACTGTGCCATTTGTAAACATGGCATTTGCACCTGCTGCATGGGTTGAAAAGTCTGCACTTGATTCATATTATTTTGAAAATTTGCATTAGGACCTCTCATTCTCGGTCCTCTCATGTTTTGGAATGAATTGACATCATTAGTTTGCTGAACAACACCTTCCTGCACCAACATCGGACACTCACGTTTCCAATGTCCAACGGCTCTGCAAGCGTGACAAGGCAACAATTTCTTCATTCCTTGCACATCATTCTGAACCACTACATTACCCAAGTCAGGACCACAATTCATATTACCTCCACAACCGCTACCTCTCATCATGTTTCCTTGTTGCTGCTGTGGTAGCTGTTGTGGAAAATTCCCTTGCATGCCTGTCTGAGCAGCTTTAATCTGCATCGCCATCGCCTTCTCTTTCAGCTTTCTGTGCTTCAACTCAATTTCATCGCTATAGTACTTTGCATACTGCAACACTTCATCAACCGGCTTTGCTTGTCAGCAAATCAAATGACTCTTCATCATCTGGCTAATTTCAGGTCTCAATCCTTCCACAAATCTGAACACAAAATAAATCATGTCCTCTGCCTCAATTGCCTCTGTACCACTGTAATGCTTGAACGCCTGCAACAATCTGTTATAATACGCATGTATCGACTCCTTTGCTTCCTGAGCTGTCCTGTCAATTCTCTGCCAATCAATATTCTTGGGCGAAATTCTTGTTTTAAAAAATTTAATCACCTTATAGTAATATTTCATTAACACAGGAGATGGTGTACCTGTCATTTGATCTCTCTCTGGTTCTCTTGTCTCTAACTGTCTCTAATAAAGTGTTCAAATCCTCCCAGAGGCACTTTGCAAGTTTTACAAATCTATCTGTCTGCTGTTACCACTCTACTGGCTTCTCCCTCAATTTTGAATAATCATTTGTATATGATAGAATATCACTTCTGCTCCAAGGGACATGAACAAAGTTTTTTCCTGGAATCTCGCTCATTGGTAAAATTTTCATTGGATCTTGGCCTTGCTGCACATTTGCAGTCAGCTCCACAGAATCCCTTTTCCTTTTGTCTCTTTTCTTTACCCACCGGCCTTCCCATTTGTCTAATGGTCCCCAAGTCTGGGCACTTTGAAATAATTCCCTAAGGTGTGCCTTCATTCCAGCAAATCTCGTGTTCAAAATCGTTAGTCTCGAAATCTAATCTGTAACTCCTTTTCAAATGCTTTGTTTTCTGTATTTCTATGCTGTACTTCTCAACTCTGCTTCTGTGTAGGATTCTAACCTGCTCACATCCATAGTTCCCTCAATGAGCTCACCCGCTTCCATGCTTAGCCTAGCATAGTTCAAATACTCCTCTCTCTTAGAAGCACTCTGTGGGATATTCAGCTTCTCTAACCATTCAGACAACTGCAGAGCAGTCAAACCTTGCAATGAGATGTTGCTGCCTTGGACAGATGGTACCTACTATGCAACTACATCTGGGGGTCTGCGGTGTCAGCAATTTCAAGCTCTGGCTAATGTTTGACCCTATCATAGTATCTGGAAGTACTCCGAATGGACTAAAGTCTAACTATAATCTCGATCTGTCAAAAGTCTGTCCCACAGGAGAAACTACTCAATTGTTCTCATTATATCCACTTCCCATTGCATTCCGTGTCATGACACCCTGTTCACATATAATGGGTTTCTTTTGTGCAAATAAGGGTACGGTCGGACCAACATCTGGGGTTGGTCTGGTACTTAAGTTCTGTGGGAGAGTAATGCCCACGTTCTGATTAATTATTGAAGACATATCTGACTGTGTCCCTGTTACTGGAGTGAATCTCGGCATGACTTGTGGCTGCACTTGCGGCAGTAAACGTGGAGTTGGGTCTGTCTGAACCAACATTGGTCTAGGGAAAACCTGTTCCGTAGGCACTATTAAGTTTGTAGCAGTTTCTATAATGGGTACATCAGAGTCAATTCTCTGGACCTGTGGCTGTTGCACCTCATTTAGTACCACTGGAGTAGTAGACATGTTAAGACTACCCTGCATCAGACTCTGTGTCATGCTAGTATTAACCTGCAGTGGACTCAATGTCCCATTAACCTGTGTCGGAGCTGAAGGATCAACACTGGTGCTTGGACCACTCTTATGTGTTGCAGATGGTGAAGGACAATTTCTCAATAACTGTAAAATATATTCATCATCATCTGATTCTTCCTCCATTGCTGAAGACTTTCTAGCCTCCCTATTCTTGGAAGGGCTTCTTTTATTCTTTCTAGTAGCTTTCCTTCCTTCCTTTTCACTGTCCTGCGTAATCGCTGGAAACAACTTAATTCCGTTCAAAGTCTTGTGTCTCCAAAGTCTCTGAACACTGTCCCAACTATCCTCTGTTAATGTCTTCTCTGCCTTTCTCATTCTCCTCTCGAATTTCTGTGCTGTCTGGCTACTAGCTCCCAGATTGCTAATGCCTCAAACTGTGCTGGCCTCCAAAGGGGCTTCGATCCATATAGCACCATCCTTAAATTCTCTAAAACCTTCAAGTTGAACGTTCCATTTGTGGGAAATGCTACGTTTTCATCTTGCTCTGTCACTTTGCACCATTGCTTTAGCCAAAGACATAGAGTCACACCCTTCTCTTCCATTACAATGTCAGCTGCTGTACGTTCTGGTGGTAGCCCCACCTATACTCATTGTAATATATGTATCCCCCCTTTAAGGACTCTTTAAAGCTTTGAAAAATGTCCTCTTTTCGACCTTTGTGTGATTCAAAATCAAATCAGGGACTGACTTTTAATCCCAGAACTCTTTTCACCCACCTTCTCATCAAATTGTGCCTCACAGACGGCTGCCAATCCGTGGGCAACCCTTCTCTCTAACCAACCTATCCCAGCGCGGCTCCAATGATGTCACACTCACACGTACTGTGGCAGACAAAGTCTTGTGGCTTGTCCTCCCAGATTCCGACTCATACAAAACTATTGCAAAATATTGCAAGCACTAACCAAAATCAAAAAACAAATCTGCTGGTTTACTACAGGAAAGGTAACACAATCGCTTCAGAAACATTACAGATAGACCTATGAAACCAGACAAATTACACCATAAAACAAAGTGTCATACACTTTTCAATATACTCCGGAGTTTTAGACCACGTAGGGTCTGTACATCAACAACCACGTGGACAATTTGTGAGCACAAAGCACCACACACGTGTGAAGTTCGACGACTTCCCTACTCTAACACTGCGGAGTACGCACACTCCTTCTACAACCTCACAAACATCACAATTCACCTGCAATTTGCATAAGCTGTGCAAGCGCAAAACCTACTCTATTCACACTATCACTAGAACACCGAGAACATCCTCATACAACCATTGGCAGGCTCCAAGGTTCTTCATCTTAAAGACCTAGGGGCACATTTTCTCTCCAATTTGTATCACTGAAAAATAAAATCCAAATCTCAGTAATTAAGAACTCTCAAAAGACCAGCTCATCAAGCTACTACCATCTCTGGGAACACCTGTTATTTCTTGCTTAGAATCTCTGAGACCAAATATTCTGCAACCTCCCTCTGGGCATCTATAATGAGCTCTTAAGGAGACGAACCATCAAGCTGTTACCATCTCTGTGAATACCTGTTATTTCTCAGTACCATGTACCGGACTTCTACGATGGGCTCCTAACCCCTTTACTGCCAGGCCTTTTCCCCCTCAGGTGCCAGGCCTTTTTTTGGCTATTTGGGGCAGTTCATGCTTAGGCCCTTATAACGTTTTGTCCACATAAGCTACCCATGTCAAATTTGCATCTTTTTTTTCCAACATCCTAGGGATTCTAGAGGTACCCAGAATTTGTGGGTTCCCCTAAAGACCAAGAAATCAGCCAAAATACAGCAACAATTTAGTTTTTAAAAAAAGAAATGGAAAAAAAGGGCTGCAGAAGAAGACTTGTGTTTTTTCCCTGAAAATAGAATCAACAAATGGTTTGCGGTGCTAAAATCACCATCTTCCCAGCTTTCAGGAACATGCAGACTTGAATCAGAAAACCACATTTGTCAACACAATTTTGGCATTTTACTGGGACATACCCCATTTTTACTACATTGGGTGCTTTTAGCCTCCATCCAGTTAGTGGCAGAAATGGGAGTGAAAACTAAACATTTCTGAAAAGTAGACAAAAATCTAAATTCAGCGGGGAGTCATTTGTGTAGATCCTACATGTTTTTCCTACAGAAAATAGCAGCTGAAAAAAATAAATATTGAAATTGAGATAAAAAAACAGCAATTTTTCCCCACATTTTACTCTGTAACTTTTTCCTGCGATGTCAGATTTTTTAAAGCAATATACCGTTATGTCTGCTGGACTCTTCTGGTTGTGGGGATATATAGGGCTTGTAGGTTCATCAGGAACCCTAGGAACCCAGAGCCAACAAATGAGCTGCACCTTGAAATGGGTTTTCATTGTATACCGGGTATACAGCAATTCATTTGCTGAAATATAAAGAATGAAAATTAGGTATCGAGGAAACCTTTGTATTTCCAAAATGTGCACAATATAAGGTGTTGAGAAGCAGTGGTTATTTGCACATCTCTGAATTCCGGGGTCCCCATTTTAGCATGTGAATTACAGTGCATTTCTCAAATAGACGTCTTTTTTTCACCCCGTCTTACATTTGGGAGAAAAAAATGTAGAGAAAGACAAGGGGCAATAACACTTGTTCTTCTATTCTGTGTTCCGCCAAGTCTCTTGATAAAAATGGTACCTCACTTGTGTGGGTAGGCCTAGTGCCTGCGACAGGAAACGAAACATGGACACATCACATTTTTTACATGGAAATCTGACATGTTTTTTGCAAAGTGCCTATCTGTGGATTTTGACCTTTAGCTCAGCCGGCACCTAACGAAACCTACCAAACCTGTGCATTTTTTAAAACTAAAAACTAGACACCTAGGAGAATCCATGATGGGGTGAATTGTGGGGTTCCCACCGGTTTCTGTTACCCAGAACCCTTTGCAGACTTCACAATTTGGGCAAAAAAACACCTTTTCCTCACATTTCAGCGACAGAACGTTCTGGAATCTGAGAGGAGCCACAAATTTCTTCCTACCCAGCGTTCCCCCAAATCTCCTAATAAGAATGGTATCTCACTTGTGTGGGTAGGCCTAGTACCCGTGAGAGGAAATGCTCCAAAACACAACGTGGACACAATAACATTTTCCCCCAAAAAAACAGACCTGTTTTTGCAAAGTGCCTAGCTGTGGAGTTTGGCCTCTAGCTTAGCCAGCACCTAGGGAAAACCTACCAAAACTGTGTTTTTTGTAAAAATTAGACACCTAGGGGAATCCAAGATGGGATGACTTGTGGGGCTCTCACCAGGTTCTGTTACCCAGAATCCTTTGCAAACCTCAAAATATGGCAAGAAATGCAGTTTTTCCTCACATTTCGGTGATAGAAAGTTCTGGAATGTAAGAGAAGCCACACATATCCTTCCACCAAGCATTCCCATCAAGTCTCTCGATAAAAATGGTACCTCACTTGTGTGGGTAGGCCTAGTGCCCTCAAAAGCAAATGCCCCAAAACACTATGGGGGTTATTCTAACTTTGGAGGAGGTGTTAATCCGTCCCAAAAGTGACGGAAAAGTGACGGATTTACCACCAGGCGTATTACGAGTCCATTATATCCTATGGAACTCGTAATACGGCTGGTGGTATATCCGTCACTTTACCGTCACTTTTGGGACGGATTAACACTCCTCCAAAGTTAGAATAACCCCCTATGTGGGCACATCAAAATTATCAAATCCAAAACTACGTGCTTTTGCAGGGGCACCTGTGTTTTTGGTCCTGGGCTCAGCAGCCATAAAGGGAAACCTACCAAACCCAAACATTTCTGAAAACTAGACACCCGAGGGAGTAACCTGCATTGGATCCCCAAGTGTTTTCTTACATAGAATCCTCAGCAAACCTCAAATTTAGCTAAAACATCACATTTTTCCAACATTTCTGTGTGGGGTCACTGCACCGAGACAAATTTCCTAACACCCAACGTTCCCCTCAGTCTCCCGGTAAAAATGATACCTCGCTTGTGTAGATGGGCCATGTGCCTGTGACAGGGAAGAGCCAAAAACATATAGAAATTGAGGGGGAACCAAACCGGGTCCAAAAGGGCAGTTTGAAAAACCACATTTTTAGGCTGACAGTGAGGCATAATATTTATTGGTATAGATGTGGCAATGCTGGGTGGTAGGAATTTTGTGGATTCCTGCAGATTCTGGAAGGTTCCATCACGAAAATGTGAGAAAAATGTGTGGGTTCCAGGAAAGTTGGAGGTTTACAGGGCATTGTGGGTAAGTAAATGGTGCGGGTGCATGTGAAGCACACCACCCTGGACTCACCCAGATATTTAGTTTTCAGATGTGTCTACGTCTTGTGGATTTTTCTACATGGCAGCGTCCCAAAGTCCAAAAAGTGTAGCCCTCACCCTTCCAAGTGGGACGATTTTGAGAGTTAGACAAGCTCTCATGGCCCAAATGTAAAACCAAAACCCAAAATAATCAAATGTCCTCTTGCTTACTGTGGGATGAGATGTTTTAGTGTACAGGGGAGAGCTGAAAGACTGTTACCCCCTTCAGTTGGGGTGGGGGCATAACAATGCCCATACTGGTTAGTAGTCACCACCCCACTATTTTTTTTTTTTTAATCCCCTGGCATGTAGAAGGCTTTCTGCCCCCCCGCCCCCGGGGAATGGATCGGGGATAATTGTCCCATCTATCCACCGGTGGGCAGAACAAGTTTGGCCCCATTTATTTAGGGTTGAGTTATGGCCATACCCCCACCCTCTTTTAAAAAACAAAATTCTTCCCTGGTCTCTGGTGGGCTTTCTGCCCCCCTTGTGGGCAGATTGGCCTAATGAAAATGGGCCGATCTGCCCCCAAGGGGGGCAGAAATGGCCTAAAAGGATTTTTCCCCCAGGGGAGCGCCCGTGTCTGAGGGGTCGCTCCCTACATCTAAAAAAATAAAACAAAAAATAATAAAATGATCCCTGGTGTCTAGAGGTTTCTGCTCCCCCTGGGGGCAGATCGGCCTAATTACAATAGGCTGATCTGCCCCAAGGGGGGCAGAAATGGCCTCAAACTAATTTGCCCCCCCAGGGGAGCGACCCCTGCCTAAGGGGTCACTCTCCTTGCACGAAATTGACAAAAAAGAAAACCTGGTGTCTAGTGGTCTCTGCCCCCCTTAGGGGCAGATTGGCCTAATACAAATAGGCCGATATGCCCCCAAGGGGGTGCAGGATTGGCCTAAAGGTAATTTTGCCCCAATGGGTGCGACCCTTGCCTAAGGGGTCACTCCCCACATAAAAAAAAAGTCCCCAGTGTCTAGCGCTTTCTGCCCCCCCCCCCCCGAAATGGTCTAAATATAATTCCCACCCTGGAGAGTGGTCCTTGCTCCCCTTATTCAGAAATACAAAAAAAAAACTCCTTTGTGCCTAGTGGGCATTTCTGCTGCCCGATCACACCACGCTCGGGCAGCAGAAATGCTGAGACAGACATAAAAGGAAAGTAAAGGCCTTTCCTTTCCTTTGATGACTCTCTCACCCCCTCCATGTGATCGGAGGAGAAATGCTAAAGCATTTCTCTTCCGATCCATGCTGGAAGCTCAGCTTCCAGCGCAGTGGAGGCAGCCTCTGATGAGGTCAGCGCGCAATTGCGCACTGACGTCATGAGACGCCATGGTGGCGCGGGGGTGGACGGGGAAGCGATTCCCCTTCCATCCCTGCGCTGGGGGCATGGAGGCGAGGCTTGAGCCAGTCCAAGGACATAACGGTTACATCCTTGGAACCTCGGCGCCACAACCAAGTACATAACTGTTACGTCTTTGGTTGCCAAGGGGTAAAGGAGACAAACCATCCTCTGCTACCACGTCTGTTAGCACGTCGGACCTTAATAAGTAAACTTACAAGGGGATGCGAATAGGTCGATTAACCTTTTGACTCGCATTTAAGATGTTCCCACCATAGATTCAGTAAATGCAGATCAATAATTAATCAATAACATCAGTAATCAATATGGGAGTCAGTAATTATCACACACCATGACCTTTCAGTCACGAATAACCACACCTTTTAGTAAAAGTTAGAGTATTTATTTCCCTATATTAACAATGCTAATGTCACGTAATATAATCTCAAACCAAATTCTAACTCTTCAGTAACATCACTGGCTGCCTAAAGCGGCGAAAGAAACGTAATCTAATCAAAGCTTGAACATTTACACATTCTAAGGTTACGGTGCAAATTAATAACAAACAATTGCACAAACGATATGACATACATTTATAGTCAGCAAAGGAAAGACATAGACTATTCCTCCCTATAGCAGACTTTCATTAGTGAGGATCCTTATCTTATGCCAGGTTAGCATTAGCATGTTGGGCTTCATGCAAAACATTTTACAAATTTAGGAAACATCTAATTATGGCTTTATTAAAATAGTGCAGTTGGTACCTAGAAAGAAAAAGCAAATACTCATAGCAAAACACATGAGTAACAGTATACCTCTCCTCAACTGGATCAGCAAGCTAAGATAGTCTTTGTCATCAGGACATCAGTTTGGTCAGCAAGGCATCAGGATTCAGCATCAAAGTTCAGAAAACGCAAAGTCTTTAAGCAATTCAAAAGAATAGAAGTAAACCCTCAAGTAAGATGGGGAGAATGGCGCATCTCCTATTGGTGTAGTCCGGCTAAATTTCCTAAAATTACTTCCTAAGTCCCTATTGGTCAAGGGATCACATGTTCACAGTTTGTCCATTAAAACTAAAATATCAAATCTATAGTTTCTACTAGTACACGGTTCACATGTCGCTGATTGGCTTCTCTTGTAATGTCCTCATCATCTGGCTCGTCAGGTAACAATATTGTTGCAGCTTGTACTCCAGTCAGTGTCTCAATTGTTCTCCTCATGAGAAAGTCAGTCTTACACATAGCACACTTATAATGTTGCCTTTTACAAGAACAGCATCTCCTAGCAAGTGGTTCTCATAAGAAAGACTTTTAGCTATGAGCACATTTGGTCGTCACAGTGGAATATCATAATTCTCAAAGCAAAAGTTTTATTAATCGGCTTAGAAATACAGCTTGACATGAGGCCGTGCAACTAGGCCAAGACCGCCGCTAAGTTAAGGCCTACAATTAATAAAGCTAATACATAATGCACATCCCTTAATATGACATATTACTACATTAATCAAACATAAGCTCCATATTTCATAATAATAGGCCATTAATAGGTACACTTCAACTCATGTGGAAACATTTTCAAATGTGTGCATCATTTTTCTCTATATTATTACATTTTCTATGCAAATCCATTAGTCAGAATACATCAATATTCATTAATATTTTTAATTGAACACCTGCTTTAGTACATACATGGTTCAGCACTTCCTGGACATGCCACGTATTAGTTGCCTCTTATTAAACTCAATACCTGACCTGCACAGACAACCCACTATTGCTGGTGCTAGACTGGGGTAGAAGCTTTCCAGTCATACCTACGTGTCATATATAGTCTGTGGCCGTGCAAGACGTATTTTATGCACATTTTGAAGGAAAACAGAGACCATTATTTAGCAGAAAACAAGGGTTTGGTCTGAAACATGACAATCAAACAGAGTCTCTTTATGCTACTACTCAGGGAGATCTATGTCAAAACCTCATGAGATTGTCAAAGGGCCACTTCAAATTGTTATGCTGTAGCAGATATCATGCAAAAGGAAGGTCGAGATGTAAGCAAATAAAAGATTTCAACATGCTTCTTGGAGGCCAGAGCAGAATAGGCACTGTTGCACAAAGGGTCAAGTGTCTGGATTAATGGGAACATGTAGCCAAACTACATGTGGAGGGGAATAAAGCAGGCCGACTATTAGTTTGGTTGGTGTAATCTGCAAACCCCACTGCTCACATGTATCATAAGCGGAGATAATGGTGTTGTGTTTAACTTGCTGTTAAACAGGGCCTTTGCTGACAATCACAAGCACCTTGAGATGGCCCCTATGCCTGAGAACAGGTACAAACGCAGGCATTCTTGATTTCTATCACACTGCCTACCAATTGGCCCCATTATCGGGACGCCGTGGAGGAACCTATGTCAAAATCAGAGATGAAGTTGGTCCTAGCTCAGATAACCTGAGGTAAAACGCCTGGCTAAGATGGGTTTCCTGAATACGCAACTTGCACTCTGCCTTCTTGCTAAGAAGGAATTCACGTGACTGGAGGACAGGCTGCCCCAGTCGACGATAGAAACAACTATTAATAGCGCTTCTGAAACCAAGTCTGGATGCCCTAGACATTTGACCATACTTCCCTTTGTCAATGCTAACCTGGACTACATGATTCTGGGGAAAGTACTGACAAGTAACTGCTGCTACTGCTTTTAACGCTAGTAAACCATAATCAAAATGGATTCGTGCTTGGCCAGCACACCTTTTCCAAGCTGCAAGGTTTGTTCTGTTTCATGGATAGAGCTTCCAGACATGCCCTGATTGAAACAGTGGGCAGGGGCTCACAGTGGGACTTACCACTATCAAATAGGCATTACATGCTCTCCTTTTCCAAGGATAATGTTCTACTTTGTATGAGAGATGTGAGTAGATCTGGCACATTAGGGAAGCCCTAGCAGAATATAGTTATCACTATGTCCTGAGATTAAACTTAGGGAAGACCTCAGTGGCGGTTCCTCCATCAGGGCTGAGGAGCGTCGCCCCCCTGCCAGCAGCAGAAGCTGCAAAACCGAGGGGATAATAAACGCTGTGAAAGGGGTGGGGCATCTGGGATGAGGAGCTGTGAGGGGGAGTGCTCAGCACTCCCCCTCATTGCGCATGTATGTTGGGCCGGCCATCTCGGGCTGGCCAAACACACATGCGTAGTAGGCTCTTTCCAGCCCAGCTACACAGTTGCTGGGCTGGAGAGAGCCCCCATAGGCTCCCAGTCTGCCTGGAAGCGCCCAGCCAGGGCGCTCCCAGCCAATCCTGATGCTGCTCTAAGCAGTGACAGGATTAGCCACAGGGCAGGTTGGGAGCCGGTGCCTGCTTACAGCCATGAGGGACCAAGAGTGCGGCGCTGGACGCCGTCAAAAAGGTAAGCTTTTTTTTATATCATTTTATTGAATTTTAGGTCCTCCCCCCACGCCACACCCACCCCGCTCCTTTAGAACGAAGCGAGCCGTGAATGGAAGACCTATTTCTATTCACTGGGACTGGCTGGTGAAAAGGAACTCACAATGGTTCCTGTGACCCTTCTCAGGTGGGAGTCAGGGACAGTTAAGTGCTTGGGAGTACGAATCTGCCATGAGGATGAGAACCCAAAGGCCATCAACCTTTGCCTTTATCTCCTTCAGACACACACTATACGTCTCACCATGAGGAGGATTGTTTGATCTAGAGTTTTAGTCCATACTGATTACTGGACCTGTTCGCTGCCCTCCAGATTATAATTTGCAGATAGTGCAGTACTCTCTGACTTTATCTGGGGCACAGGGCAGAAAAGGGTAGCACCTCACAAGACGCAGTGCCAGCTTGAAATGGGAAATCCCTAATTATGTATTAATAAAATCATATAGGAAAACACAACATGATGGTGTGGTTTAAGTTTGGGGTAGCAGGACTTGTAACACTAGGCTGACATGAGACCTTGAATGGTGGATGGAAAAGGATTGTGAATTGCCAAGGTGTAGACAGCCAAGTTCAACACATCATGATATTCTATGTTTTTCTTTTTTATTGAGTTACGGTACATGTTGGTTTTGTACTATATGTTGCTCTAAATGAAAATGATATGAGAATAAAAGATGATAACCTCCTGAGTTGTAAGCCAACTTAATGTAAGGTATAATGACAATCAAAGCGCATTTTGAAATACGTTATAAACATAGCCACCAAATTTTGGTAATTGAAGCCAATCGATTAGCACAGACATGAGCACATCGCAGTGGAGAAGAGTACTTGCAAGCATAAGAAACTGTAAAATTGCTAAGCCTGGAAGACACTCTTGACAAAAGGTTTGTTGGAAAATGGTATACAGAGATGATGATGGTCACAGGTTAATATCCACAGGGACTTTAAAACCTGACTTTACTCATTTTAATCAATAAGATACTCAAGTTGAACATGCCAAGAGTATGTCTACCTTCCGGGGCAAGCAAGCCTCTTTCAATCAATCAATCAATTGGTACTTGTTAAGCTGCAGCTGCTTCAAAGTTAAGCACCCCAGCGCTCACAGCAGACAAAGATCTTACCGCATTATCTTAATGACTAAGCTAAATCAAACAGCAGGGTTTAGAGTTTTCTTTTACAGATTGCCAGTGACTCAGACTAGTGCAGTTTGGGTGGCAGACTGTTCCAAAGCCTGGCTGACAGAACCGTAAATGAGCTTCCTCAGCAGCGTGCCTTCAAGAATTTAGGAATCTGCCACAGGCAGAGGTTATTAGACCTTAGTACTCTCTGGGTATAACAGGTCAGTCTGTTATCCAAATGATATGGGGCAGCTCTGCTGCATGCTCTAAAGGCCACTGTTAGAGCTTTGATTTTAATGCGCTGTGCCACGGGAAGTCAGTGCAACTATCTTAAATCGGGAGAGATATTTTGACGGTGAGGGGCTGTCTGAACAAGTCTAGCCACTTAATTCTGGATTAATTGTAGCATGCATATCAAGCCCACAGGTAGGCCGAGATAGAGACTGTTCATGTAGTCCAATCGAGACGTTACCATAGAGTGGACTACAATTTTCCGAGTTTCTTCTGGGACCAAATGAAGGAATTTCCTTATGGTTTTCAGGTTCCAGAAGCAGACCAAAGAGATCTGTTTGATTTGCGTGGCAAAGGAAATGCTAAATCAAATATGATGCCAAGATTTCTGGCAGAAGGAGTCGGTATTGAGGGGGGATTTAGTTCATCAGGCCACCACAGGTTTGAAGGAAGAGGCCCAACTAGACTGAAAATCAAAACACCTGCTTGATCAGAATATAGTTTCAGACAATTAGACTCCATCCAAGCCTCAACTCCTTTAAGGACCTTTTTTGAAGTTGTGAAAGGCTGCCTCCGAGTCATCCTGAAAAGAAAATAGCAATTGAGTGTCATCTGTGTATGACACTACCTTTACACCTCAGGTTGCAATCAGATCAGCCCGGGGGGCAGGGTAAAGGTTAAACAAGGGGGGGTTCAGGGCTGATCCTTGCGGTACCCCACACACCAGCGGTTTAGATGCTGGTGAGAAAGGGTGTAGGTACACACATTGGGATCTGCCCTCCAGGAAGGATTTGATCCAAGAAAGGGCCTTGTGCTTAATTCATTCATATATGATTGAGTCTGTTCGACAGGATGGAATGAAATACCCTATCAAATGCAGCCGACAGGTCAAGAAGCAACACCATGACAGGTATGCTGCTATCAAGGTTCTCCCTAACAAGCTCAGCCACCTCCAAGAGGGCCCTCTCCATCACTAGCCCACCCAGAAGTCAGATTCAGAGTTGTGAAGCTAGACATTTGTTTCCACAAAGGTAGATAGCTGTTGGTTCAATATTCTCTCCAAAATTTTAGCAGGGGTTGGGAAAAGCGAAAGGGGTCTAAAGTTACTCAAGACACCTGGCTCTGCATCTGGCTTTTTAAAAGCTGGCAAAAGAAATTCCTGTTTCCAGGACACAGGGAATACAGGAGGGGCGTCAACAAGTAGTTCTAGATTTTAACAAGGTAAGGAATGAGACACTGGGCCAACATCCTATAGATGTGCAGAGGAAGGAGTCTTCTGCAGATATAGGGATCAAATTACAAGAAGGACGGCTTGACACTGAAAGGGAAGATGGAGGGCATGTCCCCATTGTATGAAGGAGTCGGAGCTCTTTCCCCTTTAGATGCTGCTGGAAAGGAGGCATAGGGATTCTTAATTTTCTAATCAAAGAAGATTGAACGTTTGTCACAGAATTTAGCTGAAGGAATGATGGAAGTTTTAGCTGCCTCAGGGGAGAGGAAACACTTCACAATTTTGAACACTTCCCTAGAAGAATTTTCTGCCATATTAATACAAAGTTGTAGAAGGCTGTCCGGGTTTGTAGTGGGTACCAAAGGCGCTACACCTTATACCAGGTACTAAGTGTTACAAAAATAAAGGTACTTTATGTTTTAGTGACTATGCCAAAAATACCTTAGAGACTATACTTCCTTAGGAGGTAAGTAATATACACAGTATATACACTAGAATACAGAAAAAGCTGAAAAACAGTGCAAATAGTAAAACTCACAATAGGTGGCAATGAGCCTAGGGGGAACACAAACCATATACTAAAATAGTGGAATGCGAAAGTCAGTTTCCCACCTAGGCAAGTGCAGTGTGTAGAGGGGCACTGGAGGTGGAAGAAAACACCAAAGGTAAGTAATAGAACCCACCTAAGAGCCCAGGAAAACAGGAGTAAATCACAGTAAGTTTCCTAGAACACACAAGAAGTCATGATAGAAGATTATGGAAGAACCAGAAGAGACTGCAAGACACCAACAATGGATTCCTGGACCTAAAGACCTGTGGAAGGAGGGGACCAAGTCCAAGAAGCATTGAAGAGTCCAGGGAGAACAGGAGCCCCTGCTGACCTGGATGAAGGTGCAAAAGAAGACCACCGGTGAAGAAGAACAGTCAGTACTGCACTCAAGAAGACAGATGTGAGTTCCTGGTTGGAGCAGATGATGTCCCACGGATGGATGATTGCAGTCTGGTTTGCATCGCTGGATTCCGCCAACAAGCCTCGGCACGTGCAAAGCTCGCAGTTAGCAGAAAATGGAGCTGCCTGGGACCAGGAGGGACCTGGTGGCCTCTACCCAGGAGGAGGAGACAGAGGGGGCTCTCAGCAACTCAGAGAGCCCTCAGAAGACCAGGCAGCATGCACAGGAGTCCCACAATATAAGGACAAAGAAGGTGCAAATGGAGGCCCACGCAGCACAACACAAAGGGATCCACGCTGCTAGAGAACCACTCAGAAAGCTCTGCATCGCAGGAAGGAGTGCTGGGGGCTGGAGCTGTGCTATGCACAAATAACTTTGTGGAAGGTCGCACACAAGCCTTGGCAACTGCAAATCACGCAGTGCATGGGGGTACCGTCTTGCGTGGGAGGCAAGCTCTTACCTCCACCAAAGTTGGACAGCTGGACCTTAGGACCGTCGGGACAACTTCAGTCCACCACCTGTGTTGCTGGATCCATGCACTTCATCAGGAGAGGGGACCCATGCCACCAGTCGTCACTGCAGAGGGGTGTCTGCTGAAGCAGGGAAGTGACTCCTTCACTTCAAGGGAGATTCCTTCATTCTTGTGGTGCAGGCTGAAGACAGGCAGTCCTCAGAGGATGCACGACCTGGAAACAGTTGCAGTTGCTGGCAGGTGCTGAATATACAATGTTGCAAAAGTTGTCTTTGCTTCTTTGTTGCACTTTGTAGAGTTCCTGGAGGGTCCAGATGCAGTTTCATTGGTAGAAGGTGAAGTAACTGATGCAGAGGATTCCTGCTGGAGTCTTGCAATATGAATCTGAGGAAAACACCCAGAGGAGAGACCCTAAATTGCCCTGAAAGGGGGATTGGTCAGCTACACAGGTAGGCACCTATCAGTGGAGGGCTCTGACATCACCTGCTGGCACTGGCCACTCAAATGCTCCCAGAGTGCCCTACCACCTTGAAATCCAAGATGGTAAAAACCAAGGAACACTCTAGAGGAGCTCTGGACACCACCCCTGGGGTGGTGATGGACAGGGGAGTGGTCACTCCCCTTTCCTTTGTCTAGTTTTGTGCCAGAGCAGGGACTGGGGGTCCCTGAACTGGTGTAGACCGGATTATGCAAGGACGGCACCATCTGTTCCCTTCAAAGCTTTTCCAGAGCCTCTGGGAGGCTACCCCCCCCATACCTGTAACACCTATTTCCAAAGAGAGAGGGTGTAACACCCCTCTCCCAAAGGAAATGCTTTGTTCTGCCTTCCTGGGCTCGAGCTGCTTGAGCAACAGGAAGGCAGAAACCTGTCTGTGAGGTGGCAGCAGCTGGGACTGCCTAGAAAACCTCAGAAGGCTGGTATGGCAGTACTGGGGGTCCACTGTGGAGCCCCCAGAGTGCATGGAATTGTGCAACCAATACTAGAATCAGTATTGGGGTACACTTCCCAGTTGTTAGACACTTTACATGGCCATATTCAGAGTTATCATTTTGAAGCTGGACATAGGTATTGACCTATGTCCAGTGCACATGTAAAATGGCATTCCTGCACTCAAGAAGTCTGGGAAAATGGTCCTGCAAGATGTGGGGGCACCTCTGCTAGTGCAGGGGTGCCCTCACACACAGGTACCTAGCACCCAGCCTTCAGGGTTGGAAGGCCTGACATATAGGTGACTTATAAGTGACCTGGAGTAGTGTTAATGGTTGTGAAATGGTGCATGCACCATTTCACACAAGCTGCAATGGCAGTCCTGTAGAAGCCTTAGCACTGGATCCCTATGGCTTGCAAAAGTAGCGCTGCAGCCCATAGGGATCCCCTGGAGCCCCAATGCCCTGGGTACCTAAGTACCATATAAAAGGGGCTTTTAAGGAGACACCAGTATGCCAATTTGGGATGAAGTACTGGGTTACCAGTATGTAGTGATAAATTTGAGAGGAGAGCGAGCATGCGCACTGGGGTCCTGGTTAGCAGGACTCCAGTAACACAGTCAAACACACTGACATCAGGCAAAAATTGGGGATAACATGCCAAAAAGAGGGTACTTTCCTACAGAAGTGCAAAGTACTCTCTCATTGTGTTACGCATATTTCTGCAAACTTTGCTAAGAGCTGCATCATAGAGGATCGTACCGTTAGGGTCATACAGTTTTGGCCAATTACACTCCAGCTTCTTGCAGAGGCTTTTCTCAGCCCTTCAGGCAGGAGAAAACCAAGGGGCTTAAGGCCTAAATCTTTTTGTCACATGCTTTTTTAAAGGGGCTAAGAGGTCGAAGGAGTTAGTGATCCATTCATCAAACAAAGTGATATCCCCTTCAACTGTCCCTAGGAAAATCAGGGGCTGAGAGACTGAGCAAAGGCTTTTTTCCGAAAGATTCTGCCATTTTCTTTTCATCACCGGGGAGAGGGCGGTACCCTATTTAAAGGACATGCTCTCTGAAATGTGAGCGAGATGCTTTAGTGATCAGTCAAGACCAGATGCTTCAGGTGGTTGACCTGCATACTAGTAACATTAGAAAAAATAAAATCCATCATATAATTGGCTCTATGATTTGGGGCCTGGATCTGTTGGATAAGATTCATATCTGCCAGCATTTGAATAAGCTGGGTGTCTAGGGCACAATTAGAATCATCTGCATAAACATTAAAATCTCCCAAAAAGGTAAAAGTAGCGTATTGCTGGGAAAATTGTGTGATGCTGTCAAACAGTCTGGCGTAACAGCTGCTGGGGCAGACTGGAAGCCTATATACCAGAAGATATGAGAAAGAGGGGGCAAGTTTAATGCTAAAGATAGGAATAACGCCCTCTATATTTCCACACTGGTTTAAAGATGAGGCTTAAAGGTGAGGTGAATGCTTCAAATGTGTCCCTAAGAATAATCACCATCCCACCAACCACCTTGTACCCACATCGGTTGGCAGAAAGAATACGGCAGCCTGCCGGCATTGCCATGGCTAAGTCTGAATTGGAAGTAACCTTCATCCAAGTTTGAGTTAGGAATACAAAATCCCAAGTGTTGTCAGCCAGAAGGAGGGAAATTTCAGAAATATGTTTGGGTAGCGCCCTGCAGTTAATGAGACATACCTTAAAACCCACTGGGGATTGCCATTCACCAATAACGCCATCATCATGGGTATTAAGCTTCATCTCGGCAATTCCTCTAATGCTTAAACGTATGCCGCAGCCCTTGCGAAAGTAAATTCTCTGAGCCTCGCAAAATTTTAAAAAGTGCATTCTGAGGATGATACGGATTAGGAGAATCTCTGGAATATACACTGCCCTAATGGGTGGAGAATTGGGCATTATGACTGGTGCTGGCCACACTCTGTTTGTGGATGGGCGCAAACGGACTTGCCCATGGTGGGCCTTTGGCTTCTCTTTAATAGAGAGAAAGGGTCCTAACGAGTCTAACCTCTTTTAAAAAAGCATTTTTCTCAGAAATTAAAGAAATGGCTGAAGAAGAATAACTGAAGAAACATCCAAAGCAGCTGCACAAAGGAATGTGTGCCTTTAAAGTTAGAGAAAAGGAAGAGTCACTTACAGAGACATGGGAGGAGTTTTTGGAACTCTATGATAAGGAAATTTATTTTTTTGTCTTTTTGCAGTCTAGGCTCCGGACAAATTTGACTCTCTATTTGCTGACCAATTCTTCCAATAACATAAACCTAGAGTGAGCTCTGGGTCAGCCCCTTGCTTATGTCTGGATGGTCCGTTGTCCATTTCAGTTCCATGCTCCTTATTTAAATGCTTTCCTACCTATTCTGTTTGTTCTGACTGGACGAGATGTAAACTTCAACCGATACATTAGGGGCTTATATTACCTTTCGAACATTTCTGTATCATGTGCGCTCAATGGTAGTGCATGGGTCCTTCCTCGTTTTTCCTGGGGATGACTGCATCTCAATACTTCCCATTTCCCTCCCTCTCTACTCTGTGTGTGGTCTTGTCATTGCTCCTGCCGTTCCCTCTTTCTCCTGACAAGCCAAATGATGTCAGGTGAATGCGCCTACTGGGACTGCTGCTTTTTACTTTCTTAAGATATATCCTTTTACTTTGTCAATGGCACAAGATCCCAGTGGAGTCAAATTAGGTATTTGTGAGGCCAATTGTGTCATGTGGTGTCTTTGTTTTTAAGTTTTGGCTGCAATTAAAACACAGTTCCTCCTCCGACTTTTCAGCTTACTTATTTTTTAATTGTTTCCACTGTCTTTGATAGATTAAGGTAGCTAAGGACACAAGGGGCTAAATCAGAAAATATTTTGAGCGGCGCTATTTTAATGTCACATATTAATGTGAAACAATTGTATATGTTGTTTTACACCGAAAACATAAAAAAACAATGTTACAGCACCAATATCTTAAACGAATATAAAAATGAAGTAATTTAAATATGTTTATTTACTATATTTTAAAAAACACCTGCTATACAATATTCTTTATTGAGTGTATTGACAATTACCAAAAGTTATTTATAGAATTAGTTCTAATTCATTTATATTACTTAAAAAATTGTAAGTTCAAAATGTTTAAAAAAATATATATTATGAAGTATTTATATTTAATTATATGTATAACTGTTAACATTACATAAACAATACATACATTTTGAAGTCGAAATAAATTAACTTGTTTCAATATAATGTATTATGGGGCTTTTTTTTAAATTCACCTCCATTGTTTTCTACATGAGAGTGATGCTGTGACTGTGCCTCATCATGTACTGCGGTTATATTACTCCCAGGCTTGAATGGAGTATATTTATGACTGCTTTGTTGCTCTTTTTCATTACAGTATCTTTAGAAGTGCAGTTTGTGAATAGCAATGGGCTTACTCTTTTAGTAGGTGGTATATGGCCCTCCTTAAGCCCCTCCTTAGCACCCTCACAAAACCCTTTCCATTGTGTAGTACTACTTATTTTCCAAACATTCTTTCGTCCCTCCTACATTTACTACTAAAACATAGGCCTACATGTACGGAGACTTCTGCAATCGGGGCGGAGATCTCCATACAGAACAGATAGGAGAGGCAGAGGTCTGTAAGCTGGTTAGTGAATAGCATTCTGTAGTATGTGAGTCGTACTGTTGGAGTACTACTAAATGTACTACAAGGTGCAGTTTGTGAATAGGCTTCTATATTTTTAAGTGTTGTGCATTTTTACTGAACTACATCACTTCAATTGTTTCCTCTTGTTGATTTATATGTGCGGAAAGACTAAAGATTCAGAGGAACTTAATTGTGATAACTGCTTCTTGAGAAAAGCACCTAACCATTGGGTTCATTGTGTTAATGGTATGTAGCCTTACTGGAGAGCAGTGGTTGCTCTGCTGTGTGGTGCGCTATGAACATCGCAGCACCCCAGCACTGGGAGAATAGGAAGGTGCAACAGCTCTTCCGATAACAAATTGAGCTACTCAGATCCCTCCCACTTCCCAAGCTTCTGTTGTGCATGGCGTCAGCTCTGTCAGTCTCAGTCCCATTTAGGACCCACCCTACATGCAGTTTCCTTGACAATGTACTTGTGCCTTTTTAGGGTCGAGCCTGCGTCGCATGCGCGTATCGCTAGCGAGACGCATTAGGAATTAGAAAAGGGCTCGGAGCCCCGTCCACGTCACGTCAGTGTCTTTCATTGGTTCTTGGGCTTGCCGGTTAGAATCAGCTTGCTTTGATTAGTGGAAGGCACGCATACGTCATGCCTTTTTCTGGTGGTTAGCCCTCCTCAAGCGCAGCGACCAAGTACAGAAAACATGCGAGGCTCGCTGTTTCCCGTCAGGTTTGTGGACTACTTTTTCTCTATTTTCGCAGCGCGATCTCGCTTGGCAGAAGTCGAGCGCTTTGCATAATATCGACCCTGTTACACAGTTAATTGCACTTTTGCCGGTTATGTACATAATTGCACTTCTACCGATAGGTTTTATTACGAGTGAACTGTAGCAGCGCAATCGCACTGTTTTTTTCTTTTAACGTGGCAAGAAAAATCCAGTCGGGAGTTTACAACTGGTAATAGCTGTAACTTGGACAAATGTGAGACCCGTTGCATTGCAAATGCTTGTTTATAGTACTATAAGTGCCATGCACATGGATCTATTTAATATCCATATAGAAAACACAATGACAGAGTTCTGGCCACAACATACTAAGATGTATTTAATTGAAGGAGTAGAAAGCTTCAATCCTATCATTTTGTGGCAGTATTGTTTACGGCTATTTGTAAGTTTCAAGTTGTGCTCATTTGTCTACTGTCACCGAATATGATTAGGCTCAAGTGTGCTTCACAGCTTTCCTTTAAATAGTGAGCACCTTCTATCATTGTATCTTTTTGTATTGCAACTTTTTTTGAGCACTCGGTTCTGAAGCACTTGCCTTCATGGATAGCAGCTACACCATGGAGAGTGTGTGGTTTGCAGTGTCTTGTCTTTGTTTTGATTCTGTGTGGCAAGTGTTTCAATGTAGTTTGTGATGACCACCAAGGTTCGGTTATCGTATTATGAAATACAGCGCTTAGGGCCAGATGTACGAAGCCTTTTGCATGTCGCAAACTGCGAAAAACGCAGTTTGCGGCATGCAAAAAGCCGAACGCGATGCTCATCCCCAAATTGCGATTCGGTACCGACTCGCAATTTGGGGATGCGACTCGCAAATAGGAAGGGGTGTTCCCTTCCTATTTGCGACCGCATCGCCATTCAGATTTGCTCGCAGTCGCAAACCAACTCGCAGTTACCACCAGTGTCACACTGGTGGTAACTAATTCGCAAAATACCAAAAAATATATTTTTTCAGAGCAGGCAGTGGTCCCATGGACCACTGCCTACTCTGAAAAAAACGAAACCAAATCGTTAGTTTTCATTTTGCAGCTCGTTTTCCTTTAAGGCTGCAAAATGAAAAAAAAACTGCTTTATTGACAAAGCAGTCACAGACATGGAGGTCTGCTGACTACAGCAGGCCACCATCCCTGTGAGTGCAGGGACTCGCTATGGGGTCGCAAACTGCGACCCACCTCATGAATATTGATGAGGTGGGTCTTTGCGACCCCATAGCGAGTCGCAGAAGGTGTCTGAGACACCTTTCTGCATCCAATTTTGCGAGTTGCAAATTGCGAGTCGGTCAGACTCGCAATTTGCAACTCGCAAAATTGGAGTTTACTACATCTGGCCCTTAGCTGTGTGATCAATGATGAAGTGTGAGAGAAAAGCATGCAGTTTTTGGCTTTCTCGAAGCTGGCAGTTGTCAACAGCTCTGCAGGTCCCCTCTGGTATTTCATCGGATCATAGCACACTTAGCTGGTTACTGCACTGGTATGTCTATTCTGATTTTATTTAAAGTTTATGGTCCTGAGCAGGCATAGGTTGGAGGAAGACATAGCCACAAGCTGCTGTACTTGTAGCCTAACATTACCACCCGAGGCTCTACACCAGTGCTTAATTTGAGCCTGTGGTTTCCGGTGCTCGGCACCAGCACTTAATTGTCAACATCAGCACTTATGATAGTATGCATCTCTGTGGTGATGTATGTTTAATTTAGAGATGAGCACAAGAAGAGTTGTTAGTCATTTTTAAAGTATATTGAATTAACAAATACCTGTCTCCCAAGTCATTCTTATAGCTATGTGGGTCTAGAATATTTTGAATGGTTAGGCTTGTGGGAGTGTGATGGTTAGTAATTTTGTTGGAACCGTAATTGGCAACGTTGGCAGGGGCAATGTGTAGTGAAAGCTGCAGTGGCCTCATGGCAATGGCCCCAGCACTTATTTTTTCACAAATTATCCACTGCTCCAGACTGACATATTCCTGACCATACTTGCTTTCATCATTCACTCTCAACGGAAGGGATAGCGGCTGAGGTAAAGGCGAGGCCCAGTATTCTCTCCTAACCCATGCAGAGACAGTGTCTGCACAAATCCAACGAGGTGTGTGCTAGTGGCATAAAGCAAAGTGATGCCCCTCACGCTCACATGGCAGAATTTGGTGCTGTGCCCCGACACTCCCTCATCTCTTGGGCAGAAAGGGGGCCCCTGAAATACATCTCTTGAGAGAGCCCCAATCATGGTTCATTGACTAGGCCTCAGCAAGCACCTAAGCCGAAAAACGCTCAAATTCACATGACGCACAATGCCAAGGCCGACCAGAACTTTTGTGCTGCAGTGGGTTAGATCTGTAAAGGTAATGCCTGACTGACATAATATTGGGAAACGAAGTTGAAAAACGAAGTGATGATTATGCTGGAAAAACCACAGAAAGTATATGTAAGAAGAATCACCACACTTACCTGGAATGAGCTCACAGGGTGCAGCTGTTGGTCACAAGTCTAAAGCTCAGCATTGCCAGTCTAGCATTTCATCCTTCCTCAGCTGATAACATGATTGACTTAAAATGGGTAATAGTTATAGATGTTAAGAACCATGTTCAGACAAGGGAAACACAGAGTTATTAAACTCTTAAGCTGCTTGAGGTCCGTGTTAAGGGCCGCAGTTCGATGTGTCTTCCTGTATGTGTTCACCTTTGTGAACCCAGAGAATAAGAGGAGGTTGAGCTGTGGACCCCATTCAATACTGTTGCCTCTTTCAGCCTAACAGGAGTGGGTGAAATCTGGACTTTTTAAAGAATGTGTAGTCTCTGCTACGGTTGCCGAGCTTGATTCCGCTCCAAATTCTTTCCTTGTTCATTAGGTGCATGTGTACATGTCCCTCCCTTTAAAATCTGTGGATAGCTACGGATCGTGTCAACATCTTCTTGAATGTTTTCCATCATTTTGTTCATGTGACAGCATTTCTACCCCGGGCATTTTACCATGGGACAGATGTATCAACCCATTTTACATTCGCAAACGATGTGAATCGGTAAATTTGACCGTTTGCAAATGCAAAATAGCCTTTACAGATGTATGAAAGGCACAGGCAGTGCAATTTTATGTAATCACAAATATTTTGCGATTCTCTAAAATTGCCACTCCAAATAGGGAATAGCAATTTGCAATTCCCTTAATTGGAAATCGCAAATTGGTAATTTCCTATTTGTGATTCCCTAAACACATGTAACAAGCATTTCCTAAATGCGAAATGGGCATTTAGGAAATTATGGGGGTCATTTTGACCTCAGCGGTCTTTTCCCAAGACCGCTGAGGGACCGCCGTGCGGAAGACCGCCAGTGGTGGCGGTTTGCCGCTCGGCCTATTATGACCGTTGGCAGCTCTCCATCCTTTTACGGATGGAGAGCCACCAACAGCCATACTGGCGGGCGGCGGGGAAGTGGAGGTTGCTCCACCTCCACGCCAACAGAACCCCGCCCAGCGGATCCGTACTGTGATTCGGCGTGGTGGTGTTCTGTTGGCGGTGTGGTGTCGGCGGAGCAGCCCCCATGGCTCCCGTTCCCTCCCGGAGGATCGAAGGACCAGGTAAGTCGATCGTCCGTGAGGGGAGGGGGTGTTGTGTGTTGTGTGCGTGCGTGGGGGTGTGCGTGTGTGTATGTAGAGGGGGGGTGTGAGTGCGTGTATGCTTGCGGGGGTGTTGCATGTTTTGGGAATGAGTGCGTGTATGTCTGTGGGTATGTCTGTATGGATGTGTGCGTGTATGTTTGTATGTGGGTGTGCGTGTCTGACTGTGTGTGTGGATGTAGGCATGTATGTCGGTGTGTGTGCAAGTGTGTGTTGGTGGTGCCTGCGTGCGTGTCGTGTGTGTGTGTGAGTTCTGTGATGTTGGGGGTCGGGGTGGGGAGGGGGGCCCTGCCACCTTTAGGGGTGGCAGGGGTGGTGGGGGGTGTAGGGGAGGGAGTCGGGGCAGGAGTGGGGGTTAGATGAGACCCCTATCAGTCCCAGGGAAGGAATTCCCTGGCAGTGATAGTGCTTACCGCCATGGATTTCATGGCGGTTCCAACCGCAGGAAATCCACGGCGGTAACCCGGGTCAAAATACCGCCGGCGGTATAGTGACCCTGGTCTCCAGCCCGGCGGTCGTCTCCGCCCTGGCGGGTGGAGCGGAGAACCGGTGGATGACCATGGCGGTAACCGCCATGGTCATAATACAAAAAAAAAGACCGCCAGCCTGTTGGTGGTCTTACCGCCGCTTCTCTGCCTTCTGCCAGGGTCATAATGACCCCCTATATTACCATCAACTCCAAGTTGATGGTAACCATGTGCAATTAAAAGAAATAGATTAAAAATGCATTTTTAGCATCTCATGTAGCACATACATACAACTAGGGCATGTCTGCTCTTTATATGTGCACAATTTATTTTAGGGGTGCATCTTAAGGGGCCCTAGACCCCTAGGCACCCTTGGGTGTGCATTTCCTAATTTGTGTTTTCCTTATAGTGGTTTCCTTATACTAAACCATTCACACCTGTGGGCCTTCAGGCCCATAGGATTGAATGGAATCGCAGTCACTAATAGCGATTGTTAGACTTTTCATCCTTGGCGTGGTCTCCCTTAACTTTTTGCCTCTGTTTCCCAGGTTGTTGATGTGTGCTGGACTCTGCTTTTGCTGTTTTTGTTACTGTGGGCACTTTACCGCTGCTAACCAGTGCTAAAGTGCAAGTGCTCCTTTACAAAATGTGTATGTAATTGGTGTATCCATGATTGGCATATTTGATTTACTAGTAAGTCCCTAGTACAGTGCACTAGAGGTGCCAAGGGCCTGTAAACCAAATGCTACTAGTGGGCCTGCAGCACTGGTTGTGCCACCCACATAAGTAGCTCTGTAATGACGTCTCAGACCTGCCACTGCAGTGTCTGTGTGTGCAGTTTTAAGTGTAAATTCGACTTGGCAAGTGTACCCACTTGCCAGGCCTATACCTTACCTTTTCTCGCATGTAAGACACCCCTAAGGTAGGACCTAGGTAGCCCCAAGGGCAGGGTGCAGTATATGGGTAAGGTAGGACATATAGTAATGTGTTTTATATGTCCTTGCTGTGAAATATTGCTAAATTAGTTTTTCACTGTTGCAAGGCCTGTCCCTCTCATAGCTTAACATGGGGACTACATTTAAATATGATTAAAGTGTAGATTCCCTTTGGGAGCTTATAGACATGCCTCCTGTTGTTTGAAGTCTCAGGGACAGCAAAAACTTCTCTCTGCCAGCACCTGGATTCTCTGGAGAGACTCCTACTCTGCCAAGTGGTGCCCATCCTTTACCTGTGAACCTGAAAGGAGAAGCTGGCAGCCTAACAAGGAGAAATCCATGCACCGACTGCCGTGCGGGGAACAGATTGACACGACTCCGATCTGCGGCTGAAAAATCGACTCACCACCGGCTTTGAGGCTGAAAATCGATGCTCACTTGCAACGTGACCCAAAGATCGTCGCCCGCGCTGCATGGTTTTCAGATCATCTTGTGGCTGGATTTCCAACGCAAACACCAGGGGGCATGTAAAAACAACACAAGGCCTGCCTGGACCCTAGAGTGCTGACCGGATTGACGCATCGTTCTTTTGCAGAGAGAAGAAACGACGCCCGCCAACCCTCTTAAAGTTGAAACGACGCAAGGTCTCGCTCGTGAGTGATATAGACGCATTGCAAGCCCTTTTTGATGCACACTCGCCCGTGCGGGGTTATTTTTGACACACCCAAGGTACATTTTCACTGACGCGCCCAAGGTACATTTTCACGCTAACAGCGTTAGTGTTGTGTTTAAAATTACATGAAGACTCTTTTTGCATTTTTAGTGATAACTTGACTTGTGTATTGTGGATTTTTGCCGTTTTGGTCTTGTTTTGTTTAGATAAATATTTTCTATTTTTCTAAACCTGTATTGTGTCATTTTGTAGTGTTTTCATTAAGTTACTGTGTGTTGGTACAAATACTTTATAACTAGTACTCTGAAGTTAAGACTACTGCTTGTGTCAACCTACCAAGGGGTTAAGCAGGGGTTAGCTGAGGGTGATTCTCTTTTACCCTGTCTAGAGTGAGATTCCTTGCTTGGACAGGGGGTAACTTGACTGCTAAATAAAGACCCCATTTCTAACAGCGATTGCGATTCTATAGGAATCGCTATTAGGGAATCTCTTTTTTGTTACAAACCATTTTGCATTCCCTAAATAGTGATTTCTTAAAATTTGTTATTTGGAGAATGCAACATGAGATTTAGATACATCTGGCCCCATATTCGTTACTGAGCCATCACTAATACCAGTGCTTTTTGGTGTATACGCACACAGTATCCCACTGCCCTTCTGACAAACCTGGTGCTGTGTACCTGTCAATGGCCCAGTGCAGCGCCACTTTCCTTGCGCCCCTTAGCACCCCCCTAATGCCACCATGTGTGCACCATATCTAAGATACAGCGCACCATGGCGGTAGTTAGGGAACTAGCATCAAATAATTTTACGCTAGTTTGGAGCTTTGCAGGATTAGCCTAAAAAATTTTGATGCTAATCCTGCAATGCCCATTGAGGCCGATTGTCAATAATGGTGTGCCTCCTTTTAACACCTGCTTAAAACGCCCTCATTAAAAGTTTCCAAAAAAATGACACTAGAACTCTCTTAGATTTCTTTGTGCCATTTTTTCGGCCACCCTAATGGGGGAACTCCCCCTTTGCATACATTATGCCCGGCACAGGCATAATGCAGCGCAATGGGTTTAAAAGTGGCGCAATGCATGCATTGCATCACTTTGTAAACTTATTGCAGCGATTTTGGCCTCGTTGGGTCACATTAGTGTTAAAAAAAATGCTAATGTGGCTCAAGGAGGCGCTAGGGGCTCTTAAATCTGCCCCTATATGTGTTGGTGCTCCTGTGACTGTCTCTCACACCTCCTCTTCTAACAATGTGCCCCAACCCAAGAGCACATCTCTGCTCACTCATTTACAACACCAAAAACTTCCCACAAAGGGTCACAGAAAATACAACTACCTGCTGACACCGCAATTCCCGATGGACTAGCATCATTTTGTATTCAACAGTCCATTGAAGTGCATGCGTTTTCTTGCTGTCTACTCCTGCTTTTTCTTCTGCCTTCTCTGTGATCCCTCGCTCACTGATGCTTCCCACCCCACAACCAATCCACATCCTACTCCTCTTTCCCCTGGAGTGTTACTTTGTATTTATCTTACGGGCCTGGAAGATGCAAAGTGTTTTTTTGCACTTCTTGCACACTTGTTTTTCACTTTTTTTTGTTACTGAATGCGGCAGTGTGCCATGTTATAATAGTTGCTAAAAAATGGCTCCCATGCATCACAACGCATGCACACACGTCATGAAACATGCATAAGAACGTCACAACATGCTATACATGCATCATTACACATGCGCATCAGTGGTTATCTTGAAATGAGTTTTTGAAAAACCATTGCAAGTTTTTCGTGCCGTGCATTTGCATGCAATTGACAAAAGCTATGGACAAAGCCAATAACCAGGCCCTTTACAGCGGAAGCTTACTAGCTGATGCTTGTTCATTTTACCAGCTGACAGTGAATGATTTTATGCGCCTTGGATAGTAAATGATGATTTTGTAGCATCAACTATAATATGCAATTCGATGTATATATCCTTTAAGAAATGGAAAAAGAATACACAAAGAAATAAATAATGGTGACAGGAAATAACTTCCTATGGAACGCTTTAGGCGTGAATATTCCTATAGGGTGAAAACTCATCATTATTGGCGATCTTTTCATGCAGAATGCAAAATAAAATACCAACTTTTTCATTTAAAACG
The DNA here is from genome assembly GCF_031143425.1 of Pleurodeles waltl. Classification (NCBI taxonomy): domain Eukaryota; kingdom Metazoa; phylum Chordata; class Amphibia; order Caudata; family Salamandridae; genus Pleurodeles; species Pleurodeles waltl. Next base: position 546,018,788 of record NC_090446.1, on the reverse strand, counting down.
GGGTACAAATGGAGCAGTAAAGTGAGGTTTAATCAAAACCCAGTTACTCAGTTCATGAAACTGAAAGGGCAGCAGAATAGTCCAATAAAATACCTGTAATTGGTTTACACATCGGAAATATTTCAGTCAGAGGCATGAATCGAAAATTGTGTGAATGATTTCGATTTGCTAACTGCACTGATGCTTCTAAAACAGATGTAAGAGAGTTTGGTGTGCTGGTGGGGCACGCAGACTAAGGGTGTTATTTAGAGTTTGTCAGGGAGGTTACTCTGCCACAAACATAAAGGAACATTCTGGCCACCAAACCTTTGGTCCGTCCACACTTTTTAGAGTCAGGGTACCATTGTTTTTCCCACAGACATTGCGCTGTCAGAGTAATACCTCTAACAGTCCGCCCTAAATAAAGAAGTTCTGACATGCTTTTTTTCCTGTTTGTGACTGTCAGGAAAATGGTGAAAGTCCCAAGCTTGTTCATCTACAAATGACCCCCACAGTCTGGCCGAAAACTTCAAGGCCCATATTTATACTTTTTAGCGCTGAATTTGCGTCATTTTTTGATGCAAAATCGGCGCAAACTTACAAAATCCAATTGTATTTTGTAAGGTTGCATCGAATTTGCATCAAAAAACTATGCAAGTTTGGCGCTAAAAAAGTATAAATATGGGCCCAAGTGTCATAGCCATTAGTTATTTGTTTTGCACACAAAACTGCGGCATGCGGAGGTTGTTTTAGAAAAACAAAATATGCTGAATTGCCACATTAAACGAGGTGCCCTGTCAGCAAAGCTTTAATCATGTAAAAGGAGCCACACAGATCTCACAGCAGATGGAGAGCTCTAAATATACAGGGCTAGTTTGCCAGGGCAGTTGAGTACTTCCGTCTGATGCACTAGTAGAATGGACTACAGGCCGCCCGGTTCTAAGTAAGACAGGTGAAAAAAACATAGGCCCTCATTACAGCTTCAACGGTCTTTCTTCAAGACCGCCGAAGCTGCGGGCGCCAGTATACCACCAGTGCTGGCGGTATATCTGGCTCCCTATTATGACTTTTCCGCTGGGCCAGCGGATGGTAACAGTGTTTCTGTCCGCTGGCCCAGCAGAAAAGTCACATCAACATTGCAGCTGGCTTGTAATAGAGCAGGCGGCAATGTTGATGTGCAGCGGGTGCAGTAGCATCCGTCGAGCATTTCACTGCCCGAAATTCGGGCAGTGAAATGCACAAGGGGGCTGTGTCTGGGGGCCCCTGCACTGCCCATGCCAAGTGCATGAGCAGTGCAGGGGTCCCCAGGGGCACCCCAAGTCCCCCTTTTACACTGGGCACCACAGCAGTGCACCTATGGGTGCAGTATCTATGCTGGAGTCCCTCAACCTACATGCCATACCATATACTAGGGACTTATAGGTAGGTTGACATAGCCAAGTATAATTATCCTAATTGGCATAAATATTTTATACAGAGCATAGGCATTGGGACAGGTTAGCAGTACCCAGGGCACCATGGAGTCAGGAAAACACCAGCAAAAAGTGCCAAATGGGGACAAAATGTTAGGGGGCCTCTCCAATCAGCCCTGTTTTCTCACAAAATGGATCAAAGTAAACGTGTCCATGAAAATAACTACATGCTGGACTTAACAATCACCTAATATGAATACTTATATATGCCATCATTAATATTATTTTACTTATCTTAATCATAACCATAATTGTATTTATTTAGTGCTTCATGCCCCTAGTGAGGTGTTGAAGCACTTTACTCAAGGCAGCACGCTACTCCAGAACCCAAGGTTAGTGATTAATCCAATGATTATTGGCTGTTGTTGGTTATTGAACATAGTCTGGTGCTCTGAAGAAGACCATTACATGCATCTACTCCAGGGTCTGTGTGGTAGATCAAATAAGTATTCATTAGGTGGGGGGTATGTGAGTCATGCAGAGGGCTGGTGGGGTTAGTAGATGAGCTACAGTAGATAAGGTAAGTCTAAAGTGCACGGTATGACTTTTAAAGGGTAGGTTATGATCTTTGAGATAAAGTGTGGGCAGCCTGCAGGAATATAGTCATGAAAATGTATGCAAACATGCACATAACTTAAAACAGGCGGTACATGGAGCGTTGAGGCATGCAAAGCATGGAATATAAGATGAGGGTAACTCAAAAGCAAGAGTTTTAGGAACATAAAGTTAACTTTAGCATGCACTCTGAGAATGCAAAACTGTAGAAAGAAACATCATTGTTTGCATGTGAGATAGGGCTATAGTAGATACTTTTGATAGACCTAGAATCAGGCAAACATTCTGTCTACTGGCAGGCTACTGCTAGGTCACCGTTTCAGCAAGGACAGGTGATCAGCTCAGGGGCTAGACGCATAAAGTAATGGCTAGGTGCATTATGTAGGGAAATATCGAGAGCATTTAGGATGTGCTCGAATTAAGCAGTAACAACATGCCAAAGCAATACAAGAGAACACAAGAGAGTACACATGTTAGGCAGTGCAAAGATATAACACAAACATCAAAAAAGAGATTCTGCCAATGCTGGCCAGGCTGTCTTTTGATATTTACTCTTTAAGTTTGCTGCACAGCATTATTCATCAAAGCAAAGTGAAATCCATTTCATGCCCAAGTTTAGCATAGCACAGGACAGGGGTAAGGCTAGCTTCACAGGCATTGGAAGTGTTTGACCTGTATTTCTAGCTGGAGAGAGGAGACATCCACATTGATGGGAAGAGCGAGAGACCAGGCTACCTTTAGAAATTCCAAGAGGACTTTTGTTTAATAAGGAGATGTAAATTAGTTTTCCTGGGCACTGGCATTTGGAGGATGGCAGGGGTAAGTGGTGGGACTGCAATTTCTGTTTTTCAAGGACAGGACGTTTCTAGGCCAAGCATGACTTTTATTTGCCACGGATTGCTGCTTCAGAAGGTTCTCATACTTCATTGTGTCCATGTTGTGGGCTCCCTAGCTTGAAGTCCACCCCAGCGTTTCCTGCTGTGAAAAACATACTCTTCCCACTAACTTGCATATGTTAGCAACTTGCACATTCACAAAGTAAATTATTCACAAAGTCGCATATGCACAATCAAATGAGAAATCACAGGGTAGACCTATTCCATTCTCTCCATCCTCAGCTATGTGACATGATCACAAATCACAAGGGCACATCTCCTTACTAAATAAGTACCATGTGTTAGTTCTTTGAACATATTTAGGGTATGAACTACTCACAAACATTCTCGCTAGCACACACAAAAAATGCAGCACAAACACACATCTATTTTCTCTTGAGATCTCACACACATATGAACTCACAAGTGTAAGTACCATAGAAAAGCTCAGTTGATAATACAAACTATGCTTTACCTTCTGTCGATATATGATTTTGATTCATAGGAAGGTACGTCATAATATCAAGAACGGGTAAGGGACATCCCATGAGTCCAAGCTCCTGCTGCGGTTTTCTTCCCGCCTTTTTATGCCTGTGCTACGCATGAACCAGAACACTGCAAATCTCTGAAGACTTCAGGATGACGTTAACAATACACTACTGAGCGTCCCTTGTCCATTTATAATTGATAATATGGTATTTGCAAAATGAGTGGTTTGTTAAGAATAGCAATTGTTAGTGTGTAGCACAAATTATATTTTCTTAGCTTTGTGCTTTACTCCCTAGGTAGTGGTTGAATTGTATGTCAATGAACATACTGGTTATCAGGCATAAGCATTTCTTAGGAATCATATTTTGGTTGTAAGTAATATTAATTAATTTTACAAGCATTGAATATTGCTTGCAGTAGAGAAGTTGGCAATCAGTCATGAAGGACAATAACACTGATGTCCAGTCAGTGCTATTTCATGATTTAAAAAACAGGACTTTTAATCACTTCAGGGTGCAATAGCTCAGTAAAATTCAACAGCTCAGGGTCAAATACTTTGTACCCAAAAAGGGGATAATCTGATGTTTCTTTTTTGAAATGCAACACACTCATATTGTCTGCATTTCTGATTAATGGGGTCAGTTCAGATGGGTTCTGCAACCATATCTTTTAATTTTTACCTTATTTTGGCAGATGCACTTGAGTGTGAGAAAGTTACTGTGAGACTCATTGGTTGCACTGTTCAGTGTTGTGTGTTTGTGGTGGTGTGCTAGACATGCGAAACATTTTAGACAGGCAGACATTTCCATCATGGGGCACTCAAGCACACAGTTCTGGGGCATGGTGCCATGTTGAAACGAATGTAAAAAATGGCTCCCATGAATCACAACGCATGCACACACATATGTCATGAAGCATGTATAAGCACGTCACAACATGGGAGGGTCATGGATAGCATCCAATAGAGTAGGAAGCATCCTTGCTGGCTCCCGGCTGGCAATCCACAACCCACAGGAATCCTGTTCAGGCCAGTGGCCACCCCTGCCCCCCCCAGAATCGATGAATAAATGAACTCACCCAACCACTTTCGTAATCAGGGCGAGTTCACAATTACAGTGGTGCTGGGAGGTGGTGTGGAGCATGGGTGCAGAATCCACAAGCACAACAAAATGGTGACAGCATGGGAGACCCGCTCCCTGTGAACCTAGTGGCTACTCTTGTAACCTCCGACAGCTGCGAGGTGGCGCAAGTCGATTACTGGGAGGAGGCAAAGACCTGAGAAACGATCCACACAGAGGTGTGGCGGCCCAAGTTCGCCGCCCTCGGGCTGTGGTGGGCACATTAGCCTAGGAAGCTCCACCTGCCTGGAGAATGTGGCTGGGAGCTGAGTGCGGTGCTCCAGCGGTCTGACTGTGCTGGCCTCAGCCCCCCCCCCCCACTGAGAAACAATAAGAGGTGAGTGTTGGTGGCACAGTGGTGGATGGGCTCAGAAGCAGCCTCAGAGCCCCTGGGGCCTTGGACTGTGCAGCACATGAGGAGAGCAGGGACCCTGCCGTGCGACCACCACCCTCATTAGCCACCAGTAGCACCTCAAGATGCCTGCACAGGAGAGAGGGAACTTGACCACTGGGAGCTGCATAGAACTGGCGCCCTACACATGCCTCACAGGGAACAAGAGTGCCTGTCCACCCTCCTGGAGCCCAGAGTGATTGTGGCATCCGCTGCTGGGGGGAATGTGACACTGTGGATTTAGCACTCCCCCCCCGGCCACACAGGCATAACCAGATGAGCTCTTGCTCCAGAACCAGCACCAGTCCTCTAGAAAGAAGCAATAATACCAAGAGTCCCACTGCCTTAACAAGGAGCGGACTTTGGAGAGGCAAAGGAATGGACTGATCCACCCAGTTTTATTTCTTCCTTCACGGAAACTCTATAAACACCACCCACAACAGTACAGTGATAGCCTGCCACCCCTGGGGCCACAGGGGTGATACGTGCCATGGGGGTGACCTCAGCACCCTTTAAGTCTACCTCTCAATGGCCATAGACCCTAGAGGGACGCTGACGATCTCCCCATAGAGGAGCTCTAGGAAGTCGCGAGAGGGATTAGGTGAAGAACCCCAGGGCTAAGACCTGCTACCAACTGGGACTGCACCAGCCAATCCACATGCAAGTGATACAGGACCGAGCACTGCCTTGAGCTGGACTAACCAACAATTCGGAGGAGGCACTGCTCCTATCATCCTGAATTACAAGACTTACACCCGCGCCTCAATGTGGAAGGCAGCAAGAAACAAGACAACAATACTGGCTCACAGACCCTAAGACCACTTACCCTGGGCATGACACCTTCAAGAGACTTGCTCCCAGGGCCTACCCTCCAAGATATATTCCAGGCTGTCACGGCCACCAGAGAAGTGCTGGAAACAAAAATTTACACATTGAGGCCAGACCTAAGCCTCTTGCGGAACGCCCATAGGCGTCTAGCAGAGCACGTGACTACAACTGAGAGAACATTGTCCGACATTCATTCAGATGTCGCCAAGATTCAAGCCAAAATGACTGCACTAGAAACCAAGGTGAAGGAACTGGAGACCCACGCGGGAGACAGAGAGAACAGATCACGCAGGAATAATGTTCGAATTGTGGGCATATCAGAACACATGGAAGGCAGCAACACCTTGACCTTCCTAGAAAAGTGGTTACGCAAGGAGGAGGCATCGGAGGGACTCTCTCCCTTTTGCGCCTTGGAGAGGGCCCATAGAGTCCCATCCTGACTACCGCCACGTGGGGCACCACTGAGACCTATAGTGGCAAGGCTGCTACATTACAAGTACCATGCCTACATACTAGCCTGTGCCTGGGCTAAAGGTGATATCCAAATAGATAATCAGAACATCATGATTTTCCCGGACTTCACTAAAGCCATCCAAAAGCAGCATGCATCATATATGGAAGCTAAGCGATGACTTCGACATCTGGGACTCAGATATGCAATGCTATTCCCAGCACGCTTGAGAGTAGTATCGCAAGAGAGCACACAATTTTTCCACATGCTCTAAGAGGTCTGGAACAAGCACACCCTGGAACTAGTGGGGAAGCTCCGGGGAGGAGGGGCCAAACTGCCAGTGACAAAGAGGAAGAGGCACAAGCATCTTCCTAGTGAGCTCGCTCCGTCAGAAGGGGAAGCGCAGAGAGCTCAACAATGAGCAGTGCACGAGGTGGCGGCGATAAGCGGGGACTCCTGAAACTCCAGCGCTGAAAGCCTGCCTGGGCTGACAGATGACAACCTCCCCAAAATCACACCACATACTGTTGATGTCCTAGTCTTGTTACACATACTGCAAGAAAGGGCCTACCAGGTGGTATGCCTCCCACACTGCGACACAGCACCCGCTGCCCCATGATATTTCATGGCTTGCTTACATCAATTACAGGAGGGGAACCTAGTAAGGAAGGGGTCTGTGCCTGACCATACACCATCACAAACATGCTTTACACAAGACCAGCCATCTGCGTATGGCCCAGTCTTCCTAAATGGCAATATGGGTGGTTACTTCGACCCTTAGTGGTGCTTGGGGGAAGGACCGAATGGGACCAGTGCCATAGGTGGTGGCCGGCTTGGGTTGGACATGAAGCGGACGCTCCCACTGTTAGTCAACTGCTTGTTCAACATATTATTTGGATGAGAGGGGAAATCCTGCTTGTCCGGGGAGGGAGAGTTCAAGGGTTTTTTGTGATTTGCTGTTGGAGAAGATATGTTGTGGTGCATCAACAGAGTATTTGTTTCTTATGACATGGGTGACGAAGCAGGACACTAAGAGGGGCAGCCACCCAATGTGAATAGGTCACTTTCACACCATGATCCCATGGTGACCCCTATAAACTATAAAATTATCACTTGGTACATCCAAGAGATATGCTCTATGACCAAGAGATACAAGATCTACTCATATCTACAATTCAGGGAAGTGCAGATCGCCTTTCTCCAGGAAAGGTACTTAACTGCAGCGGAAGGGTTTGCCTTACAGTGCAGATGGAGTGGGCGGCTCTACTATACGACAGAGTCGGCCTATGCGAGCAGTGTCCAAATTTGAATTGGAGCAGCATACTGGTTATATTGTGGACCCCACAGGACACTACATGCTGGTAACAGGATGACTAGATGGGCGCAATATCTTATTGGGCAGCATTTATAGCCCGAATGTTGGCTAGCTGGAGTTCTTCTAAGAGCTTTCCCATAAACTTGCCCCCGCTTAACGGGTTTGGTCTCATTGGGCAGCGATTACAACTGGGTTGCGGACCTGGAACTGGACCACTCCCATCCCCCCTCATGGGAGATGCCTGCCACGTGCATATCGCAGGTGTTTGTGAGCTAGCAGCAGGGGTGGGCTCTGCTCAACTCCTGGAGACAGCAGCACCTACAGGAGCGTCACTACTCCTTCTTTACCAGCCTCCACAATCTATACATGCACCCGGACGCCATTTTCTGCACCCCCAATGTGCATTCACTTGTGGCCAGTACTGAATATGCACCTTCTCTGATCACAATCCACTGTTGATGGGACTGCAGTGGGAGAGAAGGCGTCCCGTGATACCTGCATGGCACCTGCGCCCAGACTCCTTAGATGATCAAGTCTTTAAATACACAATCAGAACAAATATAATGCAATATTTTAAGGACAACCCGGGCACCGCAGAATCCCCATTGTTAGAATGGGATGCCTTCAAGGTGATGCTTAGGGCTCGATGCATTTTCAGGCAGTAGGAATTTGACGGATGCTGCTACAGGAGACCTTGGAGCCAGAGAAGACCCATAGGTTAATAGAAAACCAGCACCCGGGACACCCGAAGACCCAACCAGACTTCCTTGAGGCACGGGAATCGGTGGTGATGAAAGTGGAAAGGCTGCGATGCTTTGATTATGCAATTATATGATCTGAGTTCACGTCGGACATGACGGTACTGCTCCTCTCTTGGTATGGCTGGTGAACCCAGCCAAACAGGGGTTAGTTATTGTGGAACTGATTGCCGACAGCGGAAGCAAACTATATCGTCAGGATGACATCAATAGGGAATTCAACGACTAATACGCTAAATTATACAGCGGTTCGTGGACCCCTCCGTGGTTCAGCTGGCTGAATTTCAGGAGTCTCTGCCCCTATCCACTTTCATATAAGAGGACGCAGATGCCCTTGGAGAGGCAATCACCCTCCAAGAGGTCAAAGCAGCCATCAAAGCTATGGCCCGGAATAAAACACCCGGGATGGATAGGCTGCCTATTTAATTTTATGCTGCATACCCGGAGACATTGGCCCCTAAATTGGTGGACATGTATAATGCCGCCAAAAATGAAGGACTCCTTCTGCAGGGAGGCTCTCATAGTCTTCCTGTTGAAGCCTGGGAAGGAGCCTCAAGACAAGAGGGCCTATAAGCTGCTCTCCATATTGAAAGTAGATCATAAAATATTGAATAGGATCTTAGCCATGCAACACTTGCCACATATGTCAACCCGTATCTGCAGTGACCAGTCTGGCTTTATCCCAGGGCGCAACACAGCCCATAACATCAGAAGGTTGGGCACAATCCTGGGGGTTAATACTCATGAAGTGGGGAGAGCGTCAGTTTTAGAAATTGATAACAAAAAAGCCTTTGATAGCCTGGAGTGGCACTTCCTTTATGGCGTCATTGAACGGATGAGCCTAGGGGGAAGCTTCATAGTGTGGACACGCCTGCTCTACACTGGCCTGATGGCTAGAATCCACACTGCAGGGTCACTTTCAGAGAGGTGGGTGAGAGAGCGGGGACCAGACAAGTCTGCCCTCTTTCCTCATTGCTCTTTGCTTTGGCAGTGGAGCCCCTGGCATGCTAGGCCCAAACCGGTACCGTCTGTCAAGGCCTGAAAGCAGGAGGCCATACCCATCACATAGTGTTCTATGCAGATTACCTGCTTTTGTTCCTCTGAGATGACTTGGATGCCCTGAGTGGGGGCCCTGACATGTTGGACTACTGTGGATCCCTGTTGGGGCTTAAAGTTAACTGGTGCAAGTCTTGCCTGTTCCCGATTCATGTCTCGGGACAGCCCCCAGATGACTTAGAACCTCCGATATGGTAACCCGAACCCTTTCAATACCTGGGAGTCCGCATATACCACGATTCGGAAGACTTACTAGAGGGAAACATAGGGATAGAGATTAAGGTGGTCATTACAACCCTGGCGGACGGTGTTAAGGAGGCGGTAAGACCGCCAACAGGCTGGCGGAAAAAGAAATGGAATTACGACCGTCGTGGAAACCGCCAACAAAGACAGCCACTTTAACACTCCGACCGCCACGGCGGTACAAACAAACAGCATGGCGGTCACCGCCAACAGACAGGGGGAGGACAATGTACCGCCCACAGTATCACAACCTACCAATCCGCCCCCTTTTCCGGGGCAGATTCACCGCGAACAAAAACATGGCGGAAAACGTTCACCTCTACACACCCCACGAGGAACCAGGACGCCATGGAATCAGAGCTGCACATTTTCCCTGCCCTTATCTTCTTGCTCCTCTACCAGGAGCACGAACGCCGGCGGCCAAGACCACAGTGAGTACTGCACCTACGACACAGGGGAAGAGGGAGGGAAAAAACAGGGACAAACACACGCAACACACCACACCCCCACCCTCACCCACTACAACACACACACTAATACAGCATGATACATTATAGTTAGACGCCCCAAAGCCCCCTGGGAGAATGCAAAGACAAAAGGAAATGAGTGTAACCATTGTAATATATTAAAATCCAGTAAGCAAAAATATATATACACTATTAACAAATATATACACCAAGAATAGTAGTCCAGGTATTACTCCATTGAAGTCCGTGGAACAATGGGCCCACACGGCATGGGCGAGGCCCACACTCAATACCTGAACATGACGGAGAGAACACTGCGGGGGCATCAGATAGCAATAAAACAGGCACCTCAAGGGGATGGGAACGGGGGGACACCTCAGCCGGTTGAGTGCACAACGCCAAATCCACGAGGGGGCCCCATGCCCACTGTGCAATCCTGGGGAGTGCAAAGCCACAGTCTCTCAAGTCTCTACAGTGGGTGGGTTGCCCACTGTTCAATCCTGGGGAGTGCAAAGCCACAGTCTCTCAAGTCTCTACAGTGGGTGGGTTGCCCATTGGTCAATCCTGGGGAGTGCAAAGCCACAGTCACTCAAGTCTCTACAGTGGGTGGGTTGCCCACTGTTCAGTCCTGGGGAGTGCAAAGCCACAGTCTCTCAAGTCTCTACAGTGGGTGGGTTGCCCACTGTTCAACCTGGGGAGTGCAAAGCCACAGTCTCTCAAGTCTCTACAGTGGGTGGGTTGCCCACTGTTCAATCCTGGGGAGTGCAAAGCCACAGTCTCTCAAGAGGATAACAGTCTCCACTGGTTCTAGAGGGGGCCTTGTGCCCAGAGTACTTCATCCTGCCAAGGATAGAGGTAGTGGATGTAAATCTCCACTGGTTCTTGAGGGGGCTTTGTGCCCAGAGTGCTTCATCCTGCCAAGGACAGAGGTAGTGGATGCCTTTCTCCACTGGTTCTGGAGGGGGCTTTGTGCCCAGAGTGCTTCATCCTGCTCGTGGCGGACACAGTAGCGTCAGTGCCCTTGGAGCTCATGGGCCAGCGGTGCTTGTGGCGGCGATGTCCTTGGCAGCGGTGCTTGTGGCGGCGATGTCCTTGACAGCGGTGCTTGTGGCGGCGGTGTCCTTGGCAGCGGTGGTTGTGGTGGCGGTGTCCTGTTCAGCGGTGCTTGTGGCGGCGGTCCTGTCTGGCCCAGCAGGGCTGATGGCATTCCTGTCTGGACCAGCGGGGCTGGTGCTGGAGGTCCTTTCTGGCCCAGCGGGGCTGGTGCTGGCGGTCCTTTCTGGCCCAGCGGGGCTGGTGCTGGCGGTCCTGTCTGGCCCAGTGGGGCTGATGGCAGTCCTGTCTGGCCCAGCAGGGCTGGTGCTGGCGGTCCTTTCTGGCCCAGCGGGGCTGGTGCTGGCGGTCCTTTCTGGCCCAGCGGGGCTGGTGCTGGCGGTCCTGTCTGGCCCAGCGGGGCTGATGGCGGTCTTGCCTGGCCCATCGGGGCTGGTGCTGGCGGTCCTTTCTGGTCCAGCGGGGCTGGTGCTGGCGGTACTTTCTGGCCCAGCGTGGCTGGTGCTGGCGGCTCTGTCTGGCCCAGCGGGGCTGATGGCGGTCCTGTCTGGCCCAGCGGGGCTGGTGCTGGCGGTCCTTTCTGGCCCAGCGGGGCTGGTGCTGGCAGTCCTGTCTGGCCCAGCGGGGATGATGGCGGTGGCCTCGTGGGCAGCGAGGATGATGGCGTGGCCTCCTGGGCAGCGGGGATGATGGCGGGGGCCTTCTGGGCAGCGGGGATGATGGAGGTGGCCTCCTGGGCAGCGGGGATGATGGCGGTTGCCTCCTGGGCAGCGGGGATGATGGCGGTGGCCTCCTGGGCTGCGGGGATGATGGCGGTTGCCTCCTGGGCAGCGGCGAGGATGTCGGTTGCCTGCTGGGCAGCGGGGCTGATGGCGGTCTTCTCCGCCGTGCTGCTCTTCCCAGACTTGCTGAGTTTCTGGTGCCCCTTCCCCACCTTGGAAGGTGTCACAGCTGACTCCACACTCCCACCTGTACCCCTGGGAGCGGCTTTGGTGGCTGGAGTCTTCCCCCTCTCCCGCCGGGCACTGGCCAACTTTTGATGCTTAACAGGTGGGAGACTGTCCGTGCTGTGGCTTCTTGCCACACTGGCTGCCCTGCTGCCTGGTGCATTCCAGAATCTGGCACCACTGGTCTCAGAGATGTTGTGGCTGAGGTGCTAGTTTGGGACCTGGAGAATAGGGCCCTAGGAGACTGACGGGGTGGGGGAGGTGAGGGAAAGAGGTCAAGGGTGGACAGGAAAAGTTTCTTGGGAACACTGGGACGGGTAGCTGGAGGGGGTTTGGGAGTGGAGGAAGAGGTTGTGGTTGTAGGAGGTATTCGTTTGGTGACTTTGGGTGAAGGTGCATGCGTTGGAGGCTGTCGTAAGGTGGATGGCTGTTGGGTGGGTGTGTGCCTGCGGTTGTGTATCTTGGGACGGGGCATCACAGACACACTGGGAGAGGACACAGGGGACGTGTGAATGGTAGTGGGGGTGGTGACTGCACGTGAGCGGGTGTGGTGGTGTGTGTGCTGGTGATGGAAGTAGTGGCTGTAGATGTAGGGCATGCAGGTGTGAGTGGAGACGAGACTGGGAGGGAGGAGGGAGATGAGGAGGAGGGGGACACAGCGGAGGCAGTGGATGTTGGTGTGTCTGCATGTGTGTGATGCTTGCGTGAGTGCCTGTGGGATGTGTGGTGCTTATGTTTGCCAGAGCTCCCCTTGTGTGTTGACGTGTGTGCATGCTGGTCTGATGGTGTGCTTGGGGTAGGCTGAGGTACAGGGGTGTGGGTCTGGGTGGAGGTAGTTGTAGGGGGAGGCTAGAGACAGGGACAATAGCTGCCATCAGTGCTGAGGCCAGAGTCTGAAAAGCTCGCTGAAGGGCTGCCTGACCAGAATGAATGCCCTCCAGGAATGCATTTGTTTGTTGCAACTGCCTCTCTACACCCTGGATGGCATTCAAAATGGTAGACTGCCCAACAGTGAGGGACCTGAGGAGGTCAATGGCCTCCTCACTGAGGGCAGCAGGGGTGACTGGGGCAGGGCCTGAGGTGCCTGGGGTGAAGGTGATGCCCACCCTCCTGGGTGAGCGGGCACAGGGCGAAGGCTGAGGGGCTGCTGGGAGGGCGGTGCTGGTAGGGGGGGTGGCAGCTGTACCTGTAGATGCAGGGGGCACAGATGTGGCCACCACCACAAGGGAGCTCCCATCAGAGGACGAGTCTGTATCACTGGTCTCAGCTCCTGTCCCCACCGTGGAGCTCCCCTCGCCCTCCGTCCCACTGGTGAATTCGTAGTCTTGCCCTTCATGGCCATGTGGGATGCAGCTCCCTCCTGCTCCGGTGCCACTGCTCCTCCGCCTGATGATGCTAATGCACACAAGAACAAGGAGACCACAAAAAGGGGGGGGGGACAGAATAAAGACACGTTGAGTGCATGCATTACCGCTACCGTTGGCGGACACAACAGACACAGAAGCCCCCTGCAATACGCCGCGCACTTGGGGTCCACTGTTCAGTCCCTGGGACATGGTCTACAAGGCTATGGCCGACATCTGCACACATGGATGTCACAGGAGCCTGACTAGGTGTAGTTGGCACTGTACACAGGTGGGGTGGGGTGCCACAGGGTCTGCCAGAAGAAGGGGACCTAACTAGCACACTCACCCTGGCCTAGGGAAACCCACAGCCACCTCCCCCACCCAGACACCTCCATTGTGCTCTGAATCAGCTGAATGGGAGTGTACTCACCCCCTTGTGGCTGCTGTGATGCCCTCAAGCGCCCATCCAACTCCAGGTACGCCGCCACCAAGATCCTGAACATCAGGGGGGTCATGGTGCGACGGTCACCCCTCCCACGTTGGGAGGCCATCCGCAGCTGGGCCTCCGCTGTCTTCTTGCTCCAGCGGCAAATGTCCTTCCATCTCTTACAGCAGTGGGTGCTCCGTCTGTGATAGACCACCATGGTTCGGACGGCCTTGGGGGATGGCACGCCAAACATCCTTCTTCTGGTGGGCGCTGACCTACAGGAATTGTATAGGGGAAAAAGAAAAGTTATTGCCAACTGCACTGTCACAGTCATTGGCCCCCATCCCTAGTCTTGCCATGTGGCACATGCACTCACTGTCGTTTCATGCACGCCTCAATCCCACCCCCCATCTTTCATCCACCCCACTCCACACAGGCATATCCCATACAGCATGCTCCCAGTGTACTTACCTGTTTGTCTGGAGGACCGTAGAGTAGCGTGTACTGGGGGAGGACCCCATCCACGAGTTTCTCCAACTCCTCCGATGTGAAGGCAGGGGCCCTTTCCCCAGAACCACAAGCCATTGTCTCTTCCAGACTGAGGTCACAGCAGCACTTGCAGTGTAGGTCCTCTCTTTTCGAAGATCAGGTATCGAGTGATTGAACAGATAGAAAATGGCGGTCACGTCCACGGCGGTGAGTACCGTCACCGTCGGCGTACATCGTCATTGGCTCCTGGGACCCATAGTGTCCAATGTTAACCAATGCAGACTTGCGCCAAGGTCTTCGACCGCCTACCGCGACGGTGTACAACGCCAGCGCAGTTACCTCACATCCCATTGTCCCACTTTACAGGTCAGGCAACCGCCATTTTAGGGGCACACATGGCTTAATTTTTAACTGCGTCACACATACCTAGGCCTTGCCTCAACACTCATACATGCAAATTTCGGATTATGAATTGTGTTCTGTGTAAGATGTGTGTACGTACCACTGAGTTGGTTGACTCTGTGCTCGCTGTTGTCCTTCATAGGCACCATCCGCTGGGACATGTGAGGAGATGGCGGCATCCTCCGGTGTACAGACCGCTGGTGGACCTTTCGACAATGGAGGAAACACATGTGATCATCACCTACAGGCTTGATCGTGCCACAATCCATGAACTGTGTGCCTAGTTGGAGCCAGACCTGATGTTAGCTATCCGCCATCCCACAGGAATCCCCCCTCTAGCGCAGGTGCTGTCAGTACTCCATTTCCTTGTAAGTGGGTCATTTCAAACAACAGTGGCCATAGCATCAGGGATGTCCCAGCCTATGTTTTCAAACGTGTTGTCCAGAGTGTTGTCTGCCCTGCTGAAACTCATGCGGAGCTACATCGTTTTCCCTCCGGTGGAGGATTTGCCTACAGGGAAAGGTGATTTCTATGCCCTGGGACATATCCCCAACATCATAGGTGCCATTGATGGGACACATGTGGCTTTGGTACCCCCCCCCGCAGGAGTGAACAGGTGTACAGAAACCGGAAGAGTTATCATTCGATGAATGTGCAGATGGTGTGTTTGGCCGACCAGTACATCTCCCATGTGAATGCCAAATTCCCTGGCTCAGTGCATGACGCTTACATCCTGCGGAATAGCAGCATCCCTTATGTGATGGGTCAACTCCAGAGGCACTGCGTGTGGCTATTAGGTGAGCACCTGGAAACAAGTCAGTGGGAATGGTTGTCTGGGTCTGGAGATATCCCTACAGGTTAGTGTGTGTCTAACAGTTGTCCCTTTGCCATTTGCAGGTGACTCTGGTTACCCCAACCTGTCATGGCTACTAACCCCAGTGAGGAATCCCAGGACAAGGGCAGAGGAACGCTACCATGAGGCCCATGGGCGAACTCGGAGGATTATAGAGCGGACCTTCGGCCTCCTGAAGGCCACGTTCAGTTGCCTCCATATGACAGGTGGATCCCTATTCTACTCACCAAAGAAGGTGTGCCAGATCATCGTGGCCTGCTGTATGCTTCACAACTTAGCTTTGCGATGACAGGTGCCTTTTCTGCAGGAGGATGGTCAAGATGGAGGTGTTGTGGCAGCTGTGGAGCCTGTGGACAGTGAAGACGAGGAAGCAGAAGAAGAGGACATCGACAACAGGAACTCGGTGATCCTGAAGTACTTCCAGTGAGACACAGGTAAGAATACAAACCTGCCTACTACATGTACTTTAACACTACTACCTCTCTACTGTCTGTCGTTTTCACCCAGTGTATGGTCACTGAGTTGTCACTTTCCCTTACGATTTCACAGATGTGGGTCCCACTGTGTGATATCTGCTTTGTTTCCTCATGGACTAGAGATGTGTGACATAGGTATGTTGACATTACAATTTAAAGAGCATTTTGACACTGTAATTGCTAATACACTAATTCAAAATCACAGACTGACTCCAGATTGTTTTGTGCTTTAAGGGTGTTTATTCAAGTGCTCAATATTGGAGGGTGGTGTAAAATGATGAGGGGTGATGGTGGAGGAATGTCCATGGCAGAGTCCAGTCTATTAGTCTCACAGGTGCATTGCCCAAATAGGCATAGGAAGTGGAGCTGGGGCAGTTTGAGGATGGACATGGTGACAAGGTGGGACAGAAGGATGACAATCAGGGGGGTCTCATTTCTTGGCGGGGGTCTTGGCATCGTTCTCTGTCTTTGTCCTGGATCTCAGGGACCGTTTGTGGGGTGGTTTCCCTCTGCAGGGGGTGGGGTGCTGGTGTGGTGGTCCTGTGGCAGTGCCTCCTGTCCACTAGCGCCGGCAGAGGTGGTGGGCAGTCATCATCCAGGCTAGTGTCAGGGGCCCCTTGTTGTGCCACAGTGTCCCTCCTGGTGTTGAGGACTTCCTTCAGCACCCCTACGATGGTGCCCAGGGTGGAATTGATGGATCTGAGTTCCTACCTGAAGCCCAAATACTGTTCCTCCTGCAGCCGCTGGGTCTCCTGAAACTTGGCCAGTACCATTTCCATCATC
Organism: Pleurodeles waltl; assembly: GCF_031143425.1. NCBI lineage: Eukaryota > Metazoa > Chordata > Amphibia > Caudata > Salamandridae > Pleurodeles > Pleurodeles waltl. Next base: position 546,002,015 of record NC_090446.1, on the reverse strand, counting down.
TCCTGGGAATGGTGGTAGGCTCCCATGATGTTGGAGAGGGCCTCGTGGAGAGTAAGTTCCCTGGGCCTGTCCTCCCCCTGTCACACAGCAGCCCTCCTAGTTCCCCTGTGATCCTGGGCCTCTGTCCCCTGGACTGTGTGCCCACTGCCACTGCCCCCAGGTCCCTGTTGTTGTTGGGGTGGTGGGTTAGCCTGGGTGCCCTGTAGTGGTGGACACACTGCTGCTTGACGTGTCCTGGGGACCGAGGAATGGGCCCGCTGGGTGGGTGCTGTGTTGGTGTTTCCAGAGGGGGGAAGCTCTGTGGTGGCCTGTGCCAGTGTGAGGGGAACCGACTGTCCCGAGGTCCCAGATGGGCAGGGCAGGTCATCTAGATCCAGTTGGACAGAGCTGCTGTCATCACTGTGGGCCTCTTTTGTTGGTGGTGTGGACATGTGTGGACCCTCCTTTCCGTTGACGTTGAGTAGGGGTCCTGCAGGGGTATAAAAGGATGTTTATTGCATCTGTGTGTACCATGGTGTGCAATGGGTGGGTGACATTGTACCCCAGTGCTTGCATTCCTGTGTGGGACCTTGTGTGATGGTGGTTTAGGGGGGGTGTATGGGTATGTGCAGTGGCCATGCATTGGTGATGGGTGTCCATGCTTTGTTGTTGCATGCAGGGCTTGGTGTTGGGATGTGTGGTTTGTGATATTGGGACATTTGTGAGGAGTTGGAGTGATGGGGTGAGGGCGAGGGTGGGGGTATGTGATAGCATGCAGGCAGGGTGGGGGATGTAATAGTTAAGAATTTACTTACCAGAGTCCATTCCTCCATCTACTCCTGCGAGGCCCTCAGGATGCAGAATCGCCAAGACTTGCTCCTCCCATGTTGTTAGTTGTGGGGGAGGAGGTGGGTGTCCGCCGCCAGTCCGCTGAACCGCAAGGTGGTGTCTTGAGACCACGGAATGCACCTTCCCCCGTAGGTCGTTCCACCCCTTCCTGATGTCATCCCTATTTCTTGGATGCTGTCCCACTGCGTTGACCCTGTCCACTATTCTTCGCCATAGCTCCATCTTCCTAGCTATGGATGTATGCTGCACCTGTGCTCAGAATAGCTGTGGCTCTACCCGGACGATTTCCTCCACCATGACCCTGAGCTCCTCCTCAGAGAACCTGGGGTGTCTTTGCTGTGCCATGGGGTGGTGTGGGTGATGTGTGGGGTGGGGTGTGTTGTGATAAGTGGGGTGATATTTAGTGGGGTGTTATGTGAGGTGTGTGGAAGATATGTGGGTGATGGTATTGTGTGCCTGTGGATGCTTCGTAGTAGTTTGTAGTGTCTCTCTCTGGCCTTCTTTCGGTATTTTGGTCATAGGGGTTTGTGGGTAATGTGGGTGTGTGTTTTATATTGTATTGGGTGTGTGGGAGTGGTGTGTGTATGTGTATCAGGTGTGTGTATTTCGATTTGTCCAATGTGGCAGTGTTTTGTAAATGTGTGTGTATTTTGAGTGCGGCGGTGTGTACCGCCAATGGAATACCGCGGTTGAAAGACCGCCGCGTGGATTCATGGGTCGTGATAGTGTGGGCGTATTTCTGTTGGCGTGACGGTGGAGGTTTTGTTTTCGCCAGTTTATCACTGACCTTTGGTGTGGCGGACTTCTGTGGGTGTCTCAATTTTGGCGGATTCCGAGCAGTGGGTCGTAAGTGCTGTGGCGGAATTCCGTGGCCTCAGCGGTGTGTTGGCAGTTTTCTGCACTTCTGCACTGTAAGCGGCTTTTACCGCCAATGTTGCAATGAGGGCCTAAGTCTCTGAAGGCCAGAATGGCTTTGGGACATTAATAAGATTATTACCAGTTTTATTTGGGGCCCGAGCAGAAAACAGAGTGGCTCTGACCACTGTTCAGTGCCCAGTGATGAAGGGGGGACTTGCAGTCCCGGATTTCGGAGCCTATTACCAGGTGGCACAGCTACAGTGGTTTACGCAGTGGGTAGCCAACAGGCAGATGCCAGGCAGAGAAATTACACCATCGACCCCAGAGGCATCTCAGCTGACCTGAGCTCTGCTTGGCCCTCCTTTGCTTAGAGCCGAGGATACCTTTGAGGGAGTGCTCCTGTCCTTTGAGCAACTGCACCTCAGATATGACCTGCCCCAGGCATATTTCCTATTCCACATTGCGGTCACTGCAGCTATTTGCAAGCACTAGGGATCTGGTGTGGCAGAGCCGCCGCGGGCCACTTACTATCAATACATATTGACAGCAGTGGGGACATACAGAGCAGTCACTTGCCTATGCAAGCACTACCAGGGGGATGGGGGGATGTCCAGACTGCGCTGACTGCCCTGAAGGGCAAATGGGATGATGACCTTGGCCTGGCCATAGGCGGGTGAGACTTGGAGAATATCCTGTATAACACTGCCAAAGTGATCAGGAATGCCATGTTTAAGCTTAACAACTTTTTATAATGCACAGGGTATACCTTACTTAATAGATATTTTCTGCAGATGGAAACTGATTGCCCATGCTCTGGAGACGTAGGAGCAGAATTCTACCACATGTTCCGGAGCTACCCTGAACTAGTCACTTACTGGGGGAGCATCACAGACATACGATCCACTAGCATAGAGTGTGAGGTCCCTTGTGCAACCCAACATTGTCTTCTGGGATGGTTCCCAAACACAGCTAAGACGAAAGTTAATAGCCGCTTCAAGGACCTGGTGTTCTTCCTTGCTATGAGGGAGATCATGAGGAATTGAAAGAATCCAAGAGGCCATAGCTTACATGCTCAGAAAGTGGGCAGATTATGAGGCAGAGGTGAGACTCAAGGATGAGGGAAGTGGGAAGTGCTCCATGGAGACAGCGCAAAGCCTGGGGAACACTGGTAGTTTCCTTGAGGGACCTACAGGATCGCCCACCTAGCTGAACTCCTCCTGCTGGTGAACTGCTGAGGGGGATCCAGGTGGCGGGACTCTGAGCAACCACAGATAGCAATATCTGAGCATATTGATTTTTAGCACTAGATCAACCATGCAAGGGTTATAATAGGTCTGCCCTGTCACTGAATACCAATTGATGCACCACAGAGGGGTAAGGGAGAAGGGGGTTCATGGAGCATGTTAAATGCGGACTCAAGATGGAGTGCTACATAATGAAAAGACTGTTGGATATGTCACAACAAAAATGTATGCTACTCCCAATGCCATGGCTACCAGGCGGAATAGGTGAATAATCTGGTTATGTTTCATGTGTTTCGATTCCAGAAGGCATTGATAACACAATTGTATTGCTACTGAACTGAATGTTCAGACCTTTTTGACAATGCAATAAAGTTTGTTTAAAAAAATAAGCATGTCACAACATGCTATACATGAAATACATGCATCATTACACATGAACGTTGGTGGTTATCTTGAGATGGGTTTTAAAAAACCCACTGCAAGTTTTTCTTGCGGTGCATTTGCATGCAGTTGGGAAAAGCTATGAACAAAGCCAATAACTAGGCCTACTGGTGAGTGCTTGTTCATTTTTCCAGCTGACAGTGAATGCTTGTATGTGTCTTGGATAGTGAACAATGATTTTTAGCATCAACTATGTTAGGCAATTTTTTGTATATCCTTTATGGAATGGAAAAAGAATACATGGAAAAATAAAGGTGACAGGAAATCACTTCCTATGGAACGCTCTCATTATGGGGCTCTCAAGGACACAGTTCTGGGGCATAGTGACATGCCAGCCTGGTCAGGGCAAAGGGAGGTGCCTTGTCTTTGATTGTCTATGCAGTGGTGATGCAACAGTTGTGGTTTTGTTGAGTTGCAGACAGTAGGAAAAGGCAAGATAGGACCCACAGATAGGACCATAATCCAACCTAGTAGGCCCCAATGCTGACTTCACTCTGCTAGAGCCAAATCTGGCAAATCTCTTAACCAAAATAGTTTGAGGATTTATGAAGCTCTTTGCTGCTGAGATTACTAAAAAATGTATCCCCATACTCCTTCAATGAAACATTCTTTTAGGGTCATAACCCACTCAGAATGGTGCTCAATCTGAAGAATCTCTTGCATTGCTTTACATCAACATATAAACCTCACTTTGATATTATCACCCTTAAATAACTGATTAAACAGCAATAAGTCTTTAAAGCAAATACCTAATCCCTCATAATCCTTTTGGAAACGTCAACCTCCACTTTAAAAAAAAAACTCACTTGTCTGGCTGCCAAGAAATATTGTTCTCAGGGTATGTTTGTGGATTTTGACTTTATCAGAACAAAGTTATTAGGTTTGACTGAAGTTTCTGCTCCTCACCCTTCTGCACTTTCCTCCTCACTTCCGGCCAGTAGAACCAGACTAATCCAGGGACGTGCATAGTGGAATAAAGTGGCATTTTGGCTGTGACCCAGGGAACACTTAACAGTGGACCACTGCCTATTCTTGAAAACCGACATTTACACTTTTACATTTTTTAAACTCATTTCATTTTCTTTAAGAAAAATTGGTTGCATCTCAAACAAAATTGCTTCAGCAGGCCACCATCCCCATGATGGCTGCCATTCATAGTGGGTTGGAATGCGCAACCTACCTCATTATTATTGATGAAGTAGGCAGAGTTGAGACCCATTAGGATTTGGTAATTTGCAAACTGACCTATTGGTACATATGTTGGTTCACAAATTACCACACTGGTCACAAACTGTGACCAGTATTTTGCAACTACTTCTCAACACATCTGGCCCATACTTCTTTGTGGTTTTGTTTCTAAATATTATTAATATAATTGCTGTATCTAAAAGTATACTTAATTGGGTTGGGTACTTTAAAGCTTAACGCAGATGTGTAGCTTCTTAATTTTATTTGTACAGCATGGTCATAGATGCATCTTGCTAGTCTTTTAAAAAGCGAAGGAAATCATTACAAAAATGTTCAGAATGGTCTGTTGGAAAACTGGCTGTTACTGCAAGAAAGTATGTGGTTGATTTGGACAGTTTTGCTGTGGCATGGCTTTGCCTATATGCTACTAGTTTTTTGTCTGAAACATGAGGAGAACGGCCGGTAAGCCAAAAAGATAAAAAAGCATTGTGACATCTGAGGAGAAGGTGAGTGCAGCCAGTGTTTCTTCAGGAGACATATCTTCATATCTGTGAAAGAGATAAAGTGAAAATAGAAATTTTAAGGCTTTTCTACCAGTTTCTCTAAATTTTCCTGTGCTAACTGTACTTATCCTACAAGTGACACTGGATGTTCTAACAATCGCACCGGTGAGTGTTTATGCTTCGAATACTGAACCACTATAATTTTTGCACAAAGTGGCTCATTCGCAGTTACTCCTCGCAAATCCAGATTTGGTGGCTAGATTCAGTGGAGCTTTCAATTGTTTTAATTGTGCAAAGTTCGACAGGTTGCCTTTCCCTTTATCAACTACTGTTGGTGCTCAAAAACACAGTGGGAAAGAAAGATTGGCTGACTAATTCGGGCAAGAGAAATTCTTGATGTAATTTATACTAATAATTAATAATCGTTTTACTTGCTAGTACTAAGTTCTATTCTAGGCTTCATTATCCCTACATAAAACAATGTCAAACCACAATTATAATATATTTGGGTATTCCTGTTTCAAGGACATCAGCCTAGACATTGCAACCTGAGTTACTGCTAGAACCAGCATAACGGATACTGTCGATGAAGTCATAGATCTTTATTCAAAGGACATTGAAGGCTTAGTAGGAATTTTTAGAACTCCATAGGAGATTTTTAAAGTGGCAATTAGTATGTAAGAACCATCAAGGGTGTAAGGGCTGAGAGAGCGTAGCTTACATAACCTATATTAAAATAAAATGTTTATATCAATGTGTGATGATGCTGCATAGAAAACAATAATAATAGCGATTTTGCTTAAATGCACACCTGAATTGTGACCACGGTAAATGGCCACTAATGTATACGCAAACTAATAATGATGAATAAAATGTTTATGTTATGATTAATTAAGTTTATATACTAACATTTATGTTACCGCATTTGTATTGAAAATCTTTATAGGCCTTAAGTTAGCGTGAGCTGCGGGCTTTAGCTGCCCAGCTCTCATATTAAATGCATTTTTCTGTTTTTTCCAGTGTGCTGACTCGCAAAGGGCCATGACCCTGCAAATTTTCTTTTTCTTCAACTTGGAAGACGAATGTATCTATGTTAATTCCGTTCCCAAGCGCATATTCGGTGCTTTGGTTTAAAAGTCATGAACAAATTGAAACAAATGTAGATTAATGAAATGTACAAGGTCACTTAGACCGACGGACAATGAATCTGCTGACCCAAAAGACGTGCCAAAGAATGAAGTAACACCGGATGTGCCACCTCTGAAGACGTCAATTATGAAGACCAATCAAAGAACCATGAATTAATGTGGGGTGACAATTGGGATTACCAAATGCTAAATTTGATAGGTTAAAGATAGTGGGGTATAGTTAGTGTCCAATAGAATTTTGGGGGACTGTACTACGAAAAAGGGATAAAAACCCATGTCACAGAAGGGTCATTAGAATTAGGTAGGGAATGCTATTGATTTTATCCAGAAACTCTGTCACTCTGTTTGGTGACTTTGAGACTTATTAAAACCATCCTCACCCATTGACGGCCCATTTATACTTTTCCTCCTTAAGAGGGAAGTGCCCCTATGCCCTTTAGTTGAGCTTTGACTGATGGCGTTTTGACTGAACCTGTGCGCTGACCTAATCCTTGGAGTGTAATTATGACAATGCAATTGTAATTTGTCTGTTTGCTTTTCCTTTCTAGGTACCAACTGCTTGCTTTTGACAGAGACCATAGCTAGATGTTTTTCCAAATTGGTGTTCTAAATTGTTTTGCATGAAGCCCAACATGCCAATGCTAATTAGTGGTTAGGACAGGTGATCATCAAATTGACGCAAATAAACAAACGACTGACATTATGCTATGTTGAACTGACGCATATTTTGACACTCTGCTATATTCTGATCTATGTTTACGCCGTGTTATATTCTAATGTTTATGATTTTTGCCTTATTGAAATCTTACCAAAGTTGCCATATCGTAACTATGCTGTTGTGTTTTTTGGCTTTAAGATTGACGCATTTAATCTTAGATTGTAACTAATAGGGAATAAAACTCACAAAATTCTATTAACTGGTACGGGTATTCATGGATGAAAGGTCATGGTTGCGTTGTCAATTTGATTAATGTCTTTGATCAAAGTGAAATGTATTGTTGTGATAAATATTGATGACATTATTGATATATTGATTGACATATTGATTAGCTATCTCGTCCTACGGTGTCTCTCAACTGGGTCAAAAGATTAATTGGCCTAAAACGAGTCCTAATGTGGAATAAATTAACATAAAAGGACGCGTTATCAGTTCTGGTAGCAGAGGATGGTTTGGCCCTTTGGGGCCCTAGGACGGAGAATCATTGTTTAATCTATTTTTCTGTGATAATGCAAATTGGAGGTATGGTGGGTTTCTAAGCTCACCATGACTTTCCCGGGATCTCGGAGCCTGCCTAAGTGAGTTGGGGATGTTCTTGGCGTCATAGCGTGTGTGGTATAGGGTTTTGCGCTTGCTCAGCTTATACCTTTTTGCAGGTGATTGTGAAATCTGTGTGTATTTAGGCCAGGTAAATGTTGTTTTAGTAGGAGTGGGCGTACTCCGCAGTATGAGAGTAGGGAAGTTGGCGTACTTCATATGAGTGTGGCGCTTTGTGCTCAAAATTATCCACGTGGTTGGTTGTTTTGTACGGACCCGTCGTGGTCTAAGACTCCGGAGTATATTGACAAGTGTAGGAGACACTTGGGTTTATGTTGTAAACTGTACGGTTTAATAGGTCAATCGGGCGTGGTTGACGAGTCAAGTTTGAGTCAAAACGTATGTGTAAAACCTTCGATGGAGATTTGGCAAGTTCTAAAGTGCACTAGGACGAGCCATTGACAAGTCAAGAGTAGAATTTGCGGGTCGAACTCTGCTTGCGTATGCGGGAGCTGAGAAGGAGAGAGTAGCGGCCGAGGCTTCAAGTGAAATCTCTGTAAAGATCTGAAGCGAATGTGTTACCCTTCCTGTAGTAAACCAGCAGATTTGTGTTGTCATTAAAGGTGCTCGCAATAATTTTGCATTAGTTTGTGTGAATTCAGTGAGGGGTGGACGAGCCGCAAGACTTTGTCAGCTGCAGTGTGTGAGTGTGACGTCAGTGGTGCCGCGCTGAGATAGGTCAGTTGTCGAGAGGGGTCGCGCACGGATTGGCTGCCGTCCGTGAGGGGCAATAGGTTGAGAAAGGTGGGTGAAGAGTGTCCTGGGAACTAAGTCATTTTCTGATTAAATACAAATAAGAGAAAACTCAAAAATGAATTTTGTCAAGGCTTTTAAGAGTGTTCTTTAAGGAGACGCGTATATTATGGCAACTGATGGGGAGCCTACACCGCCTGAGGGTACTCCAGCTTACATGGTTATGGAAGAGAAGGGTGCCGCGCCTTGTTTATGGATGAAAGAGTGGTGCAAATTAACAGAGAAAGAGGGATGCTTAGCGTTCCCAGAACATGGGACGTTTAATCCGAAGGTGCTAGAGAATTTAAGGTGGATGTTAAGTACACAAAAACCACCTCCGAGGCCAGCTCAATATGAGGCTTTAGAGATTTGGGATTTGATGGCTCTTAAACATAGACAAGAAAGGTTCCAGAGAAGGCTAAAAAGGTCAGAAAAATCTTATGCAGAAGCTAGGTGGGATAACAAGAACAAAATGTGGAGACGGGGAATTGTTGACGGATTAAAATTGTTCCCAGCAATAGCTCAGGGAGAAGAGTCACAGGAAAAGAAAGCCACCTGTAAAACAGATCAGGACTCTAGTAAGTCTAAAGAGAATAAGAGACCTTGGGAAGAGGAAGATGATTCAGATGATGAAGAATTCATGGACCGATTATTACATGATCACCCACCACCTTATGCGGTGAGCGACAGTATTCCAAGCACTAGCGTGGGTCCTGGGAACCAGACGCAGGAGAAGGGAGTCACTGATACGGTACAGACTAGTGATATGACTTCGATACAGAATGGTGTCAGTGTACCCACCGCGCCAGACATGCAGATACAGTTGCAACCTCCACCGCAGATACAGAGAATCTATCCAGACGTCCCAGTACTTGAGACTACTACAAATCTGATAGTGCCGCCAGACCCGATATATACAAAATCAAGGTTAGTGCAGATTGAGTCAACTCCGAAATTATTGTCCCAGCCGCAACCACAATTGATACCAGGGTACAACCCAGTAGCTGGTCCTCCATTAGTACCTGTCCCGGGTACTTTGGAACAGACCTATGGATTTACTGCTCCACGGAGTTTGGGATCAGGTCAGACACCTGCTGCAATATCGTTACCAATTACTGTTGGTCCACCAGTGCCATTGTATGCCCAAGGCAAATCTGGCGTATGTGATCAGGGAGTAATGACCCAAGATACGATAAGAGGAGGGTCTATAGGAACTCCCCAGATAATGGCCCCAGGAGAACAAGCAGTTGAAAAGCCGAGGTCCTTAATAGACCTTAGCCCAGTAGAAGCACCCGTGGAAGCAATGCGTCAGGCAGGGTTAGGGGTTTTAACTCCACAGACGATAAGTACGAACACCTCACAGTCGCCAATGATACATGCAGGGAACATTTCACTGCAAGGTGTTACAGTGCAACAGCTAAATGAATGGCTAGAAAAAACGTATGCTTCGCAAAAGACTACAGTGACTACAGTGGAACCGGAAAAGGCAGGGCAAGATGACTACCTAAATTGTGTAAGACTGGGAGTGGAAGCTGCTGAATTAGTGAAAGGTACGATGGGGGTAAACAGATTAGAGTCCTACACTGAAGCAGAACTGAGATTCCTGTGCCCCAAGATTACCAAAGAAGTGGGCAAGGTGCATCAGAGATTAGCAAACTTGGCAGACAAATACAATATTGACATTGAAAACACTAAACATTTGAAAAGAAGCTACAGATTAGACTTTGATTCGAAAGATTTTGAGCATATGAGGTCCGCTGGAATGAAGGCGCATTTAAAAGAATTTAAAAGAATTGTTGCAAAGTGCGCAAATTTGGGGTGCATTAGAAAAATGGGAAGGCAGATGGGCAAAGAAAAGAGATAAGGAAAAAGGTGACAGTCCAGGGTCAAGTCAGATCAAAGCCTCACCCGATACGGAATCAGTAAAAATACTACCCATGAGAGAAACAGCTGGTGGTGTTTTAGTACATGTACCATGGTGCAGAGGAGACATCCTATCCTTAACTAACGATTATCCCAGATTGAGGGAAAAAACGATCGAGTGGTATCAGCAAACAGACAGGTTTGTGAAACTTGCAAAGTGTCTCTGGGAAGACTTGAACACCTTGTTCGAGATCATTGTTCCGCCTGATTTGTGGCTCGAGTGCAAGAGAGGAGTAGATTGGCCGACGAAGGAGCCGGCAAGGGATAAGGTGACTGGAGCCCCCTCTGAGGAGGTGATGAAGTACTATCACAAGGTGATTGAGTTTTTGAAACAAAAGGCTTCGAAGGCAGAAAATTGACCGGACCTCGCAGGAGGTTAAGGAATCAATACATGCTTACTATGAGAGGTTGTTAAAGGCATTCAAACATTACAGTGGTACTGAGACCATTGAGCTGAAGGACATGAACCATCTCGTGTTCAGATTTGTTGAAGGGCTGAGACCAGAGGTCAGTCAAATGATTAGAAATCATTTGATTTGTTGGCAAGCAAAGCCGATTGATGAAGTGTTGCAGTATGCGAAATATTGTAGCGACAAAATTGAGTTGAAGCAGAAAAAGTTGAAAGAGAAAGTGATGGTGATGCAGATAAGGGCAGGGAAATGGAGTCCAACAGATGATACAGCAGCAACCGCAAATGAATGGTGTGTTTCAGGCGCAACCGAGAGGTCGAGGCCGAGGGTTTGTGAATCGCAGTCCAGACTTGAATACCGTTGTGGTTCAAAATGACGTTTAAGGGGTGAAAAAGATGTCACCATGTCACGCGTGCGGGGGGTGGGGCACTGGAAATGGGAGTGCCCGAATGTTGTACAGGATGGTGTCGTTCAACAAAGCACTAATGCCGGTACATTACAAAATATAAGAGGTCCAAAACTGAAACATCAAAATCCAAATTTTCAAAATAACCTGGTACAGATACAAGGAGTACAGCCCATGCAGCAGATGCAAATGCCGCGTTTTCAGCCAGCGCAGATGCAGCAAGTACAACAGCAGGTTCCCATGGTACCTAGACAGCAAATGCAATTACCAATGGCTCCAATGGGACAGTAGCAGGTCATGCTTCCTCAACAGGTCACAGGTCAGGTAATGAGTCAAAATAATACAGTACACCAATTCCCATTACGAGGTGAAAATGGCATGAATGAAGAATGGTCGGATGATAGCTTAGATAGTGAAGAGTGCAGGCTTGCAGCATCCCTAGAGGTGGATCAAAGGGGTCCCTATGTGGAGGGAAAGGTAATGGGTTACAAAGTCTCATTTTTGGTCGATACCGGAGCTACACGCTCTACAGTCAGGAGTGCGGAGGTTCAGAAACTACCACTCTCTGGGCGTACCATAAGGGTAGTCGGAGTAGCAAACCAATACCTGACAAACCCGATTACAGATCCAGTGCAAGTTGAGATCGCCAATTTCCAGGGACTGCATAGATTTGTAGTCTGTGATTCAAGTCTGGTATCCCTATTGGGAAGGGACTTACTGTGTAAGACAAAATGTTTGATTACCTGTTCCAATGATGAAATCGAAGTACAGACCAATAGTGACGATGAAGGAGACGAAGGTCAGTTCTCAGAGGAAGAGACAGGGACGGCAAATGAGGAAAATCCTTTGATTACCTTGTTTCCGATGCTTACAATGATTGATCTACCTGTCGAGTTACAGGGAACAGTGACAGAGAAAGTGTGGGATCTGACAGGAAAGGAAGTGGGACTAATAAAAGGTGTGGAACCAGTTAAAGTACAAGTGAAGCCAAATGCAGTGTTACCCCAGGTGCCACAATATCATATGGCACAAGATGTTCTTATTGAAGTGTCACAAATAATTGCAGATTTTCTGAAACAGGGAGTCCTGAAAGAAGTTTTGAGTAGTCCATGTAATTCTCCAATAATGGGTCTGAAAAAGCCCTGTGGGAAAGTTCGAATTGTGCAAGATTTGAGGAAAATAAATGAGATTGTGGTAAAATGTTGCCCCATAGTGCCCAATCCAGCAGTGATCATGTTTCAGGTTCCGTGTGATGCTGAATGGTTCACCGTTATAGACTTGTCACAAGCTTTCTTTTCGATACCTCTTCACAAGGACAGCCAATATTTGTTCAGTTTCAAATTCCTGGATAAGGTGTACAGTTGGTGCAGAATTCCTCAAGGGTTTTCTGAATCACCATCCATCTTCAATCAGATATTGAAAAAGGATTTGGAATCCTTAGTACTGCCTTTTAACTCAACTCTAGTGCAGTACATCGATGACTTGCTGATGGCATCCAAAACAAGGGATAACTGTAAATATGATACAATTGCCTTACTGAATCATTTGGGAAAGAACGGACACAAGGTGTCACCCAAGAAGCTGCAATACTGTCAGAAAGAGGTGAAATACCTAGGGCATCTAATTGAAAGAGGGTCCAGGAGATCGAAGGAAAGAATAACAGCCATTTTGCAAATGAACCCCCCAACAACGAAGAGAGATGTCAGAATGTTTCTGGGAATGGTGGGCTACTGTCGCCAGTGGATACCCAACTTCTCGATTATCTCAAAACCTTTGATAAAACTGACAGGCAAAGAGATTAAGGATGAGCCATATACCATAGCCTTGTTCAAAGAAGAGCTTGAGTCATTCATGGAATTGAGAGAGTGCATGTGCAGGGCACCAGCGTTAGGTATGCCTGATTATACGAAGCCTTTTCTACTGTTTTGTCATGAACGTGATGCTTGTTCTTTGTCTGTTTTGACACAGGTCCATGGAGGTGCAAATCGCCCTGTAGCGTATTTTTCAGCTACCTTGGACCCCGTTGCAGCAGCCTTACCGGGTTGTTTGGGCGCAGTTGCAGCAGTTGGTCAGAGCCTTACACAGTGTGAAGGCATAGTCATGGGATACCCCCTAACAGTAATGGTTCCGCATTCAGTTGAATTTTTTTTGACTCGGACCAAAACTCAGCACATGACAAATGCCCGTCTTACTAAATATGAGACAATCATACTGGGGTCACCAAATGTTTCTCTGAAACGATGTACTGTGTTAAACCCGGCAACTCTGCTTCCTGCTGAAAGCACTGAAGTCAATAATGAAGAAGAATTTGAGCATGATTGTCCTGAGGTAACGGAATTATGTACCAAGCCACGACCAGATATTCAAGACACACAGCTGAAAGAAAATGACTGCATTGTGTTTGTTGATGGGTCTTGTTTGAGAGACTCCATCGGTACACTGAGGGCTGGTTACGCTGTATGTACCATAGCTGGTATCATTGAAGCTTCCTGACTCGAGAAAGTGTTTTCCGCACAAGTGGCAGAATTAATTGCCCTTACTAAGGCATGTCACGCAGCTGTGAATCTGAGAGTCACTATCTATACTGACAGCAGATATGGATTCGGAATTGTACCTGGTTTCGGCCAACTGTGGTCGCAGAGAGGTTTCATGACCTCTTCTGGTTCTCCTGTGAAAAATGGTGAACAAATAAAGGATTTGTTACATGCCATTCAGTTACCTCTTGAAATCGCTGTGGTGAAATGCAATGCTCACGTTAAGTCACAAGACTTTGTGTCTATGAGAAACGGTTATGCAGATCAAGTCGCAAGGTTTTGTGCATTGAACTGTATATCGTTCAAGGAACAGTGGGAATTGTTACCGCAGACTGAAAATGACACATGTTTGAACCTTGCATTAAGGGTGGTTGATACCTTAGATGAGTTAAAGACATTACAGGGTCGTGCTAGTAAAGAGGAAAAAACGTTCCTGGCAAAGAATGCAATGTGTACAGAGGGCTGATGATTTGTGGGTCTCAGAGGAGGGGAAATTAGTCTTCCAAACAGCCTTCTGTCACAATTCGCTAGGCTATACCATGGACAGGCTCATCTTGGGAGGGATGCAATGATCAGGTCATTCAAAATCGATTGGTTCAACCCAAAGTTCAGACATGCCGCAGAGGTTACCTGTCACAGATGCATCATCTGTCAACAGATGAATGCTGGAAAAGGGACTGTGGTAACTTTGAGCCACATTGGGAGAGCTGGTGGTCCTTTCAGCAAAATGCAAATGGACTTCATTGAGATGCCTGTTTGTGGAGGACTGAAGTACGTGTTGGTGATTGTGTGTGGTTTCTGATTTGAAGCCTACCCCACATGTAGAAATTACAGTCTTACAGTTGCAAAGCTGCTGCTTAGGGAACTAATACCAAGGTTCGGGTTTCCGGTCTCTATAGAATCAGATAGGGGCAGACACTTCGACAATGAGGTGATTAAACTCCTGTGTGCCGCACTAGACATCGAACAAAAGCTGCATTATAGTTACCGCCCTGAAGCATCAGGACTAGTAGAGCAAATGAATGGTACCTTGAAATCAAGAATGACAAAGATGTGCGCAGCTACCAATATGAAATGGCCAGATGCATTGCCCTTAGTACTGATGTCAATGAGGAACACCCCTGATAAGAAAACAGGACTGTCCCCCCATGAAATCCTCCTGGGCAGAGCTATGAGGTTGCCAGCAGTACCTGCGAATGCTCTAGTGAATATCATAGATGATATGGTGTTGGACTACTGCAAAGGTTCGGCTGACGTGATTCGCTCTTTCTCTCACCAGGTAGAGGCTAACACATTGCCACCGATTGGAGATCCAGGTCACACCCTACAGGCCGGTGACTGAGTGGTTGTCAAGAAGCACGTGAGAAAGTCGTGTTTGGAGCCACGTTGGAAAGGGCCGTATCAAGTAATCTTGACAACAACCACTGCTGTGAAATGTGCAGGCGTTCCAAATTGGATACATGCCAGTCACACAAAGAAGGTAACGTGTCCAACTGATGAGGAACTTGAAGTTTCCGGCACAACAGTTCCAGGAAGAGAAGTCTCAGGGCCAGAAAGCAGCCAAGAAGGAACTGAGACTGCAGGAGAGCCCACTGAGAACAGCCTCATCACTCAAACAGTGAATGAGTTTGAAAAAAGTGACAGAGTGCCTATCTCAGTAGAGGCGGCAGGAGAACTAAGTCAAGGAGAGGTTCTCCCAGAAGTAGACGGATACCGGTTAGAACTTGAACCTGTTACAGATCAAGAAGAAGAAGAAGGAGAAGAAGGGGAAATAACAGAAAGAGATCAGAGTGTACCGGCATCCCCTGAGCCAGTTTCAGGTCCATCAAGTGAAAACACCATATTAAAAGAGGAGGGTGCTGTCCAGCGTCCTGAAAAGACATATCAGAAGAAGACGCACAAGGGTGATAACTGGCCAGAGAAACCACTTTTTAGGATAAGAAGCATACCAGGTGAAACAATAACAGAGGAAACTGATACATTCCGAGTGCAAGACCTAAGTGAAGGAGAACTGCAAGGTGAACGCAGGTTGAAAAGAAAGATAGTCGCAAACAGAAGATATACAGGTCCTGAATGGCCGTATGCTACAACATCTGAATGGCAACAAGAATTCCTAGCATTCTGTTTTGATCGAGAAGTACCAGGTCAATACTACGGTACCTGAATTAACTCAAAGAAAAGACTTTGTTAAAAATCGAAATTGAAAACCAAGAAGGAAACTTAAAAATTACCGGATGTGACATTAGAACCGGATTCGACTTTGAGAAACCTGATTACGACAAGCTGCTAACCTGATTTGACAAGGGGGTCCTGGAGCAAGTGAAAACGCTGTAAATACACGCAGAGAGCAAGAGAAAAACAAAAAGAGAGTTCTATATCATCTTCGAGTTGATTGTTATTCTGTTATCTGATTCTATACAGACATGGCTTATAATATTGGTAGTAACAAGGGAAGTAAGGTGTGTGGTTGGTTAAGCCTTATAATAGGTATTGTGTGTGCAATAATAATTGTGGGAGTGACTGTGGGAATGCCGTGGTTGGAGAAAAAGACTATTTACCCTACTTCTAAACCTGAAACTACAACACTAACACCGTGGGAGAGGTTTGAGCAAGATGCAAGACACTTGCATGAGGGAACTAATTCAAAGGGGGAACTTTCCACTAATGTCTTCTATCGCTTACTGAATGAGTTTGTAGAGACCATGGATGCGAAAGACTGTTATGTGTGTACCAAGATTCCTTCGTCTGTGCAAGAAGGGGTTACCTATCATAGCCTTCCCCTATCGTACGGGATTAGCTGTAGTTTGCTACTAACCAGATTCTATAATCAAGAGCATGTGCAATACTTTTACTCAAATCTGGATGTTGTGTTCTCTTTTGTGCCTGTGATTGAATTCTTGAACAAGCTAGCTAAGGAACATGATATAAAAATAGTTAGAGGATTCTTTGAGCCGACGCTTACATTTGGAACTGCTTATGCACATCGCAATAATCTGACCTGCTTACTATCACCTGTAGAGAAAAGCTTTTTAGATCACACTGATGATAGACGCAAAGCATTAAAAGAAAGATTAGAAAAAGGGTTAGAGAAACGCACATATGCAAATGATTATGCTTACACCGCAATCAAAACGCAAGGTAAATTAGCTATAGATGCATTACATGTAGGTAGGCTTTGTATATATAGGCTGAAATCTGAGCAGGACAATTTGTTCGTGGGAACGAGTGAATGTAGACATGTGTTTTTGTTTCAGAGTAAGTGGACATTTATGTTGAATGGACAGGATCCAGCGATCCCTGGGATCTATTACATCTGTGGACTTAATGCTTATTACCGTCTCCCTAAGGGATGGTATGGGACATGTTATTTGGGAATAGGTTTCCCAAAGATTTACCAGATTGATGACTTAAAGCAAATTCCTAAAACGTCTGAATTACAGCATACTAGACAAAAACGAGAATCAGTGGCTGCTGTCATTGGTGATATATTTGGAGCTATAATCCCTTCAGTAGGGGTTATCTTGAATTCTATGAAAATTCAAAAGTTGTCTACTATTGTGGATAACATGCTGACAAATTTTACAGGGGCTATACTCCTGATGGATACTGAACTTGCTGCGGAAAGAGCTATGACTCTATAAAAATCGGCTTGCTTTAGGCATTCTTTTAGCAAAGAGTGGAGGGGTCTGCAAGATGCTCAATGAGCGCCATTGTTGCTCATTCATTCCGGACAATAGTAAAAAGATTAGAGGTATGCTTACTAACCTAACTAGAGATAGTGCAGATTTGAAGGATTTGAAGGAACCTGGAGTCTGGGAGAAATTTGGAAAAGGAATTGCCAGAGTAGGGAGCTGGTTTACCAACATTTGGAATGGGGTACTTGCAAAAATACTAATGGGTCTATTAATCGTCCTGGCCTGTCCATTAGGATTATGGGGGATATGCAAAATTAATGATAAAATTAAGAGAAATTGGACAAAAAGAACCAGGAGAAATGAAGAAAGTGAAAGAGAGAAAATGTTCAATGAAATTTGGGAGAGTTCACACAAGGGACAAGATGTTGAAATGCACATTATGCTTAACGTGAAAAATTAACAATGAAAGGGTAAAGGGAAAGGTTTGTGTGATGACGAGCGTCATCAGAGGAGGGACTGAGAGAGCATAGCTTGCATAACCTATATTAAACTAAAATGTTTATATCAATGTGTGATGATGCTGCATAGAAAACAATAATAATAGCGATTTTGCTTAAACGCGCACCTGAATTGTGACTACGGTAAATGGCCACCAATGTATACGCAAACTAATAATGATGAATATAATGTTTATGTTATGATTAATTAAGTTTATATTAACATTTATGTTACCGCATTTGTATTGAAAATCTTTATATGCCTTAAGTTAGCATGAGCTGCGGGCTTTAGCTGCCCAGTTCTCATATTAAATGCATTTTTCTGTTTTTCCAGTGTGCTGACTCGCAAAGGGCCATGACCCTGCAAATGTTCTTTTTCTTCAACTTGGAAGACTAATGTATCTATGTTAATTCCGTTCCCAAGCACATATTTGGGGCCTTGGTTTAAAAGTTATGAACAAATTGAAACAAATGTAGATTAATGAAATGTACAAGGTCACTTAGACCGATGGACAATGAATCTGCTGACCCAAAAGACGTGCCAAAAAATGAAGTAACCCTGGATGTGCCACCTCTGAAGACGCCAATTATGAAGACCAATCAAAGAACCATGAATTAATGTGGGGTGACAATTTGGATTACCAAATGCTAAATTTGATAGGTTAAAGATAGTGGGGTATAGTTAGTGTCCAATAGAATTTTGGGGGAATGTACTACGAAAAAGGGATAAAAACCCATGTCACAGAAGGGTCATTAGAATTAGGTAGGGAATGCTATTGATTTTATCCAGAAACTCTGTCACTTTGTTTGGTGACTTTAGGACTTATTAAAACCATCCTCACCCATAGACTAAAGTTTATACTTTTCCTCTTTAAGAGGGAAGTGCCCCTATGCCCTTTAGTTGAGCTTTGACTGATGGCGTTTTGACTGATGTCCTGAAGACGAAGACTGAACCTGTGTGCTGACCTAATCCTTGGAGGGTAATTATGACAATGCAATTGTAATTTGTCTGTTTGCTTTTCCTTTCTAAGTACCAACTGCTTGCTTTTGACAGAGACCATAGCTAGATGTTTTTCCAAATTGGTGTTCTAAATTGTTTTGCATGAAGCCCAACATGCCAATGCTAATTAGTGGTTAGGACAGGTGATCATCAAACGACTGACATTATGCTATGTTGAACTGACGCATATTTTGACACTCTGCTATATTCTGATCTATGTTTACGCCGTGTTATAGTCTAATGTTTATGATTTTTGCCTTATTGAAATCTTACCAAAGTTGCCATATCGTAACTATGCTGTTGTGTTTTTTGGCTTTAAGATTGACGCATTAAATCTTAGATTGAAACTAATAGGGAATAAAACTCACAAAATTCTATTAACTGGTATGGTTATTCATGGCTGAAAGGTCATGGTTGTGTCGTCAATTTGATTAATGTCTTTGACCAAAGTGAAATATATTGTTGTGATAAATATTGATGACATTATTGATATATTGATTGACATATTGATTAGCTATCTCGTCCTATGGTGACTCTCAACTAGGTCAAAAGATTCATTGGCCTAAAACGAGTCCTAATGTGTAATAAATTAACATAAAAGGACGCGTTATCAGGGCCACATTGGTGAAACAATTATAAACTGGAGAAACTGTACTGAGTAAATTGGAAAGTGATAATGCAGTTACTGGGACGTCTGAGAAAACATTTTGTCAAGCTCAAAATCACTTTTCGCAAGGGTAGGTTGATGCTAAAATGCTTTGCGTTTAAAACTTACACTAATAAAATACACAATTAAGAGGGCAAGGTCTGGCTGATATACTTATGTCAGAGGCTACTAGGCAAAAACTAACAGCAGTTAACAGTGAACATAAACATTTAGTAAATATTCAAACAGGTATAAATTATTTATTTAGGGATACCACAGAGACATGCTCAACCCCAGGTCCATAAATATTTACTTGTGTGATTGACACTCACAAGGGAACAATCACATTAACTGTAACTGCCAATTACAGAACATGAGATAGGGAAGTAAAAAGGGTCAGAGACAGTTGTGGCTGGTGACTTGAAAAAGTGGCAGGCGGGTGGAAAAAAACAAAAATAAACAATTAAAAAAAAGTAAACTTACCTGAATGTCGCCGCCGCTCTCTGCTGCTCAGAGTAGCATTATGATTGGCTAGAGAGCCCCAGACTGGCGACCCAGCGCACACTGGGAGCCTGTACAGGCTCTCTCCAACTTGGCAACACAGTGCCGGCTTGGAGAGAGCCCTTGTGCACATGAGTGTTTGGGCGTCCTGAGACGGCTGGCAAAACATACATGCGCACTAAGGGGAGTGCTCTGTGCACTCCCCTCACAGTTCGTCGACCCATGGTCCACCCCTTTTGAAATAAAAGGATAATAAACATTGTTTATTATCTTTTTATTTTTAAAGGTTTGCAGCTCCTGCTGCTGCTTGCACGGGGCGATGTTCCTCCACCCAAGGGGAGGAATCGCCCCTGGTTAGAGAAATAAATAAGATTCTCGGGTCTGATTGCCTTCCTAATGAGTTTTACAAGATGTTTAGTCCTCAAATATATCCTAAACTGTAAACACGTTCTACTGCATCAAGGGACATAGGTGAGCTCCCAAAATCAATACGAGGCAATAATAGTTGTGCTTTCGAAATCCAGAAAGGATAAATGATATATGGGTTTATATGACACCTTTGAATGCCAAATCCGGCTAAAAAATGCTAAGTAAGATAACAAGTACAGTAATTAAGATGTTGATGTAATTAGTTCACACTGACCAGAAAGGGTTTGTCCCTGAGCACAGCACTACTCCCAATCTTAGACTCATATTTTTTCGGTTGGTGACTGACTAGGGAATGGATCTGGTTGCAGCAGAGACACCCTTAGACATAAAAAAGGTGTTTGATTTCTTGTACTGGGAATATCTCTTTGCTGCATGTTTTTTGTACCACAAATATGCTCCTTGGTTAGATTTCTTCATTCATCGCCTACAGCCAGGTCGGTAATGAAACTGTCTACCCTGGGACCTGGAGCATGCAGCTTTGTCTCATCTCATCAATCCCGTTTGACCTGACTACCCAACCACTAACATGCTGATCCACATGACAAAGACTAGATAATGGGATAACTGTGTCAGGGATGCCGCACATGATATCTCAGTATGCAGATGATATTCGACTATATATACATACACTTACAGACGTCTTCCTTCCATTATGTCTCAGTTGAAAGTTTTTACCTAAACCTCAACTCGAATGGTTATTTTGGAGTAATTTTCCTGCTTCCCTGTGTATCAACCATCAACAGTAGCAATAGAAGCAGGAAACCCTGTTCCTCACAAATGGATGAGTACCATATTTAATTACTTAGGGATCGAGGTATATCATGCTGAATTGGACATGATCTCAAGCAATATAAGTAAAGTCATTAGTGCAACAAGAATCTCAGGAATCTCAGTAAATGTTTGGAATAGCCCCATCCGCCCTTATTAATTATGGGCCAAATTAATCTCTCCAAGATAGTTAATACTTACCCCTTGTTGTATTATTTCACAGTCTCCAAGTATTACTGCATGAATCCTTCTTTATTGACTTACAGAAGATCCTGGTGTGATTGATTTGGAATTACCACAGGCATGGAGGAGTGGTAGATAAAATTCACCTTTTATTTCAAAATAAAGGACTAGAAGCACCTGACTAGATAATGATAACCTTGTTCAAGAAAAACCCTCTGATCTCTGCAAATGCTACCATCGTCTTCACTGATTAATCTGCATAATAAAAAGCTTGGCAAACATTTTGGGCAATAGGTAGCTTTACAATGAATAACTAATATAAAGGCCGTGGTATAATTTTTAGATGCCACCAAGGCTTTTGATTCCGCTGAACACCCCTTAATCCTGGCAGTAGTGGAAAGAATGGGTATGAGCAAAGTCATGGTGTAATGGATTATGCTTCTGTACACCTATCCCACAGCTAGGGGTAAAGTTAAGGGTTAACTATGTGCTCCAAGTAAAATCAGCAGAGGGACGCGGCAGGGCTGCCCTCTGTCACCCATACTGTTCACTTTGGCGATGGGGGTGCTTGAAAGCATGCTGAGGAAATATCACTATCACAGAAGAATAACGATTGGTACCACAGAAACCCTACTATAATTGCACACTGATGGCACATTATCACTGGCTAAAGAGCAGGAACAAAACATACATCCAATTATCAAAGAGACAGTCACGTTTGGGAAATTTAAATGTAATAAGTATGCCAAGTTTACACTGACTCCTTACCTGAAAAACCAAGCCCATTTGAACCAGATTACAACTAGAGACAATTCTGTATCTGTGTATTGTATTCAGTACCTCTGGGAAATACAATTGGTGATGCATGAATATTGTGGGAAATGCATGGTCAAGATGACTGAAATGATTCAGAGATGGACTAAACTCCAATGACTGCCCTAATGAAGATGATACTTCTAGCGAGGCTCCTGTACGTGTTTCAAAACATTCCAATTGTACTCACTAGATCTTTTTTTTATCAGCACAAATCGTTGAAGGCTAGACTAATGTGGGTAGAACACCCACAATATCCTGGACCGAATTGCACCTTCCTTCCAGTCCCGTCAGTTCTAACTTTCAAGGTTGCTTGGACAGGCCTCACTCCAACCAAACCAAATCCTTCTGTTGCTGTCTCAATCCAAAATAAATGTATTCCCAAAATTTCAGACAGCCACCCTTCCCGATCAATAATTTACTCAGAACTTTCAGACCCTGCCTGTCTGTCATCTTGCTGACATCCTCATGCTGAAACACATCCTCACTATCCACCTTTCAACTCCATTTATCCCTAAATGGCTTTAAAGGGCATATACAATTCCTGCCTGAACTTCCCAAAGACACTTGCATCCCCTTTGCCCCACCTGTCTGTAAGATCCCACCTATCCCCGTCCACAGTCATTTTACCCACAGCCATGCCTTCATAGTCACTCTTACCCATTATTTCGGCCATCCTCAGATTTTGGAAAAACTAGATCAAGAAAATACGCCAGTAAAAGTGGCACCTTTCAAAACGTCACTACTGTCCGGCATTTGGCCCTTCTCTTGAGCCATCCTTTCAGAATATTTTTAAGCACTTTTGCACCCCACCAAGTTGTTCAGAAAGTCTCTCAGTACTTGCTGTTTCTCTTTCAGTAAGCATGACTCCATGGCTACTGAGTCCAAATAAATTCCCAGAAAAGTAAAGTTTGTGGGCAACCCTTCTGTCTTCTCCATAACCACTGGCATTCCGGAGTCCACTGCCATCTCCTCTAATAGAGAACCTGCTAAAATCGCACTACCCTATTCACTACACATAGATACATAGAAACTTAGATGGTCTTAATGACAACACCTTCTAAATGAATAACTGTCCTTCAAATTGTATCCTGAAGACAAATGCATAGGCGATCTGCAAACCACTTTTCTAGAACCCTTGAGGCAAGATTGGTCGGAAGCTAGCAATATAAACAGAGAACAGGAACAAAACAAGGAATAGATCACAAGGACTGGCAAGCCAATGAGGCAATTACAAGGAACTCAGTCACAGGGACCTGGAAAGGGGAACAAGTAAGAAAAATGCATGGATGGAGAAATGGGTGCAACCAAAGCGAAGCAGATAACCCAAGCAAGTACACGACACAATGCTAGGTGTCTGATCATCTTGAAAGGGCCCAAAACACTGACCTTTCCACTAATACCAAAGAAGTGTTCACATTGATCAGGAAGTGGGGATGTTCTGAGGATGTAATTAAAACTGTGTTATGTGGTCTAGTGTTTCGGTGAGCACAATTTCCACTGCCATGTCTTTCAGAATCTCCAGGTCTTTCCACCCCCATGCACAACTCGATATTTAAACTGTTTCTGAATGTTGACACCCATCTGAGAAGGTAAGTTCCAGATTCCCAGAGTGCGACTTTAGAATAAATGTCAACACTTCAAATAGCAAACAGAATAACTATGATTTAGATAAGAATTGAACATTGTACAGCCAATAATTCTGTTAACTGTCCACTTCCTCTTCCACCATGTACCCCTAAGGTTCTGCCCCCCTACTCTGAACAAATGTAAGTTCAGAACATGTCCTTAGCCAGCCCATATTGCTCATCACTTGACTGATCTCAGCTGACAACACCAACGCTGTGACCAAAGTATAGATTGAACGAGATACATGATTATCTGTCGGGGGCCCTTTAACATCATGGGCCCTAGAGCCATATCATTGTATGAAATAGCTACAAGGCAACATGTACAGAACATTACAAGAGCATAAATGCATAAATATTAAATGCAGGTTTTTATATCGCTGCAAGAAAGGGAAATTACCATTCTTCTGTTATCAAATCATTAGGGTGTTCAGGATTAGGCAGGTGATAAGATAACTGTGTATGATTGAATGATTTGTCAGCTATATTTAACGAATGTACGCGCTTCAGCTGTATGTATAGCAAAAATATCTGAAAACAAACAAGCATAAATACAATCGACAGGATTTTCATTTAGTTTTCATAGCTAATTTTGAATTCGAAATTAAATATTCTCGTGTGTTCCTGTCAGGTCTCCAAAATATTATGAATATCTTAGGGGTGAATATACAAAAGAGAAGTCCAGCACTAGAGGACAAAATAGCAAATGTCTCAACAGCAACCAGATACTTTCCTTTTGTGCTCAGATAAGCTGGAATGAATGATAACCAGACACTGACGAACACAAGCATGCTGAATGTGATGAATTTGGTCTCGTTAAAGCTGTCAGGTAGGTTCCTCGCCAGGAAGGAGATCAAGAAACTCACGCTGGCCAAGAGTCCCATGAAGGCCAACATGCTGTAAAACCATACAATGGAGCCCTCATTGCATCCAAGAATTATCTCTCTCGTGGCAGGGCTAGTGATGTGTTCTGGGAAAGACGGAGATGTTGTCAACCATGCAATCCCAATGGTCATTTGAATTACGGTGCAGGTCAGAACAATGGTGTAGGCTATTTTTTTACCTAAGAACTTCTTGAGGTTGCTGTCAGGCTTTGTTGCTCTGAAGACCATCACTACAGTGATAGTTTTGGCAAGGACACAAGAAACGCATGTCGAAAAGATGATTCCAAAGACAATTTGCCTCAGCATGCAAGTTTCTTTCTTCGGATGGCCAATGAAATTCATGGCACTAAGGAAACACAACATGAGTGACACCAGCAGAAGATAACTTATGCCACGATTGTTAGCTTTCACCACTGGAGTGTCTCGGTACCAAATGAAGACCCCAAGAACATACAAAGTATTGCAGAAAAAGAAAACAGACATAAAGGCCAGTGTTGAACCCAGAGGCTCCTTGTAGGACAGGAAGACAATAGATTTTGGGATGCATCGGTCTCCTAAAACACTGGACCAGTGATCATCAGGGCACTTCATGCAGTCTGCAGAATCTAGAAAACACATTGGATGCTAAAATCATGCAGGCATAAATAAATAAATAAAATGTATAATGGATATAATAAGTAGATACAAATGTATAATGGATATCAAAATAATAGGTACAGAAAAACTGAATTTAAGGCATTGTGGGAATTACATTTTAAAATGAAAATGTATCCTTCATTACTTGTGCTATTTACTTATGGGTTCTACTGGTAAATAATGCTGGCACTATATAGTAACAATTAACAAGCTGAATTATATTGCATTGGGAAAAACAAATCAGATATGTGTACATCCAACAACCAATCTATAAAGAAGGAGAAAAAAATATTATTGTTAGGCATAGTTTGGAAGTGTGCAGGGCATTTAAGATAAATAGTTGTGCTGGGATCCATACAAACATACCACCTAGGACTCCCATGTGTGTGCAATTTTGTGAGAGACTGGGGTTGGCAGGTTTTCCTGGACATGAACACACAGCTACCAAAACCCAAAGAATCAAAGAAATTTCAAAGACAAACACTTTATATTTCAACATTGTGATTTTGGTAATTTCTTGTCCTGGGAAACGCCTCTATTCAAAGAGAGCGCATATACGGTATTCTGTTGATTCACTTCTCAACGTAGTGAATCAGATCACAATTATCACCAAGTGAATTCAGTAGCTAGGCAGCTAAACAATACAGTACAATTTTTATTCTCTGACAACTCACATTAACCATCCACTTTTAACCCAAGTTTATTTTCTATTGCATTCACCTTGTTCTTGGTGAAGTAATCTTCTGTACTTCCTAACTTTACTCTGAAGACGGGATACATTGAGTTGTCCTTAGCTCTTGTAGTGCTTTCCTCTTATTTAGTTTCTAAGCACTAACATAACACAACAGAAATGCACTTCTGAGGTCAAAGAAGACTTTTATTGTTGTAAATTCTTCCCCGACCACAATATTTATGTATGACGAATTAGTAGCTTTCAAGTCTGCGTTAATCAAACAAAATATAATGCAAAGCAAAACAAATACTTCACCGTGTGGGAACTATCTACAGCTTCATCTTTCTAAGGTCTGCAAGCTGATGACCCCTGTCAGCCGCGAGAAAGAGAGATTCATCTACCCACACGGGATTGCTGGCAGCTGGCGCCAAGCTCCAGCACGAGGTCCGGCAGATTCGAATCTGCCGGACCTCGTGCTGGAGCTTGGCGCAGGCTGCCAGCAATCCCGTGTGGGTAGATGAATCTCTCTTTCTCGCGGCTGACAGGGGTCATCAGCTTGCAGACCTTAGAAAGATGAAGCTGTAGATAGTTCCCACACGGTGAAGTATTTGTTTTGCTTTGCATTCAATATCTTATAAATATAACCTGCTGTGTATATTGCAAACTGATATATTTTGTTTGATTAACGCGGACTTGAAAGCTACTAATTCGTCATTCATAAATATTGTGGTTGGGGAAGAATTAACAACAATAAAAGTCTTCTTTGACCTCGGAAGTGCATTTCTGTTGTGTTATGTTAGTGCTTAGAAACTAGAACAGATAAGAGGAAAGCACTACAATTGGTACCAGAAGTGGGGCCGGTCATTAAGAGGTGATTAAGAGGGTGTTGACGAGTTGGTAGATTTCTAAGTGCACACTTTAAAAGTGTAATTGTTTTTGTTGTTTGGAGAATTACAGAAATTGTTTTTTTGGAGAATCACAGTAGCACCGCAGACCATGTCTGAGAATGCATGTGTTGATAAACTGCCTGATGGTGCTAAGAAAAACTGTGAATTGTTTTCTGTTTGGGGAATTACAGAAGAAAATGCATGTGTAGCTAAAATGCCTGATAATGTTTTGAGAAATAATTCCTGTTGTACATATGTAGAAAACGTGTCTTTTGGAAGTAATGATGACAGAACGGTTTGGATACCTTTATCTGCTTACAGAGAAATGCAGGAGAAATGTAGGCAGTTGGAACATGAAAATAGGAATTTACGTGAGCAAATTAGCCCGACTGAAAATTATAAAAGGGCTGTTTTTGAAGAATCTTTCTTGTCCCATTCCAGTAATGAGGGGGTTAAGACAGCTCCGAGCTGCACTGAGTTTTCGTGTGAGCCAGGGTTTTTGGCAGACAAAATGCATTCCTTAACTGATAACACAGACGAGAGAGACCAGAATGTGATTTACGAGTTACCGTTGCAAAATGCACAAGTAAAACGAAAGATTTTAGAGCAAGAGCCGACTTTCATTAGCTTGTTTGATTTTTGGAAAAAGAATATCCCTCATTTGAGAGAAATCCTAACACTTTTGTATATGGTCACTGTGAAAAATAATATGCAGCTGCGCGCTTGTGATTTGGCAAATGAAATAATGCAGACTTTATGTTTCTGCGCAGTGCAAGAAGGAAATACTTATGTACATTTAAATCATGAACAAGGAAAGAAAATAGTGCCCCTAGCTAGAATCATACAATGGATCTGGTATTTGCAAGACAGGGCTAGAGTACCACAGATAAAAGAGTTACCAATGAAATTGTGTGCACCATTTGAATTCGTGTCTACTGAAGATAAAAAGCATGTTTGTTTTACTAATGATTCATTGACTGAAATGTTGTTTTCTGGCACCGTAGAAGGAACAGCGTTGTATAATGTGTGTCAGATTTTAAAGCAAGAGCTACGTGAGATGTGTCATTTTTACGCTGATTTTTGGTTCATTGTTAATGTTTTAGCACCTAACTGGTTCAATTACCTTGCAGATGTTAATGAGAAAAATTCAGAGAGAGAAGTGTACACCCAGAATTCTGCCTTAGTGGGTATGGCTAAGTGGGTGCCCCAGAAATGTGAACAGCTGAGAGAAAAAGCCACTTACAGGTGGGCAGAGATGAGAGAGATGCACATTCCCCTAGATTTGATAAAAACTGTGCAGCACGCACAAAAGCAATCTGTCATGCAAGCAGTCACAGAGCAGTTGGGGAGAGGAAAGTTACCAGGACAGGAATGGGAAAGTGATCAGGTTTTAGGGAGAGTGATTGCTGCAAATTACCAAGGAAAAATCGAAATTATGCTGATACCTAGAAAAGAATCTGATTCATTCATACAAATTGGAGACAGAATGGCCCAACTTGGCAAAAATGCAGTGAATGGAGGTTTGGTAAAGAATGAGTCTGCCCCAGCCCTTCTGACAGTGCAAGAAAAGGGAAGCTGTGGCGCAGCAGATAAAAACCTCAGTGCTGATGTGTGGGCTGAAGCCCCAAGTGATCCTCCAGAACCTGCAGAAAATATAACAAAGGGCCTCAAAAACGTCCTGCTGATTATAAAACAGGGAAAGAAAGAGGAAGGGTGCAGTTTAAATGAAAAATGTTATTTGCAAGAAAAGTCATACTTGTTTCTTTTGCAGATCCTACCACGTTTCGCCACTGTCCCTGAGTGTGCTGTGTGGTCCCCTTTCCGGTGTGTGCGTGTGGGGTCGGGGAAGGGACCGAATCCCCAACCTGAACCTGGCTGAGTAAAGTGCCAGCACCATGGATCCATTTTGCGCAAACTGCGCCTTCAGTTCAAGTTCAACTTGTTTGATTGCATTCTTCCACTGGAACTAAGCTGTGGTTTTTTTTTTCCCCTCTCGTATGGAACTCTGACTTTTGCTTACCTTCCAGAAAACCTTTCAGGTGGACCGTGCACCTTTACATGAGCAGAACTCATGCCACATCAAATTGCTAACACTGTTGAATTAGAGACTCATTCAGAGTATACAAAATTGCCCAGTCTTTTCTGTATAGATGTATCTGATGTGAAAGGTTATGAAATCAATGTGTTAATTCACTTCTATTGCTTTACAGGGATTGCTTTGATCATAATGTTTTTTTGTTTGGGCTGATGTTTTTTGTTTTTGTTTGAAACAAGAGATATGTGAAACAAAAAATTCATTGGTCAAAGGGCGGAATGTACTGCCATTTGATAAGTTTTGTTTTGACCAATGACTTTGTGTTTCACCACTGCGCATATTAGTTGCTCAATGTTCACCAGTAGCACATGGTATGTTTTGTTCAGTTTAGCCGCCTATGGGCTTTGACATTGCATTAGTCATTACATTCTGTATTCTGCCTATTGGCTTTGACATGGCATTAGCCATTACTTTCTGTATTCAGTTGAGCCGCCTATGGGCTTTGACATTGCATTAGCCATTACATTCTGTATTCTGCCTATTGGCTTTGACATGCTGTATCCAGTCTAGCCGCCTATTGGCTTTGACATTGCATTCCTATTGGCTTTGACATGATATCATATATTACATTTTGTATTCAGCTTAACTGCCTATTGGCTTTGACATGATCTTATACATTGCATTTTGTATTCAGCTCAGCTGCCTATTGGCTTTGACATGATATTATATATTGCATTTTGTATTCAGCTCAGCTGCCTATTGGGCTTTGACATGATATTATACATGGCATTTTGTATTCAGCTCAGCTGCCTATTGGCTTTGACATGACACTAGACATTGCATTTGATATTTAGGTTAGCTGCCCATTGCCTTTAACGTGGAGTTAGACATTGCAGTTGAGAATCCAAGCTGTATTTTTCCAAGCTGTGTTTTTGCACCAGAGAACCAAGATGTTTTTCTCACAGTAGACTAGACATGATAAGAGAGAGTACATGGGTGTTGTTCTCTCTGCTTGAGCTTGGGAACAGGAGTAGTCTTGGAGACCTGGCCAGTCTCCAAAAGGCTTGCTCAGTTTCCCAGGTCTGAGAGGAGGGGGCACACCTTTGTAACGAATGACACAGGCTGCAGAGAGTCAGATTCGAATCTGCCGGACCTCGTGCTGGAGCTTGGCGCAGGCTGCCAGCAATCCTGTGTGGGTAGATGAATCTCTCTTTCTCGCGGCTGACAGGGGTCATCAGCTTGCAGACCTTAGAAAGATGAAGCTGTAGATAGTTCCCACACGGTGAAGTATTTGTTTTGCTTTGCATTCAATATCTTATAAATATAACCTGCTGTGTATATTGCAAACTGATATATTTTGTTTGATTAACGCGGACTTGAAAGCTACTAATTCGTCATTCATAAATATTGTGGTTGGGGAAGAATTAACAACAATAAAAGTCTTCTTTGACCTCGGAAGTGCATTTCTGTTGTGTTATGTTAGTGCTTAGAAACTAGAACAGATAAGAGGAAAGCACTACAGCTCTTTATATTAACACAAAATCAACTTCCATCCTAACTAAACTATAAACCTTAAAATGATTAATGTACCAGAACACCTACAGACATTTTAGAAATATTATATCGAAGGGCTTCTATACAAAGTTTTTGGACAATTCTTTTGGCAATCTATCTTTCTCAATGTCAACAGTTAGTTTATTTTTCTAGTATCTAAATTTGAGGTTGACTTCAGTTATTCAGTAGAATTTCTCTCAAAAGATACAAATATGTACGCTCAAATCTCAGAAACTCAACTTTCCTTGATTAGGAAATGATCTTCTAAATAGGCAGTCTTGGCGATCCTAACAAAGCTCAGGAATGACCAGGCAAAGTGGTCTTTGCCACTTGGGTCCAGTCTTTTATACCCAGGTGCACCCACAATTTGTTGGGATTTCAAGATTTTGTGAGGTTTAAACATTGGATGCCTTTTGTGAAATTTAAGACACAGAGGAACCAAGACTGAGGAACCTTGAGCCATTAAGGTAGTGGTTAGAATGCCTTACTCAAGAACCATACCCTAATGTAAATGGTCACCATTGAGGGTGAATATGTTACAAAGTCTGCTGACCACCAAAAATGGGACATAACCATCTAGTCAACAGTGGGTAACAACATGCTGACTCAACTACGCATGTGGTTCTGGTTCATGGTGGATTGGGTTCATGATGGTCCATGACAGATTGATGGACTTTTTGGGCATTTCCTCTCAGGGGCCTTAGATCCAACAACACTTGTGAGGTACCTTTTTTACTGAGAGAACTACACTCTTGGCTAACTCTACAATGTGTATAAGGTTTTATCAAAGAAATGGGAAAGGCATATTATTTAAGCATAGTTTGTTATTTACATGGCATTGTGGTGAAGAACGATGTTGGGATCAACTCAGGCAACTCCATCCTATACTCCCCATGATCTCTAATTTTCAGAAATCTCTGAGGTTGTTAGGTTTCTTTGGATGCATGCAAAACCCAGGACCAAATATGGCAGGCAACCAACACATTAAATGTCTAGCTTATCCAAAGGCTCGCTCACACATGCAACCTACCTTGCCATTTGGGAAAGTGTAGGAAACACCATTCTAAACAAGTGTGCTCAAAAATGCATTTTGAAAAAAGACAATTAGAATCACCTAGCAATACGGGTAATTTGGGTTTTCAAGGGTAACAATGGACACTACATATCTTCACATATGAAGGAGAATGTTACAGGTAACTTTAAGTCACTATCATAGATTGGGCTTCAGTGCAAAAACGAACAGTGTTGATGCCATTTTTAGAAACAAATACACACTCTACCACAACACTTTCTTTCTATTTTTCATAAAAAAAGTTTTCTGCCATATTCTGGATATTTTCACAGGACTATCACTAACACTAAATGCTACAATCACCAACATAAAGGGAAAATGGTACATATTTAGCCTTAATATCATTGGTAGAAACAAATGTTATAAAGACTTAGCTATAAGATGCCCAAATGTCATAAAGAGGGCTCTGCTCTGAAGGGAGGGGGAAGCCCTCAACATTGAAAGAGTTAAGTGATAAGTAATACCTTTAGTAAGAACTTTGATATGAGAAATTGAAAATAATACCAAGGTTGCCTAGGAGAAAATGAAGGAATAGATAGGTAGAAGCATATGTGTAAAAGGTGTGCAGCAAGATTGATTTGGTGTGATGTGGTGAGAAAAGGAATCTCAAACTTTGGGTTGTTGTGATTAATGTTGATAAAGTATTGATCACAGGTAGGCACAACTGTTGTATTAATTTGGTTATGCCTATATTTAAATGAAAAGTAAGGTGCTAATGGTGGCATTTAACTGTGAATAGTCAGTGAGATGAGTGAACGTACAAGTTAATGATCTATATGATATAGGAGTGGGTGGGAAAAATACTTGAAGGGGCCTTTGAAGGAGTAGTTACCAGCATATATTTGCTGAAACTGGTCAGTTAGGAAGAACTTGAAAAAATGAAAGGACACCACTTTCATCCACAGTACTGAGAGAACATATGTTTTACTGTATCAAAGATATCAACAAATTGATTCCACGGATATAACATAATCAACCTTAGTTACATGTTTACCTGTTTTCTTCAGAAATCATGAGTCCTCTATGTGCTGAATCAACTAATCCTTCTTGCAGTAGAGTGGCTGTAGTTTGCGAATAGCAGGCAATAGCCCATTTCTCTGCTCTTATCTCCCACCACACAAGCTACACCATCGGCTTCACAATGTTTGGCAAATGCCAACCGGACTATAGCTTATTCCATTGGAACAACTTGTGGCTCTGTAGAAACAAGAAGTTGCACTGCAGGTCCAAACAGGTTTCAATGATGCAGGCTTGCTTGTAAAGGTGTTATTCAGCTACTGGGTAGAATGTAGCCATCTATCAGATGCAGTTTTTAAGTGTTATACAAAGAGAAAACTAAATAACTTACTAAAGTCTGTTATATGGTTCCCACAAAAAGTAGGTCTGAATGTTAGGATGACGGAACTTCAGGAGGTAGGTACTGAGTCCATCTACACCATCAGGAACCAACTCCTGGTTAGCTCAAAGTACTCACCTGAACCCCTAACCTTCTCAGGGTAACAGATGATTCTGGCAATCTTGAACATGACCACTTTGGATTCCCAAGGAAATCGTGGAAACAGAACTTACCCTTTCATTGTTTACTTATGCATGCCCAGGTTAAGCACAAGAAAGGTAGGAGTAAAGGTTTTCAAACATTTATTGAAATAACCATAATCTTGCATAGAGATAATGAGCTGCACATTATTAGGCAGATGAAACAAGGCATTGTACCAGCATTACCAACATGGTGAACAGAATAAATAATCCAACCATTTCTATATATTCCTACCTATCACTACCTACACTCTGAAAGCATAGCGGAAGTACCCTCTGGCAGATCGCGAAGGATAGCCTGAAGTCCCCAGACCTGGATAGCTGGGCAAGGGAGTCAGTTTAGGGTGCAGTTGGCAACCCTCCTCTGCAAGTTGAAAGGTCAGTGTCAGTAGGGTTCCTATCAAACATAGGACCCATTCCATGACAATCAGGATCAGAGTGCTCCTATGACCCATGTAGGGAAATGCTCTATTTGTATAATCAAAACCACACTGTGTTAGAGGTGCTGCTCTGATGCAATGATATGTCGAGGATTCAGAAGCTGTCTCCAAACAGATAACTTAAGCACTAGGATATCTTGTTCTATGTTCGTAGCTTTGAACTGAGTGTACTGATTACATGACGAGAAAAGCTTACTGAAAACAAGCACATGTACATGTACATGTACAGCATGTTCTCAGAATAATCTTGTGCAAGCATAAAACATATTAAATATTTTTGCTAAAAACGATGTCAAACTAAAATGTGTAAAATGGAAAACCAAAGCAGGCCCAACAAGTCAAGTGTTGCATGAGAAGTCTAATGCCCTCTGACAGTTCTATAGGTTCTACCACAGCCTCTGTGATATCATCTTCTATGTAAAATGCAGCTCTAGACAGCATTACATCTATTTGGCTCTTCATCTCTATGTAAGAGATAGGTAATCCCATGAATTAATTGGTAAACAATATTTCATTCCACAGTGGGCCTGACTGCAGGATATCAGCCAGAGCTGGGATGTCATGGCTACCTCCCGGGCAACTAGTGTAAGAGAGACTTATGCACTACCAGTGTTAAGAATCTCACCTACTACCTTGCTGCTATGGATACATAACCTTCAGATGGCAGGTACACCCTGATATGACAACTGTACCCAGTGATCTGGGTTCTTTTTCTCGATAACTTGCTGTGCACTCTGAGAGTCATCCGAGAAAAAGTTTATTAAGATGGTATTCTCAGGACTGGCTAAAAGAAGCTTTAACAAAACCGGCAGAACAGTACATTAAGGGAGAGGAATCTGCAGAGTTGGTACGGTTCAGTATTCTGTCTCACTGGTCATATTGTAGGGTAAAAAGAGAATTAGTGAGGTGAGGTGGCTCACAACATTAGATAATCCAATCTAGGTAAAACAAAATGGATGTCTTTCTCATAATCTAAGAGTAACTGTGGCTAAGTTAAGATCTTTTTAAAATATGTGGGTTTAGGGATAAAAGAGGGGCAAGAGTCAGAGTAAGTAGATGTGACACTGTTACACTGTGAGCCAAATCCGGTAATCTTTTTGAGAGTGAGGCTGCAGTAGGCTTTGAGTTACTTTAAACACATCTGGCTGGCCTGCCGTACTAAGTGTAGTTCTCTGTGAACATTGGTCCTAAAGCCCTTTGGACCTTCCAAAGAAGACACTCCCTGACAAAGAGTTGACATCAAAAGAGGAGATTGCCTTGGCATACTGAAAATTCAGCAAATGCAGTGTGTGCTGAAAATGCAGACTAGCATGAATGCACAGGTCAAAGCCATCACTTCATTCTGCTTCCCCATACTGAAGATGCTGAAGAAGATCTTTAAATGGCTCTTAAGCAACACTAGAAAAACTGTCACTCACACCCTAGGCACCACCAAGTTGGACTATGGGAACACCATCTACGCAGGTATTGGATTCCTTGGTGTGGGCTCCCCTAACATTTTGCCTCTGCTTCCCAGGTTGTTGATGCATGCTGGGCCCATCAGATGGTTAATGCAGATGAGGGGTGAGAATCCAAAACTGTTGAGGTGGTCCATTTCCATATAGGCAATGGACTTTATGGTGGAACACCGCCCTGGCACAGAACACCCCAATGCTGATGGTCTGTCCAGATTCGTCCAACTTAGTTGTGAGAACTCCCATGAGGCTGGGCAGTTTCTCCCAACTTTCAGCTGGGTGGAAACGTGTTAGACTTGGCATCCTTGGTGTGCTCTCTCCTAACTTTTTGCCTCTGGTTCCCAGGTTGCTGATGTGTGCTGGACTCTGTGTTTGCTGTTTTTGATACTCTGGGCACTTTACCACTGCTAACCAGTGCTAATGTGCAGGTGCTCCTGCGTAAAACATATGTGTAATCCATGATTAGCATAGTTGATCTACTAGTAAGTCCCTAGTAAAGTGCACTAGAGTTGCCCAGGGCCTGTAAATCAAATTCTACTAGTGGGCCTGCAGCACTGATTGTGACACCTACATTAGTAGCCCTGTAAACATGGCTCAGACCTGCCAGTGCACTGTCTGAGTACAGTCTCACACTACCAATTCGGCTTGGCAAGTGTATCCACTTGCCAGGCTCAAACCTTCCCTTTTTATACATGTAAGGCACCCCTAAGGTAAGCCCTGGGTATCCCCATGGGCAGAGTATGTTAAAGGTGGGACTTGTACTGATGTGTTTTACATGTCCTAACAGTGAAATACTGCTAAAACCTGTTTTTAGTGTTGCAAGGCCTATCTCTCTCATGAGTTAACAGGGGGCTGCCTTTAAAGATTATTAAAGTGCAGATTCCCTTTGACAGCAGATTGAAATATGGAGTTTGGGGTCTCTGAACTCACAATGTAAAAATACATCTTTTGGTGTAGTTGGTTTTTAGATTGTTAGTTTTAAAATTCCACTTTTAGAAAGTAGGCATTTTCTTGCCTAAACCATTCTGTGACTCTGCCTGTTTATGGATTGCCTGTCTGAGTCAGTTTGACAGTTGGGCTGTTTGTGAGCCACCTCTAGACAGTGAGACAAAGGGAGTTGGGGTGTAGCCTGCATATCCTGATGGGTCCTCTGTGCTAGAGTGGAGGGAGGAGTAGTCACTTACTCCTGAATGGGCTGTGTCTGCCCTCTCACAATGCAGTCTCCAACCCCCTGGTGTGTGTCTGGGGCCTGGCCTGGACAAGGCAGGATCTTGCAAACAAGATAAACTTGCCTTTGAAGATTACCAACTTCTAAGGCAGAAAAGGGTATAACTGAACTTGCCTCATGTTTTGAAGTCTCAGGGCCATCAAAGACTTCCTCTGCCAGCACCGGGACTCTCTGCTGAGACTCCTGCCAAGTGGTGCTCTATCCAGTCCTTGGGCCCTTGAAAGGTGAAGCTGGCAGAACATGAGCAGAAATCCACGTACAGAACGCCATGTGGGAAAATTTTCAACGCACCATCTGCAACGCAGCTGGTAAACAACGTGCTGCCGGCTATGCGGCTGAAATTGATGCCCCATTTACATCTCGGCTGGGAGATCGGCACATCACGACTGTAGAAACAACGTGCAACGCCCGCTTGCGGCTGTTGATAATGACGCAAACCCCATGCAACATGGTTTTCTAACACTGTGTGACCGGATTTTTTACGCACCGTCCCTGGGTGTCAAAAGTCAATGAAAGACTGCACGGATCTGAGGTACCCACTTGAAATCGACTCATCGCTCTCTTGCAAGAGAGAAAAATGACGCAGCGCCTACCCGCCCGGAGAAGAAAACGACGCATGGTCTCGCTTGCAAGTGAGGAATCGACTCTCGTCTGTGTGGTTTTATTTTCCACGCAAACCAGGTACGTTGTGCAAAATCATTGCTTCCATTTTTTTCTATGGAGTAAGACTTATTCTTTTGAAAATTCATATTTTAACTTGTGTATGTTGGATTTTTATCATTTTGGTCTTGTTTGATTTAGATAAATATTACCTATTTTCCTAAACTTGTGTGGTGTCCATTTTGTAGTGTTTTCACTGTATTACTGTGTGTGTTGGTACACATACTTTACACATTGCCTCTGAGTAAAGCCTGCTTGCCCGTGCCAAGCTACCAAGGGGATGAGTGGGGGTTAATCAGGTGTGTTTCTCCTTTGTCCTGACTTGAGTGAGGGTCCTGGCTTGGACAGGGGGTTACCTGACTGCCAACCAAAGACCCATTTCTAACAGTAGGGATCATTAAGCAACTCACTAAAAGACTAGAAACCATTCATAACATGGCACCCACACTCATCCTCAACATCCCACACAGATCTCACATCACACTACACCTCAAGAAGGTCCACTGGCTCCTGATTCACAAACGTGCTTAATTCAAACTCCTCACATACACATTCAAGGCACTTCACAACTCAGGTCCCACCTTCCTGAACAGTAGTATCTCTTGCCACCAAACACACAGACACACCCTGCACCACTTGACTCCTACTTTTGCACACATCTCATGCATACACAGAAACATATCATGAGGAGAGACATCATTCCTAAAAAGTTGAACAATCTCCCATTCCACATCAAAGCGTCACTTTTTCTTCTTGAATTCCACAAGAAGCAGAGAACCTGATGTTTCAATTAACCAACTCACCATAGGCTGAGCTAGGCGCACACAGCTGATCAGCACCAGGATGCTCTTGCAGAGTGCACTTTACAAATACACACACATCATAACATAACAAAACAAAACATAACATAGCATACCATAACATAATGTAGCTTAACATGATATAACATAACAGCATGCACAATCTCCTTGCAAGATTTGATTCAGAAGCGTGACGGAAAGGTATGTAGGATTCCAAATTACACAAATAAGGCATGTGATACATACACAGATTGCAGACCAGAGTGCTGACCCTGTCCGCTGCTGTTATACCAAAGTCTGTTGAAGAGGTACAGGAGATTTAGGACAGGATCCTGTGAGAAAGTGAGTTGTTGGTTGAGTGGGGTGTGAGCCCTGGTCAAGTATTAGCCAAGATCACTTGCAGGGTGAACCACAAAAAGTCATTAAATTAACCTGTGCTTAACCCTGGGCAGCCTGGCACAAAAAGAAGGGAGGCTTAACTTAGAGGTAAGGTGTAAAGTATTTATACAGCACACAAACAGTAATAAAGTGACAACACAACTCAAGAAAAACCCCAAATCAATTTAGAAAAATAGAGTACATTTTTTTGAAGTATTTGAAACCAAAATGACAAACATCCAATCATTAGAACCAGAGTTGTACATTTTTTAAGTTTTAAGTGAAATTACGTTCCTAAAATGAGAAAACGCCAACTACGGACATCTCGTCATGCAAGACCGGGTCAAAGGGAAAAGTTAAGGGCGACCTCAATGAAGTGTGGATCGAATACAAGTAGTGGATGGTGCCCAGTTAGCGCTCACCTTTGGACAGTCTGAGAAAATAAAGTTCATTGGGGCGAGGCTGCAGGAGGTGTCCGAGGTGGGAGCTTCAACGTCAGATGGCCTTGGGTCAAAGTTGCGGTGAAGATTTCTACTTTCAGAATTGGGCCTGAATTTGATCCTGGTGGAGGGGAATACT
Organism: Pleurodeles waltl; assembly: GCF_031143425.1. Classification (NCBI taxonomy): domain Eukaryota; kingdom Metazoa; phylum Chordata; class Amphibia; order Caudata; family Salamandridae; genus Pleurodeles; species Pleurodeles waltl. The sequence goes on along the minus strand of NC_090446.1, from coordinate 545,963,569 downwards.
CATTCACAAATGTGACGGATATCCCATCTGCCGTACTATGATCCCATTGAAGCCTATGGGGTTCGACAGGATAACCTCTCTGCCAAGATCTTAATCAGACCGTTAGTTGCCAAACTGGAAGTTAGAAATCTTCAGCAGGATGAAGTAGAGGGCTGTAGCTGAAGACAATTCCACGTGGTCGGATACCTCTTTGGCGAAGGACCACTGAAAGAGCTTTGCTGCTGCGGGGAAGAATGTAGCGGGAGAAGTCACAAAGTAAATCTGACCGGCAATGAACCTCGGGGTGTAGGCTAGCAGGTGGGTTCCGGTCTCCTCCTGGTTCTCAGAGCTCGTTTTGGCCAAATGTTGTCTAAGTCCTCAGATTTGGGAACTTTATATTTGGGCAATTTTAGCACCACAACCGGGGGACTCTTTTGGGGGCACAGGACTCACTTATGTTGGCTCCAGGTCCGGGTTCAAGATGGTGGGAGCGTGCAATGTCCCTGTAGCTCTGAACAGGGGGCCTCCAATATAGTCCTTGGAGTCACTTCTGGGAGCCCTGGGTGCATTTGATGATATAGGGCTCAACATCAGGGATGGCTTCTGAGGGTTCAAGGCAGACTCCAGGCAGTAAAGCAGTCCTTCCAGGTATAGCAGCAGTCGCTCAGAGTGCACAGCAGGTCACAACAGCAGGCAGTCCTCTGAGAGTCCTTCCTCAGGTCCAGTAGTGAAATAAAGAGTGAGACTCAAGGTCCTATTTTTATGCCCTAGCGCCCTTTTTCTAAAAGGTAGGAGAAACTTCTAGAGAGGCTCTTTGAAGAACATGGAATATCCTGACTGCCGTGTCCTGGCTCCAAGCTGGCTGCTGTGACAATACAGGGTGATTAGGCCCTCTGTGTGAAGGCAGAGCACAGGCTACTCAGATGTAAGAGGGACTGTGCTTTTCTCCGCCCTCCACCATCCTGACAGCAGATGGCCCATTAAGGGACATCTAATCCCTCTATTCTGTGACTATCTGGGAGGAAATTAGAAAGTCTAAGGGGGTCATTCTGACCCTGGCGGTCTTGGACCGCCAGGGCGCAGAATGACGGAAGCACCGCCAACAGGCTGGCAGTGCTTCCAAGCCCATTCTGACAGCGGCGGTAAAGCCGCGGTCGGAAAACCGGGGCCGGCGGTTTCCCGCCGTTTTTGCCCCGGCTGAGCGAATCCGCCAGGTTAGCGCTGCAAGCAGCGCTGCCCTAGGGATTCTGACCCCCTTACCGCCAGATTTTTTCTGGCGGTTTTCACCGCCAGGAAGAGGCTGGCGGTAAGGGGTGTCCTGAGGCCCCTGGGGGCCCCTGCACTGCCCATGCCACTGGCATGGGCAGTGCAGGGGTCCCCTAACAGGGCCCGGCTAGCTTTTCACTGTCTGCCTAGCAGACAGTGAAAAGCGCGACGGGTGCAACTGCACCCGTCGCACGGCCACAACACCGCCGGCTCCATTCGGAGCCGGCTTCTGTGATGCGGCCACATTCCCGCTGGGCCGGCGGGCGCTAACTTGGTTAGCGCCCGCCGGCCCAGCGGGAATGTTGGAATGCCGGCAGCGGTCTTTTGGCCGCATGGCGGCCGATTGGCGGTTCCCGCCTGGCGGGCGGCGGTCAGGGCCTAACTGTCAGCTATACAAAGTATATGCAAATATAAAAGTCAAAGGGCAGGAAAATGCCAACTTGACAAAAAGTGACATTTTCAAAATTGTAATGAAGAATGTGATGTTACCATTAAAGAAGGTTTATCTTTACAGCTTCATAGATAATAAACATGACATATCCACCAATTAGAAATTACACCTTGTTAAATGTAATATGGTATCTCCAATGTTACCTTATTGGGCAAGTAGGCCTCACACTAGTGAAAAACAAATTTGGAAGTTTTTCACCACCAGGAAATGTAAAACTTTAAAAATACATGTCCAACCTTATATTTACACAGCACCCTGCCCTATGGGCTATTTGGGGCCTACCTTAGGTGTGATTATATGAAATAAAAGGGGAGTTTAGGGCTTGGCAAGGGGATTTAAATGCTAAGTCAACATGGTAGTGTGACACTGCATTCAGGCTGCAATGGCAGGCCTGTGACACGTTTGGAGGGCTACTTAAGAGGGTGGCACAATAAGTGCTGCATGCTCACTGGTAGCATTTAATCTGTACGCCTTGGGTATGTGGTTTAATGCTCCTGAAAGGACTTATAAGTAAATTAAATGTGCCAATCAGTTATATGCCAATCAAACCATGTTTAGGGGAGTGAGCATTAGTACTTTAGCACAGGTAGGAGTAGTAAAGTGCACCGAGTACTAAGGTCAAAAGAAAGAAATCCAGCAGAAATTGGAGTTAAGTAAGCAAAACGTTTGGGGGAAGACCACCCTAAGGCTGAAAGGTCTGACAGTTCCTATAGGTAAAGCACAAGGTGTTCTGCTCATCGACTGAAATTTCTGATTTATTTTCTGGAGGATGTCCTGGAGTTAGTAGCCAGAGTTGAATAGAAGTGACTTTTATAACGGTGCATGTTGAAACATTTGAATTGAAATTGATCCTTTGTTAGGTTGGTTAGTTACCTTAAGAACTCAAGTTGAGTGTTGAAGAGCCACTAAATTTGACAGCCAAAGACTGCTGTAGCAGTCTAATTTCCAGGGTGAATTTCTGATGAGTTGCTAGATTTGACTTTTGATATCGCCCTCAAGTGAGATTTAAGAAGCATTTGGTAGAGCCCTTTTCTTAATGAATCCAGTGGTTAGAGTGGTGGACTGTTTTGAAAGCAATGATGTCCATTTAGAAGACAGTTCACCAGCAGTGTGCATTCCACTGGGATATGTCTTGTGCCTGCAAACACAACATGTAATTTTAATTGGTTTTGCAGCTAGCAGTAGCTCTGTTAGCAGTCTGCAATCCTACTGCTGCACACAGGGGCAGCTCTGGGAAGGACGCCTCCTGAATTTGTGAAAAAGTTATATCCTGGACCTTCATCTTGGTTCTGTTCAGTATGGTGTTGCCAGACTCCTAGCTGGGCAAATTGTAACTATGGAATGTTTTCAGTTTGTATACTGGATTGGTTCAAGTGAAGACACCGGTCATCAGGTCTGTGCTTGGGAAAAAACACTGAGACCTGTTCCAGGCACCTTTTTGTTTTCCACCTAGCTCTAGGTCTATATGATGGAGAGATGGCCAGCATAGACAGATAACATGGCTTGTGGCCATAATGGTATAGTTTACAATGAAGATAGCAGATCTTCTCTAGGACTGAAAGTCTTAGTCCATTTGGTGGATAACTTGTAGGCCATCAGGTTCCTGATTGATTGTGACTTGATTATCATGGCCTGTGGATGACCTGTAGGTTTCATGTAATTAGAACAGGCCTTGTTGGTAAGTAATGTATTCTTGAGAATGAGTTGAGAATGAGTTGTTGTCCATGCTTGATTTGAAGCTTGGAGGAGTTCCACGACTGATGGCTGTGGATGATGAAATATGAAGATGTTAGGAGCTTTGTAATAATGAAATTTGAAGGAAGCCACCTTGATGCCTTTGCACTACAATTTCATAGCCTAAGACTCCGCGAAAATGTCACAATTAGAAATATGCAAATATCGAAGAATATGTTTTTTTTTTTTTTTAAGTAACAAGCAGATCTCTGGAGGTAGACCATCATCCCATTTTTTTTTTTTTTAAACATGTTTTTATTGATTTTTCAAAACGAAAGCCATACATTTTCTGGCATACAAAGTCATTGATAGCAAATTGTCATTGGTTACAATCTGTCGTCTGGCTCTCCCATATTAAGGTCAATATATATAACAAACTTCTAAGAACTTGAGTGCACTTCCCGGTCTGCTAATTCTGCCCATCACTACCGAGGTTGCCACCCCGTAGGGCAAAGTTTTCAGCTGCAATGTGGTTCTATTGCCATTGGCGACAGGGGCCCTCGTGTCCACACGGGTGAGGTCGGGGGGCAGAGGAAACAGGGGGGGGGGGAACAAGGAGGAGGGTTATGGCACAGTAGATCTTAGCGCTGGTGTCTATTGGTTGAGTATGCAGGCCTTTTGGTGCTGTGGCATGCTTGCATGGGGGGATGGGCTGCTTAGCTATCAGTGTTGGCGAGGCATTGATGATGGATATGTATGCGTCCCCAGGTGTAGTATTGCCTTTCTGCCGGGGGCGGGGCCCGCGGCCTTCCAGGTGGATACAGCTATCTGTGATTCAGGGGGGTCTTTCATCATTTTTGGCTTCTAGCCTAGACACTAAGACGCCCCAGGCCTCGCAGCCCGCCTGTCGCAGTCCCCTACGAGCTAAGTTTGTTAATACCTGATGCTCAGCTCGAGCCCAACGTAGCGTAAGAGCAAGCCAGACTTTTAAGTCAGGCGCGTTGCGAGCCTTCCAGTTCGTTGCTATCAATCTTTTGTACATTGCATACGCTAGATCTACAAACCTGTGCAAGTGTTTATTTCTTTTCGTCCTTAATCCGAGTAGACAGGATTTGGGATTCGTGTCCAGGTTGAGCCCCGTGATTTCCGCTAAGGCTGTGACCACCCCTTCCCATTCCCCCCGTAACCACGGGCACTCCCAGACCAAGTGATAGAACTGTGCTGCTGGTGTTTTACATCTGGGACAGGCTGGGTCCGACCCGGGGAACATGCGTTTAATCCTGGCCGGCGCCAGGTATGTCTGATGTAGGTAATTGAACTGTGTATATCGGAATCTGGGGTTTCTTGAGACCTCACGTGTGTGGCACAGAGCTTTTGGCCAATCTGGCCCTGAGATCGGAATAGGCAATACGGTGTTCCACCTCTCCCTAGCTTTCTGCAGGTTATCTTCCGGGGGTCTGTTCAGAAGTTTATAAAGGTTTGAGACTGCTTTTCCTTGGGGGTCCCAGTTCAGCATGTGATGCAGGGTGACTGAGATATCAGGCTCTACGTCGCCAGATGCCCACGTTTTCCTGATTGCATGGCATATCGCGTGATATGCCAAGAATTGCCCCGGATTGATCTCTGTGAGGGCCTGTATAGCTTCGAAGGTCATTAATTTCCCTTCCTCGAAACAGTCTCCTACTGTACCTATACCTGCGTCTAACCAAGTTGTAGGTGAATATGAGCCGGCTTCCACCCATCCGGGGAGCCTATCCAGCGGGAGGAGTGGTGAGTAGGGTAGTTTTTTAACTCCCTTTTGGATATACTTCTTCCAGTATGTGTGTGCCACTATCATCAGCGGGTTTGTGCATGTGCTTTTAGTCTGCTTATCCAACAACCAAACTAGTATGGGAGCGCCCTGGAGTCGGGATTGCAACCATATAGTTTCTGCCGAGCTAGGTCTATGGAGCCAATTTAAGATCCACTGCAGCTGTGCGGCCGCAGAATAGAGCTCAAAGTTTGGGGCGCCCAGTCCACCCATTGCTACCGGATGATGCAGCGTGGTAAGTGCAACCCGCCTTCTACCCTCTCCCCACACCAGTTGTAGCAGGATGGAGTTCAAGCCGACGAAAAAGCTTTTGGGGATAATGATTGGTAGGGCCGCGAAATAGTACAGCAGTCTAGGTAATATCAGCATGTTTGCTATAGCTACTTTACCCAGTGGTGAGAGTGGTAATTTATTCCAGAAGCGTATTGAACTCTTAACAGAGGACACCGCTTTCCCCAGATTTCCATCCCTTAGATCTTCCGCCTTGTGGTATACGTTGATTCCTAGGTATTTAAATGTGTCGAAGCACCATTTTAGGTGGCCTGGTGGGGCACTTTCTTGCCTCGCAGGAGGCCAGCTGGTTAGTGGGAATGTGCAGGATTTCCCCCAATTAACTATTAGACCAGATACCCTTCCGAACTCAGACAGCAGCGACATCACTGGGGGCAGCGACTCCTCCACTCTGCGTATGTATATCAGGGCATCATCTGCGTATAATGATATGGAGTGGAGAGTGCCGTTCCTTGACACCCCCCATTCTTCTTTTTTGGCCCGGATGCGTGCAGCTAGTGGTTCCATCGCTAAGGCAAATAGGAGGGGGGAGAGGGGGCAGCCCTGTCTTGTTCCCCTGTTAATCGGAAAGCTTTCTGATATTACTCCTCCCGTCTTCACCCTAGCCTGTGGGGCAGTGTACAGAATGCGTACCCAGTTTGTGAATTTTGGACCGATACCCAGTAACTGCATAGTGGCAAACAGGAAGTCCCATTCTAATGTATCAAATGCTTTTTCTATGTCGAGCGATATCACCACCTCCTCGAGTGCGGTCGGGGGGGTGTCACCCATCACACTGAGCAGCCTCCGAATATTTAGGAAGGTGTTACGTTTCGGGATGAATCCATTCTGGTCATCGTGTACCAGGATATGCATGTAGGGAGCTAGTCTGTTAGCCAGGATTTTGCCAAGTATCTTGCAGTCTAGGTTCAACAGTGAGAGAGGTCTGTAAGACCTGACGTCAGTGGGGTCACGTTCCTGCTTTGGAAGGATCACTATCATTGCCTCTCTCATTGAGGGAGGCAGGATACCATTGGTCCCTGCTTCTTCGAACGTTTTTAGGAGATGTGTGTTAAGGTGTGACGCGAAAGTGGAGTAGTATTCTGACGGCAGGCCATCTGTCCCTGGGGCTTTATTCCTAGGTAGTTGTTCAAGAGCCTTATTGAGTTCCCCTAATGTGATGGGGGCTTCCAGTGTCTCTCTGTCGACATGCATTAGTTGGGGCAGGGGAGAATCTGCTAGAAAGGACTCAAGTTGTTGGATGGTACATGATGTGCTTTTGGTGTATAATTGTGTATAATATTCCCTAAACGCATCATTTATTTTTACCTGCGTGGTAGCTATTGCGCCTGCGCCTGTTCCTATCGCCCCGATCGGAGGGCACCGCTGGTCCTCCCGCAGCAGCCATGCGATCAGCCTACCAGATCTGTCGCCTTCCGACTGTAGCCTAGCCACGTGGTGTTTGTGATCGTGAAGGCGTAATGTAGCATCAGCCTTTGCATGTTCTGCGCGCGTTTCCTTCAGGGCCGTGTATGGCATTTCATTGCGGGCAACTGCGTTTTCTAGTGCTCTTAGTTTCTGCTCCAGCTTGCTAACCTCTGCATGGAGTGTGCGCCTCACCCCCCATGTAGTGGAAATACAATGTCCACGGATCACCACTTTGTGTGCGTCCCACTCCATTGCTCTTAGCTTTGTGGTGCCAGTGTTTAATTCCCAATACTGTTTCAGCGCTGTTCTCAGTGAGTCTGTAAACGCAGGGTCGTGTAAGGCTTCCGCTTGTAGCCTCCACGTTGGGATAGCCTGGCGCTTCCTGCCCCAGTCCAAAACTATTTTAAGCGGTGAGTGATCTGATAGTGTCTTGGCTAGGTATTCTATTCTACTGGTCCCTGTGCAGATCTCCTGGGTGCCCCACATCAAGTCTATCCTGGTGTGTACCTTATGTGGTGCTGAATAAAATGAATATTCCCTGTGTCGTGGGTGTTTCATGCGCCATATGTCATGAAGGCTCATGTTACTAGCCCATATCGATAATGGGCGGCTGAGGTGTCTGGTGACTGTTGAATATGTGGGGGGATTTGACCTGTCCAATGCTGGATCTGGCGTGCAATTGAAGTCACCTCCCCATATGGCGGGTGTTTCGGGGTTCGTTAATAACGCAGGAGTGAGTGTGCTCAGGAACTCAGGCAGTGCGCTATTGGGAGCGTATACCCCTATAATTGACAATTGTTTGCCGTCCAGCCTACCCTCCACTACCACATACCTGCCCTCGTGATCTATCTTGTGTGATGTTTGGATAAAAGGGACATTCCCTGCTATCCATATGAGTACCCCCCTCGCAAAGGTTGAATAGGATGTGCCCACAATCTGACCTCCCCATTTACTGCGTAGATCCTGCAGGTCTGGGTCCCGCAGGTGAGTCTCTTGTAGTATTGCAATATGTATGCCATGGCGTTTGAGTCTTGCGTGCACCCTGGACCTTTTCCCCGGAGTCCCCAGTCCCCTGATGTTCCAAGTGACTATGTCATATTTGTATGTGCTATGGGTTGTGGATTGGGCCATATTCAATTTGTGAGTGCATGTCTTGCTCCCCGGATTCAGGGAAGGCCCATTGGGTCTCCTCCGCCCCCGTCGCCCCCGCGTGCGGGCCCCTCACCTCCGGGCGCTTATCCAGTGTTGTGAGCAGACCGGTAGTGCACAAACTAATAGTTACCCTCTTTCCCTCCCCAACTGGATCCCAACCCCAACTGTGAACTTGCAACAGGCTACGCACCCATTTTAGGTGCGTGCTAAGGTGTATCCGTATGGATAACTGCGAGGAGCAATAATACTATCCGGATGCGGCTCATTTTAGGGGCTCGCATCCTTCTGCAGACACGGTCCGCAATTGGCTTGGGGCACTCCCAGGGCACAGCCGTCCGTCCCCCTGCCCCACTCCGCCCGCCGCGCACAATATGAATAAAGGAGTTATCTCCAGGAGCAAACGTGCAAGGATACATAAGTTCAGGTGATGTGACCACCCACTTCAGGAGGAAGTCGCAAAGTTCAGTTCTGAACTCCGGCCGTGGCGGTTGGTCCCCCTTGGGGGGATAGTACAGTAGTGTTTGTTCAGAGTGTGTCTGCGGACCTGGGGGTGAGCTCCGGGCCCCTCAATGCCTCCGTTAATGTAGAGTCCGAGCTGATCGAGTCAGATTCCGAGCCTTCCACTGGCTGGGTCCTGAGCGTCTCAAAGGAATTCTGAGTTAGTAGGGGGGTTTCTTTAATGGCCCTGGCTCTCTCCTCTGCAGCCTGTTCCACCGTGGGTTGACCTCTGGCGTGCCTTTTGGATCGTTTCCTAGGTTTCGTCGTTGACCAGTTCTCATCGGTACCAGCTGCCTCGCGGGGTTGGGCGATGCCTTTGGCATGCATCCACGTCCAGGCATCTTCCGGTGAGGTGAATACATGAATGCGCTCATCTGTTGTTACACGTAATTTAGCGGGGAACATTAATGCGTATTTTATGTCATACTCCCGGAGGCGTTGTTTTACTTGGGTGAAGGAGTTGCGTTGCCTTTGCACTTCCTGAGTGAAGTCTGGATAAGCGTAAACAGTCGAGTCCTCGTACCTGTATGGGCCTTTGCTGCGGAACTGCTGGAGTATCGTATCCCGGTCCCTGAAGTTTAAAAACCTGGCTATCAGCGGTCTCGGAGGTTGGCCCGGTGCCGGGGGGCGTCCGGGGATTCTATATGCTCTTTCCACTGAGAAGAATTTGGATGGGGTTCCATTCAGGACCTCTTTAATTAGCCAGTGTTCCAGCAGGAGCTCTGAGCTTTGATCCAGTGATTTTTCAGGAAAACCAAGAAAACGTATGTTGTTGCGACGGGATCTGCCCTCTGCCTCCTCTGCTCTTCTCAGCAGTGACTTTACTTCTGCATCTAGACGGAGAATTTGTTTTTGGTTACCCGCTACCGTGGGGGCCAGTTCACTTAGCACCGCCTCCGTTGTCTTCACTTTATCAGATAGTTTGCCATGGTCTACTCTGAGGATGTTCAGGTCTTGCGATACCGTGTCTATCCTGGTCTCCAGTGAGGTTTTAGTGTCCATGATTGCTTGTAGTATTTTCTCGAATTGCGAGGAATGTGACATGAGCGTGGACTCCAACGACTGCAGAGAGGGCGTATGCTGTTGATCTCCGGGTGCCTGACCTAGCGTGTTCCGATCCTGGTTTTTAGCTGATTTGAGTCTTCCGGCCATTTTGACTTATCTGTTGCGGCCTGATTCCACCTAGAATCACGTGCTCACCTACTTTCTCTGGGCCCTGCAAGCGAGGAGGGCGTATATGTCCCCACGGGGCCACGTCCGTGCAGATTCCAGTTTATGAGGTTTTGGCCCTGCTGGTGATTCTCTTAATGAGATCTTATTCAGGCGGTCTAGTACCTCCCGTCGCTGGGTCCACGTGCGTGCCCCGTGCCCCCGGTCAGCAGCCAGCTCCAGGCTCTAGGTCCTCTTTCGGTGTGAAGTAGAGGAGTGGTTTTCCCAGGTGTGTCCACTCAGTGTGTTACGGGCTAGCACGGTTCTTTAGGCACTGTTCCACCCTGTGGTGCAGGTCGGCGCCATTTAACAGAGGATATGGCTTAGCTTGATCCTGGTCGACCCTGCGCAAACCACGTCTGTGGTGGCTTCGCAATCCAGCAGCAGGTCCAGAGACGATTCCCGGGATGGGCGCTCCACGCCATCAGCTATGAGATAGGGAGGCACCCCCAGTGGCCCACGACAGGATTCATCTCCCGTCCTTCATCCCCCCTCGCGGGCAGGAGGGGGTAGTCGATGCAAGGCGAAGGCAGTGACTCCCAGTTCCCTTCGCAGCGGTCCCCGCAGATGCCGTACGTCCGTCTCGCCGCCAGGACCTCCAAATCTGGCGCTGAACCCCACCCCAAGGGGAGATGGCGCCAGCGGCCTCCAGGAGAGGGCGCGTCTGCTGTGGCCGAGCTCACAGCCGCCCGACAGGGCCCGTGACCACGCGTAGCAGCTGGGGAGTCCAGGGAGCGGGTCCCGGCCCGCTCGTGAAACAAATTCGCCCCTGGCCTGTAGTTGTGGTCCCACAGGGCCTTTTGCGGAGGGGGAGGCGCGTCTCTCTGCTCGTTAAACCGCCGCTGCTCCTTGGAGCTCCCCCACGCCTGGTTGGGGGGGAGGGGAAACTCCGGCGGCCGATAGGCGGATGAGGAGAGGGGGGGGCTCCCAGGGCGTAATTGAAGCAAAATATGGGCTTATCGCCCTCGCGAGGGTGGCCGCTCCCGCTTCCGCGCACCCACCTCTCTTCCAGTCCTTAAGGCCGCATCCAGCCCGACACAGCCGGCAAAATGGCGGCCGCAGCTCCCGGCTCCGATCCGCTCCGCGGCAGCCCCTCTGCCCGGCCGCTCGATTGCGCCCGGAGCCGTCAGCGAGGGAAGAGCGGTCCCAGCAGCGGATCCCGCCACAGGGCTGCGACAGCGGCGCCCCAGGAGCGCCCCGCAAATATTTACGTGGCGAGCCCGAGAGGAGCGCTTAATCAAGCGTCCTTCCCGGCCGCCATCTTGGCTCCTCCCGACCATCATCCCATTAAGTCATTTTAGTGGGATTGGAATCTGCGACTTCCAGGTTACAAATAGGTATTTGAAGCAGTTGACTAAATCCCTGAGCTGTCTTACTGGGATTTCAACCAGCAACCATCATAAAGCAGTTAGATGTCTGCAATAGTCAGAAACCCAGAGAAGTGAAGAAGACAAATGGATTGAAATGTATTAGATTTAGATAGGTTTTTTCCACTGTTATGAATTTAGACCTTATGCTTGGCCTATCAAAAATGAATCAGTTTGTTCAATTGCAAAGTGAGCTCTTGACGTGCTGAGGTCAATTTCAATCTGAAGTTGGCTGAAAGAAGATGTAAATTCCACTTGTATCCTTAAATCCGGACAGATAAAATATAATAGTGTTAAGATCGGATGTACTTTCTGTTGAAATGCCTAGTTTCACTGCTTCACATCACTGGAAGTATAAATGAAATCACTGGCTTTACACTTTCGTTAAATACTTTAAACAACTAAACCTCACCCACCTGTTAGGTTGGTAATGCTCCCTTCTGAACATGGAACACATTCAAAACAACATCTAGGCTTCCCTTCTATTGCTGATTTTCTATAGCCTGGAAGACACGGTTCACTGCAAATAGAGATGGGTACCTGAAGGACAAGGAAATCAAAGAGCCTGATGGAAGAATATTGAAAATATCGGAAATGAATGCATCTCCGAAGTTCTGAACACAAATACATTTCAGCAGTAGATATATTGAGGTAAACTGTTGGGCCTGGAATTTTTTTTAATCTATGTTTTTAGTAGGATTTGGAGAAACATGCAAATCAGCACACGTTCTTTCTCATTCATGTGTAAGATGCATTTTTAGGACACAATGATCCCTTTTGCGAAACAATCTTATACTTCCCTATTGCACGTAGGTCATGTGCCCTTGGAGTGAAGACTTATGCGCACAAAACTATCAATTGTATATCAGAATATCAACACACAAAAACATCATTCAACAAAATTAGCATAGCTGGATTATCAATATCAAAATAATGTAAGATCAGTAAACACATTTACCATTCTTCACATCTGCATCTCCTGAAGATATATACATCTTCGAGGTACATATATGAAGCTACATACAGTGCATCAATACTTACCTATACATTACATTATTTTAGAAGCTAATTGGAGCAGGGAAAATACCTGTTTGACCGCAGCCCTATGGAAAGAGAGTTACAAACATGCATTCAAGCAATTCGGTGTTCACACTGGACCTTAATCTGTGGCTAAAGAGAGTTACACACAAATTGATGAGGCCATTATCATTGTTTCTAATTCACCGGAAACAGGAGTAGCTCATTCCTCTGGTTTGGATGTATAGGTCCTAGATATATCCTATATCTACCATTTGTCTAACTTAAATAGCCTTCACAAATTCTTTGTGCCTCCAAGGCAGGCAACTCTTCTCCATCCTATACGCCTGAATGTACTTCGCATACAAGGGTGGTCAGAATGACACAGACAGCAGCGGGAGCTCTACCCTTTGAGACCAGTTCCTCCTTAACAAATGGAGGTGTTGGTCTTACAGGTTCTGTCCTGAAAAGGAGTTATGCCCCCTCTCTGCAGCCCATGCTTGATGAGGCAGAAGTCCTGCATGGCTTCCTCCTGGGCAGCATCTGTGAGCATCACTCCGTTCTCTATACAAATCAGCTCTGAACCTCCACAACTACTAGAAGGTTCTACACACAGATATATTCCAGCATTTACACAGTCAGCCAACCAGGCAACAGCAGCTACTGTCACTCACCTGAGATTCCTCCGTATTACCGCCACGAGCACCATGCTTCCCTTCTTAGGTATACAAAAAATTAATGGATGAAATGCTTGCATTAATCTCAGCCACTGGTAAATACGCCAGGCTGCATCCCAGTTAATAGTTCTTTTGCACAATATACCACCTTAGGTTGGATCCAATCAGATACAAATCAGTCTTGATCCTGCTCCAATAGCAACAGTTCAGCTTGAAGCCATAGGCTAAGTCCTCCGTGACCCTTTGCTTTTGTTTCAGGCTGCTGCAAGTGTGAGCCCAGACGGCCCAGTTAGGCCTGGGTGCGGCTTGCGGGAGACCTAGTGAGCTCCCACTCAAGCCCTCTCTACCTTGTGGCACCCACTCAAACATCATTAGCTGTCTTGAAGACAGGTTGGCTGGACCTCGGCGGAAATAAGAAACATAACAAGTAACTGTCCTTCAACTAACCAGGAGCATTCCATTATACATCAGCGAAATAGGATCACCCTAATGCTCTCCACGTCGCTCTATGCCAGAAAAAAGCCAAAGCAGCGGCCCTCCTTCATCATCAACTCCACCATCGCCCTCAGCCTCCCTCGTTTCCTCCATTCATGAGGCGGTCGAACTGGGAGTGAAAGGAAGGCACCAAAGCGGAAATCCTATGGTTAAAACATCTGCCTCAAATTGATCAAAAGGGTTGAAAAGAGAAATCTTCATAAAATCGGCAGTCACACATCTATAGGACCAGATATTACTTCCACACTTTCCTCTGGCAACCTCTATATGAACTTTCAAACTGGCAATGAGAGGCAATTAAGGACTGATGTTGAAGCCTCCATCGGCCCAACCTCCACAAGTGCCCTGAGAGGAAAAGTCTGGCAAAGTAAGCAGACAGTGGTTGCCCAAGTTCATGCACCATCTCCTTCTCCAATTAGAGGGACAAAGAAAGCCTAATGTACCTGGAAATGTGAAATCTGTCGGACCTCTTTCTGTTCACAGTTGAGGCCCAAATCGAAGAGACAGTAGCCCAAACCCCTATATTTGCCAGAGCCCAATTAGATAGGGTCACCCGCCAACCCAGGCCCCGTCACTCCCTGCTACCAGCCCCTCCTTGGTCACCATCAGCACCTTGCAAGAAACGATAGCCAGGGCACTCCTCTGGCAATCTCAAAAGAACGAACTGTAGATAGACAATACAATCACTGGCTACCCACGTGTCATACTTGGGGTCCAAAATAATCTTGCTGGAGAGGCTACTGGGGGCCCCTGGGTGAAAAGAGCCATGCCCCTTCACACCGATAATACACAAATTAAATATTTTATTTGAAATATTAGCAACTTCAGTGTATAGCGCACAGACAAGGCACAGAGGGATGGAATACATAAACAGCACACAACTCCCACAATGAATGGCCCTGTCCGTACAAATGCACCAACTTGCTGGACAACGATAGCCACAGTCATCAAGGCATCATCACGGTGGGCTAGGTAGAGGGAGACTAACACTTTACCCTCACTTCGTCTTGAGGAAGATGTCAGAGAAACAGCACATCCTAAAAAGGAGATAATTGACTCTAGGGGCAGCAAACATCCCAGCAGTGCACCCAGGCCTTGGACCTAAGAAGTTTTTGTTCATATTTGTACCACATACAAAGCCAAACAGTTCAGCCCCACATGGCAAGATCTTGATCAAGGGGACCAAAGAAGCAAAACAAAGCGATGCTCCGACTGTGATAATCACAGCTGGACTGACTACGGACATTGAGAGTGAGTGTGCATCAGTTAGTGCCTCACTCAACAACAGCCATAATGAACAAGGAGATGAGGGGCCACAGCTGAACTTGGTCAGTCCGTTGGATCCAATGGATGGCTTAACAGCCTCTTTAGGCCCAGGAAAACAGACAGTAGACACAGCCACACAGTGAGACTGCCTGCAGTTTAATGCAATAAACAAGCCACAACATGGCCAAGAGGCCAGGGAGACTGCAGGGGGGCTGCATGGAATCCAGTCACCGTTATGTCCCCTTTCAACAGCGACAGTCATCAAAATGAACAAAGGGCCAACAACCCCCCAGAACCCATTTATTGCTGAGCCTTCTTAAAACAACAAAAGACACTTCAAAGCCGATGTTAGACCCTCTGAGCCTCTTACATCTAAGAAGTCTAATGCGCCTGCCTTCCATACTAGGCAGAGTCGATTATGAGGGACCTCAAGAGGGCTTTGAGTTGGCCTTTATTTCTCATTTTCACCCCAAGGGAGGGCTTCTATGACACAATCAACAGAGGAAAGCTCTTACGACTATTCCATCACATTTCTTCACTGAAAGCTCTCACATCAGACAATCTAGCCTGGGTAAAGTTCGTACACATGTCTAGAAGTGGAAACACGAAGGCCACTTTAACAAGCTGGAAAAGGGAAGATCATAGAGATGCCATCCTAGATGAAAAGAGAACATTTAAAGGTTTGGGAATAGAGCTCCAAAAGCCACATCCACCAAAATACCCCCACGTGCTACAACCTCACGAATAACCTAGATCAATCAAAAGCAGATTGAGGGGGTGCTGCTGGTGGGAATCACAATAGAATTCTAGGATGTTAGACTTGGCATTCTTGGGGTGGTCTCCCCAAACTTTTTGCCTCTGTTTCCCAGGTTATTGATGTGTTCTGGACTCTGTTTCTCCTGTTTTTGATACTCTGGGCACTTTACCATTGCTATCCAGTGCTAAAGTGCAAG
The DNA here is from genome assembly GCF_031143425.1 of Pleurodeles waltl. NCBI lineage: Eukaryota > Metazoa > Chordata > Amphibia > Caudata > Salamandridae > Pleurodeles > Pleurodeles waltl. Next base: position 545,948,057 of record NC_090446.1, on the reverse strand, counting down.
TGCTTCTATGTAAAATTTATGTGTAATTGGCTTTCCAATATTGGCATATTTGATTTACTAGTAAGTCCCTACTACAGTGCACTAGAGGTGCCCAGGGCCTGTAAATCAAATGCTACTAGTGGGCCCGCAGCACTGGTTGTGCCACCCACATGAGTAGCCCTGTCAACATGTTTCAGACCTGCCATTGCAGTGTCTTTGTGTGCAGTTTTAAACTGCCAATTCGATTTGGCAAGTGTACCCACTTGCCAGACCCAATCCTTCCCTTTTCGTACATGTAAGGTACCCCTAAGGTAGGCCCTGAGTAGCCCCATGGGCAGGGTGCAGTGTATGTTTAAGGTAGGACATATACTAATGTGTTTTATATGTCCTAACAGTGAAATACTACCAATTTGGTTCTCACTGTGCAAGGCCTATCTCTCTCATAGGTTACCATAGGAACTGCCTTTAAATAGTCTCGGAACTCACAATTAAAAAATACATATTTTGGCAAAGGTTGTTTTTAGATTGTGTGTTTGAAAATGCCACTTTTAGAAAGTAGGCATTTTCTTGCTTAAACCATTCTGTGATTCTGCCTGTTTGTGGATTCCCTGTCTGGGTCAGTTTGCCAGTTGGGCTGTTTGCACCTCTTCTCTAGACAGTGACACAAAAGGAGCTGGGGTGTTGCCTGTGTATCCTGATGAGCCATCTGTGCTGGGAGGGAAGGAAGGAGTAGTCACTCACACCTGAAAGGACTGTGCCTGCCCTCACTCAATGCAGTCTCCAACCCCCTGGTGTGTGTCTGGGGCCTGGCCTGGGCAAGGCAGGATCTTGCAAACAAGAGAGACTTTCCTCTGAAGTTTGCCTACTTCAAAGGCCAAAAGGGGTATATGTAGTGGACCTAAAACCCCTGAAAATTAAATCACTTCAAGAGGAACCTCTACCAAGGAGAAGAGCTGAAGAGCCGAGGAGAAGTGCTGCCCCTGCCTGTGACTGTGCTTTGTTGGGCTATACTGCAGTTGCTTCTTTTCCCTGTGAAAGGGGACAAAGACTGGACATTGTTGTGCATTACTGCTTGAGAATAATCTCCAAGGGCTTGAATTGAGCTTATTTCCTGGTGTTGAAGTCTCTGGGCCATCAAAGACTTACCCCTGCCAGCACCTGGACTCTCTGCTGAGACTCCTGCCCTGCCAAGTGGTGCCCTATCCAGTCCCTGGGCCCTTGAAAGGTGAAGCTGGCAGACAAGAACTGAAAATCCACGTACATGACACCGTGCAGGGAAATTTACGATGAACCTTCCGCAAAGCAGCTGATAAACGAAGCACTGCAAGCTTTGCGGCTGCAATCGATGCTCCACCTGCATCACAGCTGGTAGATTGAGGCATCGCACCTGGAGAAACGACAGGCAAAACCCACTTATGGAGGCTGATAATGACGCAATCCCCATGCAGCGCGTTTTTCTAACACCTTGCAACCGGATTTTCCACGCATGCGTGGATCCGAGGTGCCCCATCCGGAAATTGACACATCGCTCTCTTGCAAGGGAGAAAAATGACGCATCGCCGAACTGACCGGAAAAGGAAACGACACGTGGCCTCACTTGCGAGTAAGGAATCTACGGATGGCTACCCTTCTCCAACACACGCTCAACCTTGAGGCTTTATTTCTGACGCCAACCAGGTACTTTGCGCAACAACAGCGTCCTCACTATTTTCTATGTATTAAGACTCTTATTCTTTTGAAAATTCATATCTTGACTTGTGTATATTGGATTTTTGTTGTTTTGATCTTGTTTGATTTAGATAAATATTTCCTATTTTTCTAAACTGGTGGGGTGTCGACTTTGTAGTGTTTTCACTGTATTACTGTGTGTGTTGGTGCAAATCCTTTACACATTGCTTCTGAAGTTAAGCCTGCCTGCTCGTGCAAAGCTACCAAGGAGGTGAGTGGGGGATTAACTGAGGGCGATTTTACTTTGCCCTGACTAGAGTGAAGGTCCTTGCTCGAACAGGGGTAACCTGACTGCCAACCGACTACCCCCTTTCTAACACAGGAGCACCCAAAAATTAAACTATTTTAACAATATCATGCTTGCAAAGCCAAAGGAAGGTGAGATGCGGCAGAACATGCAAAGAGCACAATGACTGGAGGATGGTTTGCACACTCTTTATTGGTGGGCACGAAGCTGTATCCATAGTTCCACAACAGCCCACCGGTACGGAAAAAAACACCATGTCCCACCTTACAATAACATTATGGAAGGTGGCCGGCCTCAAGACCATCAGGACAAGCAAGCAAGAACTAGCTTTACTGGACAAAAGCAACCTTCTCTGTATGTAAGAGACCTGGACCCCTACCTTATCAATTTATACAAGGATTTTACAAAATGTTTAAGGTGGCCTCGTGTCCCAGTCTCTTTGGACATACTTCAGGGGCCCTGTCTATCTTTGTTAAACACACATGCAAGTTAGAGGGCACTCCAATCAAACTCAACATTCCAGCCTTTCAAGTAGCCCTGATAACAGGAAGACAAATTAAGCACAAAATAGCACCTTTGCTGCTCCTAACTGCTACCTCAAAGCACCAGAAGCAGGAAGGCTCCCATAGAGGATGACCTCTGTACCTGCTTGAAAGATCTCTTCACGGATTTCCCAACCCACGAAATACTGATCCATGGGCTAGGAAACTCAAAAGAACAAGAAAAGATGAATGACCTACTAATGACTCAGTAGTTGTCCTCGGGTCAACAACTTTCTGAGGCACAAGCTACGTATTGTCTCTTCCCTCCCACCTGCAAAGGCATTTCAACAATTGATTATGTTTTGCTGTCAGACCCCTTAGCAAGCCATCTCACCAACCTTGAGACTGTTAATAGACCAGAAAGTGATCACAGTCTCCTGAGCCTCACCCGGGGGGGGGGGGGGTAAACAACAGTCAAGGCGGATAGATGTAATACAATGAGCTCCTCAACACGGGAAGAATCAATGAATCTTTTAAGGATAATCATGGGGGGCCTGGAAGACACTCCAAAGGTCACCACCTGGTTAGGGAGGCAGATCTCTGAAAGAGCTAACAACTGCCAAACATGGCACCCCCTTATAGGAGACTTGATAGCCTCCCTTCTACACCACCACAACACATAGGCCAGAACAAGAAAAAACAAGCAAGGGAGGTTACAAATCCAGCATAACAAAATAATTGCCTCCACGCAGGGATCCCTACAGAGAGACCTTCATCACAACACAGAAAAAGAAAGCCCTAGATCAAAAGGAGTGGGTAACGATATTCCAGCTATTGAAGGAAAAACATCAGGCCCACATCTAGGACTACAGCAAAAAAAATAAAAAACACCAAATGCTCGTGGGAAAATTGAATCTTAAAGGGAGCATGGATAAGCTATGTGGAGGAGCTTTACACAGATAATCCCTCACTTCCTGGCCAAGCAGTAATGCTGGGGGATGCGGACACAAACCAGGGCCTTTCCCCAAAACTAATTTCCTGTTCCTCAGCTGTAGAAAAATAGGGCTAGTGAAAAAAGATGGTACATCTGGCCCTAATGGTCTCCCAGTCAGCATATTTAAATGTGCCCCAGAAGCATGGTCAAGACTTCCAAATCCTCTTTTTAACCACACATTCCTAATATGCCAATTCCCAGATGCATGGAGGGGATCTATTTTCCATATTCAAGAAAGGGACTGGACAAGCCATCAAACTATTGCATCATAGCGCCCCTTGATCTAGAGGCTAAAGGGTCCTACTCAAACAACTGGAGGCCTGAGCCACTGAACATGAAGTTCTACCCTTTTTCCAGACAGACTTCTGGGTTGCAGCATCTACAGTCAATAACAACACAGTACTTGCATTTTTGAGCCACTGAGCAGCACTGAAAAAAATAGCTACCACTCTTCTTCTACTTTATAGACTACAGTGCAATGTTTGACAGGGTTGACTGGTCTGCATTATGGAGAAAACTGGAAGCTTGGGGCGTGTCCTCAAAACTATTAAGGGCAATAATTTAATCAGCCTGCTTTATTGAGAAAACTGGAAGTATGGGACGCCTCCTTAAAACTATTAAGGGCAATAATTTCATTATAAACAGGTAGGTGGGTCCAAGTAAAAAATGGACCTAACACAGTCACCCCCAAAATTCATAGCCTGAAACAGGGATGCGTACTCGCTTCTCTCCTGTTCAACGTATACACAGTTGATCTTTGAATAGTCATGGAGGGCGCCAGTCATGTTCCTCCCAAACTGGACCCAATCAAACCCTACATTATTCAATACACTGATGACATTGTGATAATGTATAATTATGAAGCAGGCATCCAGCAGGTCCTTAACACTCTAAATGCTTAACGAGAGAAACCGTCTTAGGGTAGCTGAGGACAAGACTGAGGTCCTCATCTTTGGAAGATACAGGATTGAGAAACCTCTCACCTGGCACACTGGGGGGGAAGAAAGATCATTGACATAGCCAGGAAATAAAAATATCTGGAATTTTGGTTCTCAGCAAACTCCAAACACACCACCCATCTGAAATTCCTGAGAAAGAAATGCGCAGCAATCATTCACGTCCTCAACCCATTGAACACAACACTAAGCAGTGCCTATCCTATACTCAGGGTTCATAAATGCAACCCTTCTTCCCAGTCTGCAGTATAGTCTCTAGGCCTTCCCAGGAGCTTGTGCCCCAGCCTTGGGGCTTGTTCATTGCATAGGGCACAGGAAAATATTCCAGCTGCCACATTACATTCGTCGGACGAGCCTCAAACTGGACTTTGGCTTGAAGAATCATGCATTAACTTGCCAATCCGCCATACTGAAATACTACATTAGGGTCCTGACGGCACCCAGCAACTCATTAAAAGCTCACCTGAAAGGGATTTTTGACACCCAGGGCAATCCCAGGCACTGGTGTCTGTGGGATGCCAACATGTCCCATCAAGTTGAACAAACTGGGTTAAAGAACAGGAACTCTCATACTCAGCCTGGAAAAAGACAATAAACAGGCCTTTGAAGCAAACCTCCAGGGCCCAGGACTTCACCTCACTAATGAACTTGCCTACCGTTCTCCCCCCAAAACAACTCCTACCTGGCGGAAAAACCACAACCATATTTACTAGAAACAATAACAAAAAGGACCCTCAGAGCGATTTTGTACATGAGATTATTAGGTTTACCAGTAACAGAAGTTAATCCAGCATGGACTTGCAGGTCATGTAGCTACAAGCATGAACCATGGCTGCACCTCCTGTGTTTCTGCCCCAAGCCAGACTTACCTAGGAGGAGACTGTTGAAGCCAATCTTTCTGACCCAAGGTACTCGCATCTGCTTGGAAGCATCTGTGCTCTGCTTCACTCACTGTAGCCCATCTGTCCTATTGAGGTGCAGAAATATTGCTGATGAACACAGAAAGCTGCTTCTTATACAAGTGAGTGGTCCACACCATTCTCCCTATGTTTGATGTTCTCAATGGATAGTAAATCCCCTTGCCCCACATCTAAATCACCAAGGATAGCTTCTAGAGAATCAGTGGGGGATAAATCAGGGTCAGCTTTCATCACAGACGTGTCTTCAATGTTAGTACATAACTGCATTAACCAAGGCATACAATTCCCCAGAAGACAGTCAATGCACTTTATCTAGAATGAATGGCTTGTGGAGAATTATACGTGGTCCATAATTTTATGGTTTCCGTTGTGTGCGCACCGAAGCACCCCGCCTTACATCCCTCTCCTGTTCCAATCTCTGGAGGGGAGGTTTTCAATCTAGTTGCTGCCAATTGTCCCTCTCTGAGATGGCAAGTGCATAACTCAAAATGTAAAAGGTTGTCAACCAATGCACTATACCTCATCTGTACTGCAATATAATTAGCTGTCACATTAGATGTGTCTCCTTGGGTAGATAATATCAGACCTAACTGTGGAGAAGCAATTACGTTGCATCCTAAACCAAAAAATAACCTTATTAATCAATGTTTCAGTGTTTTCATAAGAGCCATCCCCCAATTTAGGCACTTGGGTTAAATAAATCATATCCTTGTGGTCTAAAATGTCTTTCTTGGGCCTTGGGTGAAACCTTTCATCTGGGGCATAATCATCTCCTGAGGGACAATGCCTCAAACTTGAATTAAATTTTACGCTTCATCAGTCCCAGGAATTAAGATTCTCCAAATAGCCATTAGTATCCCTGAGAGCAACTGTGTTAAAGTTGCCAGTGAATTTAGTAACTGGTCTGGCCCTCCCATCAGGACAAATAAATTGCTTTGTTACAAGTGGGTTGCTAGTCGCCACAGGGCCCATCCAAGGAACACAAATAGCACCGTGACCAGGAACCCCCAATGTTAGCTGCCCTACAAGGGACCCACCCTCTATATGAGGTGTCTCATGATTGATTGAACTTCTCTTCAGGACTGGTACATCACTATCATCCTCCGTACATCCACTCGATCACTTACATCTATGTTCTTCTAGCTTCGTTGCAAGATTATCCATCTTGCTGCCCAAAGCAGTAACTAATGCTTTGAGTTCATCCAATTTAAAATGTAAAACTTCAGAGTCAGCAGTGTATTCCTTTGCTATTGTTCCATCTTACTACGGGGTTCATCCAAATTGTGGCCAAAGGGGCAAGCCTATTTGAACAAGCTATGCTCTTATCAATATCACTGTTAGTGAGAGAGGTAATCTGTGCAAAGCCATATTATCATTAAGTGGCCATATTGGTGCAGCCGATTCACTGGGATGTACGGCATTAGTCAATGGCTAAACTTCGGCACCCACTCAAGCGGACACTGCAGCATTCCTTGACTTCTTAAAAATGGCAGGGGCCTTACTTTGTGCCCCATTCTTTGTCCTTTTAGTTAACTTACCATTTAACAATGAATCTACCTCCCCAGTGAGATTGTCAATATCAGAGAGTGTGCTGACATCAGTACTCAAAGATGGCCCAACTGCTGCATACCACAGTGGCTTCCTTGATTTCTTGGTGCTGCTTGCTAGTGCCACAATGTTCCCCACTTTACACTTCCCCATAATTATCGCCCCACACAACGGCAGCCTATCTACTGCTGAAATTACTCACTTGTTTAATGTTTGTTCGGCTTCTCAAATATCCAGGTCCTTAAGAAAGAGGGCAGGCCCTGCCCAGCCTCTGCTTGTCGATGATGGGCAAAGATGGCTCGGTCTTTGCTCGGGCACACGCCCGGCAGGTGAGACCCGTGCCATGGGTGTAGGCAGCTGGTTTTAAGTGCCACCTGGTGCGCTGATCAGCAGTGCAGGCCTAATGCTGCACTGCCAGGTGGGAAATGTTAGAAGCTGATTGAGGCTCCCCCCTGGCTCCAGTAATCGTGGCATCCTGTGCAGCAGGTGTGGGCCGCTGAATTTATGCACCTCCTGGCATGCTGATCGGCAGTGCAGCCCCTGTACCTCACTGCCAGGTGGGAAATGTAGGCAGCTGATCCAGGCTCCCCAAGCTCTGGTAATCATGGCATCCCATGCTGTGGCTGTGGACCACTGGATTTAAGCTCCTCCTGGCACTGTGATCAGCAGGGTGGCCCTACTGCCACAGTGCCAGGTGGGAAATGTAGGCAGCTGATTCAGGCTGCCTCCCATCTCCGGTAATTGTGGCGCCCCGTGCTGTGGGTGTTGGCTGCCTGATTTAAGTGCCTCCTGGCGTGCTGATCGACAGTGTAGCAATCCTGCTGCACTGCGATATGTGATTCAAGCTCCCCCCCCCGGCTCTGGTAATTGTGGCGTCCCCACTTCCAGTTGATGAACTCAGGATCTTGTTGCTCCCGCAAGTCACCAGTACACACGATCTCATGACAGCCCAAAAGCTGATAACCAATTATTGTATCCAAAACACTTGCATTACAAGCGGAAGCTCTTTGTGTGGCGTCACTTCCAGCCCTTCCAAGATGGGAGAGTTGGCGGAGCTTCTACTTTGTGAGGTTGTCCCAAAATCTGGAAGTAGCATGGGTAGAGGAGCCACTTTAGCATCATCAATTATATTTTATTAGATGTGAGATTGTGGGTTCTCCTGGGCGATGTGAAAATTGAGAATCGCTCGGATAGTGAATACTATCCCTTGATTTTGTCCTTAAATGGGGAAGCATGAGGAAAGAGAATGGTACCTATGTGACAATGGTTCCTGAACTTATGGTCACTACTCTTCTTGGCCTACACTAGTGTCAAATCAAAACCTATATTCAAAGACTTATGATCTCTTTGTATCTCAGTTCTCTAGATATGCTGGATGTCTGCTCTCAGACATCCCAATTTTTAATGTACATAATCAGTTATTCATAGTATTGAAGGAATTGTTCTATAAGGAAAATCATGGGAAGGAGTAAAACAGTTAGATGGTTTAATGTGGGCTGTAAAGCAGCTAAAACTCACCTGACAAAGGCTACGAAGGAGGAGAATAGAGAGGGGATAGTGGTAGCCAGGCGAGAATATGGTAGAGCTGTTAATAATGGAAAAAAAGAGGGGGGGATTTGATTTGGAGAGATATGTTAAAAGCAGCAGGTGTTTGTGGAAGTTGGTGGCTACAGCAGTATCTGATGGTGGGAGTCCCCATCACTACCATATCAATCCTGACATTTGGGTCTCCCACTTTACAAATTTACGTGCGCCTGAGGGTTTATCCGAGCTTGAATATAGCAAGGACCAGGTACTTATTGAGGATCCTGTATCTGAGCACGAAAGAAGGGGCCCAGGAGGTCCAGTATTTTTTACCCTTTATGATACAGTTAGGGCAATTACTGCCCTGAAAAGTGCTAAGGCCTCCAGGCCGGATAAAATTCCAGGTGAGCTCTACAAATCAGAGACATTCATTTGGAGTAGCTCTATAAACTTGCTATCTAATGCTACGTCTAAGGGAGAGGATAAACCTGAGATTTGGAGGGCTGCTGAGATCATTCCGATCTACAAAAAAGGGAATGCCGTCTGCCCCTCCAACTATAGACCCTCAAGTGTTATCGACAAATTTCAGACAATCTTTACCAGACAAGCTTTTAGAAAAACTGTTACTGTGAGTAGAGGAAGAGAAAATCTTGACCCCCCTTACAGGCAAGCTTTTGACCGAAGACCAGTACCACAGAGCAGGTTTTTCGGTTGGTTGGTCTTTACTGGAAATTTGTTTTATTAGCAAAACAAAGGCTTTACATAGCCTTCGTAAATCATAAGGCTGCGTTTGATCTTATTCCACAAAAAATGTTATGGCAAGTGTTATCGAGTGTGGGGGTTCCCCTAAACTTGCTTGAACTGATTATTAATCTGTATTCAACTGAATTCGAAGAATTGCACCCAGGTGCTTTGGGTCAGTAGGGGAGAACTGACTGATAGGATTGCCATCAGATGCCAAAGGTGTGTGCTTGCGCCCACACTATTCACTCATTATATGAATGATGTTGTGAAGGAACTCCTTGACTACAAAAATGATTCCCCTATTGTGAATAATGTAAAAATCCCCATCTTACTTTTCGCTGATGACTCCTTACTAATATCCAAAACACCAATGGGGCTGCAGGTGCTCATTGATACATTTATGAATTTTTGTATGACCAGAGGACTGGAGTTGAATGTAGGGAATACTAACTATATGATTTTTGGTCAGAGGGGAGCTAGGAATATGCCAATCTGAGTGGGTGATGTAACACTAGAAAGGGTTCCTTCTTTTGACTACTTAGGGGTTAAATTAACCAGTAATCCCAAATGGTTGCCCCAGCAAACTAAATCATCTCTAACTATAGAGCACAGATCCAGTGCCATCATCAGGGTATGTATACTACGGATGTGGAATTCTTATTTCCCAGTGAAGTTTTTATGTTTATTTGTCCTTGGGACAAGTAGGCCCAACCCCCTGCAGCACAAACCCTTTGGCTGCCAGTTTACAGAGAAGACAACTGTCTGTAGTTGAGGTAATATGTGTCCATATTTTAATGCTTTTCGATCTTGTTTTTATGTTTTGTTAATGAAAAGCCTTCATTATTAGGGTGAGCACTGTAAATAAACATTTTAAGGTCACACTGGACAGTGGTTACAGTAAAAAAAAAAAGTGTATATATATATGTTTGAAACAACAATATAAGGCTAAGTATAATGCTCCGAGAATGCTCTCTGATTAGATGAAAATGTTTGCAGAAACTTGTAGGCAAGAGTGATGATTCTGTGCTTTCAAAATAAAATGGTCAGAAAAAAATGCAAATAGGAAAAAAATGTTTTGCTACCATGAAATTTTAGATGCTATTTCTTTCAAGTCTCATTTAGTAAAATGTGTTGATGCATGCTAATATTTTCAGAAAACATTCCTAATGGGGAATCAGTGTAACCATTTTCAACAAGGTTATGGGAAGCATGAAAATAAACAGGCACTGGCAAAGCCAACCGATCTGAGATGTTTTGTGTGTCTTTTGGTTTCATCAATGTGTGACTTGTTTTGACATGGCTTTTATAACACTTTATTGTTGTGGGAGCTGCCAGGCCCCATTGTAACAAACAGTGGGAAAAAGAAAAAAAAGTTTTTGGTCTCAAAAAGCACACATTGCCACCAGTGGCATAAAAAAGGACCAGCAGACCTCCTTCAGGGGCCCCCCTCATCACAGCACCTGCCCTGAGTGAGTCTGGAGGAGGAAAGGCCCTCTATGTTCTTTGCAGGGGGGCCAGTTTTGTTACACCACTGATTGCCACAGTAGTTCCTGGCACTGAGCAAAACTACTGTACATGCCCATATGCTCCTTGTGGAAGAGCAGAATGTGATCACTCGCTGTAAAGCCAGCCGATAGAGAGAGAAATAAAAGTTTAATAAAAACTAAGGGGGTTATTCTAACTTTGGAGGAGTGTTAATCCGTCCCAAAAGTGACGGTAAAGTGACGGATATACCACCAGCCGTATTACGAGTTCCATAGGATATAATGGACTCGTAATACGGCTGGTGGTAAATCCGTCACTTTTCCGTCACTTTTGGGACGGATTAACACCTCCTCCAAAGTTAGAATAACCCCCTAAATGTCTTTGTTAACGTCAAACCTAATTAGGGACCCAATTCTTAAAGAAAGTCACAAAAGTGAACCTATGGTATGTCTTTGAAAGAGTGGCTTTCATGAATCCACAAGAACTTACAGAACTAGACCAGGAAATCGTACTCCTTGAAAATATTTGTGAACTGTATTTTAGCACGAGCAAATATGCATATAAAGATTTGCTCATGTTAAAATTCATTGAACTTTTACAAGTTTAATTTCCCTCCAACCACTTTTCCCCAACCCTTGAAGAACTTTTACTTCTGCCATTGTCAGGAGTGAATTTCCAACTTCTCTCACTATGGGAAAAGATTAGAGAAGAGCTGGTGAAAATCTTTAAAACATGCAAGTTAGTGGGTATGCAGACTCAAAGGCATTTCAGCCCTGGAACTATTGCTTACTGTTTCCTCCAGCCCAAGTATGTAGATCTGCGGAAAGGTGGCAAAATAAAGAAATTACTGTAGTGGGGATTGAAATTGTAATTATTCAAGCCTTACTATAGTAGTAGCCCTGGCATAATCTGAGAGGCTGTTATCAGCGCTCTTACGTAATGAGATTGCCGCACTACGTGGCACCAAAGGGACAAGTACATTATTTCACAACACAAGTAGATTTAAGAAGCAACCTGTCCCATGGACAAGTAGATATTTTATTAAATTCCACACCTCTGAATACTAACTGTCAATCTGTTTCTCCAGCTCTAGCAGTCTATCAGGCCAAGGCACAAGGAGCTGCCTTATTTGGCGCATGTGCTGAAGAAAATAAATTTGTAAGGAAGTTGTTAATACTACCTCCAAGCACTCCACTGACCCCACTTTATTTAGACCTTGACTTGTGGAGATTTGCTGATTTGGCCGCTTTAAAGCCTCTGGTCAATTGGGTTAGTCTGTGGTCTACCAATGAACTGAGCCACTACAGTGATTCCTTAAGAGATTTGATAACTTCAGCAAATGTCAACCACATTTTTTTGCCCTAAGTACAGAGGATCACACAAAAAATGGATTCAACCAATTTGTCTATGCCTAGGGATATCATGCAATTTACAGGCCTTAAGGATTTTAAAATATGATACAGCAGAACTAACTGTTTTCCCAGTAAGCAGATTTTTAATGACAATCTGGCATAGGCGCCATACGTTTTTAACATCATCTGATTACTATTAAATTGTATATCTTTATTTGCATCTATATATTTTACCTGACATAGTTATATTCCTTGAGTTAAAACACAATGTATTTTTATGAGGGTTCCATGCAAATAGAAATAACTTGATCTATTGGTAGTTAGAGGTCCTAGGATATTTAAAGACTTTAGAGAATCAAGTATGAATTAGTGAAATTATCTGCACTCTTGAGGATAATTGACGTCTTATCAAATATTTGTTCTGGTTTTGTAATGACTGAAGTGATTTTAATAGTTTTTGTATTATTTTCTTTTTTCTGTGTTTTATTTGCATGCAATGAAATGCTGTTTTACTTTGATGGTTATAGACAACTGAATAAAGTATTTATACTACTACTATTGAATCTAAAGGGACTGAACTGTGTCATTAGGGAAGTTGAGATGCATTTAGCTTGGTAAAGAGTGCCAGTGGAAGGGCCCTTGGATGAATACTATCATAACATTTTACTGGTGTGGCTACTAGTGGGGAAATGAAAAGTAAGACCAATAGCTCCTCTATGCCACCGTGTCAATTTTGCCCTATAATGGCACCACATAACCATGGTGGCAACTTCCACATGTACTCAACAATGTATTTTGCCAGACTTACTTAAAGTGTTAGAGATGCTGGGCCATATTTTATCTAAAAAAATATTTGCACAAAGCACCTCGATATCGCACTTTGTGCCGCACTCACTTTTTAATCAATGAGGTTGCCTGATCAAAACATGGCACTAGGAGAACACACTTTGACATTCCCAATAGCGAGTGCCTCATAGAGGGAGATAAGAGCATTAGGCATTTTATTAATGTAGTGTACCTGAGTTTACATACAATTAAGAGCAGTAGGCACTTTATTATTGTAACGTATTTGAGATCATATGCAATTATTACTGTTTAGCTAATTAATTTTTTTAGCCAATATTTTTTAGCTAATGTATTTTTCCAGTCACTCTTGTAGCTTGTACATTACTAGGATTGTATTACCATATTGCTTGGATATGTGTACATTTTTATGTTTGTTATTGAATAAAACAATAAATCTGACTGACACTGTGTTGCTGTTGTTTTTTTTTAAAACTACTTTGCCATCCCTCAGTCTCAGCTGTCAGTCCCAATTAGATCTTGCGGGTCAGTCTCTCTGTCCTTGCAGAAATGTTCAACTTTCAAGAGAGCCAGGCCCAAATTTACTAGCTGTTAGTGTTGCACTTGTGACATGCAAGAGGACGCAAGGCAATGCAAGACCTTAAGTCAAATTTACAAAGCCACACAAGGCCACCTTGCATGGCTCAGTGTAACCTGATAAACCTAGGGTAACACAAAGCACTACAAGCCGCTGCGTTGCATTACTATGAGTTGAGGCAGTGTTCCATTGTTAGAGTGTGGGTTTTCACAAGCATTTATTCATGGGTTTTGGTGCATTCCCAGATTTACTAGGAATAGTTAAGCTGGGAATGCATCAAAATGGTACACCATCCCAGCAGAAGTGTAACAAGGAGAAATATCTTTATTTCTCCTCATTATTTCATTTTTCTACATGTGGTGTATTCTGCAGCATGCACAGAAAGAGGAAAATGTCTCTGAGGATTGTTTTGTGCAGAAAGGTGCCCCTTACTGCAAACAACCAATCCAGACTGAATTGGCACTAGCCGGCCCTTAGTGGGCCAGTGCAGAGAGTAGTAATGCATTCATATCTTAGTAAATATGGCACATTTCTGCATTGCATCAAATGTTAGTAAATCTGGCCCTACACTTGGGTGGATGCTAATTTTTGTTGCTGTAACTGTTTGTGGAACAACCTACTCTTCTCCCTACGATGAACTTTTAACCATCCCCTCCTCTGTAAGCGGTTGAAGACCTGGATCTCTGCTTAGTAGTTGCCTCCTCCATTGTTCCTCTTTTGGTCTATGCGGTTACGTACTCTGCCACTCCTCCTTCATCAGACCTCATTGTCTGATATATGTTTGCACTCAATAAATTAAAATAAGATCATAGAGGATGTTACCTTTTCTGAAAGATTACCAGGAAGAGATTCCTTCTTGGGTATAAATTCAAGAGCATGTGCTGAGTTAATATACACACTGAGTTGTTCAGAGAAGTGAAACTAGTCGGACATCAAGAGGCATATTTACAAAGAAATGGTGCAACACAGTGCAGCAGGCAAAGTTTCTGCTCTGCATTGCATCACCTTGAGAGAGCAGGACTGCATCATATCTTCAAATAAATGTTCAGTCCATGCCATGTGGCACTTTGAGCTGCCTAGAGTCAACACAAGCACCCTTGTACCATTGTGCAAGGTTGTCTAATTTGTGGTCGGGATAGTTTTTGTGCAGGAAGGGGTGCCTTCCTGCACAACAACTATCCTTTAAGGTTATTTCCTTTTTGTTTGTGTATTGTAGAATGGGAGGAGCACACTACATTTACAGACATCCGCTCTATTTACCAAACAAATTAATGTATGTATCTACTGACCACATCAATAATTGTCTTCGGGCCTAATAATTGAGTGTCAGGAGCCACCAACATACCAACAACCCAGAACCCCCCTGGAATAGGAAGTGTACTCAGTGTGCCAAAATTTGACTCTCCATCATATTGACTCTCCTTTTGGAGTAAGGATGATGATATGCTGGTGTATTTGCTGAATATGGCAGGGCCAGTGACCAGACTGAACTCCACTTTTGATGGTTTCTTTACTATTTCTAGGTTTAGGGTCAACAAAGACAAATTAGTCCATAATCCACTGAATGCAGTTGGAAGTAATGTCAATGTTGAACTTAACTTCCAGAGTAGTCGATTCTATAGGCAGTAGAGTTGCTTAGATTTGGCTATAATGACAGTCCAAGAGGAGACACACAGACACATACTCAATACACACAAGGTTACACGCAATTTGAAAAAATCAGGGGAGAGTATTTAGCACCTGAGCAATGGAGACGTTTAACAGATGAGCTCCATGCAAGCTTTTTGAGATGGCTGATACTCATGTCTACAAGAGAAATTGCATGGAAATTGCATGGCTCCCCAGTTGCAGTGATCCTAGTAGAGCATCAGAGCAGAAACAAATGGAAGGAGAGGGCCAGATGATTTTGTGCCTACATTGTTGACGTCAATTGTTGGAGCCTGCAGACTTTTTTGGGGATGCAAGCTGAGTGCTGCAAAGGGATGAGCCAATGGGGAAAGCAACTGCTGGGAAGGGGAGTGGCACACCTGGCACCTAGTGAAAGATCACTCTGCTATAGGGGGAAAATCGAAAGCAAACTGCCAAGGGAAAAAGGCCAAAATGGGCAGTTTTGAGGTTACACTGTAAACTAGCAATGGCAAAACTAAGAGGTTTGGCATTGGCCGACAGCCTTCTGACTTTGGCAATTCTTGTTTTGTTCCTTAATGGTTTTGAATTTTTTTATTTTTGGTCAATCTGAAAAACACTGGTAAAGGAAAACAAAACTGGTCCAAAAACTTCGAGGTAGATAAAATGCTTCATTCCGCCCGAATGTTTGCGACTCTGATTTACTCTTGTAACATGGAGTTCTGGCAAATTCTGCCAATTGCTGTGTGTTGGAACGTTTTTCCCGCAAGGATCCAGGATTGTGAGCTGGTGAGCTCAAGTGAGAGTTGACAATCCCAGCGCAATTTTCTAACGTGGACAATTACAGGCGGTTGTAAACTCAAAAGGTCAAACTAAGGGGGTGATTCTGACCTCGGCGGTAAAATGCCCTTACCGCCAGTCAGAAGACCGCCATAACACCGCCGCGGCCGCGGTCAACCGCCACGGTCATTCTGACCCACAACGGCCAAACCTCCAAAAATCCGTCCTCCACTGCAGCCCGCCACATCGGCGGGCAGCGATAAACTGGAGATGACCAAACCTCCACCGTCACGCCAACAGAAATACGCCCATGCCATTGCGACCCACGAATCCACACGGCGGTCATTCAAACGCGGTATTCCATTGGCGCTACACACCGCCGCGGTCAGAATACACACACATCACCAAAACACAGCCACATTGGACAATTTGAAAAACACACACCTGATACACATACACACACCACTCCCACACAATCAACCAACTATAAAACACACACCCACATCACCCACAAACCCCTGCGACCCCAATTACTGAGAGAAGGAGAGAGAGACACAGCAGACAATCCAAAGCAAGACACACTGAGGCACACTACACCATCACACACACCACATAGTAGCACAAAGCACCACTCACTAACACACTCCTCATCACATACACCACCCCACACCTCACCCACACCACCCCATGGCACCCCAAAGGCATCCACGATTTTCGGACCAAGAACTCCGGGTCATGGTGGAGGAAATCCTAAGAGTGGAACCCCAGCTCTTCGGCTCGCAGGTGCAGCACACCAGTATAGCCAGGAAGGCGGAGCTATGGCAGCGGATCGTGGACAGGGTCAACGCGGTGGGACAGCATCCCAGGAATAGGGAGGACATCCGCAAAAGATGGAACGACCTACGGGGGAAGGTCCGGTCGATGGTCTCCAGGCACAACATCGCGGTCCAGAAGACTGGCGGCGGACCCCCACCCACCCCTCCCGAATTTACATCGTGGGAGCAAGAGGTCTTGACCATCCTGCATCCTCAGGGTCTCGCAGGAGTAGCCGGAGGAATGGACTCTGGTAAGTCCCATCTCAACTACTATATCCCCCACACCCCACCAGCATGCCAACCCACACCCCCACCCTCACCCCCAACCCCCCAGCACACATCCTTCCTGACAATGTCTCACCAGCACAACCCACCCATCCCAACACCAACTCCTGCATGCCAACACAAACCATGGGCACCCATCACCTAAGCATGACCACTGCACTAACCCCTCCCCCCCACTAAATACCCTCACAACACCTCCCTCCAGGGAATGCCTGCACTGGGGGACAAGGGCACCCACAACACGCATGCTATTGCACACACAGAAACAATAACCAAACTCTCTTACCCCATGCAGGACCCGAACGACAACACACCAGCCAGGAGGGTCCAGAAGTGTCCATCCCACCACCGGAACAGGCCCACACTGAGGATAGCAGCTCTGTCGACAGTGAACCTGATGACCAGCCCGGACCATCGGGGACCTCTGGGCAGTCGGTTCCCCTCACCCAGACACAGGCCACACCAGACCCGACCCCCTCTGCCGACACCAGCACAGCTCCCACCCAGCGGGCCCATGCCTCTGTCTCTAGGACAGCTCAATCAGCGGTGTGTCTGCCACTACAGGGCACCCAGGCTAACCCGACACCCCAACATCAACAGGGACCTGGGGGCAGTGGGAGCGGGCACACCGGCCAGGGGACAGAGGCCGGGGGAAACCGGGCAGCTCGGAGGGCTGCTGTGCGACAGGGGGGGAGGAGAGGCCCAGGGAACCCACTCTCCAAGAGGCCCTCACCACCCTCATGGGGGCCTACCACCACTCCCAAGAAACGATGGCGACGGTACTGGCCAGGTTCACTGAGATCCAGGCACAGCAGGAGGAACGCTACATGGGGTTCAGGGAGGAGCTGAGAATCATCGGGACCGCAATGGGGACCATCGTCCTGGCCCTCCACAGGATAGAGGACGCGTTGCGGGACCATGGTGCACCACACAGGGCCCCTGTCACTAGGCCGGACCAGGAACAGCCTACCACCTCCGCCGGCGCTAGTGGACAGGAGGTCCCAACACCTCGACAGCCCCCCAGAACCCCACCTCCTGCTGAAGAACAACCACCCCGTAAGAGGAGCCTGAGACCAAAGAAAAAGACAGAGTAGGATGTCAAGACCCCCGCCAGCAGGACATACCCCCTCAAGTCTTCCCACTGTCCCACATTGCCACCCTGTCCAACCATGAACTGCCTATGCTCCATCCTTCCACAGGCAAAAGAACAATGCACCTGTGAGACTGAGAACTGGACTCTGCCATGGATATTCCTCCACCCCCACCCATCACCCTTAGAATCACATGTACCGGTATCTAGCACTGTAAATAAATCACATTTTGCACACAAACCTGTTTTGAGTCATGCTGTATTATTAACAAAGGGATAACATATTACTGTTCAATTTCTGTTCTGTCAATTAGTCATGACAACATACCAATGTCAATACGCTGTATTTCATGGGCGAACCAAGCAGAAGTCAGGTACTGAGTCAGACAGCACTGAGAAGGGAAGGGAAAGGCATAAATTAATAAAAAACATCTGTGGGGAACTACAGAAAGTACAGATGCAGGAGGCTAGAAGCAATTGTGAAATGGCGTGGGTGATTCTTACCTGGGTGTTACTGGAAATACTGTTGTATCACTCTGTCCCTATTGTCTGTGTTGTCCTCAGAGTCTTCCTCCTCTTCACTCTCCACAGGCTCCACGGCTTCTACAACACCACCATCTGGACCATCCTCCTGCAGGAAAGGCACCTGGCGTCGCAAAGCCAGGTTGTGAAGCATACAGCACGCCACGATGATATGGCACACCTTCTTTGGTGAGTACATTAGGGATCCACCAGTCATATGCAGGCACCTAAACCTGGCCTTCAGGAGGCCAAAGGTTCGCTCAATCACCCTCCTTGTACGCCCATGGGCCTCATTGTAGCGTTCCTCTGCCCTTGTCCGGGGATTCCTTACTGGGGTCAGTAGCCACGGCAGGTTGGGGTAACCAGAGTCACCTATTAGCCACACACGTTGTCTCTGTAGCTGCTCCATCACATAGGGGATGCTGCTATTTCGCATCACATACGCGTCATGCACTGACCCTGGGAACTTGGCATTTACATGGGAGATGTACTGCTCAGCCAAACAGACCACCTGGACATTCATCGAATGATAATTCTTTCTGTTTCGGTACACCTGCTCATCGTCTTTTGGGGGTACCAAAGCCACATGGGTCCCATCAATGGCACCAATGATGTTGGGGATATGTCCAAGGGCATAGAAATCACTCTTCACTGTGGGCAAGTCACCCTCCTCGGGGAAAATGATGTAGCTCCGCATGAGTTTCATCAGGGCAGACAACACTCTGCTCAAAATCTTTGAAAACATAGGCTGAGACATTCCAGATGACATGGCCACTGTGGTCTGGAATGACCCACTGGCCAAAAAATGGAGGACTGACAAAACCTGCACCAGAGGGGGAATCCCTGTGGGTTGGCGGATGGGGGACATCAGGGCTGGCTCCAGCTGGGCACACAGTTCATGGATAGTGGCACGGTCAAGTCGGTATCGAAGGATTATATGGCGTTCTTCCATTGTCGAAAGGTCCACCAGCGGTCGGTACACGCGAGGATTCCTCCTTCTCATCCCAAGTCCCAGCGGACGGTGCCTAGGAAGGACAAAATGGAGCACAGAGTCAGCCAAACCACAGGTACGTACAGACAGCTTGCACAGTTAAAGAATGGCAATGGGTTGAAAGGCGTGTATGTGTGGCAATGCAAGGCCTAGGCCTGTGTGTCGCAGTCAAAATTAAGCCATGTGGGCCCTTGAAATGGCGGCTGCCTGACCTGTGAAGTGGGACAATGGGATGTGAGGTCACTGCGCTGGCGGGGCACACCGTGGCGGTAGGCGGTCGAAGACCGCGGCGCAAAGCCGCATTGGTTAACATTGAAGCCTATGGGTTTCAGGAGCCAATAACGAAGTGCGCCGGCGGTCGCGGTACGCACCGCCGCGGAACGCACCGCCGCGGACGTGACCGCCATTTTCTATCTGCTTAATCACTCGAGACCTGATCATCCACAGGAGAGGACCTATACTGCAAGTGCTGCTGTGACCTCGGTCTGGAAGATACAATGGCTGCTGTGACTGGGGAAAGGGCCCCTGCCTTCACGTCTGAAGAATTGGACAAGCTCGTGGATGGGGTCCTCCCCCAGTATGCGCTACTCTACGGTCCTCCAGACCAACAAGTGAGTACCCCGGGTGCTAATGGAATGGGCTATGCCTGTGTGGATTGGGGTGGATGTAAGTTGGTGGGGTGGGGGGCGAATGAGGAGTGCAACGCCCGACAGATGAGAGCATGTGCCATATGGCAAAGTGGGTGGGGGGGGGCCAATTACATCTAACATGCAGGCCATTGATGATTTCCTCCTTTCCACCCTGTACATGTCTAATAGGTCAGCGCCCATCAGAAGATCGAGATTTGGCGTGCCATCGCCAAGGAAGTCCGGACCTTGGGGGTCCACAACAGACGGGGCACCCACTGCCGCAAGAGGTGGGAGGACATCCGCCGCGGAACAAGGAAGACCGCAGAAACACTGCTGGGGATGGCCTCCCAACCTAGTAGGGGTGCCAGTCGCACCATGACCCCCCTGATGTCCCGGATCCTGGCGGTGGCCTACCCTGAATTGGATGGGCGCTTTAAGACATCACAGCAGACACAAGGGGGTGAGTATCAGCACATTCTCCTATCTTTCTGCGCAGTGGAGGCGTCTGGGTGGGGGAGGAGGGCTGTGGGTGACATTAGGCCAGGGTGCTTTCTGTAGTGTAGTCCTCTCCCTTAGGCATGGCCCTGTGCCCCCGGCCCCCACCTCTGTAGGGTGACAAGTACAGCCATTGAAGGTCCAGCATCTCCCATGTGCGCGTTTGACGTCTCTTGGCCTGTTGTCTTAGTCAGTAGTACTGAGTAGTGTACCCCGAATGCGCGGCTTAGTGCATTAGGCACCTGTGTCTGTCCTCTCCGCCAACGGTGTTGACATTGCATGCACTCAACCTGGTCTTCTTTTTTCTCCCCCCACCCTTTCTCTTCATCTTCTTGTGCATGTGTGCATTAGCATCATCAGGCGGAGGAGATATGGCATCGGAGCACGAGGGAGCTGCAGGACACAAGGCCCCGGTGGGCCCAGGAACAGACACCGAGGGCACCAGTGATCCGGAGGGCGAGGGGAGCACCACGACGGGGACCGCTGGTGAGAGCAGCGAAAGCGACACGTCCTCGGATGGGAGCTCCCTAGGGGTGGCGGCAACATCCGTGCCCCCCGCCTCTACAGGTACAGCCGCCACCCAGCGCACCAGCCCCGCCCTCCCAGCAGCCCCTCAGTCTTCGCTCCGTGCCGGTTCGCCCAGGAAGGCGCGCGTCTCCTTTGCCCCAGGCACCTCAGCCCCTGCCCCTGTTGCCCCTGTTGCCCCTGCTGCCCTCAGTGCAGAGCTCATTGACCTGGTAAGGACGCTCATTGTTGGGCAGACGACCCTTCTGAATGCCATCCAGGGTGTGCAAAGGGAGGTGCAACAGAGCAATGCGTACCTGGAGGGCATTCATTCGGGTCAGGCTGCCCATCAACGAGCGTTCACTGCTCTGGCCTCAGCACTGACGGCAGCCATTGTCCCTGTTTCCAGCCTCCCTCTTCTGACTGCCTCCAGCCTGTCTCTGTCTCCTGTTCCTCAGCCTATCCCATCCACACCATCAGACCAGCCTGCACACACCCCAACACCCAAGAGCAGCTCATCCAAACACAAGCACCACAGATCCCGCAAACACTCACCCGAGCAACACCCAGATGCAGACATGCCAACAGCCACTGCCACCCCTGTGTCCCCCTCCTCCTCGTCTCCCTCCTCCCTCCCTGTGACGTCTACACTCACACCTGCATGCACCCCAACATCAGCCAGTGCTTCCATCACCACCTCACCCTCCAGTACAGTCCACACTCGTGCAGTCACCACCCCCACTGCCATGTACACGTCCCCTGTGTCCTCTCCCACTGTGTCTGTCACCCCCTCTTCCAAGACACACAAACGCAGGCAGCCACCCACCCAACAGCCATCCACCTCACGACAGCCTACAGCCTACAGCACCAGCACCTTCACCCAATGACAGCACACCTGACTCTCCTACAACCACCTCCTCTACCTCCACTTCCATCTCCACTTCTCCTACCCTTTACCTTGGCCCTAAAAAACTTTTCCTGGCTAACCTTAACCTCTTTCCCCCCGATGACCTCCCCCATCCATCTTCAAAGAGTCCCAAGAGCACCGCAGCCACCACCAGCCCAGCTTCGGGTGTCACTGTTGTGCCTGGGTTCTGGAGCCCACCCTTTGCCAGCAGTGACACATCGATCAGCAGCAAGGACACGTCCAGCCCCCCCCCCCGGCAAGAGGACCCGCAAAACCAAGGACCGCCGTGCGAGGACCGACAGGGCTGCCCCCAAGGAGCAATGTGCGGCCACTTCACCACCCACACCATCTGGGGGAGGCAAGGGCCCGAGAGCCCCATCAAAGGAGCGGAAGGGCAGCAGGAGCGCGGAGAAGGTGGACCCCACATGCCACATCCCAGCTGGGAAGGAGGACACTAAGGAGGCCAGGAGTCCGTCCCCGAAGGGTCCAGAAACGTCACGGTCCGAGGGCGACTGAACAGGGAGTCCAGGCCAGGTCTGGCTCCCTTGACCTGCTGGATGGGCACCGCTGAACAGGGCCCGCGGTGCAGAAGAGCACCGCTGAACAGGGCCCCACCGTGGAGATAGGCACCGCTGAACAGGGCCCGCGGTGCAGAAGAGCACCGCTGAACAGGGCCCCGCCGTGGAGATAGGCACCGCTGAACAGGGCCCGCGGTGCAGAAGAGTACCGCTGAACAGGGCCCGCGGTGCAGAAGAGTACCGCTGAACAGGGCCCCGCCGTGGAGATAGGCACCGCTGAACAGGGCCCGCGGTGCAGAAGAGCACCGCCGAACAGGGCCCCGCCGTGGAGATAGGCACCGCTGAACAGGGTCCGCGGTGCAGAAGAGTACCGCCGAACAGGGCCCCGCCGTGGAGATAGGCACCGCTGAACAGGGCCCGCGGTGCAGAAGAGTACCGCTGAACAGGGCCCCGCCGTGGAGATAGGCACCGCTGAACAGGGCCCGCGGTGCAGAAGAGTACCGCTGAACAGGGCCCCGCCGTCTCAAGCACCGCTCCGCTGGGCCCTTCATTTCAAGCACCGCTCCGCTGGACCCTTCCTCTCAAGCACCGCTCCGCTGGGCCCCGCCGTCTCAAGCACCGCTCCGCTGAGCCCTTCATTTCAAGCACCGCTCCGCTGGGCCCTTCCTGTCAAGCACCGCTCCGCTGGGCCCCGCCGTCTCAAGCACCGCTCCGCTGGGCCCTTCATTTCAAGCACCGCTCCGCTGGGTCCTTCCTGTCAAGCACCGGTCCGCTGGGCCCCGCCGTCTCAAGCACTGCTCCGCTGGGCCCTTCATTTCAAGCACCGCTCCGCTGGGCCCTTCCTGTCAAGCACCGCTCCGCTGGGCCCCGCCGTCTCAAGCACCGCTCCGCTGGGCCCTTCATTTCAAGCACCGCTCCGCTGGACCCTTCCTCTCAAGCACCGCTCCGCTGGGCCCCGCCGTCTCAAGCACCGCTCCGCTGGGCCCCGCCGTCTCAAGCACCGCTCCGCTGGGCCCTTCCTGTCAATCACCGCTCCGCTGGGCCCCGCCGTCTCAAGCACCGCTCCGCTGGGCCCTTCCTGTCAAGCACCGCTCCACTGGGCCCCGCCGTCTCAAGCACCGCTCCGCTGGGCCCTTCCTGTCAAGCACCGCTCCGCTGGGCCCCGCCGTCTCAAGCACCGCTCCGCTGGGCCCTTCCTCTCAAGCACCGCTCCGCTGGGCCCTTCCTCTCAAGCACCACTCCGCTGGGCCCTTCCTCTCAAGCACCGCTCCGCTGGGCCCTTCCTCTCAAGCACTGCTCCGCTGGGCCCTTCCTGTCAAGTACCGCTCCGCTGGGCCCTTCCTCTCAAGCACCGCTCCGCTGGGCCCCGACGTCTCAAGCACCGCTCCGCTGGGCCCTTCCTGTCAAGCACCGCTCCGCTGGGCCCCGCCGTCTCAAGCACCGCTCCGCTGGGCCCCGCCGTCTCAAGCACCGCTCCGCTGGGCCCTTCCTGTCAAGCACCGCTCCGCTGGGCCCCGCCGTCTCAAGCACCGCTCCGCTGGGCCCTTCCTGTCAAGCACCGCTCCGCTGGGCCCCGCCGTCTCAAGCACCGCTCCGCTGGGCCCTTCCTGTCAAGCACCGCTCCACTGGGCCCCGCCGTCTCAAGCACCGCTCCGCTGGGCCCTTCCTGTCAAGCACCGCTCCGCTGGGCCCCGCCGTCTCAAGCACCGCTCCGCTGGGCCCTTCCTGTCAAGCACCGCTCCGCTGGGCCCCGCCGTCTCAAGCACCGCTGAACAGGGCACCGCCGTCTCAAGCACCGTTGATGGTTCATTGTGCCCACCATGCCTCCTCCTTGACCAGTGGAGACTGTCATCCACCTGATGGACTGTGGCTTTGCACTCCCCAGGATGGTCCAGTGGGCAATCCACACACTGCAGAGACTTGAGAGACTGTGGCTTTGCACTCCCCAGGATGGCCCAGTGGGCAGCCCACCCACTGTAGAGACATTGAGAGACTGTGGCTTTGCACTCCCCAGGATGGTCCAGTGGGCAATCCACCCACTGCAGAGACTTGAGAGACTGTGGCTTTGCACTCCCCAGGATGGTCCCGTGGGCATGGTGGCTCCTCGTGGATCTGGCGTCGTGGACTCATGTGGCTGTGGTGCCCCCCCCTTCCCTTCCCCCTGAGGTGCCTGTAGTTTTTACATCTGATGCCCCTGCAGTGTTCTCTCCAAAGGACTCAGGTCTCCTGTGTGGGCTTTGCCCTTGTTTCTCAAGACTTTGGCCCACGGACATGCTGAATTCGTAGGATGTGCTGGACTTGGTACTTCAGTTATACACTGATGTGTATGTCATTTGTTTTGTTGTGGATATCTTTCATGGTTGTACGCTAATTTTCTGGAGCTTTTTGGTACATAAATATTTATTCCAAATATGATTATGTCCTAGCATTTTTCAGGGGTGTTTGGGTGGTGTCACTGCGACTTGGTGCTCTGCATTGGTGAGTACATGATTGGGGGGGGGGGTCGCATATGTGTGTGCCCGTAACCTTTCGTCCTCCCCCTCCCGTGTGTCGTAGGTGCAGTACTCACCGTTGTCGTCTGCGCCGGACTTCGTACTCGTGGTAGATGAGAAGGTAGACGAGAGCAGGTAGGATGTTTAATTCGGGTTCCATGCTGTCCTCCGTACTCGTGGAGTGTGTTTTGGTGAGCGTTTTCCCGTTCGTAGTCTGTTTCCGCCGTGTTTTTATCGGCGGTGCTCCCGCCCCGGAAAAGGTGGCGGATTGGTGAGTTATGATAGTGTGGGCGGTACATTGTCTGCCGCCTGCCTGTTGGCGGTGACCGCCGCGCTGTTTGTCTGTACCGCCGCGGCGGTCGGAGTGTTAAGTTGGCGGGCTGTGTTGGCGGTTCCCGCCAGGGTCAGAATTCCATTTTTTGGACCGCCAGCCTGTTGGCGGGTTGGCCGCCACTTTAACACCGACCGCCAGGGTTAGAATCACCCCCTAAATGTTAAAATGTTAATGAAACTAACACCCAAACTAGAAAAGACAAATCGAAGTGCTGACAACTCTTCCCTTTGCCAATGCTTTTTTGTAATGTTTTTGTAAATCTTTATTACAAAAAGGTAGATAAGTAGAGAGACTGGTAAAACAGATAGAGAGGCTCACAAAAACAGATGGGCATGGCTAGATAGATAGATAGGCAGGCAGATGGACAGATGGATAGATAGATAGATAGATAGATAGATAGATAGATAGATAGATAGATAGATAGATAGATAGATAGATAGATAGATAGATAGATAGATAGATAGATAGATAGATAGATAGATAGACAATAGATAGTTAATTACAATAGTAGCTAGGTAGAGAGATTCAGAGGTGGACAGGTAGATAGATTCACAGAAAGGCAGGTAGGTAGACAGACAGACAGATAGGGTTATAGAGATAGATAGATAGGTAGATAGATAGATAGATAGATAGATAGATAGATAGATAGATAGATAGATAGATAGATAGATAGATAGATAGATAGATAGATAGATAGATAGATAGAGATACAATAGATAAACAGGATGAGAGACAGTCAGGCAGAGATATACAGAGATGGACAGTTAGACTCACAGGGTTTCAAAGGTAGACACACATAAGTTTGCAAAGTTAGTTAGATAGGACAGGAAACTAAATTGAAGAGCAGAACTAAAATTAGTAATAAGGGGTGGGCATTCAACAGCAGAGGAAATAATTGCCCAGGGAGTTTTGAAGAACAAGGATTCACACTGTCTTGGATGTTCATAGAGGGCCTCGAGGACAAATAATGAGTAAATGATAGGGCTACCCCATGAAGAAATCTAACCAGGAGAAATCAGAGTGCGATCTTCACTCCCATTTGCTACAGTGGTGCAGGAGTGGATCAAAGATAGATAATGATCGAGTTAAAAACATTCATGCCATAGTCAAGAATGTAAGTGCCAGTGAGGATGCTAAATCAACGATGGAGGTTACATCGGATAGCACCACCTCTGTTGTGATATCTCAATGTCTATTACTAGAGAAGTTAGAGAAACTAAGAAAAATTGTTATGACCTTGAAGATCACCCCAGAGGAGAATGAACAATTAAAGAAACACATATTGGAAGCCTCAACAACAGAAGGGAACAAACGCTCAGAAAAAAAGGAGAGACAAAATGACTGATGCCAGAGGCTGGCCCTCTATGTAGTGTGCAAAACCAGGCACACTGTGTAAAGGGTCCGGGTAACCACACGTTGGTTTACAGAGGTAAAAACTAGCTCACCTAATGCTTTCACTTTTATGGTAGCTTGGTCCAGCAGTTAGGCTAATCTTGGAGAAATACATTGCATTTGTTGTACTCACAGTATCAATAAATGAAAACACACACTCAAAAGAATAACTCAAGACCAATTTACAAAAATACTTCAGATTTGTATAAAATGTTTAAGACCAAGATCATCAAAATCGGGTAAGCACCTATTAAGTTTTAAATTTACAAAGTTTAGAAAATGTGTCAGTTCTGTGCGCAACTACGCACCATTGGAATCAATGGAGAAATCATTTCAAAATGCATATAAAGTCAGGCAATGAGTTTACCAACGTCTCCTTTTGCAGGTATGTCTAGGTTGTTGATGGGCGCTATGGACCCGCTAGAGAAGTTCAGTCTACTCCTGGTTCTGGTGGGAGCAGCTGCAGAACATCTTTGGAGCTGGTGCCAAGTCACTGCGAGGGACCACTTGGAAAGTACTGCACAGGTGCACTTCAAGGTAAGTCTGGTGGGTCCCTTTGGAGTGTCAAGGTCACAAGGGGTGGGGGACCCTTAGGGCACAGCTGGCTCATCAGTGCAGGGCACAGGGCAGCCCGGTGCAGAGCGAATCAGTGAGCCAGGAGCGTGAGGAAAGGTGCCCTTGGAAGCAGGTGGTAGGTCGCGTTGAGGGTCAGTTGTAGGTCAGCAGGGGCACTCTGGTGGGAGTTCCTGGTGTTTTCTAAAAGTCCCTTGACTGGGGCTTCCTTGTCCTTTTTCAGTCCAGAGTGGACTGTCTTTCTGGGTGTCCAACGTGGAGTGACCAGTACCTGGGGCTATTGCATGGTTCGGCCACTGGAAGGTGCAGTGCCACCATACTTGGCACACTAGTAGGTTTTGCTCTAGCGGTCTGTTGAGTGAAATTTGGTCTGGATGCAGCATCCGGTTCCTTGATCAGCAGCCAGTCAGTGAACTGGACTTCACTGGTCCTTTGGTCTTTGTTGCAGGAGAGTGATGCCTTCACTCTGGAGGGAGATCTTCAGAAATGTGCAGGTCCTCTACGGATTTGTAGAGTCCATTCGATGTCCGAGCAACCCCTCAGGTGTCTGTCGAGTCCTGGGTGCAGCAGGCAGGGTTTGGTGACTTTTTCATGGTGCACAAGGGGCTTCAGTTCTCGAGTCTTGGGTCTTCTTTGTTGCTGGTCTCCTTTTGTCCAGTGAATCTGAATCTCTGGTCTTGAGATGCCCACTACATAGTGTATTTAGTGAGCATTTAGGGGAGTTCTTAGTAGTGACCAATTGGTCATTGACCTTAAGGTGGCTACACCCACTAAGTGACCACTTCCTGTGAGCAGAAATCACTTTCCTGCACCTGGTTGGCTATTTACCTTCCATACAAGATGGAAGAAAATGAAATAGAGGGGTGTGATGCTATTAATTGTGTTTGACCAATGACTTTGTGTTTCACCTCTGCGCATATTAGTTGCTCAATGTTCACCAGTAGCACATTATATGTTTTGTTCAGTATAGCTGCCTATTGGCTTTGACATGGCATTAGCCTTTACTTTCTGTATTCAGTTTAGCCGCCTATTGGCTTTGACATGGCATTAGCCATTACATTCTGTATTCTGCCTATTGGCTTTGACATGATATTAGACATTACATTTTGTATTCAGCTCAGCTGCCTATTGGCTTTGACATGATATTAGACATTACATTTGATATTCAGCTTAGCTACCTCTTGGCTTTGACATGATATTAGACATTATATTCTGTATTCAGCTTAGCCGCCTATTGGCTTTGACATGATATTAGACATTACATTTTGTATTCAGCTCAGCTGCCTATTGGCTTTGACATGAAATTAGACATTACATTTGATATTTAGGTTAGCTGCCTATTGCCTTTAACGTGGAGTTAGACATTGCAGTTGAGAATCCAAGCTGTATTTTTCCAAGCTATGTTTTTCCACAAGATGAACCAAGCTGTTTTCTTCACACCAGACTAGACCTGATAAGAGAGAGTACATTTGGTGTTTTCCTTGCTGCTCAGGCTTGGGAAGAGGAGAAGTCTAGGAGATCTGGCCAGTCTCCAAAGGCTTGCGTAGTTTTCCCGAGTCTGAGAGGAGGGGGCACGCTTTTGTAAGGATGACTCGGGGCTTCAGAGATTTAGATTCGAATCTGCTGGACTTCGGGCTGGAACTTGGCGCCAGTTGCCAGTCTCCCGTGTGGGTGGATAATCTCTTTCTCGCAGTTGACCGGAGTCATCAACTTGCAGACCCCAGAAAGATGGAGCTGTATATAGGTCTCACACGGTGATGAATTTTATTTTTACGCTTTGCATTCAATATCTTATATATAACCTGCTGTATACATTGCAACTGAGAAGTACTATGATATATTTTGTTTTCATTGCTGCGACTACTCTTTTGAACGTGTGCTTGAAGTCTATTAATTTGTCTCTCAAGAACTTGTGGGTGGGGAAGAATTAACATCAATAAAGGTCTTCTTTGAACTCAGAAGTGCATTCCAGAGATGTTCTGTAAGCTCTGATACGAGATAAGTAGGAAGGCAGAACAAGGGGCCACCTCACATGCTACACCTCATGGATGGTGGAGCTGGGGCTGACCACTCCTCCTGTCCTTTGTGTGTTTTCCAACTGTTGCTTCTGACAAAAGTGGAGGTTTGCAACGGGGGTGGCCATCTGCTTCTAGCTGCAGGCTTGGAAGTCGAGGTTCAAGGGAGGTAAGCCCTTTGAAGCTCACTAGAAGGGCAGTGCACATTCCTGGGGAGAGGTATGATAGCACCTCTGCCCAGGAAGTGCTTTGTTTTGGCACCCAGAGAGCAGGAGCTCTCACCCCAGGGTTTCAGAATCTTGTATGGTGGTGGCAAGCGGGTTGTGACCAGCCAGCAACCATGCCAGGGTTAGTTAGCTTTGAAAGGGTCACATATAAGTTGGCCCCTGGGTAACTTTTGCAATAAATCCAATACTGGTTCCAGTTTGGATTTATCATTCTGTGTTCTTTGATACCAAACAACCCATGGTTCAGAGTAGCAATCATCTAGCTGTGAAACCCATACTGAATCCAGCACATGCATGTACAATGGCTATTCTGTTCACTTACCATGTCCCAGATTTGGCAAGGACACAGTAGGGGCATATTGGCTGTGCATCTATGCCCACACAAACAGTATAAAGCACCCTACCTTAGGGCTGGAAGGCCTGCCAGAGGGGTGACTCACCCATATTGCATGCAGTTTGTGGTGGACAGAGCATGCAGGATGTGTGCCATGTTGAGTTTGCATTTTAGGATAGCACCAGGACAATTAGCCTACAATGGCAGTGCTGGGTACACCTAGATGCATGGCTCTAGAGAGTAGCACAATCTGTGTTGCTGCCCTCAGGATCCTACCCTTAGTAGCCCAAGCCCCGGGTACCTAAGTACCATTTACAAGGGACTTATAGTGGCAGCTAAAGGTGTTGCCAATTGTGCCAATGCATCACAACAGCTTTGGTAAAGAGATCTGGTCCAGGGAGCCTGGTTAGCCGAGGCCCTGAGCAATAACAACTTTGAGACCACATCAATTACCAGGCAAAAAGTGGGGGCTAAACATGACAAAAGAGGTATTTTCTCACAATTGATGTCAAGGCACTGGTTTAGGTGTAACAGCTGGATTGCTCAAAATGAAACTCTAAAATTGGTGGATGCTGCAAAATAATGTTCCCTCTGTATAATGTCAATATGACAGTAACTCTTTCAATTTCTTTCTTTCTTAATGTTTAGGTCTGGGGTAGGGTGTCGGGGGACTGGACAGCTCACCACAAGTGAGAAAACACATAATGAATAGGGATGCTTTCATTTCCTAGTATCAAAATTGTCCTATGTTTGGGAGTTTTTTTTTTTCTTTTCACGTAATATTGGATAGGGTCAGGTTAGAGGATAGTATTGGGGGTAGAAATATTGGAGGAATCCCCGGAGGCTTTAATAATTGTGTTATTATGGTGGAACGTGGTAGATACAAGGAGGCAGAGATGAAAAGCTCAACCATCTCTCAACATGTGAAAAATTAGACTTCTTACATGGAATGTGAGAGGATTGAATTCAGATTTTCCACACCAGGGGTGAAAAGAAAATCATGATTTTATTAAAGACACAGAGACTAATATGCATATCCTGTTTATTGCCACACAAACAGCAACAACAATGAGAATCACTATTTTAGAATTAGAACTACAGAGCATTCTAAAACACTATGGCCCTCATTATGACATTAGTGGTAAATCCCACTTGCCGCCATGCCGACTGCCGTCAACATTACGCCACCATGGCGGATATCCGCCAACCATATTATAACTCACACATACCAATCCATCACTATACAGCCACACACAAAAGTCCGCCAGCCCAAAGATCAGTGATAAACTGGCAGTAGCAAAACCCACACCATTACGACAACAGAACTACGCCCTCAACATTATGAACCACGAATCACCGTGGCAGACATTCAATGGTGGTAAACCATTGGCGGTACATACTGCTGCGCTTAAAATACACACACCCTAAGAAAACACCACCACATTGGACAATTCAAATAACACACACCTGACACCTATACACACACCCCACCCACACACCCACCCCACTATAAAACACACACCCACACTATCCACAACCCTTTATGAATACAAACCATTGCCAACAGAGAGAGAGAGACAGCAAGAGCACCCACACAACCAGAGGCACATACCACCATCACCTATACACCACACACACACCTCACAACACACACCCCAACACATCACCCTACACACCCATACCCATACCACCCACACCACACTCATGGCACCACAACGACACCCCAGGTTCTCTGAGGAGGAGCTAAGGGTCATGGTGGAGGAAATCATCCAGGTAGAGCCACAGCTATCTGGATCACAGGTGCAGCAGATATCCATTGCTAGGAAGATGAAGCTATGGCGGAGAATCGTGGACAGGGTCAACGCCGTAGGACAGCACCCCAGGACAAGGGATGACATCAGGAAGAGGTGGAACTAACTACGGGGGAAGGTGTGTTCCATTGTAGCAACACCAGCTCGCAGTACAGAGGACTAGCAGTGGACCCCAACCTCCTCCCCCACAACTTACAACATGGGAGGAGCAAGTCTTGGCAATCATGCATCCTGAGAGCCTGGAAGGAGTAGGAGGAGGAGGAGGACTGGACTCTGGTAAGTCAAATCTCTATTATTATCACCCAAGGACCTGCATGCCATGACATACCCCCACCCTTGCCCTCACTCCCATCACTCCACCACCTCCCACATACCCCACCATCACAACCCACTCCCCCCAATACCAAGCCCTGCATGCAACACCAATGCATGGACACCCCTCACAGACCTGCATGGACACTTATCACCACAGCATGCACACTAGAGAGAATCACCTAGCCCACCAAATAACGGCTCACACAAGGCAAAGCTGCCAGGGCAATAACAACCATAGAGGGCAACACACCTATGCACAATATGTCACACGCCGAAACAATAATACTGCATTTCTATCCCCACAAGTAACCCACCCAATATCACCGGTGAACATCCAGTCCCCCCACAGAAGAGGCCCACAGTGACGACAGCAGCTCTGGTCGCCTGGATCGGATGACCAACCTGTCCCATCAGGGATCTCCAGACAGTCGGTTACCCAGTCACAGTTTCACACCACCATAGAGCCTCCCCCCTCAGGAAACACCACCACAGCACTCACCCAGTGGGCCCATACCTCTGTCCCCAGGACACGTCAATCAGCAGTGTGTCCACCACTACAGGGGCCCCGGGCCACCCCACAAACACAGGACAATGAGGGACCTGGGGTCAGTGGGCACATGGTTCAGGGGACAGAGGCACAGGACAACAAGGAAACTGGGAGGACTGCTGTGTGACAGGGGGACGACAGACCCAGGGAACTGACTCTCCAGGAGGCACTCACCGCGATCCTGAGAGCATACCAAGATTCCCAGGATACGCTGGGCCAGATACTGAACAAGTTGCAGGAGAACATGCGGCTGCAGGAGGGACAGTACCTGGGGAACAGGGAGGACTTGAAGGACATCAACACCACCCTTGTCTCCATTGCAGAGGTGTTAGCAGACATGGCCAACAATATGAGGGAGGCAGTGGCACACCACCTGGCCCCTGACACTAGCCAAACCAACGAGCAGCCCTCCACTTCCGCTGCTGCTAGTGGACAGGAGGCCCCGCCACAGGAACAACAGGCCACCAGCACCCCTCCCCTTGCAGAAGGAGTACCACCTCGTAAACGTTCCCTGCGATCCAGGCAGAAGCCAGAGACTATAGCCAAGACCCCCGCCAGTAAATAAGACTCTCCTGATTGTCACCCTTGTGCCCCACCCTGTCCACCTTGAACTGCCATTGCTCCACTTCCTATGCCCCCTTGGACAATGCACCTGTGATACAAATAGACTGGGCTCTACCCTGGAATTTCCTTCATCATCACCCCAGCCCCTTGTACTACCCCCTCTTCTTCAGAGCACTGCAGTAAACACACTTTGATAAAATACAAGTATGGCATATGTCAAATGTTTTCAAAAGGTATTCGTTTAACAAAGGTTCAAACATTGCAATTTAACTGTACAGTAATGTTTACATTGGAATGACCTGTAGTTGGCTGCATTGATTACACCAGGAGCAATAGTGGGGCACCAGCATCTGCAAAAATAGATGCCAAATGGTACAGTGAGTGGGCATAGAAGTAGGAATACACAGCCTGCCAGTGACAATGCCACACATCAAACTGTCAATTATATGTGTATCAACACTGTCTTACCTGTGTCTCATTGGAAGTATTGATGAATAATTGCACTTCTGTTGCCGTCATCCTCATCCTCTGCCTCCTCATCTTCACTGTCCACAGGGTCCACTGCTGCCACATGGCCATCTCCAGCCTCCTCCTTCTGCAGAAAAGGCACATGGCGACGCAATGCAAGGTTGTACAACATACAGCATACCACAATGATCTGGCAGACCTTCTTGGGTGAGTAGCACAGGGCTCCACCTATTAGATGGAGGCAACGAAACCTGGCCTTCAGGATGCCAAAGGTCCTTTCTATAATCCTTCTTGATCGCCCATGTGCCTCATTACAACGTTCCTCTGCCATCGTCCTGGCTTTCCTTACAGGGGTCAGTAGCCATGACAGGTTGGGGTAACCAGATTCACCTGCAAGTATCAAGGGACAACTGTTAGACACACTTAGGGCCCACACCATACCCATATACCAACATCCACTGGGTGGGAACCAGGGTTCACCTATTGGCCACACCCTGTGCCTCTGGAGTTGGGCAATCACATTTGGGATGCTGCTATTCCTCAGAATAAAGGTATCATGCATAGACCCAAGATACTTAGCATTGACGTGGGAGATGTACTGGTCCGCCAGGCACACTATCGGCACAATAAAGGAGTGAAAAGTCTTTTGATTTCTGAACACCTGTTCATTTCTCCGGGGGGGGACAAATGCAATATGTGTTCCATCAATAGCTCCAATAATGTTGGGGATATGTCCCATTGCATAGAAGTCAGCTTTCACCGTGGCCAAATCCTCCACTTGGGGAAAATGATGTAGCTGCACATGTGCTTAATCAGGGCAGACAACACTATGATCAGCACTATTGAGAACACTGGCTGTGACATTCCTTCTGCTAAGCCCACTGTCACTTGGAAAGAGCCAGTTGCCAGGAAATGGAGCACTGATAGCACTTGCCCAAGAGGGGGGATCCCGGTGGGGTGAAGGATAGCAGATATTAGGTCAGGCTCCAATTTGGCACACAGCGCAGCGATTGTGGCCCTGTCAAGTCTATAGGTGAGGATAATGTGCCTGTCCTCCATTGTTGCCAAGCCCACCAGGGGTCTGTACACGGGGGATGTCTCCATCTCCTATTCATTAGCAGTGGTTGCAATATATGGCCCAAAAGAGTAAGCAGCTTGTCATTATCTCTACATTCCAGCCACTACAGCTCAATGCATGTTGTGATTGTAACAGTATTTTGTTGGAGATGTCCAAATGGTGCATTTGTGTACTGTGACGCAGTTAGGAGCCATGGCCTACAACCCCCTGAAATGGCATCCGCCTATCCTGTATGGATGGACAGGCGGAAATGAGGTAATTCCGCTGACGTTGTGCGCCGTTACGGGAGGCAGTCGAGAACCGCTGTGCAACTCCTCATTGGTTAACATTGGGCCCTATGGGGTACAGTGGCCAATGGTGATGTACGCCGGGGGTGACGGTATGCACCGCTGTGGATGTGACCACCATTTTCTATCTGATTCCTCACTTGCTACCTGACCTTCAACAGGAGAGGACCTACACTGCATGTGCTGCTGTGACCTATGTCTGGAATCGTTGTTACGGGCACGCTTGTCGTAGGTTAGGTTTCCAGCGCGGACCCCAGGCAGATACATGCCAACTTTTGTCCCCGACACACGTTTCCCAAGGATCCGTTCCTGAGTCTGGGGGTGGGCAACCTTTTTGTATCAACCAGTCAACTCAATGTAAGTGACGGTTTTTTCTTTAATTTTTGTTCAGGGATTCCTCAGTTATAAGGCTTCAGAGAAGATGTACTTGAGTGAATTTTGTTTTGGTCCTGATGAAGCGTCGTAGGATCCTGCTGGACCAATTGACGCAAAACATGTTGACCCTTAAACTAGAGCCCCTAGAGTAGTGGTGGTTTCTAGTTTGTTATGTTGAAAGTATTTGAGCATTATCACTCATTATTTTTACTTTCACTTGGTTTTTAATCTTGGTCTCCACCTCACCTATACTGATTAAATTTATGATGTCTTGAGGTGGATAACCAATTTTATTTATCTTTGTATCACTCTCTCCGGTCGGTGTCGGATCCCATTCCAGGGTCCAAACCTTGATCTATTTGCTACTTAGAGAGCTACGTGGTTAAGAGCTCCCTGTATGGAGCCCACCAGGCATTGCAGTACCAGTCTGGTGAAGAGCGTCCCCGATGATGAAGCAAGTCATCCATTGAGATGCATGAGGGTTTTGCGCTCTAGCCATTCCAGGTCCCTTGGTAGGCTATTTATTTTTGGAACAGTGTACACTTTATATTATTACTATGTCTGGAACCGACCATGGCTCGTGTTACTGGGGAAACGGCCCCTGCCTTCACCTCTGCAGAGTTGGAGCGACAGGTGGATGGGGCCCTACTCCAGTACCGACTGCTGTATGGGCCTCCAGACCAACAGGTGAGTACACAGTGAGCACGATGCATGGGGCATGAATGCATGGAGTGCTGTGTGTGAAGGCCTCATGTGGGGGGGGTTAGTGGATGGGCCCTTGGCAGCGTACTGCATGTATGGTGGCCCATGTGTTTGCTAATGGGGATGGGAAGGGGCATGGTGGGCCATGAGTGTAACAGGCTGGACGGTCAAACTAATACTTTTCCTTGTGTCCATTTACCTGCAGGTCAGCGCCCATCAAAAGAAGGGTATATGGCGTGCCATCCCCAAGGACGTGCAACCCTGGGGGTCAACGGCAGGCGGAGCACCCACTGTCACAAACGTTGGGAGGACCTGAGACATTGGGCACGGAAGACGGCGGAGGCCCTGCTGGGGATGGCCTCCCAACAAGGAAGGGGTGCCCGTCAAACCCTGACCCCCCTGATGGCCCACATACTGGCGGTGGCCTATCGGGAGTTAGATGGGCACTTGGGGGCATCACAGCAGTCACAAGGTGGTGAGTACAGTGCCCTAATATACAACTTACTCCTGGGGGGGTGGTATCTGGGTGGGGGTGTGAGCCCCATGGGTGCCCCTAGCCCAGGCCTGGCATTGCAGAGTAGGTCCCATGTTGGGCAGGGTTCTGATGTGAAAGCACTCCAACCAAGCTAGTAGGCATCCACTACTGCGCAGGGGTCTGTGGGTCTCAGGTATGCTGCAATTGGCGTTAGGTATCCCTATCCATGGGCTGGTGACTAGCATTGTGACTGGTAGTGCACTGCCTAGTGCGTAGCTCTGCTCCCTGTGTGTGAGTGTGTTGTGTACACCAACGGTGGTGTTGTTGCCACCACTGACCAGGTGTATCCTTTGTCTCTTCCCCCCCCCTTTTTGTTTTGTCACCCTGTCTTTTTGTGCATTAGCATCATCTGGCGGAGGAGCAGAGGCACTGGCGATGGAGGGAGCTGCATCCCACAGGACCCAGGAGGATGAATCCACCGACGGTGAGGGAACCAGTGGGACGGAAGGTGAGGGGAGCACCACGGTGGAGACAGAAGGGGACAGTTCAGACACGGATACCTCCTCCGATGGGAGCTCCATGGTGGTGGCGGACACCACTGTGCCCACCCCAGCTACAGGTACTGCCGCCACCGCTGTACCAGCACTGCCCTCCCAGCAGCCCCTCAGCGAGTTTCCTGTGCCCTCTCACCCAGGAGGGTGGGCATCTCCTTTGCCCCAGGCACCTCAGGCCCTGCCTCACTTAGCCCTGCTACCCTGAGTGAGGAGGCTATTGAGCTCCTGAGATCCATCTCTGTTGGGCAGTCAACCATTGTGAATGCCATCCAGGGGCTGGCAGGCCAAATGCAACACACCAATGCATTTCTGGAGGGCATTCACACTGGCTTGGGGTCCCAACAGAGATCAATCCAGGCTCTGGCCTCCTCTCTGATGGCAGCCATTGTCCCTGTTTCCACCCTCCCTCCTGCAACTTCCTCTTCCCAATCCCATTTCCCTCAACCTCAACCTATCCAAAGCACACAGTCAGACGAGCATGCAAGAGTGGACATGGCAAAAACAAGCACCACACTTCGTCCCTCAGGCACTCACACAAACACCATTCAGAATTAGACATACCAACATCCACTGCCTCCACTGTGGCCCCCTCCTCCTCCTCGTCCACCTCCCTCCCAGTTGCGTCTTCACTCACACCTGCATGCACTACATCCTCATCCATTACCACCATCACCAGCACACCTATCAGTACACATCCCTCACTGCCAATCACCACCCCCCCATCCATGCACACGTCCCCTGTGTCCTCTCCCACTGTGTCTGTGCCCCCCTCCTCCCAAAGTACACAAACGCAAGCACTCAGACACCCAACAGCCATCCACCTTACAACAGCATCCAGCCCATACACCTGCACCCAAACACAGCAGAATGGCACCTCCTACCACCACTCCCTCTTCCTCCACTCCCAAATCATCTCCCTCTTCCCGCCTCAATGTCCCTAAGAAGCTTTTCCTCACCAACATTGACCTCTTCCCAAGCCCCCCCCCCGTCCCTCACGTCAGCCCAGGGTGGTCAAAACTCAACCAAGCACCTCAGCCACCCAGTCCATGGGCACAGGAGTGTTCCCAACTACTCCAGGTGGGAAAGGATCCCGGCGACCAGCCAGCCAGACCGACAGGGCAGTTCCAAGTGCGTCAAGGAAGGGCAAGGAGGCAGCCCCAGCTGCAGGAAGGAAGGGCAAGGAGGCAGCCCCAGCTGCAGGAAGGAAGGGCAAGGAGGCAGTACCAGCTGCAGGAAGGAGGGGCAAGGGGCCTGCAACAGC
Source organism: Pleurodeles waltl (assembly GCF_031143425.1). NCBI lineage: Eukaryota > Metazoa > Chordata > Amphibia > Caudata > Salamandridae > Pleurodeles > Pleurodeles waltl. The sequence goes on along the minus strand of NC_090446.1, from coordinate 545,909,751 downwards.
AGGCAGTAGAGACAAGGGGCCTGGTGCAGGGACTCAGTCGGACCCCCCACCACCAACCATGGTGGTGCAGTCGTCAGAGGCTGAAGGCGATGGGCTGGAGCCTCCCCCCCACTGCCAGCACCGCCACCAGCACCGCCACCAGCAGCAGCAGCCCCAGTGGGCAGCCGTCCGAGGCTGCTGGGGATGGGCTGGAGCCTTCCCCCACCACTGCCAGCACCGCCACCAGCAGCCCCAGTGGGCAGCCGTCCAAGTCTGCAGGGGATGGGCTGAAGCCTCTCCCCACCACTGCCAGCACCGCCACCAGCACCGCTACCAGCAGCAGCAGTCCCAGTGGGCAGCCCTCCGAGGCTACAGGGGATGGCCTGAAGCCTCCCCCCACCACTGCCAGTTCCACCATTAGCTACACCACTGCCACCACTGGCAGCTGTCACCGCCGGCGGAAAGTGTGTAGTCCTGCGTCCATGGGCTGTTGTGCACCCTGGCCCCTGCAAATCCTGTGGGTCTGACACCCTTGAGAGACTGTGACCTTGCAATCCCCAAGATCTGCATCACTGGGCACAATACCCCCTCCAGAACCAGTGGAAGAAGCCATCCACTCACCCTATCCTCCACAGGATGAAGATCACTGGGCACAATGCCCCCTCCAGAACCAGTGGAGAAGCCCTCCACTCACCCCATCCTACACAGGATGAAGATCACTGGGCACAATGCCCCCTCCAGAACCAGTGGAGAAGCTATCCACTCACCCCATCCTCCACAGGATAAAGATCACTGGGCACAATGCCCCCTCCAGAACCAGTGGAGAAGCCATGCACTTGAGAGACTGTGGCATATATCACTCCCCGGGATCAGGCACAGGGCTTGTTGCCCCCTCCAGAGCCAGTGGGCAGGCCACCCACTTAAGAGACTGTGGCCTTGCACTCCCCAGGAACAAGCAGTGGGCAAGTCACCGACTTGAGAGACTGCAGCCTTGCTCTCCCCAGGACCAAGCAGTGTCTAAGTCACCCATGTGAGAGAATGTGGCCTTGCACTCCCCAGGACCAAGCAGTGAGCAAGTCACCCACTTGACAGACTGTGGTCTTGCACTCCCTAGGACCAGGAAGTGGGCAAGTAGCCCACTTGAGAGACTGTGGCCTTGCACTCCCCAGGACCATGCACAGGGCATGTTTCCCCCTCCAGGACCAGTGGTGTTGTACCATCTTCTAGCTGAGGTGCCCCCCCATTCCCCATCCCACTGAGGTGCCTGGCTATTTTCGACCTGATGGCCATGCAGTGTTCTTTCCATTTGTTGCAGGAGTGAGGTGGGGCCTTGGACTTTGTGATGTGGTCCTGTGGCCCACGAACATTGAGGACTTGGCAGTGTCCCTACATTTGTAAATATGTATATACTTGTCGATTTGGATGCACGTATTTCTACTTTTTTATCTTATTACACTCACTTTAATCAATTCCTTTAGTCCTTGCATTATTCCTGAGGGTATGGGGTGAATAAGTAATGTTACTGCATGTGCTTGTGTGTATGGTGTTGAGGGTGGGGGTGTTGCGTGTTGCATGTGTGTGTCACTCTCTTTTCCTCCTCCCCTCCCCTGTGTGCTAGGCGTCTGTACTCACTGTGGTCGTCTTCGCCGGTGTTGGTGTTCGTAGTGGAGCAGAACGTAGAAGATCATGGGGGACACATGCAACCCAGGCTCTATTGCGGCGTGGTTCTTCCTTGAGCCTCCAGAGGTGAGTTGTTTCCCTTCTGTGCAGTGTTTCCACCAGGCTTTTGATGTCATTGGTACTGCCCCGGAAAAGGTCGTGGATTGGACCATCCTAATACGTGGGCGGAACATTGTCTTCCGCCTGGCTGTAGGCGGTTACCGCTGTGGTGCCTGTTGATTTCGCCCTGGCGGTCGGTGTGTTAAAGTGGCTGTCTGTCTTAGCGGTATCCGCCGTGGTCATAATTTCATAGTTATTACCGCCGGCCTGTGGCAGTATTACCGCCACTATATCACTGATCACCAGGGCTGTAACGAGGGCCTATGTGTCCCTAAAAAGCAGCTACCTTTCTTCTTTTTTGCTGCTAACAATTGAATCTCCTTATTTAAACCATAACCGATATAATGGGAACTTATTCTTATCCTCTTCTCCCAAATTTTCCTGGAACTCCTTTATTCTGTTAAATAGTTCCTGTAAACACAAACAATACATATTAAGGGTGGGATGTTTTTGAGAGGATAATATTAGCTTGAGTGTCATTAATCATGATTTGTTTCCCACCCCTGCTGTGGAAAATCAGAATTTTATGGCAAGGCACAGGGGTCAATATTACCTGGCATGTTTAAAGCCTTGCCACAACCTTTAGAGATGCACTTTCAGTAGGTTTAAAATATGACTTTTTAAAAAGTGAATATGTTGACCAATCAGCAGATGCAAGAATATTTGAAAGGCTACCACGAACAAAAACTGCTTTTGAAGCCATAGCCCACTTGCTGAATGCGCTCCTAAATTCGATACTTCTTTACCATTTTTTCCATAACCATTTTGACTCATCTTGCCAAAGTCGGACACAACACAGATTTATGCGGATACATAAATTAAATTTATAATTGAGTGTTTGTAGAATCTCTCAAACTCTCAGTCCTATTCTCATACTCTTTCAAGTATTTCACAACACACAATTTCCTATCTGCATCCAAACATGGAAAAAATACTGTTCTTGACATACATTTTGTTCTCTTTTTAATATTAAAACAAACTCCTTCTGGCACATAACTGATAGATGTCACCTCTAATGTCCTTATATCTCACACTCGTCTGAAAGACACCAAACAAAGAAGCATTGTAACTTTCAGTATTAAATCCTTTAATGTCAAAAATGAATTATCAGTCGAGGAAGTCAACTCTCTTAGAACTTCATCTACATCATATAACGATGTATATTTTGGACCTGGAGATACACTCACCGCACACTCCTTAACACTCTTTTTTCCACATCCAATTAGCCTACAGGCAATCCATTCACCTAAGCATGACCAACCGAAATAGCTGACCAACACAGATTTACCGAACTATAAGATTTCCCATCCAAGAACATTTCTGTCAAATAATTACCGCATTCAACACAGGAGTCAAAATGGGATCCAAATCCCTCTCAGAACACCAACTTACCCATATCTTCTATACCACCTTGTACGCCTTTGTTGTTCCTGGAGCCCAAAAGCATTTTATGAGTTTCAAAGCCTCTGATGATAACCCTGACATTTGCCAAATTCTCCTGAAATCATCCATACCATTGACCATTTTGTATCAAGCTCTGACACTCTTCTTCTGGATTCACCAACAACCTCGCACATCCTGTCAGAAGCATTGGATCATCCATTAGCAAGCTCATCACATCCAGAAACCATACTTGAGAGGGCCAAAACTGAGTTATCAACACCTATGCCTGCTCTATCCTCACTTTCATCAATACTTGTTGTATCATTGAGAATGGGAGACATGCATAGTTTCACCTTCGTCCCCACTCCTGCAGGAATACAACTACTACATCTGCCTCTGGATCAGGTTTCTAAGTACAAAATATTAGTAATTGGGCATTTAATATGTTTGCAAAGAGATCCATAAGAAATGCATGCCATTTCGCTTCAAAGGCCTTGAACACATTCCCGTGCAACATCTAGTCACTTGAATCACAAAGATTTCTTGAATTCCAATCTGTCACTGAGTTTTATATATATACTGAAAAAAACAAAGGTTATAGTTAGGGAGTAGAATTTAAAAAACATAGAAATTCACTTAACAAACTAAAGGTTACAGTTTTCTCATCAAGTATGTCACTACAAATGTTACAGTGAGATTATCAGTTGCGTTATAAAAGATGTCATGAGTTCCTAAAGAATTACAGATTGGCATGGAACTTTTATAGTAAAATATTCCTAATGTCCGTCTAACTTGATACCAAAGCTTGCAAGCTGCCTCCAGTTTCTTCAGCCTGACCTTTTTAAAGTACTTTGGGTGTCCAAACTTAAAAAGGAAATAGTCCCCTATCATGGGAATGCATTTCGTCATGGCTTTGAGGAGAGGGGTAAAGTGAGAATTGTCAATTAACAATCCTCTTATTTTCTTTAATTGGGAAGCAGCGCAATATTTATGAAAATCAGGACTTGCAACAGTCCCTACGTAATTTTCTCCATGCGATTCTCGCCCCTTAGGAAAACCACATGAAACTACTCAGCTTTCCTACAGCTTCTTAAACCACGCCAACATAAGTTCTAGCGTATTGCGTTAAAAATAAAAGTGAATTTCGGGACTATTGACATTTTCAGGATATTTGATCGTCCTAGAAAAGAGAGTGGAAGGCTTCCCCAAACCTTTAGTAACTTCCTGGTTGCTGTTGCTATTTTGTTGAAGTTGACCTGGGCTATTTTTTCTAAGTCATTCATCACCTGAACTCCCAAATACCTTATTTCCTTATATACAAGCAGGCTATTACAACAAGTGTTCCATTGTATAATTTCTGTTTTTTGCTGATTAGCGCAGTAGCCAGAGACCCTCCTCAAGTCTTCCACAGTACTCAGAATCATTGGGAGTGAGCCAGCCAGAATCTCTTGTTTACACCATTAGACGATCAGCATACAATACTATTTTCTTCTCCCACCCATTGCATTCAAAGGGGATGATGCATTGGTGTGCCCTGATATTATTTGCCAGAGGCTCATTGTATAAATTAAAATGCAAACATGAGAGAGAGCAACCCTGACAAGTCCCTATTTTAATGTTGATCTGCTCAGTGAGATTGACGTTCACCAATATGTTTGCAACTGGATTTTTATATAAGGATCCAATAGCTTTTGAAATTACATCACCCAGATCATGTTGCTTAATCACACATTCAAAAAGGGCCAGCTTATCTTGTCAAAGGCTTTAGCTGCATCAAAGGTGAACACTGTCAATCAGAGTTTGTCTTTAATGGCCAGATCTATAGCTCCAATCAGGTCATGCGCCAATTCATAGAGTTGCCTCCCTTTAACAAAACTCTTTTCATCTTCATGTATTTAGTCCAATCACCTCCTCCACTCGCTTTGCTAATATCTGGGCACAGATCGTATAGTCTGCATTTAGAAGGAGATCAGCCTATATGACTCACATAACTTGTGATCCTTATTTGGTTTTTAAAATTAAACTGATGATGGTCTTGTCTCAGGAATGTGGTGCATCTTGTCTTTTTTGAAAAGGCCTCATTTAATACTTCTACCAAGACAGGGACCAACTCTTCTTCCAATGTGATATATAGATCATTTGGTAAGCAATCAAGGCTGGCTGCCTTCCCTCTTTTTAATTTCCTGATTGTATTTGATACCTCTTTGATACTAGTCTCTGCATTCAAGCCTTCCCTTATTTCCTCTTGTATAGCCGGGATTGCTTTGGTAAAGATAGTTCCTGATCTGCCCAGTCGCCACAACTAAATCTTCTGTATACAATTTTTGAAAAAAATGGGTGGAGGCATGTTCTAGTTCCCAACCATCTGTGAATATACTACCAGTTTCTTCATTCTGAATGGCATTAATGATGTTTCTAGTCACCTCTACCTTTGTTTTCCAAGCTAATAACTTGCCACACCATACTCATAATAGGACAGCTTACTTGTTTCCCATTTTTTCCTGATTATTGCTTCTAGCTGATATGCGAGATCGGCCCTTACACCCTTTATCTGTTTCTTTATTTCTGCCAAATCTTGAGCATTAACAGTTGTCATTCTTCCCCAGTAGCCTCTGTATTGTAGGTTCAAGATTCCTTATCTTTTTTATGCTTCAATGCATTGATATAAGGCTAAGCTAATTAGTCTGTCTGTAATAAAAGCCTAAGAGGTATCCCATACAAAATACGTGGGGGACGAACCGTTTTTTAACTGGAAGAAATCTTTTATCTCTTGCTTACCTGATGGTCTAAGAAAAGTATTGGGTTTACCGTCCGTCTTGGGGAGGCATGGGATTTATCCATACTAAGCTGTAAACTAACTGCTGAGTGATCAGACAGATGTTCTGGAAGGTGTTCCACTTTTTAAATATTTCTGCTTAATTTTATGTCTACTAAAAAGAAATCAGTTGTAGGCTAATGTCCATATTTTTAGTGTGGAAAGTAAACCTTTGACTATTTTCTCGCTTTAACCTCCAGAAATCAACAAGGCCTATATCTTCCATTATTTGCCCTACTAAGGCTCTCATTTTAGGTGAGTTAGCTGTGGTTCTTGTGGTGGATTTATCTAGGACAGGATCTACTAATACATTAAAATCTCCTCCTAATATTATCAGAAGTTTGATCTCTAGTAGTTGATTGTATAGGGCTTGCAGTGGAGTGGAATCATCTGTATTTGGCCCATAATAGCCCGCAAATGCATCCCACAAGCCATGAATATTTGCCTTAATAATCAGCCATCTTCCTTTTGGGGCTATTATGAGCTCTCCCATTGTGAACTTAATGGAGTTCTTTAATAGAATTGCCACCCCCTTAACACAACCTGTCTGGTTAGAGCAGACATAATGGCCTACCCATTTTTCTTTCCTTATTATATCCTTCCACTCTGCTCTTAATAGGTAAGTTTCCTGGAGAAATATCACTTCATCATCCCAAATGTTTCCAAGATAAGCTGACAACCCCTCTGATGGAAGGGGGAATAAACAAATAGGGTCAAATACTAGAGGGCAGCTCATTGCTACACTGATTGTCCCTATCAGAAATTACAGAGGGTGCCTTATCTAAATTACAGTACTTTCAGCTTGCAAACTGGGTAAGGGGATTAGATAAAGACAGGGAAGAAAACAGCGTCTGGGAGGAGAAATTGTAAGGACGACAGCCCTAGCATAAAGTGGTTATGATGTGGTACTGGAGGCTAGTATATGGCGTAGAAGAAGTTTTTAACCTGCTATCAGAGACCTGGAGAAGGGACCTGCCGTTGCTAGATGTCAAAAACTTCTGGAAAGTACTGATGTGTACGCTTTGGTTGTCAACTAAATTTGCATCTCAGAAAAAAGCATTTACTTACATTACACAGGTCATAATGGATGCCGAAAAAATTGGTGATTCTGGGAGGACCAGAGGCGAAGAAGGGCCTCAGCTGTAGCGAGGAAAAGGCAGATGATGTCTATATATTTTGCCAGTTCTCCAAGATCCAGATCTATTGGCAATAAGTGAGTAAGGTGCTCTGGGGGGTTATGGGTCCAGAAGTTAAAGAAAACCTGGCACTGGTAGTCTTTGGGGCCACAAATAAAACTATATAAGAAACAATAACGTATACTTTTTTATTAATATTATTGGCACATTGAGAAATATGTTTGAAGTGTGTGCTCCCCTTTTCACCAACATTATGGGAATGGTTAGCTTCAGTTCATAGGATTAACAGCTTAGGCCGTATTGGTCCCCAAACAAAGAGGACTAGGTTTTGGGAAGTATAGGAAAATTGGTATAAATTGAGGTAGAGCTATAAAGGAGTCAAACCTTTTGGACCATGGGAAGAGCATTTTCAATGGCAATGTATTTAAGTGGCCAAACCTGCTAGGGGGAGATTCTCAGAGGAAAGTATGAAGAATTATCATGTTACAGGCTTTGTTGGTAGGTTTGTAAACTATTTTGGGAGAGTGGCAGGATCTTTGCCTCCCATTCCACTTTCCTTGGGTGAGGGGTGGAGGCGATGAACTAGGTCTCTCCACATTGAGCTCCCTTAGCTTTTTGATAGTACAAATGAGAACAAAAAAATATATATATAAAAAAGATGTCAGGGGTGCTGTAATATCTGGGGTAAATAGTAGTGCATGGTGAGGGCACGACTTAGGGCATGAGTTATAGTTACTTGAAATAACTATAACAGCTGAATTTCTTGGTTATGTACTTTTAAAATGTGAGCCTAACTATGACGTTCCTGTAACGTTTGTTTTTTTAAGTGAATTTTTATGTTTTTTTAACTCTATTTCCTAACCATAACGTTCCCGCACCTTTGTTTTTTTCAGTGAATTTGTATGTTTTTTTAGCATATAGCAATTTTAATTACTATACGTTAATTGAACCACTGCCAGCCATGCCTGATGGGGGTTGGCCGTAGGGCTTGGCCTACAGCCAACTCCCCATAACCACCCAACCCAGGCCATGCGCGGCCTTTGGCCGTGCATGGCCGGAGTTGGCCACAATACAGGGGAGCCTCATACCGTCATCTTTGCGCCCAGAGGCACTTAAAAGGAACGCCACTGTCCCGCTGTATGGGACACTTGTGATCAGGCTGGGGACCCTAAACTCTATTGCCAAGCAGCCCGTGCGGCAGGGGAGCCACATACCATCATCTTTGCACCCAGAGGTGCCTAAAAGGAACTCCAGGGTCCCGCTGTGTGGGTCACTTGTGATCGGGCCAGGGCGCCTTAAACACCTCTGCCCAGCAGTCGGTGCAGCAGAGGAGCCACAAACAGTCATCTTTGCACCCTGAGGTGTTTAAAAGGAACTCTGTGTCATGCTGTGCAAGACACTTGTGATCAGGCCTGAGGGCCCTAAACTCCATTGGCCAGTAGCCCATGCGGCAGGGGAGCCACATCCCTTCCTCTTTGCACCCAGAGGCGTTTAAAAGGAACTCTGCTGTCCCACTGCGCGTGACACTGGTGATTGGGCCAGGGGGCTTTAACCTCCCTTGCCCAGCAGCCCGTGTGGCAGGGGAGCGGCATACCATCTTCTTTGCACCCGAAGGTGCTTAAAAGGAACTCCATGGTCACACTGCACGGGACACTTGTGACTGGCCGGGTGCCCTAAACTTCACTGCCCATCAGCCCGTGCGGCAGGGGAGACCCATATCATCATCTTTGCGCCCGGAGGTGTTTAGAAGGAACTCCATGGTCCCACTGCACAGGACACTTGTGATCGGGCCGGGGGGGCCCTAAACCCCATTGTCCAGCAGTCCATGCAGCAGGGGAGCTGCATTCCATCATCTTTGCACCCGGAGACACTTAAAAGGAACTCCGTGGTCCCGCTGCACCCAAGACTGGGCCTGTCTTCCCCTGTCATCGTCTGTAGGAGGCTGGGCCACCCCCCTTTCAAGTATGTTGTGATAATGTTGTGGCGTATTGGTTTGCTGCCCCCTTAATATTTAGCCTGCTTGTTTTATTTTCTCTAATAACAAATAATGGGCAAGGGGAAGGCTTTGGGTGGTGCTCTGCCTACCAGTGGCACAAAAAAGTCTAGAAAACCTGCCAATGGCGATAATGCATGACTTCACAAATGCAGTGCGAATAGCACCCTAAAGAACATTGATTGTTTGATCAAAGAGATGGAGGCTATTCTTAGTAACAATAGGTCTGCAGCTATCAATGCTAGTGGGCCCTGTGCAAATAAAATACCTGAAATATTCAATAAATCTGTGCCGATAGAGAAGAAAAGGAAGGAAGTTTAGTCTTTTATTTCATAGATGGAGAAAACTACTAGTAACCCCCCAAACCCCTTGGGGCCCCTAGGATCATCTAAAGGAAGTTCTCCTTCATAATAATGGAAGTACTGCAAATTACATTGAGCCACACAGGTATCCTGTTAGTCCAGAGGTCATTGTAGCACCAACCATTCCATGCTTTAATAGGTTTGGGCCACTGGAGGTGGAGAAGGACAATGCGGGGGAAATTGTTTTAAAATCAGAAAAAATATCAACCCTGCGTGAGAATCTGACCACCAGAGTCCCTGATAACAGTCAGCAGAGGGCTCTTCTAAGTCTTGATTTGTTGTCATTGCATCAAAAGATGGACGATATTAAAAGTTTAATGCATTTACTTTTGGGGAAAACAACTGAGAAGCGGGGTCCAATTTTGAGGTGCAAGTGCTCCTGTTCATTGGGGCCAATGACTTACCCTAATACTAGCAGTGGGGGTATATCCCCCACTATTTTAAAGGAGCCTCAGGTCTTCTCTCGGGCAGGGACTACTACTTCTAGTAAGACCATTGGTCCGTGCAGCTTGGCTGCCGATAGTGCCACCGAGAGTAGGAACCAATGACCCAAGTCTAAAGTGCCTCGATTGCAATCTCAAGAAGTTGACCAATCTGGGGTGTTTAACCCTGGACAACAACTCACTACCTTTCCACCTGGGGCCCATTCATGGATGTGTGAATCATTTGACAATCGGACCTCGCGAGGCTCTGGGTAGAGCATCAGAATATCAACCTTGCATGAATGGAAATGGGTCCTTAGGCTTTAATTTACAATTGCGAAATGCAGGAAGCGCTGCAAGAATTCTTCATGCTGTCAAGGTATCTAAATTACCATTGGGGTCCTTTGAAAATAAGACTCCTTGATTAATAAGATTATACATTGGGTGAGGTTAAAGGGAAATTGCTTCTCTGTAATGAGATTAGAAATTGAGACTGCAACAAAAATTGTATGGAAGGGTCTGATTGTGACTTCATTTCTTTGCTACTGAAGGACAAGTTGTTAGTTAACAACCTTATTGATTTTGAATTGCGTACCCACAATCTTAGGCCCGCACAAACCTCTGATATAAGACCGAAAATATTGCAACCCCATGCTGTTTTTTTTGCAAATTCTGGGGGGTATCATGTCTTTGATGTACCTTATGCTCACATTTTAGCTGAGGAATCAAAGAACTCTAATGTGAGTTCCATTTGAAATGAAATTGATTGACTATCTACTGTAAGCGGTCCATTATGCACTGAAGGGATATCAGTGACTGGAAGCCTTGGCATCAACTGAGCCCCTGATTATGGAAATTGTGGAGGGTAATCAAATGTCTTACTATGGGGGTCTCAGGGAAATGTTTGGCCTATAATACTTTAGATGGGGCGCAGTCAGTTTTTTCTCCGCAAAGTGTTCCCAGCAAAGAAGATAGCTGCTCCAAGCCGTCTAAGTTATCTATCATTTCCTGGAATTTGGCTGGTGTGAATAATACATTACTGGACCATGAGTGTGTCTCTTATGTTAGTTGCCATGATATTTGTTTGTTCCAGGAGACTTGGGCCACTGACCTGGTGTTTGTGGAAGATTTTCTAACATCTAGTGTTGAGGCCCAACCTACTGGGAGTAGTGGTCAGGCTAAGGGTGGATTACTCATTTTGTGAAGTAATAAGCTACACTGTTCTCATTTGTCAGTAATCACAAATTCTCCTGATAGGTTAAGTGTCCAGCTTACCTTCCTTCTGAGTTTTATGATGAGGTGGATCACAGTGTATGCTACATCTGTTACATCCGGACCGGAGTCCTTGACACTTGTGCAGCTGGAAGGGCTTGTACAATCCACTCAGCATCACGTCAGCATCTTAGCAGCAGGTGACTGTAATTGCTCCTTTGAACACTCAATACATAGTAGTGATCTAACAGATCCAGAGGATTAATTTTTGGCCATTTCTCAGTTACTGGGGAGATCGAGCATTCACGTTCTCATGTTGCCCTCCAGTGGATCGGGTTTTGTGTGGGATGAGGGCTTAGACTCTGTAATGGCCGTACTTGCTCAGATTTGGGTAGAGCTCCAACTTTAAAGCAAGGCCAATATACTAGCATCATTGATTACATACTTATAGATGTCAGGTTGTTGCCACTGTTAGATGATATGAGGGTAGACATCCACCATGATAGGATCACAAATCTTTACTTCTTACTTTATTTGGAGAGGCGTTTCAAAGTTTGGATAATATATTTAGCACTGAAGTACCTGAGCCCATTTTAGCTAATAATCATCATCAAGTCTTATGACCAAAAGTAATGTCCGACCTGTACCTGCATAAGGGGATTTACGATCTGTTTGTGGTGGCCCTATCTAAATATGAAAATTATAATGTTGAGGATATTCCGATTCTAACTATTCATGAGACACTTTTTTCTAAACTTCAGGACATTTTTTATAAAAAGGTACCTTCCAAGCAGTTGGTTTCAACCAATAAAAAGAAATGGTATAATACTGAACGCTCAGAGGCAAAACTGGGAGGATGCTATTTGGCAGGATCCATTGGAGGCAATGAAGTCAAATGATAATGGGTCCTTTTGGAAGATTCTTTATTAAGGGAATTGTGATAACGCAGGATCTTATAACTGCCATATTCAACCAGAGAGCTGTGTTAGCCACTTTACTAATTTATATGATCCACCTAGTGCTAAATCTAGTGCTGATATTTGTTTAGCATTGTTGCCCCCAGCCAAACCTTGTAATGATGATGTTATGAAAGGTATGGACAGCACACAGGACCCAATAATGTTTCATTATGGGAAACTAGCATAGCCATAGCATCATTAAAATCAGCTAAAGAACCTAGCCCTGATAACATTCCTAGAGATCTGTTTAAATCTGAGCCACTAATCTGGGCCCATTATATTAATATGTTATCTAATGTGAAAGCTGCTGGTGGCTCTATTACTAGCTCTTGAGAAGGGCTGAGATAATACCTGTTTATAAAAATGGGGACCCAAGTATCCCCTCGAACTATAGGCCAATCAGCCTTATCGACAACCTGCAAAATGTCTTTGCTAGACAGATTCTCAGTGGGCTGTTGCTATAAGTGGAGTCAAATTGTCTGGTGTCTTCTTTTCAAAATGGCTTTAGGCCTAAGACTAGCACACCCAATCAGGTATTTCACTTGGCTCTCCCTTATTGAAAGTATGTATTCCCTGCCAAACAGAAATTGTATGTGGCCTTTGTTGATCTGTGAGCCGCATTTGACCTAGTCCCTAAGGAAAAATTGTTTAAGGTCTTATGCAGCATGGATATAACCAGGAATCTGGCCCATTTTATAGCCCAGCTGCACAAGGACACTCACGTGCATGTCAGATTGGGCAGTGAAAGAGAGCTCACTGATTATATTCCGATTCAGTGAGGCATCTGTTAAGGATGCGTGCTGGCACCTTCTTTGTTTTTACCATACATAAACGAGATAGTCCAACTGTTGTCTTTATGCCAGAAAGATGCACAAACTTTAAATAATCAAAATATTCTCATACTGCTTTTTGCTGATGAGTCTCTTTTGATTTCTAAGACACCAACTGGACTCCAGATTCTTATAGACAGATTCCTATTGTTTTGTAAGGCAAGAGATTTGGATTTGAATGTTTCTAAAACCAAGCTTATGGTGTTAAGTCCAGAGTGAGCCAAAAGCTGTAAGAAACAGTAAATAATGTGCCCCTGGAAAGAGTGCATTCAATAGATTATCTTGTAGTGTAGCCATTTTTAATATAGCTTCATGCACGTTAGTTTAACATACTAGGCCGCTGTACACTTTGCCCTAGATACATTTTATTCAGCCTCGCACTGTTATTTTACAATAACCAGTTTTACGGTCTTGTTTTAATTTCCTCCTATCACACTGTTTAGCTTAGTTCAGCACTGTGTTCTCAAATAATGCATTCTTGATCGCCCTGTGCTTCAGTCAAGGCTACAGTCTGGTACATTGCCGGTAAACGTGGTAGAAGTTTAGGGGGTCATTACAACCCTGGCGGACGGTGTTAAAGACGCGGTAATACCGCAAACAGTCAGACGGACAAAAAAAGGGAATTATGACCCTGGCGGAAACCGCCAACAAAGACAGACACTTTAACACTTCGTCCACCACGGCGGTACAGACAAGCAGCGCGGCGGTCACCGCCAACAGACAGGCGGGAGACAATGTACCGCCCACAGTATCACAACAGGCCAATCCGCCACCTTTTCCGGGGCGGATTCACCGTGGATAAAAACACGGCGGAAACAGCTTTTGCTATGGGAAAACGCTCACCTTCTACACATCCCACGAGGAACGACGACTCCGTAGACCCGGAACTCCATATAATACCTGCCCTTGTCTTTCTGCTCCTTCACGACCAACAGCGACGTAGGCGCAGAAGATACCGGTGAGTACAGCACCTACGACACGGGGGAGGGGGGAGGCAAAAGTTAGGGGGACACCCACCAAACACCCCCACCCTCGCATATTACAACATACACACCAATGCAGTCACAAACATCACAGTAACAACCCACAATTCCCCCGGAAGAATGCAAAGACAATGCGAATTTCGGTCAAACTTTGTAATGTGCCAATATACATGTCATACTAAAAATAAACAAATATATGTATTCTAAAATCACTCTTATTTACATATATACAATCCGAGAAGTAGTGCAGATATGTACACAACAATGTCCGTGCACAAACAGTCCAAAAAATGCATGGGCGAGGCCCACAATAGATACCTGACCAAAATCGGAGAGAACACTGCCGGGGCATCAGATAGAAACACTACAGGCACCTCAGGGGGAAGGGAAGGGGGGGCACCTCAGCCACATAAACGCAAAGCCAGATCCACGACGGGGCTCCATGCCCATTGATGTATCCTGGGGAGTGCAAAGCCACAGTCTCTCAAGTCTCTACAGTGGGTGGGTTGCCCACTGTCACATCCTGGGGAGTGCAAAGCCACAGTCTCTCAAGTCTCTACAGTGGGTGGGTTTCCCACTGTCACATCCTGGGGAGTGCAAAGCCACAGTCTCTCAAGTCTCTACAGTGGGTGGGTTGCCCACTGTCACATCCTGGGGAGTGCAAAGCCACAGTCTCTCAAGTCTATACAGTGGGTGGGTTTCCCACTGTTCAATCCTGGGGAGTGCAAAGCCACAGTCTCTCAAGTCTATACAGTGGGTGGGTTTCCCACTGTTCAATCCTGGGGAGTGCAAAGCCACAGTCTCTCAAGTCTATACAGTGGGTGGGTTGCCCACTGTCACATCCTGGGGAGTGCAAAGCCACAGTCTTTCAAGTCTCTACAGTGGGTGGGTTTCCCACTGTTCAATCCTGGGGAGTGCAAAGCCACAGTCTCTCAAGTTGATTCAGGTCCATACTGGTACTGGGGGTGACTGGTGCCCAGACTGGATGAGTCTCCCCGTGAATGGTAGTGTCCTGTCACTGTCCCAGCTGCACATGGGATAAGGATGCCTGATGTGGTGGGCCATTCATTCCTACCCGGTGCATTGCCCTCTTCAGCGGTGCTTTGACATGGCGGCCTTTGCCCTCATCAGCGGTGCTTTGACATGGCGGTCTTTGCCCTCTTCAGCGGTGCTATGACATGGTGGTCTTTGCCCTCTTCAGCGGTGCTATGACATGGCGGTCTTTGCCCTCTTCAGCGGTGCTTTGACATGGCGGTCTTTGCCCTCTTCAGCGGTGCTATGACATGGCGGTCTTTGCCCTCTTCAGCGGTGCTTTGACATGGCGGTTCTGATACGGACATTGGTGTGTGGCATGACGATTTCCACACTGGACATTGGTGTGTGGCATGACGATTTCCACACTGGGCATTGATGTGTGGCATGACGATCTCCATACTGGACATTGGTGTGTGGCATGACAATTTCCACACTGGACATTGGTGTGTGGCATGACGATCTCCACACTGGACATTGGTGTGTGGCATGACGTTCCATCATTGCCCAGCGGGGCTGTGGCATCCTGGCCCCGCCTGGGCTGTGACTCCGGCGGTGCTCTCTGGACCAGTGACGATACTTGTGCCCTCCTGGGCTGTGACTCTGGCGGTGGTCTCTGGACCAGTTACGATACTTGAGCCCTCCTGGGCTGTGACTCTGGCGGTGGTCTCTGGACCAGTTACGATACTTGTGCCCTCCTGGGCTGTGACTCTGGCGGTGGTCTCTGGACCAGTTACGATACTTGAGCCCTCCTGGGCTGTGACTCTGGCGGTGGTCTCTCGACCAGTTACGATACTTGTGCCCTCCTGGACTGTGACTCTGGCGGTGGTCTCTGGACCAGTTACGATACTTGAGCCCTGCTGGGCTGTGACTCTGGCGGTGGTCTCTGGACCAGTTACGATACTTGTGCCTCCTGGGCTGTGACTCTGGCGGTAGTCTCTGGACCAGTTACGATACTTGTGCCCTCCTGGGCTGTGACTCTGGCGGTGGTCTCTGGACCAGTGACGACGGTGCTGGCGGTTGTGTCTGGACCGCCGGAAATGATGGCGCACTTCTCCGCCGTGACACTCACAACAGGCTGGGCAGACTTCCTCTGGACCTTCCCCACCTTTTATGGAGTTACAGCTGACTCACCAATCGCCCTCGATCCCATTTCACTTGTTGTCCCACCAGGAGTCTTGACACGGTCCCGTCGTCCACTCTCCAATTTCGGAGCCTTTACAGGGGGTGGGCTGCCAGTGCCTTGGCTCCGGGTCCTACTGCCTGCCCTGGTGGACAGTGCACTCCAAAAACCTTGAACAGGCACCACTGTCCTGGAGGCTTTTTGGCTGAGGCGCTACGACGGGACTGATGAATTGGAGGGGGGGGGGCAAAAAGGTCAATTTGACAGAGGGACAGTTTCTGACGAACACTGGGATGGGTAGCTGGAGGGGGTCTGGGAGTGGAGGAAGAGGAGGTGGTTGTAGGAGGTGTCACTTTAGCTGTTTTGGGTGCAGGTGCAGTTACCGGAGGCTGTCGTGAGGTGGATGGATGTTGGGTGAGTGATTGCCGGCGTTTGGGTACTTTGGGAGGGGGCGTCACAGACACACTGGGAGAGGACACAGGGGACGTGTAAATGGGAGTGGAGGTGGTGAGTGCAGGTGAGCGGCGTGTGGTGCTGGGTGTCCTGGTGCGAGTCCTAGTGCCTGTAGATGTGGTGCACGCAGGTGTGTGTGTAGACGAGACTGGGAGGGAGGAGGGAGAAGAGGAGGAGGGGGACACAGTGGAGACAGTGGATGTTGCTGTGTCTGTATGGGTGTGATGCTTGTGTGAGTGCTTGTGGTGTGTGTGGTGCCTATGTTTGCTTGAGCTACTTGTGTGTTTTGAATTGCATGCTGGTCTGTAGGTGTGCTTGGGATGGGCTGGGATACAGGGGATTGGGTCTGGGTGGAGGAAGTTGGAGGGGGGAGGCTGGACACAGGGACAATTGCTGCCATCAGTGCTGAGGCCAGAGATTGCAGGGTTCGCTGAAGGGCAGCCTGACCAGAATGAATGCCCTCCAGGAATGCATTACCGTGTTGTAACTCCCTTTCTACACCCTGGATGGCATTCACAATGGTAGACTGCCCAACAGTGAGTGACCTGAGGAGGTCAATGGCCTCCTCACTGAGGGCAGCAGGGGTGACTGGGGCAGGGCCTGAGGTGCCTGAGGTGAAGGTGATGCCCACCCTCCTGGCTGAGCGGGCACGGGGGAACGCTGAGGGGCTGCTGGGAGGGCGGTGCTGGTAGGGGGGTTGGCGGCTGTACCTGTAGAAGTGGGGCGCACAGATGGTGCCGCCACCACAGGGGACCTCACATCGGTGGACGAGTCTGTGTCGCTGGTTGGTGATCCGGTGGCCGACGTGAATCTCCCCTCGCCCACCGTCCCACTGGTGTATTCAGAGTCTGTGGTGTGGCCCTCCATGGCCATGTGGGATGCAGCTCCCTCGTGCTCCGGTGCCACTGTACCTCCGCCTGTTGATGCTGATGTACAAAAGGACAGGGAGAGCAGGAAAAGGGGGGGAGACAGAAGAAAGAGAGTTTTAGTGCATGGCATACCGCTACCGCTACCGTTGGCGGACAAGACAGACGCAGCAGCCCCATGCACAACGCCGCGCTCCTGCCCTCTGCACATGCAATTTCATGGATATGGCCTACATGACAATGCTGGAAATCTGCGCACATGGATGCCACAGGGGCAACTATACCTCAACTTGCTAGTTTTCTGAGGTGGGGTAGAGTGCCACATGGCCTACATTACGGAGGGGCCTTGCCTAACTAACTCGCCCTGGCCTACGGACACCCACAGCCCACCTCCCCCACCCAGACACCTCCACTGCACGCAAAGTCTGCAGAATGAGTTTGTACTCACCCCCTTGTGTCTGCTGTGATGTCCTTAAGTGCCCATCCAACTCCGGGTAGGCCACCGCCAGGATCCGGAACATCAGGGGGGTCATGGTACGACGGGCACCCCTCCCACGTTGGGAGGCCATCCCCAGCTGAGCCTCCGCCGTCTTCTAGCTGCAGCGGCGAATGTCCACCCATCTCTTCTGGCAGTGGGTGCCCCGTCTCTGGTGGGCCCCCAGGGTCCGGACGTCCTTGGCGATGGCACGCCAAATGTCCCTCTTCTGGTGGGCGCTGACCTACATGACATGCACAAGTGAAGAGGAACAGTCATTACCAATTGCACCATCAATGTGTGTGGCCCCCTCCATACTCTGACCATGTGGCCCATTTATTCCCATGCTTTACTGTAGTATGACTTCTGCCCCCTTCCCTCTTCCACCCATCCCTCTCCACCCAGGCCTAGCCCCTACAACGTGCTCCCTGTGTACTAACCTGTTGGTCTGGAGGACCGTAGAGTAGCGTGTACTGGGGGAGGACCCCATCCACAAGTTTCTCCAACTCCTCCGATGTGAAGGCAGGGGCCCTTTCCCCAGACGCAGCAGTCATCGTCGCTTCCAGACCGAGGTCACAGCAGCACTAGCAGTGTAGGTCCTCTCCTGTCGTAGGTCAGGTATCTAGTGATTGAAGAGATAGAAAATGGCGGTGACGTCCGCGGCGGGGCGCATCATCACCGCCGGCGCACCTGTTCATTGGCTCCTGGGAGCCACGCTGTTACCCCACAATCCCATTGTCCCACTTTAGAGGTCAGGCAGCCGCCATTTCAGGTGCCCACATGGATTCATTTTCAACTGCGTCACACATACTGAGGCCTACACTCAACACACATACAGGAAGGGTTTATTGTCTGGTGTAGTCTTGTGTGTGACTGTGGGTACATACCTGGAAGAATAGTGACTGTTTCTTCGCTGTTGTCCTTCGTAGGCACCGTCAGCTGGGACATATGAGAAGATGGCGGAATCCGCTGGTGTACCAACCGCTGGTGGACCTGTTGACAATGGAGGAGCGACATTTAATTGTGACCTACAGGTTTGACCGTGCCACAATCCAGGAACTGTGTACCCAGTTGGAGCCAGACCTGATTTCACCAATCCGCCATCCGACTGGAATCCCTCCTGACGTGCAGGTGCTGTCAGTGCTCCATTTCCTTGCAAGTGGGTCATTTCAAACAACAGTGGGCATGGCATCAGGGATGTCCCAGCCTATGTTTTCCAACGTCTTGTCCAGAGTGTTGTCTGCCCTGCTGAAACACGTAAGGAGATACATCATTTTCCCTGAGGTGGAGGATTTGCCTACAGTGAAAGGTGACTTCTATGCCCTTGGACATATCCCCAACGTCATAGGTGCCATTGATGGGACCCATGTAGCTCTGGTCCCCCCCGCAGGAGTGAACAGGTGTACAGGAACCAGAAGAGTTATCATTCGATGAATGTCCAGATGGTGTGTTTGGCAGACCAGTACATCTCCCAGGTAAATGCTATGTTCCCTGGCTCAGTGCATGACGCCTACATCCTGCACAATAGCAGCATCCCTGATATTATGGGTGAACTCCAGAGGCACCGTGTATGGCTATTGGGGGACTCTGGTTACCCCAACCTTTCCTGGCTATTGACCCCAGTGAGGAATCCCAGGACCAGGGCAGAGGAACTGTACAATGAGGCCCATGGGCGGACTAGGAGGGTTATCGAGCACACCTTCGGCCTTCTTAAGGCCAGGTTCAGGTGCCTTTTCTGCAGGAGGATGATCCAGATGACGGTGTTGTAGCAGCTGTGGAGCCTGTGGACAGTGATGAGGATGAAGCTGAGGAAGACGAAAACGACAACAGGGAGTCAGTCATACAGCAATATTTCCAGTGACACACAGGTGAGAACTTTTTCTTTTTTACCATTACATTCAATTTCACACATCTACCTCTATCCTGTACCTCAATTTCACTCACTATTTGTTAACTGAGTTGTCCCCTTCCATTTCAGTTCCACAAATGTGGTAACCTACGTGTCAACTGTTTGCATCCTAGAAGGGCTTGTGATGTGTGACATAGGTATGTTAGCCTTCCAATGGGTAACCCATTATGCAACTGTAATTGATTATACAGATTTACAAATCATAGACTGACTCCATTTTTTTAGGTGTTTCAAGGGTGTTTATTTAAGTGCACAAAAATGAAGGGGGGTTGTAAAATGGTGATGGGTGATGGTGGAGGAATGTCCATGGCAGAGTCCAGTCTATTAGTCTCACAGGTATATTGCACATCTGGGCATTGGAAGTGGAGCTGGGGCAGTTCCGATTTGGGCAGGGTAACAAAGTGGGACAGTGGGAGGACTATCAGGGTGGTTTTATTTCCTGGCGGGGGTCTTGCCATCTTGCTCTGTCCTGCTCCTGGATCTCAGGGCTCGCTTGCGTGGTGGTTGTCCGTCTGCAGGGGGTGGGGTGCTGGTCCTGTGGCGGGACATCCTGTCCACTAGCGCCGGCGGAGGTGGTGGGCAGTTCGTCGCCCTGGCTAGTGTCAGGGGCCCCTTGGAGTGCCACGGTGTCCCTCAAGGTCTTTTGAATGTCCGTCAGCACCCCTACGATGGTGCCCAGGGCGGAGCCAATGGTCCTGAGCTCCTCCCTGAACCCCAAATATTGTTCCTCCTGCAGATGCAGGGTCTCCTGCAACTTGTCCAGGACCGTGGCCATCGTCTCCTGGGAGTGGTGGTATGCTCCCATGATGGAGGAGAGGGCCTCGTTGAGAGTGGGTTCCCTTGGCCTGTCTTCCCTCTGTCGCACAGCAGCCCTCCCAGTTCCCCTATGTTCCTGGGCCTCCGTCCCCTGGACCGTGTGCCCACTACCACTGCCCCCAGGTCCCTGTTGTTGTTGGGGTGGTGGGTTACCCTGGGTGCCCTGTAGTGGTGGACACACACCTGATTGACCTGTCCTGGGTAGGGAGGTTTGGGCCCGCTGGGTGGGTGCTGTGCTGGTGTTACCAGAGGGTGGAAGCTCGGTGTTGGGCTGTGGCTGGGCAAGGGGAACCGACTGTCCCGAGGCCCACGATGGTCCGGGCTGGCCATCAAGATCCAGTGGGGCACAGCTGCTATCGTCACTGTGGGCCTCTTCTGGGGGTGGAGTGGTGTTGTCTGGACGCTCTGGTGTGGTGACGTTCCTTCGGGTTCCTGCAGGGGTATAAGTACATGATTATTGCATGTGTGTGTTTCATGGTGTGCAATGGTTCGGTGTGCGTGAACCCCAGTGCAGGCATTCCTGTGGGGGGGCTTGTGTGCTGATGGTTGGGGGGTGTTCTGGGTCTGTGCAGTGGGCATGCTTTGGTGATGGGTGTCGATGCTTAGTTATGTCATGCAGGGCTTGGGTTTGGGATGGGTGGTTGGTGTAATGGGTAGATAGGTGAGGATTTGGGGTGATAGGGGAGGGTGTGATGGTGGGGGGGTGTGATATCATGCAGGGTGGGGGTTATGATAGTTAAGATTTGACTTACCAGTGTCCGTTCCTCCAACGACTCCCCCGAGGCCCTCAGGATGCAAGATGGACAAGACTTGCTCCTCCTATGTTGTTAGTTGAGGGGGAGGAGGTGGTGGTCCGCCGCCAGTCTGCTGTACCGCGATGTGGTGCCTGGATACCGTTGAACGCACCTTCCTCTATAGGTCGTTCCACCTCTTCCTGATGTCCTCCCTATTTCTTGGGTGCTGCCCCACAGCGTTGACCCTGTCCACTATTCTTTGCCATAGCTCCATCTTCCTGGCTATTGATGTGTGCTGTACCTGTGAGCCAAATAGCTGTGGCGCTAACCGGATGATTTCCTCCACCTTGACCATGAGCTCCTCCTCGGAGAAGCGGGGGTGTCTTTGGCGTGACATGGGGTGGTGTGTGTGATGTGTGGGGTGGTGTATGTCTTGATGAGTGTGGTGAGTGTAGTGGTATGTGGTGTTTTGTGCGTGGATGTTGTGTGGGTGATGGTGTCGTGTGCCTCTGTGTGGTGGGGTTGTCTATTGCTGTGCTCTCTCTGTCGCCTTCATCTCAAATATTTGGTCGTAGGGGTTTGTGGGTGATGTGAGTGTGTGTTATATATTGTGTTGGGTGTGTGGGAGTGTTGTTTGTATGTGTATCAGGTGTGTGTATTTTGAATTGTCTATATGAGACCGTACTGTGTATGAGAGAACCAATTGTGACCTGAGTGACCACGACTTCCCTGGTGTGATGCTATTAATTGTGTTTGTCCAATGACTTTGTATTTCACCACTGCGCATATTAGTTGCTCAATGTTCACCAGTAGCACATTAAGGGGGTCATTCTGACCCTGGCGGTCACCGACCGCCAGGGTCAACGACCACGGAAGCACCGCCAACAGGCTGGCGGTGCTTCCTGGGCCATTCTGACCGCGGCGGTAAAGCCGCAGTCAGAAAAGGGGAACCGGCGGTTTCCCGCCGGTTTACCCCTGGCCCAGGGAATCCTCCATGGCAGCGCTGCTTGCAGCGCCGCCATGGGGATTCCGACCCCCTTCCCGCCATCCTGTTCCTGGCGGTTTTTACCGCCAGGAACAGGATGGCGGGAACGGGTGTCGTGGGGCCCCTGGGGGCCCCTGCACTGCCCATGCCACTGGCATGGGCAGTGCAGGGGCCCCCTAACAGGGCCCCATAATGATTTTCATTGTCTGCTTTGCAGACACTGAAAATCGCGACGGGTGCCACTGCACCCGTCGCACCCCTGCAAATCCGCCAGCTCCATTCGGAGCCGGCTTCCTCTTTGCAGGGGCTTTCCCGCCGGCCCAGCGGGAAAGTTGGATTCACCGCTGCGGTCATTTGACAGCGGTGCGGTGTTTGGGCGGTTTCCGCCCGGCGGCCGGCGCCCGCCACCCGCCGGGGTCGGAATGACCCCCTAATTGTAGTGTTCAGTTTAGCTGCCTATTGGCTTTGACATGGCGTTAGCCATTACATTCTGTATTCAGTTTAGCTGCCTATTGGCTTTGACATGGCATTAGCCATTACATTCTGTATTCAGTTTAGCTGCCTATTGGCTTTGACATGACATTAGACATTACATTTGATATTTAGGTTAGCTGCCTATTGGCTTTAACGTGGGGTTAGACATTGCAGTTGAGACATTGCAGATGAGCTGTGTTTTTTCCAAGCTGTGTTTTTCCACAACATAGACCAAGCTGTTTTCTTCACATCAGACTATAGCTGATAGGAGAGAGTACATTTGGTGTTTTCCTTTCTGCTCAGCCTTGGGAAGAGGAGAAGTCTAGGAGATCTGGCCAGTCTCCAAAGGCTTGCGTAGTTTTCCCGAGTCTGAGAGGAGGGGGCATGTTTTTGGAACGATGACTCTGGACTACAGCAGAGTTAGTTAGATTGAATCTGCTTGACTTCAGACAGGAATGGAGACGTCAGTTGCCTGTCTCTCGTTTGGGTAGAAAATCTCTTTCTCGCAGTTGACCTGAGTCATCAACTTGCAGACCCCAGAAAGATGAAGCTGAGCTATAGGCCCTACGGTGATGAATTTTGACTTTTCTGCTTTGCTTTGAAGTTAGGCTATAATATAATCACATGTATTTGCTGTGTACATTGCAACTGAGAAGTACTTTGATATATTTTGCTTTTTTTTATTGCTGTGACTACTTTTGAACGTGTGCTTCCAATCTACTAATTTCGTCTCTCAGGAACCTTATGGTGAAGTAATAATAACAATAAATGTCTTCTTTAAACTCAGAAGTGCATTCCAGAGAGGTTCTGTAAGCTCGGTTATGAGATAAGAGCAGGAAAGCAGAACACCTGGGAACTACGAAGATGTCATGCGCTCGGCTGCCCAATTGTCTCTTCCCTTTGGGAGAGATGAGGCACTGCTAGTTAGCAGGAGCAAAATCTGGATTTAGGGTGACAAGGGTCCTTCACCGTGGGTCAGGCTTAGTCCCCCACACCGCGAACGATCTTGCCGCTGTGATGCTATTAATTGTGTTTGACTAATTACTTTGTGTTTCACCACTGCGCATATTAGTTGCTCAGTGTTCACCAGTAGCACATTATGGCGGTCATTAAAACATTGGCGGTAAAAGCCGCTTACCGCCATGCAGAAGACCGCCAACACACCGCCGCGGCCGCAGAAAACCGCCACAGCTATTATGACCCACAGCACGGAATCCGCCAAAATTCAGACACCCACACAAGTCCGCCACACCAAAGGTCAGTGATAAACTGGCGAAAACAAAACGTCCACCGTCACGCCAACAGAAATACGCCCACACTATCACGACCCACGAATCCACGCGGCGGTCTTTCAACCCCGGTATTCCATTGGCGGTACACACCGCCGTGCTCAAAATACACACACATTTACAAAACACTGCCACATTGAACAATTCCAAATACACACACCTGATACACATACACACATTACTCCCACACACCCAATACAATATATAACACACACCCACATCACCCACAAACCCTTACGACCAGAAATATAGACGAAGGCCAGAGAGACAGCACAGCAAAGACAACACCACCATACAGAGGCACACAACACCATCACCCACATAACTTACACGCACCTCACTTTCAACCCCGGTATTCCATTGGCAGTACACACCGCCGCGCTCAAAATACACACACATTTACAAAACACTGCCACATTGTACAATTCCAAATACACACACCTGATACACATACACACATTACTCCCACACACCCAATACAATATATAACACACACCCACATCACCCACAAACCCTTACGACCAAAAATTTAGACGAAGGCCAGAGAGACAGCACAGCAAAGACAACACCACCATACAGAGGCACACAACACCATCACCCACATAACTTACACGCACCTCACCCCACACACCACCCCACACATCACCTACACCACCCCATGGCACTGCAAAGACACCCCAGGTTCTCGGAGGAGGAGCTCAGGGTCATGGTGGAGGAAATTGTCCGGGTAGAGCCACAGCTATTCGGATCACAGGTGCAGCACACTTCTGTTGCAAGGAAGATGGAGCTATGGCGAAGAATAGTGGACAGGGTCAACGCAGTGGGACAGCACCCAAGAAATCGGGAGGACATCAGGAAGAGGTGGAACGACCTACAGGGGAAGGTGCGTTCCATGGTCTCAAGACACTACTTTGCGGTTCAGCGGACTGGCAGCGGACCCCCACCTCCCCCCCCAACTAACAACATTGGAGGAGCAGGTCTTGGCGATTCTGCATCCTGAGGGCCTCGCAGGAGTAGGTGGAGGAATGGACTCTGGTCTACCTGCATGCCAGCACATACCCCCACCCTCACCCTCACCACCATCACTCTAACTCCTCACAAATGTCCCTACATCACAACCCACCCATCCCAACACCAAGCCCTGCATGCAACAACACATGGACACACATCACTAAAGCATGGCCACTGCACATACCCATACACCCCCCCTAAACCATCATCACACAAGGTCCCACACAGGAATGCAAGCACTGGGGTACACGGTCACCCACCCATTGCACACCATGCCACACACAGATGTAATAAACATCCTTTTATACCCTTACAGGACCCCTACCCAATGTCACCGGACAGGAGGGTCCACACATGTCCACTCCACCAACAGAAGAGGCCCACAGTGATGACTGCACCTCTGTCCAACTGGATCTAGATGACCAGCCTGGCCCATCGGGGACCTCGGGACAGTCGGTTCCCCACACCCAGTCACAGGCCACCACAGAGCTTCCCCCCCTCTGGAAACACCAGCACAGCACCCACCCATCTGGCCCATACCTCCATCCCCAGGACACGTCAATCAGCAGTGTGTCCACCACTACAGTGAACCCAGGCTAACCCACCACCCCAACAACAACAGGGACCTGGGGGCAGTGGAAGTGGGCACATGGTCCAGGGGACGGAGGCCCAGGAACACAGGGGAACTGGGAGGGCTGCTGTGTGACAGGGGGCGGACAGGCCCAGGGAACCCACTCTCCACGAGGCCCTCTCCTCCATCATGGAAGCCTGCCACCACTCCCAGGAGACGATGGCAACTGTACTGGCCAAGTTTCAGGAGACCTAGCGCTTGCAGGAGGAACAGTATATGGGCTTCAGGGAGGAACTCAGAACCATCAATTCCACCCTGGGCACCATTGTAGGGGTGCTGAAGGAAGTACTCAACACCAGAAGGGACACTGTGGCACTACAAGGGACCCCTGACACTAGCATGGACGATGACCTGCCCACCACCTCCGCCGGCGCTAGTGGATAGGAGGCACCGCCACAGGACCACCACACCAGTACCCCACCCCCTGCAGAGGGAGAACCACCTCGCAAACGGTCCCTGAGATCCAGGAACAAGACAGAGAACGATGCCAAGACCCCCGCCAAGAAATGAGACCACCCTAATTGTCATCCTACTGTCCCACTTTGTCACCCTGTCCATACTTAAACTGCCCCAGCTCCACTTCCTATGCCCATTTGGGCAACGCACCTGTGAGACTAATAGACTGGACTCTGCCATGGACATTCCTCCGCCATCACCCCTCACCATTTTGCTACCCCCTCCAATTTTGAGCACTAAAATAAACACCCTTAAAGCACAAAACAATCTGGAGTTAGTCTGTGATTTCGGAATACTGTATTAGCAATTACTGTGGCAAAAAGCTCTTTCACTTGTATTGTCAACATACCTATGTCACACAGCTCTAGTCCAAGAGGAATCAAAGCAGATGTCACACTGTGGGACCCAGATCTGTGAAATCGTAAGGGAAAGTGACAACTCAGTGACCATACACTGGGTGAAAACGACAAACAGTAGAGAGGTAGTAGTGTTTAAGTACATGTAGTAGGCAGGTTTGTATTCTTACCTGTGTTTCACTGGAAACATTGCTGGATCACTGAGTCCCTGTTGTCCATGTCTTCTTCTTCTGCTTCCTCGTCTTCACTGTCCACAGGCTCCACAGCTGCAACAACACCGCCATCTGGACCATCCTCCTGCAGAAAAGGCACCTGTCGTCGCAAATCCAAGTTGTGAAGCATACAGCAGGCCACGATGATCTGGCACACCTTCTTTGGTGAGTAGAATAGGGATCCACCTGTCATATGCAGGCACCTGAACCTGGCCTTCAGGAGGCCAAAGGTCCGCTCGATCACCCTCCTAGTTCGCCCATGGGCCTCATTGTAGCGTTCCTCTGCCCTTGTCCTGGGATTCCTCACTGGGGTCAGTAGCCAGGACAGGTTGGGGTAACCAGAGTCACCTGCAAATGGCGAGGGACAACTGTTAGACACACACTAACCTGGAGGGATATCCCCAGACCAAGATAACCATTCCCAATGACTAGCTTCCATGTGCTCACCTAATAGCCACACACGGTGCCTCTGGAGTTTACCCATCACATAAGGGATGCTGCTATTCTGCAGGATGTAGGCGTCATGCACTGAGCCAGGGAACTTGGCATTCACATGGGAGATGTACTGGTCGGCCAAACATACCATCTGTACATTCATTGAATGATAACTCTTCCGGTTTCTGTACACCTGTTCACTCCTGTGGGGGGGGGGGGACCAAAGCCACATGTGTCCCATCCATGGCACCTATGATGTTGGGGATATGTCCCAGGGCATAAAATCACCTTTCACTGTAGGCAAATCCTCCACCTGAGGGAAAACGATGTAGCTCAGCATGTGTTTCAGCAGGGCAGACAACACTCTGGACAACACGTTGGAAAACATGGGCTGGGACATCCCTGATGCTATGGCCACTGTTGTTTGAAATGACCCACTTGCAAGGAAATGGAGTACTGACAGCACCTGCACTTGAGGGGGGATTCCTGAGGGATGGCGGATAGCTGACATCAGGTATGGCTCCAACTGGGTACACAGTTCCTGGATTGTGGCACGGTCAAGCCTGTATGTGATTATCACATGTTTTTCCTCCATTGTCGACAGGTCCACCAACGGTCGGTACACCGGAGGATGCCGCCATCTCCTCACAGGTCCCAGCGGACGGTGCCTATGAAGGACAACAGCGAGCATAGAGTCAAACAACTCAGAGGTACATACCCACAGCTTACACAGAACACCAATCATAATCTAAAAAGTGGCCTGTATGTGTGTTGAGTCTAGGCCTAGGTATGTGTGACGCAGTTGAAAATGAAGCCATGTGGGCCCCTGAAATGGTAGCTGCCTGACCTGTAAGGTGGGACAAGGGGATATGAGGTAAGTGCGCTGGCGTTGTACACCGTCGCAGTAGGCGGTCGAAGACCGCGGCGCAATGCTGCATCGGTTAACATTGGACCCTATGGGTCCCAGGAGCCAATGACGATGTACGCCGGTGGTGACGATATGCACCGCCGCAGACGTGACCGCCATTTTCTATCTGTTCAATCACTCAATACCTGATCTTCGGCAGGAGAGGACCTACACTGAAAGTGCTGCTGTGACCTCAGTCTGGAAGAGACAATGGCTCGTGCGACTGGGGAAAGGGCCCCTGCCTTCACATCAGAGGAGTTGGAGAAACTCGTGGATGGGGTCCTCCCCCAGTACACGCTACTCTACGGTCCTCCAGACAAACAGGTAAGTACACTGGGATCATGCTGTATGGGCTATGGCTGTGTGAAGAGGGGTGGATGTAAGAAGGAAGGGGGGAGAGTGTGGCGTGCATGAAATGAAGGTGAGTGCATGTGCCACATGCCAAGGGTAGGAATGGGGGCCAATCACTTTGACGGTGCAGTTGGTAATAAGTTTCTCTTCCCCCTGTACAACTCATGTAGGTCAGAGCCCACCAGAAAAAATCTATTTGGCATGCCATCGCCAAGGACGTCCGGACCCTGGGAGTCTACCACAGACAGAGCACCCACTGCCGGAAAAGATGGGAGGACATTCGCCGCTGGAGCAAGAAGACGGTGGAGGCTCAGCTGGGGATGTTCTCCCAACGTGGGAGGGGTGCCCGTCGCACCATGACCCCCCTGATGTTCCGGATCCTGGCGGTGGCGTACCCGGAGTTGGATGGGTGCTTGAGGACATCACAGCAGCCATAAGGGGGTGAGTACACTCTCATTCTGCTGATTTTGCGCGCAGTGGAGGGGTCTGGGTGGGGGAGGTGGGCTGTGGGTTTCCATAGGCCAGGGCGAGTTCGGTAGGCAAGGTCCCTCCATAAGGCAGTCCAGGTGGCACCCCACCGCACCTCTGTAGAGTGCCAAGTACACCTAGTCATGCCCCTGTGTCATCCATGTGTGCAGATGTCATCCATAGCCTAGTAGGCCATTTCCCAGTAATTGAACAGTGGAGCCCAAGAGCGCGGCGTAGTGCAGGGGGCTTCTGTGCCTGTCGTGTCCGCCAATGATAGCGGTAATGCATGCGCTCAACATGTCTTTCTTCTGTCGTCCCCCCCCTTTTTGTGGTCTCCCTGTTCTTGTGTGCATTAGCATCATGAGGCAGGGGAGCAGTGGCACCGGAGTACAAGGGGGCTGCATCCCACATGGCCATGGAGGGCCACACTACGGAATCGGACTTCACCAGTGGGACGGAGGGTGAGGGGATCTCCACAGCGGGGACAGGAGCTGAGACCAGTGACACAGACGTGTCCTCTGATGGGAGCTCCCTTGTGGTGGGGGCAACATCTGTGCCCCCCCCATCTACACGTACAGCTGCCACCCCCCCTTTCAGCACCGCCCTCCCAGCAGCCCCAAGCCTTTGCCCCGTTCCCGCTCACCCGGGAGGGTGGGCATCACCATCGCCCCAGGCACCTCAGGCCCTGCCCCAGTCACCCCTGCTGCCCTCAGTGAGGAGGCCATTGACCTCCTCAGGTCCCTCACTGTTGGGCAGTCTGCCATTTTGAATGCCATCCAGGGTGTAGAAAGGCAGTTGCAACAAACCAATGCATTCCTGGAGGGCATTCATTCTGGTCAGGCGGCCCTTCAGCGAGCTTTTCAGACTCTGGCCTCAGCACTGATGGCAGCCATTGTCCCTTTCTCTAGCCTCCCCCCTTCAACTTCCTCCACCCAGACCCAATCCCCTGTACCCCAGCCTATCCCAAGCACCTCTCTAGACCAGCATGCACACACATCAACACACAAGGGAAGCTCAGGCAAACAAAAAGCACCACACATCCCACAGGCACTCACACAAGCATCAGAGACATGCAGACACACCTACATCCACTGCCTCCACTGTGTCCCCCTCCTCCTCGTCTCCCTCCTCCCTCCCAGTCTTGTCTACACTCACACCTGCATGCACTACCTCTGCAGCCACTACGTCCATCACCAGCACACCCACCACCACACCCCGCTCACATGCAGTCACCACCCCCACTACCATTCACACGTCCACTGTGTCCTCTCCCAGTGTGTCTGTGACGCCCCCTCCCAAGATACACAAACGCAGGCACACACCCACCCAACAGCCATCCACCTCACGACAGCCTCCAGCGCATGCACCTTCACCCAAGTCAGCAAACGAACACCTCCTACAACCACAACCTCTTCCTCCACTCCCATACCCCCTCCAGCTAACCGTCCCAGTGTCTCCAAAAAACTTTTCCTGTCCAACCTTGACCTCTTTCCCACACCTCCCCCACCCCGTCCATCTCCTAGGTCCCGAACTAGCACCTCAGCCACAACATCTCCGGGACCAGTGGTGCCTGTAGTCACCGGTATCTGGAGTGCACCAGCCACCAGGGCAGCCAGTGTGGCACGGAGCCACAGCACAGACAGTCCCCCACCTGTGAAGCATCAGAAGTTGCCCAGTGCCAGGTGGGAGAGGAGGAAGACCCCAGCCACCAAAGCCGCTCCCAGGTGTCCAGGTGGGAGTGTGGACTCAGCTGCGACACCTTCCAAGGTGGGGAAGGGGCACAAGAAACTCAGCAAGTCTAGGAAGAGCAGCACAGCGGAGAAGACCGCCATCATCCCCGCAGCCCAGGAGCCCACGGCCACCAGCCCTGCTGCCCAGGAGGCCACGGCCAGCACCAGCCCAGCTGCCCAGGAGGCCACCGCCACCAGCCCAGCTGCCCAGGAGGCCACCGCCAGCACCAGCCCTGCTGCCCAGGAGGCCACCGCCACCAGCCCTGCTGCCCAGGAGGCCACCGCCAGCACCAACCCTGCTGCCCAGGAGGCCACCGCCACCAGCCCAGCTGCCCAGGAGGCCACCGCCAGCAGCAGCCCTGCTGCCCAGGAGGCCACCGCCATCAGCCCAGCTGCCCAGGAGCCCACCGCCAGCACCAGCCCTGCTGCCCAGGAGGCCACCGCCAGCACCAGCCCTGCTGCCCAGGAGGCCACCGCCATCATCCCCACTGGGCCAGAGAGGACCGCCAGCACAAGCCCCACTGGGCCATGAAGGACCGCCAGCACAAGCCCCGCTGGGCCATGAAGGACCACCAGCAGCTGAGTCACTGCAAAGGAGCCCGCCGCTCCAAGCACCGCTGAACAGGGTACCGCCGTCTCAAGCACTGCTGAACAGGGCACCGCCGTCTCAAACACCGCTGAACAGGGCACCGCCGTTTCAAGCACCGCTGAACTGGGCACCGTTGTCTCAAGCACCGATGAACAGGGCACCGCCTTCTCAAGCACCGCTGAACAGGGCACCGCCGTCTCAAGCACCGCTGAACAGGGCACCGCCGTCTCAAGCACCGCTGAACAGGGCACCGCCGTCTCAAGCACCGCTGAACAGGACACCGCCATCTCAAGCACCGCTGAACTGGACACCGCTGTCTCAAGCACCGCTGAACAGGGCACCGCCGTCTCAAGCACCGCTGAACTGGGCACCGCCGTCTCAAGCAACGCTGGCCCATGAGCACCAAGGGCACTGACGCTACTGAGTCCGTCACGGGCAGGATGAAGCACTCTGGGCACCTCGCCCCCTCCAGAACCAGTGGAGAGATCCATCCACTACCTCTGTCCTCAGCAGGACGAAGCACTCTGGGCACAATGCCCCCTCCAGAACCATTGGAGAGATCCATCCATTACCTCTGTCCTTTGCAGGATGAAGCACTCTGGGCCCATGCCGCCTCCATAACCAGTGGAGAGATCCATCCACTACCTCTGTCCTTAGCAGGATTAAGCACTCTGGGCACCATGCGCCCTCCGGAACCATTGGAGACTGTTATCCACTTGAGAGACTGTGGCTTTGCACTCCCCAGGATGGAACAGTGGGCAACCCATCCACTTGGGAGACTTGAGAGACTGTGGCTTTTCACTCCCCAGGATGGAACAGTGGGCAAGCCACTCACTGTAGAGACTTGAGAGACTGTGGCTTTGCACTCCCCAGGATGGAACAGTGGGCAAGCCACCCACTGTGGAGACTTGAGAGACTGTGGCTTTGCACTCCCCAGGATGGTACAGTGGGTAAGCCACCCACTGTTATCCACTTGAGAGACTGTGGCTTTGCACTCCCCAGGATGGAACAGTGGGCAAGCCACTCACTGTAGAAACTTGAGAGATTGTGGCTTTGCACTCCCCAGGATGGTACAGTGGGCAAGCCACCCACTGTGGAGACTTGAGAGACTGTGGCTTTGCACTCCGCAGGATGATACAGTGGGCAAGCCACCCACTGTTATCCACTTGAGAGACTGTGGCTTTGCACTCCCCAGGATGGAACAGTGGGCAAGCCACTCACTGTAGAGACTTGAGAGACTGTGGCTTTGCACTCCCCAGGATGGAACAGTGGGCAAGCCACCCACTTGGGAGACTTGAGAGACTGTGGCTTTGCACTCCCCAGGATGGAACAGTGGGCAAGCCACTCACTGTAGAGACTTGAGCGACTGTGGCTTTGCACTCCCCAGGATGGAACAGTGGGCAAGCCACCCACTGTGGAGACTTGAGAGACTGTGGCTTTGCACTCCCCAGGATGGTACAGTGGGTTAGCCACCCACTGTTATCCACTTGAGAGACTGTGGCTTTGCACTCCCCAGGATGGAACAGTGGGCAAGCCACTCACCGTAGAGACTTGAGAGATTGTGGCTTTGCACTCCCCAGGATGGTACAGTGGGCAAGCCACCCACTGTGGAGACTTGAGAGACTGTGGCTTTGCACTCCCCAGGATGATACAGTGGGCAAGCCACCTACTGTTATCCACTTGAGAGACTGTGGCTTTGCACTCCCCAGGATGGAACAGTGGGCAAGCCACTCACTGTAGAGACTTGAGAGACTGTGGCTTTGCACTCCCCAGGATGGAACAGTGGGCAAGCCACCCACTGTAGAGACTTGAGAGACTGTGGCTTTGCACTCCCCAGGATGGACATTACATTCTGTATTCAGGTTAGCTGCCTATTGGCTTTGACATGGCACTAGCCATTACATTCTGTATTCAGTTTAGCTTGCCTATTGGCTTTGACATGACATTAGACATTACATTTGATATTTAGGTTAGCTGCCTATTGGCTTTAACGTGGGGTTAGACATTGCAGCTGAGACATTGCAGATGAGCTGTGTTTTTCCACAAGATGGACCAAGCTGTTTTCTTCACACCAGACCTTAGCTGATAAGAGCACGTAGATTTTGTGTTTACCTCGCAATCCAGTCTGAGAGCGAGGGAGCTCGGGAGAATTGGCCACTCTCCAGGGTCCTTCGGTTCTCACTCTGAGTTTGCTTTTAAGGATGACTCTGGGCTACAGCAGGAGTAGATTGAATCTGCTTTGACTTCAGACAGGATCTAGACGTCAGTTGCCTGTCTCCCGTTTGGGTAGAGAATCTCTTTCTCGCGGTTGACCGGAGTCATCAACTTGCAGACCCCAGAAAGATGAAGCTGAGCTATAGACCCTACGGTGATGAATTTTGACTTTTATGCTTTGCTTTGAAGTTATGCTATAATATAATCACCTATATTTGCTGTGTACATTGCAACTGAGAAGTACTTTGATATATTTTGCTTTCATTGCTGCGACTACTTTTGAACGTGTGCTTCAAATCTACTAATTTCGTCTCTCAGGAACCTCGTGGTGGAGAATTAATAACAATAAATGTCTTCTTTAAACTCAGAAGTGCATTCCAGAGAGGTTCTGTAAGCTCGGTTATGAGATAAGAGGGAAAGCAGAACAGCCACTCAAAATCCAGTAGTCTCATTAGGATAATGAGAGCCTACGCGACATGGCGCCTCCAACGTTTGGTCAGGCTCTAATTTTCGGGTCCACCGGTATATCTCGGTCTCATATAATATAATGACCCCTCAGTTCCATATACAGAGACATCCGTGGTACTGAGGATTTCCACCACCGCCGTATAGGTAACCCTATTTACAGCGGGTGTTTGTTCAAGCTTGAACCTTAAAAGGAAAAAAGACCCTTCCTTGGTGTGCCTCCTCTGAACCTGTAGTGCTTTTATAATGGCAAATCCCCAGGCTGTACAAATAGCTCTTAATATGAGACAACCACTTACGACACATATATTAGCACATGGACTTACAGCACAGGGAGGTCAAGTCACATTTGTGGTGGACGCTCACGCAACTTATAGAACAGAGCTGTTCTATTCTTGGGTCACATTTCCAGCAGTTGATGGGAACACAAATACATTCCATACATATACAGTTGCGAACGCGCCTGGGCAGTACAGGGCGTATGCATACTTAGAGATACCTCTATCTTATCAAGAACATAATAATTGGCTTGATGGCGCCCTACCCCATACCATATTTCCAGTAAAGTTAGGTCCACTAAGTAATGAAGGTCCTACCTGGCCTTTATTGGCCAAATATACACCTCATCCTGCGGTTGCGAGCATTGCGGTAGCTGAGGTTCGACGCTTGTATACTGAATTAACAGCAATATATAGACGATTAGTACAATTTGTGATACAGACACTAAATACAAACCTAGCGCATGCTGCTCCAGCACAACCACATGCAGTAACACCAGGTATAAATCAGGTGACTGTACACTCTATTATGGGTAAGGTCCCAGCAAAACGAGACTCCGTTTTGGCTGGCACAAAAAATGAATACGCTGGAGGCGGTATTTCCCCATACGGGACCTCAGGACAAACATAGAATAATAACTATGTGTTTACCCTTTAGGATGGTTCCCACAGTGGAACATTGTAATACATGGGGCACGGTATTTGCCGCACTCTATACAACGGCACACGGTACACCGACACTAGCAAACCTACCAGAAGTGCTGAAACAAATACAAGACGAATACGGGGCTGCCCCGGCCTTAGATTTAGGAATGCAACTGATGGGCAATTTTGCCACGGTTTCTTCAATAATCCTAAGCAATCTTAAAGGGGAAGCAGTTGCACTTGCAGTGCGCATGCGTCTTCGTGACGTTCCGCAACAAGATCAGGAGTGGGAACTGCCTAAAATAATAGCGGAAACATATTCCAGTATTGGTCGAGATAGCCTGGGGGCTAGACCACAAAAAACCTCAATTTCAGGGAAAAATTAAAAAGGACAATACTAAACAACAACCTGAGGGTAATAAGAAGCGCTGGGAGAAAAAACAACAAACACCTAA
This sequence comes from Pleurodeles waltl, assembly GCF_031143425.1. Classification (NCBI taxonomy): domain Eukaryota; kingdom Metazoa; phylum Chordata; class Amphibia; order Caudata; family Salamandridae; genus Pleurodeles; species Pleurodeles waltl. Next base: position 545,874,539 of record NC_090446.1, on the reverse strand, counting down.
AAAAGAAAGGGGAGAATCTCCACGTACGGAGACGCCGCAGAATAGGTATAACCTCAGAAATAGAGAGAATATAAAAACGCCTGATAGATATCAATATACTGATACACGCCAATCTCGTTCCTTTCGGGACTCATCGAAAAAGAGAAATGAGAGAGGTGGGCGATCAGAGCGGAGAACAGAGTACGTGAAACCGAGACAGGAATCACAACGCTCTTCGGAGGTTTCTGTCAAGAAGGAAGAGAAACCGGTACAACAAAAACAACAGTTTAAAAAGAAAAAAGTGGCAGCAGTGTCAGTTAGACATGCCACTCAGGAAGAGGGTTCTCTTGATGAACAAGAACTGGGCTCTAGCACTGCTAGACAGCGCGGCAAAGGTCACAATAGTTCGCCGGAATCTTCTAGAGCATCTGGAGGTGAAAGCAACTGATGACTTCATACAGGTAGAAACAGCAGATATGCGTGTCTCCGAACCCGATAGGGTGTATAGAGTAACTCTACAATTGGAAGGAGACATTGAACGCACCATACACGCAATCTTTTGGGATTGTGTAGTTAAAATATATGACATTTTGTTGGCCGAACAAGATTGGCCGCCTGATTTTGTCCGCACCTGCCCTGCTGGGAAGGAGGTTATTAAACCTTCCTTCTCGCCCCTTGTTCCAGAGGAACTCGCTGAGTCCTATTCTATAGAATGGGCTCTCGCACAGGCACCTGCGTTATATAGAAATCACGTAGGGTGGGACAGGGATTCTCCATACCATGTAATCCCCATTAAAGGTGAACCTCAGCCACAACTGCAGTATCCCATAAAACATGAAGCAAGGGCACCGGTGAGAGAAATACTTACACAATTAGAATACCAGGGGGTGATTGAACCCTGTGTCTCGCCGAGGAATAATCCCTTATTCCCTTTAGCTAAACCCGACCATTCATATAGAATAGTTTTAGACTACAGACATTTGAACAGACATACACGTACATATGATATACAAAATTCACACAGCACTGCACTAATGAGCAACATTGTGCGGAAGAGATATAAAACGACTTTGGATATCTCGAATGGATTCTTTTGCCAGAATATACCACCTGAAAGCAGAGATTTAACAAGCTTTAGCGCACTAGGCTCCCAGAAAAATTCTGTTGTTTGCCTCAGGAGTATAAGAACAGCCCAGGACTGTTTGCAGCTCGTGTGACTGCTATTTTACACGAATTAGACCCTGAAGCGTTGTCATATGTGGATGATATATATTTCACGGATGACGAGTTGCTACAACATTTAAGACGGTTAGCCCGCATTGTTGTAGGCTTTGCCGAACTCGGCTACAAATTTAACTTAAAAAAATCAAAAATTGCCTTCCTCAGCGCCCTGTTCCTGGGATATGAGCTGTCGAATGAAGGGAAGAGCCTAGCGCCACAATTTTTAGAAAAGTGTGCACAATTGCAACCACCGAATACGATTAAGAAACTCCAAACATTGTTGGGCTTTCTAAGTTTTGGCAGAACGTACATTCCTGATTATGCTACACGCATAAAACCTTTATATGAATTAATACGTCCTGATTTTTCAAGCAAATTCTGGACAATTGAACATACACATACTCTTCGAGAGTTACAAGCAGATATGCTAGCAGTGAAACATCTACACACATGGGACAAGAGGACACATTTGGTCATCAGGGTGATAGCTGGGGCCATTGGGTTTACTTATGTCACATTTAATGAAGGTGAGACAGTCCCCACTGCATACAAGTCAAACTTGTATTCCGCTGCTGAACAACGCTTTGCACCCACATAGAGAATCCTCACTGCTGTACAGGTGGCTGTTATTAAAGAGAGACCTCTTGCCCAGGGAAAACGCATTATTATCGTTTCTCCTATTCCGGCCCTTGAGGCTGTTACAAAAGCCAGCGTCCCGAACGCAAAAGCACTTCACCCACGATGGATACAATGGGCTACGTCTTTAACAGCCACTGATGTAGACTACATTTTTGACCCAAAATTACAAACTCAGGAATTTCTACAATATGAAGTTGAATATCCAGTTCCCGCTGACACATTGCCGATTGATCAATATCAAGTAGTCATGTATACAGATGGCTCTGCACAACCAGCGATTGGAACAAAACATCAATATTCTGCTGCATGTGCGGTTGTGAGCGGCTATATGGAGGGGGAGAAATTCTTCCCCCAACATACCTATACACAGACCTTAGGGGATTGTACAGCACAATTGGCTGAGCTAAAAGCTCTACTAATGGCACTAGAACATACAGATCCGACACAGTTCACACTGATTGTTTGTGATTCGTATTATTGCATCCAGTCTTTTAATGAATACCTGCATTACTGGTGCTTGAATGGGTTCAGAGATTCGAAAGGCAACATCATAAAACACAGACTACTGTGGGGGAAGGTAGCAGACCTGAAAGAGACGCTACCCAAGGTCCATGTTGTGCATACACTTGGGCACCAGCGCGTTGGAATACACGTTGCTGGAAATACTTTGGCTGATGAAGCCGCAAAGTCAGCAGTGGCAGTTGCCACTGTAGCTGCAGTGACTCGTTCGAGTTCCAAACCAGACACAGACATTATGGCTGCCATAAAAGCTATGGTTGATGGCACGCCCTATCCTAAAGGATTTCCTAATAATTATCAATACTTTATGGGAAGTATGCTGAACGCTGAAGTTAAAATTCCAAGCGTAGGCGTACGCGACATCCCCAACAAAGATGTAAGACCACAATTGATTAAAGTAGCGCGTGAGGGAGTAGCATCTGCACATGCTGGTGTGGCAGCTACAATTTCGCAAATGCAGGCCCATTATTGGTGGCCTGGTCTCTATAAAGAGACTAAGCAGTATGTCCTTTGTTGTGACATCTGTCAACAAATTAAAGTTTCAACAGCTAAGCGCTCGCCGTAGACACCCCTCTTAATATCAAACAGACCATTACAGTGTGTGTACCTGGATCATTGCGGTCCACTAACACCTGACAGTGCATACAAATATATACTAGTCGCTGTTGATTCTTGCTCCAGATTTGTGTGGGTGTGGCCACAACGCTCGGCTGACGCTCGGACTGTTATTAAAGATCTGCAAATCTTTGTCGGTACATATGCAGTTGCGGCATTCCATTTGGACCAGGGACCTGCTTTTGCCTCACGGGCATTCAGGGACACCATGGCTTCGTTGGGGGTCCAGCTCCAGTACTCGTCTCCATTTCATCCCGAGGGAAATTCTGTTGTGGAGCCATTAAACCGTGATTTAAAGCTATCCTTAACAGCCAGAGTCTTAGGTACGGGTCGTAGTTGGCTAACCCACTTGTATGGAGTTCAAAGAGCACTAAATAACCTGCCTAGAAGGTCCCTGGGGGGTCGAACTTCATATGAGTGCCTGTTCGGAACACAAATGTTTGTTCCGGATCTTGATGGTCGTGGTGTGGAGGCGGTCGAAACACCTTTTGACATAAATGATTGTGTCACTGTTTTACAGGAATTACAGCATGTCCGTGAAGATAACTCTTCTAAAAGTGCTGCCTCCACAGGAATTAAGGATGTGCCAGTAACACCTACTGGCTGGATTCCCAGGGTTGGGGATCTTGTGCGTGAAAAGGTCGCAGTGAAAAAATAATTTGGCCCTTCTTATCGTGCACCAGTCCCTGTGTTGGGGATACACGGAACCAGAACTGTTATTCTATCCCCGTTGCCAGGTGCCAAAGAAAATCGCTTTGTTTCTATCGACAATGTCAAATTACAATATGTGGCCGATTCTACACAGCCGACCAAGAGGAATGTCCAGTAGTTCCCGAATCCCTCTCACTACTGGAGAAGAAGTTCCGCTTCAAGTTGTCTATACCAACACTGTTGACTCTCCGAGCTTGGGGAGGGTGGATGATGATCTTGAATAAGTTCCACTAACAACGACCAACTTAGAAACATTTTATCAAGTCACCAGGACTACAAACGTGACGGATGGTGCTGTCTACAGTGTACCATCGCGGGAAACACCAACTCCTCTATTGACTATGGCAACGCCTTTTGCACGAACTGCCTCTGGTTACTTTGCCGACAACAACGATGGTCTATCGGACTCGTTTGCCTCTTCGACTGCTGACCTGTCAGGTCCACGTAAGCTGATACATTGGCTTAAAGATACATATTTTATTTTTCCATGGAACTATCTGTGGCTTTTATTGACTATGCTAGCCTTTTTTCTTTGGATTGGGTTTGTCATTACCTTTTTTCTGTTGTTACATGGTCATTTTCTTCCCGAGAGATCAGCGGTTGAACAGGTGGAGGAGGTGTTGAAACCACATTTTTAAGAGACTTGTCCTTTGTGAACATTTCTGCAGTGCCAATTCCAGATGGGATTGTGTGGGATGAAGTAATGTTTGATGTATATGTCCCACTGAAATAATTCAAATACTGTATGTGCTAAACTTATGTACGAATGAAATAGTAATACCAGGCATTGTATCTGATGATTGGGATGTGAAGACAGTTGACTCAATGATGACAGAATTGCAATATTACACTGTCTATGAAAATGAAGATGTTTACCAGTTTAGAGACAATTATGGTGACATGTTTTGCTATAATTATTATGGGCATCATTTCATACATAAAGCGAGCAGTCCAAAAACGATATTTGATTATACGCAATGGGAACATTGCCCAACTCCCCCGCAAGGGAGTTCAAAAACGTATTTTGATAAATGTAAGTATTTTTCTGGGCATCATCAAAAGAATGCTGAGTCATATTATTTTAAGGTAACTCCGACTAGGGATAAACAAATGTTGTTGACCAACACGAAATTTATATATTCGGACTCCTTTGTTTCCCGGTTATCAATTGAAAGTTATGAATATTGGTCATAAAATGTTGATTTGAAAAGTGTTTGGGGAACACAAAATTGGCAAACTAAGGGTAGAAAAACATTGTTTAGAGCATGTCTCATTCCCGTTCAAATGATTTTTTTAAATGAAACAGTTCAACAGACTAGTTGCATAGGCTTAGCTATAATCAGAGAATTAAACATGCCCAGCATACCTGCTCCTGAAAAATTTGATAACTGGCAAAAGTACACAAATGCAACTTTTAGTGAGCTTAATAAATGGGTCCAGAATGGTACAGTTAACACTTCACTGACACATCCATGCGGGTGGTTATTGTGGCCAATAGATACCAACGGGTGTCATCAACGTTTTGTCACCTCCTTGGGGGGTTTCTGAACGAGTAGGTCAGACCCTCGCTATATATCACCAGAACATGCTGAAATAATTACAACATATAGGGGGTCATTCCGACCCCCTGGGCGGCGGGAGCCGCCCGCCGGGCGGAGACCGCCAAAAGACCGCACCGCGGTCAAATGACCGCAGCGGTCATTCTGACTTTCCCGCTCGGCGGGCGGGCGACCGCCAAAAGGCCGCCCGCCCGCCCAGCGGGAAAGACCCAGCAACGAGGAAGCCGGCTCCGAATGGAGCCGACGGAGTTGCTGGGGTGCGACGGGTGCAGTGGCACCCGTCGCGATTTTCAGTGTCTGCTTTGCAGACACTGAAAATCATTATGGGGCCCTGTTAGGGGGCCCCTGCACTGCCCATGCCAGTGGCATGGGCAGTGCAGGGGCCCCCAGGGGCCCCACGACACCCGTTCCCGCCATCCTGTTCCTGGCGGTAAAATCCGCCAGGAACGGGATGGCGGGAAGGGGGTCGGAATCCCCATGGCGGTCATCCTGACTTTCCCGCTGGGCGGGCGAACGCCAAAAGGCCGACCGCCCGCCCAGCGGGAAAGACCCAGCAACGATGAAGCCGGCTCCGAATGGAGCCGGCGGAGTTGCTGGGGTGCGACGGGTGCAGTGGCACCCGTCGCGATTTTCAGTGTCTGCTTTGCAGACACTGAAAATCATTATGGGGCCCTGTTAGGGGGCCCCACGACACCCGTTCCCGCCATCCTGTTCCTGGCGGTAAAAACCGCCAGGAACAGGATGGCGGGAAGCGGGTCGGAATCCCCATGCGCCGCCATGGAGGATTCCCTGGGCCAGGGGTAAACCGGCGGGAAACCGCCGGTTCCCCTTTTCTGACCGCGGCTTTACCGCCGCGGTCAGAATGGCCCAGGAAGCACCGCCAGCCTGTTGGCGGTGCTTCCGCGGTCGACCGCCAGGGTTAGAATGACCCCCATAGTGTGGGAAAATTGTGCCAGCAATGGCTAAAATCATCCTCGCTAGATGCAATTAAGACAAATCTCACTCTCCTGTCTAATAACACTGACTTACAAGATTTTTTGTCAGGCCCCAAGATACCACGTAGGAAGCGTTTCTTGTATGAGGTATACAATGAAATATGGAAACTCTCCCAACAAGAGGCTGCAGCCCGGTTAAGGCAGATAGATCAGGAAAATATGAAAAAAGCATTAGCTCTTGTGGATGATGGAATTCACACCTTTTCTGACCGGATATATACAATTCACAACATTGTTTCTTCTGCTATAGACATTATACGATCTGATATGTCTTCTTTATATCATGGACAGAGTCAGACCAGGTCCATTATGCAGTTGGGTTGGACGCTTCAGAAATTGAAGGTGGGTCGCATTCCGTGGCAGCACATTGGTGCCAGGGAAATATTTTTTTCCTTTAATTTAACACAACAACAACAACTAATGGCTAAGAAGGAGGCGACTTATGTCATGCTCAACATTGAAAAGTTAGAAAGATTGCCTTTTACCGTGGCTGAGATTCCCTCAGCAGAGTGGTTGATACACGGGGTTATTAATCTGCCTATTTCCACATTACAATTCACTTCCTGTTTGAGACACGTTCCGTTAGGCAGATATGAAAAGTTGGGAGATAGTTACATCCTTGAGGTGTGGGAGCTTCCCTTCTCGTACAAATGCCTCAATGGCATGAAAGAGGTCTTTCTTAGCGGTAGTGAATGTGAGACTTCAGTCAGCCATTCGATGATTTGTAAGCAGCTGTCCTTACATGGGGCGTGTAATGCCTCGGTTGCAAACTTGTCTTGCTATCTGAAGGGAGTTCCAGTCCTGTTGATTAAACGCACGTTCCAGGTGCTTTCAAATGGCAGCTACGTCCTCCTCAATAGTGAAGACTGTTGTAGCATGCGGGCCGGAATAGTTTACGTTGTTTCGGTCACAAAGGTTGTTACATGCTGCGGGAACGTGTTGTTTCCCCCCACCAAAATTAGGGAGGTAGCGGATATTTGGCCTCACATTGCTACTTCCAAGGTGAATTTTGACAAGTTAAATAGACTGAAGGCTTTATTGTTTCAGAAGCACGCAAGACCTACGCACTTCAGTTGGCAAGGTCATCGGCGGAAATACAGTCCCTGTTAAATACAAACTTTCTGAGACACTTTGGTGAACTCGTAGGACGTATATTTAATGTGTCCAGCACGGCTGGATTAGCGCATTTTTTCAAAGCTGTTGGTATTGGTTTCCTTTACACCTTTTCTTCCATATTCAGTTTAATACTTTTAGCTATTCATTCAATTTTCGGAAGCATTTTGGGGGGATTTCCGATAACTTTGGCTTTATTAGCCGGCATTTTGCTGTTGCTGTTGTTTTTCCGCAATGGCTGTCCTGCCGCAACAAGGCCGAATGTGGGTGCTTCGATCAGCGCAGCTGTGTCGTGAACACATGATGCAGCACTTTGGAGCAACACTCCTGGAACATTTGGAGTGTGACTGGTCTCTGTCATTCAGACCGGTTTTGGATTGTGTGCAGCCCGTGATTCGGTGCCGTTGGTGCTCTTTTGAACATGCACTGTACGTTTGTCTCTCACAGTAACGCCCCCCAGTGATTGATGCTGATCTGTTGATGTTCTCGATGAGGGTTCATTATCAGACATGCGCGCTGCGTCTGCGTTTGCTTAGAGAAGCTGATTACGAGCTACCTATCCTGGAGGAAGTTGATATTGACTCGCTCGTTGGCTCGGCACGGGATGCCGCCTTGGTTGACACTGGGGCTCTGGAACACACCTGCTCCTTGGTAGTTTTTGGCGTGGATTTACCGGTTTTGTCATCTGCTGAGGTAGAGAATCTCCTGCTTTCCATGACTGATGCTTGAGTTGGATCTATCCTAAATTGACATTTTCCTTTAAATTCGGCATTTGGCCGCATGCATATTTTAAAAATTGCGAATTAGTATGCTTATGTGTCCTCTTAACTTGTTAAAATTGAATAGGGTTTTAAATATATTTTAGCTTAGGGCATTTTAGTTTCGGCTTAAACCACTTTCTACCGACAAGGGGAGAGTGTAGTGTAGCCATTTTTAATATAGCTTCATTCATGTTAGTTTAACATACTAGGCCGCTGTGCACTTTGACCTAGATACATTTTATTCAGCCTCGCACTGTTATTTTACAATAACCAGTTTACGGTCTTGTTTTAATTTCCTCCTATCACACTGTTTAGCTTATCTAAATAAAAAAAATAAAAAACAAGTGCAGTAAGCCCAAAGGAAAAACGCATCAATCCCTAGTAGTTTTTAAATATTTAAATTGTACATAAATGGCATATAATACAGTAAAATGTAGTGTGCACTACCAGCAAAGTTCCTACTGCACAAAGGAACCAAAGGGGTGAAGGAAAAACACCCCAAATGTTAAAGAGCAATAAGGTGGGTTGTGCACCACCAACAATTATAAAGACATATAAATGATATTCCAAGAAAGTCGTAGATTTTCATAGATTTCTTCCAAAAGGTTTATTTGATGCCACAGTAGATTAATGAAGAGCAACAAAACAGCAGTCAACGCGTTTCGCCCTATGTACTTGGGCTTCTTCAGGGCTGCAAAAGTTAACAGATAGCCATAAGGCAAAAGTAAACTAACAGAATTATTTCTAACATTACAAGACCAAAACATATAAAGCGAAAATAACAATTACAGAGTATAATGTACAAAAACATCAATTTCATCCAGTAAGAAGTTTTGTTTCAAAAGAAGGAAAAGAATTTCTTCAAAACTATCATACTAATTATGAGTCAGTCTTAAGTTGTAATTAGTAAGTGGAACCGACAAGGGAGAAAAAATAATAAAAGAAAGAGTAATCAGAAAAATCCAAGATGTGAATTCAGAGAATTGCATAAATAACAGAACAGTGCACAATAGCAACATGCAATAGCAGTTATACTGAGTAAAAAGGTAACGCTGATCCGTAAACCAAAGTGCTGCCAACATTACCATAACACCAGATCAAGTGATCCATCACCAAAAAGTGTGGTTGACTGAGGCTCAAAAAATGACAACTCGAGAAGAGGAATAAACGAGTAAAATTGAACTGAAAATATGCAAAAAATGGTGAAGAGTAAGTGCAGGAGGATAAATAAAGAAAAAATAGTTCAATATGAACCGGCACATACCGAGTAGTAAGATCCAATATTAGGTCAAAAGTAGTTTATGAAGTAAGTATAGGATGCCAATGAGGGTTCAAGGAACTGAAAATAAAATAAAACTACTATGAGTGGATTAATATCGCTCCAATTGTAAATAAAGTGCCATTATCCAGCCTTATCGTCTGATACTTTTGCAGACTATCGTATTACCGGCCGGATTTTCCAAATTCAAGAAACGAGTGTAACAGGACGGGCCCGGTCGCGTTGCCGCCCGTCTTGTGGGTAAAGTACGCGGCGCGTTCGAATATTGACAAAATACCGTCAGAGAACGCCGAGAATTTGTAAACACCGTCGTACGTTGAATCAGGCAGAGTGGTGTGAAAATAGTGAAGGGACAAAGCCCAGAAAGTGCCGTAGCGCGAGTAATTAGAACGGCGGCCATTTTGAAATGGTCTATAGAAGTTCCTAAAAAAGTAAATGGAATCGGATGCCATAATTACAAGGATGTTATCATATGTAGTGGTGGAATATATCGCAGTGATGGGATTATATTTCCTAAAATGTGTGTAAGAAATAAAGAAAAGAAGAAAAAGTAAAATTAGAATAAAAAAGAGAGAGAACAAGTAAAGGAAACGATCACCAGTGCAAAGTTAAAACAGTGAAAGACTATCAGGATCCCAATAGGAAAATGGTGTTATAGTAAATAAATATAATAATAGTGTGCAGTAAAATATATAACAGAGAGGGGGGGGGCCTGTGGTCTCTATTGTAATCAGATCTCAATATAACAGGAAATTAAGTCTATTGATATACAATAAGCATACATGTATACAAATAAATATTATTAACACTGATAGCAATTCATGTATTGAAACCTAGTACAATCTCAAATAATAGATGAGAGATATTAGTATTTTACATGTGTATACATCGTCTATAAACTCCTATTATGTACAACGTTTTTGAGAAATAACTATCAGTATTCAATACTCCACTATGGCACTAGTAATTCCTTATAAAAAATAGTGGAGTTCATGGTCAGTATTGTGCCCCAACTCAACCGTACGTAAACGACAAATCCATGCTGCTTCTCTTTTACGTAACTGTAGTTCTCTGTCACCCCCCCTGGGGTTCGGTGGAATATGTTCAATCCCATGGAATAAAATTACATCATCATGTTGGTGTGTCGACATCATATGTATCGATAAAGGATATCTATTATCATTATTCCTAATGGAACGTATGTGCTCCTGTATTCGATGTTTCAATTGTCTTATAGTACTTCCCACGTATATTTTATTGCATGGACATTTAAGAATATAGATTACAAATTTGGTGTTGCAATTAATAAAACTCTTGATAGAAAAGACCCCTGTGTTGTTGTAACAGAAAGTCCTAGTTTTATCCAAGCCGAAGGAGCACACATTACATTCACAACATGTATAAAAGCCCAGAGGCTTAGCTGGAAGCCAAGAAGGTACATTGGGTGCGGACACATAGCTTGGACAAAGAAAGTCTCTTAATGTTTTACCTCTTCGGTAGGTAATTCGAGGTGTTGCGGGATGGGACCCCTTAAGTCCGTGTAAATCAGTGAGTAAATACCAATGACGTTTGAGTATTTTGTATATACCCTGACAAAGCACCGTATATCTAGTTACAAAGGACAAACGTTCATTGTGTGACTTCTTTTTTCTTTTTGATTTCAATAACAACGTGTCCTTTCTGGATGTTTTCATGATACGTTGTTCTGCATTACATAGAGTCTGGTAATTGTAACCTCTATTAATAAATCTCTGTTTAACAAGTCTAATTTGCTCGTGAAAAAGGTCTTCAGTGCTACAATTTCTGCGCATGCGTATCATCTCACCAAAAGGAATATTATTAATGGTGGAGGGGGGATGTGCACTTGTTGCATGTAAAAGACTGTTACAAGATGTAGATTTCCTATACAAAACACTCTGTGTAGTGTTATTCTGAATAAAAAATCTGATGTCCAAAAATTCAATGCTGTCCCTACTATAATGAAGACTAAGGGCCTGATTCTAACTTTGGAGGACGGTGTTAAACCGTCCCAAAAGTGGCGGATATTCCACCTACCGTATTACGAGTTCCATAGGATATAATGGACTCGTAATACGGTAGGTGGTATATCCGCCACTTTTGGGACGGTTTAACACCGTCCTCCAAAGTTAGAATCAGGCCCTAAGTCTTACATTATAAGGATTATCATTGAGAAATGCATGGTATAGAATTAATTGCTCTATTGATCCATTCCAGATCAAAATGATATCATCAATGTACCTCCCCCAAAATACAATAAATTCAGTCCAGGGGGAGGCATGTCTACCCCAAGCATGTATTTTTTTGAACCAGCCCATAAAAAGACAGGCATATGAAGGGGCAAATTTGGAACCCATTGCTGTCCCTTGTGTTTGTTGATACCATCTAGTGTTATGTATGAAATAATTTTTTGATAAGATGATATCAATCATGTCCAAAAGCATTTGATTATGATCGTAATGGTCAGCAGAACGGGTATTAAGAAATGAAGTAACTGCTAGTAAACCGAAAGGTTTTTGAATACAGGTGTAAAGGCTATTTACATCCATTGTAACAAATAGAAGGTCATTGGACCAGGGAAAATCTTCAAATTTGTTCAAAATATCCTTGCTGTCCTGTATAAAAGACGGAAGATTACAAACAAATTTCTGTAAGAAAATGTCCACGAATTCCGATAATCTCTCAGTAGGGGAATCAATCCCAGATATAATCGGTCTACCAGGAGGAAATATACCTTCCTTGTGAATTTTTGGAAGAATATAAATGCAGGGATATCTAGGATATTTAACAACTAAGTATTTATACTCATGAACGGATAATAAGCCTTGTTCGTGCCATCCCCATAGTTTATTATTAATATATTCAGTCAGTTCAAAAATAGGGTTGCTGTTGAGACATTTGTAACATGTTGTGTCTGATAATTGTCTATCAATTTCCTGCATATAGTCATGTGTATTCATAATGACTACATTTCCACCTTTATCAGCCTCTCGGATAACGATTGATTGATCTAAAAAATTATTTTATACATAACACTAGATGGTATCAACAAACACAAGGGACAGCGATGGGTTCCAAATTTGCCCCTTCATATTCCTGTCTTTTTATGGGCTGGTTCGAAAAAATACATGCTTGGGGTAGACATGCCTCCCCCTGGACTGAATTTATTGTATTTTGGGGGAGGTACATTGATGATATCATTTTGATCTGGAATGGATCAATAGAGCAATTAATTCTATACCATGCATTTCTCAATGATAATCCTTATAATGTAAGACTTAGGGGGTCATTCTGACCCTGGCGGCCGGTGGCCGCCAGGGCCACCGACCACGGGAGCACCGCCAACAGGCTGGCGGTGCTCCCACGAGCATTCTGACCGCGGCGGTTCAGCCGCGGTCAGAAGCGGAAAGTCGGCGGTCTCCCACCGACTTTCCGCTGCTCGGGGGAATCCTCCATGGCTGCGGAGCGCGCTCCGCAGCCATGGGGATTCTGACACCCCCTACCGCCATCCTGTTCCTGGCGGGTCTCCCGCCAGGAACAGGATGGCGGTAGGGGGTGCCGCGGGGCCCCTGGGGGCCCCTGCAGTGCCCATGCCCATGGCATGGGCACTGCAGGGGCCCCCATAAGAGGGCCCCGCAAAGTATTTCAGTGTCTGCCATGCAGACACTGAAATACGCGACGGGTGCAAACTGCACCCGTCGCACCCCTGCAACTACGCCGGCTCAATTCTGAGCCGGCGTCCTCGTTGCAGGGGCATTTCCTCTGGGCCGGCGGGCGCTCTTTTGGAGAGCGCCCGCAGGCCCAGAGGAAATGTTCGAATGGCCGCCGCGGTCTTGTGACCGCGGTGCGGTCATTTGGCGGCGGAACCTTGGCGGACGGCCTCCGCCGTCCGCCAAGGTTAAAATCAGGCCCTTAGTCTCCATTATAGTAGGGACAGCATTGAATTTTTGGACATCAGATTTTTTATTCAGAATAACACTATACAGAGTGTTTTGTATAGGAAATCTACATCTTGTAACAGTCTTTTACATGCAACAAGTGCACATCCCCCCTCCACCATTAATAATATTCCTTTTGGTGAGATGATACGCATGCGCAGAAATTGTAGCACTGAAGACCTTTTTCACGAGCAAATTAGACTTGTTAAACAGAGATTTATTAATAGAGGTTACAATTACCAGACTCTATGTAATGCAGAACAACGTATCATGAAAACATCCAGAAAGGACACGTTGTTATTGAAATCAAAAAGAAAAAAGAAGTCACACAATGAACGTTTGTCCTTTGTAACTAGATATACGGTGCTTTGTCAGGGTATATACAAAATACTCAAACGTCATTGGTATTTACTCACTGATTTACACGGACTTAAGGGGTCCCTTCCCGCAACACCTCGAATTACCTACCGAAGAGGTAAAACATTAAGAGACTTTCTTTGTCCAAGCTATGTGTCCGCACCCAATGTACCTTCTTGGCTTCCAGCTAAGCCTCTGGGCTTTTATACATGTCGTGAATGTAATGTGTGCTCCTTCGGCTTGGATAAAACTAGGACTTTCTGTTACAACAACACAGGGGTCTTTTCTATCAAGAGTTTTATTAATTGCAACACCAAATTTGTAATCTATATTCTTAAATGTCCATGCAATAAAATATACGTGGGAAGTACTATAAGACAATTGAAACATCGAATACAGGAGCACATACGTTCCATTAGGAATAATGATAATAGATATCCTTTATCGATACATATGATGTCGACACACCAACATGATGATGTAATTTTATTCCATGGGATTGAACATATTCCACCGAACCCCAGGGGGGGTGACAGAGAACTACAGTTACGTAAAAGAGAAGCAGCATGGATTTGTCGCTTACGTACGGTTGAGTTGGGGCACAATACTGACCATGAACTCCACTATTTTTTATAAGGAATTACTAGTGCCATAGTGGAGTATTGAATACTGATAGTTATTTCTCAAAAACGTTGTACATAATAGGAGTTTATAGACGATGTATACACATGTAAAATACTAATATCTCTCATCTATTATTTGAGATTGTACTAGGTTTCAATACATGAATTGCTATCAGTGTTAATAATATTTATTTGTATACATGTATGCTTATTGTATATCAATAGACTTAATTTCCTGTTATATTGAGATCTGATTACAATAGAAACCACAGGCCCCCCCCCCTCTCTGTTATATATTTTACTGCACACTATTATTATATTTATTTACTATAACACCATTTTCCTATTGGGATCCTGATAGTCTTTCACTGTTTTAACTTTGCACTGGTGATCGTTTCCTTTACTTGTTCTCTCTCTTTTTTATTCTAATTTTACTTTTTCTTCTTTTCTTTATTTCTTACACACATTTTAGGAAATATAATCCCATCACTGCGATATATTCCACCACTACATATGATAACATCCTTGTAATTATGGCATCCGATTCCATTTACTTTTTTAGGAACTTCTATAGACCATTTCAAAATGGCAGCCGTTCTAATTACTCGCGCTACGGCACTTTCTGGGCTTTGTCCCTTCACTATTTTCACACCACTCTGCCGTATTCAACGTACGACGGTGTTTACAAATTCTCGGCGTTCTCTGCCGGTATTTTGTCAATATTCGAACGCGCCGCGTACTTTACCCACAAGACGGGCGGCAACGCGACCGGGCCCGTCCTGTTACACTCGTTTCTTGAATTTGGAAAATCCGGCCGGTAATACGATAGTCTGCAAAAGTATCAGACGGTAAGGATGGATAATGGCACTTTATTTACAATTGGAGCGATATTAATCCACTCATAGTAGTTTTATTTTATTTTCAGTTCATTGAACCCTCATTGGCATCCTATACTTACTTCATAAACTACTTTTGACCTAATATTGGATCTTACTACTCGGTATGTGCCGGTTCATATTGAACTATTTTTTCTTTATTTATCCTCCTGCACTTACTCTTCACCATTTTTTGCATATTTTCAGTTCAATTTTACTCGTTTATTCCTCTTCTCGAGTTGTCATTTTTTGAGCCTCAGTCAACCACACTTTTTGGTGATGGATCACTTGATCTGGTGTTATGGTAATGTTGGCAGCACTTTGGTTTACGGATCAGCGTTACCTTTTTACTCAGTATAACTGCTATGGCATGTTGCTATTGTGCACTGTTCTGTTATTTATGCAATTCTCTGAATTCACATCTTGGATTTTTCTGATTACTCTTTCTTTTATTATTTTTTCTCCCTTGTCGGTTCCACTTACTAATTACAACTTAAGACTGACTCATAATTAGTATGATAGTTTTGAAGAAATTCTTTTCCTTCTTTTGAAACAAAACTTCTTACTGGATGAAATTGGTGTTTTTGTACATTATACTCTGTAATTGTTATTTTCGCTTTATATGTTTTGGTCTTGTAATGTTAGAAATAATTCTGTTAGTTTACTTTTGCCTTATGGCTATCTGTTAACTTTTGCAGCCCTGAAGAAGCCCAAGTACATAGGGCGAAACGCGTTGGCTGCTGTTTTGTTGCTCTTCATTAATCTACTGTGGCATCAAATAAACCTTTTGGAAGAAATCTATGAAAATCTACGACTTTCTTGGAATATCATTTATATGTCTTTATAATTGTTGGTGGTGCACAACCCACCTTATTGCTCTTTAACACTGTTTAGCTTAGTTCAGCACTGTGTTCTCAAATAATGCATTCTTGATCGCCCTGTGCTTCAGTCAAGGCTACAGTCTGGTACATTGCCGGTAAACGTGGTAGAAGTTTAGTCTCCAGTCTCCGTAGAACATCCTTACGTAGGGACATTTTCTTAGAAGATCTGCGTGTTAGTTATAAAAACACTTCCTAGTCCTAATACACATAAGAGGGAGATTCCGACCAGGGACCTACAACTTGATGCTGACTGCCCGTTGCAGATGCTGATGCAGATTACAGGCCTTTGCACAGGTATGAGGGTTGATGTCCTCTCGGGTGGAACCTGAAAGGCTGGCTTAGAGCTTCACATGCTGTGCTCGGAATATAACTTAGAGAGAACATAATCTAGTTCCACTATGATAGCCTTATTCTTGTGCTTCACTCTCATCATTACTATTTTAATCCTACTGTGTTGTGTAGTTCTGGTTATTGCAGCTCACTCCTTGCTATCTAAAATGCAGTCGTTTTATTAAACCAAATCTTTAAAACTTAAACTGCCTTTGTCATTTCTATATGAGACCGTACTGTGTATGAGAGAACCCGTTGTGACCTGAGTGACCACGACTTCCCTGGGAAGTACTAAGATGTCATGCGCTCGGCTGCCCAATTGTCTCTTCCCTTTGGGAGAGATGAGGCACTGCTAGTTAGCCAGAGCATAACCCGGATTTAGAGTGACAAGGGTCCTTCACCGTGGGTCAGACTTAGGGGGTCATTCTGACCTCGGCGGTAAAATGCCCTTACCGCCGGTCATAAGACCGCCATAACACCGCCGCGGCCGCGGTCAACCGCCACGGTCATTCTGACCCACAACGGCCAAACCTCCAAAAATCCGTCCTCCACTGCAGCCCGCCACATCGGCGGGCAGCGATAAACTGGAGATGACCAAACCTCCACCGTCACGCCAACAGAAATACGCCCATGCCATTACGACCCACGAATCCACACGGCGGTCATTCAAACGCGGTATTCCATTGGCGGTACACACCGCCGCGGTCAGAATACACACACATCACCAAAACACAGCCACATTGGACAATTTGAAATACACACACCTGATACACATACACACACCACTCCCACACAATCAACCAACTATAAAACACACACCCACATCACCCACAAACCCCTGCGACCCTAATTACTGAGAGAAGGAGAGAGAGACACAGCAGACAATCCATAGCAAGACACACTGAGGCACACTACACCATCACACACACCACATAGTAGCACAAAGCACCACTCACCAACACACTCCTCATCACATACACCACCCCACACCTCACCCACACCACCCCATGGCACCCACGCTTTTCGGACCAAGAACTCCGGGTCATGGTGGAGGAAATCCTAAGAGTGGAACCCCAGCTCTTCGGCTCGCAGGTGCAGCACACCAGTATAGCCAGGAAGGCGGAGCTATGGCAGCGGATCGTGGACAGGGTCAACGCGGTGGGACAGCATCCCAGGAATAGGGAGGACATCCGCAAAAGATGGAACGACCTACGGGGGAAGGTCCGATCGATGGTCTCCAGGCACAACATCGCGGTCCAGAAGACTGGCGGCGGACCCCCACCCACCCCTCCCGAATTTACATCGTGGGAGCAAGAGGTCTTGACCATCCTGCATCCTCAGGGCCTCGCTGGAGTAGCCGGAGGAATGGACTCTGGTAAGTCCCATCTCAACTACTATATCCCCCCCACCCCACCAGCATGCCAACCCACACCCCCACCCTCACCCCCAACCCCCCAGCACACATCCTCCCTGACAATGTCTCACCAGCACAACCCACCCATCCCAACACCAACTCCTGCATGCCAACACAAATCATGGGCACCCATCACCTAAGCATGACCACTGCACTAACCCCTCCCCCCCACTAAATACCCTCACAACACCTCCCTCCAGGGAATGCCTGCACTGGGGGACAAGGGCACCCATAACACGCATGCTATTGCACACACAGAAACAATAACCAAACTCTCTTACCCCATGCAGGACCCGAACGACAACACACCAGCCAGGAGGGTCCAGAAGTGTCCATCCCACCACCGGAACAGGCCCACACTGAGGATAGCAGCTCTGTCGACAGTGAACCTGATGACCAGCCCGGACCATCGGGGACCTCTGGGCAGTCGGTTCCCCTCAGGCAGCCACAGGCCACACCAGACCCGACCCCCTCTGCCGACACCAGCACAGCTCCCACCCAGCGGGCCCATGCCTCTGTCTCTAGGACAGCTCAATCAGCGGTGTGTCTGCCACTACAGGGCACCCAGGCTAACCCAACACCCCAACAACAACAGGGACCTGGGGGCAGTGGTAGCGGGCACACCGTCCAGGGGACAGAGGCCGGGGGAAACCGGGCAGCTCGGAGGGCTGCTGTGCGACAGGGGGGGGAGGAGAGGCCCAGGGAACCCACTCTCCAAGAGGCCCTCACCACCATCATGGGGGCATACCACCACTCCCAAGAGACGATGGCGACGGTACTGGCCAGGTTCACGGAGATCCAGGCACAGCAGGAGGAACGCTACATGGGGTTCAGGGAGGAGCTGAGAATCATCGGGACCGCAATGGGGACCATCGTCCTGGCCCTCAACAGGATAGAAGAGGCGTTGCGGGACCATGTGGCACCACACAGGGCCCCTGTCACTAGCCCGGACCAGGAACAGCCTACCACCTCCGCCGGCGCTAGTGGACAGGAGGCCCCAACACCACGGCAGGCCACCAGAACCCCACCTCCTGCTGAAGAACAACCACCCCGTAAGAGGAGCCTGAGATCCAAAAAAAAGACAGAGTAGGATGTCAAGACCCCCGCCAGCAGGACATACCCCCTGAACTCTTCCCACTGTTCCACATTGCCACCCTGTCCAACCATGAACTGCCTCTGCTCCATCCTTCCACAGGCAAAAGGACAATGCACCTGTGAGACTGAGAACTGGACTCTGCCATGGACATTACTCCACCCCCACCCATCACCCTTATAATCACATGTACCAATATCTAGCCCTGTAAATAAATCACATATTGCACACAAATCAGTTTGGAGTCATGCTGTATTATTAGCTAATGTATTACATATTACTGTTCAATATCTGTTCTGTCAATTAGTGATGACAACATACCAATGTCAATACGCTGTAGTTCATGGGCAAACCAAGCAGAAGTCAGGCACTGCGTCATACAGCACTGAGAAGGGAAGGGAAAATCAAAAATTACCCAAAAATATCTGGTGGGAACTACAGAAAGTACAGATGCAGGAGGCTAGAAGCAATTGGGAAATGGCGTGGGTGATTCTTACCTGGGTGTTACTGGAAATACTGTTGTATCACTCTGTCCCTATTGTCTGTGTCGTCCTCTGAGTCTTCCTCCTCTTCACTCTCCACAGGCTCCACGGCTTCTACAACACCACCATCTGGACCATCCTCCTGCAGGAAAGGCACCTGGCGTCGCAAAGCCAGGTTGTGAAGCATACAGCACGCCACGATGATATGGCACACCTTCTTTGGTGAGTACATTAGGGATCCACCTGTCATATGCAGGCACCTAAACCTGGCCTTCAGGAGGCCAAAGGTTCGCTCAATCACCCTCCTAGTACGCCCATGGGCCTCATTGTAGCGTTCCTCTGCCCTTGTCCGGGGATTCCTTACTGGGGTCAGTAGCCACGGCAGGTTGGGGTAACCAGAGTCACCTATTAGCCATACACGTTGTCTCTGTAGCTGCTCCATCACATAGGGGATGCTGCTATTTCGCATCACATAAGCGTCATGCACTGACCCTGGGAACTTGGCATTTACATGGGAGATGTACTGGTCAGCCAAACAGACCACCTGGACATTCATCGAATGATAATTTTTTCTGTTTCGGTACACCTGCTCATCGTCTTTTGGGGGTACCAAAGCCACATGGGTCCCATCAATGGCACCAATGATGTTGGGGATATGTCCAAGGGCATAGAAATCACCCTTCACTGTAGGCAAGTCACCCTCCTCGGGGAAAATGATGTAGCTCCGCATGAGTTTCATCAGGGCAGACAACACTCTGCTCAAAATCTTAGAAAACATAGGCTGAGACATTCCAGATGACATGGCCACTGTGGTCTGGAATGACCCACTGGCCAAAAAATGGAGGACTGACAAAACCTGCACCAGAGGGGGAATCCCTGTGGGTTGGCGGATGGGGGACATCAGGGCTGGCTCCAGCTGGGCACACAGTTCATGGATAGTGGCACGGTCAAGTCTGTATCGAAGTATTATATGGCGTTCTTCCATTGTCGACAGGTCCACCAGCGGTCGGTACACGCGAGGATTCCTCCTTCTCATCGCAAGTCCCAGCGGACGGTGCCTAGGAAGGACAACATGGAGCACAGAGTCAGCCAAACCACAGGTACGTACAGACAGCTTGCACAGTTAAAGAATGGCAATGGGTTGAAAGGCGTGTATGTGTGGCAATGCAAGGCCTAGGCCTGTGTGTCGCAGTCAAAATTAAGCCATGTAGGCCCTTGAAATGGCGGCTGCCTGACCTGTGAAGTGGGACAATGGGATGTGAGGTCAATGCGCTGGCGGGGCACACCGTGGCGGTAGGCGGTCGAAGACCGCGGCGCAAAGCCGCATTGGTTAACATTGAAGCCTATGGGTTTCAGGAGCCAATAACGAAGTGCGCCGGCGGTCGCGGTACGCACCGCCGCGGTACGCACCGCCGCGGGTGTGAGCGCCATTTTCTATCTGCTTAATCACTCGAGACCTGATCATCCACAGGAGAGGACCTATACTGCAAGTGCTGCTGTGACCTCGGTCTGGAAGATACAATGGCTGCTGCGACTGGGGAAAGGGCCCCTGCCTTCACGTCTGAAGAGTTGGAGAAGCTTGTGGATGGGGTCCTCCCCCAGTATGCGCTACTCTACTGTCCTCCAGACCAACAAGTGAGTACACCGGGTGCTAATGGAATGGGCTATGCCTGTGTGGATTGGGGTGGATGTAAGTTGGTGGGGTGGGGGGCGAATGAGGAGTGCAACGCCCGACAGATGAGAGCATGTGCCATATGGCAAAGTGGGTGGGGGGGGGGGCAATTACATCTAACATGCAGGTCATTGATGATTTCCTCCTTTCCACCCTGTACATGTCTAATAGGTCAGCACCCATCAGAAGATCGAGATTTGGCGTGCCATCGCCAAGGAAGTCCGGACCTTGGGGGTCCACAACAGACGGGCCACCCACTGCCGCAAGAGGTGGGAGGACATCCGCCGCGGAACAAGGAAGACCGCAGAAACACTGCTGGGGATGGCCTCCCAACCTAGGAGGGGTGCCAGTCGCACCATGACCCCCCTGATGTCCCAGATCCTGGCGGTGGCCTACCCTGAATTGGATGGGCGCTTTAAGACATCACAGCAGACACAAGGGGGTGAGTATCAGCACATTCTCCTATCTTTCTGCGCAGTGGAGGCGTCTGGGTGGGGGAGGAGGGCTGTGGGTGACATTAGGCCAGGGCACTTTCTGTAGTGTAGTCCTCTCCCTTAGGCATGGCCCTGTGCCCCCGGCCCCCACCTCTGTAGGGTGACAAGTACAGCCATTGAAGGTCCAGCATCTCCCATGTGCGCGTTTGACGTCTCTTGGCCTGTTGTCTTATTCAGTAGTACTGAGTAGTGTACCCCGAATGCGCGGCTTAGTGCATTAGGCACCTGTGTCTGTCCTCTCCGCCAACGGTGTTGACATTGCATGCACTCAACCTGGTCCTCTTTTTTCTCCCCCCACCCTTTCTCTTCATCTTCCTGTGCATGTGTGCATTAGCATCATCAGGCGGAGGAGATATGGCATCGGAGCACGAGGGAGCTGCAGGACACAAGGCCCCGGTGGGCCCAGGAACAGACACCGAGGGCACCAGTGATCCGGAGGGCGAGGGGAGCACCACGACGGGGACCGCTGGTGAGAGCAGCGAAAGCGACACGTCCTCGGATGGGAGCTCCCTAGGGGTGGCGGCAACATCCGTGCCCCCCGCCTCTACAGGTACAGCCGCCACCCAGCGCACCTGCCCCGCCCTCCCAGCAGCCCCTCAGTCTTCGCTCCGTGCCGGTTCGCCCAGGAAGGCGCGCGTCTCCTTCGCCCCAGGCACCTCAGCCCCTGCCCCTGTTGCCCCTGCTGCCCTCAGTGCGGAGCTCATTGACCTGGTAAGGACGCTCATTGTTGGGCAGACGACCCTTTTGAATGCCATCCAGGGTGTGCAAAGGGAGGTGCAACAGAGCAATGCGTACCTGGAGGGCATTCATTCGGGTCAGGCTGCCCATCAACGAGCGTTCACTGCTCTGGCCTCAGCACTGACGGCAGCCATTGTCCCTGTTTCCAGCCTCCCTCTTCTGACTGCCTCCAGCCTGTCTCTGTCTCCTGTTCCTCAGCCTATCCCATCCACACCATCAGACCAGCCTGCACACACCTCAACACCCAAGAGCACCTCATCCAAACACAAGCACCACAGATCCCGCAAACACTCACCCGAGCAACACCCAGATGCAGACATGCCAACAGCCACTGCCACCCCTGTGTCCCCCTCCTCCTCGTCTCCCTCCTCCCTCCCTGAGACGTCTACACTCACACCTGCATGCACCCCAACATCAGCCAGTGCTTCCATCACCACCTCACCCTCCAGTACAGTCCACACTCGTGCAGTCACCACCCCCACTGCCATGTACACGTCCCCTGTGTCCTCTCCCACTGTGTCTGTCACCCCCTCTTCCAAGACACACAAACGCAGGCAGCCACCCACCCAATAGCCATCCACCTCACGACAGCCTACAGCACCAGCACCTTCACCCAATGACAGCACACCTGACTCTCCTACAACCACCTCCTCTACCTCCACTTCCATCTCCACTTCTCCTACCCTTTACCTTGGCCCTAAAAAACTTTTCCTGGCTAACCTTAACCTCTTTCCCCCCGATGACCTCCCCCATCCATCTTCAAAGAGTCCCAAGAGCACCGCAGCCACCACCAGCCCAGCTTCGGGTGTCACTGTTGTGCCTGGGTTCTGGAGCCCACCCTTTGCCAGCAGTGACACATCGATCAGCAGCAAGGACACGTCCAGCCCCCCCCCCGGCAAGAGGACCCGCAAAAACAAGGACCGCCGTGCGAGGACCGACAGGGCTGCCCCCAAGGAGCAATGTGCGGCCACTTCACCACCCACACCATCTAGGGGAGGCAAGGGCCCGAGAGCCCCATCAAAGGAGAGGAAGGGCAGCAGGAGCGCGGAGAAGGTGGACCCCACATGCCACATCCCAGCTGGGAAGGAGGACACTAAGGAGGCCAGGAGTCCGTCCCCGAAGGGTCCAGAAACGTCACGGTCCGAGGGCGACTGAGCAGGGAGTCGAGGCCAGGTCTGGCTCCCTTGACCTGCTGGATGAGCACCGCTGAACAGGGCCCGCGGTGCAGAAGAGCACCGCTGAACAGGGCCCCGCCGTGGAGAAGAGCACCGCTGAACAGGGCCCGCGGTGCAGAAGAGCACCGCTGAACAGGGCCCGCCGTGGAGATAGGCACCGCTGAACCGGGCCCCGCCGTGGAGAAGAGCACCGCTGAACAGGGCCCGCGGTGCAGAAGAGCACCGCTGAACAGGGCCCCGCCGTGGAGATAGGCACCGCTGAACCGGGCACCGCCGTGGAGAAGAGCACCGCTGAACAGGGCCCGCGGTGCAGAAGAGCACCGCTGAACAGGGCCCCGCCGTGGAGATAGGCACCGCTGAACAGGGCCCCGCCGTGGAGAAGAGCACCGCTGAACAGGGCCCGCGGTGCAGAAGAGCACCGCTGAACAGGGCCCCGCCGTGGAGATAGGCACCGCTGAACCGGGCCCCGCCGTGTAGAAGAGCACCGCTGAACAGGGCCCGCGGTGCAGAAGAGCACCGCTGAACAGGGCCCCGCCGTGGAGATAGGCACCGCTGAACAGGGCCCCGCCGTGGAGAAGAGCACCGCTGAACAGGGCCCGCGGTGCAGAAGAGCACCGCTGAACAGGGCCCCGCCGTGGAGATAGGCACCGCTGATCCGGGCCCCGCCGTGGAGAAGAGCACCGCTGAACAGGGCCCGCGGTGCAGAAGAGCACCGCTGAACAGGGCCCCGCCGTGGAGATAGGCACCGCTGAACAGGGCCCCGCCGTGGAGAAGAGCACCGCTGAACAGGGCCCGCGGTGCAGAGAGCACCGCTGAACAGGGCCCCGCCGTGGAGATAGGCACCGCTGAACCGGGCCCCGCCGTGGAGAAGAGCACCGCTGAACAGGGCCCGCGGTGCAGAGAGCACCGCTGAACAGGGCCCCGCCGTGGAGATAGGCACCGCTGAACCGGGCCCCGCCGTGGAGAAGAGCACCGCTGAACAGGGCCCCGCTGTCTCAAGCACCGCTCCGCTGGGCCCTTCCTCTGAGGCACCGCTCCGCTGGGCACCGCCGTCTCAAGCACCGCTCCGCTGGGCCCTTCCTCTCAAGCACCGCTCCGCTGGGCCCTTCCTCTGAGCCACCGCTCCGCTGGGCACCGCCGTCTCAAGCACCGCTCCGCTGGGCCCTTCCTCTCAAGCACCGCTCCGCTGGGCACCGCCGTCTCAAGCACCGCTCCGCTGGGCCCTTCCTCTCAAGCACCGCTCCGCTGGGCCCTTCCTCTCAAGCACCGCTCCGCTGGGCACCGCCGTCTCAAGCACCGCTCCGCTGGGCACCGCCGTCTCAAGCACCGCTCCGCTGGGCCCTTCCTCTCAAGCACCGCTCCCCTGGGCCCTTCCTCTCAAGCACCGCTCCGCTGGGCCCTTCCTCTCAAGCACCGCTCCGCTGGGCCCTTCCTCTCAAGCACCGCTCCGCTGGGCCCTTCCTCTGAGGCACCGCTCCGCTGGGCACCGCCGTCTCAAGCACCGCTCCGCTGGGCCCTTCCTCTCAAGCACCGCTCCGCTGGGCCCTTCCTCTCAAGCACCGCTCCGCTGGGCCCTTCCTCTCAAGCACCGCTCCGCTGGGCCCTTCCTCTCAAGCACCGCTCCGCTGGGCACCGCCGTCTCATGCACTGCTCCGCTGGGCCCTTCCTCTGAGGCACCGCTCCGCTGGGCACCGCCGTCTCAAGCACCGCTCCGCTGGGCCCTTCCTCTCAAGCACCGCTCCGCTGGGCCCTTCCTCTCAAGCACCGCTCCGCTGGGCCCTTCCTCTCAAGCACCGCTCCGCTGGGCCCTTCCTCTCAAGCACCGCTCCGCTGGGCCCTTCCTCTCAAGCACCGCTCCGCTGGGCCCTTCCTCTCAAGCACCGCTCCGCTGGGCACCGCCGTCTCAAGCACCGCTCCGCTGGGCCCTTCCTCTGAGGCACCGCTCCGCTGGGCACCGCCATCTCAAGCACCGCTCCGCTGGGCCCTTCCTCTCAAGCACCGCTCCGCTGGGCCCTTCCTCTCAAGCACCGCTCCGCTGGGCACCGCCGTCTCAAGCACCGCTCCGCTGGGCACCGCCGTCTCAAGCACCGTTTATGGTTCACTGTGCCCACCATGCCTCCTCCTTGACCAGTGGAGACTGTCATCCACCTGATGGACTGTGGCTTTGCACTCCCCAGGATGGTCCAGTGGGCAGCCCACCCACTGTAGAGACATTGAGAGACTGTGGCTTTGCACTCCCCAGGATGGTCCAGTGGGCAACCCACCCACTGCAGAGACTTGAGAGACTGTGGCTTTGCACTCCCCAGGATGGTCCAGTGGGCAGCCCACCCACTGTAGAGACATTGAGAGACTGTGGCTTTGCACTCCCCAGGATGGTCCAGTGGGCAACCCACCCACTGCAGAGACTTGAGAGACTGTGGCTCTGCACTCCCCAGGATGGTCCAGTGGGCAGCCCACCCACTGTAGAGACATTGAGAGACTGTGGCTTTGCACTCCCCAGGATGGGCCAGTGGGCATGGTGGCTCCTCGAGGATCTGGCGTCGTGGACTCATGTGGCTGTGGTGCCCCCCCCTTCCCTTCCCCCTGAGGTGCCTGTAGTTTTTACATCTGATGCCCCTGCAGTGTTCTCTCCAAAGGACTCAGGTCTCCTGTGTGGGCTTTGCCCTTGTTTCTCAAGACTTTGGCCCACGGACATGCTGAATTCGTAGGATGTGCAGGACTTGGTACTTTAGTTATACACTGATGTGTATGTCATTAGTTTTGTTGTGAATATCTTTCATGGTTGTACGCTAATTTTCTGGAGCTTTTTGGTACATAAATATTTATTCCAAATATGATTATGTCCTAGCATTTTTCAGGGGTGTTTGGGTGGTGTCACTGTGACTTGGTGCTCTGCATTGGTGAGTACATAGTTGGGGGGGGGGGTCGCATATGTGTGTGCCCGTAACCTTTCGTCCTCCCCCTCCCGTGTGTCGTATGTGCAGTACTCACCGTTGTCGTCTGCGCCGGACTTCGTACTCGTGGTAGATGAGAAGGTAGACGAGAGCAGGTAGGATGTTTAATTCGGGTTCCATGCTGTCCTCCTTCCTCCTGGAGTGCGTAGTGGTGAGCGTTTTCCCGTCTGTAGTCTGTTTCCGCCGTGTTTTTATCGGCGGTGCTCCCGCCCCGGAAAAGGTGGCGTATTGGTGAGTTGTAATAGTGTGGGCGGTACATTGTCTGCCGCCTGTCTGTTGGCGGTGACCGCCGCGCTGTTTGTTTGTACCGCTGTGGCGGTCGGAGTGTTAAGGTGGCTGTCTGTGTTGGCGGTTCCCGCCAGGCTCAGAATCCCATTTTTTTTACCGCCAGCCTGTTGGCGGGTTGGCCGCCGCTTTAACACCGACCGCCAGGGTTAGAATCACCCCCTTAGTCCCCCACACCGCGAATGATCTTGCCGCTCAAAATCCAGTAGTCTCATTAGTATAATGAGAGCCTACGCGACAATCTAGGTGTAAGAATCTCAGATAGTCTTGATTGGCAAAAATTGGCTGTAGTAGAAAACACCTTTGTTAGATCCCTACTTGTGTGCCCAGTTAGTACCTCTTTGATTCCAATGTATTTTGACTTACCCTTAAATAGGATTGCTGATTTGGTAGCATTGAAACCCTTGATATATTGGGTCCATTTCTGGACCACTCCTGAACTTAGTGAATACAGAGGCTCTCTTAGGGATCTCTTGCAAGTCAGAACACATCTACAATCCCTTGGTTGAAACATATTTTACGTGGCACTTGAGGTTAGGTCTTCGGAGCTATGGGGATAATCCAAGTAGTATCAATAAACTAAAGGCCAACTCTTCAAAATCTTGTTATTGGGCATATGTCTAGGAAATTATGTTGTTAATGCATCTAATGGACACCTTTTGTATCAATTGTTTTAATTCAAATGGAATTTCTACTTTGAGCCTTTTTTTTTATTTTATCTTTACACCTTTTGCAAATAGTCTTTATATTTGTTTTCAATACGGATGTTTCCTATTGAACTCTTTTATGAATTGTTGGAAAAAAGGACCAGTGTCAAATCTATGCCCAGCCTGTGGGTTACCCCCTAAGAGAGATGACCATATTCTGTTTTTCTGTCCAGCATATGATGTTTCTCAATGGAAATTGATACGCCCAGCCTGCTTGAGCTTGGGAATTAGGCAGTATGCAATTGCCCTTTGGATCATCAAGTGCGAATGCAATTCTATCTGCTGTCAGTAAGTTATAGGTGGCGGTTTGGCACAGGGGAAATCGTTTTTTAAAGAACAGCTGACATCAGTTTTCATTAGACCATTTATATTTAGTATATGCTGATTTTTTTGGTGAAATTTGATATGCCTAAAATATATGAAGTTAGTAATTAGACAGAATGTGACTGTGATTCTTTTTAATGTATTTGTATCTAATGTCTACAGGTGGCTGTTTGTACAGTTCTAACCATTTTAACTGGAAAGCTGGTATTAAATTTTAATAGGCAATTATACTTAATTATCAGCTTGATTTTAGCAATTTAGTGTTTAGTGTTTAATTTTATTGTTTGTATTTTGTGCTTTGATTGTCCAGCTATGACCGACTAAAGCTTGTGTGATATATATGTATATATATATATATATATATATATATATATATATATATTTACTTGAAAAAACAAGGATTACAGGGACGTTACAGTTATGGATATCTCAAGTAAATATAACTTGTTCCCTAATATCTATGATGCTATCAAAGATGTTAAGAGTGTCTTAATTTGTGGGGTAATGAGCAGTGCATGGCAAGGGTGCGAGTTATAGTTACCTTATAGTTATCTTATAACTATAACTGGTGAACTTCTGTGTTTTTGTATGAGTAAATTCAGAACCTAATTATAAAGTCCCTGTAACCTTTTGTTTTTTAATTGAATTTCTTTTTTTTTTTTTATTATTTTTCTTAACGATAACGTGCCTGTAATGTTTGTTTTTTTCAGTGAATTTGAATGTCTTTTTAACATAAAGTTATTTTCATTACTATGCGTTAATCCATTAGACCAAACAAAAGCCCTACCCTTCACTCCGGGGTTAAACCGCCAGACAAAACTGTAAACTGTTTAGTTTTCTCAGAAAACCTTCACCCACCAGGGTAACCCCTCGCTGGCATGCCTATCACTGGGTCCTTCCTGTTCTGCTGCGAAACGGAGCATGCTGCGATGGACAAATTATGTGGGAGCACTTTATATGTATCCAATATGATGATGTGTAATAGGAGTAGGGAGCCATGAAAAAAGATAAAAAATACCTATCTCCTAGGTAAACTCCGTTTTAATATCTGCCCTAGTGGCGGTATGGTTAAAACACAGTGATTTAGAAGTGGGGTGTTCAATTAACCTGCCTTCCTATTATATGAGGTCTACATGTTTCAAGCCTACCACTAGGCTTTTCATCAGAACCCAGAGTGACTCCCTGGTGCCACTCCTTGCGTGGAGGAATGTGTCAATACACAACTCTAATGTGTTAATACATAAACATACTACACCTAGCTATTGGCGAGCTTCGAAACATTGTATATTAGGGTTTAAGTTCAGATATCATGGATCCTCCAGTGGAGGGATGAGCTTGTTGTCACACTTACTCCAAAGCATCACTCCCGACTGTCAACCTGTATTCTGCCTGCCCGGGTCCGAATGTGTAATCAGAGATGTCATGAGTGCTGTAATTTGTCAGGTAATTAGCAGTATAAGGTGAGGGCACTAGTTATAGCTTAGGGGTCACCATCCCTGGTGCCTGGCTTAATATTTTTTTTTTTCTGGGAGGGCTGCATGGCTCCCCTCCCCGGGTCGATCCCTACCCCACGGACCCCATCTCCTGGGGCCCAGCCTAAACATTTAATTCTAGTTTTTGGGGTAGGGGGTCCGTGCAGCCCACCTCCCTAGGCTGATCTCAGCCCCAGGGACCCCATCCCCCGGGGCCTGGCAATGTCATCTGGGCACCCCCCAGGGCACCCAATCACAATGTTGGGGACTTTGGGGGGAGCCTGAAGGCCCCCGCGGTCCCAGCCGGCTCCTCACCTCCTATGGAAGCGCATCTCCGAGGGCAGGGAAACAGAGGACACCTCTGCTTCCAGCAAGTGAGAGCTGTTTGACAGCTCTCACTTGCTAGAACCAGAGTGCTTGCTCTGACTTGGCGGGAGCTGTCAAAGCTCCCGCCAAGTCAGAGCAAATAGATATGTCCCGGGGGTAGGCACCCCAGGACATTGCAGGAGCCGGCCCTGGGGGGTGATGGTCCCCAGGACAATACATGGCTCCTTGAGGGGGGACTCACCCCCCCACCAATGGAAACAGCCTCGCATTTACTAAAAAATTCTGCCCCAGAGAGGTGGCTGTCCCTGGGGCTACGGGGGCCACGTGCCCCTCCCACATTCCCAAAAAACATTTGCCCCAGGGAGGTAGTGGACCCCAGGGCTGCAGGAGGGTTGGGCCCCCGCATTTACTCAAACTGTGTGCCCCCAGGAAGTGGTGGTCCCTAGGGCTGCAGGGGTGGCCGGGTGGCCCACACAAATTTACCCAAACAATCTTCCCTAGGGAGATGGCATTCCCCAGGGCTGGTGGGGGCCCTGCGCCTCCCCAACATTTCCTCATTCTGCCCTCGATGTCAGGCCACTCACATGGAGAACTTGTCTGCTTAGACAATATTGAACCCTACTCTCTCCTAACACAACACCTGACCAAGGAATGATAACCTCAAATAAGGCATTGTCCTAGGAGGCAAGGAGGTTGGGACAAAATAATAAAAGGAACAAGACTTGGGCCCCCTGAGTGTTGTCTAGCTCACAATCCTGTTCAGGAATGCCACAACTGTCTTCTTCTTTCAGGGTGTGCAGGAGAGTCAACTAAAGGGAAGGAACACACATGTTATATTAGCATCATCATGCATTTACATTGTTAGTTAAAATAACATTTGAGCAAGAGAAATACATATACTCGGAGATGCTTATAACAACACAGAAAATATATACTTGTTTAATTCTTGTGGGATAGAAATCCCCACTTCTTTCATGAACTTCGGATAACAATTCACACTTTTTTTCCGGCCAGCATATTGCTCTTGTCATGTAACTGTTCTTCTTTTTATTTTGAATTCTCTTTTCTCTTTAAAAATTTGTAAATTGTCTCTTGAACTTTCAACGGAGTCTTATACCGAGTTTATTCACAAGTCTTTAAGTTTTATTTTTTGTAGAATTGCTGCTGATGAGAAACAAAGAATAGTGCACGAACCTTGTTTTTTCTTCTTTTGCTTTGTTCTACCTTTCATTGCAGGTTATGCCTTCCTATGCTGGAATGACCAACAGGCCAATTCCTGAACTGCTGCAGCCATGAAGATTTCCCATTGTCACTCAAGGTAGGTCTTGTCTGGAATGCAGAGACTGGAGAAGTCTAGTGAGCTGCTCAGAGGTGTCTGAGGGAGCGCAGATGTCACCAAGTCAGGCTAGGAAGCTTGGATCAGGGAGAAGAGGGTGCAATGGTCCAGGTGAGTGGGAGGAAGAATAAGGGTTCTTTATATATATATATATATATATATATTTATGTTCGTACGATGGCATGGGTAGCTGCAGATACACATGCTATGCAGAATAGCTTCTGCCATCTAGTGTTGGGCTTGGAGTGTTACAAGTTATTTTTCTTCGAATAAGTCTTTTTTCGAGTAATGGGATCAAGTGACTCCTCCTCTCGGTCATAGTGCGCATGGGCATCGACTCCTCTGTTAGATTGTTTTTTTTCCGATGTCGGGTTCGGACGTGTTTCGTCTCGCCCCAAGATTTTAGATTCGGAAACTTTAGATAACTTTCTTTGACCGTATTGTTTCGATCACGTTTTCCATCTATAGTCGAGCTGATAGTACAGTTGAAAACCAGATTACACCCTTTTGGACGCAAGCACCGAACTCGGGCCTGTTCAGGCCTACCACACCAAAGCCTTATGGATCAGACTCCATTCTGATTCTGTCCCCGATGTCAAGCGAAATTTCCGTACACTGATCAACATGTGATATGTAATCTCTGTCTCTCTCCAGAACCATTGAGAAGAAGACTGTGATGCCTGTCAGTCGTTCCGGTCGAAGAAAACACTGCATGACGGAGAGCCAGAAGACTGGAAATGGCATTGAAGACTACAGAATACATCAACACAGTTGAGGAAGAACAGGCCCAGACGGCAGTTTCCAATTAGGACACCGACTCCGAAGAAGACTCGGAGGAGGATAGCCAACCCATCACTGCGGCTCAGCATGTGAGTGCCACTGCCCCTACGCCCACTACTAAAAAACCATCAAAGACCTTGGGTGCACCACTGCCAGAGAGCCATGGTTTGACCTGAAAGGAAATAATCAGCGACCGACCTTCGGGTTCGGTGCCGAAAAAGGCCACACAAGCTTCGATACCGGAGTCGAGCAAATCTATCAAAAGCTCCACATCCGAGCTGAGCTGAGCCGACATCCATACTCTTCGGAGTCGAAACCTCAACATCCTGCTTTGGAGCCGAAACACCAGGCTGTATTTTCGGGACCGAAAAAATTGCCAACTTCGGAATGTTCATATACAGAGGAACAAGGACTTTCCAGCCAATTAAAGCAGAGCTCAAAGACATTTGATGAACAGTTCTCTAAATCACCAAAAACATCAGGATATATTTCTGAAGACTCTGACATTCAACCTATTCTTGAAATCATGGACGGGAAGCAGTCAAGGATTCATATCCACAAAGAGACTGGGAGGATCATTGCTGCATCTCCTCCACAAACAAAAAGAAAGTTGGCTTTTCAAGAACATCTTGATACTGCTCCACCACCAGCAAAGATTTTTAAAAGGAAGGAGAAGCCATTACCCTTGCAAAATTCTCCACCACATTTGCCACAACTTTCTTTTTCACCACCACCTGTTAGCCCACCACCATTGCCTTCAACAACTCACTCACACACTTATTCGCATGGTGATACAATTGATCCTTGGGATCTGTATGATCCAGATCCCATACCAATAAATGACCCAGACCTCTATCCTTCAAAACCTTCACCACCAGAGGATACAACTACATACACACAGGTCATCTCTAGGGCAGCTGCGTACTATGGGGTACTTATGCATAGTGAGCCATTAGAAGAGGATTTCCTTTTCAATGCACTATCCTCCACGCATTCATGTTACCAGTGCCTACCAGTGCTGTCTGGCATGATCAGGCATGCAGACTAAATATTTAAGGAACCTGTTAAGGTTAGGATTTTAACACCACATATAGATAGAAAATACAAGCCTGCACCTACAGATCCAGCTTACATCACACATCAGGTACCTCCAGACTCTGTTGTTGTCAGTTCTGCCAGAAAAAGGTCCAATAGCCAATCGTCAGGGGATACCCTTCCCTCTGACAAAGAAAGCAGGAAGTTTGATGCTGCTGGCAAGAGGATAGCTACACAGGCAGCTAACCAATGGCGCATTGCCAATTCACAAGCCTTGCTAGCAAGAAATGATAGGGCACACTGGGACGAAATGCAGGAATTATTACAACACCTGCCAAAAGAATATGAGAAGAGGGCTCAAAAAATTGTTGAAGAAGGTCAGGCAATAAGCAACAACCAGATAAGGTCTGCTCTTGATGCTGCAGATACAGCAGCTAGGAGCGTAAATACTGCTATAACCATACATAGACATGCATGGTTAAGATCTTCTGGATTCAAACCAGAAATACAACAGGCAGTACTAAATGTGCCATTCCCCAAGGAACACCTGTTTGGTCCTGAGGTTGACACCACAATCGAGAAACTAAGGAAAGATTCAGACACTGCTAAAGCAATAGGAGCCCTATACACAACACCTAATAGAGGCTCTTTTTTAAACAACAATTTAGAGGAGGATTCAAGCCTCAATCTATAGATGCTTCTACCTCCCAACCTAAACAAAGCCAACAACAATACCAGAGAGGGGGATTTAGAGGTTCTTATAGAGGGCAAAACTTCAGAGCCAGAGGCAAATTCGATGGCCTCAAAAAGTGACACTACTCTATCAAAACAGTGACTTCATAAGCATACCACAACCCCACATATCTCCTGTGGGTGGCAGACTTCAGCAATTCCACTCCCAATAGCAAAATATCTCCACAGACCAATGGGTACTTTCAATTATCCGCAATGGTTATTGCCTAGAATTGATTTCTGCTCCTCCAAACATCGTTATCACAGGCTGTCCCCAGAACACAACATTCTGTTGCAACAAGAAGTATAACACCTACTACTAAAGGAGGCTATAGAATTAGTCCCAAATTCTCAACACGGAACAGGGGTATACTCACTATACTTCCTCAGTCCCAAAAAGGATGGTACTCTCAGACTCATTCTAGATCTCAGACCACTAAATCTATATATCTTGTCAGAACACTTTCACATGGTAACTCCGCAGGGCATCATTCCACTGCTACAAAAACAAGATTATATGACTGCATTAGATCTCAAAGATGTGTATTTTCATATCCTCATACATCCAGCTCACCGAAAATACCTAAGGTTTGTGATAGTGGGAAACCACTACCAATTCAAAGTTCTACCATTCGGCATAACAACAGCTCCATGAGTATTCACAAAATGTCTAGCGGAAGTAACAGCTTACCTAAGAAGACAACACATACATTTCTTTCCTCATCTAGACAACTGGCTAATAAAATCAAGCAATATTATACAATGTCAACAACACACTCAATACACAATAGAAACCCTACACACATTAGAGTTGACTATCAATTACCAAAAATCTCATCTTCAACCAGCGCAGGTTCAACCTTACCTAGGTGCTGTTCTCAATACACAGAAAGCCTTAGCATATCCAAATACACAAAGGATACAAGCTTTCCAAAACCTCATATCACAAATACAGCCAAATCAACAATACACTGTGAGGTTTATCATGAGACTATTGGGAATGATAGTATCCTGCATAGCAATAGTACTGCATTCAAGATTAAATATGAGAACACTACAACAGTGCCTCTCACGACAATGGTCTCAAGCACAGGGTCAATTGCAAGATCTAGTTTTATTAGACCACCAGACGCACAAGTCCCTCCAATGGTGGAATCACAGCAATTTAATGTTAATGAAGGGGCGATCATATCAGGACCCTGTGCCTCAGACCACAATAACAACAGATGCACCAATGATATGTTGGGGAGCTCATATCAACATCCTTACCATATAAGGGGATGGAATTCAAAACAGTTAACTTATCACATGAACCAATTATTAGCTATGCTCCTTGCCCTAAAAGCATTTCAACCCCTTCTCAAATACAAAACTGTCTTGATAAAACGTATTATTCCACCAAGAACCCCACCAGTTCCTGCTTGGAATCTAAATATTGTACTCACAAGACTAATGGGGCCACCATTCGAATCCATGCATTCGTGTGAGATTCAATTTCTAACTTTGAAAGTTGCTTTCTTAGTAGCAATTACTTCATTAAGAAGGTTTAGTGAAATACAGACATTCACTCTGGAGGAACCCTTTTTCCAAGTGCACATGCATAAAGTTATACTTAGAACTAATCCAAAATGTTTGCTAACGGTTGTATCGCCTTTTCACATTAATCAAATAGTGGAATAGCCAGTCTTCTTCCCATAGCCAGATTCAACTGCTGAAAGAGCACTTCACACTCTTGACCTTAAAAGAGCTCTAAAATATTATGTGGATAGAACAAAAGAGTTTAGAAAGACTAAACAGTTGATCGTTGCCTTTCAACTACCACATAAAGGTAATCCTATCTCTAAACAAGGACTAGCTAGATGGATTGTTAAATGTATTCAAACATGTTACATTAAGGCAAAACAACAACTTTTGATAACACCTAAAGCTCATTCCACTAGGAAAAAAGGTGCTTCTATGGCATTTTTAGGAAACATACCAATGGCAGACATATGCAAAGCTGCCACATGGTCTACACCACATACATTTACAAAGCATTACTGTGTGGATGTATTTTCAAAGCAACAG
This sequence comes from Pleurodeles waltl, assembly GCF_031143425.1. Taxonomy (NCBI): domain Eukaryota; kingdom Metazoa; phylum Chordata; class Amphibia; order Caudata; family Salamandridae; genus Pleurodeles; species Pleurodeles waltl. Next base: position 545,839,039 of record NC_090446.1, on the reverse strand, counting down.
GCCAATGTTGGTCAAGCTGTCCTAAAAACATTATTTCAAACAACTCCAACTCCTACAGGCTAGCCACTGCTTCTTTTGGAGAGAGCAACTGCTTTTTAGTCTATGCATAGCATGTGTATCTGCAGCTACACGTCATCAAACGGAAAATGTCACTTACCCAGTGTACATCTGTTCGTGGCATGTAGATTTGCAGATTCACATGCACCCTCCCTTCTCCCCAGAAGTCTGTAGTCGTTGCAGTTTCTTACTTGTACATATGTATATATATTTACATTTGCATGGACATCTTATTTACTTATTATTTTTATAGCACATTTACATTCTTTGACTCTATCACTCCTTCCTACACCCTTTTGCGGGAAAACAATCTAACTTAGGTGTTTATGCCAATGCGCATTATGACCGAGAGGAGGAGTCACTCAATCCTGTGACCTGAAAAAAGACTTCTTAGAAGAAAAACAACTTGTAACACCCCGAGCCCAACACTAGATGGAAGAAGCTATGCATAGCATGTGAATCTGCAGCACTACATACCACGAACAGATGTACCCTGGGTAAGTGACATTTTCCATACTAGTCTCCTATCAATCCATCCAACAATCAATCTCACAGTCAGTGCACGGTCAAATGGGACTGCTGTATGCATGCAGCCAGGTGTGTTACGTGAGGTTTGATGAGCGGGAGTGTTATAAAATTAGTTGGGCGTTCGGGTCAAAATCTTTCTTTTCTTTGTTCTAGTTTTATAGGTATATATTGTAATTTTTGAGGAGGATAATGGTGATGGATTGTTCCAAATACCCAGTTGTTATTGGCTTTCTCATGGTTATTAGGGCTCCCATAATTTAATAGATCTTCGGGGGGTGTTTGGGCTTTATGTTGCTTACCTTACCTGCTTCTGAGGATAAATATATTTTTAAGATAATAAAATTGAGATATGAATGTTATTTATTTTGAGTTTTGGTTGTGTGGGTTGGTGGAGTTGAGGGAATAATGTATTTTATGTAGTGTTTTGTAATTCTTTGTATGTGATTTATACGAGAATTGGTTGTGTTGGATTAAGAAATATGTTTTTAAGGTTTGTAATTTTTTTACATTTATTGTTTACTGCCTTGAGGAAGTTCATATGAAATGACGAAATGCGTTAGCTGTCTTTGTGTTAAAATGATGAAAGAAAAAGAATTACAATTTTCAAATTGAAGCTTGGACATTCCTTGTGTTGTGGTTGCATCATTATATTTTGTATGCATAGAATGTGATCTTGTTAGACTGATAGGGCTCACCGGGCACTACATTCTCGGTGATAGAGAGTGACTGCTCTTGCCAGGAGTTAAATGGCATAAGATCAGTGGTGGCAGAGTACCCGTTTTGTACTAATCAGTAGTGCGAATAGGCCTTTTACTTGTGTCACGGATTGGGCCCACTTGTGTGAAGTTCTGTGCTGCGTACTTAACTTCCTCTTGGCCTACATGATGACTGTATGTAGTGGCAGTGCTTAATTTTAGTCGGTGGTTGCCGGTGGAGCCCACTGGCACTAATTTTGGGGCCAATGGGTCCCAAGACATTTCCTTACCAGACATTCCCGAAGACCAACAGAGGAGAAAACACAGAAACGGGAAAGAAGTAGGAAGAGAAGTCGGAAAAAACTGTCAACAAGGGAGAATGCAGGACTCTGCAAGAGTTAGCTAAAGGGGCAAGGAGACAGTGGATTAAAGAGGCATGAGGTGGATTCTGGACTACGCAGCCTTGGTATTTGGTGCGGGCACATTTAATAGCACTGGTGTTGTCTTCTGAGCAGTGCTTTTGGCACCGGCATACATTATGTTACAAATTAAGCACTATGGTGGTCAATACAACCCTGGCGGACGGTGTTAAAGCTGCGGTAATACTGCAAACAGGCCGGCGGACAAAAAAAGGGAATTATGACCGTGGCTGAAACCGCCAACAAAGACAGCCACTTTAACACTCCGACCGCCACAGCGGTACAGACAAGCAGCGCGGCGGTCACCGCCAACAGACAGGCGGAAGACAATGTACCACCCACAGTATCACAACCCGCCAATCCGCCACCTTTTCTGGGGCGGATTCACCGTGGATAAAAACACGGCGGAAACAGCTTTTGCAATGGGAAAACGCTCACCTTAACACACTCCACGACGAAGGAGCCCACCATGGAGCCCGAACTACAAATACTCCCTGCGCTTGTCTTCCTGCTCCTCTACGATCACCAGCAACGTAGGCGCCGAAGACAACAGTGAGTACTGCACCTACGACATAGGGGGGGGGGGCAAAAGTCAGGAACACACACACGCAACACCCCCACCCCCAACCTGACCCTCACCCACTACAACACACACACCAATGCATTTCCGAACATCACAGTAACAACCCCCAACCCCCCCCGGATAAATGCTGAGACAAAAGGAAATGAGTTCAAACATTGTAATGTATCAAAAATTAGTAAGCACATATATACATCAATATATACTCATTCCAAATATATCCATCACGAATAGTTGTACAGGTATGCACATTTCAATGTCCGTGGACCACTGGGCCCAAAATGCATGGGCGAGGCCCACGCACGATACCTGTCCTGGAACGGAGAGAACACTGCAGGGGCATCAGATAGAAATACAACAGGCACCTCAGGGGGAAGGGAAGGGGGGGCACCTCAGCCGGATGACAGCACCATGCCAGATCCACGACGGGGCTCCATGCCCATTGATGTATCCTGGGGAGTGCAAAGCCACAGTCTCTCAAGTCTCTACAGTGGGTGGCTTGCCCACTGTACCATCCTGGGGAGTGCAAAGCCACAGTCTCTCAAGTCTGCTACAGTGGGTGGCTTGCCCACTGTACCATCCTGGGGAGTGCAAAGCCACAGTCTCTCAAGTCTCTACAGTGGGTGGCTTGCCCACTGTTCCATCCTGGGGAGTGCAAAGCCAAAGTCTCTCAAGTCTCTACAGTGGGTCGGTTGCCCACTGTACCATCCTGGGGAGTGCAAATCCACAGTCTCTCAAGTCTCTACAGTGGGTGGCTTGCCCACTGTTCCATCCTGGGGAGTGCAAAGCCACAGTCTCTCAAGTCTCTACAGTGGGTGGGTTGCCCACTGTTCCATCCTGGGGAGTGCAAATCCACAGTCTCTCAAGTGGATGCAGGTCTCCACTGGTTCTGGAGGGGGACTGGTGCCCAGAGTGCTTCATCCTGTGAAGGACAGACAGAGTGGATGCATGTCTCCACTGGTTCTGGAGGGGAACTGGTGCCCAGAGTGCTTCATCCTGTGAAGGACAGACAGAGTGGATGCAGGTCTCCACTGGTTCTGGAGGGGGAATGGTGCCCAGAGTGCATCACGCTCCCCGTGACGGTCCCAGTTCCGTCACTGTCCCAGTTGCACATGGGCTAACGATGCTTGATTTGGCGGTGCTTTGCCCTGTTCAGCGGTCTTCACCATGGCGGTGCTTTGCCCTGGTCAGCGGTGCTTTGCCCTGTTCAGCGGTCTTCACCATGGCGGTGCTTTGCCCTGTTCAGCTGTGCTTTGCCCTGTTCAGCAGTCTTCACCATGGCTGTGCTTTGCCCTGTTCAGCGGTCTTCACCATGGCGGTGCTTTGCCCTGTTTAGCGGTCTTCACCATGGCGGTGCTTTGCCCTGTTCAGCGGTCTTCACCATGGCGGTGCTTTGCCCTGTTCAGCGGTGCATGCCTTTGCTGTCTCTGACCTGTTCAGCTGTGCTTTGCCCTGTTCAGCGGTCTTCACCATGGCGGTCTTTGCCCTGTTCAGCGGTGCTTTGCCCTGTTCAGCGGTCTTCACCATGGCGGTGCTTTGCCCTGTTCAGCGGCCTTCACCATGGTGGTGCTTTGCCCTGTTCAGCGGTGCTTTGCCCTGTTCAGCGGTCTTCACCATGGCGGTGCTTTGCCCTGTTCAGCGGTGCTTGCCTTTGCTGTCTCTGACCTGTTCAGCTGTGCTTTGCCCTGTTCAGCGGTCTTCACCATGGCGGTCTTTGCCCTGTTCAGCGGTGTGTGGCATTATGGTCCCTCAGTGCCCAACGGGGCTGTGGCTGCCGGGGCCCTCCAGGTCACTGACGCTGGCGGTGGTCTCCGGACCAGTGACGATACTGCTGCCCTCCAGGGCACTGACTCTGGCGGTGGTCTCCGGACCAGTGACGATACTGCTGCCCTCCAGGGCACTGACTCTGGCGGTGGTCTCCGGACCAGTGGACCAGTGACGATACTGCTGGTGGTGGCGTCCCGGCCGGCGGGGAGGATGGCGGCCTTCTCCGCCGTGCTGCTCTTCCCAGACTTTGGAGACTTCTTCAGCCCCCTCACCACCTTGGGAGGAGTTACAGCTGACTCGGCACTCCCCCAGGGACCCTTGTGAGCTGTTTTGCCGGCAGGAGTCTTCACCCTCTCCCGTCTGCCACTTTCCAACTTAAGGTGCTTTACAGGGGGTGGACCGGCTGTGCTTTGGCTCTGTGTCACACTGGCTGCCCTGGTGGCCGGTGCACTCCACACACCTTTAACACGCACCACTGGTACCAGACTTTTTTTGGCTGAGGTGCTACTATGGGACCTATGAATTGGAGGGGTGGGGGTGGTGGGAAAGAGGTCAACGTTGCTGAGGAAGAGTTTCTTAGGAACACTGGGATGGGTAGCTGGAGGGGGTCTGGGAGTGGAGAAAGAGGAGGTGGTTGTAGTAGGTGTAACTTTAGGTGATTTGGGTGCAGGTGCAGGTACTGGAGGCTGTCGTGAGGTGGATGGATGTTGGGTGTGTGGGTGCCCGTGTTTGTGTACTTTGGGAGGGGGCGTCACAGACACACTGGGAGTGGACACAGGGGACGTGTAAATGGTAGTGGGGGTGGTGAGTGCAGGTGAGCGGGGTGCGGTGCTGGGTGTCCTGGTGCGAGTCCTAGTGCCTGTAGATGTAGTGCATGCAGGTGAGAGTGTAGACGACACTGGGAGGGAGGAGGGAGACGACGAGGAGGGGGACACAGTGGAAGCAGTGGATGTTGCTGTGTCTGTATGTGGGTGATGCTTGTGTGAGTGCCTGTGGGTTGTGTGGTGCTTATGTTTGCCTGAGCTACTTTTGTGTTTTGAGGTGTGTGCATGCTTGTCTGATGGTGTGCTTGGGATAGGCTGGGGTACAGGGGACTGGGTCTGGGTTGAGGAAGTTGGAGGGGGGAGGCAGCCTTAACAGAATGAATGCCCTGCAGGAATGCATCACCGTGTTGCAACTCCCTTTCTACACCCTGGATGGCATTCACAATGGTAGACTGCCCAACAGTGAGTGACCTGAGGAGGTCAATGGCCTCCTCACTGAGGGCAGCAGGGGTGACAGGGGCAGGGGCTGAGGTGCCTGGGGCGAAGGTGATGCCCACCCTCCTGGGTGAGCGGGCACGGGGCGAAGGCTGAGGGGCTGCTGGGAGGGCAGTGCTGGTAGGGGGGGTGGTGGCTGTACCTGTAGAAGTGGGGGGCACAGATGTTGCCGCCACCACAAGGGAGCTCCCATCGGCGGACGAGTCTGTGTCGCTGTTTGGTGATCCGGTGACCGACGTGAAGTTCCCCTCGCCCTCCGTCCCACTGGTGTATTCAGAGTCCGTGGTGTGGCCCTCCACGGCCATGTGGGATGCAGCTCCCTCGTGCTCCGGTGCCACTGTACCTCCGCCTGATGATGCTGATACACAAAAGAAAAGGGAGAGCACAAAAAGGGGGGGGGGATGACAGAAGAAAGACAGGTTGAGTGCATGGCTTACCGCTACAGTTGGCGGACAATACAGACACAGCAGCCCCCTGCACTACGCCGTGCTCTTGGCCTCTACAGATGCAATTCCTGGGATCTGGCCTACATGGCTATGGTGGACATCTGCACACATAGATGACACAGGGGCATGTATACCTGTACTTGGCACTCTACAGAGGTGGGTGGAGTGCCATATGGCCTGCATTCCGGAGGGGCCTAGCCTACGTAACTCGCCCTGGCCTAGGGAAACCCACAGCCCTCCTCCCCCACCCAGACCCCTCCACTGCACGCAAAGTCCGCTGAATGATGTTGTACTCACCCCCTTGTGTCTGCTGTGATGCCCTCAAGCGCCCATCCAACTCAGGGTAGGCCACCGTCAGGATCCGGAACATCAGGGGGGTCATGGTTCGACGGGCACCCCTCCCACGTTGGGAGGCCATCCCCAGCTGAGCCTCCGCCGTCTTCTTGCTCCAGCGGCGAATGTCCTCCCATCTTTTACGGCAGTGGGTGCCCCATCTCTGGTGGACCCCCAGGGTCCGGACGTCCTTGGCGATGGCACGCCAAATGTCCTTCTTCTGGTGGGCGCTGACCTACATGACATGTACAGGGGAAGAAGAGAAGTCATTACCAACTGCACCGTCGAAGTGAGTGGCCCCCATCCCTACCCTTGCCATGTGGCACATGCATTCACACTCCTTCATGCTCGCTGAACTCTGCCCCCTTCCTTCTCACAACCAGCCCTCTTCACACAGGCATAGCCCATACAAGGTGCTCCCTGTGTACTTACCTGATGGTCTGGAGGACCGTAGAGTAGCGTGTACTGGGGGAGGACCCCGTCGACTAGCTTCTCCAACTCCTGAGCAGTGAAGGCAGGGGCCCTTTCCCCAGACACAGCAGTCATTGTCTCTTCCATACCGAGGTCACAGCAGCACTTGCAGTGTAGGTCCTCTCCTGTCGAAGATCAGGTATCGAGTGATTGAACAGATAGAAAATGGCGGTGACGTCCGCGGCGGTGCGTATCATCCCCGCCGGCGCACTTCATCATTGGCTCCTGGGACCCATAGGGTCCAATGTTAACCAATGCAGCATTGCGCCGTGGTCTACGACCGCCTACCGCAACGGTGTACAACGCCAGCGCAAATACCTCACATCCCATTGTCCCAGTTTAGAGGTCAGGCAGCTGCCATTTCAGGGGCCCACATGGCTTTATTTATTACTGCGTCACACATACCTAGGCCTACACTCTACACACATACAGGAAGAGTTTTGTATTTGGTATCGTGTTCTGTGTAGCTGTGGGTACATACCTGGGAATTTGTTGACTCTGCTGTCGCTGTTGTCCTTCTTAGGCACCGTCAGCTGGGACATTTGAGGAGATGGCGGAATCCTCCGGTGTACCGGCTGCCGGTGGACCTGTTAACAATGGAGGAGTGACATTTGATCATCCCCTACAGGTTTGACCGTGCCACAATCCAGGAACTGTGTACCCAGTTGGAGCCAGACCTGATCTCACCAATCCGCCATCCCACAGGAATACCCCCTGAAGTGCAGGTGCTATCAGTGCTCCATTTCCTTGCAAGTGGGTCATTTCAGACAACAGTGGCCATGGCATCAGGGATGTCCCAGCCTATGTTTCCAACGTGTTGTCCAGAGTGTTGTCTGCCCTGCTGAAACACGTAAGGAGCTACATCGTTTTCCCTCAGGTGGAGGATTTGGCTACAGTGAAAGGTGACTTCTATGCCCTGGGATATATCCCCAACATCATAGGTGCTATTGATGGCACCCATGTAGCTCTGGTTCCCCCACGCAGGAGTGAACAGGTGTACAGGAACCGGAAGAGTTATCATTTCATGAATGTACAGATGGTATGTTTGGCAGACCAGTACATCTCCCAGGTAAATTCTATGTTCCCTGGCTCAGTGCATGATGCCTACATCCTGCGGAAAAGCAGCATCCCGTATGTGATGGGTCAACTCCAGAGGCACCGGGTGTGGCTATTAGGGGACTCTGGTTACCCCAACCTGTCCTGGCTATTGACCCCAGTGAGGGTGATCGAACGCACCTTCGGCCTCCTGAAGCAAAGGTTCAGGTGCCTCCATATGACAGGTGATTCCCTATTCTACTCACCAAGGAAGGTGTGCCAGATCATCATCGCCTGCTCAATGCTTCACAATCTTGCTTTGCGACGCCAGGTGCCTTTTCTGCAGGAGGAAGGTGCAGATGACGGAGTTGTGGCAGCTGTGGAGCCTGTGAAGCCTTTGGACAGTGATGAGGAGGAAGCTGAGGAAGAAGACATAGACAACAGGGAGTCAGTCATACAGAAATATTTCCAGTGACACACAGGTGAGAACATTTGTTTTACTATTACATTCACTTTCACACTTCTACCTCTATCCTGTCTGTCAATTAGTAGCAGTATTTGGTAACTGAGTTGTACATTTCCCTTACGGTTTCACAGGTGTGGTTACCAACATGTGTCATCTGCTTGCATCCTTCATGGACTTGTGATGTGTGACATAGGTATGTTGGCATTACATTTGAAAAGGCATTTTGTCACTGTCATTGCTAATATACATTTTCAAAATCACAGACTGACTCCAGATTGTTTTGTGGTTCAAGGGTGTTTAAAGAAAGTGCTAATTATTGGAGGGGGTGGCAAAATGGTGATGGGTGATGGTGGAGGAATGTCCATGGCAGAGTCCAGTCTATAAGTCTCACACATGCATTGCCCATGTGGGCATAGGAAGTGGAGCTGGGGCAGTTTAAGGTTGGACAGGGTTACAAAGTGAGACAGTGGGAGGACAATCAGGGTGGTCTCCTTTCCTGGCGGGGGTCTTGCCATCTTGCTCTGTCCTGTTCCTGGATCTCAGGGACCGCTTGCGGGGTGGTTGTCCGTCTGCAGGGGGTGGGGTGCTGGTGTGGTGGTCCTGTGGCAGGGCGTCCTGTCCACTAGCGCCGGCGGAGGTGGTGGGCAGTTCATCGTCCATGCTAGTGTCAGGGGCCCCTTGGAGTGCCACGGTGTCCCTCATGGTCTTTTGTATGTCCTTCAGCACCCCTACGATGGTGCCCAGGGCGGAGCTGATGGTTCTGAGTTCCTCCCTGAACCCCAAATACTGATCCTCCTGCAGGCGCTGGGTCTCCTGAAACTTGGCCAGGACCGTAGCCATCGTCTCCTGGGAGTGGTGGTATGCTCCCATGATGGAGGAGAGGGCCTCGTGGAGAATGGGTTCCCTTGGCCTGTCCGCCCCCTGTCGCACAGCAACCCTCCCAGTTACCCTGTGTTCCTGTGCCTCCGTCCCCTGGACCGTGTGCCCACTACCACTGCCCCCAGGTCCATGTTGTTGTTGGAGTGGTGGGTTACCCTGGGTTCCCTGTAGTGGTGGACACACAGCTGATTGGCGTGTCCTGGGTACGGAGGTATGGGCCCGCTGGGTGGGTGCTGTGCTGGTGTTACCAGAGGGTGGTAGGTCAGTGTTGGGCTGTGCCTGTGCAAGGGGAACCGACTGTCCCGAGGCCCACGATGGTCCAGTCTGGTCATCTGGATCCAGTTGGCCAGAGCTGCGGTCGTCACTGTGGGCCTCTTCTGTGGGTGGAGTGGAGATGTCTGGACCCTCCTGTGTGGTGACGTTACGTAGTGGTCCTGCAGGGGTATAAGAGCATGATTATTGCATGTGTGTGTGTCATGGTGTGCAATGGGTGGGTGTGCCTGTACCCCAGTGCAAGCATTCCTGTGTGGGGGCTTGTATGATGATGGTTGGGGGGTTGTTATGGGCATGTGCAGTGAGCATGCTTTAGTGCTGGGTGTCCATGCTTAGTTGTGTCATGCAGGGCTTGGTGTTGGGATGTGTGGTTTGTGTTATTAGTACATTAGTGAGGAGTTGGAGTGATAGGGGAGGGGGTGAGGGTGGGGGTATGTGATAGCAAGCAGGTAGGGTGAGGGATATGATAGTTAAGATTTGACTTACCAGTGTCCATTCCTCCACCGACACTGAGGCCCTCAGGATGCATGATGGTCAAGACCTGCTCCTCCCATGTTGATAGTTGTGGGGAAGGAGGTGGGGGTCCGCCGCCAGTCCGCTGAATCGCGATGTTGTGCCTGGAGACGACTGAACGCACCTTCCCCCGTAGGTCATTCCACCTCTTCCGGATGTCCTTCCGCTTTCTTGGATGCTGTCCCACAGCGTTGACCCTGTCGACGATTCTGCGCCATAGCTCCATCTTCCTGGCTATGGAGGTGTGCTGCACCTGTGCTCAAAATAGCTGTGGCTCTACCCGTAGGATTTCCTCCACCATGACCCTGAGCTCCTCCTCGGAAAATCTGGGGTGTCTTTGGCATGACATGGGGTGGTGTAGGTGATGTGTGGGGTGGTGTATGTGTTGATGAGTGTGGTGATGTGTGGTGGTGTGGGGTGTTTTGAGCGTGGATGTTGTGTGGGTGATGGTGTTGTGTGCCTCTGTGTGGTGGGGTTGTCTTTTGCTGTAGTCTCTCTCTGGCCTTCTTTCAGAATTTTTGGTCGTAGGGGTTTGTGTGTGATGTGGGTGTGTGTTTTATATTGTGTTGGGTGTGTGGGAGTGGTGTTTGTATGTGTGTCAGGTGTGTGTATTTGGAATTGTCCGATGTGGCGGTGTTTTGGAGATGTGTGTGTATTTTGATCGCGGCGGTGTGTACCGCCAATGGAATACCGCGGTTGAAAGACCGCCGCATGGATTTGTGGGTCGTGATAGCATGGGCGTGTTTCTGGTGGCGTGACGGTGGAGGTTTTGTTTTCGCCAGTTTATCACTGACCTTTGGTGTGGCGGACTTGTGTGGGTGTCTGAATTTCGGCGGATTCCGAGATGTGGGTCATAATAGCTGTGGCGGTATTCCGCGGCCGCAGCGGTGTATTGGCGGTCTTCTGCACGGCGGTAAGCGCCTTTTACCGCCAATGTTGTAATGAGGGCCTATGTAGTACTGTGCAGCATATGATACTTCTGTGTACTAGTTGTATTGTTTATTTGCCTGTGCTTGGTATATACCAGGCCTGTGGTTTCCATTATGAAAGCCTAGGGCCTAGAAACACTAGCTGAAGGTGAGGACTGCAACCTCAGACAGGAAATGTGGATTGCCGACATTGCTAGTGGTACACTGGAGGAGGGGATCAGAGCATGCTCTGTGGACATCAAAAGTTTCTTTGATCCTGATATGGTTAGCAGTTGAGGACCAGGCAATCATAATAGAGGAGCGGGTGGACGCCTTTGCTACTTTCTGGAGCATATTTCAGTGGAGACTGACAGACAGTTATAATCTGCAGTTACTCCATTGGTGTGTGTTTTACAGTTTAAACAGATGCTTCTGCTGTGGCGGACTGTTGTTCCAACAAAGGACAGTACAGAGGTGAGGACACTGGAAATTTGTCAACACCCACAACACGAATTTCAAAAGGACCCGACACTTGATCACATCTGTGTCTGGAGGTGGACTATAAAAGTAGAGCATGAGACCCACCAGCTGTTCATCAGTGTGGAAAGATCACCAAGACATTGAGCTGATGCAACCAGGACAGGGGATCAAGGTCTGCTAATCTCCCTGCTCAGTGAGGGGCCATCCCCCAGGAAGTCAAGACCACTTACCTTAAGCATGGAGCATCAGTCATCTGCCTGCCTGCCAAGACCAGCATACAGTAAAAGTAGGAGGAGAGCACCTGGAGGGAGCAAAACCCAACAGCGATCATGTCAAGTGGTTTGCAGTGAGCAAAGGGTGAGATGCCTGGTCGGGATAGTTGTAGGAGTGCTGGCCATCTTCCCCTTTTGTTATGAAGCCAGCAACCTCTGTATGCCAGCTGTGGGCACCATGAAGATAAGGGCTTTTGCCTTTGCTGTATTCCGGCAACCTTCATATACCAAGTGGGGGTTGCTGCAAAGATTATGGCCATCACCCTGGAACATCATCCCAAGAGGATCCCTGCTGAAAGCTCTACAAGGAAGGACCATCCAAGAGACCACCACCAAGGGAACACTTACGAAAGCTAAAGAAGCTGTTGAGAAGACGTCCAACACCACTATGGGCCATACAGAGTCTTTAACAGCCCAACAGATCATCTGGAAGTGACCACAAGACTCCCTCACCCCCTAGCATTGAGAGGCCGGAGGCTGTGAAGAAGCACCATGGTCGGAATAGACTATTTCTGGTCTGCTAGGTTTCCCTGGAAGTTGCATGAACTTAGGCCTTGGTTCTGCTTAATTGACTGCAAAGGCCCAAACAAACATTTGTTGTATGTTGACTAGCGTGGTCCACACCTGAACGAGTAATAACCAATTCCATTCGAGGGAAGAGGAGACTCAGGGACACGGCCCAGTATGATGCTAGCATGCCAACCTTTTAGAGACTGTGGGTATCACTTAGTGTAGCTGTATATATATTTTTTGTGCTTATATTAACTACTACTTTTATCATGGAAGCAAGTATTTGACTGGACAAGTGTTTATTGGAGTTATTGTTCATACTTTGAATCTTGTGCCTCTGTATGCCTTCCTCCTACTTCCCCCAAGAATCCTTGGGCTGCTCAACCTGCGTCACTACTGAGGGTCAAGTGCTGAAAGGGTAGTACTCAGCTATTCAGGACTCGTAGTATGTCGGACCCGGGGTCACCAAGGAGAAAATGACCCCAACCCCCACAGTCAGGACCAATAACCTCTGCCTGCCCTGTGGTCCTTGACAAGAGTTTTGGCAATCGGCTGCAAGCATTGGGACACCTAACAATTAGAAGCCCAGGGGGTAAGTACTACAGAGGCTATTTCCAGTTTATGCCAGTAAGACAGTATGTCCCGTGTTATGCACAAAGTCTGCACACAGAAATAATAGAGAACACAGGGTTGGAAGTAAACCTAGGCACAATGGGGGTCATTCTAACCCTGGCGGTAAAAACCGCCAGGGCGAACGACTGCCGTAGCACCGCCAACAGGCTGGCGGTGCACCGCTGGGCATTCTGACCGCGGCGGTTCAGCCGCGGCCAGAAACGGAAAGTCGGCGGTGTCCCGCCGACTTTCCACTGCCCTTGAGAATCCTCCATGGCGGCGGAGCGCGGGGGATTCTGAAACCCCCTACCGTCATCCTGTTCCTGGCGGTTCTCCCGCCGGGAACAGGATGGCGGTAGGGGGTGCCGCAGGGGCCCCCGTAAGAGGGCCCCAAAAAGAATTTCAGTGTCTGCCTAGCAGACACTGAAATTCGCGACGGGTGCAACTGCACCCGTCGCACCTTCCCACTCCGCCGGCTCAATTCTGAGCCGGCGTCCTCGTGGGAAGGGTGTTTCCCGCTGGGCTGGCGGGCGGACTTTCGGCGGTCGCCCGCCAGCCCAGTGGGAAACCCAGAATGACCGCCGCGGTCTTTTGACCGCGGTACGGTCTTCTGGCGGTTCCCGCTTGGAGGGCGGCTACCGCCGCCCGCCAAGCTCAGAATGACCCCCAATGTCTGTAAATAATCTGAAGTATCTAAATAGGGACAGAGTGTGGGGGCTTCCAGAAGCAGGGTCAGAATGGTCCTTGCTGATATCATTAGGGACCCTGTCAAGAAACATTAAGATGGTTCATTGTTCACACTTATTATTTTTCATAGGAAGAGTATGTATCACACACACTTTCTGCCTCAGCTGTGCCAAATATACAGCAGGGCAGCAGTAAGGGAAAAAGCATTGACCAGCTGAGTTATACCACGCATAGGACAAGGGCAGAGATGTTACTGATAAAAATTAAAGTAATTGAAAAATAATTCCCTCGTATCAGATCATGCCTTAATAAAAATGTTATATGAGAATCTATTTTGTAAACACTGAGAAAACTCCAGAAAATATTTGTGGCACCGAAAAGTTTAAACACTAATAGGTACTCATTTTCACAATTGGGGAAACACTTGACAATACCCACTATAATAAATTAAAATAAACACTGAAAAAAAGAAAAGCTTAGGCGTGGAGTAGAAGCAAATTGATGGTCAGGGCAGGTATTGGCTTGATTACTGTCTCATACCCTGCTCCAGGGGTTTGCAATTGCGTCTTGAGAGAGCAAACATCAGAAATAGAGGGATTGACCCTTCTTTATTAAAAGTAGCCCCAGGTAAAAGTTCTTTTACGACAGAGTAATCTCATGTAGTTTAACAAATGTTGGATTACAATTGTTTTTTCGATTCCCGAAATGCCCCCATTTAGCCATGTAGTGTAATTGTGCAAAAGTTTGGCATAGGAGGATGGGAACATTACAACCAACTACAATGTAAGCAGATGTTGTTAGCGATAATTGAGTTTTTATTCCGTATTCAATGCACAAATACAAGGATACTATTTTGCGCTAAAATATAGTGCTAAATGCCAGTTTTGCATTTCACTTACTTTTAGCTGAATTACATTTAATTATGCCAAAGCTAATTTAACAAACTTCACACATCCCTAATTGAAAGACAGGCTAAATGAAATATAATTGAAAAGCCAGATAGGTGAATACTTTGTATCAAATAATATGAGTAGGATCTCACAGATATTGCTATGGGGTGCTTTTAATGTAGTTATTAGAGAAAAATGCCGGACTTTGCAAGTCATGGAAGTATCTAGACACTCAGGATGGAAAAACTTGAAGCCGATCTGGTAAAGGCCAAGCAGTCATACAGGGTTAAAGGAACCCTGGAGTCCGTAAGGAAGATCGCAACGTTGATGGGCTAGATTAATCTGATGTTATTGGAGCCTTCCTGAGAATAAAACACCATTTTTACACTTGAACTAGATTCATAAGATTTCAGTGGCTTGGCTAAAAGTGACTAAGGCAAAAAGTAGGAACCCCGATGTCTTATCTAGTGCTAACTTATTGTCAAACTCAGAGGAAGAGATCAAAAGGTAGATATAGGAAGTTGGCTCTGTATATACTGTTTGAAAGTAAGAAATAGTGTGCACAAAGTCCAAGGGTTCCCCTTAGAGGTAAGATAGTGGCAAAAAGAGATAATTCTAATGCTCTATTTCGTGGTAGTGTGGTCGAGCAGTAGGCTTATCAGAGGGTAGTGTTAAGCATTTGTTGTACACACACAGGCAATAAATGAGGAACACACACTCAAAGACTTACTCCAGGCCAATAGGTTTTTATATAGAAAAATATATTTTCTTAGTTTATTTTAAGAACCACAGGTTCAAGATTTACAAGTAATACTTCAAATGAAAGGTATTCCACTTAGGTACTTTAGGAACTTTGAATAATCACAATATCATATACAGTCTTTGTAACAATGGCAATAGGCTATTTTAAAAGTGGACACTGCCAAAAGCAACAGTTCCTGCGGGAGGTAAGTAAAAGTTAGTTTTACAGGTAAGTAAAACACTTACAAGTCTCAAAGTTGGGTCCAAGGTAGCCCACCGTTGAGGGTTCAAGACAACTCCAAAGTTACCACAGCAGCTCCTCAGGGCCGGTCAGGTGCAGAGGTCAAAGAGGTGCCCAAAACACATAGGCTTCAATGGAGAACAGGGTTCCCCGGTTCCAGTCTGCCAGCAGGTAAGTACCCGCGTCCTCGGGGGGCAGACTATGGGGGTTATGTAGGGCACCGGGGGGACACAAGCAGGCACAGAAAGTACACCCTCAGCGGCACAGGGGCGGCCGGGTGCAGAGTGCAAACAGGTGTTGGGTTTTAGATCGGAAGTAATGGGGAGACCCAGGGGTCTCTTCAACGATGCAGGCAGGCACCTCGGGGTAGCCACCACCTGGGCTAGGCAGATAGTCACCTGGGGGTCTTTCCTGCACTGGAGTTCGGTTCCTTCAGGTCCGGGGGGGTGCGTGTGCAGTGTTGGTTCCAGGCGTCAGGTCCCTTGCTACAGGCAGTCGCGGTCAGGGGGAGCCTCTGGATTTCCTCTGCAGGCGTTGCTGTGGGGGCTCAGGGGGGTCGTCTCTGGCTACTCACGGGCTCGCGGTCACCTGGGAGTCCTCCCTGAAGTGTTGATTTTCCGCAGGTCGAGCCGGGGGCGTCGGGTGCAGAGTGGAAAGTCTCACGCTTCCGGGGGGGAACGTGAAGTCTTTAAAGTTGTTTCTTTGTTGCAAGAAAGTTGTAGATTGTTGAACAGGGCCGCTGTTCACGGGAGTTTCCTGGTCCTTGCTTGCAGGGCAGTCCTCTGAGGCTTCAGAGATCGCTGGTCCCTGTTGGATGCGTCACTGTTGCAGTTTTCTTCGAAGTTGGGAGACAAACCGGTAGGGCTGGGGCCAAAGCAGTTGTCGTCTCCGTCTTCACTGCAGGGGTCAGGTCAGCAGTCCTTCTTCTCGTTAAGGTTGCAGGAATCTAGTTTCCAAGGTTCTGGGGAGCCCCTAAATACTGAATTTAGGGGTGTGTTTAGTTCTGGGAGGGCAGTAGCCAATGGCTACTGTCCTTGAGGGTGGCTCCCTGTGGGGAGAGGGGCACATCCCTAATCCTATTGGGGGAATCCTCCATCCCCAAGATGGAGGATTTCTAAAAGTAAGGGTCACCTCAGCTCAGGACACCTTAGGGGCTGTCCTGACTGGTGGGTAACTCCTCCTTGTTTTTCTAATTTTCTCCTCCAGCCTTGCCGCCAAAAGTGGGGGCAGTGGCCGGAGGGGTGGGCATCTCCACCAGCTGGGATGCCCTGTGGCGCTGTAACAAAAGGGGTTAGCCTTTGACGCTGACCGCCAGGTGTTACAGTTCCTGCAGGGGGAGGTGAGAAGCACCTCCACCCAGTACAAGCTTTGTTCCTGGCCACAGAGTGACAAAGGCACGCTCCCCATGTGGCCAGCAACATGTCTGGTGTGTGGCAGGCTGGCAGAAACTAGTCAGCCTACACTGGAAGTCGGGTATGTTTTCAGGGGGCATCTCTAAGATGCCCTCTGGGTGTATTTTACAATAAGTTGTACACTGGCCTCAGTGTGCATTTATTGTGCTGAGAAGTTTGATACCAAACTTCCCAGTTTTCAGTGTAGCCATTATGGTACTGTGGAGTTTGTGTTTGACAAACTCCCAGACCATATACTCTTATGGCTACCCTGCACTTACAATGTCTAAGGTTTTGTTTAGACACTGTAGGGGCATAGTGCTCATGCACCTATGCCCTCACCTGTGGTATAGTGCACCCTGCCTTAGGGCTGTAAGGCCTGCTAGAGGGGTGACTTACCTATGCCACAGGCAGTGTGAGGTTGGCATGGCACTCTGCGGGGAGTGCCATGTCGACTTAGTCATTTTCTCCCCACCAGCACACACAAGCTGTGAAGCAGTGTGCATGTGCTGAGTGAGGGGTCCCCAGGGTGGCATAAACCATGCTGCAGCCCTTAGAGACCTTCCCTGGCATCAGAGCCCTTGGTACCAGGGGTACCAGTTACAAGGGACTTACCTGAGTGCCAGGGGTGTGCCAATTGTGGAGAAAAAGGTACAGTTTAGGGAAAAAACAACACTGGTGCTGGGGCATGGTTAGCAGGGTCCCAGCACACTTTCAAGCCATAACTTTGCATCAGCAAAGGCAAAAGGTCATGGGGTAACCATGCAAAGGAGGCATTTCCTTACAGTAGATATTTACTGTAGTTTTTAGCACACTGTACAGAACAAAGCCGGCAGTCACTTTATTTTGATTCTTCCTTTCAGAACTCGATTTAGCTAGTTTGGTATCTCTGCAGAAGGTCTCCTAGGAGCAGGAGATCACATCCATAAAAAGTATACTTACTGGCTGGGAAACACTGAGAGTCATTGGTACATTCAATTCGGATAAGAAACAGCAGCCTTGCTCAGAATAGATGATAATGTGTGCGTAAAGTAAAACATCCCAGATGACAAGTGGTACTACTGTAAGATTAAAGCCATAGCAGCCCTTTTGAGAAGTTTTGGTGTTCTCTAGTAAACATATGATAGCCGTGCCGAAAAGTATATGAGAAATCTCTCTCCTGGAAAATGTTGGCATTGTTTAAAAAGGAATGTTAGACCTTAATAAGAAGTTTAAGTACTTTCCATTAAAAACACATGGGCCTCATTTACAAGAAAATGGCGCAGTGTGGCGTTGTGCTAAAATTGGCAGCCCACAATGCGTCACTTTAGAAATGCAGGGATGCAGTGTAGTTATGAAAATACGGTGCACCCCTGTGATTCCCCTAATGCTGATGTTAAAATTAGCTGCCTAGTGCCAACACAGGCACCCTTGCACCAGGGTGCAAGGGTGTCTTCATTGTAGGGAATGGTTGTTTATGTTCAGGAAGGTGTCCCTTCCTGTACATAAACAATCATTGATGGTGTTTTGCAGTTTCTATTTGTGGAGCTCCTTGTTGCGCCATGCTAAATGCCACCTCTGGGGTGGCATTACTTTTTTTGGCGCTGCCTCTGGTTTCTGATTTCTTGTAAATCTGGGGCAACGTCAAAATGCAATGGGTGTTGCGGTGAAACACCCACGGCAACACCCATTGCCCGCCCCTTTCGCACTAAGTGATGTGTGTAAAGGGCCATATTTACAAGGCAGCATTAAGCCACAAGAAGTGGCTTAACAATGGCTTGTAAATATGGCACAGGGCATTGCGCCACAAGAGCATTGCTAAAAGTGAAGCTCCAGTGGCACAATGATATCGTAAATGAGGCCCACAATACCTCTTCTAATAAATATCATTATTGTCCATGAAAAGTAGAAAGGCCTTCTCAAAAGCATTGGTAATGGCCCATTAGGGGACATACCAAGATGTGAAGATCATATCCTTGAAATTGCATTAGGCCTATAGGTTTGTCAAGTAAATACACTGCATGAACATTACATGAAAATTCCCTTTCCAACCTGTATATTTTCACAGGCTAAATAAGTATGCCCTATTTTCAACACATTTAGCAGCAGTTCTTTGCTAAATCTGGGTAAAACTGTGTTAACCGTGTGTTCAATTTTGACAATGTGCATCTAAAGGAACACCTTGCCAATCATTTCCAAAAAACTCCTTAACACAGAATTGTAGGTGTTTTGAGTGAAACTGTGCTTTAATTTCTCAGAACATTTTCAAAAGGAATAACCACCACACCTTGAGGTTCTTTGTCACAATATCAAGCACAGCAATATAATAATGCCAAAATATCAGAGCCTAAATATTGAGAACTGTTAACATATTGTTTTGTTGGTTGACTGGGGTGTGAGTCCTGGTCAAGCAACAGCCATAAACCCTTGCAGGGTGAACCACAAAAGTCACTAAATTAACCTATGCTGAACCCTGAATAGCTTGGCACAAAACGTAGCCAGGCTTAACTTGGAGGCAATGTGTAAAGTATTTATGCAGCACACATACAGTAATAAAGTGAAAACACAACACAAGAAAAATTCCAAACCAATTAAAAAAAATAAAGTAAATTTTGATAAAACATTTGACACCAAAATGACAAACACCTAATCCATAGAACTTGAGTTATGAATTTTTAAAGTTTAAGTTTCACAATAGCACCTAAAAGATAAAAGCACCAACCGCAGACACATGGTCGCGCTAGACCGGGGCAAAGTCAAAAATGAAGGCTGACTGCAATGGAGCGTGGTTCAGATACAAGAAGTAGATTGAGCCCAGTCAGGGAAAAGGTTGAACTTAAGTGGGGCAAGGCTTCAGGAGTGTCTAACGAGGAAATATCAATGTTGGATAGCTGTGGAGTGGAGCTGCAATAAAGATGTTTACCTACAAGCTTAGTTGCAAAGGACAGCTGAAACAGATTTGCTCCTGTGTAGAAGAACATAGCGGGGAAAAGTAACAAAGTCACTCTGACGGGCGATGCACCTCAGGTGGATAGGCAAGCAGGTTGGTCCCTCCTGGATCTCAGAGCACTTTTTATTCAAAGTTCTCAGATTTGGAAAATGCCCATATGGGCACATTTAGCACAACAACCAAGGGTCCAGGAGTGGATGGAGACCTCTTGGGGATTCAGGACTCACTCAGGCTGGGTCCACAGGTGGGTTCAAAATGGTGAGAGCCTGTTATGTCCCTGTAGCTCTGAACAGGAGGCAA
Organism: Pleurodeles waltl; assembly: GCF_031143425.1. Taxonomy (NCBI): domain Eukaryota; kingdom Metazoa; phylum Chordata; class Amphibia; order Caudata; family Salamandridae; genus Pleurodeles; species Pleurodeles waltl. Next base: position 545,819,357 of record NC_090446.1, on the reverse strand, counting down.
GCAAACTAGCTCTCTGAGTCACTTCTGGAAGTCCTAGATACTGGTGTAGATGCAAGGCTCAAGAGCAGGGCTGTCCTCTGAGGGTTCAAAGCAGGCTCAAGGCAGCAAAGCAGTCCTTTCAGAAACAGCAGCAATCTGGAAGAGTGCACAGCAGGTCACAGCAGCAGCAGTCCCCTGAGAGTCCTTCTGCAGGTCCAGTAGTGAACTGGAGTGGGTCTGAGAGTCCTATTTCTATACCCTGGTGCCCTCCTCCTAGAAAGTGGGAGAAGTTTCTGGAAAATCTCTAAAGTTCTTGGTGTTTCGTGAATCCACTGCCCTTGCTCCAAGCCCAAGGTGGCTGCTGTGACAAAACAGACTTACAGACTTGTTAAGCCTATTGTGAGGAGACAGGTCACAACCTATTCAGGTGCAAGTAGACTTGTGCTTAGATCTGCCCCTTGCCAGTTGATGGCCCATGGTCTGGGAATAATTCTATCAGCTACACTCAGTCATTTAACCCAAGACAGACTGCAGGCACAAAGAGCTGAGGGACGGAAAATTCCAACTTTCTAAAAGTGGCATTTTCAAAATTGTCATTCTATGGGAGGGGTAGGCCTCACAGTAGTGAAAAACAAATGTGGGAGTTTTTCACTACCAGGACATGTAAAACTTAAAAGTACATGTCCTACCTTTTAATTACACAGTAGGCTGGCCAATGGGCTACCTGAGGCATAGCTTAAGGGTGACATATGTAATAAAAGGGGAGTTTAAGGCTTGGCAAAGGGGTTTAAATGCTAAGTTGACATGGCAGTGTGACACTTCATTCAGGCTGCATTTCAGGCTTGGAACGTGTTGTGAAGTGCTATTTACGTGTGTGGCACAAAAAGTACTACAGGACCACTAGTAGGATTTAAGTCCCTGGGTAGATGGTATACAATTCTACAAGGGATTAAGTAAATTAAATATGTCAATCCATTATATGCTAATCAAACTATGTTTAGATGAGTGACCACAAGCATTGGTTAGCAGTAATAAGTCCAACAGAAGCAAAACTCCAGAAAAAATGGAGGCAAGCTGGCAAAATGCTTAGGGGAAGACCACCCTTAGGCTGACAGGTCTAACAATAACCAAAATGTTGTGAAGGTAAATGTATATATGATAGTCTAGGTTTACTATTTTTGACTTCACATTTAGATACTTTGTAACTATGTTTTTAGTCAGGGTACATGTATGCAGAGAAAACTATAGTAAATCTAAACCCACCTATTAGTGCTTACCTTACCTGGTTTTGGCATTTAGACCACAGTATGTTTATATCACACAATTTAAAATTTGATATTCTGATAGTATTACTGGTTTGAAACCTGCTGTTGAATTCTTAACGTTTTCTTGGTCCAGTTTGCTTTTTAGTGTTTTTTCCCAAAAATCTGAAACATTCATGTTGGTAGAATGATTATAATCAATTAAACGTTTCACTGCTAGGTCTTTTCCCCCCAAGTGCTAGGCCTTTTTTGACTATTTGGGGAAGTTCACACTTAGGCCTCCATAACATTTTGTCTGCATGAGGTATCCACACCAAATTTGTGTCCTTGTTTTCCATCATCCTGGGGATTCTGAAGGCCCCCAGGGTCAGTGGTTTCCTATAGAGGGAGTTGAGAAGTGAGCCACAATACTGCTATATACTGGGTCTTTTGTGAACAATGGGGAAATAGTGCTGCAGAAGAAAGCACCTATTTATTCCCCAACAAATGGCATTAACAAGTTGTTTGTGGTACTTAAATCACCATTCACACAGCTTTCACGAACATGTAGAGTTGAATTAGAAAATCACATTTTTCAACGCTGTTTTGGCATTTTACTGAGAGATAGCCCATGTTCCTATTTTTTGTGTTTTCAACCTCCTTCCAGTTAGTGGTAGAAATTGGTGTGAAACCAATAAGTGATACCAGAAAGCTATACATTTCTGAAAAGTAGACAAAGTTCTGAATTCAGCTAGGGGTAATTTGTGTAGATCCTTCAAGGTTTTCTCAAAGAATGTAAGAGTTGAAATTGAGTTGAAAAAAAGCCATTTGTGTCTACATTTTCATCTTTAACTTCTAACTATGGCGGATTTTCAAAAACAATATACCATCACATCTACTGTACCCTTCTGATTCAGAGGATATATCTGGCTTGTAAGTTTACCAAGAACCTCAGGTACCCAGAGCCAAAAACGAAGCTGCACCTTACAATGGTTTTTAATTGTGTACTGGATATACCGTAATTCATTCGGTAAACTATAAAGAGTGATGAATAAGTATCAAGGAAACCTATGTATTTATGAAATGGGAACAAGATATGGTGTTTTAAAACAGTGGCTATTTGCTCTGAACTTGAGGGTACCCATACTAGCATGTGAATTAGAGGGCACTTCTCAAAATGACTTCTTTCTTACACACTGTCTTACATTTGGAAGGCACAAAGGCAGAGAAAGACAATTGGTAATGATATTTGTTTTACTATTCTGTGTTTCCCTAAGTCTCCCAATACCTATGAATGGAAACTGCCCAAAACGCAACATGGACACAGCACATATTTCCACTCTACACTAACCCTTTTTTGATGTGTGCCTAGCTGTGGAGCTTGGGCTTTAGCTCAGTAAGCACCCAAGAAAACCTAGCAAACCTGTAATTTTTCAAAAAATATACACCTGGGGGAATCCAGGATGAGGTGACTTATCTGCCTCTTACCTGGTTCTGTTACCCAGTATCCCTTGGAAATCTCAGAATTTGCCTAACAAAACACATTTTTCTCACAGTTCTATGATGAAAAGTTCTGGATTTTGAGAGGAGCCAAAAACTTCCTTCCACCAAGCATTCCACCAAGTCTCCCATCAAAAATGGCACCACACTTGTGTGGGTAGGTCTAGTTCTCACAGCCTGAAACGGACCAAAATGAAACGTGGACCCATCACATTTTTCCATCCATAACTGACCCTTTTTTTGCAATGGGTTTAGCTGTGGATTTTGGGTTTTAGCTCAGCTGGCACCATGGGAAACCTAGCAACATTTTTAAAATTTAGACACCCAGGAGAATCCAGGATGGGGTGACTTGTATGGCTCTCACAAGGTTCTGTTACCGATTATCCCTTGCAAACCTCAAAATCTGCCTAAAAAACACATTTTCCTCACATTTCTGTGGTGGAAAGTTCTGAAATCTGAGGAGAGCCACAATTTACCTACCACCCAGCAGTTCACCAGGTTCCCAATAAAAATACTCCCACCTTGCAAAACTCAAATTTAGCTGAAAAAATCACATTTTGCTCATATTTCTGTGTGAGATCACTGCACCGGCACAAGCTTCCTACTACCCATCATTGCACTAGGCCTCCCGATAAAAATAATACCTCACATGTGTAGGTGGGCCAAGTGCCTGTGACAGGGAAGGGCCAAAAACCTGTAGAAATGAAGGGGGCATCAAAGTTGGTCCAAAAGGGCAGTTTTTTCATATGTTTTTAGGCTGACTCTGCTTTGGGCACCCACACAAGTGGGGCAAAAATACTATTGGTACAGACCGGGCAATAGTGGTTGGTAGGACCTTTGTAGATTTCCACATATTCTGGAAGTTTCCATCACTGAAATGTAGGGAAAATGTGTGATTTCAGGCAAAGTTGGAGGGTTGCAGGACATTGTGGGTAACAAAATGGTGTGGGGTGCATGTGAAGCACATTGGACTGCCCCAGATGTTTAATTTTCAGAAGTGTCTCAATCTGGTAGGTTTTTCCAGGTGACAGAGTACCCAGGTCCTAAAAGTGCAGCTGCTCACCATTGCAAGTGGGACAATCTTGTGAATTAGCCACGCTCCCTTGGCTCATATGCAAAATCAAAATCCAAAAGAGTCAATTGTCTTGCCATTGAGCTGAGATGCTTTAGTCTGCGGTGGGGGGAATAGAAACTGTCACTCCCTTCGATTGGGGTGGAGGGCATTATCATGCCCATGGCGATGGGAAGCCACCACCTCTTTATTTTTTTTTAATTCCCTGGCGTCTAGTGGCCAGCCTGCCACCCGGGGGGGGGGGGGGGGCGATCAGGGGTGATTACCTCTGAAACGCAGAAAGACTATGGCCCTCATTTCAACCTTGGCAGTATTTTGGCCACCAGGGTTAATGTGGCCAAAGTACCGCTAAAAGGCTGGGGGTACATACTGTCACGTTATGAGATTGGCGGGTAGGCTGCAGCCAACACGCCACTTCTCCACTCATACCGCCATGGTGGTATGAGCCACTGGGGCGTGGATGTCTATTTCCTGCCTGTGACCAACATAGTACCGCCCATGGCATTATGAGCCTGTCTATCACCACTGTTTTCATCACATTAGCAATGCCACAAAAATCATGGCAGTAGGCCCTACTGGTGGCAAGGGGATTCCTTCCCTGTCACCAGTAGGTGGCTCCCCCACCGCCCCCAGCACTCACCTGACGCCCCCACTCCCTCCATCCAAACTCACCCACCATACACACACTAACCACCAGCCCGATACACAAACTAACCCCACCACCCCCTCAGATCCACTCACTCACCCCCACTCCCTCTGATATATTCCCAAACGCACACAACCCCCATACATGCACATACCTGCAACACGCACACAGATATCCACATGCACCATGCATACACCCATTCACGCACACTGGCATCCACGCATTCATACAAGCATACTTCCAGACATACTCATACACATTCTTACACACAACACACTAACATGAAGACACGTACCCACTTATCCATTCTTACATGCATTCACTCACACGCATAGAACCACCCATACAACACAACACTCACAGACGCATTCACACACACACTCACACATTCATGCACACACTCAGACAGACACACAACACCCCCCACCCTCCCACCCCCTCCCCTGTTGGTTGCCCGACTTACCTTGTCCGGCGAGGAGGTCATCCGGCAGGGAACGGAAGGGGCACTGCCACCGCCAGCAGCGCCCTGCCAACAGAACACCGCAAGGTGGTATTACTGGTCATAATATGGCTGGCAGCATTCTACTGGCATGGTGGCGCTGGTGTTAGCAGCGGCAGGTTACCACCTTTCTCCACTATGAACACTGCCGGATTTCCGCCCTTATTGTGGTGGAAGTCAGGCAGTGCTCATAATATGGCCGACGGATGGTAGCCGCTGTGGCGGTATGTTGGCGGCCATCGTCACGGGGGTAGGCGGTATTTGCCACCAATGTTATAATGAGGGCCTATGTCCCCATTTATTTGGGGAATGGGCATGGTGATGCCCCCACCCCCTAATGTTTTTAAAAAGAAAATCATCTCTGGTGTCTAGTGGGCTGGGGGCACATCAGGGGTAATAATCCCCATCTGCCCCCAGGGAGCAGAAAGACTGTGGCCTTTTTTTAGGGAGGGGATGGAGTCATTGCCATGCCCATTCTGGGCAGCCCCCACCCCTACACTAATAAAAAAGATAGTCCCAGGGGGCAGATCAGTGTTAATAACACCCATCTGCCTTCCAGGGCGGGGCAGACAAACTGTGCCATTTGTGTTTGGGAGGGTTGGGGGTATTGACATGCCCATTTTGGGCAGCCCCCCCATCCACACGTATACAAAATGAAAAGTCCCTGGCACCTAGTTGGCTTTCTCCCCCCTGGGGGACAGAAAGACTTTAGTCCTCATTTATATATATGTTGGGGGCATGGCCTTGCCCATTGTGGACAGCCACCACCACTCTTTTTTTTTTTTTTTAAGTACTGGTGTAAGGTGGTGCTTTCTGCCCCCTCAGGGGGCTGATTGGAGTAATAACTATTTATGAGGGGAGCTATGGCGGCTTTTGCATGCCTATTTTGGGCATCCCTCACCCCTGCATATTAACAAAAAAGGATCCCTGGTGCCTGGATTTTCTGCTCCCCTAGCTTGGGCCAAAAAAATTGGGGTGGGTAAAGCCCTTGCCTAAGCGATCACTCCCCCCTCCTGCAGCGATCCCTAAGCAGGGGTCCGCAAGGTAGGTGCATCATTGGAAAGTGGAAATTCTCCCCTTTCTAGTGGTACCTATTGCGTGTGCCTCAGTGCTTCAGGGCTGAGATAGCCCCCTAAGCACTGAGGCAGTGAAAGGGAAATGAGCTGATCAGCTCATTTTACTTTTGTTTTCAGTGAAATTACATGCACGTCCTGTCCAAACTAAAATTAATGAAAGTTTTTAACAATGAACCTGGGACACAGACTAGTTCAACAATTGGTCACATGGAATATAATATGTCTGTTAGTGACCTACGTGACATCCACTTGGTCATGTCTTTGGAAGAACCACATGAAGACTAAGGGGGTCATTCTGACCTCGGTAGTAAAAGGCGCCTACCGCCGGTCAGAAATCCTCCATAATCCCGCCGCGGTCGCGGAAACCCGCCACGGTCATTCTGACCCGCAGAAGGCAAACCTCCGAAAATCCGTCCGCCACAACAGACCGCCAGACCAGCGGTCGGCGGAAAGGTGGAGGTGACCAAACCTCCACCGTCACGCCAACAGAAATACGCCCATCCCATTACGACCCACGAATCCACGCGGCGGTCATTCAAACGCGGTATTCCATTGGCGGGACACACCGCCGCGGTCAGAATACACACAAACGAACAAAACTCAGCCACATTGGACGATTTGAATCCCACACACCTGATACACATACACACACCACTCCCACACACACAATACAATATAAAACACACACCCACATCACCCACAAACCCCTACGACAAAAAATTTGTCAAGAAGGCAAGAGCGAGACACCAGCATCCAAAAAATAACAGCCACAGCCACTCAACACCATCACCCACACACTATCCACACACAAAACAACACACACCACCACACTCAACTCACTTAAATACACATACTCCACCCCACACATCATACACACCACCCCATGGCACCCCAAAGACAACCCCGCTTCACAGACGAAGAACTCAGGGTCATGGTGGAGGAAATCGTTCGGGTAGAGCCCCAGCTGTTCGGCACACAGATACAATACACCAGCATTGCCCGGAGGACGGAGCTATGGCAGAGGATTGTCGACAGGGTGAACGCAGTGGGACAGCACCCCAGAAATCGGGAAGACATCAGGAAGCGATGGAACGACCTACGGGGGAAGGTGCGTTCCATGGTATCCAGGCACAACATCGCCGTGCAGAAGACTGGCGGAGGACCCCCACCTCAACCCCCACAATTCACATCATGGGAGGAGGAAGTCTTGAACATCCTGCATCCTGACGGCCTCGCAGGAGTCGGCGGAGGAATGGATACTGGTAAGTTGAAGCTTCAATACTGCTTCCCCCCCACCTGCATGCCAAATCAGACCCCAAACCTCACCCCCACCCTCGAACCCCACCCTCACCCCCACCCCCATCGTCACCCCCACCCTCACCCCCACCACCATCCTCACCCCCACCACCATCCTCACCCCCACCCCCAGCACACCTATTCCCCGCCAATGTCTCACCATCACAACCCACACATCCCAAAACCTAGGCCTGCATGCGTCCACTAAGCATGGACACCCATCACCAAAGCATGCCCAATGCATATACACATCCCCCCCACAAGCCACCCTCACCAAAGCCCCCACACACGAATGCCAGCACTTGGGGACACGAGAACCCACAGATACACCCATATGCCACACATTGAAACTATAACCATACCTCTATACCCCTGCAGGACCCGACCGTCAACACACCGCGGCGGAGGGGCCAGAATTATCCACACCCCCCACCCAAGAGGCCGTCAGCGATGACAGCAGCTCTGTCGACCTGGACACCGATGACCAGCTCGGACCATCGGGGACCTCTGGACAGTCGGTTCCCCTCACACAGGCCCAGGCCACTACAGACCCAAACCCCTCTGGGAACACCAGCACAGCTCCCACCCAGCGGGCCCATGCCTCTGTCTCCAGGGCGCGTCAATCTGCGGTGTGTCTACCACTACAGGGCACCCAGGATAACCCACCACCCCAACAACAACAGGGACCTGGGGGCAGTGGTAGTGGGCACACCGGCCAGGGGGCAGAGGCCCAGGGAAACAGGGGAACTCGGAGGGCAGCTGTGCGACAGGGGGGGGAGGAGAGGCCCAGGGAACCCACTCTCCACGAGGTCCTCACCACCATCATGGGAGCATACAACCGCTCCCAGGAGACGATGGCGACGGTACTGGCCCGGTTCCAGGAGATCCAGGTGCTGCAGGAGGAACACTATCGGGGGTACAGGGAGGACATCAGAGCCATCAACACCACCCTGGTTACCATGGTAGGGCTGCTGCAGGACCTCGTCAACAACAGGGCGGACACTGAACAACACCCAAGGGCCCCTGCCACTAGCCTGGACCAAGAACAGCCAACCACCTCCGCCGGCGCTAGTGGACAGGAGGCCCCAGCACAGCAGCAGCCCACCAGACCCCCACCTCCTGCAGGAGAAGAACCACCCCGCAAGAGGGCCCTGAGATCTCGCAAGAAGACAGAGTAGGATGTCAAGACCCCCGCCAGCAATGGATACCACCTGATGTCATCCCACTGTCCCACATTGTCACCCTGTCCATCCTTGAACTGCCCATGCTCCATCTCTCCACAGGCCTCTGGACAATGCACCTGTGTGACTGTTACTCTGGACTCTGCCATGGACATTCCTTCACCATAGCCCCCACCCACTTGAAACCACCCATCCCATTTTGAGCACTTAAATAAACACCTATTTTGCACCAAAATATCTGGAGTCTGGCTGTGATTTCAATAGATTGTAATTGACATGACAGTGCAAATATGTCCTTGTACATGGTGAAGTCAACAAACAGCTGCCACAAAGCTGTAGTCCATGGGAAAACGAAGCACAGGACTTGTAGTGGGGACCCCAGATCTGAAATAGGGAGGGAAAAGCCAAAACTCAGTCATCATACACTGGGGCAAATAGACAGGCAGCAGAGATGCTGGAGAGTAGTTAACATTTACTAAATTCTCTTTGAAATGTTACCTGTGTCCTATTGGAAGTACTGTTCAATGATTCTGTCCCTGTTGTCTGTTTCAGCCCCGTCGTCTTCCTCCTCGTCACTCTCCTCAGGTTCCACCGCTGCCACAACCCCACCGTCTCGACCATCCTCCTGCAGGAAAGGCACCTGGCGGCGCAAAGCCAGGTTGTGAAGCATGCAGCAGGCCACGATGATGTGACACACCTTCTTAGGTGAGTACATTAGGGATCCACCTGTCATATGCAGGCAGCGAAACCTGGCCTTTAGGAGGCCAAAGGTGCGTTCGATCACCCTCCTAGTACGCCCATGGGCCTCATTGTACCGTTCCTCTGCCCTGGTCCGGGGATTCCTTACTGGGGTCAGTAGCCACGACAGGTTGGGGTACCCAGAGTCCCCCACTAGCCATACACGGTGTCTCTGTAGCTGTTCCATCATGTAAGGGATGCTGCTATTCCTGAGGATGTAGGCGTCATGCACTGACCCTGGGAATTTGGCATTTACATGTGAGATGTACTAGTCAGCCAAACACACCACCTGGATGTTCATTGAATGGTAATTTTTTCTGTTCCTGTACACCTGCTCCCTGTCTCTTGGGGGAACCAAAGCCACATGGGTCCCATCAATGGCACCAATTACGTTGGGAATATGTCCAAGGGCGTAGAAATCACCCTTCACTGTAGCCAATTCGCCCACCTCAGGGAAAATGATGTAGCTCCTCACGGATTTCATCAGGGCAGACAACACTCTGGATAACACCTTCGAAAACATGGGCTGAGACATCCCAGAAGCAATTCCCACGGTTGTCTGAAATGACCCACTTGCCAAGAAATGGAGTACTGACATAACCTGCACCAGAGGGGGAATCCCTGTGGGTTGGCGGATGGGGGACATCAGGTCGGGCTCCAGCTGGGCACACAGTTCATGGATAGTGGCACGGTTAAGACGGTAGGTCAGGATAATGTGGCGTTCTTCCATTGTCGACAGGTCCACCAGCGGTCGGTACACGGGAGGATTCATCCGTCTCCTCGCCCAACCCAGCGGACGGTGCCTAGGAAGGACAACATGGAGCACACAGTCAAGCAACCCACAGGTACGTACTCACAGCTAGCACAGTAAACGATTCTCTATGCAGTGAATGGCGTGTCTGAGTGGCTATGCAAGGCCTAGGCCTGTGTGACGCTGTTGAAATTGAGCCATGTGGGCCCTGGAAATGGCGGCTGCCTGACCTGTGAAGTGTGACAATGGGATGTGAGGTCAATGCGCTGGCGTGGCACACCGCGGCGGGCGAAGACCGCGGCGCAAAGCCGCATTGGTTAACATTGAAGCCTATGGGTTTCAGGAGCCAATGGCGAAGGGCGCCGGCGGTGGCGGGACGCACCGCCGCGGTACGCACCGCCGCGGACGTGACCGCCATTTTCTATCTACTTATCCACTTGCGACTTGAACTTTCACAGGAGAGGACCTATACTGCAAGTGTTGCTGTGACCTCGGTCTGGAAGGGACAATGGCTGCTGCGCCTGGGGAAAGGGCCCCTGCCTTCACTGGAGAGGAGTTGGAGAAACTTGTGGATGGGGTCCTCCCCCAGTATGCCCTACTCTACGGTCCTCCAGACCAACAAGTGAGTTTAATTCTATATGGATTTGGGGCCACTGGCTGGCTTGGGGGCCTGGCGGGGGGCCTGGCGGGGATGGGGGGCATGTTGGGCCTGGCGGGGGGCATGGCGGGGGGCCTGGCGGGGATGGGGGGCATGTTGGGCCTGGCGGGGGCATGGCGGGGGGCCTGGCGGGGATGGGGGGCATGTTGGGCCTGGCGGGGGGCATGGCGGGGGGCCTGGCGGGGATGGGGGGCATGTTGGGCCTGGCGGGGGCATGGCGGGGGGCCTGGCGGGGATGGGGGGCATGTTGGGCCTGGCGGGGGGCATGGCGGGGATGGGGGGCATGTTGGGCCTGGCGGGGGCATGGCGGGGATGGGGGGCATGTTGGGCCTGGCGGGGGGCATGGCGGGGGGCCTGGCGGGGATGGGGGGCGTTGGGCCACTGGAAAGGAAAATGCTGAGAAACTTGAACGTGGTATTTCTCCCTCCCTGTACGTGTCACATAGGTCCGCGCCCATGAGAAGATCGGGATTTGGCGTGCCATCGCCAAGGAAGTCCGGACCCTGGGGGTCCACCATCGACGGGGCACCCACTGCCGCAAGAGGTGGGAGGACATCCGCCGCGGGACCAAGAAGACCGCCGAGTCTCTGCTGGGGATGGCCTCCCAACGTAGGCGGGGTGCCTGCCGTCAACTGAGCCCCCTGATGTTCCGGATCCTGGCGGTGGCCTACCCTGAATTGGATGGGCGCGTGAGGGCAGCACAGCAGACACAAGGGGGTGAGTACAAGCATTATCTACTCTGTTGTCGCGCAGTGGAGGTGTCTGGGTGGGGGAGGAGGGCTGGGGGTCCCCCTAGGCCAGGGCGATATCTGTAGGCTGGGCACCCCCGTAAGCCCCTGTGTCCCCAGCCACCACCCTCAGTAGTTTGTCAGTACAGCCATCCCTGGGCCGTGTCATCCATGGGTGCAGTTGTCAACTCTAGGCGTGTAGGGCATGTTCCACGGAATGCGTAGCGGACCCCAAGTGCGCAACTTAGTGCAGGGGGCATCTGTGTCTGTCATGTCCGCTAACTGTACCGGAGATCCATGTACTCAATATCCCTTTATTTCTCTCTCCCCCCCCCTTTTTGTTTGTCTTTCTGTGCTTGTGTGCATCAGCATCATCAGGCGGAGGAGAAGTGGCATCGGGGCAGGAGGGAGCTGCATCTCACATGGCCCAGGAGGGCCATGCCACAGAGTCAGACTGGACCAGTGAGACGGAGGGCGAGGGGAGCTCCACGACGGGGACGACTGGAGCCTGCAGCGACACGGACACGTCCTCGGAAGGGGGCTCCCTTGCGGTGGTGGCACCATCCGTGCCCCCCGCCATTACAGGTACAGCCGCCACCCAGCGCACCATCTCCGCCCTCCCAGCAGCCCCTCAGCGTTCGCCCCGTGCCCGCTCTGCCAGGAAGCCGGGCATCTCCTTCGCCCCAGGCACCACAGGCCCTGCCCCTGTTACCCCCGCTGCCCTCAGTGAGGAGGTCATTGACCTCCTCCGAACGCTCATTGTTGGGCAGACTACCCTTTTGAATGCCATCCAGGGGGTGGAGAGGGAGGTTCATCGCAGCAATGCGTACCTGGAGGGCATTCATTCGGGTCAGGCTGCCCATCAGCGATCGTTCCAGGCTCTGGCCTCAGCACTGACGGCAGCCATTGTCCCTGTCTCCTGCCTGCCTCTACTAACTCCCTCCTCCCAGTCTCCTGTTCCTCTGCCTGTCCCACCCACACCATCAGACCAGCCTGCACACACCTCAACACCCAAGAGAAGCTCATCCAAACATAAGCACCACAGATCACGCAGACATTCACACACGCAACATTCCGATGCAGACATGCCAACAGTCACTACCACCTCTGTGACCCCCACCTCCTCGTCTCCCTCCTCCCTCCCTGTGACGTCTACACTCACACCTCCATTCACCTCACCATCAGCCAGTGTTTCCATCACCAGCACACCCTCCACTCCAGTCCGCACACGTGCAGTCACCACCCCCACTGCCATTTACACGTCCCCTGTGTCCTCTCCCACTGTGTCTGTCACCCCCTCTTCCACACCACACAAACGCAGCCACCCACCCACCCAACAGCCATCCACCTCACGACAGCCTATCCCTCCTGCACCTGCACCCAAAGACAGCAAACGTGACTCACCTACAACCACATCCTCTCCCTCCACTCCCATTCCCACTGTACCTACCACTCTCCATTGTCCCAAGAAGCTCTTCCTCGCCACTACTAACTTCTTTCCTGACCCTGAGCCCCCCCCTCCTTCTCGTCGGGGTAAGAAGAGCACCTCAGCCACCACCAGCCCTGCAGCCCCCTTGACAAGGGTGCAGGGGTATTGGAGCCCGCCAGCCCGCATGTCTGGATCTTCGCCCAGCAGCAAGGGGACAGCCAGCCCACCCCCTGGGAAGAGGAGCAGAAGGCGGAAGGGTCGCCGCAGGAGCCCGCCTTCTACATCCCCCCCGGACACCACCCAGAGACAGTCACCAGCCACAGCTCCAAAGGGAGGAAAGGGCCACAGGCCCACGACTAAGGAGGGCAAGGGCAGCAAGTCGGAGAGGTCAGGCAGCAGGCCTGCTGCCCAGGAGGAGCCCACAACCCCCATAGCCGCTGCCCCGGGAGGAACCGGCACAGCTGCCCCGGGAGAGCCCACCACCCCCATAGCCGCTGCCCAGGGAGGACCCAGCCCAGCTGGCCATGAGGGCCCCACCACCCACAGCCCAGGTGGGCAGTGAAGGAGCACCATCCCCGCTGCCCAGGAGGGCACCACCAGGCAATTAGCAGTTGGCCATAGACCGTCCGCCGTCTCAAGAACCGCTGAACTGGGCCCTTCAGGGCAAGAACCGCTGAACTGGGCCCCGCCGTCTCAAGAACCGCTGAACTGGGCCCCGCCGTCTCACGCACCGCTGAACTGGGCCCCGCCGTCTCAAGAACCGCTGAACTGGGCCCTTCAGGGCAAGAACCGCTGAACTGGGCCCCGCCGTCTCAAGAACCGCTGAACTGGGCCCTTCAGGGCAAGAACCGCTGAACTGGGCCCCGCCGTCTCAAGAACCGCTGAACTGGGCCCCGCCGTCTCAAGAACCGCTGAACTGGGCCCTTCAGGGCAAGAACCGCTGAACTGGGCCCCGCCGTCTCAAGAACCGCTGAACTGGGCCCCGCCGTCTCAAGAACCGCTGAACTGGGCCCTTCAGGGCAAGAACCGCTGAACTGGGCCCCGCCGTCTCAAGAACCGCTGAACTGGGCCCCGCCGTCTCACGCACCGCTGAACTGGGCCCTTCAGGGCAAGAACCGCTGAACTGGGCCCCGCCGTCTCAAGAACCGCTGAACTGGGCCCCGCCGTCTCACGCACCGCTGAACTGGGCCCCGCCGTCTCAAGAACCGCTGAACTGGGCCCTTCAGGGCAAGAACCGCTGAACTGGGCCCCGCCGTCTCAAGAACCGCTGAACTGGGCCCCGCCGTCTCAAGAACCGCTGAACTGGGCCCTTCAGGGCAAGAACCGCTGAACTGGGCCCCGCCGTCTCAAGAACCGCTGAACTGGGCCCCGCCGTCTCAAGAACCGCTGAACTGGGCCCTTCAGGGCAAGAACCGCTGAACTGGGCCCTTCAAGGCAAGGAGCGCTGAACTGGGCCCCGCCGTCTCAAGAACCGCTGAACTGGGCCCTTCAGGGCAAGAACCGCTGGCCCTTTGGCAGACGTGGCAGGGCAGGATCTATCTCGGGCAGGGCTGCAGGATGTCCTCTGGCCAACTTGCCTCCTCCAGTGGCAATGGGGTCTGTTATGGACTGTATGGACTGTGGCTTTGCTCTCCCCAGGATGGCCCAGTGGGCAGGCCACCCACTGTATGGACTGTATGGACTGTGGCTTTGCTCTCCCCAGGATGGCCCAGTGGGCAGGCCACCCACTGTATGGACTGTATGGACTGTGGCTTTGCTCTCCCCAGGATGGCCCAGTGGGCAGGCCACCCACTGTATGGACTGTATGGACTGTGGCTTTGCTCTCCCCAGGATGGCCCAGTGGGCAGGCCACCCACTGTATGGACTGTTTGGACTGTGGCTTTGCTCTCCCCAGGATGGCCCAGTGGGCAGGCCACCCACTGTATGGACTGTATGGACTGTGGCTTTGCTCTCCCCAGGATGGCCCAGTGGGCAGGCCACCCACTGTATGGACTGTATGGACTGTGGCTTTGCTCTCCCCAGGATGGCCCAGTGGGCAGGCCACCCACTGTATGGACTGTATGGACTGTGGCTTTGCTCTCCCCAGGATGGCCCAGTGGGCAGGCCACCCACTGTATGGACTGTTTGGACTGTGGCTTTGCTCTCCCCAGGATGGCCCAGTGGGCAGGCCACCCACTGTATGGACTGTTTGGACTGTGGCTTTGCTCTCCCCAGGATGGCCCAGTGGGCAGGCCACCCACTGTATGGACTGTTTGGACTGTGGCTTTGCTCTCCCCAGGATGGCCCAGTGGTCATGGAGTCCCCTCGTGGATCTGGCGTCGTGTACTCAAGTGGCTGAGGTGCCCCCCCTTCCCTTCCCCCTGAGGTGCCTGTCCTATTTTCTTTCTGATGCCCCTGCAGTGTTCTCTCCGTGGAGTTCTTGTCGTGGGACTGGGCCTTGCCCCTTTGCACAGGACCCCTGTGATCCACGGACAGTGGTTGGACTACATTTAGTAGCTGTATATATTTTGTACATAGTTTATTTATTTATTGGGATTACTGGTGTACATATTTCAATATATCTGCCCGTTTATGATCTCTTCTTTTGGTCTTTGCATTATTTCGGAGGGGGGTGGTTTGTGGGTTGTGACAGTGATCTGTGGGAATGCATTGATGTGTGTGTTGTAGTGGGTGTGGGTGGGTGGGTGTGTGCCGGTAATCTTTTCCCTCCCCTGTGTCGTAGGTGCAGTACTCACCGATGTCTTCCGCGCCGCCGGGCGTGCTCCTGGTATATGAGCAGGAATAGAAGTGCGGGGATGACCTGCAACTCTGGCTCCATACTGCCGGAATCTCGCGTGGAGTGCGTAGAGGTGAGCGTTTTCCCGTTCATAGTCTGTTTCCGCCGTGTTCTTATCGGCGGTGCTCCCGCCCCGGAAAAGGTGGCAGATTGGTGGGTCGTAATAGGGTGGGCGGTACATTGTCTGCCGCCGGGCTGTTGGTGGGAACCGCCGCGCTGTTTGTTTGTACCGCTGTGGCGGTCGGAGTGTTAAGTTGGCGGGCTGTGTTGGCGGTTCCCGCCAGGGTCAGAATTGCATATTTTAGACCGCCGGCCTGTTGGCGGCTTGGCCGCCGCTTTATCACCGACCGCCAGGGTCAGAATGAGGGCCCAAGTGCCTTTGAATCAAATACTTGAAGATCTTAACATAGTCCCCAATCTTGATATTTGCAGTGGACTCAAAACCAAATCTAAATTCACTCCTTTGTTGCCACCTGAAAATGTTGTCAACCTCTTTTACCAAGCTGTAACCCAGGATCTTTACACCTTGTAGAACTCTTGCACATCAGGGTCCAGACACATATGACAGTACATTTGTAAACAAGCAAGGATGGCCCTACAAGGCTTAGCCAGTAACGCTAATATCATCATTAAGGAAGCTGACAAGGATGGCAATATTGTTGTCATGAACCTTATGGATTACACAGCTGAAATAGATAGACAACTTCTAAATGAGAATGCCTACCAGAGATTGTCACACAACCCTATGCCTGACACTATAAACTGTATCAAGCACAGACTGGACCATTGGAAAGAACAGTGTCTTATTTCAGATAAGAAATACAAGTATCAATGCTATTCTACTCCCATGACACCAAGGGCCTCATTACAACCCTGGCGGTCAGCGACCGCCCTGGTAGAAGTGGCGATCACACCGCCAACAAGCTGGCAGTACAAATCGCCAGCGCCGCGGTCACACCGCCAGGAACGGCGGTTTGCCGCCATGGTTGTCCCAGCGGTCAGAATCCGCCAGGGCAGCGCTGCCCTGGGGATTTTGACTCCCCTTCCCGCCAGCCTGTCCATGGTGGTACACACTGCCAAGGAAAGGCTGGTGGTAAGGGGATTCGTGGGGCCCCTGGGGCCCCTGCACTGCCCATGCAACTGGCATGGGCAGTGCAGGGGCACCCAGGCACAGCCCCGTCATGATTTTCACTGTCTGCCTGGCCCAGCCCAGCGGGGATGTCCAAATGCGGCCGGCGGGTTTCCGGCTGCATGGGCGGCCGACTGGCGGTTCAGCCTTGGCGGTCGGCCTCATATCCGGCATTGGCTCTCTTAAGGAGAGGATATCTGAATATATTGACATGTTCTCACAATTTTTGGTACAGAATTTACCATCCTATACCTGGTAAACTTTCACACTTTGAATGGACATCAAGGTACCTCTTGGTGACACTTAATATTAACTCTCTTCACACTTGCATTCTCAAACAACAAGGTTTTTTAGCTGCACAACATTTTCTTGAGACTAGGGGTGCTACATTATATGAACACACTCTGATGTTATTGGACCTCATTAATGTTGTTCTGGGCAATGATATTTTCACACATAATACTACGTGGTACAGCCAGACTAAGGGTGTGTCAATTGGTGCTAAGTTTTCTCTTTCTTTTGCCAATCTGTACATGGGCTGGTTCGAGAAATTGCATGTATAGTCTAACTGCCCCACTGAACTCAGTGAACACATTATATATTGGGGCCAATACATTGACGATATCATCTTGTTCTGGTCAGGAAGTGTGAAACAACTGGTTGTTTTTGCACAACAACTGAATACTAACACTTAGAACCTCTCATTTTCATATCAATATGATGAGCATCCGATTGATTTTCTGGATATCACACTTTCTATAGAAGGGAACACTATTTGCTCTAACCTAAATAGGAAAACTACAGCATGCAATGCCATTCTATATGCTACCACCAGTGCTCACCCCATCTCCTAGATTAGGGCTAAACCATTTGGTGAAATGTTTAGGTTAAGACGTAACTGCAGCAAGGACTCCAGTTTCTTGATAGAACTAAATGAAAAGGAGATCAGATTCAGAAACAGAGGTTAACCTGAGAACCTACTCATGAGTGCCAGAAAAAGGGTTTCCTAAGCGCTGCAAATGAATTCATGACATGCCCACTTTCATTACTCTGTACATTCCACTTAGCCACGAGGTCTACAAAATCATAGACGAACATTGGCCTCTGTTGCAGATGGCTGGCACCCTAAAAAACTGCACTGTGAAGAGATCAAAATTGAATTCCATGGTTTGGATGTCATGGAACCCCTTTCCAGAGGAGGTGACAGAACACTGGCTCTGAGACAGCTCGAAAGCAAATGGATAATTAGACTCAGAGCAGTCGATGAGGGACTCAACATCAATAAAGAATTATGGGGCTCATTCTGAGCCCGGCGGGCGGCGGGAGCCGCCCGCCTGGAGGGAGCCGCCAAATGGCCGCTCCGCGGTCGAAAGACCGTGGAGGCCATTCTGGCTTTCCCGCTGGGCTGGCGGGCGACCGCCAGAGGGCCGCCCGCCAGCCCAGCGGGAAACCCCTTCCCACGAGGAAGCCGGCTCCGAATGGAGCCGGCGGAGTGGGTATGTGCGACGGGTGCTGTGGCACCCGTCGCGTATTTCAGTGTCTGCAAAGCAGACAATGAAATACAAAGTGGGGCCCTCTTACGGGGGCCCCTGCAGTGCCCATGCCACTGGCATGGGCACTGCAGGGGCCCCCAGGGGCCCCACGACACCCCTCACCGCCATCCTGTTCCTGGCGGTCGGAGCCGCCAGGTACAGGATGGCGGTGAGGGGGTCAGAATCCCCCATGGCGGCGCAGCAAGCTGTGCCGCCATGGGGGATTCCCAGGGCAGCGGAAAACCGGCGGGAGACCGACGGTTTTCCTTGTCTGACCGCGGCCAAACCGCCGCGGTCAGAATGCCCTGCTGGGCACCGCCAGCCTGTTGGCGGTGCTCACGCATCCCCGGCCCCGGCGGTCCTTGACCGCCGGGGTCGGAATGACCCCCTATATGTATTTCAATGACTAGGACACTCATACATCATCAACTGTCCTATTGCTTGTTATATACCAAAATGTTTTACCTGTGTATGAGTTTCATGTTTTTCTGATTTACAATATATTAGTTGGCCAGAAGGATTTGCCTAACAAGAAAATGTTCATAGTTATGGACTTTCTGCACAATCTTATATTGCTTTTTCACCTTATAGGAAGCCTGCTTGGGCTTTTTTTTGTCTCCACTTGAACATACGCTTGAATTGTACAAGGGTGTAACCTAGAAACTTAATGGTTGTGCTTTTGCATGCTCTGTTTTCTTGGCTGTTGGTTTGTTCTTATACTTTGTTATTTTACACGGTGTGTTCTACCTTTACTTTTTTCCCAATACCTTCGTTAGGGAGTCACTGACTACCTCCACGTTGATTTGAACACCTTCTCGGTTTGTTAATCAATTGCAGTACTGTTTGTGCATCCTTATTGTATTTAAATGCGACAAGTATAGCTTGTTATGTTAATGCCTTTTGTTTACAGAGCCCAATGCTCTCTATACCTTGGGCTATCACTTCTCATTAGAGGTCGAGACTATGGGGGTCATTCCGACCCTGGCGGTCATGGACCGCCAGGGCCGGGGTTGGAGGATGCACCGCCAACAGGCTGGCGGTGCATCAAGGGCAATTCTGACCGCGGCGGTAAAGCCGCGGTCAGAAAAGGGAAACCGGCGGTTTCCCGCCGGTTTTCCCCTGCCCCTGTGAATCCTCCACGGCGGCGCTGCAAGCAACGGCGCCATGGGGATTCCGACCCCCTTCCCGCCAGCCTGGTTCTGGCGGTTTTCACCGCCAGAACCGGCTGGCGGGAACGGGTGTTGTGGGGCCCCCTAACAGGGCCCCACATTGATTTTCAGTGTCTGCCTAGCAGACACTGAAAATCGCGACGGGTGCAACTGCACCTGTCGCACACCAGCAACTCCGCCGGCTCCATTCGGAGCCGGCTTCCTCGTTGCTGGTGCTTTCCCGCTGGGAAATGACCCCCTATGACTTATACTACCTCTTATTACCTCTTTTTTTCAGTGCTCTAAAAATAGCCTCTTCCTTTGCCTTCTCCTTATAAGTGGCCTCCTTCCTATACTTTACTCAGAGGAGGGGGCCTATTATTGCATCTTTTTATTGCATCTTTTTGTCTTAGTACCTGCTTTTTACTGTCCAGCGCAAAGCTCTCTGTCCCTGGTGTAATCTCTCTATGGGCTTTTAACCACGCACATATCACGCCCATCAGTTTGGTTGGTTTGTGGGCTTGCCTTTTAAAATTCACTTGATTTCATTCGTGAAAGGCATGCACACGTCATGCCTTTTCCAGTGTTTAGCCCTCCTCGAGCGCACCAGTCAGCTACTGAAGACATACCAGGCTCTATGTTTTCCGTATGGTTTCTGGACTACTTTTTATTTTTATTTCGTAGACAGCGCAATCTCAGTGTGCAGTAATCAAGCGCTTTGCATGACATCAACCCTGTTACATGGATAATTGCACTTTTGCCGTTTACATGGATAATTGCACTTTTGGCAATACGTTTCTCTGCGAGCAAAATTCTGTTTCCTTTTGTGTGTCTGCTTTGTGCTTACGGTGGCAGTCGGCTTGCTTATGTGAAGCCGTTTTACTTTTCAGTTTCTGTGGCAAGAAAAGTCCGGTAGGAGTTTAAAACGCTAATAGCTCTGACTTGAGCAAATGCGAGACCCATTGCGTTGCAAATGCTAGTTGTATATGCTTTCTATGCTTCAAAAGAAGCTTCTCCCTTTGCCTTCTCCTTCTAGCTGAAGTCCCCCCTACACATTACGTATAGGAAGGGACCTGTTAGTGCATCACTTTGTTGTCATGTACCATTATTTAAATCAGGTTACACCTATTTTGGCCCTGTATGTTACCTGTATTTACATCCTTTTCAATATGGTGGTTTTTTTGTTCCACCTTTGGGAGTTGTTAGTCTATTTTTATGTGTTTTATGAGTTTGGTGAATTTAATAGTATACCCTCTACAGCGTTATCCAGCAATGCTACCAATATGAAGCTGTATTCTCAGTACTTGTTTAACATATTTTTGGGCCCTGTGCGTTACTTTACTTCTTCAACCAACTTGAGGATTCTCTTAGCCATCATCTCCTGAAAATCCCGATTCAGCCATCTGGATTTTCAGTTCTAGCCTTGACAATTTTTATGCTCAGCTATACTACAAGATGGTGGTTACTTCTTTTGTATCGGGACCTATTCAATCCTTTGTTTATGTTACTGTACTAACTAGACGTTCTTATTAATATGCCGTCTTGGCATCTCAATTCCATCACTATACTTGGTGGCTAGCTGTCATCACGGTTTGCCCACATTTTCTCATAGCTCTCGTCTCCTGACAGTCCTTTTCCTTTTTCATACTGGTCTACTTATGCCGTGTTTTGTTTTTCATTTTTAGGCTTACCAGGCTTTTGCTTTCTATATTTCATCTTTGTGCCACTTGTTACCTTAATACTGAACTAATCACCATTCCTGAGTTTCACTACACATTACGATATGGTAATTTTCTGTATTTTAAAATGACTTCTAGGGTTACTAATAGCGTCATTTCACTTGAAGCTTATTGTTTTTTTTTTTTTTTCGTTTTTTTACTTCCATAGGTTTTTATGTTACTATACATTAAGCTTTTTCTTAATGATTTTGGAAGCTTTATCGTGACTCAGGTAATGGTCTGTTCCTTGTAGCTATAATGTGGTTACAATTCTAATTAAGCACTCATTACCGGGTTCACATCTACTTCACTATATTTTGTTTTTGCCTATGCACCAGCTTGACACCATTGGGTTTAGTACTGGGCTTACTTTTGTGACAGTAAGTTACCACCTTCTATCTTTACGGTATATAGGGGTTGTTTTCTCTTTATAAGACCGAAGCACTACTGGTTTGCACAGCTTTTTCGCTTGGTGATATTTTCCGATGATTGAGTACGTGGCCTAATTTTGCGATGTGTATGTTAATAACATCTGCTCTTATGACATTTATTGGTTTCCTCTTCTTTCTCCATTTCACATTATAGCACTACCAGCTTGCATGTCTTCTCTCTCAGTGTTTTTTCTGGTTGTGCACTACCACTTATCATTTTTACTTTAGGGTGTGTCCTTGCTTGTTCATTGAAGATTTGTTTTTATTGTTTGCACTATTTGCAGCCTTGAGAAATTCTTGGAGGATGAAACATGTGTCAGCTGCCTTTATCTGCTTTGGACTGTTTTACCTCACTGGCTCCCAAATAAATTCATACTATGATCATATCTCCTTGAATATACCAATTGGACAGTAATTGCAAATTTTGTCAGTGTGCTCTGGTGTCAAGTATGTTATATGCGCTGTGTGCACTGATCGTAATTTCACTGAAAACCCAAAACAGCCTCGGGAGCCGGGGAGGCTATTTCTCAGCTCCCAATGTTGTTTTGGCCTAACGGAAAACCCTCTGGTGCCTGAACCAGAGGGATTTCCTGTGGCATGTGCCTGGACTGCTGGAAGCCGTCCGACGCACACAAACACTGTGGCATCGGATGGCTCCCAGTTGTCTAACGCACACAAGGGGTTAAAAAATGCAAAATAGTAATGCACGCTTTACAACTTCACCATTTTATCCATTTTATTTTGAAACACATTCCACAAGGAGAATCTCGATTTCATACATCCTATTTCCATCCATCATTGTTGGTGGTGGGGGGTTATGTCCGCTGAAAAATATACTTCTGTCAGCTCTTTTCCATAATTTAGTTTACTCTGTCAGCATACACATTGTGCAGACAAAGCAGACAGAAAGGATGATTTTTTGGGCCCCCCACATAAGATTCATCTCTTCTTGGATGATATCCTTGTATTACTGGTCACCGCAAAAGTACCTGTCCTATCTGTAATGATGATCCTGCAGAGGTATGAGTCAATCTCTGGCTTCAAGGTTAATTTGGGAGAAATCTAAAATCAGAGTGGTGAGCATGGGACCCACGCTACATGAGAAATAGTCTTCTTTTAAATGAGGCACATATTATGTCCATTACCTTAAGGTATACATTACATCCAGGTTATAGGGCAGTGGTTCCCAAACATTTTTGACCCACGGCTCTCTTGACCTATTGGCCATTGGCTGCGGCTCCCCATTATGTTACTTTTTGTTGGCGGGTGGGGGATGTAAGCCTGGCCTAGGGAGTACATCCATTTTTCTCCCTGAAAATATTTGGGATAAAGCCAATGAAGGTATTGTAATTCTAGATATAACTGTAAAAATAAAATGCAACAGTTGTTTAATTACAGCATGCATAGGGTTGTTTAGTAAGGGGACAATATTGGTTGATGGTAACCCTAGTAAAATGGGGCAGGTCTCATTTTTTATAGTTATAACATTATTTGCTGAGCTGTCTGTATTGAAATATGAGCACCTATGAGGTGTTAGTCATGCAGCAATAATGCATAGTTTGCTCCACAATTCCTTTCCATTGTCAGCAGACATACTCTGCGGGCATTCAATTCAAAGTCTATATTCCCAATAATTTACTTTAATTTGTCTGTAATAATGAAACAGTTGCCTAACATTTTCCAAATATAGTTTGGATATGACTATCTAGTGCCCAAAACAAATTCATTTGTTTTTACACTCTACAGAAATCACACTTTGATTAAAACAATGATTAAACACTCGTGTAATGGCAATCTGGGGCCAAGTTCAAGGTTTTGTTGCCCCTTATAAGCATATTTACTATTGTGCCACTTTGCTAAGTGCAAAAAAGCAGCATGCTACCGGCAGCTCTGAGTAGTAAAAAGAGCTGAGTCACAATGGACAATGGGCCAGATGTAGGTAGGTTCCAATTTGCGACTTGCAAATTGCGAGCCAGAGCGACTCGCAATTTGCGAGTCACAAATCGGAATGTATGATGGTGTCCCTCGCACCATCTGCGACTCGCAAGGGGGGTCGCAAAGGACCACCTCATGTATATTCATGAGGTGGTTCGCAATTTGCGTCCCCCTTGAGACTCGCAGCACTCACAGGGATGGTGGCCTGCTGGATACAGCAGACCACCATGTCTGTGACTGCTTTTAAGTAAAGCAGTTTTTTTTTGTAATGCAGCTCGTTTCCTTAAAGGAAAATGAGATGCATTACAAAGGACCACTGCCTGCTCTGGAAAAATGTTTTTAATGCCATTCACAAAGGGGAAGGGGTCCCCTGGGGACCCCTTCCCTTTTGCGAATGGGTTAGCACCCACTTGAAATGGGTGCTAACTGTGATTGTTTTGCGACGCGTTCCCGTTCACAAAACAATACAACATCGCATTGCGACTCGCAATTAGGAAGGGAACACCCCTTCCTAATTGCGACTCGCAATCCTGTTTTGCGATTCGGTAACCAGGTTACCGAATTGCAAAACGGGGTTTAGGCATCACAGTGTGCTTTTTGCACGTCGCAAACAACAAAATTTACTGTTTGCGATGTGCAACAAGTTTAGTACATCTGGCCCAATGTTTGTTAGGAAGAAATTATTTTAACAAACAATGCCTGGGACTGCAACATCGGAAGTGAGCTAACTTCAAACAAAAATACTTGTTCACACAAGCCACACATTCCACATTGGCAAGCAGAGGGAGGGATTTGGGGGAGCTGTGTACCCTCCAACACGCTGCAGCGCTGCAGACAGTTGCTAAACATTAGCACCTGAGGCATTCTAGAAAGTACTTTCAGATAAATATACACATAACATAACTGTTTAAATAGTATGAAATGTAGAATCGCTTTAGCTGTGTTTAACCACCTGAGGGCGCTCAAGGACAAAATGAAAAAAGATCTGTTACAACTGCTTTTTTTAATTGTGTAGTTTTATTTTGTCCAAACTGGCCCAAGGGTAATGGATAGCTCAGTGGTTCCCAAACTGCGTGCGGCGCCCCTGGCTAGTTTTGACAGCGCACCAGGGAGTTGGGGCGCACAGATTGGGAACCACTGTTATAGGGCGTATATACAGTCAATAACCCATCAATGCTTACAGACATTAGAAGAGATTTAATGAAGTGGAACTTTCTCTCTATTTTCTGGATCAGTAGAATAATGATGCTAAAAAGGATGTGCTACCATGCCTACTGTACCATTTCTAGACATTACCAGTTCTTCTCCCTAAGCCTGTGTTGCGTAAATAAAAGCAGGATTGTGAGATTTCTCTTTGGAGTGTGGGGGGGATGCTAAACCACAAGTGGCCAGAAAGTTACTATAAGAAAGCAGAGGGGACAGAGACTTAGGGCCTGATTACCAGTTTGGCGGTCTGCTCATCTCCGTCACAGTGGCGTCAGAAACCCCAACTGCTGATTAGGGGGTCCATCAGCCAAATTACGATATTGGCAGTTTACTGAACTAGAGACCAATGGAGTCCTGCCTACAAAGCCAGCCATTTGCCCACCACCTTGACAGCAGCTTGGGAAAAGCAGCTGTCAGAGGGCTGTACAGACAAGGGTACCGCCATCCACATTACGATGTGCTTTTCCATAGGGCTGACTGTGGTGGGGATACTGCCTATTTCGAGATGGTGGAATTAATGGAAATTGTGCTAGCTACCCCATTTCTTTCTTTTTGCTTCTGTCTCCGACGCAAATCCCTTCATCCAAGCCCCCAACTTTCACAATAGCAACCTCACCCCCAAAAACTAAATAAGAAAATTCAGGTAGGCACCTTTCACATTTTTTGGCATTGACTGGACTGGGCATCATTGGCCCAGTCTCCAGCAGTGGAGTGGAATGGTACATGTACAAAGTATTTTTACATGTTTCATGCATATGTGTACATTGTGGTCAAAATGTACACACCAGCATCAATGGAAAAATATACCTTGTATTGCTGACCGCTTCCCCCACTAGTCCACCGTCATCAGCTTTGGGCCAGTTGTAAAATTGTAATACGGCAGGCGGGAGACCGTTGACTCAGCAGTCTTTTTGGACTGACTCCTTGGTGGAATGGCAGTCCGATCACCAAACTTGTAATGACGCCCTAGGTCTCCCTGATTTGAACAGATATTACCAAGCATCCAAGCTTGAGTAATCACTGGGATAACCCAAGAAGCACTGTACCCATATAGAATATGCTTTGATGGATAGGTCATTGTGGGATCTGCTTTGCCTCTGAGGAAGGATTGCTCCTCAGTAATTTATGTTAATGTATGGATCTGAGTTTATACATCAGTTTATGGAAGTTTGGGATGAGGTACCAAGCGATTTGCGGAGTGCCTCTTTTTTGACCCCGTTAATGCCAATACATTTCAATCCAGGGTTTGCACCCAATTTCAAGAGAAGTACATTTAATAATTGAAAGGAGGTAGACTGCAGGATATTGAGAGAAATGTAGATTGCCTCTGCCTCCTAGCTCTTACTCTCCATCTGAGCCTCAGAGGTCTCTGTGGGGGGACAGTACCCACCAGAAATATGCATGATTCGCTCACCTGGCATAGCCACTCCCCCCAACTCTTCTCTCACCAGTGGAAGATATTTTCCAAGGATGCAGTCAATGGTCAACCGGGGACTGACATTGACCCTCCTCTTGGCCCCCTCCCACCTGTCATGGGATACCAACGCCATAGGGAGGAAAAATGTCTGCCCATGAGCCTAACTATCATACATACCTGTAGGGGTGGGCGGTGAACTCTGCTCTGCTGGTGGAGTTCACAGACTTTTTGGCACTCAACACTCACTCCAATTGGAGCGCTGAGTTCTGCAAACTCCACCAGCTGACTGCGGAGCAAAGTTCACCACCCACTGCTTCCTACTGCAAGCCCATTAGCTCTCATTTTCTTTCCCTTCCCCAAATTGGGCACAGTCTGCACAGAGCACTCCCGTCGCCTCTGTCACTGAAAGAGGCAGAGTGCAGGCTCAGTGAGCCTGGGCTGCCTAGGAAACCGCACACACAGATCGGTCCGGTCACCATTCCATAGTCATCTGTCACTGCAGCAGTGTGAAGACCACAGGTAAGAAGCTGGAACCCCCGCGCCAGCCAGGCTACAGCACAGAGAGCAGTGCGAGAAGGGAAAGTGCTGCGGCTGGGAGCCAAGTTATACTATGTAGGAGACCCTTATCTGTTTAAAAGTACAGGGCAGGCAAGCGGCTGAGCTCCCTCTGTGCTGAAATGAGAAAATGCACAGAGCCGACCTGAGTGCAAGGGTTTTTGTGTACATTCTGTGTGCACAGTGCGTGCTGTGATGCCCATTAAGTGTGTAGGTAGAGTCCAATGCAGGTTGCTCCACTGTAGGGTGAACACCCGTCTGTAACTTTCACAGACCGCCCGGAATTTTGCCCTGCCATCCGTTGTCCGCGATGAAAGGCTTAACGGACGGCATTTGTCCGTAATTTTAGCCTTTCACCTAGAGGACAAGGGACGTCAGGGCGAAATTATGAGCAGATCAGTTTCCCCAGCTGGACTGAAAGGCTGGAAGTCTCCTGTGCTTTGAGGGAGGGAGGTGCAGACAGGTATCAAAAGGTCTTCTTGCCAGGGTGTCTCCTTCCCTAAAGAATTGCAAATGTGCGCAACTGCTAAATCTGCAAATGCAAAGGGGCTTGAAAACCTGCATTGACTTTAATCAAAGGAGTCACTTGAAGCTTTCTGATGGCAAAGATTTTTTCTTTTAGAGAGGTACTGTAAGGGGTGTTCCAAGGTGAGCTGTGGAGTGTGTGGTTTTATTGGACTGTTATAAAAAAATGTTAGTACTAGGTATAAACTGTATATTATTCAAATCTGTATTTGAGAACCACTTTTTTTAATTTAACCAACTTGTATTTGCTCATTTTGTGGCAGCCTATATGGTGATGTAATCGTATTTATATAGCGCTTACTACCCCTGATGAGGCGTCAAATGCATGTTTAAAATAAGACTTACACATTCACAGTTCTTTCAGGGACCTCAGTACCTCATAGTACTAACAAACATTGGCAAAGCCAATAGGTCTTGTCTACGCAAGAGTTATTGGCTTTGCCAATGTGTTTTAGCCATGTTATACACCAGTGTGGCTGCTGTTCATGGCTAAAAGTTAGTGGCATGGTAGTGTGGAGTGGAGTAGAGTGACATAGGAGCAGTGGCATAGAGCCCAGTGGTGCAGAGTACAGAGCAGTGGGGTACAGTGCAGTTGTTTAGAGTGCATTGGTGTAGAATGCAGTGGTTTGGAGTGCAGTGGCATGGAGTGGCGTGGGGCAGAGAAGAGTGGCATAGAGTGCAGTGGCATACAATAAAGTGGCAAGAAGTGCAGTAGTGTAGAATGGTGCAGTAGCATAGAGTGCAGAGTAGACTCGCGTGACAGAGAGTGCAGTGGAGTGGAGTTGTATAGAGTGGTTTAGTGCAGAATAGAGTATAGTGCTGTAGAGTGCAGTTGCATAGAGAGGAGTGTTGCAGAGTAGACTGGCATAGAGTGCAGTGGCATAGAGTGCAGTGTCGTAGAATGCATTAGTACAGAGTGGATTGGTGTACAGTACAGTGGTGGAGAGTGCAATGTTGCAGAGTAGAGTGTCAGTGCAGTGATGAAGAGTGGAGTAGAGTGGCACAGAGAGCAGTAGAGTACAGTGGTGCAGAGTATAGGGCAGTGGTGTACAGTGCAATTGTTTAGAGTGCATTGGTGCAGAGTGCGGTTCCATAGAGTGGTATGGGGTAGAGTAGCATAGAGTGCAGTGGAGTAGAGTGGCATACAGTAGGGTGGCAGAGAGTGTAGTAATGCAGAGTGGTGCAGTGTCATAGAGTGCAGAGTGGACTCACGTGGCATAGCGTGCAGTGGCGTAGAGTGGTGCAGAGTGGAGTATTGTAGAGTGGTGCAGTGCAGAGTAGAGTATTGTGCCTAGAGTGCAGTGGCGTAGAGTGCAGTGATGCACAGTGCAGTGGCACAGAGTGCAGTGGCATAGAATGCAGTAGTACAGAGTAGAGTGGTGTAGAGTGCAGTGTTTCAGAGAAGAGAGTCAGTGCAGTGGTGTAGAATGGTACAGGGAACAGTGGCATAGAGTACAGTGGTGCAGAGTAAAGGGCAGTGGCATACAGTGCAGTTGTTTAGAGTGCACTGACGTAGAGTGAAGTGGTATAGAGTGGCATGGGGCAGAGTAGACTGCCATAGAGTGCAGTGGAATAGAGTGTATTGGGGCAGAATGTAGTAGTACAGAGTAGAGTAGAGTAGCATAGAGTATAGTGGCAGCCAGTGCAGTGCTGCAGAATAGAGTGTCAGCGTGCAGTGGCGTGGAGAGCATTGAATTAGAGCGCAGTGGTCAGAGTGGCGTAGAGTGCAGTGGCGTAGAATAAATTGTTTCAGAGTAGAGTGCAATTGCATAGAGTGGAGAGGTGCAGGGTAGAGTGCAGTGGCATAGAATGCAGTGGCGTAAACTAGATTGTTTCACAGTGGAGTGAAGTGGTTTAGAGTGGATAGGTGCAGGGTAGAGTGGAGTTGCTTTGAGTGGCATAGAGTGTGATGACATAGAGTAAAGCGGTGTAGAGTGCCATGGCATAGAGTGCAGAGGTGCAGAGTAGATTAGAGTGATGTACAGTGTATTGATGTAGAGTGCAGGGGCATAGAGTTGAGTGTTACAGAGTAAAGTGCACGAGCATAGAGTGTATTAGCTCAGAGTGCAGTGGTGACAATGCAGTGTTGCAGAGTGGCAAAGAGTGGAGTTGTGAGGACTAGATTGGTGTTGCATAGACTGTAGTGGTATAGCGTGCAGGGGCACAGAGCGCAGTGGTGTAGAGAGGTATAAAGTGCATTGGCATAGAGTAGAGTGGTACAGAATAGAGTAGAGAGGCATAGTGTGAAGTAGCATAGAGAGCAGTGGCAAAATGTGGAGTGGTTCAGAATGGAGAAGAGTGAAGAGTAGTGGCATGGAGTGGTGTAAAGTGGAGTGATACAGAGTAGGGTGCAGTGGTGTGGAGTGGCGCAGAGCAGAGTGGAGTATGCATGGTGTGGTAACACACTGCCATTCAGAACATTTTTGATTGAAATTACCATTACATTTGCACAGACATACAATTTTTCAAATCTCCTTATACTGTGCACAGATGACGATGTGTGGAAATTGAATCACCAAATTCAATGATTTGTTTTAATCATATAAAGGTATTTGTTTCCATCACAGTTCAGAATTAAAAAAAATGTGCTTCATTTGGACTCCTAATTCTGATATATTCTGAAGTTTATGTAAATGTTGTCATGTGATAAAAAAAACTCTTTCTTAACCCCAGTATCCAGCAAGATTGTCACATAAATGTAGGAGGCTGGACTGGCTTGTAGTGAGTACCAAGGGGTACTTGCACCTTGTACCAGGCCCAGTTATCCCTTATTAGTGTATAGGGTGTCTAGCAGCTTAGGCTGATAGATAATGGTAGCTTAGCAGAGCAGCTTAGGCTGAACTAGGAGACGTGTGAAGCTACTACAGTACCACTTAGTGTCATATGCACAATATCATAAGAAAACACAATACACAGTTATACTAAAAATAAAGGTACTTTATTTTTATGACAATATGCCAAAGTATCTTAGAGTGTACCCTCAGTGAGAGGATAGGAAATATACACAAGATATATATACACAATAGCAAAAATATGCAGTATAGTCTTAGAAAACAGTGCAAACAATGTATAGTTACAATAGGATGCAATGGGGAAACATAGGGATAGGGGCAACACAAACCATATACTCCAGAAGTGGAATGCGAACCACGAATGGACCCCAAACCTATGTGACCTTGTAGAGGGTCGCTGGGACTATTAGAAAATAGTGAGAGTTAGCAAAATAACCCTCCCCAAGACCCTGAAAAGTGAGTGCAAAGTGCACCAAAGTTCCCCTAAGGACAAAATAGTCGTGTTAGAGGGAGAATGCAAGGAAAACACAAATCAGCAATGCAACAACGATGGATTCCTGTCTGAGGGTACCTGTGGAACAAGGGGACCAAGTCCAAAAGTCACAAGCAGCTCGGAGATGGGCAGATGCCCAAGAAATGCCAGCGGTTGGTGCAAAGAAGCTCTTACTAGGCTGAAGAACTGTGAATACTGCAGGAACGACAAGGGCTAGAGACTTCCCCTTTGGAGGATGGATCCTCCACGCCTTGGAGAGTCGTGCAGAAGTGTTTTCCCGCCGGATGGACGCCAACAAGCCTTGCTACACGCAAATCGTGCGTTTGGCGTTTTTGGACGCTGCTGGGGCCCAGGAGGGACCAGGAGGTCGCAAATTGGACCTGCAGAGAGAGGGGACGTCGAGCAAGACAAAGAGCCCTCACTGAAGCAGGTAGCACCCGGAGAAGTGCCAGAAACAGGCACTACGAGGATGCGTGAAACGGTGCTCGCCGAAGTTGCACAAAGGAGTCCCACGTCGCCGGAGACCAACTTAGAAAGTCGTGCAATGCAGGTTAGAGTGCCGTGGACCCAGGCTTGGCTGTGCACGAAGGATTTCCGCCGGAAGTGCACAGGGGCCGGAGTAGCTTGCAAAGTCGCGGTTCCCAGCAATGCAGCCCAGCGAGGTGAGGCAAGGACTTACCTCCACCAAACTTGGGCTGAAGAGTCACTGGACTGTGGGGGTCCCTTGGACGGTGTCGCTGGATTCGAGGGACCTCGCTCGTCGTGCTGAGAGGAGACCCAAGGGACCGGAAATGCAGCTTTTTGGTGCCTGCGGTTGCAGGGGGAAGATTCCGTCGACCCACGGGAGATTTCTTCGGAGCTTCTGGTGCAGAGAGGAGGCAGACTACCCCCACAGCATGCACAAGCAGGAAAACAGTCGAGAAGGCGGCAGGATCAGCGTTACAGAGTTGCAGTAGTCGTCTTTGCTACTATGTTGCAGGTTTGCAGGCTTCCAGCGCGGTCAGCGGTCGATTCCTTATCAGAAGGTGAAGAGGGAGATGCAGAGGAACTCGGCTGAGCTCATGCATTCGTTATCTAAAGTTTCCCCAGAGACAGAGACCCTAAATAGCCAGAAAAGAGGGTTTGGCTACCTAGGAGAGAGGAAAGGCTACTAACACCTGAAGGAGCCTATCACAAGGAGTCTCTGACGTCACCTGGTGGCACTGGCCACTCAGAGCAGTCCAGTGTGCCAGCAGCACCTCTGTTTCCAAGATGGCAGAGGTCTGGAGCACACTGGAGGAGCTCTGGACACCTCCCAGGGGAGGTGCAGGTCAGGGGAGTGGTCACTCCCCTTTCCTTTGTCCAGTTTCGCGCCAGAGCAGGGGCTAAGGGGTCCCTGAACCGGTGTAGACTGGCTTATGCAGAATTGGGCACATCTGTGCCCAACAAAGCATTTCCAGAGGCTGGGGGAGGCTACTCCTCCCCTGCCTTCACACCATTTTCCAAAGGGAGAGGGTGTCACACCCTCTCTCAGAGGAAGTTCTTTGTTCTGCCATCCTGGGCCAGGCCTGGCTGGACCCCAGGAGGGCAGCTGCCTGTCTGAGGGGTTGGCAGCAGCAGCAGCTGCAGAGAAACCCCAGGAAGGGCAGTCTGGCAGTACCAGGGTCTGTGCTACAGACCACTGGGATCATGGGATTGTGCCAACTATGCTAGGATGGCATAGAGGGGGCAATTCCATGATCATAGACATGTTACATGGCCATATTCGGAGTTACCATTGTGAAGCTACATATAGGTAGTGACCTATATGTAGTGCACGCGTGTAATGGTGTCCCCGCACTCACAAAGTTCGGTGAATTGGCTCTGAACAATGTGGGGGCACCTTGGCTAGTGCCAGGGTGCCCTCACACTAAGTAACTTTGCACCTAACCTTTACCAGGTAAAGGTTAGACATATAGGTGACTTATAAGTTACTTAAGTGCAGTGTAAAATGGCTGTGAAATAACGTGGACGTTATTTCACTCAGGCTGCAGTGGCAGGCCTGTGTAAGAATTGTCAGAGCTCCCTATGGGTGGCAAAAGAAATGCTGCAGCCCATAGGGATCTCCTGGAACCCCAATACCCTGGGTACCTCAGTACCATATACTAGGGAATTATAAGGGTGTTCCAGTAAGCCAATGTAAATTGGTAAAATTGGTCACTAGGCTGTTAGTGACAATTTGAAAGTAATGAGAGAGCATAACCACTGAGGTTCTGGTTAGCAGAGCCTCAGTGAGACAGTTAGGCACCACACAGGGAACATATACATGCACACCTATGAGCACTGGGGCCCTGTGTGACAGGGTCCCAGTGACACATACATATAGGCCACAAACCTATGAGCACTGGGGTCCTGACTAGCAGGATCCCAGTGACACATAACAACCATACTGAAAACATGGTGTTTTCACTATGAGCACTGAGGCCTGGCTATCAGGATCCCAGTGAGACAGTGAAAACAGTGACAAACACCCTGACATACACTCACAAACAGGCCAAAAGTGGGGGTAACAAGGCTAGAAAGAGGCTACCTTCTCACACAACCCCCCCCCAAACGAAGGACAATAAGGCTAACCTTGGCCAGTTGAGACTTTATTGTCTAAGTGGTGATAAGTAGAGAGTAGCTCTGCAATAGACTGGTTACTCCCTTTATCATCCACTATATGGTTACTTCCCTGTGGGGATGTAAACCACCCTGTTTGAAGTTTTTTAGCTAACCAACAATGTGAAGATGTATTTTCAGAGTTTCTATCAGTAAGTTTTAGTTTAGAGCAGTGGGAATTATCCACTGAACCTATTTGCAATGATGGAAATGCCAGACAGGGATGCTGTCTCAGTAAAGCCATAGCTGGGCAAAAACTTTGTCCATTTGGCTGGAAGAGGGAACAGGGATGCTGTTTCTCTTGAGTTGGAGCAGGGCAGGGATGCTGTCCTATGAGCTCCACACTAGGGCAGGGATGCTGTCCTAAGTGTTGTGAGGCAGTACAGGGTTTCTGCACTAAAGTTTCTCTGGGAGGGTTGGAGGGATGCTCCATGTTAACTAAAATGGTGTTCTTTTTGTCACCAATGTTAGTTATCCCACAGAGAGGTACTTCTACCTCAGGGAGTCCAGCTATGCCAGCTGATGATTCCCTTGGAACAGGTGCCACCCCAGGAGAGGTTTCTCCCACCACAGGAATGGTATCCTGAATGGTAGGGTGGTTAGGGGATACTGTGATACCCTTTTTACCTGTTGATGGAGAGGGATCCTGAGTTTTCAGGCCTTCTCTCCTTTGCTTTTTCATTTCAGTAGAAATGAGAGGGAACAATTCCTCAGGGATGCCCAGCATGGCTGCATGGGCATAAAACTCTACATCAGCCCAACCTGAGGCCTCTAGGTCATTACCTAAGAGACAGTCTACAGGTAAGCTAGGTGATACCACCACCTGCTTAGGGCCAGTAACTCCACCCCAACTAAACTGAATTATAGCTAAGGGAAGAAACTTAGTGGAGTTATGGACATCAATAATCTTATACTGTTGTCCAATGATGTGTTGTTCAGGAGGCACTAGGTTTTCAGTCACCAAAGTGAAACTGGCACCTGTGTCCCTGTAGGCCAAGGCCTCAACATGGCACTGGCCACTCAGAGCAGTCCAGTGTGCCAGCAGCACCTCTGTTTCCAAGATGGCAGAGGTCTGGAGCACACTGGAGGAGCTCTGGACACCTCCCAGGGGAGGTGCAGGTCAGGGGAGTGGTCACTCCCCTTTCCTTTGTCCAGTTTCGCGCCAGAGCAGGGGCTAAGGGGTCCCTGAACCGGTGTAGACTGGCTTATGCAGAATTGGGCACATCTGTGCCCAACAAAGCATTTCCAGAGGCTGGGGGAGGCTACTCCTCCCCTGCCTTCACACCATTTTCCAAAGGGAGAGGGTGTCACACCCTCTCTCAGAGGAAGTTCTTTGTTCTGCCATCCTGGGCCAGGCCTGGCTGGACCCCAGGAGGGCAGCTGCCTGTCTGAGGGGTTGGCAGCAGCAGCAGCTGCAGAGAAACCCCAGGAAGGGCAGTCTGGCAGTACCAGGGTCTGTGCTACAGACCACTGGGATCATGGGATTGTGCCAACTATGCTAGGATGGCATAGAGGGGGCAATTCCATGATCATAGACATGTTACATGGCCATATTCGGAGTTACCATTGTGAAGCTACATATAGGTAGTGACCTATATGTAGTGCACGCGTGTAATGGTGTCCCCGCACTCACAAAGTTCGGTGAATTGGCTCTGAACAATGTGGGGGCACCTTGGCTAGTGCCAGGGTGCCCTCACACTAAGTAACTTTGCACCTAACCTTTACCAGGTAAAGGTTAGACATATAGGTGACTTATAAGTTACTTAAGTGCAGTGTAAAATGGCTGTGAAATAACGTGGACGTTATTTCACTCAGGCTGCAGTGGCAGGCCTGTGTAAGAATTGTCAGAGCTCCCTATGGGTGGCAAAAGAAATGCTGCAGCCCATAGGGATCTCCTGGAACCCCAATACCCTGGGTACCTCAGTACCATATACTAGGGAATTATAAGGGTGTTCCAGTAAGCCAATGTAAATTGGTAAAATTGGTCACTAGGCTGTTAGTGACAATTTGAAAGTAATGAGAGAGCATAACCACTGAGGTTCTGGTTAGCAGAGCCTCAGTGAGACAGTTAGGCACCACACAGGGAACATATACATGCACACCTATGAGCACTGGGGCCCTGTGTGACAGGGTCCCAGTGACACATACATATAGGCCACAAACCTATGAGCACTGGGGTCCTGACTAGCAGGATCCCAGTGACACATAACAACCATACTGAAAACATGGTGTTTTCACTATGAGCACTGAGGCCTGGCTATCAGGATCCCAGTGAGACAGTGAAAACAGTGACAAACACCCTGACATACACTCACAAACAGGCCAAAAGTGGGGGTAACAAGGCTAGAAAGAGGCTACCTTCTCACACAACCCCCCCCCAAACGAAGGACAATAAGGCTAACCTTGGCCAGTTGAGACTTTATTGTCTAAGTGGTGATAAGTAGAGAGTAGCTCTGCAATAGACTGGTTACTCCCTTTATCATCCACTATATGGTTACTTCCCTGTGGGGATGTAAACCACCCTGTTTGAAGTTTTTTAGCTAACCAACAATGTGAAGATGTATTTTCAGAGTTTCTATCAGTAAGTTTTAGTTTAGAGCAGTGGGAATTATCCACTGAACCTATTTGCAATGATGGAAATGCCAGACAGGGATGCTGTCTCAGTAAAGCCATAGCTGGGCAAAAACTTTGTCCATTTGGCTGGAAGAGGGAACAGGGATGCTGTTTCTCTTGAGTTGGAGCAGGGCAGGGATGCTGTCCTATGAGCTCCACACTAGGGCAGGGATGCTGTCCTAAGTGTTGTGAGGCAGTACAGGGTTTCTGCACTAAAGTTTCTCTGGGAGGGTTGGAGGGATGCTCCATGTTAACTAAAATGGTGTTCTTTTTGTCACCAATGTTAGTTATCCCACAGAGAGGTACTTCTACCTCAGGGAGTCCAGCTATGCCAGCTGATGATTCCCTTGGAACAGGTGCCACCCCAGGAGAGGTTTCTCCCACCACAGGAATGGTATCCTGAATGGTAGGGTGGTTAGGGGATACTGTGATACCCTTTTTACCTGTTGATGGAGAGGGATCCTGAGTTTTCAGGCCTTCTCTCCTTTGCTTTTTCATTTCAGTAGAAATGAGAGGGAACAATTCCTCAGGGATGCCCAGCATGGCTGCATGGGCATAAAACTCTACATCAGCCCAACCTGAGGCCTCTAGGTCATTACCTAAGAGACAGTCTACAGGTAAGCTAGGTGATACCACCACCTGCTTAGGGCCAGTAACTCCACCCCAACTAAACTGAATTATAGCTAAGGGAAGAAACTTAGTGGAGTTATGGACATCAATAATCTTATACTGTTGTCCAATGATGTGTTGTTCAGGAGGCACTAGGTTTTCAGTCACCAAAGTGAAACTGGCACCTGTGTCCCTGTAGGCCAAGGCCTCAACACCATTTATTGCAACTGTCTGCCTGTACTTATCCATTGTAAGGGGACAAGCAGCCAGTGTGGCAAGGCCAGTGCCACTAGGTGTGACAGAAACTGTCTTGGGACTGATTACATCAGTTTCCACTATGGACCCATAAGTGAACCCAACTACACCCTTTGCTTGACTGTTGCCAGCAGTCCCACCACTAGTACCACTACTGCTAGGGGCACTAGAGCTTGATGTATTAGTGGTGGTAGGCTCAGGGGGTTTACCTGGACAGGACTTATCCCCTGGCCTATGGCCTCTGTTTTTACACACAAAGCACCAAGGCTTTTTAATGTGTGCAGGTTGGGAAGAAGAGGAAGACTTTGTTTTATCCCCACCCTCTGAAGAGTGTTTAAGATTTGAAGTGGGATCTTTGGTTTTACCCTTATCCCCATGCTTATCTTGAGATTTTTCACCATCTTTCTTCTTATTGCCATCTTTGTCACCCCCTGTATGAACTTTTCTGTTCACTCTTGTTCTGACCCATTTGTCTGCCTTCTTTCCCAATTCTTGGGGAGAGGTCAGATCAGAGTCCACCAAGTACTGGTGCAACAAATCAGACACACAATTATTAAGAATATGCTCTCTCAGGATTAAGTTATACAGGCTGTCATAATCAGTAACTTTACTGCCATGTAACCACCCCTCCAAGGCCTTCACTGCCTGGTCAATGAAATCAACCCAGTCTTGTGAAGACTCCTTTTTGGTATCTCTGAACTTGATCCTGTACTGTTCAGTGGTTAAGCCATAACCATCCAGGAGTGCATTCTTAAGAACTTGGAAATTGTTAGCATCATTTTCTTTTACAGTAAGGAGCCTATCCCTACCTTTTCCAGTAAATGATAGCCATAGGATAGCAGCCCACTGCCTTTGAGGGACATCCTGTACAGCACAGGCCCTCTCAAGTGCAGCAAACCACTTGTTAATGTCATCCCCCTCCTTGTAAGGGGGAACTATCTTATGCAGATTCCTGGAATCATGCTCTTTTGCAGGATGACTATGGGGAATACTGCTGCTGCCACCATGGGTATCTAAACCCATTTTCTGTCTTTCCCTCTCTATTTCTAAAGACTGTCTATCCAAATCCAGCTGTTGCTTCTTGAGCTTCAGTCTGGTTTGCTCCACTCTCAATCTATTGAGCTCCCTTTCCAACAATCTGTCATCAGGGTGGGTGGGAGGGACATTTCTAGATACAGAGGTATGATGGGAATGAACAGAAGGAGACCTGTCCCTTACAGAGGGCACCCTAACAGCTTGGCTACCAGTATAATGTGAGAGCACATCATCAGTATGATGTGATTCAACCTCTGTACCAACTATGCTAGACTGTCTAGTAATGGGCAGGCTGAGAAGTTTCTTTCCTGAACCTTTTCCTGGGGGAGTCCCTGGATCAGATTGAGAACCATTAGCTACTTTTTCTACAGATTGGGCACTTATGGCCTTATCCTGTACTCTAAGCATATTAATTAACAGTTCTAAAGAAGGATTCTTCCCTACACTCAAACCTCTCTCTATGCAGAGACTCCTTGCTCCTTTCCAGCTAAGGTGATCATATGCAAGTTTGGACAGTTCAACTTTTTGGCCTGTGCCAGACATTTTTTAGAGAGAGTAAAAGTGATAGACAAAGAGAAAAAAGTTTTCAGAACTTTTTGGAAAGACAGAAAAAAACTTTTTAAACTTTTAAGAACTTTTTGAAAGTTTAGAAGTACTTTTCAGCACTTAGAAAAGAGTGAAAAGAGGAAATGCAAAACTTTTTGGCTATGTGTATATACACTGACCTTGTTTTGTATATTTTTCTCTTATGAAAAGTACAATGACAAGAGTGGTAAGTAGTCTCAAAGCACTTATCCCACCACTGCACAACCAATGTAGGAGGCTGGACTGGCTTGTAGTGAGTACCAAGGGGTACTTGCACCTTGTACCAGGCCCAGTTATCCCTTATTAGTGTATAGGGTGTCTAGCAGC
Organism: Pleurodeles waltl; assembly: GCF_031143425.1. Lineage (NCBI taxonomy): Eukaryota > Metazoa > Chordata > Amphibia > Caudata > Salamandridae > Pleurodeles > Pleurodeles waltl. Next base: position 545,780,864 of record NC_090446.1, on the reverse strand, counting down.
TTAGGCTGATAGATAATGGTAGCTTAGCAGAGCAGCTTAGGCTGAACTAGGAGACGTGTGAAGCTACTACAGTACCACTTAGTGTCATATGCACAATATCATAAGAAAACACAATACACAGTTATACTAAAAATAAAGGTACTTTATTTTTATGACAATATGCCAAAGTATCTTAGAGTGTACCCTCAGTGAGAGGATAGGAAATATACACAAGATATATATACACAATAGCAAAAATATGCAGTATAGTCTTAGAAAACAGTGCAAACAATGTATAGTTACAATAGGATGCAATGGGGAAACATAGGGATAGGGGCAACACAAACCATATACTCCAGAAGTGGAATGCGAACCACGAATGGACCCCAAACCTATGTGACCTTGTAGAGGGTCGCTGGGACTATTAGAAAATAGTGAGAGTTAGCAAAATAACCCTCCCCAAGACCCTGAAAAGTGAGTGCAAAGTGCACCAAAGTTCCCCTAAGGACAAAATAGTCGTGTTAGAGGGAGAATGCAAGGAAAACACAAATCAGCAATGCAACAACGATGGATTCCTGTCTGAGGGTACCTGTGGAACAAGGGGACCAAGTCCAAAAGTCACAAGCAGCTCGGAGATGGGCAGATGCCCAAGAAATGCCAGCGGTTGGTGCAAAGAAGCTCTTACTAGGCTGAAGAACTGTGAATACTGCAGGAACGACAAGGGCTAGAGACTTCCCCTTTGGAGGATGGATCCTCCACGCCTTGGAGAGTCGTGCAGAAGTGTTTTTCCGCCGGATGGACGCCAACAAGCCTTGCTACACGCAAATCGTGCGTTTGGCGTTTTTGGACGCTGCTGGGGCCCAGGAGGGACCAGGAGGTCGCAAATTGGACCTGCAGAGAGAGGGGACGTCGAGCAAGACAAAGAGCCCTCACTGAAGCAGGTAGCACCCGGAGAAGTGCCAGAAACAGGCACTACGAGGATGCGTGAAACGGTGCTCGCCGAAGTTGCACAAAGGAGTCCCACGTCGCCGGAGACCAACTTAGAAAGTCGTGCAATGCAGGTTAGAGTGCCGTGGACCCAGGCTTGGCTGTGCACGAAGGATTTCCGCCGGAAGTGCACAGGGGCCGGAGTAGCTTGCAAAGTCGCGGTTCCCAGCAATGCAGCCCAGCGAGGTGAGGCAAGGACTTACCTCCACCAAACTTGGGCTGAAGAGTCACTGGACTGTGGGGGTCCCTTGGACGGTGTCGCTGGATTCGAGGGACCTCGCTCGTCGTGCTGAGAGGAGACCCAAGGGACCGGAAATGCAGCTTTTTGGTGCCTGCGGTTGCAGGGGGAAGATTCCGTCGACCCACGGGAGATTTCTTCGGAGCTTCTGGTGCAGAGAGGAGGCAGACTACCCCCACAGCATGCACAAGCAGGAAAACAGTCGAGAAGGCGGCAGGATCAGCGTTACAGAGTTGCAGTAGTCGTCTTTGCTACTATGTTGCAGGTTTGCAGGCTTCCAGCGCGGTCAGCGGTCGATTCCTTATCAGAAGGTGAAGAGGGAGATGCAGAGGAACTCGGCTGAGCTCATGCATTCGTTATCTAAAGTTTCCCCAGAGACAGAGACCCTAAATAGCCAGAAAAGAGGGTTTGGCTACCTAGGAGAGAGGAAAGGCTACTAACACCTGAAGGAGCCTATCACAAGGAGTCTCTGACGTCACCTGGTGGCACTGGCCACTCAGAGCAGTCCAGTGTGCCAGCAGCACCTCTGTTTCCAAGATGGCAGAGGTCTGGAGCACACTGGAGGAGCTCTGGACACCTCCCAGGGGAGGTGCAGGTCAGGGGAGTGGTCACTCCCCTTTCCTTTGTCCAGTTTCGCGCCAGAGCAGGGGCTAAGGGGTCCCTGAACCGGTGTAGACTGGCTTATGCAGAATTGGGCACATCTGTGCCCAACAAAGCATTTCCAGAGGCTGGGGGAGGCTACTCCTCCCCTGCCTTCACACCATTTTCCAAAGGGAGAGGGTGTCACACCCTCTCTCAGAGGAAGTTCTTTGTTCTGCCATCCTGGGCCAGGCCTGGCTGGACCCCAGGAGGGCAGCTGCCTGTCTGAGGGGTTGGCAGCAGCAGCAGCTGCAGAGAAACCCCAGGAAGGGCAGTCTGGCAGTACCAGGGTCTGTGCTACAGACCACTGGGATCATGGGATTGTGCCAACTATGCTAGGATGGCATAGAGGGGGCAATTCCATGATCATAGACATGTTACATGGCCATATTCGGAGTTACCATTGTGAAGCTACATATAGGTAGTGACCTATATGTAGTGCACGCGTGTAATGGTGTCCCCGCACTCACAAAGTTCGGTGAATTGGCTCTGAACAATGTGGGGGCACCTTGGCTAGTGCCAGGGTGCCCTCACACTAAGTAACTTTGCACCTAACCTTTACCAGGTAAAGGTTAGACATATAGGTGACTTATAAGTTACTTAAGTGCAGTGTAAAATGGCTGTGAAATAACGTGGACGTTATTTCACTCAGGCTGCAGTGGCAGGCCTGTGTAAGAATTGTCAGAGCTCCCTATGGGTGGCAAAAGAAATGCTGCAGCCCATAGGGATCTCCTGGAACCCCAATACCCTGGGTACCTCAGTACCATATACTAGGGAATTATAAGGGTGTTCCAGTAAGCCAATGTAAATTGGTAAAATTGGTCACTAGGCTGTTAGTGACAATTTGAAAGTAATGAGAGAGCATAACCACTGAGGTTCTGGTTAGCAGAGCCTCAGTGAGACAGTTAGGCACCACACAGGGAACATATACATGCACACCTATGAGCACTGGGGCCCTGTGTGACAGGGTCCCAGTGACACATACATATAGGCCACAAACCTATGAGCACTGGGGTCCTGACTAGCAGGATCCCAGTGACACATAACAACCATACTGAAAACATGGTGTTTTCACTATGAGCACTGAGGCCTGGCTATCAGGATCCCAGTGAGACAGTGAAAACAGTGACAAACACCCTGACATACACTCACAAACAGGCCAAAAGTGGGGGTAACAAGGCTAGAAAGAGGCTACCTTCTCACACAAAATCCTCTCACTTTTAAGTCAGAGAAAGAAAAGTAAACACTAAGGTCCTCATTCTGACCCTGGCGGTCGGCGGAGAGACGGCGGTCGGACCGCGAACAGACCGGCGGTATTAAAAATGGCATTCTGACCCTGGCGGGAACCGCCAACACAGCCCGCCAACTTAACACTCCGACCGCCACAGCGGTACAAACAAACAGCGCGGCGGTTCCCGCCAACAGCCCGGCGGCAGACAAAGTACCGCCCACCCTATTACGACCCACCAATCTGCCACCTTTTCCGGGGCGGGAGCACCGCCGATAAGAACACGGCGGAAACAGACTACGAACGGGAAAACGCTCACCTCTACGCACTCCACGGGAGATTCCGGCAGTATGGAGCCAGAGTTGCAGGTCATCCCCGCACTCCTATTCCTCCTCATATACCAGGAGCACGCCCGGCGGCGCGGAAGACATCGGTGAGTACTGCACCTACGACACAGGGGAGGGAAAAGATTACCGGCACACACCCACCCACCCACACCCACTACAACACACACATCAATGCATTCCCACAGATCACTGTCACAACCCACAAACCACCCCCCTCCGAAATAATGCAAAGACCAAAAGAAGAGATCAGAAACGGGCAGATATATTGAAATAAACTATGTACAAAATATATACAGCTACTAAATGTAGTCCAACCACTGTCCGTGGATCACAGGGGTCCTGTGCAAAGGGGCAAGGCCCAGTCCCACGACAAGAACTCCACGGAGAGAACACTGCAGGGGCATCAGAAAGAAAATAGGACAGGCACCTCAGGGGGAAGGGAAGGGGGGGCACCTCAGCCACTTGAGTACACGACGCCAGATCCACGAGGGGACTCCATGACCACTGGCCCATCCTGGGGAGAGCAAAGCCACAGTCCATACAGTCCATACAGTGGGTGGCCTGCCCACTGGGCCATCCTGTGGAGAGCAAAGCCACAGTCCAAACAGTCCATACAGTGGGTGGCCTGCCCACTGGGCCATCCTGGGGAGAGCAAAGCCACAGTCCATACAGTCCATACAGTGGGTGGCCTGCCCACTGGGCCATCCTGGGGAGAGCAAAGCCACAGTCCATACAGTCCATACAGTGGGTGGCCTGCCCACTGGGCCATCCTGTGGAGAGCAAAGCCACAGTCCAAACAGTCCATACAGTGGGTGGCCTGCCCACTGGGCCATCCTGGGGAGAGCAAAGCCACAGTCCATACAGTCCATACAGTGGGTGGCCTGCCCACTGGGCCATCCTGGGGAGAGCAAAGCCACAGTCCATACAGTCCATACAGTGGGTGGCCTGCCCACTGGGCCATCCTGGGGAGAGCAAAGCCACAGTCCAAACAGTCCATACAGTGGGTGGCCTGCCCACTGGGCCATCCTGGGGAGAGCAAAGCCACAGTCCATACAGTCCATACAGTGGGTGGCCTGCCCACTGGGCCATCCTGGGGAGAGCAAAGCCACAGTCCATACAGTCCATACAGTGGGTGGCCTGCCCACTGGGCCATCCTGGGGAGAGCAAAGCCACAGTCCAAACAGTCCATACAGTGGGTGGCCTGCCCACTGGGCCATCCTGGGGAGAGCAAAGCCACAGTCCATACAGTCCATACAGTGGGTGGCCTGCCCACTGGGCCATCCTGGGGAGAGCAAAGCCACAGTCCAAACAGTCCATACAGTGGGTGGCCTGCCCACTGGGCCATCCTGGGGAGAGCAAAGCCACAGTCCATACAGTCCATACAGTGGGTGGCCTGCCCACTGGGCCATCCTGGGGAGAGCAAAGCCACAGTCCAAACAGTCCATACAGTGGGTGGCCTGCCCACTGGGCCATCCTGGGGAGAGCAAAGCCACAGTCCAAACAGTCCATACAGTGGGTGGCCTGCCCACTGGGCCATCCTGGGGAGAGCAAAGCCACAGTCCAAACAGTCCATACAGTGGGTGGCCTGCCCACTGGGCCATCCTGGGGAGAGCAAAGCCACAGTCCAAACAGTCCATACAGTGGGTGGCCTGCCCACTGGGCCATCCTGGGGAGAGCAAAGCCACAGTCCAAACAGTCCATACAGTGGGTGGCCTGCCCACTGGGCCATCCTGGGGAGAGCAAAGCCACAGTCCAAACAGTCCATAACAGACCCCACTGCCACTGGAGGAGGCAAGTTGGCCAGAGGACATCCTGCAGCCCTGCGCAAGATAGATCCTGCCCTGCCACGTCTGCCAAAGGGCCAGCGGTTCTTGCCTTGAAGGGCCCAGTCCAGCGGTTCTTGAGACGGCGGGGCCCAGTTCAGCGGTTCTTGCCTTGAAGGGCCCAGTTCAGCGGTTCTTGAGACGGCGGGGCCCAGTTCAGCGGTTCTTGCCTTGAAGGGCCCAGTTCAGCGGTTCTTGCCTTGAAGGGCCCAGGTCAGCGGTTCTTGAGACGGCGGGGCCCAGTTCAGCGGTTCTTGCCTTGAAGGGCCCAGTTCAGCGGTTCTTGAGACGGCGGGGCCCAGTTCAGCGGTTCTTGCCTTGAAGGGCCCAGTTCAGCGGTTCTTCAGACGGCGGGGCCCAGTTCAGCGGTTCTTGCCTTGAAGGGCCCAGTTCAGCGGTTCTTGCCTTGAAGGGCCCAGGTCAGCGGTTCTTGCCTTGAAGGGCCCAGGTCAGCGGTTCTTGAGACGGCGGGGCCCAGTTCAGCGGTTCTTGCCTTGAAGGGCCCAGTTCAGCGGTTCTTGCCTTGAAGGGCCCAGTTCAGCGGTTCTTGCCTTGAAGGGCCCAGTTCAGCGGTTCTTGAGACGGCGGGGCCCAGTTCAGCGGTTCTTGCCTTGAAGGGCCCAGTTCAGCGGTTCTTGCCTTGAAGGGCCCAGTTCAGCGGTTCTTGAGACGGCGGGGCCCAGTTCAGCGGTTCTTGCCTTGAAGGGCCCAGTTCAGCGGTTCTTGAGACGGCGGGGCCCAGTTCAGCGGTTCTTGCCTTGAAGGGCCCAGTTCAGCGGTTCTTGCCTTGAAGGGCCCAGGTCAGCGGTTCTTGAGACGGCGGGGCCCAGTTCAGCGGTTCTTGCCTTGAAGGGCCCAGTTCAGCGGTTCTTGAGACGGCGGGGCCCAGTTCAGCGGTTCTTGCCTTGAAGGGCCCAGTTCAGCGGTTCTTCAGACGGCGGGGCCCAGTTCAGCGGTTCTTGCCTTGAAGGGCCCAGTTCAGCGGTTCTTGCCTTGAAGGGCCCAGTTCAGCGGTTCTTGAGACGGCGGGGCCCAGTTCAGCGGTTCTTGCCTTGAAGGGCCCAGTTCAGCGGTTCTTGCCTTGAAGGGCCCAGTTCAGCGGTTCTTGAGACGGCGGGGCCCAGTTCAGCGGTTCTTGCCTTGAAGGGCCCAGTTCAGCGGTTCTTGAGACGGCGGGGCCCAGTTCAGCGGTTCTTGCCTTGAAGGGCCCAGTTCAGCGGTTCTTGCCTTGAAGGGCCCAGGTCAGCGGTTCTTGAGACGGCGGGGCCCAGTTCAGCGGTTCTTGCCTTGAAGGGCCCAGTTCAGCGGTTCTTGAGACGGCGGGGCCCAGTTCAGCGGTTCTTGCCTTGAAGGGCCCAGTTCAGCGGTTCTTCAGACGGCGGGGCCCAGTTCAGCGGTTCTTGCCTTGAAGGGCCCAGTTCAGCGGTTCTTGCCTTGAAGGGCCCAGGTCAGCGGTTCTTGCCTTGAAGGGCCCAGGTCAGCGGTTCTTGAGACGGCGGGGCCCAGTTCAGCGGTTCTTGCCTTGAAGGGCCCAGTTCAGCGGTTCTTGCCTTGAAGGGCCCAGTTCAGCGGTTCTTGCCTTGAAGGGCCCAGTTCAGCGGTTCTTGAGACGGCGGGGCCCAGTTCAGCGGTTCTTGCCTTGAAGGGCCCAGTTCAGCGGTTCTTGCCTTGAAGGGCCCAGTTCAGCGGTTCTTGAGACGGCGGGGCCCAGTTCAGCGGTTCTTGCCTTGAAGGGCCCAGTTCAGCGGTTCTTGAGACGGCGGGGCCCAGTTCAGCGGTTCTTGCCTTGAAGGGCCCAGTTCAGCGGTTCTTGAGACGGCGGGGCCCAGTTCAGCGGTTCTTGCCTTGAAGGGCCCAGTTCAGCGGTTCTTGCCTTGAAGGGCCCAGGTCAGCGGTTCTTGCCTTGAAGGGCCCAGGTCAGCGGTTCTTGAGACGGCGGGGCCCAGTTCAGCGGTTCTTGCCTTGAAGGGCCCAGTTCAGCGGTTCCTGAGACGGCGGGGCCCAGTTCAGCGGTTCTTGCCTTGAAGGGCCCAGTTCAGCGGTTCTTGCCTTGAAGGGCCCAGGTCAGCGGTTCTTGAGACGGCGGGGCCCAGTTCAGCGGTTCTTGAGACGGCGGACGGTCTATGGCCAACTGCTAATTGCATGGTGGTGCCCTCCTGGGCAGCGGGGATGGTGCTCCTTCACTGCCCACCTGGGCTGTGGGTGGTGGGGCCCTCCTGGCCAGCTGGGCTGGGTCCTCCCTGGGCAGCGGCTATGGGGGTGGTGGGCTCTCCCGGGGCAGCGGCTATGGGGGTTGTGTGCTCCTCCTGGGCAGCAGGCCTGCTGCCTGACCTCTCCAACTTGCTGCCCTTGCCCTCCTTAGTCGTCGGCCTGTGGCCCTTGCCTCCCTTTGGAGCTGTGGCTGGTGACTGTCTCTGGGTGGTGTCCGGGGGGGATGTAGAAGGCGGGCTCCTGCGGCGCCCCTTCCGCCTTCTGCTCCTCTTCCCAGGGGGTGGGCTGGCTGTCCCCTTGCTGCTGGGTGAAGATCCAGACATGCGGGCTGGCGGGCTCCAATACCCCTGCACCCTTGTCAAGGGGGCTGCAGGGCTGGTGGTGGCTGAGGTGCTCTTCTTACCCCGACGAGAAGGAGGGGGGGGCTCAGGGTCAGGAAAGAAGTTAGTAGTGGCGAGGAAGAGCTTCTTGGGACAATGGAGAGTGGTAGGTACAGTGGGAATGGGAGTGGAGGGAGAGGATGTGGTTGTAGGTGAGTCACGTTTGCTGTCTTTGGGTGCAGGTGCAGGAGGGATAGGCTGTCGTGAGGTGGATGGCTGTTGGGTGGGTGGGTGGCTGCGTTTGTGTGGTGTGGAAGAGGGGGTGACAGACACAGTGGGAGAGGACACAGGGGACGTGTAAATGGCAGTGGGGGTGGTGACTGCACGTGTGCGGACTGGAGTGGAGGGTGTGCTGGTGATGGAAACACTGGCTGATGGTGAGGTGTATGGAGGTGTGAGTGTAGACGTCACAGGGAGGGAGGAGGGAGACGAGGAGGTGGGGGTCACAGAGGTGGTAGTGACTGTTGGCATGTCTGCATCGGAATGTTGCGTGTGTGAATGTCTGGGTGATCTGTGGTGCTTATGTTTGGATGAGCTTCTCTTGGGTGTTGAGGTGTGTGCAGGCTGGTCTGATGGTGTGGGTGGGACAGGCAGAGGAACAGGAGACTGGGAGGAGGGAGTTAGTAGAGGCAGGCAGGAGACAGGGACAATGGCTGCCGTCAGTGCTGAGGCCAGAGCCTGGAACGATCGCTGATGGGCAGCCTGACCCGAATGAATGCCCTCCAGGTACGCATTGCTGCGATGAACCTCCCTCTCCACCCCCTGGATGGCATTCAAAAGGGTAGTCTGCCCAACAATGAGCGTTCGGAGGAGGTCAATGACCTCCTCACTGAGGGCAGCGGGGGTAACAGGGGCAGGGCCTGAGGTGCCTGGGGCGAAGGAGATGCCCGGCTTCCTGGCAGAGCGGGCACGGGGCGAACGCGGAGGGGCTGCTGGGAGGGCGGAGATGGTGCGCTGGGTGGCGGCTGTACCTGTAATGGCGGGGGGCACGGATGGTGCCACCCCCGCAAGGGAGCCCCCTTCCGAGGACGTGTCCGTGTCGCTGCAGGCTCCAGTCGTCCCCGTCGTGGAGCTCCCCTCGCCCTCCGTCTCACTGGTCCAGTCTGACTCTGTGGCATGGCCCTCCTGGGCCATGTGAGATGCAGCTCCCTCCTGCCCCGATGCCACTTCTCCTCCGCCTGATGATGCTGATGCACACAAGCACAGAAAGACAAACAAAAAGGGGGGGGGAGAGAGAAATAAAGGGATATTGAGTACATGGATCTCCGGTACAGTTAGCGGACATGACAGACACAGATGCCCCCTGCACTAAGTTGCGCCCTTGTGGTCCGCTACGCATTCCGTGGAACATGCCCTACACGCCTAGAGTTGTCAACTGCACCCATGGATGACACGGCCCAGGGATGGCTGTACTGACACACTACTGAGGGTGGTGGCTGGGGACACAGGGGCTTACGGGGGTGCCCAGCCTACAGATATCGCCCTGGCCTAGGGGGACCCACAGCCCTCCTCCCCCACCCAGACACCTCCACTGCACGACAACAGAGTAGATGATGCTTCTACTCACCCCCTTGTGTCTGCTGTGCTGCCCTCACGCGCCCATCCAAATCAGGGTAGGCCACCGCCAGGATCCGGAACATCAGGGGGCTCAGTTGACGGCAGGCACCCCGCCTACGTTGGGAGGCCATCCCCAGCAGAGACTCGGCGGTCTTCTTTGTCCCGCGGCGGATGTCCTCCCACCTCTTGCGGCAGTGGGTGCCCCGTCGATGGTGGACCCCCAGGCCCCGGACTTCCTTGGCGATGGCACGCCAAATCCCAATCTTCTCATGGGCGCGGACCTATGTGACACGTACAGGGAGGGAGAAATACCACGTTCAAGTTACTCAGCATTTTCCTTTCCAGTGGCCCAACGCCCCCCATCCCCGCCAGGCCCCCCGCCAGGCCCAACATGCACCCCATCCCCGCCAGGCCCCCCGCCAGGCCCCCCGCCATGCCCAACATGCCCCCCATCCCCGCCAGGCCCCCCGCCAGGCCCCCCGCCATGCCCAACATGCCCCCCATCCCCGCCAGGCCCCCGCCAGGCCCCCCGCCATGCCCAACATGCCCCCCATCCCCGCCAGGCCCCCGCCAGGCCCCCCGCCATGCCCAACATGCCCCCCATCCCCGCCAGGCCCCCCGCCAGGCCCAACATGCACCCCATCCCCGCCAGGCCCCCCGCCAGGCCCCCCGCCATGCCCAACATGCCCCCCATCCCCGCCAGGCCCCCCGCCAGGCCCCCCGCCATGCCCAACATGCCCCCCATCCCCGCCAGGCCCCCGCCAGGCCCCCCGCCATGCCCAACATGCCCCCCATCCCCGCCAGGCCCCCCGCCAGGCCCCCCGCCATGCCCAACATGCCCCCCATCCCCGCCAGGCCCCCCGCCAGCCCCAACATGCCCCCCATCCCCGCCAGGCCCCCCGCCATGCCCAACTTGCACCCCATCCCCGCCAGGCCCAACATGCACCCCATCCCCGCCAGGCCCCCAAGCCAGCCAGTGGCCCCAAATCCAGATAGAATTACACTCACTTGTTGGTCTGGAGGACCGTAGAGTAGCGCATACTGGGGGAGGACCCCATCCACAAGTTTCTCCAACTCCTCGCCAGTGAAGGCAGGGGCCCTTTCCCCAGTCGCAGCAGCCATTGTCCCTTCCAGACCGAGGTCACAGCAACACTTGCAGTATAGGTCCTCTCCTGTGAAAGTTCAAGTCGCAAGTGGATAAGTAGATAGAAAATGGCGGTCACGTCCGCGGCGGTGCGTACCGCGGCGGTGCGTCCCGCCACCGCCGGCGCCCTTCGCCATTGGCTCCTGAATCCCATAGGCTTCAATGTTAACCAATGCGGCTTCGCGCCGCGGTCTTGGCCCGCCGCCCGCCGCGGTGTGCCACGCCAGCGCATTGACCTCACATCCCATTGTCACACTTCACAGGTCAGGCAGCCGCCATTTCCAGGGCCCACATGGCTCAATTTCAACTGCGTCACACAGGCCTAGGCCTTGCATAGCCACTCATACACGCCATTCACTGCATAGAGAATCGTATACTGTGCTAGCTGTGAGTACGTACCTGTGGGTTGCCTGACTGTGTGCTCCATGTTGTCCTTCCTAGGCACCGTCCGCTGGGTTGGGCGAGGAGACGGATGAATCCTCCCGTGTACCGACCGCTGGTGGACCTGTCGACAATGGAAGAACGCCACATTATCCTGACCTACCGTCTTAACCGTGCCACTATCCATGAACTGTGTGCCCGGCTGGAGCCCGACCTGATGTCCCCCATCCGCCAACCCACAGGGATTCCCCCTCTGGTGCAGGTCATGTCAGTACTCCATTTCTTGGCAAGTGGGTCATTTCAGACAACAGTGGGAATTGCTTCTGGGATGTCTCAGCCCATGTTTTCAAAGGTGTTATCCAGAGTGTTGTCTGCCCTGATGAAATCCGTGAGGAACTACATCATTTTCCCTGAGGTGGGCGAACTGGCTACAGTGAAGGGTGATTTCTACGCCCTTGGACATATTCCCAACGTAATTGGTGCCATTGATGGGACCCATGTGGCTTTGGTTCCCCCAAGAGACAGGGAGCAGGTGTACAGGAACAGAAAAAGTTACCATTCAATGAACATCCAGGTGGTGTGTTTGGCTGACCAGTACATCTCGCATGTAAATGCCAAATTCCCAGGGTCAGTGCATGACGCCTACATCATGCGGAATAGCAGCATCCCTTACGTGATGGAACAGCTACAGAGACACCGTGTATGGCTAGTGGGGGACTCTGGGTACCCCAACCTGTCGTGGCTACTGACCCCAGTAAGGAATCCCCGGACCAGGGCAGAGGAACGGTACAATGAGGCCCATGGGCGTACTAGGAGGGTGATCGAACGCACCTTTGGCCTCCTAAAGGCCAGGTTTCGCTGCCTGCATATGACCGGGGGATCCCTAATGTACTCACCTAAGAAGGTGTGTCACATCATCGTGGCCTGCTGCATGCTTCACAACCTGGCTTTGCGCCGCCAGGTGCCTTTCCTGCAGGAGGATGGTCGAGACGGTGGTGTTGTGGCAGCGGTGGAACCTGAGGAGAGTGACGAGGAGGAAGACGACGGGGCTGAAACAGACAACAGGGACAGAATCATTGAACAGTACTTCCAATAGGACACAGGTAACATTTCAAAGATAATTTAGTAAAAGTTAACTACTCTGCAGCATCTCTGCTGCCTGTCTATTTGCCCCAGTGTATGATGACTGAGTTTTGGCTTTTCCCTCCCTATTTCAGATCTGGGGTCCCCACTACGAGTCCTGTGCTTCGTTTCCCCATGGACTACAGCTTTGTGGCAGCTGTTTGTTGACTTCACCATGTACAAGGACATATTTGCACTGTCATGTCAATTACAATCTATTGAAATCACAGCCAGACTCCTGATATTTTGGTGCAAAATAGGTGTTTATTGAAGTGCTCAAAATGGGATGGGTGGTTTCAAGTGGGTGGGGGCTATGGTGAAGGAATGTCCATGGCAGAGTCCAGAGTAACAGTCACACAGGTGCATTGTCCAGAGGCCTGTGGAGAGATGGAGCATGGGCAGTTCGAGGATGGACAGGGTGACAATGTGGGACAGTGGGATGACATCAGGTGGTATCCATTGCTGGCGGGGGTCTTGACATCCTACTCTGTCTTGCGAGATCTCAGGGCCCTCTTGCGGGGTGGTTCTTCTCCTGCAGGAGGTGGGGGTCTGGTGGGCTGCTGCTGTGCGGGGGCCTCCTGTCCACTAGCGCCGGCGGAGGTGGATGGCTGTTCTTGGTCCCGGCTAGTGGCAGGGGCCCTTGGGTGTTGTTCAGTGTCCGCCCTGCTGTTTACGAGGTCCTGCAGCAGCCCTACCATGGTAACCAGGGTGGTGTTGATGGCTCGGATGTCCTCCCTGTACCCCCGATAGTGTTCCTCCTGCAGCACCTGGATCTCCTGGAACCGGGCCAGTACCGTCGCCATCGTCTCCTGGGAGCGGTTGTATGCTCCCATGATGGTGGTGAGGACCTCGTGGAGAGTGGGTTCCCTGGGCCTCTCCTCCCCCCCCTGTCGCACAGCTGCCCGCCGAGTTGGCCTGTTTCCCTGGGCCTCTGCCCCCTGGCCGGTGTGCCCACTACCACTGCCCCCAGGTCCCTGTTGTTGTTGGGGTGGTGGGTTATCCTGGGTGCCCTGTAGTGGTAGACACACCGCAGATTGACGCGCCCTGGAGACAGAGGCATGGGCCCGCTGGGTGGGAGCTGTGCTGGTGTTCCCAGAGGGGTTAGGGTCTATAGTGGCCTGTGCCTGTGTGAGGGGAACCGACTGTCCAGAGGTCCCCGATGGTCCGGGCTGGTCATCGGTGTCCAGATCGACAGAGCTGCTGTCATCGCTGACGGCCTCTTGGGTGGGGGGTGTGGATAATTCTGGCCCCTCCGCCGCGGTGTGTTGACGGTCGGGTCCTGCAGGGGTATAGAGGTATGGTTATAGTTTCAATGTGTGGCATATGGGTGTATCTGTGGGTTCCCGTGTCCCCAAGTGCTGGCATTCGTGTGTGGGGGCTTTGGTGAGGGTGGCTTGTGGGGGGGATGTGTATATGCATTGGGCATGCTTTGGTGATGGGTGTCCATGCTTAGTGGACGCATGCAGGCCTAGGTTTTGGGATGTGTGGGTTGTGATGGTGAGACATTGGCGGGGAATAGGTGTGCTGGGGGTGGGGGTGAGGATGGTGGTGGGGGTGAGGATGGTGGTGGGGGTGAGGGTGGGGGTGAGGATGGGGGTGGGGGTGAGGGTGGGGTTCGAGGATGGGGGTGAGGGTTGGGGTCTGATTTGGCATGCAGGTGGGGGGGAAGCAGTATTGAAGCTTCAACTTACCAGTATCCATTCCTCCGCCGACTCCTGCGAGGCCGTCAGGATGCAGGATGTTCAAGACTTCCTCCTCCCATGATGTGAATTGTGGGGGTTGAGGTGGGGGTCCTCCGCCAGTCTTCTGCACGGCGATGTTGTGCCTGGATACCATGGAACGCACCTTCCCCCGTAGGTCGTTCCATCGCTTCCTGATGTCTTCCCGATTTCTGGGGTGCTGTCCCACTGCGTTCACCCTGTCGACAATCCTCTGCCATAGCTCCGTCCTCCGGGCAATGCTGGTGTATTGGACCTGTGTGCCGAACAGCTGGGGCTCTACACGAACGATTTCCTCCACCATAACCCTGAGTTCTTCGTCTGTGAAGCGGGGTTGTCTTTGGGGTGCCATGGGGTGGTGTGTATGATGTGTGGGGTGGAGTATGTGTATTTAAGTGAGTTGAGTGTGGTGGTGTGTGTTGTTTTGTGTGTGGATAGTGTGTGGGTGATGGTGTTGAGTGGCTGTGGCTGTTATGTTTTGGATCCTGGTGTCTCTCTCTTGCCTTCTTTACGATTTTGTAAGCGTAGGGGTTTGTGGGTGATGTGGGTGGGTGTTTTATATTGTATTGTGTGTGTGGGAGTGGTGTGTGTATGTGTATCAGGTGTGTGGGATTCAAATCGTCCAATGTGGGTGAGTTTTGTTCGTTGGTGGGTATTCTGACCGCGCCGGTGTGTCCCGCCAATGGAATACCGCGTTTGAATGACCGCCGCGTGGATTCGTGGGTCGTAATGGGATGGGCGTATTTCTGTTGGCGTGGCGGTGGAGGTTTGGTCACCTCCACCTTTCCGCCGACCGCTGGTCTGGCGGTCTGTTGTGGCGGTCGGATTTTCGGAGGTTTGCCTTCTGCGGGTCAGAATGACCGTGGCGGGTTTCCGCGACCGCGGCGGGATTATGGAGGATTTCTGACCGGCGGTAGGCGCCTTTTACCGCCGAGGTCAGAATGACCACCTAAGTTCCCTCTGAAGAAAGAGCCTGACATTTGACTTTGTTCTTCGAATGCACAGCAAATGTGATGAGATAAGAACAAGATTTACGGATTTGGCCTGAATTTTGACCCTTTGTCCTGAATTGTTCACAGTCCTGTCCAGAATTTGCCTCAATGCCAGGTGTTCACCCTACTCCACTGTGATGTCATTTGTTTCTCTGGTGCCTTGGAGCAGCTTGCTGTGCATTCATGTGTGCTTCTGAAACGCTTCCGCGTGCAGTTTGGTTTTGTGGCTGAGATGCCTGGGTGCAGACACTGCAGGGGTGCACACTGCATTTCTACTGCTTCCCCTGCTTGTGATGCCTCGGTTTCTGTGCTGATGAGCGCTGTCATTCTTGGCACTCGGTTGATGAAGAATTGTAGTCCTTTGTCTATTTTTAGCAAATGTCCCGCTTTTTACTTTAAAATTCTGGTCACCGTAGCAGTAGTACAAAATTACCTTTGTTTTCTACTGTCTTGCTGAAAGGCAGCACCTGATAAACCTGTGCTGAACATCAACCAACTGCATATATCCATACAATTCTATATTAAGGTTACATGTAAAACCGTGAATTGGAGGGCTTCTAACGATTCTAGGTCATCCGTCATGGAATCTATGCTCGTTGTTGCACATGAGCACTTCAGAGCCTCGCACAGGCATAAACCCTACATACATTCTACACTACTGTACAATGTAATCACTTTGCTGTACTGCGCTTGGTTTCACTGAGGTGTCCCCCACCCCAACCCTGAGTTTTCTTATCGTTCACAATGACTTTTTATCAGCCAGGGAGTTTTCTCAAACAATCCTACCACGTGCACTTGGTACTAGTGTCCTTTGCTTTACCAAACTGTTTGGGGGGGAGCTGTGTGGGTGAGGGTGGGATAGAGGGGGGATTAGGGCGTTTGCCCGCTGCTAAGGTCATATAACTAACTATCCTGAAAATGGTTCGAAGCTTTTAACGTAGTTAGTTGCCCTGACTAGATAGACCGAATCCGAATAGTTTTTAACATTTTACAGTAGAGCTCTGGCCTCGCTGTACGTCTCATCTACGGACAACTGTCCTCATCCAGCAGCTGCACTGACGTGACAGGCTTGGCTTACCACATAGCTTCCGCAGCTCCAGGGTTTTAACAAATGTCTGTGCTGAGAGAATCTGCCAGAAACAGCCTCCTGCAGCTTTCCAAGCAAACATGGGAGTAATGCAGCGCTTATCCCTTTCTTTTCCAGTCTCAGAAGAGGCCCATGGGATGAGCCCAACGACGTGCATGGATCCCAGCTCTTTAGATGTGCCCCGGCATGTCTCACCAGATGTGAAGGTAGGACCGGGCGCAGATGGAACTCCGCAGAATTTCACATTGTTTTTACTAAAGTCCGTGGAATTCCGGGGAGTAGAACTCCATGAGCTCCACCCACCTTTACATACCTGTCCTGACACATGCTGATTTGGGAAAACCAGACTTTACACTACCTTAGTCTGGTTGGCACAGGTATCCGTTAGAAAAGTATCACCTGGCCCATTCACTGTTATCTGGTAAAAGTGACAAGTACCACCCTCATGGATTACCAGTTTACCTTCTAGGTTTAACTCCCAACTAAGGTACACTAGGGTATGGTTTACCGTCTACTCTATGGGGACAACATTGCCCCAAACCACCTCTGAGGAGTACCCACCTGTGAGTGGTTTCCTGGGACAGGCAAAGTGGATGCGCTTGTGCCTTGACTGGTAACATTAATAACAATTTAGCACAAAAAGACTGCTCTGGCCTTCATCCAGTCAGGACCCATCCCCACTTGTGCTCAAAAGCGGTATGATAATCTTTTCCCTCCAAACTCTTTTGGCGCCTTTTGGGCAATTTCTCTGTTCTATCCTTCGGCTGTTCTATCCTTCGGCTTCGGGTGAACCACCCTTCTTGGGGTCACTCCCAGGTACCCAGGTGCCTAATTCAAAAAGGTAAACATTATTCTGTGAATTTATGATTGTTTACTATTCAGAAAGGTATTTTACAAGTAGTCATGTTACGACTACAGAGTCTCCACACATAAAAACATAGGACAGTCCTATCTTTTTATGTGCAGAGACTCCACAGTTATAAAGATACTAAAACTGTAAAATACCTTTGTGAATGGGAAACAAATGTAAGCTTATACAAAAGTGTAAGGTTACCTTTGTGAATCAAGGCCTCTGGTAGTGATCAAGAAGCCAGCTTCCTTTTAAAGCTCTGGAGTCAGTGAGCTTAGAATAAATAAAATGTTGGTGCAACTCTGCAAAAAAATTACCGAACATGTGCTCTTTCATTATTAAATTGTAGATCCCATCATAATTATTTACTTTGATACCTTTCACCCAACCTTCCAGTGCCTTACTTAATGAATACATAAAATGAACCCATGACTGAAGTTGCTGCTTCTGGCAACCGCAGAATACTTTTCAGGGGTCAGAGAAAAGGGCTTCCCTCGTGGGGACATATCTCATCCTGTCAGCTTTCTCAAGGTTCAACAATGTAATATTACCCGTAAGGGGCATGTGCTTCAACAGGTTATCCTCCCAGTCCTCCTCTGAGACTCTCTGCATGCACAAAGCCACCTTAAAGTCTTCATACCACTTGTCGATGTTGTCCACCACCGTATGGGTAAGCACCAAGTCTTTGAGGATATGGACCCTTTTACTGATCTTGGCATTTCACTATCACTGCCACCACCATCATTGGACTCAGAGACCTTCTTTTCTTTCATGTCCAGTTCTTTCTGGCTGACGCCTTGGGCACAAAACCTTTTTCTCTTCCTATGTTAAGGCTATTTTCTTATCATTAAGTGCTATTTTCTTTTCCTCCAGGTCAAGGGTAGCTGGCTGTAGTTGCAGTCTTCTCTCTGTGTTCCTGTTCTCTAACTCTGATAGGGTTAAGCTGCAAGAAGACAGACTGTTATCCACTTAGAGTAAGGCAGGTAAATCTGAGTCCTTCTCCTCCACAGACACTGAGACCACATCAAAGCCATTCTCCTCTTCCTCCTCTTGCTCCTGTGTGGTGGACTGTAGCATGCAGATTTCTTGGCTTGGTATGCAGGTCTATCTTTCACTCCTTGTTGGACACCTTAGCTAGCTCTCTCTTTACACAACTTTCTCAGATCTGTCATGCTATAACTCAATGTTGTTTGATCCACTTCCGTTCTTTCACAAATAACAAGTGCAAAATGGGAAGGTAGAAATGAAATTTAGGTAAAACAAAAAATGTCCAATTAAAAATCAAATATCAATCTAAAAAATAAAGGTACATTTTGATGCTGATGGTATTGCATAACACAAGTCCTGGATCCCACCACTGAACACCAATGCAAGAAATTGGGCTATTGGTTTGGGGGATAAGTACCCATCTCAAGTAATAATCACAACCCTTGTGAGGGTGCACTACTAAAATCACTAAATAAACCTGAACTCAATCACCTGGTTTCTTAGGAACAGCGCAGACAGGCTTAACTTAGAGGCAATGTATAAAGTGTTTATGCAGTCCTAAAACAGTAATAACATTGAAATGCAAAATAATAAACATACCAAAGCAATTTGGAAACATAGAGTGATCATTAACAAAGACAATGACACCAAAATGACAATAATCCTAAAAGGGGATCCAGGGATATGAATTTTTAAAGTTTAGATGGAAATTACGCAAAGAAGTACAAAGTGAAAATGGTAATCACGGATCATGGCAGAACAGGACCTAGGTGCTATTTGATGTTGACCATGATGAAGCACAAGTCAGATACATCAACCAGGTTAATTCTGGGCAAAATATTTTGCCTCCTAACTTTAGTCCTTTAAGTCCCAATCCACCACAGGAGCACTTCTAAAGCCCCCAGGACCTCAGGGTAGTCACTTAGAGACTCATAGGGTGTCAGGTAGAGTGCCATCCATGTTCCATTGCTACTGATCAGCTGGGCTGTTGCAGGAAAGCCTTTTGGAGCTTGTTGCATCCCTGTAGCCTGAGCAGGAGGTGAGCCTTATGAGCCTTGGAGTCAAATTCTTTCTCCTGGGTGCAAGAGACAAAGTAGCTCCAGTCTTCCAGGGCTCTTCTAAGGTTGCAGACAGCATGGTCAGTTCTCTTGTGACCACAACAGCTCTTATCCTGCTCAATTACTCTGCAGCTTTCAACACTGCCTCTCACTACACCCTTGTCTAAAGGCTACACCACACCGGAATACAAGGGCCAGCCCTAAAGTGGATAGCCACCTTCCTCACAGCAGAACACAGAAAGTTGGGTTCCCACCCTACACCTCAGAACTTAAGAAACTCATCTACGGAGTACTGCAAGGTTCTTCTCCCAGCCCAACGCTATTCAATGTCTATCTGGCACCCCTTGCAAGTATCATAGGAGGCCACAGATTCAACATCATATCCTATGCCAGTGACACACAGCCAATCCTAACCCTGACAGACAATGCCAACACCACCAGAAACAGCTTCATAAACCTAGGGGCATATTTATACTCCGTTTGCGCCGAATTAGCGTCATTTTTTTCGACGCAAATTCGGCGCAAAACTAACGCCATATTTATACTTTGGCGTTAGACGCGTCTAGCGCCAAAGTATGAGGAAAGAGCGTCATTTTTTTGCGTGAACGCCTTCCTTGCGTTAATGAGATGCAAGGTAGGCATTCCCATCTAAAAAAATGACTGCGACGCAAATGCGTCGTATTTATACTCCCGGGCAAAAATGACGCCCGGGAGTGGGCGGGGCAAAAAACCCCGCATTTGCGCCGGATTTTAGCACCTGGGTCAGGGCAGGCGTTAAGGGACCTGTGGGCTCAAAATGAGCCCACAGCTGCCCTCCCATGCCCCCAGGGACCCCCCCTGCCACCCTTGCCCACCCCAGGAGGACACCCAAGGATGGAGGGACCCACCCCAGGGACATTCAGGTAAGTTCAGGTAAGTATAATTTTTGTTTTTTTTTAATACTTTTTTTTGGCATAGGGGGGCCTGATTTGTGCCCCCCTACATGCCTCAATGCCCAATGACCATGCCCAGGGGACATAAGTCCCCTGGGCATGGCCATTGGGCAAGGGGGCATGACTCCTGTCTTGAATAAGACAGGAGTCATGTAAATGGCGTCTGGGCGTCGTTAAAAATGGCGCAAATCGGGTGGAGGCGATTTTTTGCGTCAACCTGACTTGCACCATTTTTAAGACGCCCTAGCGCCATTTTTCCCAACGCCGGCGCTGCCTGGTGTACGTGTTTTTTTTCCACGCACACCAGGCAGCGCCGGTCTGCTTGCGCCGGCTAACGCCATTCAATAAATACGGCGCCCGCATGGCGCTTCAGAATGGCGTTAGCCGGCGCAAAACTTTTTGACGCTAAACTGCGTTAGCGCAGTTTAGCGTCAAAAAGTATAAATACGGGCCCTAATGACCAGCATGGCAGATTGGATGAAACAGAACTGCCTAAGGCTCAACACAGATAAAATGGAAGTACTGATCTTCAGAAACAAGAGCTCATCCTGGGGCTCCTCCTGGAGACCAGTGGGACTAAGCACTATGCCAATCCCATCATCAGAACAAGCCACAAACCTAGGACTCGTCCTAGACAATTAAGACACCACGGCACCTCAGGTAAACACCATCACCACCTCTAGCTTCCACAGTCTACAAATGCAACATACGACCTTCATGTGGCTACCCCAAATCACCAGATGCACTATCACTCAAGCCATCCTCACAAGCAGACTGGACTACAGCAACGCACTCTACACCAGAATCCCAACCCACCTCACAGAGAGACCCCAGACCATTAAGAACATCCCCATGAGACTCATCTGCAAACTCCCTCGCCACACCCACATCTTACCTGACCTCAGAGAGCTCCACTGGCTCCACATCCAGAAACACTGCCAAGTCAAGTTGCTCACCTACGTATTCAAGGTGCTCCATAACATTGGACCTGCCTACCTCAACCACTGCATCCACTTCTACCAATCCACAAGACAACTGTGATCTTTGACTCGGTCTTTTGCACAAATCCCATGCATCTCCAGCAGCAGAGCTGGAGGTCATGCTTTTTCCTACATCATTGTCAGGAACTAGAACAACCTACCCTAACACCTCAGTACCTCTTTTTCACTACTCGCCTTCCATAAGAACCTGAAGACCTGGTTCTTCAACTAAGCCTGTGGAACTTCTTCAGATAACCCACACCTATTCTCATCGGACTTACAGACCTGTTCAAGCATCTGGATACCCTCACAGGTGATAAGTGCAGTCAATAAATCTTCATAACATGCCATAATATAACACGGTCCCAGGGGCTAACCCTACCCACTTTGGGCATTTTTAAGAATGCCTAAGTTCCTGATTTAGAGTTTGGCAGATGGGGTTCCTCCATCACAAACATGATAGACATCATAATACGGAGGACGGGATATCCATCACGTTTGAAACAGAGTAATCCATTTGCCTAACTTTAAGCCGGTCATTATGAAACTGGTGGGAAAGACTGCACCGCCAGCGGTGGCTACTACTGCCAACAGACCGGCGGGGCAGACTGCCAAAAAAAGAAGCATAGGAGAAATAGCCAGTGGCCCATACACTCACCCCCATTTTGGTAGTACCTCCACTGCCGGCGGAAGCCATCTTCAGCCCGGTGGAAAGGCCCAACAACTATATAATGAAACACCATGCTGCCATCAGTTCTGGCACAGGAACCACTGCCACGCAAAGCTTGGAGGAAACGACCCATATAAAGGGAAACACTCACCGGAGGCACACAGAACACGTCAACATGGAGCAAGAGTTGGAAATAATCCCAATTCTTCTCCTTGCCATATGTCTCCAGGGCCGTGACCGCCGACAGAGACAACGAGGTTAAGTACTGCAGCCTAGCACACATGGGAGGAAAGGGGACAATTACACACCCACCCACACCACAACGCACACCCAACCCTTCCCATCGCCCCAAGCCATACATACCCTAACAAAATGTACTTACCAGACACAAGCCAACAAAATCCTGCACCAGTGCACACACCTGTGCACACCACACCCCCACAGTGAAACACTGCACAACCGGTCAACATAGCACCAACACGTCTGCTGGCAACAGAATTTATTTCCAACAAGATTTAATTTGTCCTAATAAGACCATTGGCCAGTCCATTTCAAAGTCCCGGAAGGGCAACTATAGCCCTCACTTGACTCTTATGATGGAAAAGAAAACTCCACTGGGAAGGGGCAGCAAGGGGGGATCCAGGCGCCTCAGGGTTCAGGGGCAGGAGGTGGGGGGAGACTCCAGATTGGAAGGGGGGCTTTGGAATAGGCTCCGGAGGCGGAGAGAGTTTGGGCTTGCCTTTGGGAGGAGGAGTAGTGGGCCTGGACCGGGGATGGCAGAGGGACCAGGGGCACCATGGGCCTTCTTCCTCCCAGGGAAGGGGCACAGGAATGGGTAGGGCGGACTGAGGAGGACTTGGATGATGAAGGAGTGGGTTTCTGGAGGCCAACGAATGCTTAGGTGCAAGACGAGGTGGGCTAGTGGGTTCAAACAGGTCAACACTGGAGAGGAAAAGCTTTCGAGGAGCAGCTGGAGGGGTCTTGGAGACAGGTTTGGGAGTGGAGGTTGAGTGAGTGGTGGTATGAGGTGTAGGTTTGCTGTGCTTGGTTGCAGGTGCCTGTACAGTATGCCCATGTTTGGTGGATGTGTGTAGAGTGGATGTCTGGGAGCATTTCTGTGTCCTGGGAGGAGGGGGGTGGACACAGTGGGGGAGGTGGATGTTGCTGTGTCTGCCTTGGAATGTTGGGTGTGTGCCTGCATCTGGTGAGATGTGTGGTGCTTGTGTTTATCTGCCTGCGTCTTGGGTGTTGATTTGGGTGTATGGCTGCCTTGATTTGTGCTTGGGATGGGAGGAGGGAGTAGGGTGCTGGAAGTGGTAGAGGTGGTAGGAGGGGGGACAGAAAGACCAGGGACACTGGCTGCCGTCAAAGAGGAGGCAAGAACCTGAAAAGATCTCTGTAGGCCAGACATGGCTCAGTGAATGCCTTCCAGAAATGCATTGCATTGCTGCATCTCTGATGTCAGCCCCTGGACAGCATTCACAATGGTTGTCTGACCTACAGAGATGCTCCTCAGGAGGTCAATAGCCTCTTCAGTGAGGGCAGCAGGGCTAACAGGGGCAGAAGAAGAGGTGCCTGGGGCGAAGGAGACGCCCACCCTCCTGGGTGAGCGGGCACGGGCTACCCGCTGGGGAGCCAGTGGGAGGGCAGTGATGGTATGGGGAGTGACGGAAGATGATAAAGAACAGGTGGGCCCAGTAGGGTCCACCACCACCAGGGAGCTGCCATCGCAGGAGGTGTCAGAGTCACTACCTCCAGTGGTAGTTGCCTCCCCGGTGGTACTCCTCTCACCCTCCAACCCACTGGTCCCCTTGGCGTCGGTGGACTCTGCCTTCTGGGAACGGTGGGCTGCAGCATCCCCACTCACTGGTGCCTCAGCTCCCTTGGCAGATGATGCTAAAGCACACAAGGTCACAAGAGCATAGAGGGGTGGGAGGGACAAAACAAGAAAGACGTATGTCAAATCAAGGTCAAACATACCTGTTTACACACATACACCCCCACCCATCTCAGGCACTAACCCCCAGCAGACACAATGTTTGACATGAATGTGCCCCTTACTGGTAGGCATGATCCCACAGTACACTACATGACCATCCTGGCCCTCTACTCTGATTAACCTTGCCATGGGATACAATGAGAGACGATGGCAAGACAACAAATATGCAAATCCATGAGGCTACATCTAAATCAATAGCCCAAACAGGGGACCCCTCACAGGCCTACATTCCCAGCCATATCTACCTAAGGACACTATCCCACGGACATAGATGGGGGCAGGACTGCAGTGTCACACCTGTGTATGGGCCTGGCACTATACTTTATGCACCCCATGGCATCTAACTACACTCAGCATAGTAGCATCACAATAGTGTTGGTACTCACCCCCTTGTGGCTGCTGTGCTGCCTTCAAGTTCCCATCCAAATCGGGACAGGCCACCGCCAGTATGCAGGCCATTGGGGGGGGGTCAGGGTCTGACAGGCACCTCTTCCATGTTGTCCCTAGCTGGACATATCGAGTCTTCCTGGCCCAGCGTCTCAGGTCCTCCCACCGCTTCCTGCAGTGGGTGCTCCTCCGGTTGTAGTCCCATAGGGTCAGCAGTTCCTTGGCGATGGCTTGCCAGAATCCTTTCGTATGATGGGCGCTGACCTGCATGGGACACACAGAGTAAAGAAACAGATGTCAGTGTGGGTGCCCCATACACAAATGCCATGCCGGTTCGACCTGACATGGCCCATGGAGACACACATATTGACAATAGCCAAGAGAACAACTGCCAGACACTTTACGGGTAAGCATCCACACAGCCAACAAAAATGCCTTCAGGCATCTGCCACATTCAAACACATTCATGGATGTCAAATAGCAACTTGCCTGAGCCTCTGGTCGCCCATACAGCTTTGCATACAGGGGTAAAACCTCGTCCACCAGCTTCTCCAGCTCCTCCGCAGTGAAGGCCGGGGCCCGTTCCCCGTAGCATGTGCCATCCTAAGGACCAGAGTCAGGACACAGCAGCTCACGCAGTGGCGTTCCGTTCCTCTCAAGGTTCAGGAGTCAAGTGGCAAGGGCAAAGCAAAATGTCGGTATTTACCGTGGCGGTGTGCACTGTCACCGCCGGCAGTGATCGTGATTGGCCCTGCTTCCCCATAGATGCCAATGATATCCAATAAACAGGTGCACAACGGTGAACACCACCTACCGCCATGATGACTAACGCCAGCGGAATGAAGTCACTTCATACACTACACTACCTGTAGGGCAGGGGGCTGCCATTTGGCATCCACCACGTCTTCATAGCCTGTCCGGGGTCCTAATCCATGGCTCTATTCCCTCTCCCCTTCGTCAAACACTGGTATGATCAGTGATCCTCCTCATAGAATCATAGTGGGAAGTGTGCCTACACTGTGATGCAATGAAACATGCATACCTCACCAGACATTACCCTGACAGGATTACCATGTTCTCTGCATCTGTGTGAGGGACAATAGTGTTGCATGTACAAGATGAATGGTGGAACAATGTCATTGAAGTGTTTTTCGCAACTCAATGTGTCTCTCTTCCACCCCCATAGGTGCAGACCCATGTGGAGATGGAGGACCCCATCTAT
Source organism: Pleurodeles waltl (assembly GCF_031143425.1). Classification (NCBI taxonomy): domain Eukaryota; kingdom Metazoa; phylum Chordata; class Amphibia; order Caudata; family Salamandridae; genus Pleurodeles; species Pleurodeles waltl. The sequence goes on along the minus strand of NC_090446.1, from coordinate 545,755,946 downwards.
TTACAGACCTCTGGTTCATCTGGCCACCATGGAGGAACGTCACATCATCATCAGTTACCGCCTAAATCGAGCCACCATCCTGGAACTCTGTGCACAAATGGATCCTGTTCTGATGCCAGCTAATAGGAATCCCCATGTCATACCTACAAATGTGCAGGTACTATCTGTTCTACATTTTCTGGCCACAGGCTCATTCCAAGTTAAAGTGGGCATGGCAGCCGGGTATATCAGCCAATTTCAGCAACATCCTGTCTAATTTTCTCGATTCCTTCGTTCAACACCTGCAAAGCTATATCCAATTTCCCCAAAGGGCTGATCTCACCTCCATCAAATCTGGATTCTATGCTTTTGCAAATATCCCCCATGTGTTAAGTGCCATTGATGGTAGCCACATAGCCCTAATACCGCCAAGAGTGTATGAGCAGTATTAGAAATGGGGCCTTTGGTTGGCAGTCAGGTTACCCCCTGTTCAAGCAAGGACCCTCACTCTAGTCAGGCTAAGTCACACACAATCCAAATTATCCTGTGTTCACCCTCTGGTAGCTTGGCACTGAACAGTCAGGCTTCACTTAGAAGGCAATGCGTAAAATATTTGTGAAATAAGTCATGCAATAACACAGTTGAACACCACAAAAATACACCACACAGTGTTTAGAAAAATATATATTATTTATCTGATAAGATGCAGGTCAAAATGATTAAGATGCAATAAGTACATGTTGAAATATCACTGTAAAAATGATATAAAGTGTCTTTAGTCTTTTTAAAAGCTACAAATGTATCCTGCAAGCCCAAAGTACATGGTTTGCGTTCAAGTTCTCTGCAAGGGACCGCAAAGGAGGAGATGCGTGGAAAACGAGGAGGTGTGTGTCGATTTTTCCAGTGCACACAGACGATGCGTCGTTGAATTTTCATGCAGGGCAGACTTTGCGTTGATTTCCGGCATGTAGACCGGGATCCTCTTCGGGTTGCGGGGTTTTCAGATGCCCCATGAACGATGTGTTGAAATCCGGCACTTGCAGGAAGAAGTCACAGGGGCTGCGTCGATCCGGTGGGCGTTGTGTGAAAGTTTCTACCGCACAGCAGGCGCAGCATAAATTCCTCTCAGGAAGTCGGGCTGCGTCGTTCCGCCTCGGTTTTGCATCGATTCAGTGGGCCGTGCGTCGAATTTCCAATCGATACGCTGGCGCTGCGTCGATCTTCTCCTTGCGAAGTCGGGCTGTGTCATTCCAATTCGGCGTGAGGTGATTTTCTCACTGTGATGCAGGCTGTGCGTCAATTTTTGCTGCACAGGGAGTTCTCTTGCAGGAATGAAGTCTTTTTGGTCCTGAGACTTCAGGGAACAGGAGGCAAGCTCTATCCAAGCCCTTGGAGAGCACTTCTCAGCACAGCCAGAAAGCAGCAAGGCAGCATGGCAACAGCAAGGCAGCAGTCCCTCTCAGAAAAGCAGTCAGGTGAGTTCTTTGGGCAGCCAGGCAGTTCTTCTTGGCAGGTTGCAGGTTCTGGTTCAGGTTCTTCTCCAGGAAGTGTGTTGGTGAAGTAGAGTGTCTACCTCTGAAGTGTCTGAGTTGGTAGGGTCAGAGACTCTGCTTAAATACCCAAATGTGCCTTTGAAGTAGGGGAGACTTCAAAGAGTGGCTTAGAAGTGCCCAAAGTCCCCTTTCAGTTCCATCCTGTCTGCCAGGGTCCAAGTAGGGGGTGTGGAAGTCCTTTGTGTGAGGGCAGGCTTCCGTCCTTTGATATGTAAGTGTCAAGCCCTCCACAATCCCAGCCCAGGAAGACCCATTCATTATGCAGATGTGTGCAAGTGTGACTGAGCATCCTGTATTTGGGGTTGTCAAAGTGAATGCACAAGGGAGCTGTCAACTAATTCTAGCTAGACGTGGATTGGAAGGCATAGAGGGATTTAAGTGTAGAGAAATGCTCACTTTCTAAAAGTAGCATTTCTAAAATAGTAATATAAAATCCAACTTCACCATGAAGCAGGATTTTGTTTCACCATTCTGGCCATACTAAATATGACCTGGCTACTCCTTTCAGATCAGGATCTACCACTCAAATAGTATATTAGGGTAGCCCTAATGTTATCCTATGAAAGGAGCAGGCCTTAAAGCAGCATACAACAAATTTAGGGGTTTTACACTACCAGGACAAATAGAACACACCTGTTCATGTCCTGCCTTTTACCTACATAGCACCCTGCCCTAGGGGCCACCTACGGCCTACCTTAGGGGTGACTTATATGTAGAAAAGGGGGGTTTTAAGGCTTGGCAAGTACTTTTAAATGCCAAGTCGAAGTGGCAGGGAAACTGCACACACAGGCACTGCAGTGGCAGGCCTGAGACATGGTTAGGGGGCTACTTACGTGGGTACAACCAGTACTGCAGCCCACTAGTAGCATTTAATTTACAGGCCCTGGGCACATGTAGTGCACTTGACTAGGGACTTACAAGTAAATTGAATAAGCCAATTGGGTATGAGCCAATGTCACCATGTTTCAAGGAGAGAGCATATGTACTTTAGCACCGATTAGCAGTGGTAAAGTGTGCAGAGTCCTAAAGCCAGCCAAAATGAGGTCAGAAAAAGAGAAGGAGGAAGGCAAAATGTTTGGGGGTGACTCTGCAGAAAGGCCATTTCCAACAAACAGGTGTTCAGAAATCGTAAAAGCTTTCACTCCATGAATATCCAAATGGTGTGTACTGCTGATCAGTCTATTCCTCATGTCAATGCAAGGTTCCCAGGATCAGTCCATTAGTCCTTTGTCCTGAGAAACAGAAGTGTGCCACACATGATGGGATAACTAAAGGGGGACAGAGCTTGGCTCAAATGTGAGTGTGTATGACACTGGATCAGTTAGATAGCTGACAGTCAGGCTGTATGCAAGTAGATAGTGTGTGTTTCAACCCTCTTTAGCCCACTTTTCCAGGGGATTCTGGCTACCCAAACATGCATTGGCTCCTGACACCTGTGAGGAATCCTAGGACAGATTCAGAAGTCCATTATAATGAGGCACATGGTCCCACTAGACGGGTCATTGAGCGGACCAAAGGACTCCTGAAGGCAAGATTTTGTTGCCTCCATCTCTCTCGAGGATCCCTGTGCTATGTCCCTGACAAGGTGTGTCAGATAGTGGTAGCCTGCTGTATGCTGCACAACTTGGCTTTGAGGAAAGCTATCCCACTACTGGATAAGGAGGATGCTGTCCAACCACCCATGCCACCTCAGAGAATGGATGAGAGTGATGGCGAAGAGGAGGGGCAAGACATCAACTCCAGGACCCAGCTAATCCGGCTATACTTCCAGTGACTCTCAGATACTGTTCTATGATGCCAATTGGTCTACTGCATTTTTTCAGGGTGCCTCATGTGCAAAGTGCTGTGGTGTCTCTTACCAGTGATGTATAAACTTCATGAATGAAGGAGATGTGTGTTACAGCAATGGAATGTACGGTGTGACATACTTCAAACACTGCAGTCTGTTAGACCTCTTCATGCAATGAAAACGGCATTATGATGGTAACTGGCTAATATATTCCCATTTCCATTTGATTGCTCATATTAATGAAGGACAGATATTTTAAGTGCACAAGTGTATTTATTCTAAGACAAAACATCCACGAGTGATGGGACAGTGGAAGGGAGTGGGCACATGGTGAACAATATACTCAGGTACATTTCCACGGCTGTTGGTAGCACAAGGGCATAGTCCATGGGGCCATTGGAAGATGGTGATATGGCAGTGGCATGTCGACAAGGTAGCTCAGTGTCACACAAGGGGGACAGTTCAGGGCAGAGTCACTTCCTGGCGGTAGGCTTGGTCTTGGCTGGTGTTTCACAGGGATGTCTGGGTCTGAGGCCACGTTTGCAAGGGGGAAGATGGGCTACAGAGGAAAGGGTGCTGGTGTCCTGTGAGTCCTCTGGCAGTGCCACCAGTCCACTAGCAGCTGCAGATGTAGAAAGCAGGGCATTGTCCTGGCTGGTGGAAGGGGCCTGCAGGTGGGTGGAGGACTCAGGCTGGCTGTGGTACTGGTGCTGCTGCACCCCTGCAATGGTACCATTGAACTGTTTCCATTGCTCCATGGCCTCCTGATTGCTACATGCAGCCTCTGATTCTCCTTCAGCGTAGCCAGGATCTGGGCCATCCTGTCCTGGGAATGGTGGTATACTCCCAGGACCTCAGCTATGGCCTCCTGGGCAACAGCAAACCTCCTTGGGCCACCCCCTGACCCACTGCTCCCCTCCCACTGACCCTAGCCCTCTGTACCCCTGTCCCCTGCACTGGTCTGCCAGTCCCATGTGCACTGGGCCCTTCATCATCCTGCCTGGTGAGTGGAGACTCGGGTCTCTGTACTTGTGGGCAGCCAGTCAGTGGCCCCTGGAGACACTTGTGTAGGGCGTTGTGCCAGAGCTGATGGTGGTGGCTGAGTGGTAGGGGTGTCAGTGGTATCCTGGGTGGAGTTTTTAAAGGGTGACTGTCCAGGGCTGATGGATGGCCCAGGGATTTCATCTGTGTCCAGGCATCCCTCTGCACTCTCCTGAGTGGGGCCTTCGTCTTCAGGTGGAGGACTGGCACTCCTTGACATCTCCGTCCGGGTGGCATGGATGGTGGTGCCTGTGTTTGAGTAAATAGAGATATGGGTGTCCTGCACTTACCTGTCCCTTGCAGCACTGTTGACCAGTTATTGAGGGTTCCATTCCCATGTGGTAGCCTGCAGGGTTCCTTCGTGTTCTTTTGGAAGCATTTAGTGAGGGGTGGATGTTGCATTCTGGGTGTTGTAATGCTCCTTCCATTTCATGCCTGGGTTGGTGACTGTGTACAGGAGGCTGGATAGTGATCTGTTGGGGGGGGTTGTGGGCAATCAGGGAACATAGGTAGGATTGTCTGGGTGTTGTGGGCTGGGCAGGGGATGGAGGCATGGTAGTAGTGAGAGGGATGGGGTGATATATGCATTTCAGGTGTATTTGACTTACCCGAATCCAGTCCTCCAGGGAGTCCAGTGAGGCCCTTTGGGTGAAGGATAGCCAAGACCCTCTCTGCCCAGTCAGTGTATTTGGGGGGAGGAGGTGGGGGACCACCGTCAGTCTTCTATGCGGCGATGTTGTGTCATGATGACATGGAACGCACCTTCCCCCGCAGGTCGTTCCATCTCTTCCTGATGTCCTGCCTTGTGCGTGAATGGATTCCCACTGCGTTGACCTTGCCATAGCTCCATCTGCTTAGCCAAGGGCATCTGCTGCGCCAGTGCCCCAAATAGCTGCAGCTCGACCCTGGGTATTTCGTCCACCATGGTCCTCAGCTCCCTGTAGGTGAAGCAGGGGAGCTTTGGGGGTGCCAGTGTGTGTGTTGTGGGTGGTATGTTGTGGGTGTGGCGGTGACGGTGCTGTTGTGTGGTTGTGTGTGTGGTCTGTGATGGTGTGTATGATGTGTTTGATTTTTGGTGGTGGTTTTTTGTGTGTGACTTGTGTGCTGGTTATTTGAGTGTATGTGTGTTGTCGATTTCTGTGGTGGTGTTGGCATTGCAAAGGATTGTGGGTTGTATATGTGTGTGTTTTATGGGGGCGTGAATGTGTGTCAGGTGTGTGCTATTCAAATTTGCCAATGTGTGCTTCTCTTGTTGGCGGGTCCCGTTTCTGAGCGTGGTGGTCATTACCGCCAATGGTCTGTTCAACATCCACTGTCCGCCGCGCTGATTTGTGAACATTATTTGGTGGGCGGGTGTGTGTAGGGATGGCGGTGGCAGGGTGCAGTGTCCTGCCTTTCTGGCGTCGTTGGCCTGGCGGTGAGTTGAGGTTGTCATTTTTTTGGCGGAATGTGTTTTTGGCATCATTATTCGGCAGTGTGCAGTCCACCGCCACTGGTGGTCATTTGTTCACTCTACCAACAACAACCTCAGAGGCAGTGGTCTGGTAGGTCAAAGCTGAGTTTTCAGCAACAGGACAGTACATATCCATAAATGCCTCCTGTTTCTGTCCTTTGAAGCGTGACCCAAATGTTATGTGTAAAGCCAGCAGGTCTGTCAAATAGGCTTAGTCACTGAAATGTCATAAAGAGGCTCACTGTGATTGGGCCTGTCTGGGTGGGAGAACAAAAGAAATGTCCTGCTCAAATGTCAGTAAACATGTGCCTTTGACAGTGAAGGATCATTTGAAGTGTGCCCACGTGCCATCTGAAAAACCCCAGCAGACCAGTCAAGCAGGATGTAATATTCAAGCAGGATTTCAGTGTAAAAAAAAATCCTCACAACCTTACCCTGTATATTCTCTCAGATTCCGATGTGTCATCTCTGCCCATTTTGGTCAGCCTATTGTTTGCTTCTGAGGGCAGGTTCACACCTCATACACGCCTATTCAAATACTTATTACTGGCTGTAAGAATGAGAGAGCAAAATGCAGATTCAGCATCTATAGACTTAAAGAACTGCAAAGGTAACTTTCTAAAAGTTAGAAAAAATCTGACTTCACCATTGAGTTGGATTTTTAATAACTACTAAAATAGTTGTTTAAATATTTTCCTAGCTAGTCCCATTACTGAGATACAGTATTAGTATTGAATAATGCATCATAGTGCTTTCCAATCGAACAGACAGCCTTGCTACAGTTAACATAGCTTTGAGGTGCTTGTCACTGTAAAGACATGTTTAACAATACATTTTTACATGTCCTTCTTTATGGGCAATAGGACATAAGTAGGGGCGCCTTATCAATATTTAAGGAAGGTTTAGGGTTGTTAAAAGGGGTTATTTCGACAGGTCAAATTTTTTGTATTAAAACTGCACAGCCAGGCTACAGTGGTGGGCCTGGAGACATTGTTACCCAAATTGAGTGTCCTGGCACTGGGGATTAATACAGATGCAGTCAACATAGCATAGAGTTATTGCCTAAATAGAATAGTCTTAAATTGTTTGTGGAAAAGAAAAAAGAAATTAATTGTGATCAAAGAAAAAATGACAGCTGCAATCAGGCTATAGAGTCAAGGAAAGAAAAGGATCATCTGCAATCATGAACAGAGTGGATAGCAGAACATTTAGCAGAAGGCAGAAGGGTGGTCGAATATTAGAGCCCTCTGGATGGATTTTGAAGCTAAACTATACTTGACAAAAGGAATGCCTGCGTCATTGAAAGCTCCTTGATAGAAATAAAGAGTATTGAAAAACTGGGGTTTTCAGGGGGAGCTAGTGCCAAAAATGGACCCTGGCAGAAATAGACAATTGGTGAGGAAGTCCAAGAAGGAGAAGTTCTGAATAACTTGAAGTCTAGACAGTAAGTACTGAGGAGGACTGAAGTAAGGAGAATTGGCATAGTCAAGTATCAACAGTATCTTAGTCTGAAAAACAGTTTCATCATAGCTGTCTTGTAGAAGAAAAAAAGTGATTCTGTGTTGGTCCTCGCCAGTTCTGCCAGGTCATCTAAAGACATTTTGCCTTTTCTTTCCACTTTTTGTTGAATTCGGTTTTGTTGGCTTTAGGGCAGGTGCTCTGTACTCTAAACATGGTAACATTGGCTTGTCCACAATTAGCCTATTTAATTTACTTGTAAATCCCTAGTAAAGTGCACGATATGTGCCCAGGGCCTACTAGTGGCCATGCAGCACTGATTGTGCCATGCATTACAGTAGCCCGTTAAACATGTCTCAGGTCTGCCACTGCAGAGCTTGTGTGTGCAGTTTTAAACTGCCATTGTGACCTGGCAAGTGTACCCACTTGCTAGGCCCAAACTGCCCTTTTAATTACATGTAAGTCATCCCTAAGGTAGCCCCATGGGCAGGGTGCCATGTATTTAAAAGATGGGACATGTACTTTTAAGTTTGACATGTCCTGGTAGTGAAAAACTGCTAAATTAGTTTTTCACTACTGTAAGTGCCTTTTAGGTCAACATGGGGACTGCCTTAAAACGTCCTTCAAGTGTAATTTCCCATTGGGAACAGATAGTAAATTGAAGTTTGGTGTCTCTGGAATCACAATTCAAAAACACATCTTTTTGTAACGTTGTTTTTTAAATTGCAGGTCTGAAAATGCCACTTTTAGAAAGCTGGCATTTTCATACTTTAACTATTCGGTGCCTTTTCCTCTCTGAACAGCCATCTCACCTGGATGGCAGCTGGGCTTTGTCATTCCCTCTAGACAGTCATACACAAAGGGAGCTGGGGTGCGAAATCTGCATACTGATGGCCCATCACCAGGCCGATGGGTCTTCTTGGGCTTGATGGGAGGGAGGAGCTGACACAGCTGAATAGGGCTGTGCCTCTCCCCACACAAAGGGATACATAACCCCTTGTAGAGTGTCTGGAGCCAGGGAAGAAAGGGCAGGGACCTAGTGATCTTCACAGGCCACTTGGATGTCTCCCCCACTTCAAAGGCACATTTGGGTATAAGTACTGGCTTCCTGACACCTCCAATTCAGGCCACTTTTTAGATCCTGAGGAGACTCTGCCAAGAAGAGAAGCTGCGCTGCCAGGAGGGAACTCCACTTTGCTAACTGCTCTGCTGTGTTGGCCTGCTGTGTGCTGTGCTATCAGGAAGGACTGCCACTTTGTAACTTGCTCTGCTGTGCTGGCCTGCTGCCTTCTTCCTTCTGCCTCTTGCAGTGAGAAGGACTGAACCTACTCTACAACCTCTAAATTCAAAGTAACTCCAAGGGCCTGCTGGCTTGCCTCCTGTTTCTAGAATTTTCAGGGCCATCAAACATTTCGTGAACACAATGCTTGCTGTGGGACTCTGCCGACCTCGAGTTCAACTCTGCTTCATTTACTCCACAAGACCTAAGTTTGGCGGAGAGCGCCTGAAGCCATGTTTTTGTTTCTCAACTAACTACTCGCACTGGTGCTGTGTGACTCCCAGGAATGTCTTTGCCTGCCGGATTGTCACCCAGCCTGTCTCTCAGCTCACTGAAGCTGCAATGCCCGAAAGCTGTCCAGTGCAGCTCAGTGCACACCACACTCCAAACCTGGGACGGATCTCTTGCACCAGACGGGTGCAACACACCAAGAATCACTGTGAAGACACCATGTCAACCCCCATCCTGTGATTCTGGCCACCATGCTTGACTTCCACATGGCTCAGCACCACATCGGATTACACACCAAGAAGTTGTCACACTTCGGGACCCAGGCAGAAGACCAGCAAAATTGTTTGACTGTATTGTGACTCATGAGACCCATGGGGTCTCCTCTGCCTACCTTCACTCACGGGTGGCCAGCCCGAGGTGATTCCCTCAGCTTCCAGTAGCCCGGTAGGACAGGCATTCCTCTATTAACTGTTTGCAAATACTGTTTTCACACTAACACAGACAGGAAACACTTGTTCTGATCCCCGACAGGGATCACAGTTAATTTCCCAGTGTACCATAAGGAACATATTAAATGTGAAAGTGCTCTTGTAGCACCATACTGCACATATTGTATAAGAGCTCATAACGTGACAAGTACTCATTGGATTTTTATAATTTTGGTCTTATTTTAATCAGATTAACGCGCTTTGGACACCGGCTGCATGAGGGGCAGGACCTTTGGCCCCTTTAAATCTGGCTCTCGCGCCCGCTTCGTTGGATACGCTTTGGACACCGGCTGCTTGAGGGGCAGGACCTTTGGCCCCTTTAAATCTGATTTGCGCGGGCGGGCCCGTCATCGACCGTTAGAGGCTGGGCTGGGCCACCCCCCTTTCATCTTACCGGGGATGGTGAGTTTCTTTTTTCCTTTTTGGTGACTACTTATTGTATTAGTCCCTGGAGACTCTTTTTTTTCTTTTTCTTTTTGCCTGAAGCCCTTGTTTTAAACTGTGTATCCTGCTGTTGCTGCTGTTGCCCTTGGTGAGGAGCTATTGTTTGTTAAATGGGGCGGAAAAAGGGACAAATATCTGGAGCCATGAATGGTGGAGGTGGAAGGCAGGGTAATGTAAATACTACCTTGGACTCCTTTCTTGCAAGAGCGGTGGGGGTCGTGACCAAGGAAATTGACCTGGTGGAGAGGAGGCTATCTATGGAGATGGAGGATTGGGGTCATGTCTCATTAGCCAGTGATCCCTCAGTGGCTTTGGAGGAGGAGGAGGGGGTGGTGGTCCACCATGGAAGAGAGCTGTGTGCTGTTTCAGAGCGTGACCATGCAGAGAAATTAGGAGAATCGGGCGACCAAGGGCCTTCAAGAAGAAGCAAAAGGCTTTTGCTGTCTTCTCCTGTGGCCTGTTCTATGGATAAGTGCAGTCCCCCGCCAAAGAAAAAAAAGACACTGAAGAAATCTGTCCCTAAAACGAAAGCTTCGCTTGCGGATAGATCCAAGGAGCTATATGGCGGTATAAAATCCAGCGAGCTAATGGGCTGTGATGCAACCATTCTTTTGCTAAAGCTGAAGGTGATGATTGAGGATATTTTGACACCTATTATGGCAAAATTATCAGTGATAGAAAAAGCAGTGACTCGGCTAGGTGAACTAAGAAGCCAAGGGAGCCATCTTATGGGGGGGGAAGGCCCTGTGTTGTGTATCTCGTCCTAGTATGGATGAGAATATACAGGAGGAAAATGCTGGGCCCCTGGGAAGTTTGCCTCTGCATCTAGATAACCTGTTGAGATCTGGGGGTCAAGATGCCTGCATTCAATCTGTGCTGGCCCCAATTACCGCCCCACCAATGGGAAGCGGGGCCCTGAATGGTCTTAGCCTCGGAAAACAGCCTGACCGTGGTTCTGTGGTGGCTGAGGGGTCCTGCCCACTGCCGGTTGGGAAGCCCAATCAGAATCCGCTGAGTAAAAAGTCTTCATTGGCCCGTTTGGATCTCCCTCCTGCATGTGCCCCATATGTGGTAGTACTGACGAATGTTCCTGCTCTGGCCTGTGGGGCAACAGAATCTACGGCCCAACTAAAAAATAAAACTGGCCATTGGTTTAGCAAAAACTGCAATTTTATATGTAAGGATCTTGATGATGTCTTGTTTGTTCGAAGAATTGACTGGATTGGGCCAAAGGAAAAGGAAGTGGCTGAGGATTGTGTTATTATAAATGTTAGATACCCGGGCCTGGCCCAACGGCTCCTCTTCTCATATAGTCAGGCCTTTTTAATGGCAGATTCAATTGGTATGGCCCCCCTGGGATACTTTTACAATCATATGCGTCTGGGTGCTGATCCCTCTCCTGACCCTGGTAGGATCCCCGCCTTAGGCCAGAATGCCCTGCGGAAAACTTGCAGGAGAACAGATTACAATATAAACTCGGACTTGGCAGGGGTGGATTAACAATGCACCAAGACTGTGATTGCGTCGGAGGGGGTGGGCTCGAAGTGCAACCTTATTTCTTGGAATATTGCTGGGTATGATGCCAAGTTATCTGATCAGGATTGGGTTAGGCGTATGGCTGAATATGATATTATTATGCTGCAGGAAACATGGTCTGAGGGGCTGGCTGCTTGGGATGGTTATGATAGATTCGCCATCCCAGCAGCTCAGTCCCTCGGAGGGCACTCGAAAGGGGGCCTGATTACCTTAATACGTTTCTCCAAGATAGTGGCTGCCTTCCAAATTAATTGTAATCACCAGGGTATATTGCCTGTCTGGGTAATTTTCTCTAATAACCTTAATGTTCTGTCGGTTAATTTCTATAATGCTGTATGGGATGGGGGTGTCAAATGGGGATTCTTTTCTCCACTCTCCAGGTGTTGAAATATAGAATGGAGAAGGTGGGGTTGGAATTCTGTGCCTTTGTATCAGGAGATTTTAATGCTAAGCTGGGAAGCCTCAGTACAATGGTAAATCCCTTCAACTATGACTGTGGGGACTACTTGGTGGATGACATTCAGGATATGAGAGGTAGGGCTCTGACCAAGGAACTTAGAAAGTTGGGCCTTTTGAACTTCCGGGATATTGAAGCAGTAGGTTTTCATCAGCTCCCAACATTTGTGGGTAGAGGGTTTGGCACCACAATTGACTACATTTTTGTGTCTCCGTCACTGAAAAATTTGATTACTGGTGGAAAGGTGCTTGGTGAATGTATGAGTGATCATAACCCCCTCACAGTGTGCTTTAAACTTCCAGGGGCTTTAAGTAAATTAGGGCGGGGTGGTCCTGTAACCGTGAAGATAAAAGATCAGGGTAGGCGACTTGGCTGGAAACAGGTAAATGCCCAACAAGTTATTGAGAGGGTGGTGGGGGGAAACCTACCTTTGTTTATTGATATACTTTTGAGAGAGACTCCGAGACCAAACGAAGTGATGGGTGCAATAGCTGAAGTAAACATAGAAGTTAGAGACTGTATGTTTTTGCCAGACAGTCGTCCTAACAAGCGCAGAGGTGGCTGGTTTGATAAGGTTTGTTATGATGCCAGGGTAAACATGAAAAGGGCCCTCAAAGTTAATCCCAGAGATAGGCCTGCGGTGAAAGCAGCAAGAATTGAGTACAAAAGGGCCCTGAGGGAAAGTAAGGATAGATTTAAAGCAAAGGCCGGGTCAGACTTGGAGCGCGCCTCAGCCTTGAAGGATCCTGGCCTGTTCTGGAAGGTGGTAAATAGAGGCTCCTTTGCCACAGAGACATCTGAGAGCTTGGGCTGCAATATTGCCCTGGAGTTTTGGGTAAATTATTTTTGTAGAATTTTTGAGGGAACCCCTTTAAGAAATAATTGGGAAAAAGAGTGTGTGGTGGGTCCCAACTTAGCGATCAGGTTTTCGCATCAGGAAGTTATTGATGCACTCCAGGGCAGTGCTAGTAATAAAGCCCCGGGCCCGGATTCCATTCCTATGGACTTGTATAAATCTTGCCCTCAGCTATGGGCACCTGTTCTTTTAAATGTTCTTAACGCAGCAGTTACTGTGGGAATCCCTGCCTCTTGGAGGAGGGCCTGTCTCATTCCAGTTTTTAAAAAGGGGGATCGGAACGACCCGAAGTCCTATCGCCCTATTTCCCTACTTGACTCTTCTGGGAAGATTTTGGGGCGAATCATCTTAATGCATATTGAGGCCTGGATGGCAGAAAAGGATATTTTGAGCCGGGATCAGTATGGCTTTAGGGAAGGTCTAGGCACTCGTGAGCAGTGCCTCAATCTTCTGATGATGATTGGGAAATATACACAAGCTAGGAAGGGCACCCTCTATCTTGCCTTAATGGACCTTAGTTGTGCCTTTGATAAGACAAATCGGTCCATATTGTGGGAAAGGTTAAGCCAGTTAGGGATGGATCCGGATATTGTGGAGCTGCTCCGGTACCTCCACTCAGGATCGGTTGCCAACGTGAGGGTGGGGTCAAATGGGGAATGTTCAGAGACTTTTAGGCTCACCAAGGGTGTTCGACAGGGGTGTGTGTTGGCCCCTATTCTGTTCCTCTTATATACTAATGGACTGTCTGATTTTCTGGTGGAGCACTGCAGGGATGTCACAAAGGTGAATGGCACTAGTGTCCCGGTGCTGACATATGCGGATGATGCGGTCCTTATGGCCCGCACCATGAACAGTCTTCGAAAAGCTGTTAAAGCCTATGCATCTTATATGTCGGGCTTGGGCCTAGAGATAAATTATAAGAAATCGCATTTTATGGTATGTGGCAAATCTCTGAGCAGGGTTGGGGAGCTTAAGGTGGATGATCAAACTATTAGCAGGGTCAATGAATTCCCATATTTAGGGGTAATCTTTGATGATAAAGGTTCATGGAAACCTTCTATTGCTAGAAGGAGTATGCTCTTCCATGCCTCAGTTGGTGCTACTTTTGATTTTGCTGTAAGAGTAGGAAGCAAACCCATTAAGCCTCTGCTTGAAATCTATAGGCGAAAATGTCTCCCTGTCCTGTTGTTTGGTGCAGCACTCTGGGGGTATATGGACACCTGAGTGCCCATTATTGAAGAAAATTGTTTTTGTAGAAGACTATTGGGAGTTGGTCAAAATACCTCAGGTTCCTGCCTACATCTAGAACTAGATCTTGAGTGTGTGCAAGATACTATTCAGCTGGCTCCCCTTTTGCTATGTATTTCAATTTGGAGAAATTATTTTGCTATTTTTAATAGAGAGATTTTAAGGGATTGTTTGGCCTGCGATAATGTAAAATGCATTCCCTGGCTGATGTACATAAGAAAAGTAGCGCAGGAGCTGGGGCGGCCGGATTTGTTTTACTCTCCCGAGGGTCTGACTAGCCAGGATAAGAATTGGGTGAAGGAGAATTTCCTAAGAATGCGGAGGGTTGAAAGAGAGGGAAAGGAACTAGGGAAACAATTGGTTAGAGATTTTATTATGTTAAAGATGGGGGTGGGTCCTGAGCCCTACCTCCTAGTAATAAATGACCTGAGGGAAAGGACTCTTATCACTCGATTTTGTTTGGGGGTCATCAGGAATAACCTCTGCTTCCCGTTAGGTCAGTATGGTGTAAAATCTATCAGACCGTGTCCCTGTTACGGGGTGTCCCTGCAGACCTTGTCCCATTTTACATTATTCTGTGTTTTTTACGCACCTTTTAGAAGACGTTTTCTATTACCCCTGCTGAGAACAAAGGGATTTGTGCAATTTCGCCCTGCTTTTATGTGGCTGCAAATGGCCTCAGATGCATTGGTATGGAGGGGTTTGGGATTGTTTTTGAGGGGAGCCATTACCTGGCGTAATAACCTAGAGTTTTTTTAAGGGTCGTTTTAGATTATTATTCTTGAAAATGATGTTTGATCTGGTTTTAAATTATGATTATGTTGATTTTATTGCTTTATTGATTTTATGGTTATTTATTGTTGTTTATGTAACTCAAGGGTTGAACTATTTCATACCGAATAAAAGTTTCTTTCTTTCTAATCAGATTAAAAAATATTTCTTTTTCTAATCTGGTGTGGAGTCATTTTGTGGTGTTTTCACTGTGTTACTGTAATTGGTGTATTGCACAAATACTTTACACATTGCCTCTTTAGATAAGCCTGAATGCTCTGTGCCAACCTGCCAGAGGGTGAGCACAGGGTATCTTTATTGTGTATCTAGCTTACCATGATAAGAGTGTTGGGTTCTGCCTGGCTTGGGTGTATACGTTAGCCTACCAGAAACCCCATTCCTAACATTATGGAAAAATTCTGGTAAACAGCAGGAGGATCAGGTTCAGTTGAAATGGGTAGAAAATTAAGGAGATGCCCAAGATCTGACAATTTTACTTTCGATTCGCCTACAAAGGTTTTGCACTTTGGTTCATTATTTCGTTTGGCTCCAGCAACCCACTTGGGGCAAAATGAAAAAATTGCAGGACCACCACAACCAGCATGCACTGTTACTCACTTGAGAGGCCCACTGGGGCGGACTGGTATTTAAAGAGACTAATCAGGTGCCTGTAATTAGACAAGCTGAAGCCATGCCGGTCTTTTCAGTAAGAAAGAAATGCCTGGAACACTTCCAGCACTGGCTGCACCTACGAGGGTGAAACACTTTTATATTTTTCTCTGCTGAAGAAAGGATTGACCTAGAAACACGTGTCCAGAGATGATTTTATAACCTAAGGCCTGGAATAAAGAAACTGCTTAAAGAATTTACTGTGAGTTGCTGGCTTTGCTTTTTCTTCTCGTTTATATAACCTGTTGGGAGTGCGCTTTCACATGAGGACAACTTTGTTTTTGATATATATATATATATATACATGCACATACACACACATATATATATATATATATATATATATATATATATTCGCCACCAGCTGTCTCGCAGGGCGCGTCTTCAAAGCAGTGCAAATACTCTATCCAACACATTTCGACCCTAGTTTTTAGGCAGCAATAAAAATGTCAACTCTTGTGATTATGTTCCAGCTAGCGAAAGAGATCGGACTTTTGTCTAGTGGCAGTTTTAATGCCATAAAGTAGCACAGAAGGTTTATATGCCTGTTGCAAAGAACAGATCTATATTTTATGTGAATAGCTGAGTGGATAAGTAAAGTCAGCCGTTAGCTGCGCTTTAAAACAAATTAAATGTATGTACAAGGGGGGCTATGGAGAGACAAAGGGCACTTTTTCTGGGTGGTAGGAAGGGAATCCGAGGAGGAGGTCATGGGAGTGGGTGAACCAAAATTGATTGTCAGACTGGGCGCCCCCAGAGCTAAAGGCTCTGATGATGGGAATGTAGCAAGGTGAAGTAATAGTGTGTCTTTTTTTTTCAGTGTCTTCAGAGAACCTGCTGATTGAGTGAAGAAGCAAAGGTAAGGTGGCTGACATTTACTGTTGCATACATCACACACACCCACCAGCAATTTTGTGACCATCCACGTAGGCTAGTGTTTTAACTGGACAGTTTAGCCAGTGGCAGAGATGGCGTCTCGTTGGATGACTGCTGCTCAAGCCCTAACTCGGGTTACGGAGGACAGCTCTGAGGCAGGATCAGAGACTGAGACAGCATCTGAGGGAGAGGCAATGGAGCAGACTCTTGGAGTGATTTTTCAGTCGAAGTAGTCCCATTCGACAACTCCTCTTCCGGTGATTCTGAGGGAGACAATGACGACAGTTGTGCTGTCCCTTCGCAAGCACAGTCTGTGGAGCAGGACAACAGCGGGATAGCCCAACCCAGAGAGCAGTTGTGTGTGCAGCAGCAAGCACAGACAGAGTGCTCTCTTGGCAGCCCCCGATTTAATTCAGCCCAAAATTCCACCTTTAACTGGTGATGATGGATGTAAAGTTGATACAGCCAACTTTTTGCCAGTCAACTATGTCCCCCTCTTTTTGGATGCTGACTTCCTTCATCAAATTGTGCAGCAAACAAATCTGCGTGCACAACAACTTCTGAGGGAGCATAGAGTGACTCTGGGGCCCCATTTTAGGACACATCAGTGGACTCCCACTTCGCTGGTGGAATTGTAGATATTTTTGGGCCTTATGCTCAAAAGGGGATTACCGCAGAAGCCCACCTTGCAGGCCAACTGGACGACTCGCACGGATTGGGTAACCCCCATCTTCACACAGGGCCGCAGCAGGGAAGGTCCAAATCGGATTGTGGAGACATCAAAATTATCACAAAAAAACTGGTTTTGGGCGGATGGCACCTGTGTTTTTGGTCCTGGGCGTGGTGGCCATATAGGGAAACCTACCAAACCCAGCCATTTCTGAACACTGGACACCCAGGGGAATCCACTGAGGTGTGGCTTGTGTGGATTCCCCAAAGTTTTCTTACCCAGAATACCTTGCAAATGTGAAACGTTGAATAAAAACTCTATTTTTCCTTGCATTTCTGTCATGCAAACTACAGGAATTTGCAGGGATCCACAAAATTCCTACCACCCAGCATTTGTCCCGATAAAAACACTATCCCACTTGTGTGCCTGTGCCTAGTCAGGAATGAATCACCCCAGGGTCAGCAGTAGCCCTCATGTAAGAATTACAAATGACCGTTGTGTGATCCATTCCTGTTACAGGCAGTAAACCTAGGCACACCAGTGGGGTGCAGTTTTATTGGGACAAGTTGGGGAACGCTTGGTGGTAAGCAGTTTGTGAACCCCTGCATATTCTTGTTGTTTACGCACAGAAATGCAAGGAACAATAGTGCTTTTATTCAACGTTTAACTTTGCAGGGCAGTCTGTGGAAAAATCTTTGGGGAATCCTCACAAGTGATACCTCCCTGGACTCCTCTAGATGTCTTCTTTTCAGAAATGCCTGGGTTTGATAGGTTTCCCTAAATGGTTCCCGATCCCAGGACTAATTAGTACACTCACCTTAGTTATCATTATTGCCACAATACGGTTTGGGACCATCCCTGTTGCATGCACTAGGCCTACCCACAAGTGAGGCACCATTTTATCGGAAGAGTTGGGAGAATGCTGAGTGGAAGGAAGTTTATGGCTCCACCTTAGATTCCAAAACTTTGCATTGCTGAAACGTGAGAAAAATGTGTTTTTTAGACAAATTTTGAGGTTTGCAAAGGAGTCTGGGTGACAGAACCTGTTAAGAGTCCCACAAGTCACCCGATTATGGATTCCCCTAGGTGTCTAGTTTTAAAAAATGTGTAGGTTTTCTAGGTTTCTCTAGGTGCAGACTGAGCAAGAGACCAAAGTTCACAGCTAGGCACTTTACCAAAATTCAAGTGAGTTTTCTGTGGAAAAAAGTAATGGGTCCACGTTGCATTTTGGGGTGTTTCCTATTGCGGGCACTAGGCCTACCCACACAAGTGAGGTACCATTTTTATCAGGAGACTTGGAGGAATACAGAATTGAAGAACACATATTATTGCCAATTGTCTTTCTCTACATTTGTGCCTTCCAAATGTAAGACAGTGTGTAAGAAAGAAGTCATTTTGAGAAATGCCTTGTAATTCACATGCTATTATGAGTGCCCCTGAATTCAGAGATATGCAAATAACAACTGCTTCTAAACTCCATATCTTGTGCCCATTTCAGAAATACATAGATTTCCTTGATACCCCTTTTTCAGTTTACAATGAAAACCCATTGCAAGGTGCAGCCCAATGTGTTGGCTCTGGGTACCTTGGGTTCTTGTTTAACCTAAAAGCCCTATATCTCCCCGCAACCAGAAGGGACAGCAGACATAACAGTATATTGCTTTTAAAAATCGGAAAGTAGCTGGAAAAAGTTACAGAAAAAAACTTGGACAGAAATGGCTGGTTTTTTTAAACTCAATTTCAATATTTTCTTTATTTCAACTGTAACTTTCTATAGGAAAACCTTGAAGGATCTACACAAGTTACCCTTCGCTGAATTTAGAATGGTGTCTACTTTTCAGAAATGTTTAGCTTTTTGAGGGCCAGCAGCTAAGGGGTTACCGCCTGCTCTGAGCAGGCATTAAAAAATGGGCGCTGTGCAGACGCAGAATGGCGCAGCAAAATCTTGTAGATTTCACTGCACAAGTTCTGCATGGCTGTTAATGGGGGAATGCCTACCTTGCATACATTATACCTGGCACAGGTGTAATGTGGCACAAGTTTTACAGACTGGTGCAATGGTCCCATTGCACCAGTTTGTAAATGTGGCACAGTGTAGGCAAATGCTTGCGCCACCGCAGTGTAAAAATAAAGTGATGCTACTGTGGCACAAGGGACTTGTAAATAAGCCCCACACTTTGTAGCTAGAGCGTTGATTGTTCTTACCTTATGAGAAGATCCACTCCATTGAATGGCACTGTTGTTGATGATAAGCTTCTGGCCTCTCGGTGCGCTTGAATCAAAGGTGCCTACTTTCAGAAACCTGCTTGTGTCCTTTGAGGTCATCTGCCAGTGTACAAAATCCAGGAGTGGTGGAGCATCTCCATTTCTGTCAAAGGACACCTCTTTGCTAGCTGAATTCTTTGTGTGAACATTCTTCAAATAATGCAAGAGCTGAAATGGGAATCCATAACTTAGGTGTTATTTTATGACAGACTCATCTTGTACATTAGCTTTGTTCAAACCTACTAACAGAAACCTCTTACAAAATCTAGGTTCCTAAAAAAATAAAAATAAGTAACCCCTAATAAAAAGTTAATTGCTTGTCATCATCGTAAAGAATATTGACATCACAATGTT
Organism: Pleurodeles waltl; assembly: GCF_031143425.1. NCBI lineage: Eukaryota > Metazoa > Chordata > Amphibia > Caudata > Salamandridae > Pleurodeles > Pleurodeles waltl. The sequence goes on along the minus strand of NC_090446.1, from coordinate 545,736,529 downwards.
TCTCTTCATATGAACGTCGGTAAATGAATACTTTTCACTTCCAGGATGGTGGCGTATTGAGGTCAAATAGTCCTCAGTTGCTTTCTATACACCTTTCAGACATAGGCCCAGATTTAAGAATTTAATAAGGGCTAGCGCCTCCTTGCGTCGCATTAGTGTAATTTTTTATGATGCTAATGTGGCTAAACGAGGCCAAATTTGCAGCACCATATTTACAAAGTGGTGCAATGCATGCAATGCGCCACTTTGTAACCCCTTGCACCACATTATGCCTGCGCCAAGCATAATGTATCCAAGGGGGGCATCAGTACTTCAATAGCGTCAAAAATGTTGATGCTATTGCCCCTACCCTGTGCCAAAGTGTGCCGTATATTAAATATGGCGCACACACGGTGGTGGTAGGGGGGCGCTAAGGGGTGCAAGAAAAGTTGGGCTGCAATGTATGCAGTGCCACTTTTCTTAAATTAGGGCTTTAGTATACAAATGCTCCCTGTACCCTCCATCCCCTTTTAAAATGGAGCATAAAATAGGAGGCACGAAGCAGACAATAAAAATGAAGCCCAGCAGTCAATGCTTTCAAAAACAGACTTAGCTCACAGCAAACTGTCTGCTTAGTCCTTTGGTGTGTCGATGTGGCTCTGGAACAAGAAATGCATGGCAGTGCTGTAGGACCCCATGCACTAAACTAAATATCCGATCAGGAACTGGTTTTGTGGCAGTTGACAGGGCGCAGGTGTGTGATTTACAGTCTCTCATTCAATGGACCTTTTTTAGTAGAATGAAACGCAAAGGAAATTAACAACAATAAACCATGTAAAATCTCATGAAGTCAATTCAACCACATTATAAGCACTAGGAATCGACAATTAAAGTTAAGTAATGTATATTTCCAGTCAATAATCAATTAAATACATATGCATGTCATAAAAATATCGAAAAAATACATGATTACAGCTGGCAAACTGAAATAATGCAATTGATTCGATTTCAGTAGATTAACATGCAAAGCTATAACAGCCACTGCAATAGAGAAACTGAGAATTAGGAATAGGTGTTCCACAAAGAAGCTCCTGTTTTCTCTCCTAAATATTTAATGATTCTAAATTCATCTTATCATTTCTAAATAAGAAATTTGGAATTTGGAAATACAAGAAGGTGTCAGCATAGTGAAGGCTTTAGTAGACGTCCTCCAAAAAAGGAATGTGTTTAGCAAAAAACTTCACACTTGCATGAATAAAGGAAGGCGAGAGGTCTGTGCCCCCTAAAGGCTAAAAAACTGTCCTCTCTTCTAAACCTAAGGAGAATCTGCTTTCTTCTAAAGCTAAAGGGATCAGCTATCTTCTAAAGCTAAAGGGATTTACACACACTTCTACCAAGCTGAATATTAATGAAAACAAACAGAAGCTCCAAGTACATTCATATCTCTTTCCAAGTCTCCAGGAACCAATCAATTCACTTCTCTTGGTAAGCACTTGCATCATCACCCAAGTTTCCCCATTCCACAGAAGTCCAGACAGATACTTCAACCTTGAGAATTTCTGTACTTGATACACAAGGAATAGGAGGGTTCATCTGCTCATTAAGTGTTTAATGTTTCTTGCCAAGACTTCTCTTCTCACGCCTTAGTATCAGTAAACTAATACAAACAACAATACTCCTTTTTCTCAAGCTAATAAAATCACAAGAACACACCTTCAAAAGTAAAGAACATGCTGACCAAGCAAAAGTCAGTCTAACTGTAACTAAACATTAAGGGGCTCATTACGACCCTGGCGGTCAGTGATAATGTGGCGGTACTTACCGCCATATTATGACATTGGCGGGTTGGCTGAAGCCAACCCGCCAGCGTACCACACCGACCGCCACGACGGTGACAGCCCCCGGGCTGGAGATATGCATCTCCAGCCCAGCGGCCACCATTGTACCACCTGCAGGATTATGACCCCGCCTACCGCCATTGTTTTCGTGGCATTCGTAACACCACAAAAACCATGGCGTTAGGCCATATCAGTGACCGGGAATTCGTTCCCTGTCACTGATATGGGTCTCCCCCCTTCCTCTCCAGTAACCTCCCCACCCCACACCTCTCCAACCCCCCACCCCACCTACATCCACGCCCCCCTTCACACACACACACACGCATACACACACCCATTCCCACATGCTTACCTGCATGCATACATCCATTCACACACACATCCGCTCACACTTTCAAACATACACGCAGACACACATTCACAATTCACAACATACACGCATTCACACGTCCATACATGCACACATGCATTCAACACACAACACACACCCGCATTCATGCACACACATACATTCACCCCCCCACACACACACAACAACCCCCACCCCTCTCCCCTGTCAGAGACTTGACTTACCTGGATCCAGGGGGTTCTCTGGCAGAACACCGCCAGGCTGGATTATTGGTCATAATACCGCTGGCGGCGGTCTACCGGATGGCGCTGCTGATTGTAGCAGCGCCACTTTACCACCATCCGCCGGCATGGCCACAGCTGGGTTTCCGCCATTCTTTTGACAGCTGTGGTCATAATATGGCGATGGCTGGTAGCCACGGCGAAGGTCTTTTGGAGGCTGTTGCCACAGCGATAGGTGGTTTTTACCGCCGATGTTAAAATGAGGGCCTAAATGTGCATTTTGAATTCATGGTTATACATGCACACGTATAACTTTCAAAATAAATGCAAAACATTAATTAAAGAATGCATGGTTACTTATACAATATAACTTGAAGTGTAACTATAAAATGTGACTAATGACTACATGTGAACATTTTGAATGAACATTAGGTTCTTAGTGGTTACATTTTATTAATGCATTTTTAAATGTCACAGACATGTTAATATTATTAGGGTACATAAAATATATAATGTCAAATATAAGTGCGTAATTGCACCATGATAACATGTAAAGGATGGAGTCCTAAATTGCGCTTCGCCAATCCCCGCTCTGATTGCGATGTTAGCTATCACAATAACACACATATGAATCTTTATCAGTGAGAACAAGTCAAAGCTGTTAGGTTCTCAACATCTCTCATCTGGTGTTCTCCAAATGTTTGGTGTCATCATAAAATTTACACCGACTCTACTCCAATTCCATATCCCTTCTAGTTTTATTTAATCCCTTTCCATGTTGCCCTTTCTTCCATGCCTTTATACTGTTGTATATTCAAATGTTTCCACAAAGGAACATTTGAAAATACCAAGTCATAATCTGAATAATAATATTGAAAATATCCCATTCCTCAAAGCAGACTCATCAGAAAGCTACATGGAATACTGTGAGCAAGAAAAATATAATGATAGATAATTCCCTGTGAAACTGATGCAGGTAACTTCATACAGACATAACAGTCCTCAGCAACCATGGTATTAACATACTCTAAAGTAATTTAAAATAAGCATTTGAAGAATAATCTTTTCTAGATGCATCTACATGTAAAGTTTTATAATTTAGTATGTGCAACCTATTATCTGTACGACTTGGAGTTTTAGGGATAACACTAGGCTTAAGCTCCTCTGCTGTGGAAGATGTGGATGAGGATAATCTTAAAAGGAGAATGATTAGTACTGCAATAATGACAAACAACACTCCTACTAATACTTATCTACGTCCATTTGTGTTATTAATTTTCATAACTTCTCTAGAATCAGATCATTGAGTAAAGATTACCAGCAACAGGATCTTCTCCATTGTTTTCTACTTGTGCAAATTGCAAAACAAAGTCCAACCAATGTGCAATGAAATTACTTACTGGATCTTCGTGAGTCCTTCCTAGCCCTATTCCATCTTCTTCTTACCCTTAACATTTGCTGCTTCGGGCCTGATAAATCTTCTTAATTTTTTTTGAACAAAGTCCTTTTACTAACTACAAGTCAAAGTTCAGTTCAGATGAATGTGCTAATAGTATTTCAATTAAGTTTGTTCATTTAGAGTGTAAGTTTAAGATCAGCTCAGGTTGCAGTTCAAGTTCACGGAGGCTTAACTGGGATTTCACTCTTCTTCTCCAAATCACAGGTTTCCCCTCCACAATCCTTGTCAACAAAGTATGTCCATTCAGGGGATGAGTACTTCCAGCATGGCACTCTATCTCCTTTTGATCTCCTGCATATGGGTTATTCACTTTCACTGTCACTCAGATCAGAGTCCTCAGTATCCTCCAGGACAGTACTCGGCCCTCACTCTGTTGGCAGTCATAACTTCTCTTTTTCTTACCTCTGGGGCCAACAGTTGTCAGTTTCTACTCAGCATGATACAGTGCTATGCCCATCATCAGGGTTTGAGTCTGGCTTAGGCAGTGGTTCAGGCCAGGACTCTTCTACTGCCAGTTCACTATGAACCCCCTCAGGCTGAGGATATTCTGTCACTGGTTCTTGCAGAGTCTCTGTACTCTGTGCACCATCTTCTTGCTGTCATCCAGGTGTGGGTTTTACTTCAGGGAGAGATACTGTCACATCATCAATAGGACACTCCACTCAATGAGCCTGGTCTGCATGAATCCAGTTGGGAAGATCCCACACATTTATTAACAGTGTTTGTCACTAGGATGACCTGATAAGGTCCACACCACCTAGGTTCCAGGCACAACTTCTGAATGGGCTTCTTCACCAAAACCTAGCCACCATGACTGAGGTCCTGAAACTGCTCAAGACATGGAGAGGTGGCAAGATATTCAACCTGGCAAGACACAGAATAGCCCACATCAGCTAGTCCCTTACAATAGTCAAGAACCATGTGATCCATAATGTTCACAAGCGCATTTCCAGGCACTGCATGCAACCTCATTGCTCTCCCCTGATGATCTCATGAGGGGGGGGGGCCTTCCTCTTTTTCCTCTTTTGCTGTTAGAAATGCTACGAAGACTCATCAGCACAAGAGGCAAAGTGTCTGGCCACTTCAGATATCTTAATGTACACACTTTGCCCAATCTGACTTTCAATGTCCCGTATACTTGTTCCACAATGCCAGAAGCCTCTGGCCAGTAGCTACAATGTAGCCTCTGCTCCACTTGTAATGCAGCACACAACATTTTCAGGACATCATTATTTAAATGAGTCCTTAGTTCTGACACCAGCGAAATCAGAAAATCAAACCTAAGTATTAACTCCCTAAACAACAACTTGACTACTTTGAAACTGTAATTCCTCCTAGTCGGGTAGGCTTCCACCCAATGCAAGGAGATGCACACAGTCACTAGGACATATCTCAGCCCGTTGCACACAGGCATCTGGATGAAGTCCATTCGCATTCTGTTGAATGGCCTTCCTGATCTTCGTATATGACTAAATGTCACTGGCATTCTTTTCCCTACATTTACCCGTTGACACACAAAACATCTGTGGCACAATTCTTCAGTCACCAATCTAACTTGTGAACTTGTGGGTTAAACCAATTTTGTCTGAATAAGCTGACCATGGCATCCCTCCCAATATGTGCAGGTCCATGGAAATTCCTCGCCATTGGGGATAACATGCTGTCTGGCAACACTGGTCTGCCATCTACAGAAATCCATATATCATCATATTTCTTCATACAACCTGCTCTGATCCAACTTTGCTATTCTGCCTATGATACTTCCTCCTGCAATCTCTTCACTACCTCCCTTAAATCAGTTGTTGACAACAAAAGGCTATATTTGGTCACCCCTCCAGATTTATTTACATATCCACAATTGAATTTTCGTGACCCATGAGCATAGTATTGTGCAACCACATCAGCATAATGGTTACTCACTGTCACATAATCGTCACCACTGCAGTGAGTGGAACACTTCACAACTGCAATTTTTGCAAGCAGCTGTAATGCTTCAAGCAATCTCATTCCATGGTCCCCATTTCAAATAGGGGGTCCAGATGACATCATAAATCCTCTCTATGACCATAACTGTCCAAAGTCATGAGTGACACGAAAGCTATAATGACTATCTGTAAATAAAGTCACTTTCAGCTGTTCAGAGACACAAAAAGCTCTAGTTCAGCCACTTGAGCTAAGAACACCCTTCGAACCCAAGGGGCTATGACTACCCCTTAGACTGTACAGGGGGCAATGGCGGCTCTCAAGTTTCCTTCATTGACTCCTGGACATGACCCATCCACAAACAGTATGCAATCAGATTCTTCTAATAGCTCACCTTGTATATCTGGTCTCAGCTTGGTACATAGTTCAGTGACATTGAGACAACCATGCTCAACCTCCCCATCATCAATTTCATTCTCAGGGAGTGGCAACAGTGTGGCAGGATTCAAAGTAGCACACCGTTTAAGAACCACATTGTCAGTGGCCAGTATCATTTGTTCATAATTTGTCAACTGGCTGTTTGTCAAATGCTGTGTGTGGGTATGTGACAATAAGATCTCAACTGAATGTGATATAAGAACAGTTAGAAAATGTCCCATCACAATACTTTCACACTGATCTATGATCGTACCAACTGCTGCCACAGCTTTAAGGCATCCGGGCAGAAATCAATGGATGTGTTGTTTTTACACTAAGTATCTGGTTTGCATTAAAAAGAAAGATGCACGGGCGAGCGTGCATTGGAAAAGGCCGTGATGAGCCAATTCCTGACTGTCAAGTGAGGCCGTACATCATTTCTGTTCCGGATGGGTAGGCGATGCATCGTTTTTCTCTTCCACAGAAGAGCAATGCGTCAATTTCCAGACGAGCAACCTCGGTTCAGGGCAGGTTCACTGTGATTTTGACACCGATTAATGATGCATACGAAATTCCGGCGCACGGTGGTGAAGAGCTGTGCTGCGTAGATGATGCAGTGATTTTGTCAGCCACACACAGGCATCAATTTCCCAGCTGCTATACAGGTAGTGCATCATTTTTTCAGCCTCGAAGCAGGTGCTGTGTCAATTTGTTTCCCACACGGCTCCTGTGTGTGGATTTCAGTCTGGTTCCACCAGTTTCTCCTTACAAGGGCGCAGGGACTGGATTAGGCACCACTTGGCAAGGTAGGAGTCTCCGCAAGAGAGTTCAGGTGCTGGCAGAGAAAGTCTTTGTTGGCCCTGAGACTTCAGAACAGAGGGCAAGCTCAGTCCAAGCCCTCGTGACACTTCACAATCAGGAAAACACAGCAAAGTCCAGTCTTTGTTGTCTCCAAGTCAGAAGCAGCAGCTTCAGGGCAACCCAGCAAAGCATACACCCAGGCAAAGGGGCAGTACTCTTCCAGCTCTTCAGCTCTTCTCCTTGGTGGAGGTTCCACTTGATCCAGAAGTAATCTAAAAGTCTGGGGTTTTGGGTCCACTACTTATACCCATCTCTGCCTTTAAAGTAGGCAAACTTCAAAGGAATGTCTCTGTTGTTCACAAGATCCTCCCTTGCCAAGGCCAAGACACACACCAGGGGCTTGGAGACTGCATTGTGTGAGGACAGGCATAGCCCTTTCAGGTGTAAGTGTCAGCTCCTCTGTCCCCACTCTAGCCCAAGAGACTCATCAGGAAATGCAGGACACTCCCCAGCTCCCTTTGTGTCACTGTCTAGAGGAAATTCCTAAACAGCCTAAGAGTCAGTGTGTCCCAGATGTGGATTCCTCAAGCAGGCAGAGGCACAGAATGGTTAAGCAAGAAAATGCCCACTTTCTAAAAGTGTCATGTCAAAGTGACAAGCTAAAAACCAACTTTACCAAAAGATGTATTTTTAAATTGTGAGTTCGGAGACCCCAAACTCTAAGGTGGTCATTCTGACGACGGCGGTCGGCACCCGCCAAGCAGTTCCCGCCGAAAGACCGCACCGCGGTCAAAAGACCGCGGCTGCCATTCCGGCTTTCCCGCTGGACTGGCGGGCGACCGCCGGAAGACCGCCGGCCGGCCCAGCGGGACAGCCCCTTCAACAATGAAGCCGGCTCGGAATGGAGCCGGCAGAGTTGAAGGGGTGCAACGGGTGCAGTGGCACCCGTCGCGATTTTCACTGTCTGCTAAGCAGACAGTGAAAATCTTTGTGGGGCCCTGTTAGGGGGCCCCACGGCACCCGTTCCCGCCATCCTGGTTCCGGCGGTGGACACCGCCAGAAACAGGCTGGCGGTAAGGGGGTCGGAATCCCCATGGCGGTGCTGCAATCAGCGCCGCCATGGCGGGTTCCCTGGGCCAGCGGGAAACCGTCGGGAAACCGCCGGCTCCCCTTTTCCGACCGCGGCTTTACCGCTGCGGTCAGAATCGCCAAGGAAGCACCGCCAGCCTGTTGCCGGTACTTCCGCCGCACTCCGCCATGGCGGTCATGGACCGCCAAGGTCAGAATGACCCCCTAAATCTCCATCTGCTCCCAATGGGAAACTGCACTTAAAAGATATATAAATGCAGTCCCCATTTTAACCTACACTAGAGATAGGCCTTGCAACAGTGCAAAATGAATTTGGCAGTATTTCAATGTCAGGACATGTAAAACACATCAGCACATGTCCTACTTTTAACATTCACTGCACCCTGCCCATGGGGCTACCTAGGGCCTACCTTAGCGGTGACTTATATGTAGTAAAAGGGAAGGTTTGGGCCTGGCAAGTGGGATCACCAACCAGGTGGAAATGGCAGTGCACAACTGCACACACAGACACTACAGTGGCAAGGCTTAAGACATGTTTACAGGGATACTCATTTGGGTGGCACAGTGTTGCAGGCTCACTAGTAGCATTTGATTTACAGTCCCTGGGCATCTCTAGTGCACTTTACTTGGAATTTACCAGTAAATCAAATATGCCAGTCGTGGAAAAGCAAATTACACATACAGTTTACACAAAGAGCACTTGCACTTTAGCACTGGTCAGCAGTGATAAAGTGCCCAAAATACCAAAACCAGCAAAAGCGAAGTTCAACACACAGTCAAAAACACAGGAAGCAGAGGTAAAAAGACTGTCAAGGATGCCAGGTACAACATATTTTTTTTGTTTGTTTGTTTTTTTATAGACAGTCAGGTATATGCATAGGCTGTGGGGTGACATTCCCAAAAACATCCTCACTTCTCAGGATCACTGATTGTTTTATGTGGCAGCTTCCTCAGTCCATTCTCAGTGTGATGTCCAAGATACAGAAGTTCCTTCTGACAATACTGCAAATTATTCAGGGACACTCTCCATTCTCAGCCAGGTGGTTCTACAATGCAATTGTGTCTCGTTTGCAAGCTTTCTGTGTATCAGACACCCCTACCAGGTTGTCGATGTACTATAAACAAAAGAGTACATGGCAATGCTAGAGACTCAAGATTCTTTTGGAGGATCGGATTAAATATTGAGGGACTCTTTGTATACCCTTGTGGGCCTCAGCACCATTCTAAAACACAGTTCTGGAACCGGAAGATGTACTGACTGCCCTCATGCAGTCGTACAGAGAAAAAGGCCTGACACAAATTGATGACAGGGAACCACTCAGCCTCACGTGTAATTTGAAACAAAATCACAGGTGGATTTGGTACCATGGGACAACAAGGAATAAAAATGCTGTCAATCTCTCCCAGGTCCTGCGCTATGCACTACTTTCCACTAGGATTTTGCAAGTCCATAATGGGTGAGATACATGGGCTTCCCAATATCTCCTTCAAAAATCCTTCTTGTATCATTGACTCAATCACTAGTGTTATTCCAGCAATTGTTTTGGGAGTCAAATTATACTGTGGGGTTCTTGGATACTCAACATTAGGTTTCATTTTTATGCAAACAGGTTTATTTCCCTTGATGAGACCAACATCTTTTCCTGAAAAGTCCCAGACGTCAGGCTTTGCCTTGTCCATAAGATCCGGAGGTAAGACTTCAGATATAATGCATTGTCTAGCCTTTGGGTCATTAGCTTGAAACCTGCATCTTAGTCATTGACTTGAAATTCTACGCCTTCGGTGTCCAATAAATAGTGCAATTTAATTTGCACAACATGTTGTAATAAACCCACAGGACTTGAATCACACACCTCAAACAAGTGATTCTCTTCAAATGACCCTATTTTAACAGACACTTCTTCAGTCACTGGATGTGTCATTTGCTTATTTGCAACTCCTACAACTTTATTATTTTTCCTGAGACAGATAGATTTAGACATTCCACTGTCATAACAGTAGAGCGGGTAGCCACAGTATTGATGAGAAATTATATGACACATCAGTCATAGTACTCGGATCAATTTACACTCTGGCCACAAATCACTCTGTACTACAATGTTGACAAAGGTATTCAAATCCAGCCACAAAACCTGTGAAATCTTCACAAATCGCTTTACCTGCATATGCCATTCCACTGGCTTTTCTCTAAATTTTAAGAAATTATATGTAAATGACACAAGATCACTCCTAGTCCAAGGCACATGAATATAGCCTGCACAAGGCACTATTTCCTCTGATCTTTCTTCTTTGCCCATATGCCTTCCCACTTATCTAGCTTATTCCGGATATAGCCTATTATTTTTTTTAATGCACTTTCATTCCTGCCGTTCTCATACTGAATATCATCCTCATCAAAACATACACAAGAAAATTTGTGCAATAACTTGGTTGTGTTTAAATCTATATCATAAGTTCAAGCTAATTCAGAGAATTTATCATGAGCTTGTCCTGCACGCTGAGTAATGTCTTTTCACATGAATTCAAGTTTGTTCTCTTAGAAGGTATCTATTCTGGAAAGATCCAGATTTCCTATTATCATCTTGTCCAGTTCTAATTTTAATTTGACCACATCTACAGCGCTGTCCCTCACCGAAGACTGAATTATTCCTTTGCCTAATCCTGAACCTTTACTTTCTCTTAAGGGACCCATTGAAAAATCTAATCAAATTGCCTAATTCTGTGGAATTCAAACCATTCTGTACTACAGGGGTAAAGGACACTATTCCTTCTCTCGGTCTACAGTTGATGACATTCTGAGATGAACTCCAAATAGGCAGCTTAGAATGTGAGATCCTTGAGTGGACTCCTCTACTAGAGTAACTCCTGTCTGACTCATGGTTGATGCTGTAGGGCCAACAGAAGGTGTATTCACCTGGGTCGGGACTAATGGAGTTCCTCCATTTACTGGGACCACAGAAGAATTTGCTGGTGTATTTATTACAGTAGGAACTGCCAAAGTATGTGTTGCAGCTCCTGACAATTTACGTATATACAAGGGAACTGCAGGACCAATAGAGACCAGAACTATTATTGCATTTGGCACATTAGGGAGAGTGGCGTTACCAGGAACACTAGTCCCTGATCTCCCTCCCATCGGGTTCTGACTCGTATTTACTAGTAAGGTGGCTATTTCAGAACTCCCACCGGTAACTCCAGAATTCGCCCTGCCGCTATTATTCAGCATCCCACCTAGCATCAGCATAGCTACACACTGCATTTCAGACTTTTCCCAGATATTTTTCCTTTGCCCCAAATGAGCTGTATGCTTCCAAGCATTTATTTAAGAGCCCCTAGCGCTGTTCCAACACCACATTAGCATCATTTCTTGTACAGAAGGCAGAAAACACCACACCATATTTACAAAGTGGCACAATGCATGCATTGCGCCACTTTGTAATCCTTTGTGCTATATTATGCCTGCGCCAGGAATAATGTATGCAAAAGGGGCATTCCCCCATTAGAGAGGGGCAAAACAAAGAGTGCAAAGAAATCTAAGAGATTTCTTTGTGTCATTTTGTTTTGCACTTTTAATGTCTGCTCAGAGCAGGCATTAAAAGGATGCTTCCATTGCTTACAATGGGCCTCTGGGTGCTTTGCAAGCTTAGTGTCAGAATTTTTTATGCTAATCCTGCAAAGCGCCAGACAAGCATACACAATTCTGACTCTAGTTCCATAACTACTCCCATGGTGAGCCGTATTTTAAAAACAATGCACACATGGTGGCATTAACAGGGCGCTTGGGGGCGCAACAAAAGTTGCTCTGCACTGGATGCAGCACTACTCTTCTTAAATATGCCCCTAAGTGCTTCAAACTGTTCAATCCTAGGAAGCAGCTTCATTTCAAACAACACCGTTCTCAAGTTGCGAGATTCTCAAATTAAATATGGCATTGAATGGAGACATTAATGCACCTTCTTTCTTACGCCATTGACTCAGTCAAATAAATACAGGCCCCACATTTATAGCCATATAATGGTTAATGACCTGACGTGTCATAAGGTAGTGCCTCTTCACCCTCTCAAACAGGTATTCACACATCTCCCCTAATCAAATCTCTTGAAGCTTTAAAGAACTTCATTTTCCAACAATAATGTCAACCATCAGAAATAGAATTCCAATTTCAAACAGGGAATAATTTCCCTTTGCTCACAATTTTTGTCCGATGTTAACAACCAATAGCAGAGCAGCACTCTATGACGTACTCAACATAAAACAGGGCAGAACTAATGCCAAATGTCTAATCTCAGTGCAGCACACTCTGACATCCTTCTCACTCCCTGCAGTGTCTCACCCTCCTATAGAATTTTTCACGAATGTCGCAAGAGAAGCACAAAACAAATGCAAAGCAAATTCAACAACTTTGCCTGCTCCACTAAAGAGAAAAGTATTAAATCACACAAGAAATGGTCTAGAGCTACACTTTCTGGCCTACCCTTACCCACACTCAAGTGAGACCTCGACCAGCAGAGAATTACCTGGATTAGCCCAGATTTACCACTGCGCAAAAGGATCCACCACCAAACTTAGCAGACAATTACAACACAGTATATTTTGCACTGCTAACTTATTACTATCCCGGGTTCTTAGGCTGTGTAGAGCTTGATAACCACTTCAATTTAGCATTAAGCACTGCAACATCTGCAAAAGAACTTAAAATATCACTGCATCACACAACACCACACAATCTCAGCAAAATACTGCAAGCTAGACAGAAGCAATTGCAACGTGGGACCCTATTGATATCACTCCTCTGACGCTACAAATTAAATCCAAATTTCTGGAACATGACTACCCCTCCAAATCAGTACATTGCCTTTGGGACCAAGAACAAGTCTGGGGCTCTTACATGGGTTTAGTAACTCCCTTTGTTTCAATAACTAGGCCATCTTCCACTACCCTCTGAGGGTGCATAGGTGCGTGATTTACAGTCTCTTTCATCCAATTGACTTTTTTTAGAAGAATGAAATGCAAAGGGAACTAACAATGATAAAACATTTTAACTTTTGCCTAGTCAATTCAACCCCACAATAAGCACCAGGAATTATGATTGAAGTTAATTATTTTTTACTTCCAATCAATAATCAATCCAAAATATATGCATGTCAGAAAACTATTTAAAAGATACAAGATTGCAGGTGGTAAGTTGAAATACAGCAATTGATTCAATATCAATAGACGAAGATACAAAGCAATAACAGCCCCTGCAATACAGAAAGTGAGAATTAGGAATACATGTTCCATAAAGAAACTCATGTTCTTTCTCCTAAACATGAAATAAATCTAAAATTATCTAATCATAATTCTAAATAATAAATGAGGATGGTTTGATTGAAGTCTCAGGGATATTTTGAAATGCTAGAAACTGTTAGCATAATGAAGGCTTCAATAGAATTCTTCCAGAAAAAGAATAGCTGAATAGCATAAACCTTCACACTCGTCAGAATAAAGGAATCCGAGGGGCCTCTACCCCTCAAAGGCTAATGAAATCTCCTCTCTTGTAAAGCTAAAGGCATCTGCTATTATCTAAAAGCTATTTGGATCTGCATGCACTTCTACTAAGATGAACATTAATTTAAACAGACAGAAGCGTCAGTGATAGACCTGTCAGTTCTTCGTGTGGTTTCCCCTGCCTTTTGGCTTCTGACCTCCTGTTTTTGATCCTGTGCTGAATTTAGTTTTTTCTGGCTTTAGGATTCTAGGCACTTTACCACTACTGCAGTGGTGTAACAATACTTAAGCCACCTCTGCAAAGTACCTCTAAGGGGCCCCTCCCTCCTGGACTCAGTGAGAGGCTTGCCACCTGTGCACAGTATACTCTGCTGAAAAGGTTCCCTGGAGCTTAGGATCCCCCGTACTATGGGCTTTTGTGACACCATTGCACTGCTGACCAGTGCTAAAGTGCAAGTGCTGTCTGTCTTAATTGTAATGGTGATTGGGTTATCATGATTGGCGTATTTAATTTACTAGTAGGTCACTAGTACAGTGTACCATGTATGCCCAGGGCCTGTAAACTGAATGCTACTAGTGGGCCTGAAGCACTGATTGTGCCACCCACATGAGAATTCCTGTAAACATGTCTCAAACCTGCTACTGCAGTGTCTTTGTGGGCAGTTTTAAACTGTCATTTCGAACTGGCAAGTGCACCTACTTGCCAGGCCCAAACCTTTCCTTTTACTACATGTAGATCACCCCTAATGAAGGCCCAAGGCAGCCTCATGGGCAGGGTGCACTGTATTTAAAAGGTAGGACATGTACTGCTGTGTTTTACATGTCCTGATGGCTTAATTCGGTTTTCACTATTGCAAGGACTGTCTCTCCCAAAAGCTAACGTGGGTATTACCTTGAAATATCTTTTAAGCGTAATTTTCCATTGGGAGGAGATGGAGATTTGTAGTTTAGGGTCTCTGAACTCACAATTTTAAAGTACATATTTTGGTGAAATTGGTTTTAAAATTGTAAGTTTGAAAATCCACTTTTGAAAAGTGGGCATTTTATTGCTTAACCATTCTGTGCCTCTTTCTGTCTGTGGAACACATGTCTGGGTAAGAATGACAGTTGGGCTGTTTCTGAATTCACTCTAGACAGTCACACAAAGGGAGCTGAGGTGTGCCCTGCATATCCTGATGGGTCTTCCTGAGCTAGTGGTGGGAGGAGCTGACACTTGCACATGAATAGGGCTGCACATGTCCTTACACAAAGCAGTCACTAACCCCCTGGAGTGTGTCAGGGGCCAGGGCAGGGAAAGGCAAGGTCTTGTGCACTACAAAGATTTATCTTTGAAGTTTGCCTACTCCAAAGGCAGAAATGTGGATAAGTACTGGACCTCTGACACCACATAGTTAGAACAAGTCTTGACCAAGGACATTCTGCCAGGAAAAAGAGCTGAATGCTCTAGGAAGGACTGCCACTCTGCCTGTTGCTTTGTTGTGCTGGTCTGCTGCTTGCTGCCTCTGTCCTGTGAGTGAAAGGACTGGACTTTGCTTTCTACATACTGCTTTTCAAGGTTCTCCAAGGGCTTGAGTTGAGCTTGCCTCCTGTTAAGAAGTCTCAGGGACATGAAAGACTTAATCTGCCAGCACCTTGGTGTGTCTGCTGAGAACCCTGCCCTGTGAAGGGGTTCCAAATCCAGTCTGGGCCCTTGAAGGAGGTTTTTGATGCTACATGAAAATAATCCACAAATCGACTCAGTGCATCATTCCGAACTGATGCATTGCTGTAAGGATTCATTGCATTGCTGCTGCCCAGACCGTAGCGTGGTCCCCGCTTGACACAACCACCACAGTTTTCAATGCAGGCCCCAGCTTTCCATTGCAACCCATCAGAAGAACCACTGCTACATGAATTTCGAGCACCGCATCACCAAAGTTCGTGATGCGCCGACCTGACTCCGATGCGGTGCCTGCTTTATCACTGTGAGATTGACACATCGCAGCTTGACGTTTGACGCATAGTCGACGCATCGTCCCTGGGCACCATTTTCTTCACTGACACCTCACCGCAGTAAGGAACCAAGGTTTCATGTCACAAATGACACATCACCTTTCCTGCAACAGTAAGGAACCAACAGATCTCCGCTACTAATGATGCATCACCCTCTCCTATGGCCCGCATCATCTTTATTTTTGACGCATCTCAGGTGCATTGCCTCAGTCAAGCGCTTCATTGATTTCAAGAAACTACAATTATATTTAATCTTTTATAAGTGATATTTTTCCCTGTGTACGCTGATTTTTTGTGGTTTTGGTCTTGTTTTACAATTGCTATTTTTCTAAACTGGTGTGGAGTTCTTTGTCATATTTTCACTATGTTACTGGGTGTGTGTAAAAATACTTTACACATTGCCTTTGAGATAAGCCTTACCACTCATGCCAAGCTACCAAGGAGTTGAGTAGGAGTTATCTTAGCTATGTGGCTTCCTTACCCTTACTAGAGTTAGGGTCCCTACTTGGACAGGGTGAAAACCACTGCCAACTAAAGACCCCGTTTCTAACAGTCAGAAACTTTCGTATCTCTTTCCACGTCACCAGAAACCAATCAATTCAGTTCTCCTCGTAAGCATTGGCAACATCACCCAAGTTCCCCGTTCCAAAGGAGTCCAGATACTGCAATCTTAATCTTGATCCTTCTAAAGCTAAAGGTATCTGTGTGCACTTTTACCAAGGTGAACTTTAATGAAAACAAACAGAAGCTTCAGGAACATTCGTATTTCTTTCCACATCACTAGAAACCAATCAGTTCAGTTCACCTGGTGAACATTTGAAACATCATCCTCAAGATTCCCATCCCACAGGAGTCTAAACAGATACTGCTACCTTGAACAGTTTCTGTTATTGATACACGATTAATAGGAGGCTTCATCTGCTCTTTAAGGGGGTCATTATGAACACGGCGTAAACAACCGCCGTGTCCTGGAACCCCGCTGGCCAGATAATAAACTTTTCTGTGAGCTGGCGGGCGGAAACCTTGTTTCCGCCCGCCGGCTCACAGAGAGGCTCGGCCGGGACATTGACGGTGGCTCCACATGGAGCCGCCATCAATGCCTCTGTGCGGCAGGTGCAGTTGCACCGGTCACGCAGATCACTGCCCAATCTGCACGACGGGGCTCTGCACCGGGGCCCCTGCACTGCCCATGCAAAGTGCATGGGCAGTGCAGCGGCCCCCCCTCTGCCAGCCTTTTCCTGGGGGGATATCCTGCCAGGAAAAGGCTGGAGGGAAATGAAACATTATCCGCAGGGTAGCGCAGCTACCCTGGCGGATGGTGTTTCAACCCGCCGCCAGGCTGCCTGACGGTGGGAGCATGGCGATGGGTGACGACTGACGCTGACGGCCGTCACCATGTCCGTTATATAGCGGTTTGGCCCCCCATGCCGACTGGCGGCTTCAGCCGCCACTGCCGGCATTGCCGGCCAAACCGCCATGATCGTAATTAGGGCCTAAGTCTTCCACATTTCTTGGCAAGATTGATCTTCTCAGGCTTTACGATCAGTAAATGAATACAAACAACAATAGCCCTTTTTCTCTAGTTAATGAAATCACGGGAACTCACCTGCAAAAGAATAGCACACACTGATCAAGCAAATGTGCATTTCAAAAGTAAGGCCTTCAGTCAGTCTAACTTTAACTAAACATTAAGGGCCTCATTACGGCTTTGGAGGTCTTATCGGAAGACCGCTGTGGTGGCGGCTGCCAAAAGACTGCCATGTTGGTGGTAATTTGACCGCCACATTACGAATCACACCGTGAATACCATCAAAAAATAGCCACAAATCTGACACCGCCAGGACATTTGACAGCGGGAAAGAGGCGATTCCACCACCAGCACCACCACGCCAACACATTTCCACCCACCAGAAAACAAGCCACATGTCAGCACAGCGGTTCTTTCACAGCGGAAAACCATTGGCAGTGCAAACTGCTGCGCTCAGAATCCACCACTGTCAGAACACAACACCACATTGGATAGTTTGAATATCCCACACCTGACACACATACACACACCAGACACACCTACTCACTGCACTATATAACACACCCCAACACAACCCACAATGCTTTGTGACAAAACGAATGCACACATACACAGAGAGGAGCCAAATATACACATATAGCACTGTTACACCATAGGCACAGGTAAACATCGCACCCAGCACACACAACACAACTGCACTACCAACACAAAACACACATAATGACCACACACACACACCGCAAACCTTCCTCAGTTACTAAGCACCACCCACACCCCATCAATCACCACACACTGCACCATTATACACACAACAACCCCCTCCCACCCACAACCCAACCACCACCATGTCCCCACAAAAGCACACAAGGTTCAAAGACGATGAGTTGAGGGTCATGGTGATTGAAATCGTTAGGGCAGAGCCACAAGTGTTTGGAGCACAGGTCCAGAAAACATTGATTGCCAGGAAAATGGAGTTGTGGCAGATAATAGTCGACAGCGTGAACTCAGTAGGCAACCATCTACGCACAAGGGAGGACATTAGGTGGAGTTGGAACGAACTTAGGAGGAAGGTGCGCTCCATGGCATCTAGACACCAGATCGCCGTGCACAAGACGGGAGGTGGACCGCATCTCCTCCCCCACAATTCACATCTTGTGAGGAGAAGGTCTTGGACATCCTGCATCCCGAGGGCCTGACTGGGAGACCTAGTGAACTGGACTCTGGTAAGAAGACACAACCTCCATGTCACACAACTGTCTTGTACTGCATGCTTCCTCACTACCTAAATACTCCCCAGTGTACTGCATGTCTCACTACACATCCTACCTATCCACCTAATGCCCCTCTCCCGCATGTGACACCTCCACCCATCCCAAATGCCCACACAGCCCTTGGCAAAGGCATGCCTAGCATGGGCTAAAACCTACACTACGACTCCCACAATGCACAAGACAATCTACTGATCCTGAGTACCTGGAATGTGCACATCGATTTACATCCCTTGCATGAATGACTATTGGACTAGCCATACTAACTAGATGTTATGACAGATGACCACTACATGGCAATGACAGCAATTCAGAGGATCAACACAATGCCAAACAATGACTGGGTGAGGTTAGCCATTGCCAAGAGAGCCTGATCCCTGTCCTGTTTAGGTCAGAGGATTTGCTGTGATCCCTTCCCCTATGGTAAGAGTCATGTGTGTTGTGTCTGTGGGTCTCCTGGGGAGACCTAACTTAGGAGGAAGGTGCGCTCCATGGCATCTAGACACCAGATCGCCGTGCACAAGACGGGAGGTGGACCGCATCTCCTCCCCCACAATTCACATCTTGTGAGGAGAAGGTCTTGGACATCCTGCATCCCGAGGGCCTGACTGGAAGACCTAGTGAACTGGACTCTGGTAAGAAGACACAACCTCCATGTCACACAACTGTCTTGTACTGCATGCTTCCTCACTACCTAAATACTCCCCAGTGTACTGCATGTCTCACTACACATCCTACCTATCCACCTAATGCCCCTCTCCCGCATGTGACACCTCCACCCATCCCAAATGCCCACACAGCCCTTGGCAAAGGCATGCCTAGCATGGGCTAAAACCTACACTACGACTCCCACAATGCACAAGACAATCTACTGATCCTGAGTACCTGGAATGTGCACATCGATTTCATCCCTTGCATGAATGACTATTGGACTAAACTATACTAACTAGATGTTATGACAGATGACCACTACATGGCAATGACAGCAATTCAGAGGATCAACACAATGCCAAACAAGACTAAACATAACTACAGCACTATGGCTAATCCAATTGTCCACCGATCAGGATCCACAACCCGGAAAGCCAGCCACCATGGTATGGTATGTCAGATGGCAGACTCCATTCACATGCACAGACAACTGGGTAAAGCTTGAAGACTCCCATACCCTCCACCCACTGGGACACCATGATGCTATGTCCAGCCTTCTACCACTTCCAAATACCAGAGCTGAATAGTCACTAGCTAACAGTACAGAACAGACATGTGAACTGTCAGTCTGAATCAGTACCCATCCACACAGCCAGATGTACTAAACCTGAATGACACCTACCTAAATTGAGTATGGAACATATGTAACACACCACTACCCAACAGCAATGGTATGCTGGGCAGCATCTGAAATTGTCATTGCTGGGAATCATATCAAGCCACTGTCTGCATATAAGAAAGAGTGACCCAAACACATCATCTATATGTAACTCCCTCTCTCGCTAAATCCACAGGTAGCCCTGCCAGTGCCACTATGGAGAGGATACCAGAGACTGCCAGCCCACCACAGGATTTAGGCCCCAGTGAGGACAACATGCCTGGATGTCTGGACACTGACAACCAACCTGGCCCATCTGGGACACCTGGTCAGCCTGCCACTCTCTACCTCACTCTGCCCACAACAATCCCACGAAATCCAGTGGCCTCAACATTATAGTCTACCTTTTGTCCCCAAACCTGTGGCCCAAGGACAGATCAATCTATTTTGTGCCCCACAGTACAGGAACCTGAGTCGACCCCTCACACCCCAGACAATGAAGGTCCTGCGAACACTGGGAGTGGGCACACCGTGCCAGGGGCATAGGCACATGGTGGCAGGGGAAGCTGTGGGACAGAGGATGGGGCCCCCAAGAGACTCCACTGACCAGGTGTTAGAGAAATGGGCTGATTGCAGAGGCCCCCTAACTTTTTGCCCCCATTTTCAATTTTTTGCTGGTGTTTTCCTGACTCTGATGGTGCCCTGGGTACTGCTAACCAGTCCCAGGGCCTGTGCTCTGTGCAAAATCATTATGCAAATTAGGCTAATTATAATTGGCTAAGTCAACCTACCTATAGGTCCCTAGTATATGGGAGGGCATGTAGGTTTAGGGACCCTAGCATAGGTGGGGCACCCATAGGTGCACTGCAGAGGTGCCCAGTGTCATGTTAAAGGCAGGCCTGCCTTGCTGGCTACTTTTAAATTAAAGTTACATGCAAATTCGACTTTGGAATTAAAAGTAGTTCCAAAGTCTTAAACTACCTTATTTTTACATATAAGTCACCCCTAAGGTGTGCCCTGTGGGCCCCTAGGGGTGGGTGCCATGTAACTATAAGCAGGGACCTTATAAAAATAGTTTTATAAGCCCTGGTGGGGTAAACCAGCCAAATTCATTTTCCCCTCATTGCAGTGAACTGCCTCCATAGGCTACAATAGGGAGACTTTATTTTAATTTTAAAAATCCCCTTAAGTAACAGATACCAGAAATTTGGTATTAAATTAATTGTTATAATAAATCCCACAACTTCCAGTTGTGGGATTTAATATAACTTGTTCAGGTAAAGAGTTTTAAACTTTACCTGAAAAGTTGCCAACTTCAGCCCTGCAGTGTTTTTGCTGCTGTGCTCTGATTGGCAAGTCTCTGGCAGCATGGCCAGGCTGCCTTGATGAGGTGTAAAGTGGCCTGGCTCCACACAAAGAGATGTGCCTGAGGGAGGAGATCTCCCCCTCAGCAGATGGGGAAGCAGGAAGGGGGAGGGCTGCCAAACTGGTCTTCAAAGGCAGAGAAGGACATTTGGAGCAACCCAGCAACACCCTCACATCCTGCAAACCCAGACAGTTAGGGGCCCCCTTGATTAGATTAGGAGAGGTCAGGAGAGGGGTGTGTTTAGGATTTTTAGCCACACCAGTGGGTGGGCTCAGCCAGATATAACCTCCAAAAATCACTTTCAGCCATGATGGATTTTTGAGGAATATTGCTCCCTGGGATTGATTTTTGCCACACTGCCCAGGAAGTGGTCATCAGAGGGGGGAGGATCCTGCTCCTGATTGGAGAACCAGGACCCCCTGCTTTTCACCCAGGAGCAAGGATAAAACTGTCAGACCAGCACCCACACCTCAGATCCCTATCAGATTCCAACAAGGAACAACTACAGGAGAAGAAGGACTGCCCTTCTGGACCCCTGACCTGCACCTGGACACTGCACTATGGAGGACTGCACCAGCTGCACACTTGGGCTTCACCACTAGAAGGACTTTACCTGTCTTCTACTGCTTTAATAAGGGACTCCCTGTTTGCTACAGGTACAAAGGAGCTTCCCGGAGTCCCCTGCATCAAGTCCTGCAAGCAGAGCCAAGCTGACCAGCGTCCAGTGGCCATTTGAGGATTCTGACCAGGTGCATTCTGGGAATTGTAGTCCCAACTCCCAAGGAGCAACTCAGAGCTTCTTGAACCTTGTATCAAGTTTTGGACACTTCAAGGACACAAAAAGGACCTCTGGAAGAAGATCCAGAAGTTTGTAAACGTTTGGAGTGACTCCATAAGTTGAAGAGGTGCATTGTGGGAGTTGTAGTCCCAGACCCCAAGAGGCACACCAGAGCCTCTGAACCCTTGGCTGGTGCTGTGGACCACTTTCCTCAATCAAACACTTCTGAAAGTAAGTGTGACAGTGTTACCTCGTGGGTGGCCTGAACTCCGGACTTTGTTCCTTTCCAGTGTGACCTTTTTTATCCCTTTGAGCGCTAGTTGCTTCTATGCGCTAGAAAGCATTAATTCTTTAAAAATTCATATCTCCGGCTCCCCTTATCCAATTGTATTCATTTTGGTGTCATTTTAAAGATAAAAATGTAATACATTTTTATAAATTGATTTTGGATTTTTAAACTGTTTCCTGTGTTTTATTTAATTGCTGTTTTGTGATATTTGAATGCTTTACACTCTGTCTCCTAAGTTAAGCCTTGTCGCTCGTTGCCAAGCTACCAATGGTTGAGCTGGGTTTAATTTACTGATACCTAACTAGACCTAAGTGGAGATTAGTGGCCTATTGCTAAGTGTAGGTACTTACCTGCCCTTACCAATAACCCATTTTCCAACACCAGGCTACCATCTCCCAAATTCTGGGAGCATACCAACAATCCCAGGACAGGATGAGCCAAATCATAACCATGTTGGGGGAAAACCAAAGGCTGCAGAGGGAATACCACCAGGAGGTCATGCAGCAGTGGCAGACCCACAATGCCACCATGGCCTCTATTGCAGGGGTGCTGAGGGATATCAACACCACCCTGCGTGCTTCCTACACCCACCATCACGCCCCTTCCACAACCAATATAACATCAGACCCATCAACATTAGCAGTAGCCAGCGGAATGGAGGCCCTGCCAGGGGAACCACAGCCCTCAGACATGGACATCCATCCAGACATCCGGCTGGAGAAGATGACAAGACAACACCCACTGCCAGGAAGTGACCCTCACCTGATTTGCCTCCCTAGTGTGCCACTGAGACACCCTGTTGACTTTTCAATGACATAGCTCCATCTTCCCATTGACAATTGGACACTGGACCTGTGCAACCAACAGCTGTAGCATCTACTCTGATGATTTCACCTACCATGACCCCACTCATCACCTCATGGACAATTTGTGCACCATATATGTTTGTCACCATTTCAATAGATGCACAATAAACACCAATGGAACACATCTACTGTATAAGTGTCTTCATTACAATATCAACAAAAGTCATGATTGCCATATGTGAGAGGGCTAAGCACACCTACATCCAACAGGCAGAGTAATGGACAGGAGAGGGAGGTATCCTCAGCAAGGAATACATACATAAGATATGTTCCATGACTCATGTCAGACAGTCAACAATCCTGAGCTACATACGAGAATAGTGAGTATGCAAACCTGCAAAAAGACAATTACAGAGAGTACCATCAGGATGGAAGGCATGGAGCCACACAAAGCACATATGCAGCATATAGAGGCCACTCCCAGTGTACATTACCACCTAACCATGGTCCCCCGGTGATCACAACTGATTGATGAGCTTAGTTCTATAGTCAGTTGCATCTTCCTCCTCTGCCTCCTCATCACTTGCCATGTCAGCATTACCAGCTGCTGTCAAGCTGCCTCACCCTCATCAGCTATCAATGGTATCTCGCGTCTCAGGGCTATATTGTGGAGCATGCAGCAGGCTACTACTATCTGGCATACCTTTTAGGGTGAGTAGAGAATGACACCTCTAGATAGGTCCAGACACCTGAATCTGGCTTTCAGGAGGCCAAATGTCCTTTCTGTTACACACCTCGTCCTCTCATGGCCCTCATTGAAACTGATATCCCCATCCGTGGCAGGGTACCTCACTGGTGTCAGCTCCCAGAGGCACCTCTGTGAACAAATGTAGGACCCTTGACATAACAGGTACATCAACAGGGAAGAATATGATGACAGATGAAATTAGAATGAACCACACTCACATGGATACATACCAAGTAGCCAGGCCCTCTCTGTGTGTAGTTGTGCCGTCAAGTGTCACATTGCTGTTCCTCAAAATGAAGGAGTCATGTACAGATCCAGGACACTTGACTGTGACCTGTGAGATGTACTGGTCTGCCAGACACAACAGCTGAACATTAAGGGAGTGGTAGTTTTTTCTGTTCCTCTACACCTGCTCATTGGCATTGGGAGGCACCATAATTATATGGGTGCCATCAGTGGCCCCTATCACATGAGGGATGTTTTGCATAGCATAAAAGTGTGCCTTTACATGGGCCAAATCTGCACGTTGGAGGAATCTGATGTAGCTGTCCATGTGTTTGAACAATGCACACAGTATATCCTTCAACACTAGACTGAGCATTGGCTGTGACATTCCTGCTACCAAACCCACTGTATTCTGAAAGGAGCCTATGGCAAGAAAGTGCAGCACTGACAGGACGTGTACTGTGGGATGGATGGAATAGGGATTCCGTATGGCTGGTAACAGATCAGGCTCCAACTGTGTGCTAAGATCAATAATGGTCTGATGAGTCAGATGATAGGTTAGTATAGTATGCCTGTCCTCCAGGGTTGCCAGGTTAACTAGTGGATGGTACACTGGTGGTTGTCTCATTCTCCTCATGGCATTAAATCTAAGTAGAGAGGAGAGAATGTACAACGAGAAATGCACTTAACACATGTCAGCTGAATATTCATAAATAAGCCCACACCTAACACTGTCGGACATGCGTAACACTGCAGACATATGCAAAAATGAGATTGCACATGCGCTTTGGACATCAGCCTTGCAGCACAATGCTGAACGTGGAAGTCGTTTAGGACACATGTCACATGTGCCAGCACTACCATGATGGCACAACATGGGTTTACTCCCCTGTTTGTTCTAATATGCATGCACCGCACATAAATTCGCACATCAATGCATAAGATGTGCACAAAATGGCAGCCATATGTCCTGCAACACTGGACAGATGGAAGTGACCTAATTCCGCCGGCGTATGTCATGGCAGTAGGCGGTTGCTACCGCCGTGCAACTTGTCATTGGTTAACATTGCTGCCTATGGGGGATTGGTGCCAATGGTGATGACCGCTGGTGGAGACGGTCCTGTATGCGGCTGTCATGACCATCATTTTCTGCAGCCTTTCTCACTTGACTCCTGACACTGTTGCCAGCAAGACCTCCATGACCTGAGCTGCTGTGTACTGTCTCTGGGAGCCATCATGCCATGTCCTGCAGGTGATATGGCTCAAGTCCTCACACCAGAAGAGCTGGAAAAGCTTGTGGACGGGATCCTACCCCTGTATGGACAGCTATAAGGGGCACCAGAGGAACAGGTGAGCCCAATGACATAGTCATGTGTGATAGCGGTGCGTGTGACAGTGTATGTGGTAAGTGTACCAGTGAGGGAGTACAGATGGTAGCAGAGGGCATGACCAGTGTGACCAGTGAGGATGGGTATGTGTGTGCATTTGGTGAGTCTGAAGTGTCTAGGCCTCTCCTGTTAGTATGGTGCCAGTCTACATGACCTTCTCCTTTTGTTTGTGTCATCCATGCAGGTGAATGCCCATCAGAAGGATGATATCTGGCATGCCATCGCCAAGGAAGTGCGGACCCTGGGGGTCCATAGCCGGCAGAGTACCCATTGTCGCAAGCGGTGGGAGGACCTTAGATGTTGGACCCAGAAGACCACAGAGGCCCAGCTGGGGATATCCTCCCAACGAGGGAGCTGTGCCAGTCGGACTCTGACCCACCCAATGGCCCACAAATTTGCAGTGGCCTACCCCAAGGTGGATAGGCATTTGAGGGCAGTACAGCAGCCACAAGCGGGTAAGTACTGATTGTAACCTGGGACTTGCATAGAGTTTATGGGATTTGCTGCCTTACTGTAGCTATGGTGACAATGTAGTCAGTGCTACATGAAACTTGACTTAGGGGTAATGGGTAATTACTACCCGGCCTGAGCATTACTTGTAGATGTGTGGTAATGGTTTGCTGTCAGTGGATGTACTTCTCTCATATCCAGTATTCTCCATGTCTGTATTGCGCAGATGGTCTCATCAGATTGACACATGTGTGACTCCATTCTGATTTTACTATAGATGTGAGCTTTTGTTCCACCCTAGCCATTGATTATTACCTCCTCCATCCTTTGGCATTTGTGGTTCAAGGTGTCAGTTAACTCCCATCTGTATGGCCCAGCTGTGTATGCAAAAGTGTGACTCTGTTTTCCCCGTAGGGACTATAGTCATCAGGTACTGGTAATGGTGTAGACTCCATGTGAGTCAGCAAAAACATATCCACCACATACATGGCTTGGGTATGACTGGACTAATGGCTTGACAGTTGTATTCCCATTTATTGGTAATCTGCTACTTGTTGGATATGCAATAGTTTGAATGGGAGGCTTATTTGTAATGGAGCTTAGAAATGGTATGATTGCAAACATCATGCATTTCTAAGTGCTAGAATTGATGGGATGAAACCTTCAACAAAATGGGCTAGTGCTCGAGGTGGTAAGTGCCTAGACAGACTTCTTCATTCACAATGTGAAATATAAAATCCATGTTTGCAATGCCCTAGCTGTTACAGTGCTACATATCTTATTATTTGCCTACATGATGTCCCAATTGTTACTTGGGGGCACATCTGATTAAGTTTGAACATGTCAGCTAGCCTTGGCCTAGCTGAAGTGGGTGAGTAGGACAGGATTGGATATTGTATCACTAATGATATTTTGATGTGAGATGTATGTTGCATTTCCACTGCTGAGACAGCCCTGATGTTGTAATGTGATGTGTTGTCAGTGCCAATGAGGGGCTGTAGGGCCATTTCTGTAAATTTCAACCATGTATTGAGCCTCAGTGATGTGTGGAAACAGGACTTAGGTACAGGTGCTCACTAAAGAGGAATGGTGTGATTGAGGGTGGTGTTCTGAAGTTGCTAATTCCTACTGGTGGAAATGCACGTGTGGTAGTTTTTTCTGTGGACCATGATGTCATATGTGTGTTCCTGATGTTCATCATTTGTGACACTGCACTCAGTGAATTGGTATAGATGTGTTATATGTGCAATATGGGCCATTGCATATACACTTAGAGGATATCTCACAAAGGACATGGTCTGATCAACTGTTGTAACCATACAGGCCTGGTGTGTTAGGTTATATCAGCTGCTATTCCAGTAGGTGATAGGAGTATGGAGAGCTCTTATATGAAATTAGGTATACATCAGTACTTCACCCAGGGCATGATGTGCATGCAGACATGGCTATGGTGGTGTTCATGTGGATGATTCCAGTGGGGCAGACTTACTTGGATGTTTATGTGGGTGTGAGGGTTGGCACACAGGGGCGGGTATTGGTGACATGTTGTGACATGATGTAGGACATGTGTATTGGCACCTGAGATTGCCGAGGCAGGATATGTGTAGTGACATATGTGCTTGTTTACAAGTGTGTATGTGAGGTATGTGTTGACCCTGTCTTTTCCTAGCTCTCTCCCTCCCTCCTTTTCTCTCTCTGTTTGTGTGCATCAGCATCGGCAGGCAAAGGAGAAGGGGCACAGGCAAGTGGGGATGCTGCAGGCAATAGGACCCGGGGTGCTGCTACCAGCGACAGCGAGAGACCCAGTGGCACGGAATCCTCCTCCAGTGGACACTCCCTGGCGATGGCCAACCCTTCTGGGATCACCCCAGCACCATCATTGTCCACCAACCTCTTACTACCACCGCCCTCCCTGTAGCTCTCCACCCAGTTGCCTGAGCCTGCTTACCCAGGAGGGTGGGCGTCTCCTTCGCTGCAGGCACTCCTGCCCCTACCAAAGTCAGCCCTGCTGCCCTCAGTGAGGAGGCTATTGACCATCTGAGGTCAATCTCTGTGGGTCAGTAGACCATTGTGAATGCCATTCAGGGACTGGCAGCTCACGTCCAGCAGAGCAATGTATTCCTGGAGGGCATTCACGGTGCACTGGCAGGTCTACAGAGGTCCTTTCAGGCTCTGGCCTCCACAATAATGGCAGCCAGTCACCCTTTGTCTACCGTCCCCCCTCCACCTATCTATTCCCAAATCCAGACCCCTCTTCCCAAACCCAGCCAAAGCACACAGACACACAAGCATGCATCCTCCTTAACAGCTAAAAGTACCACTGACAAACACAAGCTCCACAAGACCCACCACCGGCATGCACACTAACAACACTCACCTGTAGACACACCAACATCCACTACCTGCACCGACTACCCCACGATCCCCATCTTCACAGACACACCTGCACCCACCACACCAACTTTGACAGATCCAGCCACAACTCCTATCTCACCCACAGTCAGCACAATAGCAGACCCACAGACATCCACCCCAATCACCACATCTGCAGCCACCATAACCTCTGACACGCCCACATGCAGCACTTCTACCATATCTGCAGCCACCCCCACAAGCAGTCACCCATCCAGCATGGCATCTCACAGCACCTCCTCCCCTCCTCTCAAAAACAATAAACGCCTATACCCATCTACCTAACAGACACCCACCACGCAAAAGCATTCATCACACGCACTTACACCCAAGCCATCCACACCTACTCCTCTTACAACCATTCCCTCTACCTCGTCTCCCAAACCATTTTGTCATGACCATACCTGTTTGTCTAAAAAACATTTTCTCACAGTTTTCCCTGTTCCCTACTCCTTTCCCACCCTGTGATACCCCCAAACGTTCTGTGTCTCTCCCCAAGTCCAGCCCTTCCACTTCCAAGTCCTCCCCTGCCCCCGCTAGTACCCATGTCCCTCCCACTGCCAAGAAGTCAACTTCTCCCAAACCCAAGCCCAAGGACCCCCCTCCGAAGCCCAAACTCAAAGACGCCCCTCACAAACCCAACCCCCCCTCAAGCCCCCAAACCCCTGAGGTGTCTGCCTGCCCCTTTGATGACCCTAACCTGTGGTGGTCATTGGGCAGTCAGGAGTCAAGTTGGGGCACACAGAGGTGCCATTTGTGCTGTTTTGTACATTGGGCTGCCCAATGGGTTGAGATATGTAAAATGTTGTGTATATTTTCTTTAAAAATTGAACATTATTTCAAATACATTTGGCTCAACCTGTTGTTGGCTTAGATGGTAACATACTTGTCTTGCTTTTCTTTCAACATGACTGTATGTACTTTGGCACCTTTGGTTTGTTTGTGTGTGACGTGTGTGTGTGTGTTGATTGTGCTAGCTTGTGTTGATTAATTGTGTATTGTTTGTACAATGGTCATATTTGACCCTTTTTGGTTGTTTTGTGTGTGTTAGTGTGGTGATGGATATGTCTGATGTGTTGTGTGTTGTGTTAGCATGGTATGACGTATATTTTGTTGTATGGATGTGTGATTATGTATATTTTATGTCAGGTGTTGTTACATGTTGTAGTATCTATGTGGTGTCATGTGGAGGTGTGTACTCAAATCGCTTGACGAAGCATTTGTGTAGTTACGGTTGTGGTGTGTGTGTATTGGTGCTGCTGTTTATTGTTGTGTTCAACTTTGCTGGTGCTGTGTATCTGCAAGTTGCTGTGTGTCTTGCACGTGTGTATGGCCCTGATGTGTGTAGTATGGGTTTGCGTGTGTCTAGTATGGGTGTGCATGTGTGTATGTAGGTGTGTTTTGATGGGTGTGTTGTTTTGTGTGTGTGTTGCTGTTGCCTGTATGCGTGTGTACTTGGGGTTTTCCCTACAGTGTCAGGTAGGTGTGTGTACTCTTGGTTGTTGTCTTCGTAACCGTCGCTGGGGCCAGATTCATTATGCGAGCAGGTGCAGTGGGAGGACTTCCAGTTCGGGCCAATGGCGGCTCCAGTCTGGTGTGTGTTCCTGAAGGTGAGTGTCTTCATTTATAGAGTTGGTTTCTGCCAGGGTTTTCATGGTGGTTCGACCACGGCGGAAACCTTGGCAGTGTGCAGCCTCGTAACGTGTCTGGCGGAAACATGGTCCCCGCTGGCCTGAAGGTGTCTACTGCAGTCTGTAGCGGCCTGACCGCATTGGCGGTACTGGCGGTAGTTTGGCTGTCTTCTGTTGGGAAGACCACTCATAACTTGGTGGTCTTCTCTGCCGGGCCGTTGGCAGTACGACAACCGCCACCAACATGGCGGTCCTGGAACCGCCAGACTCGCAATAACCCCCTAAATGTGCATTTTGAATACATGGTTATACATCTACACGTATAACTTTCAAAATAAATGCAAAACATTAATAAAAGAATACCTCTGTACTTCTATAATGTAACTTGAAGTGTAACTGTAAAACATGAATAATTAATACATGTAAATATTTTAAATGAACATTAGCTTCTCAGTGGTTACATTTCATTATTGAGTTTTTAAATGTTGCACACACATTCCACACTCCATCCTTTACATGTTATCATGACGCAATTACTCATTTATGAGTACACAATAAATATTTCAAATATAAATGAGTATTTGCGTCATGATAACATGTATAGGATGGAGTCTTAAATTGCGCTACTCAACAATTTCCAAACCTGCCCTTGCCTGAACTGCTATGGTGGTGGCCTTGGCAGACAGTGACCAAGGTCATTCTGGATTCATCTGTTAATCACTATGTTACAGAGCTGGAAGTACACCAGTAGCAGGTGCATGGCTTCAGATATTGCAGATCCCTTGGTATAAACACATAAAGAGTTTTTGAATACCTCACTAGCATTCTCAATGAGACATGTGCAGACGTGCACAGTAGTATCTACTCTGTTTCCTTTTGGCTGGCTCAGTTAGTACAGACTGTCATCAACTAAGTCTTCAGTAAAGTACTGTAGTAATCTTTTGGAGGGAAGTAGGGAAGAATAAAAGTGTCACTGAATTAGCCAAACAGTTTTGGTATTTGTGTCTTTGCATCCATTGGGAAAGCTATTGAGCACCCAGGATAGTAACGTCATGTTGCATTCTTGTGAAGGATTTGGCAGGCTGTTGAATGTAGGTGTCTATTGCATTAGATGCTTAAGTTGGTGTAAACCTAGTGGTTTTATTATACAGAGTGGTGTCTTTTTAGACTTATTGATGGCAACATGTGTAGTTTATTGCCTCCTAGGGAAGGGGAAGCCACTTATGTCATAGAACTCTTCGTGGCAATTATGATATTCTGTGTGTTGCAGGGAACTGGTCTTTCAGTGCACTTGTGATATACCAAAATACCTTTCAGATAAATGGCAGTGTAGTCCCAAGTGCATTTCTAGTGACTGTCATGGGGTAACTAAAGGCCTCATTATGAGTTTGGTGGTCCTTGCACCGCCATGGTGGAGGCAGCAGTCTGACCGTCGCTGACTTCGTGGTCGGACAATTGAATTACGACGCATGCGGTTCCAGAGAGAGAAGACCGCTGCAGCCCCTCTAGCACTGCCAAGCAGTGCAGACCGGCCAGGAGAAAGGCCAATGAGACCATTGGATCAGTGTTTGTGCCGGACACATTATGATGTTGCGTTCCGCCAACATGACCATGGCAGTCCAACCACCACGTCCCAGCTGTCGGAAACGGAGGCATAAAAGGAAGGAACTCACCTGCAGGCAGCATCACACCTCCTAGGCTCCCATGGAGCTGATCGCATATGTCCTGCCACTGCTGCTGCTCATGATGAAGTCCAACATTCACGCTGCTGTAGACGCAACCGACGGTAAGTCAAAACACCTACATGTGTCCCAAAACTCACCAACAGATCAAGGTGCCATTTCCACCTCGTATGTAAGTTACTCTACGTGGAGCAAGTACACTTGTCCTTGTGCCCCTGGTCAGAGCAGTACACAACAAATGACCTGTACTGAGCCACATGACGCCTCCTTTGGGCAGGTCACTGACACTGCACTGCCACATTCCATAAAAACATGTATGCATCTCACAAATTTTCAGGGACAGTGAAGTGTACAGAACACTGTGTCACACAAGAGCCCCAACACATCCACATCACACATAATTTAACTGACACCCGCCCATTGAGCCCATGCCATGGACTGTCATCAGATTGAAGACACATATGTATGGAACCACGCATATCATCCACATTGCAGCACAATGGAAGGTCAATCTGAACCACAATATATTGTGGGACAAATATCCCAAGCTCACAATGGAAACAATACCTGCAAAACAGGGATGGGAGCATCAGGAGCATTCCTGGAAAGACGCTGACCTGGGACACATATCACTTTGCACATGGTCCAAAACACTATTTGCACAGGAACTGGCCTTTCATGTATTTCTGGGACCAGCAGTAGTGGAGTACAGTGACATGCCCATCTGCCAAATCTGGAAGTGCAAGTCAGGAAAGCAAAATCAACAGCAACAGCATCGGCCTTACATGAGGATGAAGTAGCTGGAAGGTACATACATCAAAATGGACACATGGTCAGTCAAATGTAAAGGTAAAGGAAGGTAGCACAATTGAACACCCTCTATGTGTGGTCAAACAAAACTGTAGTTTCCACACATGAAACAAATGTATAGTTCATATCAGAGGGGGCAACTCTAACACAATACTTCTGACATTGGCCAACACAAGATGACATACTTACCATAGCAAACAGAAAACAATGCAATGACACACCAATTGGACCACCAACCACATATTCATACATTGAAAATACATCTAACCTTGTACTGGGTAACACCAGCGCTGCCCCCAAAGTCATATATTGCTAACCGCAGCAAATGGTCAGCGATCAGGGTGAACACACACACACCTGTAGGCATACAGCACAAATTACTCAGTAACAACAAAAAGGTAGAAAAGTAATGGCAGCACAAATGTGTACCCAAAACCAACAACTTGGATTTAGTCATAGGAATTGCTGAAGAGCAAAGACCATTGCCAGTCCAAATTGCAGTCCATGCGAATGAGAGTGCCCAAGATTGACTTTAATCACTGCCAGGGATCTTACACAGGAAGGGACATCAAGTGGGCATGCAGGCACTTCAGGGAACATGCTTGGGTGGGCTGTGGTCAGATTTGGGATGGATGGGTTTGGGTTTGTCCTGGGTGGGCTATTTCTTCAGGGGGGCTTCTTCTTTGGGGAGGGGTATGAGTGCTTGCAGAGGGGAGGTGTGAAAGGGGATGTCTTGTATGTGGGAGGGATGAGTTGGGATATGGGTGGGGGCCTCTTAGGTTTAGAAGGGATTGGAGGTCACAGGAAAAAAGGCAAGATCAAAAAGAAAACCTTTCTTGGGAAAATGGGTTGGGTCATCAGAAGGGATTGAGGTTTTGGAGGTTGAGGGACTGGTAGTCTTGCCTTTGGGTGTTGATGTTTTGGTCTGTGAGTGTGTGAGGTGTGATTGAGTTTTGGTGGTCCACCTGTTGCATGTGTGGGTGTTTGCGTGTCTTGAGGGCTGTGAGGTAGAGGTGCTGGGTGATGTGGGAGTGGTGGATATATGTGCAATACCACTGACCTGATCAGTGAACTGCTCTACCTCCCGTGGTTCCACCTTGCAAGTAGAACCCTCACTCCCCTGAAGTCCTGACCCCTGTCATGAGTTCGAGGCCCTCCTCCACCTGGAGGCTTCTGCCTGCGCCTCATCCCTGGTGTCTAGTGGGAGAGCTCTGCTTTCCTACTAGGCTGCCTCTCTCCTCCTTTTCTCCACTCCTCTCTCTGTGCGCTCCGTGTGTGTCTGCCCCCGTGCACATGCTGCTGTGTCCTTTTTGCTCTCTTCTGCACTTTTTCTGCCTTTCCCTCCACTCTCTCTCTCACTCCCGCCCTCTTGCCTCTCTCTCTCCCCGCCGCTGCTGCCCCTGCGGCCCGCACCCCTCCGCTCCCTGACACTGCTCTCCTGCTGCTGCTGCCCCCGCGGGCCGCCCCCTTTTTTCGCACCGTTTTCACCCTCACTCCCTCCTCCCAGCTGTCCTCTCCTCCCCGCTCCCTACTTAATGGTGCCCAGCGCCGGAAACCTTGGCTCTCATCCCCCCACCGCCGCCACGCACATCTTCGTTAGGACGGCGCCACCCTCCGCACCCTCAACACCGGCTGCTCTCCCGTCTGCCTTCAAGCTTCCCCGCAGAACACCCACGGACCATTCTCCTGCCGGCACTGTACCTTCACCAGCCTCCACACCAACGACCTCCTCACCAAGGCAGGACGCAACCATTGAAGATGTATCCTTCTCAACAGCTGCTCCATCCACAAACATGCAGTAGAACTATGGAATCTTATCGACTCCCCAGATGTCGCCTTCCTGACCGAGACCTGAATGAACCCCTCCTCAGCACCTGACATCACCATAGCCATCCTCGACCGCTACAAGATCACCCGCATGGACCGCTCCAACAAACCAGGAGGAGGCATCGCCATCATCAACAAGAACACCCTCAGGATCACGACCAGCACTGAAGACACCCCCAGCACCGCTGAACACGTACACTTCCAGATCCACACCAACCCAAACACCACCCTCTGAGGGACCCTCGTCTACAGGCCCCCGTCAGCAGTTCAGCGACTCCATCACCGACGTCATCAGCACGCATGCTCTTGCATCCACTGACTACATACTCCTTGGGCACTTAAACTTCCACCTCGAGAACACCAGCGACAACAACACCACCACCCTGCTTGACAATGGCTCCAGCCTCAAACAGCTCGTCACAGCACCGACCCACTCTGCGGGACACAGACTCGATCCTATCTTCTCTGCCACCAAACACGTCTCCTTCAGCCACACCACTAAACTCCACTGAACAGATGTATGTATGTATGTATGTATGTATGTATGGAGGTATTTGTAGAGCGCATTCCGGCCCGGGGGCATCGAAGCGCTGACTAAGGGAGGGCAGCAATGTCAGTGAAAGGGAAATAGACAATTATCGAGGAAACAGCCAGGTCTTGACCCGTTTCCTAAAGATCAGATAGTTATGCTCTTTTCTAAGCTCCAACGGAAGAGAATTCCAAGTCCTCGCAGCCGCTATAGTGAAGGCTTTATCCCCCCACTTCACCTTCTTAGTGCGGGGAACCTGGATGAGAAAGGTATTGGCCGATCGCAGCAACCGTGTAGGTCGGTGCCAATAAAGTTTAGTAGTAAGATACTTGGGCTCAATCCCATGCACGGCTTTATGGGAAATACAGAGAGCCTTAAAGGATATCCTTTGGGCTATGGGAAGCCAATGAAGATTTCTAAGGCTTTCCTTAGCAGAGGCAGATCGTGGCAGATTCAGTATTAGTCTAGCAGATGTATTCTGTATCAGCTGCAGTTTTTTAAGAGATTTTTTATCCAGGTTAAGCAAGAGGGCATTACCATAGTCCAGTCTGGACCCGACCAACGCCAAAGTGGCCGTAACTCTCCATTCTTTAGATAGAAAGGGGAAAATTTTCTTCAGCTTCCTCAACGTCCACAAGCAAGTTTTTGTGGTCAGATTGACTTGCGGTTGGAAAGACAAATGATCGTCGAAAAGAAATCCTAGATTTCTGGATGTGGAACCCGGTAGGGGCAAAGTGCCACACTCTTTAGGCCACCAACTAGGGGACCATAGTGCCTTACCTGTCCCAAAACAGAGAACTTCTGTCTTATCACAGTTCAATTTAAGCCAATTGGCCTTCATCCAACTGCTTACTGCCGACATACAGGTGTTAAACTGAGCCGCGACTATCTCCCCATCTTTGTTGATAGGAATAATAATCTGCGTGTCGTCTGCGTATAAGGTGGGGGTGAAGCCAAAAGAACATATAAGTTCTGGCAGAGGGGCCACATACACATTAAACAAAGTGGGGCTAAGTGAGGACCCCTGAGGGACCCCACAGGGCAGAAGGTAGGCCGGGGACCTGAAGTCTCCACAGCTTACGGTAGACCACCTGTCAGTGAGGAAGGACTCGAGAAGCTCCGGAGCCTGGTCCCTAATCCACACATGATGTAGACGTTCTAACAGGATGTGGGGGGCAATGGTATCAAACGCCGCAGAAAGGTCTAATAGGACCAGAACAACACCCTGTCCCTCATCAACCAACCTCCAAATATTATCTGATGAGGAGATGAGGGCAGATTCCGTGCTATGGGAGTTCCGAAATCCATGTTGAGACATATCGAAACCCTCTGAAACTGACAGAAAATTGACCAGTTCTTTGTTGATAAATTTCTCAAATATTTTAGCCAGCAAGGGAAGCAGAGCTATAGGACGAAGATTGGTTAAATCATCATATTTCCCCGTTTCCTTCTTTTTTAGAGGAATAATAGTAGTTTCCTTCCAAGCAGATGGATAAATGCAGGAAGTAAGAACTTCTTGGAAGACGGGGACTAGCGCAGATGCTGTCAGTTCTGGGACCAGTTGCAAAATGGCCAGCGGGCATGGGTCTAGTGGCGATCCCGATTTGCATTCACGGAGCAGCTTACCGAGCATATCTTGGGATGGCATGTTGAACTTGGACAGTAGCCTCCCGTTCCTAAGTGCGGCTGGGCATGGACCAGGAAGGAGCCCGGCCGGGGTGTTGGGTGGAGAGGAGGACCCTGAGTCTTTGCTAAGGTAAAGCTAGAATGGATGTTTAGAATTTAGCTTTCAAAGAAATCTGCAACTTTATTGCAAAAATCTTGAGAGTTGTACAGCTTAGGCGCACAAGGCGGAGTGGTAAGGACATTGATAACTCTAAACAACTCTCTAGAGGAATTAGCTGCATTCCTAATTTTAAGCGTAAAATATTCTGATTTAGCTTTAAGACAAGCCTCCTTGTAACAGTTTAAGGCAGTTTTTAAATCAGATTTCTCGCTGTGGTCCGGCTTAAGTCCCTAGCGCCGCTCCTGTTGCCTGTATTTCCTCTGAAATGTTTTAAGGTCCTTGGAAAACCAAGGTTGACTAGGTTTTTTCCCCAGGCGTGGTACATGTACCTTCTGAGGGGCTAAAGAGTTAATCGCCGCAGTAATTCCCTGATTAAAATGAGCCAATGGCGGTAATACGGACTACTTGGGATCGTTCCAGCTGTTGTTTAGTGTTGTTTCCAGGGGTTTTTCCTTGATACTTTTCCATTGTCTAATAAGTTTGTTCGAGGGTGTACGTGTAGGGAAAAACCGTGTATTTGCAAAGTGAAAAGTCAAAAGAGAGTGATCCGTCCATGCAACCGGGATCATTGTAAGTTGTATATCCACCTCAGGACGAGTAAAGATTCCATCAAGGGTGTGGCCAGCTACATGAGTGGCCGAGCCTTCCTTTAGAATCCAATCTAAGGAAACCATCAGATTGAGGAATTCCGTAACCAGCCAGTTACTACTGTCGTCGAAATGAATGTTAAAATCCCTCAATATAATTGCCTTTGGTGCCATGACAAGCGGTTCCAGCAGGTCTGTGCACTCAGAGAGAAATTTAGAGAGGGGGCCAGGAGAGTGATATACTAAGAGCCCTTCTGCGACTAAAGAATAGCCATTGAAAAGTTTAAAGACCATCATTTCACATACCTCCGAAGGAGTGCTCCCACCAGTCCAAATACAGGTGAGATCCGACCTACAAATGATGGCCAATCCCCCCCCTCTGCCCATTGGTCTATCAGCTCTGTAATACGAATAGCCTGCAGGGGAGGCCTCAATGAAGTCCGGGTCCGAGTCAGGTCTAGCCCAAGTTTCAGTAATAAAAAGGCAATCAATATCAGTGGAAGTAATAAGTTCACTAATTTCCAACTTATGCTTGGGAAGGGATCTGGCATTAATAAGAGCAAAAGATCCCCTTACCCTGTTGTCCCCAGTGCCCCCGTCCTTCGTATGATTGGTCTTGTTCCCCGCCTCCCTCAGAGCACTATGCTCCTCCACTGTTAGAGGTTTCGGCACAGACCAGTTACAACGTGTACATTTCCAGGAGGTCGGATTCCACGGTATAAACTTATGAGGACAGGGACTATCTGCCCAGCTACAGATGTCTAATGGGGTAAGCGGTCCTTTTTTAGTCCAAAATGTAAGGTTCCTGGACCTCTGGCCCGTACTGGCACGGACGGGCGCAGACGGGCGGCGCGCCCGCAGCGCAAGTCCGCTGTGCGCCCGTGTTCTAACTGGCATTAAATCCCCTCAGCCAGAACCGGAAGTGGGCTCTAACAGGTCCAAACTTCCTACCTGGTCCGAGACCAAAAACTGGACCCCTCTGGTTTTAAAACCCCCAAAAATGAACAGCCCCCGAGCAGCCCCCAAAAGTAGCAAAAAATGCCAAATCACAGTCGGCGAGAACGGAGAAAAGTGCCTGTGTGCAAAGTAAGTTAAAACTTTAAATTAACAGAGTTGACCAAGTTTTAGAGTTAAAAATATGCGAGTTTAAAATGAAGATATACACGGACAGAAATGCGCTCACCTAGTCTGAGCGGCCGTGTTCTAGCTGGCATTAAATCCCCTCAGCCACAAACAACTAGAGCGCTGCCCCCAACCGGAAGTGAACTACCGGTAAACTGGAAGTGGGCTCTAACAAGCCCAAACTTCCTACCGGGTCTAAGGCCAAAAACTGGACCCCTCAGGTTTTAAAACCCCCAAAAATTAACAGCCCCCGAGCAGCCCCCACAAGTAGCAAAAAATGCCAAATCACAGTCGGCGAGAACGGAGAGAAGTGCCTGTGCGCGAAGTAAGTTAAAACTTTAAATTAACAGAGTTGACAAAGTTTTAGAGTTAAAAATATGCAAGTTTAAAATGAATATATAGACAGACAGAAATGCGCTCACCTAGTGATCACCGCTGTATCCACTTCTCCTTCAAGAAACCCACAACACACCATCACCCTCAACGGATTCCCCACCGCAGATGGAACAAGGTCACTGATGAACAACTAATCATTACCCTCTCCTGGAGCCCACCGATTGACGCCACCGACACTGACACAGCTGCCCGCAACTTCAGGCAATGGATCGACACCTGTGCCAACACCCTCGCCTGATAAAAAATTGCTCCAACAGATGAACCAACAGAAAGGACTTCTGGTTTACCGCCGACCTCCACGAATCCAAGCAGACATGCTGAAAACTCAAAAAGAAGCAGCGCCAAGATCAGACTCTGGACAACCACACAGCCTTCAAAAACACCATCAGCAGACACCACCAAATCATCCGTACTGCCAAGAAAACTGTCTTTAAAGAACGCATCAACAACAATGCACACTGCCACAAGGAGCTCTTCAACCTAGGGAAGAAACTCTCCATCCCGAGCTCCAATGCCAATGACATCCCGCCATCACAAGACCTCTGCAACTCCCTAACCTCCTACTTCCAACGCAAGATTGCAGACATCCAGGACAGCTTCAGCACTCAGCTCCCCCCAGCAACCACCAACACCACAGACCCACCACCAACCAGCCTCCTGCTCTCCTGGACCCCCGTCAATGACAACAACACCATCGAAATCATGAACACCATCCACTCCGGCTCACAATCCGACCCCTGCCCTAACCACATCCTCAACTAAGCAAGCTTCATCATCGCACCCGAACTCCAGAAGATCATCAACAGCTCCTTCGAGTCCACCACCTTCCCAAAAAGCTGGAAACACGCTGAGATCCACGCCCTCCTCAAAAAACCAAAGGACCTCAAGAACTTCCGGCCTATCTCCCTGCTCCCCTTCCCTGCAAAAGTCATCGAGAAGGCTGTCAACCGACAACTGACCAGCTTTCTCATGGAGAAACGCACTCTGGACCCTTCCCAATCTGGATTCTGAGCAACCACAGCACCAAAACTGCCCTAACTACTATCAACAACAACATCAGAACCATACGGGACAACAGCAAAACCACAGCCCTCATCCTCCTGGGCCTCTCAGCCGCATTCAGCACAGTCTACCACCACACCCTACGCACACGCCTCAGCAATGCAAGAATCCATGACAGAGCCCTCGACTGGGTCCCCTCCTTTCTCACTGGCAGAACTGAGAGAGTCCACCTCCCTCCTTTCCGCTCTGAAGCCACCAGAATCATCTGCGGTGTAACCAAGGGATTGTCCCTCAGCCCGACCCTCTTCAACATCTACATGGCTCCTCTCCCTAACATTGCATGATCGCACAACCTCAACATCATCTCATACACTGTTGACACCCAGCTGATCCGCTCCTTCACCAAGGACTCTGCCAAAACTATCCTCCACGAAGGAATGAAGGTCATCGCTGAATGGATGAAGAACAGCTGCCTCAAACTCAATTCCGACAAGACACATGTCCTCATCTTTGGATCCACCCCTTCCGCATGGGATGACTCCTGGTGGCCTGACACTGATCCGCTCCGAATCCCACCAACCACGCATGCAACCTAGGATTCACCCTGGACTCCTCACTATCCATGACCCAGCAAGTCAACGCCATCTCCGCCTCCTGCTTCAACATCCTCCGCATGCTCCAAAAGATCTACAAATGGATCCCCACGGAAACCTGAAGAACAGTCACACAAGCTCTCATAAGCAGCAGACTGAACTACAGCAATGCCCTCTATGCAGCAACCATGGCTAAACTCCAGAAAAGGCTGCAACGCATTCAGAACGCCTCCACACACCTCATCCTGGACATCCTCCACCACTGCCACATCACAGGCCACCTGAGAGTCCTGCACTGGCTCCCCATCAACAGGAGAATCACCTTCAAACTCCTCACCCACGCTCACAAAACACTGCACAACACCGGACCAGAATACCTCAACAGACTGCTCTCCTTCTACACCGACACAACAGCTCTGCTCCTTCGACCTCGCCCTCACAACCATCCCACGCATCTGCAGAACTACAACCAGCGGCAGATCTTTTTTGCACCTTCCCACCAAGACGTAGAACACTCTTCCCACCCACCTTCGCCAGACCAAGGACCTCCTTACCTTCAGGAGACTTCTCAAGACCAGGCTGTTCAAGCAGTAGCAGTGCCTCAGCCCCTCTCCTCCCCCCTCAGCGCCTTGAGACCCTCACGGGTGAGTAGTACACTTTACAAACCCCCTGATTGATTTATGTGTGAATGTTGGGGTGGTGTCAGGGGTCTGGTGGATGTAGTGGATGTGTCTGTGTGTGTTGGGGTGGTGTCTGAGGGTATGGTGTCTGAGGTGTGTGGGTCTGTGGGTTGTGAGGCATTGTCTAGGTAGTGGTGGGCATGTCTGGGTATTGTGGTGGTGTCTGGGTGTATGGCATCTGAAGTGTGTGGATCTGTAGGTTGTGAGTTGTCTGGGTGTAATGGTCGGTATGGTGGATGTGTCACTGGCTGTTGTGGTGGTGTCTGGGTATGGTGTTTTTGGGGTGTGGGTCGGTGGGGGTGTCTGTGGGAATGGTGGCTGTTGTGGTGTGTGTGGGTGGCTGTTGAGTGCTTGTGTATGAGCGTTTCTTGTGGAGCTTGTGTTTATGCTGGAGGTGAGGTGCCTGGGCCAAAGGAGATGCCCACCTTCTTGGGTGAGCGGGCATGGCCAACTGGGTTTGGAGCAACCGGGAGGGTAGTGATGGAACTGGAGGTGGCGGAAAAGGATGGTACAGGGGCAGGTCCTGATTTAATCCACTTTGACACATTGCCCCGAGGATGTTCTCATGGAAGGTTTGAGCCTTGGGAGACTGAAACGTCAACCTTATACTCTTCATGACGCAATTCATTGCATGAGCTGTTAGAGTCCATTAGGAGCGATTTCTGATTGTTTGAAAGACTGCATATAGGACTCAAAACTTTTGTGGTTCAAGAGTCAAGAGTGTTGGTGCTCCCCTTTTGTCCCTTGAATGTAAAGGGATTAGGGACTAGAGGGGTCACCAGTGTGTTTGTATAAAAACACTAAAAGTTCTCTATGTTGCTTTGCTACATTGATGAATATATTATTAGTGAATATATAAAAAGTCTTCATTTTGACAGAAACGAATTACATGCTGTTTGAAGATTTATTCATTTATGGAATTTGAATAATGGTTAATTATGCCATTAATACTGCTTATATTGCTGAAATATTTGTAGGCAAACGATTCCTCCATGAACATTGAGTGCTTTATAGTTAGATTACCCAGTTCGGTGTGAATATTAGGTTACCTTGTTTATTTGTAACATTCCTGTCTGTGGCACCACATGAAATGTAACCCCATCACATATGTCCAATTCCAAACACATGTTGTCATGCACTCATATGTGAGGGAATATAGAAATCATCTCATGAAGTTAGGTGGACCATGCATGAAACAGCAATGAAAATGATTTGCCAAAAGAGAAAGGAACACATGCTAACATATAGGGACAAGGAATGATGGAAACAGTGATGTCACACAAATCATGTAAATGGACATTCCCCACTTACCAAGGGAACATATTGCTCTGTATCTGCACCTAAAGAGCAATGTATGCTCAGTCACATGTAATGTGGCCACATTGACATGACAGACAGCAGTGAGGCATCAGCACTCTTGACACACTGAAGACAAGTAGCCTCTGGGGACATATGTCATCATACTCACATGCGCAGAAACATGGCTGAGGACAGTGATCAGTCATGTTATTTTGTTTGGGCTGTCACACTGAAGAGTAGTGGACTGTTGTGTACAAATTACACACACAATAAACAGCATGACCTGATTGATCACTGTACACAGCCACATGTTGGCCCTGGAGAGTAAATTGGTTGTAGACTGTACTTGGTTATGTCCTAGATCCCTGGCCTAATAGGCAAGGCACATTAACATGCACCATCTTGCATACCTACACAAACAGTTACTCATCTTGTGTGTCACACATGGCCTATTTCCAATCTTCAGTGGGAGATGGCAGAACCGAATACATCAGCTTGGCAATGTGACAGGCAGGAATATACCCTGGACTCAACCCCTTGTGGCTGCTGTGCTCCCATCAAACACCCATCAAGCACAGGGTAGGCCACAGCCAGAATTCAGGACATTAGGAATTCAGGCTTTGATGTGCGCTCCGCCCACATTGGGAGGACAGTCCCAACGGGTACCTCTGTGATCTTCCGGGCCAAGCATCTCAGGTCCTCCCACCTCTTTCGACAGTGGGAGCTCCGCTTGCTCTGAACCCTCAGGGTCTGCACCATCAGGGCGATTGCTATTCAGATCCCCTTCTTCTGATGGGTGTTGGCCTGTATGGATGCAAGACACAAATCAAAAGGTTACAAGCACAAGTTTTTGCTCAAATTAATTTTTCAGAAACACCAAGCACAAATCTTGAACTTCACACCACAAGTGTAAAGTACACATGCTCATGAGTATAGGGACATGACTACACACTTTTGGAGTTATCTGCACACCAACTCATTAATCTGCTTATTGCCTACACTGACTAAGCAAGTCTACTGACATCAGGTAATCCACACCCAACAAACATGTACTGTAATGCGAGCCACAATGAAACACTACACACCATTGTTGCTTCTGAAGGGTAAACTCCTTGGGCCTGTCTGGACCAACACATTTACACTCTGCAAGATCGACTCACTTCATACAGTCCCTACTGGAAACTACCATAATACAGACTTCACCCTTACATTTGAGTGACAATGAAAGGGCTGGCATGGTGGGCACAGAAAGCCTCTTCCCTGGGCATGTGTAGACATGTGGCCTACCAAATGGTGGGTTTCTTTGGTATGTACCTATACCACAGCACACACCTTGGACCATATGTGGCAAACCTACAGAGATGGTATCCAACATATGTTTGGTCTAATAACTGCTATGTAACCAATCTACTGGGTCACATATCATGGCTTGCCTAGAATGTACACACTATCTGCATTGTGGGTTTGTCAATTGTGCAATACGCCTATGCTGGACAAATATGACTTATGTGAAGGTGACAACAGAGCTG
The DNA here is from genome assembly GCF_031143425.1 of Pleurodeles waltl. Classification (NCBI taxonomy): domain Eukaryota; kingdom Metazoa; phylum Chordata; class Amphibia; order Caudata; family Salamandridae; genus Pleurodeles; species Pleurodeles waltl. The sequence goes on along the minus strand of NC_090446.1, from coordinate 545,692,931 downwards.
TGGGAGTAAGGGACATGTCATGAGTCAAAGACACCCATAGACTGTGATGCAAATTGCACATATGGACTAGTTCAGGGACTTTCCTCACTACCCATTCCTAATCTAGTCAATGGAATGAGGCATTCCGGGCAGGTCCTGCCACAAAAGCCTCATATTGGTCATATGACAGGATGTGCGTGTCTACAGGGAGTGGGCACAGTGCCACAGTTGCATAGCAACGGTGACTCTCCCTCAGCCTGACCTAGGTCCCATTCTGGGAGATACATTTGGCAGGTCCTGGTCTCTGCAGGCTGAGCATAGAGAACCTACATGACAGTCACATTTCCATCACCTACATGCATGTGGCCATCAGCAATGTGGCTTGTGGCTTGCATGGCAACCTGAAGGGCACAGTGAGTCATGATATGCCTTCCAAACAACAGTTTGGTAAGGCCAGATGTGTGGTGAAAGATATGTGGCACAATACACATTCCTTACAAGATCCTCAAAGGACTCAAACAAGATGCATACATAGCTCATGCTGTCATGCACCTGCATGTTGTCTGACATTTACAACAACCATATCCAAAGAAATGTCATTGTATGGCAGTAACATCTCCTATGCATCCAACACAACGAGGTTGTAGGGCCTCAAAACACATCACACAACACAATGTGAATACCCAAAACATATAGTACTGCTCTGTAATACCTGCACCATGTACATCCCATTGATGTCACACAAACCATGACAACAGGCACACAAGAAGCCTAACTGGCACTCAGGGGCACATTGTAGCCCGTGAGGAGGGAAAGGATGGTGTTGAACAGAGTCAATTGTGCCTATGAGATTCTTACCTGCTCATCTGGAAAGCCATAGAGCTGACCATATATGGAAAGGACCTCATCCACAAGCTTCTCCAGTCCTCTGGAGAGAAGGTAGGGGCCCGTTCACCTGCTGGCTGTGGCATGATTGCTCTCAGTTTGTGGCACAGCAGCTGAAGTGGTGGAGGTGCTCATGACAGCAGTGTCAGGAGTCAAGTGACTGATTTTGTAAAACGTGGCATACACATGTGCCATGTATGCGATCATCGACGGCCCAAGCTATTGGCCCAGGATCACCACAGGCAACAACTTTAGCTCAAGGCTGTGTCTGTTACTGGGTGTAATGTATTACAAATCTCAAATGCTTTGTCAGATGATTTTGTTGGTATACATCATGTATGTTGGTCTAGACACAGTGACTGATGCTCCCACTCATGTACTTTCACAAATAGGTACCCTGTGCGGGGGAGGGTGCGGCAAGCTCAGTGTACCATCCATTGCCAGACCTTCAAATCATGGAGGAACGCCACATAATTCAACTGTACTGTCTGAACAGGCAAACAGTAGTGGATTTATGCTGTCAGTTGGAGCCAGATCTGATGCCTGAAAAGACAAATCCAACATGCATACCACCCACTGTGAGACTCATAACAGCATTGCACTTCCTGGCCACAGGGTCCTTCCAAAATACAGTGGCCATATCTGGTGGTTTGTCTCAAACCCTGTTCAGTCCAGTACTAAGAGATTCCATGTCAGCAATGTTGAAACACATTGACAGCTATATCAAGTTCCCCCGACATGAGGATTTAGCCAATGTGAAGGCTGACTTCTATGGTTTGGCCCGCCTCCCGCATGTGGTGGGGGCCATTGACGGCACACATGTTGCCTTGGTGCCACCGCAGGCCACTGAACAAGTCTGTTACAACAGGAAAAACTTCCATTCTATCAACGTGCAAGTTGTCTGTCTATCTGATCTCTACATATAAAACGTCTGTGCCGGTTTCACTGGATCAGACAATTCCTTCATAATGCTGAACAGCACCATACCCCAGATAATGTCACACCTGCAACCAGAGAGGGCCTGGCTGGTTGGTAAGTCACATCTGTCCTGACTGTGTGTGAGCAATGACAGGTGCTACAATCATGAAGTGAGTGACTCATTGTAGCACTTATGTCCCATTCCTAAATAGGATACTTAGCATATCCAAACCGTCCTTTGTTATTGATGCCACTGAGGAATCCAACTATGCCAGGGGAAGTCTGCTTCAATGAGGCCCATGTAAGAACAGGGCAGGCAGTGGAGTGGGCCTTGGGCTCCTGAAGGCCAGATTTCACTATCTGGACAGGACTGGTGGAACCCCTCTCTACTCACCCGGGAAAGTGTGTCAAATCACTGTGGCATGCTGCATACTCCACAACATTGCCCTTTGGAGGAATATCCCTTACATCCAAGAGGAGGGGGAACCTGCAGTGCCACAGGGTGAGAACCCTGAAATGCCAAATGAAGATGATAGTGGTGAAGAGGAAGCAGCTGACTTGCAACAAGGTCTCATTGACAGCTTCTTCTCATGAGTGTATGTCATGTGATGTAATGAGTTTGACTGTACAATATACTGTAGTTGTGAGAATGTGTGGAGTTGATTCTTTGAAATAGTTAGGGAGCTGATACTCAGCCAAAATCAGCCAAAATATGTTTGATGAGATTGCTTTTGACACATCCCCATCTTGATAATGTCACTTTGTTTGTGTCAGATTTATTGCAATATACTTTGTTTTCCAGATGCTTGCCATGTGACTTGTGTCATATGTATGGTTTCATGCCTATACCCCTTGTTTTGTTCTTTGTTCAGGTACCTTCACCATGACATCTTCATGTGGACATTTCAGAGCTGTGACATTGGCAGGTATGTTATGCTTTTCTGACAGACGAAGTAGACATGGATTGTTCCAGGGAATGTAGGTCACAGAGTTTGGGTCTAAGGGACCTGTGCACAGTGATAAGATGGATGTTTATGAGACTCCATTGGACTTGTTTGTTGGTCCTGATGTATTGTTTGTCATTATGTGGTCAGAAAATGTGTAGTCATAGGCCACAATCATGTCAGTTACACTTCACATTGGATAAACACTCTTTTTGTCCTTTTTGACCTGCATATATCGGTTAATGTTTCATCATTGTAGGCCAAAGTGCCTGTGCCAAATTACTGATATATGTTTGTGTCATACCACCCGATAAATGAGCAGTGGATTGTAATGAACCTGTAATCAGACACTGCTGTACTGCCATCTGTCTGAGTATTACATTATATGCTGTTAGATTACGTTGGTGTGGTAGGTGATATGGTTACAGCTGATGACATCAACTACTTTCATATGGGCCTATTCTACAGGACAATATCTGACAAATCCCTTCCTTCAATGATCTGAAGGTCTGTAACTGTAAATATGTTCATTTACTCAGTATGATTCAATCATTTATGATTTGCAATGTTTCAGACAGATTGACAGCCTCTTTGCTGAACAATGTAATACAATTTCTTCTTTGACAAGAAACTTGTATGTCTGTGTTTGTGTGGAATGGTTGTATTCCTGAGCTGGACACTGTGTACATGCAACATAACCCATCTTGAACAAGTACTTTGGATCATCATCATATGGCTCACATGGTCTGACATATCTACATGGCTGTTAGAAATGGGGTCTTTGGTTGGCAGTCAGGTTACCCCATGTCCAAGCAAGGACCCTCACTCTAGTCAGGGCAAAGGAAAAAAACACCTGGTTAATCCCCACTCACCCCCTTGGTATCTTGTCAAGAGCAGGCAGGCTTAACTCAGAAGCAATGTGTAAAGTATTTGTACCAACACACACAGTAATACAGTGAAGCACTAACAAATGGACAACCCACCAGTTTAGAAAAATAGGCAATATTTATCTAAATCAAACTAGACCAAAACAACAAAAATCTAAAATACACACGTTAAGATATGAATTTTCAAAATAATAAGTCTTACTCCATAGAAAACAATGGAAACGATCATATTACACAAAGTACCTGGGTTGCGACAAAAATAAAGCTACACGGGTGAGCGTACATTGGAAAAGTCAGTGATGCGTTGAATTCTTCCCCGCAAGGGAGGCTGTGTGTCGTTTCTTTTCCAGTTGGCGATGCATCGTTTTTCTTCCTCGCAAGAGAGCTGCACGCCGATTTCCGGACAGGGCACCTCAGAATGGCTCAGGGTCGGGATGACTTTGACGCCCAGGGACGATGCATGAGAAATCCGGCTACACGGTGTTAGAAAACCGCGCTGCGTGGGGTTTGCATCATCAGCAGCCACATGCCGGTGTTGCGTGTTAAATCTCCAGCTGTGATGCGTTGATCTCGCAGCCGGGATTTAGGTGGAGCGTTGATTTCGTTTATCAGCGGCGTTGCAGATGGTGCGTAACAAAGTTCACTGCACGTCGTTCTGTACGTGGATTTCAGCTCTTGTTCTGCCAACTTCACCTTTCCAGGGCTCAGGGACTGGTTAGGGCACCACTTGGCAGGGCAGAATTCTCAGCAGAGAGTCAAGGGGCTGGCAGAGGAAGCCTTTGATAGCCCTGAGACTTTAAACAGGAGGCAAGCTGAGTCCAAACCCTTGGAGATTCTTCTCAAGCAGGAATGCAAAACAAAGTCCAGTCTTTTTCCCCTTTCACAGGCAGAAGCAGCAACTGCAGGATAGCCCAACAAAGCACAGTCACAGGCAGGAGAAACAATTCTCCTCAGCTCTTCAGCTCGTCTCCTTGGCAGAGGTTCCTCTTGAATCCAGAAGTGATCTAATTTTCAGGGGTTTTGGGTCGCATACTTATACCCCTGTCTGCCCTCTTGTTTCTAAGATCTTGCCTTGCCCAGGCCAGGCCCCAGATACACAACAGGGGGTTGGAGACTGCATTGTGAGAAGGCAGGCACAGCCCATTTAGGTGTAAGTGACCACTCCTCCCTCCATTCTAGTACAGAAGGCTCATCAGGATATGCAGGCTACACCCCAGCTCCCTTTGTCTCACTGTCTAGAGGGTATTCACAAACAGCCCAACTGTCAAACTGACCCAGACAGGGAATCCACAAACAGGCAGACTCACTGAATGGTTAAGTCAAGAAAATGCCCACTTTCTAAAACTGGCACTTTCAAACTAACAATCTAAAAAACAACTTTACTAAAAGATGTATTTTTAAATTGTGAGTTCAGAGACACCAAAATCCACATTTCTATCTGCTCCTAAAGGGAATTTGTTCTCTAAAATTATTTAAAGGCAGCTCCGAAGGTAACCCATGAGATAGATAGGCCTTGCACAGTGAAAACCAAATTAAGCAGTATTTCACTATGAGGACATGTAAAACACATCAGTACAGGTCCCACCTTTAATATACACTGCACCCTGCCCATAGGGCTACCTAGAGCATACGTTAGGGGTGCCTTAGATGTATAAAAAGGAAGGTTTAGGCCTGGCAAGTGGGTACACTTGCCAGGTTGAATTGCCAGTTTGAAACTGCACCGACAGCCTCTTCAGTGGAAGGTTTGAGCCATGTTTACAGGGCTACTCATGTAGGTGGCACAACCAGTGCTGCAAGCTCACTAGTAGCATTTGATTTACAGGCCCCGGGAACCTGTAGTGCACTTTACTAGGGACTGACCAGTAAATCAAACATGCCAATCATGGATAGCCAATTACACATACATTTTACACAGGAGCACCTGCACTTTAGCACTGGTTAGCAGTGGTAAAGTGCCCACAGTATCAAAAACAGTACACATCAACAACCTGGGAAGCAGAGGCACAAAGTTAGGGGAGACCACACCAAGGATGCCAAGTCTAACAATGGCTAAATGTGAAATTAAAAACAGCAGACAATGTGTTAGTGTCAGAAGTTTGTATTGGGAAGCTACAGCTAACAGACAATATATGATACATGACTCAACAAAAACTCAAATGTGAAGAAGTCAGTCATGGTGAATTAAATCATTTCAGTACATGCCACACCATTGGTAGTCTAAAGTCCAGAGTACTCCTCCCTTTGGAAATGGAACGTGGTTCAGGATCAATCCACAATTTGAATGTGTGACACACAAAGGAGGACATTAAGGAAGAGGATTATTGCCGGAAGTAGTTGGTGTCTTGCCATCTGCACCTGGATTCTTGCATGGATGCCCCTGTTTGTAAGGGGTGGGGAATCAGCTGCTGCAGAGGCAGGGGTGTCTTTGGTTGTTTGTGCCTCTATCAGGGCCACTCATCCTGTGTCTGTCACAGATGTATTTTGGTCTGATGTACTTGCCACACATGAAGGGATAGATGTTTAAAGTAAAGCCCTGATCGGTGTGGTGTTCATTCCGCTCAGCACCCCTGTTAGGGTGCCCATTTCTGTATCATGGGCAATCATTTTATCAATCATGATGCTCTGCAGCTGCTTAATGTCCCATAGTTCAGTCAGTACCTGGCCCATCACACCTTGGGACTCCTGATAGACCCCCCAAGACGTGGATGATGGTGTCCTGGCTGCTAGCAGCCCCAGTGGCCTCACTCCACTATCCCACAGCATCCATCCCACACACCTTATGCCCATGAGCTTGTGCCCTTGACAAAGGGTGCTCTTTCCAACTCGGTCCTGGACCCTCAGTGTCTGAAGTGTTGAGTTGCAACTCAGGATCCAGGAATGGGGTCACATAATGGTGGAAATTGTGGTATGTACACCGGTTGGGAGGGGCATCATTGACTGGGATGTTGAAGCAACAGGCCTGGGAGTTAAAGTTGTGGCCACAGTGAGACTCACTGTTGCCGTCTGACCAGGTTGCCTAGGTGGGCCAGGACCTTCTTCCACTTCCTCAAGTCCAGGAGTGTTGTTCTCACTGAGGACGTCATCCAGGGGGGTAGTGGTAGTCCGTTCTGTGGCCTCTGTGTACCCAGTGGTAGCTCAACCTGTTAATGAACAGCATACACTGTTACTGGTTGAAGTGTAACATCTACCTCCAAAGGTTTTGTGTCACAGTAAGCAGAGACATTGGACATACTTAAGATGTAGGCAATCCTATTGTGCCAAGTTACCATGGTATTGGGTTATTTGACATGACATGTGTAGCAGGCCTAAATTATTTGACTCAAGCAGCTTATGAGATGTATAGATCAGTTGCACTTTGGAATATGGACTGAAAATTACATCTTGCCACCAGTGAAGCAAATACAGTGGAGATGAAACATATGGCAATATCCATTTGGAGGCTTAGTTGAGTGGGATGCAGGCAAATACAGGACTTTGTTGTATATGTGATTGGAGTCATAATGAGCACAGTTCTGTGTCAATTTGTCTGCTGCCATTACCAAACCTGGTGATGCAGCTTGAGGCCTTAGGAATACTTGTTCTACACACTGGATAAGGTGTCATTCCTGTCTCAATAGTTTCATCTTGGGGTATCAGGTCAAGCTGGAGCTAGGTTTACAGACACGTCTCTGAGTTGAGCATGATCTGTATCTTGGTCACTCCGAGGAGAGTGCACTTCAATTAAGAGTTACCAAACAAGTGTATTTGGACAAGTGCACACTGGGCTGGTGTTAAGAGTTATTGACACAAGGTCTCCTGGGAGCTGCATGTCACTCTCTCTACTACACACACTATACAAATGGTATCCTCTCAGGTGAGTACACTTCAATTGAGAGTTACTAAACAGGAGTATTTGGACAGGTGCCCACTCAGCTGGTGTTTGGAGTTACAAATACAAGGCCTCCTGTGAGTTGCAGTCAGGTCACTTTTCTAATTCACACACTATACAAATGGTATCCTCCCAAGTGAGTACACTTTAATTGAGAGTTACCAAACAAGAGTATTTGGGTAAGTGCACACTGGGCTGGTGTTTAGAGTTACTGACAGAAGGCCTCCTGGGAGTTGCAGTCATGCCACTCTCTCTCCTACACACACTATACAAACGGTATCCTCCCAGGTGAGTACAATTCAATTGAGAGTAACCAAACAAGGGTGTTTTGACAAGTGCATGCTGGGAAGGTGTTTGGAGTTACAGACACAAGGCCTCCTGTGAGTTGCAGTCAGATCATTCTCTCTGCTACACACACTATACAAATGGTATCCTCCCATGTGAGTACACTTCAATTGAGGGTTACCAAACAAGGATATTTGGACAATTGAACACTGGGCTGGTGGTTGAAGTTCATGAAACAGGGCCTCCTAGCCTTAGCAATCATGTCACTACCTCTACTTCATAGCGCATTGCATATGGTACCCTCCCAGGTGAGTACATTGCAATTGAGAGTTAACATACAAGAGTATTTGGAGAAGTGAGCACTGGGCTGGTGTTTGAAGTTACAGACACAAATTCTCCTGGGAGTTGCAGTCAGGTCACTCTCTCTACAATACAATCTATACAAATGCTATCCTCCCAGGTGAGTACATTTCAATTGAGAGTTAACATACAAGGGTATTTGTAAAAGTGAACACTGGGCTGGTGGTTGGAGTTAATGACACAAGGCCTCCTGGGAGTTACAGTCAGGTCACTCCCTCTACTCCCCAGAACTTGACAAATGTTGGATATTACATATCTGTATGCAGGCTGCATTTAGATTTGAGCATACATTTACATTTTGGATATTGTGATATTTACATTCACCAATTGGACATAAGGCATGCAATGGGCCTTGGTAGCTGTGATGTTGGATCCAGTAATACACATTAACAGTGTTAACACTCACATACTATGGCTATTGAATATTGGTGAGGTACATGAACAAGACAGTGGCAAAAGAGGAGCTCAGAGCATGCAGGACATTGCATTATTGTGACAGTTTTTTGTGGTAACTTACTAGACTCCACTCCTCCAGGTATTCCTGTCAAGCTCTCAGGATAAGGATGGCCAAGACCTTCTCCTCCCAGGGAAAGCATCTTAATGGGGCACTGGGAGGGTGACCGCCAGTTTGTGCGCAGGGTGGTCCCTGCATCATTCACTCTGTTGACTATTCTGTCACACATTTCTATTTTCCTACTGAGAGGAGTGTGCTGGACTTGTGGCTCTACCATCATGATTTCTGTGACTCTCAACTCATCTTCTGAAAAATGGGTATTTTTGGAACATGACATGGTGGACAATTAAAATGGGTGACAGGGACTTACTTAACAGGGGAAGTGCAGTAGGGAGTGAATGAGCAAAAGTGTGTGCTGTGTGTTTATTGGGATTGTGAAAAAACGGGGTGCCTAATGTATGAAGCTTAAAAAAAATGGTGGTTATGGTTCTTTGGCTCGCTGTGGAAACGCAAAGGATTGTGGTCTGTGGAGGGGTGTGTTTTATAGTGTGATTTGCAGGTGTATTCTCTGGACTAATGTGTGGCAGCTGTGTTTTTTTTTTATTCACACAATGTGCACTTTATCTGTTACTTTGCAGGATGCGTGTCGTGGTGATCAACTGCTATTGGCTAACTGCTGCAAGGAGACTGTCAGGACGACAGTGTGTTTGTAATAAGCTCAATAGTTGGCCGCGGCACTGACGGCCCTGGAGGTCGGACGGCCTACATAGAAGCCGGTACGCCGCTGGTGGTCTGTCTTTTTTGCTTGGCGGACGGCAGTCCTGCCTGTTTGCATCGTAATACAGCGGTGTGGGACCGCAGACGCAATGGTCTTTTCAGGACTGCCAGCATGACAGTCTGCCTGTCAACCGCCAAACTCGTAATCAGGACCTAATTGTTGGTGGCGCTGAAGGTTTCGGATGGCGAAAACCAACTGATGCTCCTGTGTCAGATATGAAGAGGTTCCCTAGTCTAAATGATGCAGGGTAAATGTAGGTTTCATAGAGCGGGATAACCACTGGCCGGATGTCCCTCTGCCCCAAACTCTAAATCATACCCTAAATCTTCAATTTAAATAAGAATCACCAGAAAACCCGACCACTGGTGCAGCAATGTTCAGCAGGCGGCCCTCCTACTTGTCCAGCCTATGGTTTTCCCAGACCGTCCTCCTGGACCCATTGTGCAGCATCTAAGTGACTCTGGGGTCCCCTCATAGACCAGCATTGGAAATCCGACACCCTGTTTGCACCCTGTATCCATCTCCCCCGGTGCCACTGAGGGTGTGTGTTTGGTGCCACTATTGGCCCCACCAGTGCTCCTCTAATCCCCCCTAGTCTGCCCTCCGAGTCGCAGGTATTTACCTGCAGGCAGACCTGATTCCGAGTACCCCCTGTCTCCATAGGAGCCCACGTTAAATTTGCTCACCTTTGAACTCTGCACCAGCCGGCCCCATATTGCTGATGGTGGGTGTTTGGGGTTAACTTGAACCCTAACTGGTGGACTTCCTAAAACCCGGAGACTGAAACTGTAAGAGTTGCACTTACCTGAAAAACGATCTAAACTTTCTTCCCCCCAGAAACTGTTTCTGAAAATTGCAGTGTGTCCATTTGTAAAACAGATTATTGCCAATAATTAAAAAACTGTATAACTTATCGATTTCAAACAAAGTACTGTTGATACATGTGTGAAATACAAATCTATTAAAGTACTTACCTGCAACTTGAATATTGTGGTTTTAAAATTTAACTAAAAAATATATATTGTTGCTATATAAAAACCATTGGTCTGGAGTTAAATCATTGAGTGTGTGCTTCTTCTATTGTTTGTGTGTGTACAACAAATGCTTTTCACTACCCTCTCATAAACCTAACTGCTCGACCACACTACCACAAAAGAGAGCATTAGTATTATCTACTTTAGCCTCTGTTAAGTATCTGTGGAACCCCTGGACTCTTTGCACACTATGTGGTCATTATGAACATGACGGTGTGGCCCGCCATGCCAGCGGTGGTGGGAAATTCCACCAGCTGGCATGGCGGGCCACACCGCCCCCGTCAGGCAGCCTGGCGGCGGTCGGCATCATCATCCGACAGGGCATTGGTGCTGCCCCTCGGATAATGATCCCTCAGGCACCAGCCTTTCCCTGGCGGGTTTCCCCGCCAGGGAAAGGCTGATGGAAGGGGTGCACCAGGGCACCCCTGGGAGCCTCTGTACTGCCCATGCACTTGGCCCATCGATTTACGGGCAGTGGCATGGAGCCGCCGTCAATGTCCCAGCCAGACATTCCTGTGGGCCGGTGGGCGGAAACAATGTTTCTGCCTGCCGGCCCACAGGAATGTTCTTTATACGTCCGGCGGGGTTCCGGGGTGCTGGCGGTCAGTAGTAAGACCGCCAGCATGAACACAGCAGTTTCGATCGCCGTGTTCATAATGAGGCCCTATCTCTCAGTTTGATATAGTATATACAGAGCCAGCTTCCTACAGTTTTTATCTGAATCTAGCCTTGGGTATTTATAGTTACTGACTTCCTTTAGTGTCTTGTCTCCCAACATGAACTTTCAGGGAACGCCCAGGTTGATTTGACATGAACATTCATTTTGTTTTTGTTGTATTTATTTCCAAGTTATGAAGCTTTGCATAAACTGTAAGTTCTGAGTGTGATTCCTGCAGCCCCACTCTTTTTTGGCTGAGTAGGACGATACTGTCTGCGTAGTAAAGATGTGACAACACTAGTGGACCCAGTCATGGTGGATGAGTGTTGATTTTATCGAGCCTTGGAGACAGCTCCACCATGCACAGATTGAATAAATGCAGTGCTAAAACACAGCCTTGCTTAAGGTCCACTTCCGTTGGTATTCTTCTTGAGAGATTTGTACCGTCCCCCAATTTGACTTGAATCCTGGTGTGTCTGTGTATAACTGTTCAATAGCGTCAATAGCGGCAGTACTTTTTGTGGAAGCCCCCAGAGCAGGTGAGGCTCCTCCACTAGGGTGGAGAAGTGCCCCCACCAGTAGCAGCCGCTACAAACCTTTTATCAAAAAACGATCATAAACTATGTTTATTCTCGTTTTTTGGTAAAAGGGGCGGGCCACAGGCATTGACATGCAACAATAGCAGGTTTGCCCAGCATTCGGGATCAAGCTTATAAATTGCATGCGGAATACCATTTGTGATAGGGGCCCTGTAGGAAGTTGGCTCTGTATGCACTATTTCAAAGTAAGGAATAGTATGCACAGAGTCCAAGGGTTCCCCTTAGAGGTAAGATAGTGGCAAAAAGAGATAATACCAATGCTCTATTTTGTGGTAGTGTGGTCGAGCAGTAGGCTTATCAAAGGAGTAGTGTTAAGCATTTGTTGTACATACACACAGGCAATAAATGAGGAACACACACTCAGAGACAAATCCAGTCAATAGGTTTTGTTATAGAAAAATATCTTTTCTTAGTTTATTTTAAGAACCACAGGTTCAAATTTTACATGTAATATCTCATTTGAAAGGTATTGCAGGTAAGTACTTTAGGAACTTTGAAGCATTTCATTAACATGTATACTTTTCATATAAAACACAATAAGCTGTTTTAAAAGTGGACACAGTGCAATTCTCACAGTTCCTGGGGGAGGTAAAGTAATGTTAGTTTTCACAGGTAAGTAAGTCACTTACAGGTTTCAGTTTTTGGTCCAAGGTAGCCCACCGTTGGGGGTTCAGAGCAACCCCAAAGTTACCACACCAGCAGCTCAGGGCCGGTCAGGTGCAGAGGTCAAAGAGGTGCCCAAAACGCATAGGCTGCAATGGAGAGAAGGGAGTGCCCCGGTTCCGGTCTGCCAGCAGGTAAGTACCCGCGTCTTCGGAGGGCAGACCAGGGGGGTTTTGTAGGGCACCGGGGGGGACACAAGTCAGCACAAAAAGTACACCCTCAGCAGCGCGGGGGCGGCCGGTTGCAGTGTGCAAACACGCGTCGGGTTTGTAATGGTTTTCAATGAGAGATCAAGGGATCTCTTCAGCGTTGCAGGCAGGCAAGGGGGGGCTCCTCGGGGTAGCCACCACCTGGGCAAGGGAGAGGGCCTCCTGGGGGTCACTCCTGCACAGGAGTTCCGTTTCTTTAGGTGCTGGGGGCTGCGGGTGCAGAGTCTCTTCCAGCCGTCGGGAAAGGGAGTTCAGGCAGTCGCGGTCAGGGGGAGCCTCGGGATTCTCTCTGCAGGCGTCGCTGTGGGGGCTTAGGGGGGACAACTTTGGTTACTCACAGTCGTAGAGTCGCCGGAGGGTCCTCCCTGAAGCGTTGTTTCTCCACCAGTCGAGTCGGGGTCGCCGGGTGCAGTGTTGCAAGTCTCACGCTTCTTGCGGGGAGTTGCAGGGGTCTTTAAAGCTGCTCCTTAAAACAAAGTTGCAGTTCTTTTGGAGCAGTGCCGCTGTCCTCGGGAGTTTCTTGGTCTCTTGGAAGTAGGGCAGTCCTCTGAGGATTCAGAGGTCGCTGGTCCTGGAGAAAGCGTCGCTGGAGCAGGGTTCTTTAGAAGGCAGGAGACAGGCCGGTAGGACTGGGGCCAAAGCAGTTGGTGTCTTCTTTCTTCTTCTGCAGGGGTTTTCAGCTCAGCAGTCTTCTTCTTCGGTAAGTTGCAGGAATCTAAATTCTTAGGTTCAGGGGAGCCCTTAAATACTAAATTTAAGGGCGTGTTTAGGTCTGGGGGGTTAGTAGCCAATGGCTACTAGCCCTGAGGGTTGGTACACCCTCTTTGTGCCTCCTCCCAAGGGGAGGAGGTCACATCCTTAATCCTATTGGGGAATCCTCCATCTGCAAGATGGAGGATTTCTAAAAGTTAGAGTCACTTCAGCTCAGGACACCTTAGGGGCTGTCCTGACTGGCCAGTGACTCCTCCTTGTTATTCTCATTATTTTCTCCGGCCTTGCCGCCAAAAGTGGGGGCCGTGGCCGGAGGGGGCGGGCAACTCCACTAGCTGGAGTGTCCTGCGGTGCTGGCACAAAGGGGTGAGCCTTTGAGGCTCACCGCCAGGTGTGACAGTTCCTGCCTGGGGGAGGTGTTAGCATCTCCACCCAGTGCAGGCTTTGTTACTGGCCTCAGAGTGACAAAGGCACTCTCCCCATGGGGCCAGCAACATGTCTCGGTTGTGGCAGGCTGCTGGAACCAGTCAGCCTACACTGAACAATTGGGTAAAATACAGGGGGCATCTCTAAGATGCTCTCTGTGTGCATTTTTTAATAAATCCAACACTGGCATCAGTGTGGGTTTATTATTCTGAGAAGTTTGATACTAATCTTCCCAGTATTCAGTGTAGCCATTATGGAGCTGTGGAGTTCGTTTTTGACAGACTCCCAGCCCATATACTCTTATGGCTACCCTGCACTTACAATGTCTAAGGTTTTGCTTAGACACTGTAGGGGCATAGTGCTCATGCACATATGCCTTCACCTGTGGTATAGTGCACCCTGCCTTAGGGCTGTAAGGCCTACTAGAGGGGTGACTTACCTATGTCACAGGCAGTGGGAGGTTGGCATGGCACCCTGAGGGGAGTGCCATGTCGACTTAGTCATTTTCTCCCCACCAGCACACACAAGCTGGCAAGCAGTGTGTCTGTGCTGAGTGAGGGGTCCCTAGGGTGGCATAAGACATGCTGCAGCCCTTAGAGACCTTCCCTGGCATCAGGGCCCTTGGTACCAGGGGTACCAGTTACAAGGGACTTACCTAGGTGCCAGGGTTGTGCCAATTGTGGAAACAATGGTACATTTGAGGTGAAAGAACACTGGTGCTGGGGCCTGGTTAGCAGGGTCCCAGCACACTTCTCAGTCAAGTCAGCATCAGTATCAGGCAAAAAGTGGGGGGTAACTGCAACAGGGAGCCATTTCCTTACAGGCCCCAATGGTTCATCCTGCCCTAATTACTTTCACCACCTTCATTGCTGTATAACACAGCTTGAGTAGAGCAAGTGGACCTTCTGCAGTTTTGCAATGGCTTGGGTGTTCTGGAGTGTTGCAGTGTTGCAGTGGTGTGGTTTATCCTGCAATCTCTAGGATGATGATGGTTTTATGGGGTCTAATACGTTCGACAGGCAACTACAACACTCGAGGTCTGGGTTTTGGGAGCCATCATGGAATGCCTTGGTCAGATGAGCTACGCAGTCTGACTCCAGCACACGTGAGCAATATTTCACCCATGGGTGCCTTTTGATACTGTTTATTGTTTCCCAGAATGTTCTGGTATTGGTTTCCTTGGCACCATGGAGTAATTTAGTCCAGAACCTGTTTCTGGCTGCCTTCCTGTCCCCCACAACTGTTTTTTGTATTGCCTCCGTATCCATGTTATCCTCTTCCAGGCATGATCTTTAGCATTAGATTTTCTAGTGTACCTTACTGTCTGCCTTAGATTATTTCTCAAACCTAAGGACTTGCTGGTTAGACAATTATTTTGTTTGATGGCTTCCTTTCTGGCAGGCGTTGGGACAGGGCCACATAGCAGCAACTCTCTCGAAAAGGTTGTCCAGGCATTAGTTATTGGGGTTTCAACTGTGCAGTTGGGCTCCAAGATTATCTTTGCTTTGTTAGCTAGCCTTGGTAATAAACGATATGTCCATTTTATACGCTTCAAATTTGTTGTATTGAGGTTTCCTAGTTCCCTTGGGGCTGACACATATCTTGGTGGATTCAAATTCAGCTCCAAGAATTGGTACAAATGGTCTCTTTGGTCTTAAATTTGACTGTATATTTCCTTAGATGCTGATATAGTGGTAGGGAGAGAATTGTGTAATCTATTATTGATCTTGAATTCACCCCAAAGTGCATGTACCTTGGGGGGTTGTCATCCTTGGTTCTGTCAATAATTACTCTTAAGCCTAGATGTTTAAGGATGGTAACAATTTTTTTCCCATTAGGGTCAGGGCGTCGCCCGGGTTGAACGGCTTGTTGGGGGATGGATCAAATGCTTTCTCAGCTGCCAAATGCTCAACTTCATCCAGAGTGCATATAAGGTTTGTATTGAAATCACCTGTCACAATGATTTCCCAAGTAGGGTTTGTGAATCTTGTATTTATGGTTCATTAATGAGAAGCCTTCATTATTAGTTTGAGTGCTGTAAATAAACGTTTTAAGGTCAAAGTGCACTACTGACAGTGGTCCCACACAAAAAAAAAATTACACGTTTAAAAAGTTTACCAATATGAGGCTAAATATAATGCTCCCAGAATGCTCTCTGATTAAATATTTTTTTTTGCAGAAGCTTGTAAGTAAGAGTGATGATTCTTTGCTATCAAAATTAAATGTTCAATAAAAATGCACGTAGGAAAAATCGTTTCGCTACTATGAAATTTTAGGTGCTATTTCTTTGAAGGGTCATTTAGTAAAATATGTTGATGCATGCTAGTATTTCCAAACAATATTCCTAATGGAAACTCAGGCCCTCATTTTCACTTTAGTCGTCTTGTTGAAAGACTGCTGAAGCCGCTGCAGCCAGCAGACTGCCAGTGCTGGCGGTGTCCTGACCACCATATTAGGAGTCATTGGAGGACTTCCGCCCATTTATGGGCCGAAGTCCGACTACGAAGAGGCAGCTGCATCGCCACGGCAGCAAGACTCCACCAGCCGTAATACGGCTTGGCGGAGTCCGGCTGGTGTAGTGGTGCTGGCGATCCAAGACCGCCAGGACCATCCCCTCCCGAACAATATCCTCAACGGAGAATGTAAGTAATCGTCCGAAAGGGGTGTGTAGGGGTGAGGAGTGTTGGGTGCATGTGTGTGGTGTGTGCATGTGTGTGTGCGAATGGGGGTGTATGAGTGTGTGTATGTGTGCAAATGGGGGTGTATGAGTGTGTCTGTGAGCGAGTGAACGGGGATGTGTGTCTGCATGTATGCAAGTGAATGGGGGTGTGTGTCTGCATGTATGAGAGTGAGTGGGAGAGTCTGTTGGAATGCATACGTTTGCCGAGGGGTGTGTATGTAAATGCATGCTTGCGTGAAGGGGTGGTGGGGGTGTTTGTAAGTGTGTGGACGGGTGGGGGGTGTGCATGTGTGTGGACGTGTGAGGTGCGTGTGCCGGGTGAATTTCTGCCAGGGTTTTCTGGGGCCTGCAGCAGGGTTGGAGGTGCTCATCGCTGGCCACGGCGGTGTGACCGCACCGGTGGGCTAGGCAGCTTTGTGGAGGTTTGGCGTCTGCCAAACCCCACAACTTGTGATGTGGCGGCCTTTACCTCCGGGTCCGCGGCGGTAAGACCGCCATGCAGCCTCATAATGAGGGCCTCAGTGTAACCATTTTCAGCACAATTTTGGGAAGCATGAAAATAAACAAGCACTAGCAAAGCCAAACAATCCAACATTTTTTGTTAGTCTTTTGGTTTTGTCAATGCATGAATTGTTTTGACATGGCTTCTGTAACACTTTATTGTTGTGAGAGCTGCTAAGCACTGGCCATTGTAACAAACACTGGGAAAAGAAAAAAAAAAGTTTTGGTTTCAAAAAGCACACATTGCCACCAGTGGCGTAACAAAGGTCTGCAGTCCCCTCCAGGAGGCCCCCTCGCACAGCACCTGCCTTGAGTGAGTCTGGAGTGGGGACCCCTCCAGTTTTGTTACACCACTGATTGCCACAGTAGTTCCTGGTACTGAACAAAACTACTTTGTGTGCCAATATGCTCCTTGTGGAAGAGCAGAATGCAATCTCTCACAGTAAAGCCAGCTGGTAGATAGAGGGAGAAATAGAAGTTTAATAAAAACATCTTTGTCAATGCCAGACCTAATTAGGGACCCATTTCTTAAAGAAAGTCACGAAAGTGCATCTATGGTATGTCTTTGCATTAGTGGTTTTCATGAATTAACAAGAACTTATAGCATTAGACCAGGAAATCGTACTGCTAGACAATATTTGTGAACTGTTTTTGAGCACGAGCTAATATGCTCATACAAAAAGATAGATTTGCTCATACGAAAATCTGTTGAGTGTTTACAAGTTCACTTTCCCTCCAACCACTTCATTCCCAACCCTGGAAGAACTTCTACGTCTGCCATTGTCAGGAGTAAATTTCCAACCTTTCTCATTATGAGAAAATATTAGAGGAGATCTGGTGAAAATCCTTACAACATGCAAATTAGTAGGTTTGCAGACTCAAAGGCATTCCAGCCCTGAAACTATTGCTTACTGCTTCCTCTGATCCCAGTATATAGATCTGTGGAATGGTGGCAAAATAAGGTAATTGCTATAATAAGGATTGAAATTGTAAGTATTCAACCCTACTATAGTAGTAGCACTGGAATAATCAGAGGGGCTATTATCAGAGCTCTTACATAATGAGATGGCTGCTATAATTTGTTGCAGCATTACATGGCACCAAAGGGACAAGTCGATTTTTTTTAGAGGACAAGAAGATTTAACAAGCAACCTGTCCCATGGACAAGTAGATATTTTATTACATTTCACACCCCTGAAATTAAATATTACCAACTTCTAAATGACTTGTACACCCTGGCTGTGTGTCTGCCACCGGTTCATGCTTTGCTCCTCATAGACTGCATTTCTATATCCATGCTGGTATCTTGCACTGCAGACAGCTTCTCTTCAGGGAAATGGCTGGGATTCTATCCCTCTGTAGTTTACTTGCCTGTTCTTTCCTCTCCTGATATAATCTGTAGTTTATCAATGCTCCAGGTGGATCCATATGTTTCTCTCTCTAGATTGTGCAGGTGTCTGGCCCAGTCAGATGGCCCACTTGTATGTTCTACTGATTCCTTACCCCACTGACATTCCATGGGGGGATCTCTATTCTACAGATGTGACCCTAGGTTGGCAAGAGTCCTGTCACAGAGTGGGTTTTTAGGTGCTCACTAACTTGGTACTTGCTACTTAATGCAGCTTGGCCTGATTGTAAGATTTGTAAATAGGCACTGGCTGGTTCATAACTTTTCTTTTGTTAGGTTACGGACATATTACATTGCAATTTTGCTTGTATTTCTCTCTCCCTTATCACTTAAACTACTCCCTTGGTAATTTAACATAGGCATTTCAGGGTTATATATTATGAGTTATGTTGTGCCAGTGGTCAAGCATTTCATAGCACATCCTGGTCTTTTTTTAAACTATCCTGGAGCCCTGGTGTGCACGGGGCTCGCACGACCATTGCTTTCACTTAGTGCCCCTTTCTAAGAGCGTTTGGGCTGTCCCCAGCATTCCTATGATGTGTTTGGTTTTGGTCACTTCAATACCAGTTAGTATTAGGGAGAGGGTGTCATACTTTTAGGACATTGGTACTTCTTGTATATTTCACCAGACCCTTTGTAATTTTCCCTATTAGATAAATGAGAGGGGATTGTGCATATACTTTAGATCACCTCTAGTTTGTTGACGGGAGCTGATAGGTTTACATGTCTAGAATTTTGCATGGGCATAAGATTTTGTTTATACATAGTTATATCGCAAAGGTTGAGTCCCCTGATTTCATTGACAAACTTGGTTCTTCAAGCTTGAGGCTACTGGTGGTCATTCTGACCTCGGCGGTAAAAGGCGCCTACCGCCGGTCAGAAATCCTCCATAATCCCGCCGCGGTCGCGGAAACCCGCCACGGTCATTCTGACCCGCAGAAGGCAAACCTCCGAAAATCCGACCGCCACAACAGACCGCCAGACCAGCGGTCGGCGGAAAGGTGGAGGTGACCAAACCTCCACCGCCACGCCAACAGAAATACGCCCATGCCATTACGACCCACGAATCCACGCGGCGGTCATTCAAACGCGGTATTCCATTGGCGGGACACACCGGCGCGGTCAGAATACCCACCAACGAACAAAACTCACCCACATTGGACGATTTGAATCCCACACACCTGATACACATACACACACCACTCCCACACACACAATACAATATAAAACACCCACCCACATCACCCGCAAACCCCTACGCTTACAAAATCGTAAAGAAGGCAAGAGAGAGACACCAGCATCCAAAACATAACAGCCACAGCCACTCAACACCATCACCCACACACTATCCACACACAAAACAACACACACCACCACACTCAACTCACTTAAATACACATACTCCACCCCACACATCATACACACCACCCCATGGCACCCCAAAGACAACCCCGCTTCACAGACGAAGAACTCAGGGTTATGGTGGAGGAAATCGTTCGTGTAGAGCCCCAGCTGTTCGGCACACAGGTCCAATACACCAGCATTGCCCGGAGGACGGAGCTATGGCAGAGGATTGTCGACAGGGTGAACGCAGTGGGACAGCACCCCAGAAATCGGGAAGACATCAGGAAGCGATGGAACGACCTACGGGGGAAGGTGCGTTCCATGGTATCCAGGCACAACATCGCCGTGCAGAAGACTGGCGGAGGACCCCCACCTCAACCCCCACAATTCACATCATGGGAGGAGGAAGTCTTGAACATCCTGCATCCTGACGGCCTCGCAGGAGTCGGCGGAGGAATGGATACTGGTAAGTTGAAGCTTCAATACTGCTTCCCCCCCACCTGCATGCCAAATCAGACCCCAACCCTCACCCCCATCCTCGAACCCCACCCTCACCCCCACCCCCATCCTCACCCCCACCCTCACCCCCACCACCATCCTCACCCCCACCCTCACCCCCACCACCATCCTCACCCCCACCACCATCCTCACCCCCACCCTCACCCCCACCACCATCCTCACCCCCACCACCATCCTCACCCCCACCCCCAGCACACCTATTCCCCGCCAATGTCTCACCATCACAACCCACACATCCCAAAACCTAGGCCTGCATGCGTCCACTAAGCATGGACACCCATCACCAAAGCATGCCCAATGCATATACACATCCCCCCCACAAGCCACCCTCACCAAAGCCCCCACACACGAATGCCAGCACTTGGGGACACGGGAACCCACAGATACACCCATATGCCACACATTTAAACTATAACCATACCTCTATACCCCTGCAGGTCCCGACCGTCAACACACCGCGGCGGAGGGGCCAGAATTATCCACACCCCCCACCCAAGAGGCCGTCAGCGATGACAGCAGCTCTGTCGATCTGGACACCGATGACCAGCCCGGACCATCGGGGACCTCTGGACAGTCGGTTCCCCTCACACAGGCACAGGCCACTATAGACCCTAACCCCTCTGGGAACACCAGCACAGCTCCCACCCAGCGGGCCCATGCCTCTGTCTCCAGGGCGCGTCAATCTGCGGTGTGTCTACCACTACAGGGCACCCAGGATAACCCACCACCCCAACAACAACAGGGACCTGGGGGCAGTGGTAGTGGGCACACCGGCCAGGGGGCAGAGGCCCAGGGAAACAGGGCAACTCGGCGGGCAGCTGTGCGACAGGGGGGGGAGGAGAGGCCCAGGGAACCCACTCTCCACGAGGTCCTCACCACCATCATGGGAGCATACAACCGCTCCCAGGAGACGATGGCGACGGTACTGGCCCGGTTCCAGGAGATCCAGGTGCTGCAGGAGGAACACTATCGGGGGTACAGGGAGGACATCCGAGCCATCAACACCACCCTGGTTACCATGGTAGGGCTGCTGCAGGACCTCGTAAACAGCAGGGCGGACACTGAACAACACCCAAGGGCCCCTGCCACTAGCCGGGACCAAGAACAGCCATCCACCTCCGCCGGCGCTAGTGGACAGGAGGCCCCCGCACAGCAGCAGCCCACCAGACCCCCACCTCCTGCAGGAGAAGAACCACCCCGCAAGAGGGCCCTGAGATCTCGCAAGACAGAGTAGGATGTCAAGACCCCCGCCAGCAATGGATACCACCTGATGTCATCCCACTGTCCCACATTGTCACCCTGTCCATCCTCGAACTGCCCATGCTCCATCTCTCCACAGGCCTCTGGACAATGCACCTGTGTGACTGTTACTCTGGACTCTGCCATGGACATTCCTTCACCATAGCCCCCACCCACTTGAAACCACCCATCCCATTTTGAGCACTTAAATAAACACCTATTATGCACCAAAATATCAGGAGTCTGGCTGTGATTTCAATAGATTGTAATTGACATGACAGTGCAAATATGTCCTTGTACATGGTGAAGTCAACAAACAGCTGCCACAAAGCTGTAGTCCATGGGGAAACGAAGCACAGGACTCGTAGTGGGGACCCCAGATCTGAAATAGGGAGGGAAAAGCCAAAACTCAGTCATCATACACTGGGGCAAATAGACAGGCAGCAGAGATGCTGCAGAGTAGTTAACTTTTACTAAATTATCTTTGAAATGTTACCTGTGTCCTATTGGAAGTACTGTTCAATGATTCTGTCCCTGTTGTCTGTTTCAGCCCCGTCGTCTTCCTCCTCGTCACTCTCCTCAGGTTCCACCGCTGCCACAACACCACCGTCTCGACCATCCTCCTGCAGGAAAGGCACCTGGCGGCGCAAAGCCAGGTTGTGAAGCATGCAGCAGGCCACGATGATGTGACACACCTTCTTAGGTGAGTACATTAGGGATCCCCCGGTCATATGCAGGCAGCGAAACCTGGCCTTTAGGAGGCCAAAGGTGCGTTCGATCACCCTCCTAGTACGCCCATGGGCCTCATTGTACCGTTCCTCTGCCCTGGTCCTGGGATTCCTTACTGGGGTCAGTAGCCACGACAGGTTGGGGTACCCAGAGTCCCCCACTAGCCATACACGGTGTCTCTGTAGCTGTTCCATCACGTAAGGGATGCTGCTATTCCGCATGATGTAGGCGTCATGCACTGACCCTGGGAATTTGGCATTTACATGCGAGATGTACTGGTCAGCCAAACACACCACCTGGATGTTCATTGAATGGTAACTTTTTCTGTTCCTGTACACCTGCTCCCTGTCTCTTGGGGGAACCAAAGCCACATGGGTCCCATCAATGGCACCAATTACGTTGGGAATATGTCCAAGGGCGTAGAAATCACCCTTCACTGTAGCCAGTTCGCCCACCTCAGGGAAAATGATGTAGTTCCTCACGGATTTCATCAGGGCAGACAACACTCTGGATAACACCTTTGAAAACATGGGCTGAGACATCCCAGAAGCAATTCCCACTGTTGTCTGAAATGACCCACTTGCCAAGAAATGGAGTACTGACATGACCTGCACCAGAGGGGGAATCCCTGTGGGTTGGCGGATGGGGGACATCAGGTCGGGCTCCAGCCGGGCACACAGTTCATGGATAGTGGCACGGTTAAGACGGTAGGTCAGGATAATGTGGCGTTCTTCCATTGTCGACAGGTCCACCAGCGGTCGGTACACGGGAGGATTCATCCGTCTCCTCGCCCAACCCAGCGGACGGTGCCTAGGAAGGACAACATGGAGCACACAGTCAGGCAACCCACAGGTACGTACTCACAGCTAGCACAGTATACGATTCTCTATGCAGTGAATGGCGTGTATGAGTGGCTATGCAAGGCCTAGGCCTGTGTGACGCAGTTGAAATTGAGCCATGTGGGCCCTGGAAATGGCGGCTGCCTGACCTGTGAAGTGTGACAATGGGATGTGAGGTCAATGCGCTGGCGTGGCACACCGCGGCGGGCGGCGGGCCAAGACCGCGGCGCGAAGCCGCATTGGTTAACATTGAAGCCTATGGGTTTCAGGAGCCAATGGCGAAGGGCGCCGGCGGTGGCGGGACGCACCGCCGCGGTACGCACCGCCGCGGACGTGACCGCCATTTTCTATCTACTTATCCACTTGCGACTTGAACTTTCACAGGAGAGGACCTATACTGCAAGTGTTGCTGTGACCTCGGTCTGGAAGGGACAATGGCTGCTGCGACTGGGGAAAGGGCCCCTGCCTTCACTGGAGAGGAGTTGGAGAAACTTGTGGATGGGGTCCTCCCCCAGTATGCGCAACTCTACGGTCCTCCAGACCAACAAGTGAGTTTAATTCTATCTAGATTTGGGGCCACTGGCTGGCTTGGGGGCCTGGCGGGGATGGGGTGCATGTTGGGGCTGGCGGGGGGCCTGGCGGGGATGGGGTGCATGTTGGGGCTGGAGGGGGGCCTGGCGGGGATGGGGGGCATGTTGGGGCTGGCGGGGGGCCTGGCGGGGGGCCTGGCGGGGATGGGGTGCATGTTGGGCATGGCGGGGGGCCTGGCGGGGGCCTGGCGGGGATGGGGGGCATGTTGGGCATGGCGGGGGGCCTGGCGGGGGCCTGGCGGGGATGGGGGGCATGTTGGGGCTGGCGGGGGGCCTGGCGGGGATGGGGGGCATGTTGGGCATGGCGGGGGGCCTGGCGGGGGGCCTGGCGGGGATGGGGTGCATGTTGGGCATGGCGGGGGGCCTGGCGGGGGCCTGGCGGGGATGGGGGGCATGTTGGGGCTGGCGGGGGGCCTGGCGGGGATGGGGGGCATGTTGGGCATGGCGGGGGGCCTGGCGGGGGGCCTGGCGGGGATGGGGGGCATGTTGGGGCTGGCGGGGGGCCTGGCGGGGGGCCTGGCGGGGATGGGGGGCATGTTGGGGCTGGCGGGGGGCCTGGCGGGGATGGGGGGCATGTTGGGCATGGCGGGGGGCCTGGCGGGGGGCCTGGCGGGGATGGGGGGCATGTTGGGGCTGGCGGGGGGCCTGGCGGGGGGCCTGGCGGGGATGGGGGGCGTTGGGCCACTGGAAAGGAAAATGCTGAGTAACTTGAACGTGGTATTTCACCCTCCCTGTACGTGTCACATAGGTCCGCGCCCATGAGAAGATTGGGATTTGGCGTGCCATCGCCAAGGAAGTCCGGGGCCTGGGGGTCCACCATCGACGGGGCACCCACTGCCGCAAGAGGTGGGAGGACATCCGCCGCGGGACCAAGAAGACCGCCGAGTCTCTGCTGGGGATGGCCTCCCAACGTAGGCGGGGTGCCTGCCGTCAACTGAGCCCCCTGATGTTCCGGATCCTGGCGGTGGCCTACCCTGATTTGGATGGGCGCGTGAGGGCAGCACAGCAGACACAAGGGGGTGAGTAGAAGCATCATCTACTCTGTTGTCGTGCAGTGGAGGTGTCTGGGTGGGGGAGGAGGGCTGGGGGTCCCCCTAGGCCAGGGCGATATCTGTAGGCTGGGCACCCCCGTAAGCCCCTGTGTCCCCAGCCACCACCCTCAGTAGTGTGTCAGTACAGCCATCCCTGGGCCGTGTCATCCATGGGTGCAGTTGACAACTCTAGGCGTGTAGAGCATGTTCCACGGAATGCGTAGCGGACCCCAAGTGCGCAACTTAGTGCAGGGGGCATCTGTGTCTGTCATGTCCGCTAACTGTACCGGAGATCCATGTACTCAATATCCCTTTATTTCTCTCTCCCCCCCCCTTTTTGTTTGTCTTTCTGTGCTTGTGTGCATCAGCATCATCAGGCGGAGGAGAAGTGGCATCGGGGCAGGAGGGAGCTGCATCTCACATGGCCCAGGAGGGCCATGCCACAGAGTCAGACTGGACCAGTGAGACGGAGGGCGAGGGGAGCTCCACGACGGGGACGACTGGAGCCTGCAGCGACACGGACACGTCCTCGGAAGGGGGCTCCCTTGCGGGGGTGGCACCATCCGTGCCCCCCGCCATTACAGGTACAGCCGCCACCCAGCGCACCATCTCCGCCCTCCCAGCAGCCCCTCCGCGTTCGCCCCGTGCCCGCTCTGCCAGGAAGCCGGGCATCTCCTTCGCCCCAGGCACCTCAGGCCCTGCCCCTGTTACCCCCGCTGCCCTCAGTGAGGAGGTCATTGACCTCCTCCGAACGCTCATTGTTGGGCAGACTACCCTTTTGAATGCCATCCAGGGGGTGGAGAGGGAGGTTCATCGCAGCAATGCGTACCTGGAGGGCATTCATTCGGGTCAGGCTGCCCATCAGCGATCGTTCCAGGCTCTGGCCTCAGCACTGACGGCAGCCATTGTCCCTGTCTCCTGCCTGCCTCTACTAACTCCCTCCTCCCAGTCTCCTGTCCCTCTGCCTGTCCCACCCACACCATCAGACCAGCCTGCACACACCTCAACACCCAAGAGAAGCTCATCCAAACATAAGCACCACAGATCACGCAGACATTCACACACGCAACATTCCGATGCAGACATGCCAACAGTCACTACCACCTCTGTGACCCCCACCTCCTCGTCTCCCTCCTCCCTCCCTGTGACGTCTACACTCACACCTCCATTCACCTCACCATCAGCCAGTGTTTCCATCACCAGCACACCCTCCACTCCAGTCCGCACACGTGCAGTCACCACCCCCACTGCCATTTACACGTCCCCTGTGTCCTCTCCCACTGTGTCTGTCACCCCCTCTTCCACACCACACAAACGCAGCCACCCACCCACCCAACAGCCATCCACCTCACGACAGCCTATCCCTCCTGCACCAGCACCCAAAGACAGCAAACGTCACTCACCTACAACCACATCCTCTCCCTCCACTCCCATTCCCACTGTACCTACCACTCTCCATTGTCCCAAGAAGCTCTTCCTCGCCACTACTAACTTCTTTCCTGACCCTGAGCCCCCCCCTCCTTCTCGTCGGGGTAAGAAGAGCACCTCAGCCACCACCAGCCCTGCAGCCCCCTTGACAAGGGTGCAGGGGTATTGGAGCCCGCCAGCCCGCATGTCTGGATCTTCACCCAGCAGCAAGGGGACAGCCAGCCCACCCCCTGGGAAGAGGAGCAGAAGGCGGAAGGGGCGCCGCAGGAGCCCGCCTTCTACATCCCCCCCGGACACCACCCAGAGACAGTCACCAGCCACAGCTCCAAAGGGAGGCAAGGGCCACAGGCCGACGACTAAGGAGGGCAAGGGCAGCAAGTTGGAGAGGTCAGGCAGCAGGCCTGCTGCCCAGGAGGAGCCCACAACCCCCATAGCCGCTGCCCCGGGAGAGCCCACCACCCCCATAGCCGCTGCCCAGGGAGGACCCAGCCCAGCTGGCCAGGAGGGCCCCACCACCCACAGCCCAGGTGGGCAGTGAAGGAGCACCATCCCCGCTGCCCAGGAGGGCACCACCATGCAATTACCAGTTGGCCATAGACCGTCCGCCGTCTCAAGAACCGCTGAACTGGGCCCCGCCGTCTCAAGAACCGCTGAACTGGGCCCCGCCGTCTCAAGAACCGCTGAACTGGGCCCCGCCGTCTCAAGAACCGCTGAACTGGGCCCCGCCGTCTCAAGAACCGCTGAACTGGGCCCCGCCGTCTCAAGAACCGCTGAACTGGGCCCCGCCGTCTCAAGAACCGCTGAACTGGGCCCCGCCGTCTCAAGAACCGCTGAACTGGGCCCCGCCGTCTCAAGAACCGCTGAACTGGGCCCCGCCGTCTCAAGAACCGCTGAACTGGGCCCCGCCGTCTCAAGAACCGCTGAACTGGGCCCCGCCGTCTCACGAACCGCTGACCTGGGCCCTTCAAGGCAAGAACCGCTGAACTGGGCCCCGCCGTCTCAAGAACCGCTGAACTGGGCCCCGCCGTCTCAAGAACCGCTGAACTGGGCCCCGCCGTCTCAAGAACCGCTGAACTGGGCCCCGCCGTCTCAAGAACCGCTGAACTGGGCCCCGCCGTCTCACGAACCGCTGACCTGGGCCCTTCAAGGCAAGAACCGCTGAACTGGGCCCCGCCGTCTCAAGAACCGCTGAACTGGGCCCCGCCGTCTCAAGAACCGCTGAACTGGGCCCCGCCGTCTCAAGAACCGCTGAACTGGGCCCCGCCGTCTCAAGAACCGCTGAACTGGGCCCCGCCGTCTCAAGAACCGCTGAACTGGGCCCCGCCGTCTCAAGAACCGCTGAACTGGGCCCCGCCGTCTCAAGAACCGCTGAACTGGGCCCCGCCGTCTCACGAACCGCTGACCTGGGCCCTTCAAGGCAAGAACCGCTGAACTGGGCCCCGCCGTCTCAAGAACCGCTGAACTGGGCCCCGCCGTCTCAAGAACCGCTGAACTGGGCCCCGCCGTCTCAAGAACCGCTGAACTGGGCCCCGCCGTCTCAAGCACCGCTGAACTGGGCCCCGCCGTCTCACGAACCGCTGACCTGGGCCCTTCAAGGCAAGAACCGCTGAACTGGGCCCCGCCGTCTCAAGAACCGCTGAACTGGGCCCCGCCGTCTCAAGAACCGCTGAACTGGGCCCCGCCGTCTCAAGCACCGCTGAACTGGGCCCCGCCGTCTCACGAACCGCTGACCTGGGCCCTTCAAGGCAAGAACCGCTGAACTGGGCCACGCCGTCTCAAGAACCGCTGAACTGGGCCCCGCCGTCTCAAGAACCGCTGAACTGGGCCCCGCCGTCTCAAGAACCGCTGAACTGGGCCCCGCCGTCTCAAGCACCGCTGAACTGGGCCCCGCCGTCTCAAGAACCGCTGACCTGGGCCCTTCAAGGCAAGAACCGCTGAACTGGGCCCCGCCGTCTCAAGAACCGCTGAACTGGGCCCCGCCGTCTCAAGAACCGCTGAACTGGGCCCCGCCGTCTCAAGAACCGCTGAACTGGGCCCCGCCGTCTCAAGAACCGCTGAACTGGGCCCCGCCGTCTCAAGAACCGCTGAACTGGGCCCCGCCGTCTCAAGAACCGCTGAACTGGGCCCCGCCGTCTCACGAACCGCTGACCTGGGCCCTTCAAGGCAAGAACCGCTGAACTGGGCCCCGCCGTCTCAAGAACCGCTGGACTGGGCCCTTCAAGGCAAGAACCGCTGGCCCTTTGGCAGACGTGGCAGGGCAGGATCTATCTCGCGCAGGGCTGCAGGATGTCCTCTGGCCAACTTGCCTCCTCCAGTGGCAGTGGGGTCTGTTATGGACTGTTTGGACTGTGGCTTTGCTCTCCCCAGGATGGCCCAGTGGGCAGGCCACCCACTGTATGGACTGTTTGGACTGTGGCTTTGCTCTCCCCAGGATGGCCCAGTGGGCAGGCCACCCACTGTATGGACTGTTTGGACTGTGGCTTTGCTCTCCCCAGGATGGCCCAGTGGGCAGGCCACCCACTGTATGGACTGTTTGGACTGTGGCTTTGCTCTCCCCAGGATGGCCCAGTGGGCAGGCCACCCACTGTATGGACTGTGGCTTTGCTCTCCCCAGGATGGCCCAGTGGGCAGGCCACCCACTGTATGGACTGTATGGACTGTGGCTTTGCTCTCCCCAGGATGGCCCAGTGGGCAGGCCACCCACTGTATGGACTGTATGGACTGTGGCTTGGCTCTCCCCAGGATGGCCCAGTGGGCAGGCCACCCACTGTATGGACTGTATGGACTGTGGCTTTGCTCTCCCCAGGATGGGCCAGTGGTGATGGAGTCCCCTCGTGGATCTGGCGTCGTGTACTCAAGTGGCTGAGGTGCCCCCCCTTCCCTTCCCCCTGAGGTGCCTGTCCTATTTTCTTTCTGATGCCCCTGCAGTGTTCTCTCCGTGGAGTTCTTGTCGTGGGACTGGGCCTTGCCCCTTTGCACAGGACCCCTGTGATCCACGGACAGTGGTTGGACTACATTTAGTAGCTGTATATATTTTGTACATAGTTTTTTTCAATATATCTGGCCGTTTATGATCTCTTCTTTTGGTCTTTGCATTATTTCGGAGGGGGGTGGTTTGTGGGTTGTGACAGTGATCTGTGGGAATGCATTGATGTGTGTGTTGTAGTGGGTGTGGGTGGGTGGGTGTGTGCCGGTAATCTTTTCCCTCCCCTGTGTCGTAGGTGCCGTACTCACCGATGTCTTCCGCGCCGCCGGGCGTGCTCCTGGTATATGAGGAGGAATAGGAGTGCGGGGATGACCTGCAACTCTGGCTCCATACTGCCGGAATCTCCCGTGGAGTGCGTAGAGGTGAGCGTTTTCCCGTTCGTAGTCTGTTTCCGCCGTGTTCTTATCGGCGGTGCTCCCGCCCCGGAAAAGGTGGCAGATTGGTGGGTCGTAATAGGGTGGGCGGTACTTTGTCTGCCGCCGGGCTGTTGGCGGGAACCGCCGCGCTGTTTGTTTGTACCGCTGTGGCGGTCGGAGTGTTAAGTTGGCGGGCTGTGTTGGCGGGTCCCGCCAGGGTCAGAATGCCATTTTTAATACCGCCGGTCTGTTCGCGGTCCGACCGCCGCCTCTCCGCCGACCGCCAGGGTCAGAATGAGGGCCACTGTGTTACCCGGGGTGGTGACTTTATCACAGTGTGGGACACAGCACTTGACAGATATGGTAGAATCCTCAATAACTTAGCACAAAAAATTGGAGGATTATGGGGTATTAGAACTTAGTTGAATCCTAGAAGCATCTCACTCCAGGTGTTCAAAGTTATTTTAGTATTCTTGGTGCACACTCCAGAATTGATGTGTTAGCTGCTGCACAACATTCCCGATATTTACCTCTCTGTATTATGCTTCCTAGGACACTCTTAGCCCATTCCAATAGTATTGCTGATATATCTCTACCACATACATCTCCAAATTGATTCTGGATATTTAAGGGTAAGGCCCTTTTTGATGCTGCTTTTTGTCAATGTTTACGAGAGGCTAGCTAGTTCTTTGCTATGAATGATGGCTCTGTAGAAAGTGATTACACAATATGGGAGACTTCAAGGCTTACCAAAGTGGTATATACATTTCGGGGGACTGTGGTGTTCTTAAATCAGTTTCAGGCATGATATGTTAACTCAAGGTTGTTGGTAATGGGCTGGAAGACAATTATGAACTTATGCTGGATAGAAGCTTGTTACATAAGATTGAGACAGCCTAAAAAAATTTGTGAGGTATGATTTTCCTCCATGTAGTTGCAGAGAGACAATATAGTGAGGGCAAATGCCCAGATTGCTTCCATGCGTTGTCTGTCCATTGGGAAAGAAGCAAAGTGATATTCTTTTTTAATTGTTGATAAGAGCGGGGCATTTCGTACAAGTGAGCCTCGGGATGTAGATGTTTTTTGGAGTTATTATAATTGACTCAAGTCTTTTTGTATGTTTAAGATGATATCTGGATCAGGTTGTTCTAGCATGTATCAAAGATGATGAGTGTGACCTATTAAATGCCTTCCTTGCTATCCATTTTTTTTAAATGAGGCAAAACCCAATAACCCTTGGACCTAAATAATAAATTATTTTGTGACTTCAGGACTCCTGGATTGAAGGAGCCTTTGAAAGCTCTTGATTTATTGTTAACCACATTTTCTGTATGTATTGTATGTAACACCATCATTTTTTTGCATCACAATATTCACTTTCACTGTGTTTTTATGTTTAGGAGCACCTACGATTTAGTAGTAATCATCAGAAATCTTGACAGAATCAAAAGATTGTAGTAAATGATTTGATAAAGAAATAAAATATTAACTCATTTAAGGATACTAGATGAAATAAATGTAGTTCCTTTCTTTGAGAAATTAACTTTACCGTGGAAGTCTAGGCATACTTCCTCCTTTGACCATATATTGTTTCTAATGCTTATGTACCCAGGTCCAAGGGTTATTGGGTTTTGCCTCATTTTTTTAAAAACTGCAGCTCTGCTGGTGGGCTGCGAAGGCTTCTTTTGTAAAAACAACATATAGAAACCAACAGGTTCATTATATATATTTTCTGTCAACACTATGACAGATAATGACACATTATCCTACACAGAGGATTATATAGATAGGATAATAAGTGGTTCATCTTTTATTGATGCAACACCAACGAAAGCAGAAGATGCCTTACAGGAAAAAATAACAAAGTTAGAGAGAATTCAAAAGAAATTGGTAAGAACACAACTACATGGACATCTCATGAAAGAATACTTGCGGTCAAATGTTATTCCTATAGAGCTACAAGTAAGAAACAAGCCTGCCATTTTTGTGGAGGATCCCAAATATAGAAATAATTTCAGTTATGTAGCAAACCAGTGCTCTAGACACTGGATGGTTTTAGGGATTGACACAGCGTTAGAACATATAAACATTTGGAAAAAGAAATTGCTGATTTAACAAGGGATATATTAGAAGACACTGCATTAATTAATGCACAAAAGGCCCTAGAAGCTCTGGAGAAAACATCAAGTGAATTTACTTTTATAACACAACGGAAAAAGCTTGACAAATTAGCTAAAGATTTAGCCAAATATGATAAAACTGCAACACATCCTTACCTTCAAAAAGATTATTATAAACAGGATGATTCCGGAAGATTTGTACACAGAGGCAGAGGAGGTTATAGGAGATATACCACCTTTTCAGAAACATCAGCATCTGACAGTTCAGACATTGAACTGCTAGGGCCCGGGTCTGTAACTAACCCAGAAGATCCAGAGGTCTTTTTGGGAGGGTCCTTGCAGAAGGGAACAGACAGAGAGGGAGAAGGGGGAGAGGCAGAGGGAGAAACCGAGGCTGTGTGTATTTTCAGGAATCCCATGGAGAATGACAAACAAGGTGTCAACAGTACTCCTGGTGAATGAAACTACGATTGATCATTTACCCCATGTACAAAAACATATATCTTTACCTGAAAAACTGCCTATTCCCAATGCAGTGAACCCTGTAAATATGGCCCCTATTTTCAACCTCTCAAGACACAAACTTACACCACATGAATTATCGGTACTGAGCAACGGTCTATCATTTGTACTGACTGTTCATGCAAATTATTTTTAGGTCAAATTTGAAATGCAAAGATTCTTCAGAAGAATATGTTTAAGCAATTACTATACGGGATGCTCGGTTGGAGATCGAACAGATGTGACTGTTTTGCGACCACCATCCTCTTTTATACCCCCGTCCCATGCAATGCAAGTGGAAATATTGACATTTGAAAAGATGGTTTTGAAGGATATTGTTATTCTGAGTAAAAAATTGAAATATGTCAATTATAATCTAACATAATGAAAACGCAGCCTTGAAAGGGTTGAAAGAGAGACATGATGTAGTGATAAAAGCAGCTGACAGAGGAGGAGGTGTAGTCCTACAAGACAGATTATTGTCAAGAAATTCTGAACCAATTGAGTGCTAAGAACTGTTATCAAGAAATTTGTTTGGATCCTAAAAAGGAATTGAAAGAAAAAATTGCAGAGATAACAAAATTAGGACTGGATCAGGGATTCCTGAGTAAAAACGAATACCAGTTTCTCAATAAGAAAGATCCTAGAACACCTGTATTGTATACGCTGCCAAAAATACATAAAAGGTTGGAAAACCCTCCCAGTAGACCTATTGTGTCAGGATGTGGTTCCTTATTGGAATCCTTATGCCAATACTTGCATTTTTTCCTGAAACCCTTTGTACCCATGACAAGTGCTTATGTGAGGGACAGCATGCATCTGATTACTATGTATGAGGATGTAGAGTTTTTAAAAAAATACAGACTCTTTAGTCACAATGGACATACAATCCCTGTATACTAGTATTTCTCAACAGGAGGCCCTTAGGGTAATAACTGAGGTGCTGGATTCTCAGACTCAACCGATGCAAGTACCCACTGGGTTTCTAATATCTCTGATGGAATTAGCTATGGGAAATAATTATTTTCTATTTGATAATAGCTTTTATTACCAAGTGAAAAGTGTAGCTATGGGAGCAAGCTTTGCACTGAATTTAGCAAACCTTTTTATGGCTTTTTTAGGAAACATAAGGAAATGGTCCAGATATATCGATGATGTTCTCCTGATCTGGCGAGGCTCAAATACTGAATTACGAGTTTCATACTTGGTTGAATAAAAGGTCAACCGATATACAGTTTACTATGGACTACAACAAGGAAAACATCCCTTTCCTAGATTTAAAAATAGGAGTAGATAACGCAAGTTATTTGTCTCTCTATATCGGAAACCGACAGAAAGGAACACTTTACTACATTATAACAGCAACCATCCAAGAAGCCTGAGGGATAATCTCCCATTTGGGCAGTTCCTGCTGATTCGGAGAAACTGTTCAAAAAAGTTTGATTAGTTCGAAGGATCAGATACCCTTACAGAAAGACTCAAAGAGGGGGGTTATCCCAAAAGATTAGTAAAAAGAGCAAGAAAGAGAGCATGGTGTAATCATAGAGAATGACTTTTAGAACCAATCAAAGAGAGCAACAACAGTCTAGCTTGTGTAACTACATTCAATCCGGCCAGTAATGACATTAAAAAGATTATCATGCACCATTGGAATTGGTCAGGGAACATCTTCATAAAAAGGATCCCCCTGTTTTCTTTTAAGAAGGGTAAGAACTTAAAAGATGCTTTGACAAAAGCACTCTTACCACAAATACCAAAAACGTCATACAATACACTATTGGGTCATACAGCTGTATTGGGACATTATAAATGTGGACACTGTGCGGCATGCAAATTTAGCTTCAATACAACGGATTTCTGCTATAGGGACAACACATTCACTTTGGTTTCATTCATGAATTGCAATACACATGATGTCATCTACGTGATCTGGTGTCCGTGTAATCTCATGTATATCGGCAAAACGACACAGAAGGTGAAATGCAGGATTCTGCAACATAAAAGCAGAATCAAATGCAAAACTGTAGGAGCGCCCCTAGTGGAACATTATCAAAGACTCCAACATAATAGTGATGAGTTAAAATGGAAAATTATTGAACAAGTTACCTTGGGCCCAAGAAGAGGGGATGCAGATAATCTCCTCTCTAAACGTGAATTGTATTGGAGGGAAAAATGTAAAACTATAAACAATGGACTTAATACTTAACCCGTTGAATGCGGGCGTCGGCCACTGGCCGACGCCCACACTCCCTCCCTGGTGCGGGTCACGACCAGTGGCCGACACCAGGGAGGGGGTTAAAAATCCTCCGGTGCAATGCACCGGAGGATTTTTTTTTTTTTTTTTTTCACCGTAGGAGACGCAGAAGAGCTTCCGCGTCTCCATCCCACCCCCCTCCCGCCCCCTTATGACGTCAGCGCGCCGCGAGGCGCGCTGACGTCACATTTTTTCCCCACCGGAGAAGGAGAGACGGAGGTAAGCGTTCTTTCCTTCTCCGGTGGGGAAAAAAAGGCCAAAACGGCCTCCCCAGATGCCAGGGAGGCATCGATGGAAAGGGGAGGCTCTCCCCTTTCCATCGATGCCTCCCTGGCACCGTTTCCTGGCCCTAGGCACCAGGGATCTTCTTTGGGGGGGTCGGCCCCCTCGTAAAAGGGCCACCCCCCCCCCCCGGCAATATTTAAATTATTGACACTGTTTTGGGGGGCGATCGCGCCCCCCACAAAAAAAAAAAAAAGAAAAAAAGAAAAAAAAAATGGCGGGGTCGGCCCTTGGAACACGGGCCGACCCCAGGGGAAAAAAAAAAACGTCGTTTTGCCTGGGGAGGCCGATCGCCCCCCCAGGGTAAAAAAAAACAAAAAAAAACAAATTGTTGGTGGTCAGCCCTTAGGGTGACCATCAATGGGGCCATTTTTTTTTTTATACATGTGTGCTTTGCCGAGGGCAAGCACACATGTATAAAAAGAAAAAGATTTGTGACATGAGTCTCATATATATGTGTATATATGTATACACATATATATATCTATATAGATATATATATCTATATAGATATATATATAAATATATCTATATAGATATATATATATATATATATATATATATATAGATAGATATATATATTTTTTTCAGGACAAGCATTGCAGCGTCCATGTTCTGCTTTTCTGACTTGTTGGTGTGTATCTGGGCTTCTAACAACGCCCACCTCACGCCCATCACTACCACTCCTTTGATGGCATTGGAAAATGATTTACCTTTGTCCCTCCTTGGGGAGGTTTTGCTACCGCCTTGGCCATCGCCCCTGGTACATGGCTAATTGCACTTTTGCTGTTACGTTTAACTGCGAGCGAACTTCTTTTCCTTTTGTGTAACTCTTCACATGATGCTCATGGTGGCCATGGCGCTGTGAATCGGCTCTCTTATGTGAAAGAGTTTAACTTTAAATTATCAATTTATGTGTTATGAAAAGTTGGGTTAGGAGTTTATAACGCTAATAGCTCTAACTCGAGCAGATGCGAGACCCATTGCATTGTAAATGCTTGTTATTCTTGTGTGTGTTGTTTTATAATGGTGAACAATTTCACCGCACTCCACGAGGACCGTGATCAAGACTCCTTGGTGAGTTGAAACACGTTGGTGGTTATTGACTGCAATAAAATACACGTTTATTTGTACTTCATGGAGTGCGGTGAAATTTTTCGGCATTAGATAATTTCTAGATTGGTCTTCCCTGTCACTGGGCACCGGCAGTGGAGTGTGCCGCCCAGCAACCCTTCAACCACTTTGTTTCTAAACATATAAATATATATATATTATTATATATATATATATATATATATATACACAATATGCATGCATGCATGTCTTTTCTGTAGTGGCAGTTTTGCTGGATAGTACTGAGGGAATTAGAAGAGGAGGTAATGGGAGGCAGAGCACCAAAAATGACTGTTGCACAGGGTGTGTGGTAAGGTGAAGTAATACATTCTTTTTTTGTTTTTTTCAGTGTTTTCAGAGAATCTGCAGAATTGGAGAAGAAGCGAAGGTAAGGTGACGACATTTCCTGTTGTACACAACAAACATACCAACAAGCAATTTTGTGACTATCTGCCTTCTACGTAGGATAGTAATTTAGAGGGACAGTTTAGCCAGTTGCAGAGATGGCGTCTCGTTGGATGACTGCTGATCAAGCCCTAGCTCGGGTTATGGAGGACAGTTCTGATGTAGGCTCAGAGACTGAGACAGCAGACACTGAGACAGCATATGAGGGAGAGGACAATGGGGCAGATTCTGGGAGTGATTTTTCAGTCGGCGGAGTCCCATCTGACGACACCTCTTCCAGTGAGTCTGAAGGAGACAATGACGACATCCGTGCTGTCCCTTCGCAAGCACATTCTGGGCAGCGGGACCACATTGGGTTAGCCGAACCCAGAGAGCACGTGCTTGCTGCCGCAAGCACAGAACGAGTGCTCTCTTGGCAGCCCCCCTGTTTGGTTCAGCCCCAAATTCCACCTTTTACTGGTGACGCTGGATGTAAAGTCGATACAGCTAACTTTTTGCCAGTCGACTACATCTATCTGTTTTTGGATGTTGACTTTCTTCAGAAAGTTGTGCAGCAAACAAATTTGCATGCAGACCAATTTCTGAGGGAGCGCGGAGGCACTCTAGGGCCCCGTTCTAGGGCACGCCAGTGGACTCCCACTTCGCTGGCGGAGTTGAAGATATTTTTGGGCCTTACCCTCAAAATGGGGTTAGTACAGAAACCCACCTTGCAGTCCTACTGGATGACTCGCACGGTTTGGGTAACTCCCATCTTCGCACCATACATGAGCAGAGATTGTTTTTTGCTACTGCAGCGCATGCTGCATTTCAATGACAATTCTGCTGCATTGCCCCGGGACCATCCAGATCATGACAGGTTGTTCAAAATTCGGCCTGTCGTGGAACATTTGTCTGCCAGGTTTCCAGAGATCTATACTCCTGGAAAGTATATAGCAGTCGATGAGTCCTTGATCCTGTACAAAGGACGGCTGCTTTTCAGACAGTACATTGCGAGCAAAAGAGCTCGCTATGGCATAAAGCTGTACATGCTGTGTGAGAGCTCTACTGGCTATGTGTACAGCCTGAGAGTGTATACAGGGAAGGATTCTACCCTAAACCCTGTAGGTTGCCCTCCCGCGTTAGGGGTCACAGGTAAGATTGTATGGGAACTTGTCCAGCCACTTCTTCACAAAGGTTATAACCTTTATGTGGACAATTTCTATACAGGAGTAGAGCTGTTCAGTGAGCTCTACAAAGCTGGCACTGTGGCCTGCGGTACAGTTCGTTGTAACCGCAAAGGATTCCCGCGGGAGCTTGTTTGCAAGAAGCTCCAGAAATCACAGAGTACTGCATTGCGTTCTAAAGAACTGCTCGCAGTCAAGTTCCTAGATAGACGTGATGTATACGTGCTCACTACAATTCATGATGAGAGCACTTCTCCCATCACGGTTTGGGGTCAGATGGCCGAAGTCCACAAGCCCATCTGTATACTCGATTACAATAAGTACATGGGTGGAGTGGACAAGAACGACCAGGTTCTTCAACCATACAATGCGTGTCGTAAAACTCGCACTTGGTACAAGAAACTGTTTACCCACCTGATTCAGATGGCAACATATAATGCGTATGTTGTTTACCGTCAGACAACAACAGGAAGACTCATGACTTTCCTTGACTTCCAGTTGTCTGTAATTGAAAGCCTCACTGCTGTTACTGAAGAAGCAGCAGCCTCCACCTCATATGTTCTGGAGGATGTGGCAAGGCTGCAGGAGCGACACTTTGCTGATCGCATACCTAAAACACCCAAAAAGGATCGCCCATGTCGTCGCTGTAAAGTGTGCTCAAAGCATGGAAAGCGGCAGGAGAGTCGGTATTACTGTCCCCAGTGTCCATCACAACCAGGCCTCTGTATCCCTACTTGCTTTACGCTGTATCATACTAAAGCAAAGTTCTGGGAAATGGACTGAGGTTGAGCTGCTGTTGGGTAATCCTTTCAGTGGCAGTGCATGGATACCGAACGTCCATGGGCCACTGCTTCGTTAGGCAAGGAGCCACAGAATTTTACTTCATCATGGACTTCCTTTTGGCGTGGTCGGTGTTCTGTTCAATTAACATGCATTTTCTTCCCCCTACTGCATATACTAGTAGACAGAACATATGCCACATTGCCACGGAGTACCCTTTCTTCACCTGCATGTCTTCCTTACTTTCAACGGTAGATATGCTCTCTCAGTTCGAGAAATCACTTTGTAGGGCATACTTGGAAGCCCCCAACTTGCTTCCACAAACTAGTATAGGTTCACTTGGCTATTATACAGGATTAGCCAGGACTCTGATGAGAACAGAGACATGGATGGGTAAGGAAAGCTTATGGTAGGAGTGCCTTCACAGGGTTATTGCACAGGTAGAAGGCAGATAGTAAAGGTAGTACAGATGTACATCATCTACACCTATGGATTCAAACCCATTGGTGCCATCCCAGCACTAAAGGAGAATGACTTGTATAGGTCAGTGTTTGACCTGCTTTTCATGTTCATCCTCCATCAGAACTTAGTAGATGTTCAGTTTGCTGTATAAGTGCATTATAGTCACATCACTGCACATAATGTTGGCTGGGACATATGCTACGTTCTCATGGACTCCCCTATGTACCAAACACTACCCTTTTCCATAGCCTATGACCTTCTCTTTAGGGAACATCATGAGAAATCCCCAGCATGTCTCCCTTAGTTTCAAAGGTAGATATGCTCACTCAGTTCGAGGAATCGCTTTGTACGGCATACTCGGACACCCCCAACTTGCATCCACAAACTGGAAGGAGTTGGATTTAGCACAGAGATTGCGCTAAAGGCGCATGAAAAACATGTCTTCCTGAGCCTCAGGTGGCTGTCACAGGAGTCATTAGTAAAGGTTTGTTACGCATGCATTTGGTAATGTTAAGGAAGAAGGAGGCAGGTAGCCTATGACCTTCTCTTTAGGTAACAGCATGAGAAATCCCCAGCATGTCTCCCTTAGTTTCAAAGGTAGATATGCTCACTCAGTTCGAGGAATCGCTTTGTACGGCATACTCGGACACCCCCAACTTGCATCCACAAACTGGAAGGAGTTGGATTTAGCACAGAGAGTGCGCTAAAGGCGCATGAAAAACATGTCTTCCTGAGCCTCAGGTGGCTGTCACAGGAGTCATTAGTAAAGGTTTGTTACGCATGCATTTGGTAATGTTAAGGAAGAAGGAGGCAGTTACTTGACAGGTGGTAAAATGTAGTCAAACTTATTCCGTTCTGTGGCGTGTGAATGTGATGGGCCCTTGTCTGGCAGCGGTAAGTTAATGTGAGTGGAGTGATTGATTGGATTGGGCCCGTGGCTGGCGATATGAAAGGGTTGTTTGTTGTGCGTGAATGGCGTGTGAATGGACCATAAAGAGGTTGGTGCCTGGACGCAGCTTTATGGCCCACCTTCAGAAGGCTTGGTTTCAACATTCAGATACTTTGATAAGTAATCATGCTTTAAAACCATCATTTCTGGAGGTGCTAAAACCAACCAGTGTGAGTGGTGGGTTAACTTTAACAAACTAGTACCAGGGGAGACCAAGGGTGCAGGACTTGCATGGCTCTCACCAGTTTTCCTTCACCCAGAATCCCCTTGAAATTACATTATGTGCTTAAAAAACACATTTTCCTTGCATTCCAATGAGCAGAAGTCCAGGGATCTGCAGGGATCCTCAAAATTCCTACCACCCAGTGTTTCCCCACTTGTCCTGATAAAAACACAACCCCGCTTGTGTGCCTGCGCCTAGTGCCTGCTTCAGGAATGAATCACTCCAGGGTTAACAGTAGACCTCAAGCAAGGACTACCATTGACCCTTGTGTGATCCATTCCTGTCGCGGGCGCTAGGCCTACCCACACAAGTGAGGTATCATTTTTATCGGGAGACTTGGGGGGACGCTGGGTGGAAGGAAATTTGAGGCTCCTCTCAGATTCCAGAACTTTCTGTCACCGAAATGTGAGGAAAACTTGTTCTTTTAGCCACTTTTTGAGGTTTGCAAAGGATTCTGGGTAAGAGAACCTGGTCAGAGCCCCGCGAGTCACCCCATCTTGGATTCCCCTACGTCTCTAGTTTTCAAAAATGTACAGTTTTGGTAGGTTTCCCTAGGTGCCGGCTGAGCTAGAGGCCAAAATCTACAGGTAGGCACTTTGCAAAAAACAGCTCTGTTTTCTGTGATGTGTCCACGTTGTGTTTTGGGGCATTTCCTGTCGCGGGCGCTAGGCCTACCCACACAAGTGAGGTATCATTTTTATCGGGAGACTTGGGGGGACGCTGGGTGGAAGGAAATTTGAGGCTCCTCGCAGATTCCAGAACTTTCTGTCACCGAAATGTGAGGAAAACTTGTTTTTTTAGCCACTTTTTAAGGTTTGCAAAGGATTCTGGGTAACAGAACCTGGTCAGAGCCCCGCGAGTCACCCAATCTTGGATTCCCCTAGGTCTCTAGTTTTCAAAAATGTACAGGTTTGGTAGGTTTCCCTAGGTGCCGGCTGAGCTAGAGGCCAAAATCTACAGGTAGGCACTTTGCATAAAACAGCTCTGTTTTCTGTGATGTGTCCACGTTGTGTTTTGGGGCATTTCCTGTCGCGGGCGCTAGGCCTACCCACACAAGTGAGGTATCATTTTTATCGGGAGACTTGGGGGGACGCTGGGTGGAAGGAAATTTGAGGCTCCTCGCAGATTCCAGAACTTTCTGTCACCGAAATGTGAGGAAAACTTGTTTTTTTAGCCACTTTTTGAGGTTTGCAAAGGATTCTGGGTAACAGAACCTGGTCAGAGCCCCGCGAGTCACCCCATCTTGGATTCCCCTAGGTCTCTAGTTTTCAAAAATGTACAGGTTTGGTAGGTTTCCCTAGGTGCCGGCTGAGCTAGAGGCCAAAATCTACAGGTAGGCACTTTGCAAAAAACAGCTCTGTTTTCTGTGATGTGTCCACGTTGTGTTTTGGGGCATTTCCTGTCGCGGGCGCTAGGCCTACCCACACAAGTGAGGTATCATTTTTATCGGGAGACTTGGGGGGACGCTGGGCGGAAGGAAATTTGAGGCTCCTCTCAGATTCCAGAACTTTCTGTCACCGAAATGTGAGGAAAACTTGTTTTTTTAGCCACTTTTTGAGGTTTGCAAAGGATTCTGGGTAACAGAACCTGGTCAGAGCCCCGCGAGTCACCCCATCTTGGATTCCCCTAGGTCTCTAGTTTTCAAAAATGTACAGGTTTGGTAGGTTTCCCTAGGTGCCGGCTGAGCTAGAGGCCAAAATCTACAGGTAGGCACTTTGCAAAAAACAGCTTTGTTTTCTGTGATGTGTCCACGTTGTGTTTTGGGGCATTTCCTGTCGCGGGCGCTAGGCCTACCCACACAAGTGAGGTATCATTTTTATCGGGAGACTTGGGGGGACGCTGGGTGGAAGGAAATTTGAGGCTCCTCTCAGATTCCAGAACTTTCTGTCATCGAAATGTGAGGAAAACTTGTTTTTTTAGCCACTTTTTGAGGTTTGCAAAGGATTCTGGGTAACAGAACCTGGTCAGAGCCCCGCGAGTCACCCCATCTTGGATTCCCCTAGGTCTCTAGTTTTCAAAAATGTACAGGTTTGGTAGTTTTCCCTAGGTGCCGGCTGAGCTAGAGGCCAAAATCTACAGGTAGGCACTTTGCAAAAAACACCTCTGTTTTCTGTGATGTGTCCACGTTGTGTTTTGGGGCATTTCCTGTCGCGGGCGCTAGGCCTACCCACACAAGTGAGGTATCATTTTTATCGGGAGACTTGGGGGGACGCTGGGTGGAAGGAAATTTGAGGCTCCTCTCAGATTCCAGAACTTTCTGTCACCGAAATGAGGAAAACATGTTTTTTTAGCCACTTTTTGAGGTTTGCAAAGGATTCTGGGTAACAGAACCTGGTCAGAGCCCCGCGAGTCACCCCATCTTGGATTCCCCTAGGTCTCTAGTTTTCAAAAATGTACAGGTTTGGTAGGTTTCCCTATGTGCCGGCTGAGCTAGAGGCCATAATCTACAGGTAGGCACTTTGCAAAAAACAGCTCTGTATTTTGTCAAAAAATGGGATGTGTCCACGTTGTGTTTTGGGGCATTTCCTGTCGCGGGCGCTAGGCCTACCCACACAAGTGAGGTATCATTTTTATCGGGAGACTTGGGGGAACATAGAATAGCAAAACAAGTGTTATTGCCCCTTATCTTTCTCTACATTTTTTCCTTCCAAATATAAGAGAGTGTGTAAAAAAGCCGTCTATTTGAGAAATGCCCTGCAATTCACATGCTAGTATGGGCACCTCGGAATTCAGAGATGTGCAAATAACCACTGCTCCTCAAAACCTTATCTTGATCCCATTTTGGAAATGCAAAGGTTTTCTTGATACCTCTTTTTCACTCTTGATATTTCAGCAAATGAATTGCTGTATACCCAGTATAGAATGAAAACCAACTGCAGGGTGCACCTCATTTATTGGCTCTGGGTACCTAGGGTTCTTGATGAACCTATAAGCCCTTTATATCCCCGCAACCAGAAGAGTCCAGCAGACAAAACGGTATATTGCTTTCAGAAATCTGACATCGCAGGAAAAAGTTACAGAGTAAAACATAAAGAAAAATGGCTGTTGTTTTCAGCTCAATTTCAATATTTTTTTATTTCAGCTGTTATTTTCTGTAGGAAAACCTTGTAGGATCTACACAAATGACCCCTTGCTGAATTCAGAATTTTGTCTAGTTTTCAGAAATGTTTAGCTGTCCAGGATCCAGCATTGGTTTCACACCCATTCCTGTCACTAACTGGAAGGAGGTTGAAAGCATCAAAAATAGTAAAAATGGGGTATGTCCCAGTAAAATGCCAAATTTGTGTTGGAAAATGTGGTTTTCCGATTCAAGTCTGCCCGTTCCTGAAAGGTGGGAAGATAGTGATTTCAGCACCAGAAACCCTTTGTTGATGGCATTTTCAGGGAAAAAACCACAAGCCTTCTTCGGCTGCCCTTTTTTCCCATTTTTTTGGAAAAAACTAAATTTTCACTGTATTTTGGCTATTTTCTTGGTCTCCTCCAGGGGAAACCACAAACTCTGGGTACCATTAGAATCCCTAGGATGTTGGAAAAAAAGGACGCAAATTTGGCGTGGTTAGCTTATGTGGACAAAAAGTTATGAAGCCCTAAGCGTGAACTACCCCAAATAGCCAAAAAAGGGCTCAGCACTGGGGGGGAAAAGGCCCAGCAGCTAAGAGGTTAAGAAGACTGGAGACAGGCCTCGACAATTTAACTTTATTTTCTCACTATTGACTAACTGTTATGACTAGATACGTCTGGGACTATAGGATAATAGATGTTATGTTCAAACAGAAAATTATGTATATATATATATATATATATATATATATATATATATATATATATATATATACATATATATATATATATATATGCATATATATGTGTTTCATGTTCTTTATATATAAATGTCATACTTCTGGCATCTGATTCCTAAGGTGTGTGAACATCGGGTCCCTAGAAATATATGATTGACGTACTATTCTATTTGGATATTACATGAACATCTTCTGTGCATCAGACCAGTTAAGGGTTAATGATTAAAAGGTTTCCACATTTGAAAAGGTTTGTTGTAGTATATCTATTTAAAAAACTACAGTAATTATTTAGTATATTTGCATCATGATTGGTGTTTTGGTGGAAGAGACGGAGCCCCCTAAAAATAGCCCTACTAGATAGCGATTCACTAAATGAAAACGCGAATATGTAAAAGATTCCCT
This sequence comes from Pleurodeles waltl, assembly GCF_031143425.1. Lineage (NCBI taxonomy): Eukaryota > Metazoa > Chordata > Amphibia > Caudata > Salamandridae > Pleurodeles > Pleurodeles waltl. The sequence goes on along the minus strand of NC_090446.1, from coordinate 545,649,169 downwards.
TCATATAAGTATAATATCAACCCTTTGTGCGGGCCAGTAAGGGAACTGCCCATTGCAAATGATACATAGGAATGTAATTTCGATACTCTTAAATCTAATAAAAATACGATAAAACGTAGAATAATAGTCGAGAACCCGTGCTATGTAAGTACAGGTGTTTACAATGAGTCGGACCAGAGAGGGCACCGGCTATTCAATCCGATATGGAACAGACCTTGTTCCAGCATCTTACGTAAACACGACGCCAGTCCATTCAGGCGGACCAGAGAGTGCACCGGTTATTTAATATGATAGGGAGAGGCCCCCGTTCTAGCGTTTTATGTAAACACAACGCTAGTCCTTTCCGGCGGACCAGCGAGGGCACCGCCTGACGTAGTTGTTACACACGAGCTCATCCTATTTAAACTACTAATGTGGCCGCACACGGGAAAGTTGCAGTTTGGCGTCTTCTGGTGCATCCGAAGGATATTGAGAAAGTAAGTCAGAATGAATAGGACTAATATTGATTATGGATTAAGGTCAATTAATAACAATTTGTTACCTTTTAATTCTTTATGAATAGGATTTATGATCCTTACCCTATGTTTTTCAGGGTCGGGAATTCAAAACCTGTCACTACTTTTGTTACAAATTGAAATATACAGAGTGATGATTTGATGGAGAGATTCTAACATATGGTGGAGACTGCAAAGATGTGGCATTTCTTATTAAGACTACAATTGCAAAGAATTGTGACTACTGTAAGTAATTTTAAATATAGAATCATTTATTTTATCACTGTGACTGATGATTATTACAGCACAGTTAGTTTAATAATATTAAGGAACATAATAATTTTAATAAAATTCATGTTCCTACTAGGAAGATGACCAATAATTCGGGCAACCATTATCAAAAAATAAATACAATATATCAGAATTGATAGGTGAGTGATACTCTTCCTTAAAAACATATAAGAAATAGTTTTTCAAAAATGTAAGTTCTCCTAGTGAAAATAGTTTACAACAGAATATTATTTATTTATAGGTGCTACCAAAATAGAGAGATTTCCAGTCCTGATGATGATCCGCTGTTGATTTACATCTATATATGGGGTCGTAACGTAGACAAAAATTGATTGTGGATTCATGTTAAATTATTTAGTGACTTCAGGACTCCCGGATTGAAGGAGCCTTTGGAGGCTCACAATTTATTTTTAACCACATTTTCTGTATATATTGCATATAACACTGACACTTTTTTGCATCACAATATTCACTTTCACTGTGTTTTTATGTTTAGGAGCACCCATGATTTAGTAGTAATCATAAGAAATCTTTGACTGAATCAAAAGATTGTAGTAAATGATTTGATAAAGAAATAAAATATGAACTAATTTAAGAATACTGGATAAAATAAATATAGTTCCTTTCTTTGAGAAATGAACTTTACCGTGGAAGTCTAGGCATACTTCCCCCTTTGACCATATATTGTTTCTAATGTTCCTTGCTATCAAGGCATTAGAGGCAGCACTCTCTGCTATAAGCAGTGGCAAAGCCCCAGGACCTGACAGTAAAAACATTAAGTTTTACAAAGAATATTCTGAGCTTGCTCTGCCATTTCTTACTAGAATGTTTGAGGATGCTCTTTCTACAGCAAAGTTGTCATCGCCTACTAGAACCGCTGTAATACATTAATTTTAAAACCTGGAAAACTATGTAGTACTCCACATACAGGTTGCTGTCCTTGATAAATTCCAACAATGTAATATTAGCTAACCTTCTAGCTCATGCACTATTTGTGCATATGCCCTATCTCATCAGTCCTGATCAAGCCTGGTTTAATCTAAAATGATCTATGAGGAATAACTTGAGATATTTTTGTTTTCATACCCATAACATAGACCCCTTTTTCTGTGCAGTGTTGATTACTGTTCAAGCTGAAAAGGCATTTGACACCTTTTAATGGCCTTTATATTTTGAAGATGTACATAGGATATGTGTCAGGTGGTATTTCCTTTCTCTGCTTTGTCTTCTTTTTGTTGTCCCCATGGCTGGAGTTTCTGATAATGATATTCTCTCAGATGTGATTTATACTGCTAGCAAACTAGATGGAATTGTCCCCTCTAATCACTTCTTTTTACCTTAGTTATTCACAAGAAACATACAAGGAGTGGCAACAGGATACCTCCACATAGTCATATTGTTAGTTTGTATGCAGAGGATATACTCATGTATGTCACAAACCCCAAAGCTCATTTCTAGATATGCTGATACATGCATGTTCTGGGACCCTGAAAGATCAGGGACAGCCATTTCCTTTTCAGGAGTTCTAGGGCATAGCCCTGCCACCTAAGAATGTGAAAGAGTCCAAATCAAAAGGAAGAATGTTCCGTACCTTCTCTATTTTGCTTGTACAGTAGACACATAGATCCAAGTGTTACAGCACAACCACACAGCAAATGTGTTTTGTTCACCACTGTGAACTTCTTCAGAGCATTATTATTTTGTACAGCGAATGTACTATGATATGCGTCTCTTGAAACTGTAGTTCACTGAAGGAAAAGGCCACAGTTGGCATGGTTACCCCCTAACATTTTGCCTTTTGTTGATGCCAACTTTGTTTGAAAGTGTGCTGGGACCCTGCTAACCCTTACAAAAGGTACCCCTTGTACCAAAGGCCCTGTGGCCAGGGAAGGTCTCTAAGGGCTGCAGCATGTATTATCCCACCCTGGGGACCCCTCACTCAGCACGTGCATACTGCCTCACAGCTTGTGTGTGCTGGTGGGGAGAAAATGACTAAGTCGACATGGCACTCCCCTCAGAGTGCCATGCCCACAACCCACTGCCTGTGACACAGGAGAGCCACCCCTCTAGCAGGCCTTACAGCCCTAAGGCAGGGTGCGCTATACCACAGGTAAGGGCAAAGTTGCATGATCACTATGCCCCTACAGTGTCTGAGCCAATTCTTAGACATTGTAAATGTAGGGTACCCATAAAGAGTATATGGTCTGGAAGTTTGTCAAACACAAACTCCACAGTTCCATAATGGCTACACTGAGTACTGGGAAGTTGGTATCAAACTTCTCAGGACAATAAATCCACACTGATGCCAGTGTGAGATTTATTGAGAAATGCACTCAGAGGGCATCTTAGAGATTTCCCCTGCATGCCAGCCAAACTGCTAGTGCTAGGCTGACCGGTCTCTGCCAGCCTGCCACTTACAGACTAGTTTCTGGCCACATGGGGTGAGTGCCTTTGTGCACTCTGTGACCAGTAACAAACCTGTCCTGGGTGAAGGCCTCTAAGGCTCAAGCCTGGTGTTACAACACCCCAGGGCACTCCAGCTAGTGGAGATGCCCGCCCCCCGGACCCAGCCCCCACTTTTGGAAGCAAGTCTAGAGCAGTTAATGAGAAAAACAAGGAGGAGGCACCCTCCAGCCAAGACAGCCCCTAAGGTGTCTAGAGCTAAGGTGGCCCTTTCCTTAGAAAATCCTCCATCTTGGCATGGAGGATTTAGGCTAATAGGATTAGAGATGTGCCCTCCCTCCCCAAAGGGAGAAGGCACAAGGAGGGTGAGGCCACCCTCAAGGACAGTAGGCATTTACTACTGCCCTCCAGCCCTAAACACACCCCTAACTATAGTATTTAGGGGCGACCCTGAATCATGGAAATCAGATTCCTGATGACCTAACACCAAGAAGGACTGCTGACGTAAAACCCTGCAGAGAAGAAGAAGACAACAACTGCTTTGGCCCCAGCCCTACCGGCCTGTCGCCAGATTTAAAGAACCTGCAATTGTGACGCATCCAGTGGGCCCAGCGACCTCTGCTGACTCAGAGGACTGCCCTACAAACCCAAAGGACCAAGAAACTCTCATGGACACCGGCTCTGTCCAAAGCAGCAAAGAAGAAACCATCTTTAAAGGGACTCCCACCTCACTCCTGAAGCGTGAGTCCCCACCACTCTGCACCAGACGCCCCCAGCCCGTGTCCAGAGAAACCAACACAGCAGAGAGGACCTCCAGGCAACTCCAATGACTTGTCTACCCTGAGGCGACCTCCCGGCACCCCCACAACGACGCCTTCAGAGAGAATCCAGAGGACCCCCCTGACCGCAACAGCCCGGTAGCAAAGAATCCAACTCCTGGAAGAAGCACTGCACCCGCATCCCCCAGGGCTGAGAGGAACCAACTACAGGTGCAGAAGTGACCAGCAGGCATCCCTCATCTTTGCCCAGTCAGTGACTAGCCCGAGAAGCCCCCCTGTGCCCTGCTTCCATCGTCAGAGTGACCCCCGGGTCCCTCCATTGAGTTCAAGACAAAACTCGCCGCCTTGTTTGCACACTGCACCCGGCCGCTCCTGTGCCTCTGAGGGTATATTTTGTGTGCCTATTTGGGACCCCCCAGTGCTCCTCAGAACCCCCCTGGTCTGCTCCCCAAGAACAAAGATAACCTGCTAGCAGACTGGAACCGGAGCATGGAAATGGAGCACCCCTAGTCTCCACAGGTGTCTATTTTGTTTGGGCCCCTCTTTGACCTCTGCACCTGACCAGCCCTGTGTTGCTGGGTGTTTGGGGTTAACTTGAACCCCCAAAGGTGGGCTGCCTATGCCCCAGAGACTGAACTTGTAAGTGCTTTACTTACCTGACAACCTAACCTTTACTTACCTGCCCCAGGAACTGTTGAATTTTGCAGTGTCCACTTTTAAAATATCTTATTGCCATTTTTTGCCAAACTGTGTACATTACTGTTTTCATTCAAAGTTCTATATTTAACTTTGCCAAGTACCTTACAATGTATGTACTTACTTGTAATCTGAATCTTGTGGTTCTAAAATAAAATAAGAAAAGATTATGGGGGTCATTACGACCCTGGCGGTCGGTGGTAAAGTGGCGGTAAGACCGCAAACAGGCCGGCGGAAAAAAAAAGAATTATGTCACTAGACCGCCGACGGTATCAGGACCCTGCATACCGCCATGGATCTCGGGTGGTTGTGAACTGCCCTGAGATCCATGGCGGTAGGCACTATCAGTGACAGGGAATTCCTTCCCTGGCACTGATAGGGATCTCCCCCACCCCTTGCTACCCCCCACAAATCCTCCCCCCATACCTCCCACCCCCCTGTCAACCCCCAAAGGTAGCACAACCCCCCTACCCACCCCGACCCCGAACATGCACATATACACACCCCTACACGCACACACCCAAACATGCACATATACACACCCCACCCCTACACGCACACACACACCCCGACAACACATACCCGCACACATACAAACAGACATTCACACCGTCTGACCCGCACACATTTCCCATACACACACCACCCCCCCCACGCATACACTCACTCACTCACCCCCTCTACACTCTCACACGCACACCCCCATGCACGCACATAACACACAACACCCCCCCACCCCCTTCCCTAACGGACGATCAACTTACCTTGTCCGTTGATCTTCCGGGACGGGACGGGATCCATGGGGGCAGCTCTGCCACCAGAACACCGTCACCAGAACACCCCCACACCGAATCATGGGATGTGATTCAGTGGGCGGTGTTCTGTTGACGTGGCAGTGGAGGTTGAGCAACCTCCACTTTCCCGCCGTCCACCAGTATGACTGCTGGCGGCTTTCCGTACGAAAAAGGACAGCGGCCTGCCAGCGGTCATAATACACGGCACGGAAGACTGCGACCACTGACGGTCTTCAGCACGGCAGTACCTCAGCGGTCTTGCGAAAAGACCGCCGAGGTCGTAATGACCCCCTATATTTCCATATGAAAACCTTTTGGCCTGGAGTCAGGTCTTTGAGTGTGTGTTCCCATATATTGCCTGTGTGTGTACAACAAATGCTTAACACTACCCTCTGATAAGCCTAACTGCTCGACCACACTACCACAAATAGAGCATTAGTATTATCTATTATTGCCACTATCAACCTCTAAGGGGAACCCCTGGACTCTGTGCATACTATCTCTCACTTTGAGATAGTATATACAGAGCCAACTTCCTACATTCACCATATGAAGATATACCATGTATGTGCGGGGTACCATTAGATTAAACACCCTGGATCCTTTTATTATCAGGCCTGGCCGCCCCCCTTATTTGACACCTTAGTCCATGTCCAGGATGGTAGAGGCAGTGGCAGTCTGTCAGGGGTGTATCTATCAGTAGTGCCACAGTTGCAGTTACATCAGGACACAGAGGCCCTGGTGCAGCTGCACCTGCTGCACTATTAAAGTAGGACATCTGTACCTCAGGAGTTCAAATGAGGGCCTCCTACAACAGTACTTGTGAGTGAGGGTCAGTAATTGTAAAAGGTTGAGTGTGTGCAAGTGTGTCTTTGAGTGAGTGTGAGTGTATGGGTGCATTTTTTGTGATGGCACCCAAGGAAAGTTTTGAAAACAGTGAGGTGAAGCCGTGAGGATCACCAACCCCCACAGACCTTTACATTAACTGCAACAAATCCGAGCACTTTCCATTTACATCCAGTGAGAGGTGATTTGGATTTTAGATGGGCAGTTGGCAATATAAAATGTCTAGGGGTTATGATCTCCACAGAGAATAATTATCTGGCAGCACTGACTACCCTTGAACCTCGGGCTCCTTGACTAACAATGTCAATGATTGGCCGCATTTCCCTTGTTAAAATTATAGGGTGTCCTAAAATGCTCTATGAGTTGTCCCAAGTGTTCTTTCTCACGACGATATTGTCACTATATAGCTGATTTAAGCAGGGTGGTTCCCTCAAGTGAGGTACAAATGCTGACATCTGACTGTAGTTGACCTTGAGCCTATTACCTAACCGCGCAGGCTCAATCTGCTTGGTCTGTAATCATCCTGTGGCCGGCCTGCCACTTATCAGGACCAAGGGGGGTGGTCAGTCCTTAGTCCCACACCACTTGATACACTGTACCTCAGTGATTACAAAGCTTTCTGGAAGGTAATTTAACCCTTTCATATGACATTAATCCCATGGCTCAGTCTTCTGCAATTCATAGGGGAACGTCTCCTTGTTCTCCGCTGCTTTTTCTCTCTCTTGGGTTTAAGTCTGATAAGTACGTTTTAAAGCATATTTATTAAGGAGTTCCAAACCTTCATATGCTAGGATGCTGAATGATGTCCATCTCAATGGAGCCTTCCTCACACAAGTCAAAGTGGCCCAATTTCCTCACAAACCCGGTTTTATTATTTTAATTTATGAAATGGTATAAAAGTTGCATTTCTAGATTTCCCAAAGATTCCCATCGAGCAAAACAGTGATCCAGTACACTTAAACTGATCCATTACACATAGACTTGCTTGCATTCCAGGCAAGTAGTGTTGAATATGAATTTAATCCTGTTGAAGAATAGACCTCTCCTGTCAGGTCACTAGCTGACTGATCCACAACAGGCCAGGGCTAGCGATTCAAAAAGTTTTCACTCAACTATTAGCATATATTATTATGCTTTAAATGTCTATCTCAGGCCTATGTTACTCCAGCTCACCTAAATAACCTGGTCCCTTCTATCCCCGGTGTGTCCTAGATGTGAGCTTTCTGGGTAGGTTTCCTACACTGGTCCTGAATGTGCCCTTGATTCTCCTCTTTCCACCTGAAGTCTGTTTACTGGATTTATTTGAAATACCGCCTACACTTATGAAACACTTTTTGTGTTATGGGCCTTCATCCCGAAAATGCCAACTGGTTACATGATACGGTTTATCTGACTGAGCTGGAGGACACATATTGATACCTTTTATGATACCTTTCAGTTCATGCTACTAGGCCCAAACCATCTAGTCAAACTCTACTGCTTACCTTCTCAAGACTGAATTGGACCTGTCTCCAGCTGTGTGATCATTTGCAATCCTTCGTCTTTGTTCCCTTCATTAACACATTGTGCATGATGACTACTTATTTCAATTACTTCTCTTCATATGTTGTATTAAAGCACTGATTAATTACCTTATTATGCTCTGGTCATTAGTATGTAAATTTTTCTTGTTTTTTAAAATCTCTTAAATAAAGACCTTAAAAATCTTTTCCCATGCTCAAGATGATCCATCAGCTTTGAGGTAGATGAGCTGAGAACTAAATTTACTCAGATGACTGAGGGGCAGATTTAAGGAAAGTGGTGCTGCACCCAGGGCAGCGCCATTTTCCTTGCACCCCTTAGTGCCCACCCTGCCGCGACTATGTGTGCGCCATATTTAAAATACGGTGCACCATGGTGCAGGGTAGGGGGCAATAGCATAATTTGTTATGAAGCTATTGATGTACTCTGCAGGAGTAGCACCAAAATGTTGGCACTACTCCTGTAGAGTTCATAGGGACCCATTATAAATAACGGTATCCTCCCTTTTAACTCTCTGAACAGGCAGTAAAAGTGCGAAAATAATGGTGCATAGATTTCCTTGTGCCATTTTTTCAGCCCCGCTAATGGGGGAACATCCCCCTTGCATACAATATGCCTGGCACAGGCATGCTGTGGCACAAGGGTTTACAAAGTGGCACAATGCATGCATTGCACCACTGTTAGACCTGGCATCCTTGTTGTGGTCTCCCCTAACGTTTTGCCTCTACTTCCCAGGTTGTTTCTGTATGCTGGATTCTGTTTTTTCTGTTTTTGTTACTCTGGGCAATTTACAACTACTGACTAGTGCTAAAGTGCAAGTGTGCCCTATGTGAAATTGTGTGTGTAATTGGCTTTTCCATGATTGGCATATTTGATTTACTAGTAAGTCCCTAGTAAAGTGCACTAGGGGTGCCCAGGGCCTTTAAATCAAATGCTACTAGTGGGCCTGCAGCACTGATAGTGCCACCCACATGAGCAGCCCTGTAAACATGACTCAGACATGCCACTGCAGTGTCTGTGTATGTAGTTTCAAACTACCAATTCAACCTGGCATGTGTACCCACTTGCCAGGCCCAAAACTTCCCTTTTTTTACATGTAAGGTACCCCTAAGGTAGGCAAAGGTAGCCCCAGGGGCAGGGTGCATTGTATATTAAAGGAGGGACATGTACTGTTGTGATTTACGTGTCCTACAGGTGAAATACTGTCAAATTCAGTTTTCACTGTTGTAAGGCCTCTCTCTCATATGTTAACATGGGGGCTGCCTTTAAATATTCTTAAAGTGCTGTTTCCCTTTGAGAGCAGATGGAAATCTGGAGTTTGGGCTCTCTGAACTCACAATTTAAAAATACATCTTTTAGTGAAGTTGTTTTTTAGATTGTTAGTATAAAAATGCCACTTTTAGAAAGTAGGCATTTTCTTGCTTAAACCTTTCTGTGACTTTGCAGATTCCCTGTCTGGGTCAGACTAACAGTTGTGCTGTTTGTGAATCTCCTCTAGACAGTAACACAAAGGGAGCTGGGCTTCAGCCTGCATACCCTGATGAGCCATCTGGGCTAGAGTAGAGGGTGGAATGGTCACTTACACCTGAATGGGCTGTGCCTGCCCTCACACAATGCAGTCTCCAACCCCCGGGTGTGTGTCTGGGGCCTGGCCTGGGCAAGGCAGGATCCTGTAAACAACAAACACTTTTCTTTTGAAGTTGGTCAACTTCAAAGGCTGATAGGGGTATAAGTATTGGACCCAAAACCCCAGACTTAAGATTTCTTCAAGATTTGTTTCTGGAACCGAGAGGAACCTCTGCCAAGGATAAGAGCTAAAGAGCTGAGGAGAAGTTCTGTCCCTGCCTGTGACTGTGCTTTGTTGGGCTATCCTGCAGTTGCTGCTTCTGCCTGTGGAAGGGGACAAAAACTGGACTTTGTGGATATCCCTGCTTGAGAAGAATCTCCAAGTACTTGTAATGAGCTTTCACCCTGTTCTGAAGTCTCAGGGCCACCAAAGACTTCCTCTGCTAGCACCTGGACTTTCTGATGAGACTCCTGCCCTGCCAAGTGGTGCCTGATCCAGTTCCTGGGCCCTTGCAAGAAGAATCTGGTGGAAAAACCAAGAAAAACCAAGTAAACCGACTTCAGACAACTCCGGTGACGCTGCCTGCAACCGAAGCCATGGTCCTCGCTTGAGTGCGATGACCCCACAGGCTCGACGTCGCTGCAGGCTCACTGAAATCCGCAACTCTGTGGAAGTTGCCTCACCACGTTGTGACTGCTGGACATCGACTCCGCCAGAAGTACGCGGATTCAACATTTCGCACCAATGCCGCCGCTCAGCAAGGACCCAACGCCTCTTTGTGACACCTCTGCTCCATCGCTCCACAGCACTGGAACCAATGCCGACTCGGATCCAGTGATGCTGCAATCCCTGCCGCTCCCAAATACTGACCCTTCACTCATCTACCATTCATCAGCAATCAGCAAGATCAGTGACAAAGCAGTCTGGGGTCATCTTTTAGATCACATTCATGCTAAGCATCTCCTGCACTACTAGAGACTGGTTTCAGATGACGGTGTAGCAGGGAGACCATTGCACACTGTGGACAATGTCCTTTTAACCACAGATGAAGATGACCCCTGCTGCCTGATATTGCTGGACCTCTCAGCTGTCTTAGACACAGTGGACCACCTTCCACTCAGATGCAAAAGATCCCTATCACCTGCAGGGTCCCTGAGGGTTCCATACTATCCTCTATCATTTACAACTTCTACATGGAGCCGCTTGGTGCTTTACTCACCAATGACAGCATAAAGGTTTACCAATATGCCAATGGTACACAACTCTACTCGAAAGACACCTCTGCTTCACACATCCAATACCTAACACACTGCCTGCACATCATCCAGACCTCGATGCCCATTGGATACCTGAAGTTCAACCCAACCAAAATATAATTCCTGTTATGGGCCAAGAACAAGAAAGAGTACAAACCTGGATCAACAGCATGATTCTTCATGACTACAAAGGCCAACTTTAACTAAGTGCCAAGTCACTTGAAGCATCCCTGGACATCACCACTAATCTCAAGGATCATATTGCCAAAAAACAAAGATGGCTTTGTACCAGCTCTCTTTTCTAAAGAATGTTACAACCATTTCTTCCAGAAAGCAACTTCAAACTACTGTTCACTGGACACATCTGGATGGTGAGAGCAACCTTTTCCATGGTTTCCCAGGAACCTTATTGGCACCTCTTATGTGCATCTGAGACGTCATAGCATGTCTTATTCAGGGCTTGAAGAAATATGATCACACATCATCTCAGTCCTGATGGATCTTGCAGTCCTTGCCTTTTTAAGGTGTCTTCCGATGTAGGTCTTTCTTCATGCTGGCTGTAAGTTACATGCGCTCTTCGATCATGACATTCGCAGCCACAAGGTAATCCAGTTGGGCTTGTCTGCCGTAGCATTCTATGCAGGCTACAACTGCATCTCCCATCCTTAAAAAGCACAAAGTATTGTAATGGCTTCACTTTCCTCCAGCCTGTGTATTTGAGCAGGACAGGGGCCACAACTAAGGGACAGACCAGCAAAATGCAGTGCTCGCTCAGACCCGGGGCACCAGGTCTGTGAGACTGGATGCCACCAGGGGCCCTGGCTAGCACCATCTGGTCAATGCTGATTGGGCTGGCTGCTCCAAATGCTTCTGGGCGAGACATAGCTTGTATAGGGCCTCCTCATTGCAGGAGTACAGGCATGCCCATAATATCCCTAAACTAATAAAAGGGTGTTCTAAAGCTGCACGGTGCAGGCACCTTCTTTGCTGCTGGCCCTCCACACATCCACTTAACACTTCCCAGTCTTCACAGAGACTTCTTCAATTGTTCCCAGAGCACATGGGTCAAACTCCATGCACCCCTAAACCCCCAGGAACACTCCACGGCTGCAATCCCTTACTTTACAGAGCCACTTCCAGGGAGGAAAGGTGATGGTTGCAGCACAGAAAGCAGGCCACTCTCTCCTTCCCAAGGTGTGGTGAGCTTGAACAGTTTAATAATATCTGGACCCTGAGCCCTGATTCACAGGCCTGAAATAGCAGCTGTAAGAGAGTAGGCACCCTGGCATTCCTGTCAGCTCTGGACTCCCACAGGGGACAGGAAGAAATAGCCACCTTTGGCTCTCGAAATGTGTGGGCCACTGTGTCATGACACACACACATTCTTAGAGCCAGTCAATGCAACCTGAGACTTCACAGCACACGTCAAAATGGGGGCACAGGGCCTTCTCTGGCATATCTAAAGGACTGCTGACGGAAAAGGTATAAAACCTCCTTGAACCTTCAAGTATTGTGAAATATATATATATATATATATATATATATATATATATATATATATATATATATATATATATATATATAAATACAGTTCTTACTGGTCAACCAACAAAGCACTTCATAATCTAGTACTTCCAAGTTCCCAAAAGGCACAGTCAAGCGCATCTAATGTGAAGATTAAGCATATCTCGCACTCAAAAGGCACAGTCAAGAGCCTCAGGCACCAATAACAGCAGTGAATCATCTATCTGCTCGGTACAGCAAAAAAGGAAACTTTTAGCAGTTGGGAAGGCAAAGACAAGTGCAGTACTGATTAATTCCACTGGCCGAGTGGAAGAATTTATTGGTAATTCTGTGTTACAAGAGTAACAGAGAATTACTAAATTCCTCCAATTCCACCAGTGGGATTAAAAATTCCACCCACCCCTACCAGAAAGGATACTTTGGACATTTACCTGGCCACAGTGTTTTTAAGGCAAGATCCAAACTTTACAGAATGACCGTCATAGACAGGAATGGAGGATCTGCTGCTGAGGGATTAAAAATGTCTGCGGTGGCTTCCAACATTGCGACTTGGGCAACTTCAGCTCTTGTGTTCCTGAAGCTGGTTTCAGGAGATCAGCTGACTGACCCTTAAAGTCCCTGCTGTTGTTGGATGTCGGGAATCAACTTTTCCCTACGCCGGAAGCTGTAGGCACAGTCCAACCTTTGCTACCCCAAAGTGCAGCAGGTGAAGTCCTTCCAAGCATGCATCCTCTCTTTGTGTGGGTCCAAGTTCAGTTGGGCAGTCCTTCTTCAGTCCTTGCTTCGATTTTAGTGTGATCTGAGGGTCAGGAAACCAGGGGTGTCATATTTACTCCAGGAGATTGCCCTGAGGGGACCACAAGTTCAGTAGCCAATGGGCTACTGGGTCCCCTCCTTCCTAGTAACAAAGGTCCTGTAGTGTGTGGCATCTGGTTATTCCAGAACACCTCATTTTTGCACCTTTCATGATGGCACATCTACTTCTCAGTCGTCAGGAGCTTAGTAGCATACCCTAGAGGTGTGGGTACCTGAGGGCTACATGCCCATGATAATACTGTTTTGGGTCTGAGTTTCCCCTCTCTTGCCCAGTCGCCAAGCTGTCTACAGGAACAAAAGGGCATCCTGCTCAGGGTTGTTGGGCTGCGTGGCACATCAAAGGCTGCTCCCCTTTAAAGCTCACCTCTAGGCTAACGCCTCAAGTAGCCATCCTGGCAGAGGAGGTCACACCTCCCTGGTGCGGCACTGCCTTTATTACTGAGCGTCATTCACATGTCTTCCTAGGCAGTCAGAAAGCTGTCTGTGTGTGTGTGCCTTTGTGAGGCTCCTGGACGAGCAGAGCACACATATTAAAAGTTGCCTACCTTTAATCGTGATATTAATTCTGAACTGGCCATCAGGTCGCATTTAATGGCATAATTATTTTGATACCTAACATGATCCAGTTTGGTAGTCCTATTAAAAAGTTAGCCAGGTTGAGGTGCCACCCAGTAACCCTGTCACAGGGGCTACCAATTTTACCCTCAGCAAAATGACAATTTGGAAGTATTGCTGGTAAGACATATCAGAAAACATCAGAAAACATGTCTTATTTACAAAATACAGCTCCCTGCCATAGGACTCCAAAGGTCTTCCTAAGGGGAGACATACATATATATAAACATATATATATATATATATATATATATATATATATATATATATATATATATATATATATATATATATATTTGGCGTGGTTTCCCCTATCTTTTTGGCTTCTGACCTCCTGTTATAATACTGTGCTGAACTTTGTTTTTGCTGGCTTTAGGACTCTGAGAAACTTACCACTGCTGACCAGTGGTAAAGTGCAAGTGCTCTCTGTCTAATTCGACTGGTGATTGGTTTATCCATGATTAGCATATTTGATTTATTGGTAATTTCCTAGTAAAAAGCACTACATGTGCCCAGGACCTGTAAATCAAATGCTACTAGTGAACTGCAGCACTAATTGGGTCACCCACATGAGTAGCCCTGTAAATATGTCTCCGACCTGACACTGCAGTGTCTGTGTGTACAGTTCTAAACTGCCTGTTCGACCTGGTAAGTGCACCCACTTGCCAGGAACAAACCTTCCATTTTAATATGTATAAGTCATCCCTAAGTGAGGACCATGGCAGCCCCATTTTTCACTATTGCAAGGCCTATCTCTCCCATAGGTTAACATGGGGATTGCCTTGAAATATATTTTAAGTGTAATTTCCCATTGAAAGCAGTTAGTAATATGGTGTTTGGGGTCTCTGAACTCACAATTTAAAAATACATCTTTTGATAAAGTTGGTTTTTGGATTGTAAGATTGAAAATGCCACTTTTAGAAAGTGTGCATTTTCTTGTTTAACCACACTTGCATCTGAAAAGGACTGTGCCTGTCCTTACACAATACAGTCTCAAACCCCCTGGAGTGTGTCGAAGACCAAGACAGGGAAAGGCAGGCTTGTGTGCACTACAAAGACTTTCCTTTGAAGTTTGCCTACTTCAAAGGCATAAACGAATATAAGTATGGACTGCTGACCCCACAACTTCAGAACACTTCTGGACTGTGGACATTGTGCGTAGGAGAAGAGCTGGATGCTTGAGGAGGACCCACCACTCTGCCTGTTGCTTTGCTGTGCTGAACTGCTGCTGCTACTTCTACCCTGGGAGTAAAAGGACAGGTCTTTGCTTTCTACATCCTGCTTTCCAAGGTTCTTGAAGGGCTTGAACTGAGATTGCCTCCTGTTGTGAAGTCTCAGGGACATCAAAGACTTTATCTGCCAGTACCTGGACTTTCTTGCTGAGACCCCTGACTTGCCAAGTGGTGCCACATCCAGTCCCTGGGCCCCTGGTAGGAGAAGCTGGTAAAACCTGAGAGAAAATCCACACACTGGAGCTGAGTGTCAGAAAAATCGACATAACACCTGCACCGCAGCTGAAAAATCTGTGCAATGTCAGTGAAATCAACGCATCACCTGCTCAGTGCAGATCTAACATCACTGTGCGTCGTGATTTTCCACGCATCCTCCCTGGGCATCAAATCTTTATTTAAAATCACTGCACGCACCTGATGCTGCTTGTCCGGAAATCGATGCCTCGCTTACTCGGAGGAGAAAGAATCAACGCCCGGCCTCAATTGCCAGTAAGGAATCAACTCATTGCTTGCTTTTCTGATGCACCTTCGCCGCAGCTTTATTTTTGAAGCATTTCAGTTACTTTGTGCTAAAACAATGCATCCTTTGATTTCTAGGGATTAAGGCATTTTTTACTTTAAAAAGTGATATCTTATCTTGTGTATGATGGATTTTTTGTTGTTTTGGTCTTGTTTGATTTAGATAAATATTGGCTATTTTTATTATTTGGCGTGGAGTTCTTTAGTGGTGTTTTCACTGTATTACTGTGCGTGTTTGTACAAATGCTTTACACATTGCGTCTGAGAGAAGCCTGACTCCTTGTGCTAAGCTACCAAGTGGTTGAGCAGGGGTTATCTTAGATGTGTGACTCCCTTACCCTGACTGGAGTGAAGGTCCTTACTTGGACAGGGTGCAAACCGACAGCCATCAAGAGACCTGATTTCTAACAATAATGTAAAGGGATGATGTGGCTTTGCCATTGGTTTGAATGGCAAAGTTGAATTGGAAGTGAAAACACTGTCCTTCCAGTCTGCAGTGGCAGGTTGGAAGTCCTTTTGTACCTTGCCACATGAACAGTGGCACAAACAGTGGTGCAGCCCTCAGTGGACACTCTGTATTGCATGCCCTCGGTACCATAAACAAAATTAATACTACATGCTTAACCTATATACTTCAGCCAGTGGACTTAAGTTCTATATGCAAAGGCCCATGAAAAAAAAACATGTATTTCATTTTTAATTATTTTTACAGCAAAACCTTGTATTCATTGTATAGCAATTGTACATGAATTCACACTACTGTTACTAATTCACTATGGTATAATACACAGCAGTTATAAATATAGAACACCCTACTCATCGAACACTAAAGTCATAGCACCCAATATTTCCATGATATAAAAGTGGCTCCAAAGAGTTCCTCTGGGGGCAAATTATTTGTCCTATTCCAACTGCCCCTAGTAGGGGTTAGAGATATGTCTCAGTCTAGGAACTCTTTTGAGCCGTTCTTACAGCCTGGAAATCTCGGGTACTGTGGCTTCAGCAAACAATATAATAGACTCAGGAAATCAGACATCCCCACTTGTCAATCTGGGTGAAAAAAGACTGTTAGGCTTAAAGAATGTGGTTGAAAATATATGTGAGCCACCAAAATGTGTGTTGACCAGTTGTCATAAACCCAGTTTGTGACATATGTTGCCCATGACCAGCACTGCAGAATCTATATTGTGCTTACAAATTTGCAATCACTCAGGACATGTTCCTTCTAAAACGCATACATATTATTGATGGTGGCATCAATAATATGAAAAAGTTGAGCACCATGGAGAACTGTCTTTCATCTCTTATTATGAACAATGGAAGAAAATGTGGTTTTGTAATATTTTAGGTTGGTTAACATTTACCCTGCACCAATGTGTATGTGTCTATGTACACCCAGGATTTAATGCTAAATCACTTGACAAGCTGGCATTGTTAATCTGATATTGGTCCATTGTAATATTTAGTTTATGAATGTCCAATTGTATTTCAATTCTGGGAGAAATATTTGGATGCATTTGTTTAATGTATCCATGATGCTATTCATATACATTGATTATCTTAAATGTGTTTGTCTTAACCTTTTTAATTATCAGTGTCTCAAATTAAATGATTTGATTTCACTGTTTTATCTGCTATTGAGTCTATCATTAAAATTGGAAATAAGCCAGCTCCTTATCTATTCGGTGCTGCTGGATGTGGATTTCACGGAAAAGGGTAGGCCCTCATTACATCAATTGCATATGCAAATTTATGGTCAAACATTTTATTACTACTGCTTGATTGTTATGTATCCAAAGATAGACTGTTGACTTCTTAACTCTATATGTTCTATGTTTTAGAAAACCTTTTTTTATTTGTGGTTATATTTATAATAATATACAAAAAGACCATTTATTTACAATATGCCATTTGTAGTTCACTTTCTTTGTTTTCCACTTTTTATTTAACGTTGAGAATGTCAGTTTGTTTTTATAGTTAATTTGCTATTAATTACTCCTTTTTCTTTTGCTAATTGTATTATTATGTACCGCTCCGGAAATAGGTATTTATATGTTTCTTTATATAACACACTAATATATTATGAATAGAGCCCCTTTGTGTTATTGGTTATGGCTGGCCCTGACATCACACTGCTTTGGAGCCACGGTGCTAATAACAATAACTCATTCCAGGGATAGCCTCATCAGTTGTAACACTGAAAACATTAATTGAATGAAATGAAAAGATACAATATTTTTTTTTTCCTTGGCAACTATTTTCGCTCCTAATAGTACCACATCTATGTATGAATTCTAAAAATATTTCTGTTAATCCCAAAACATCCACGGCCTACATGTGCAGGTGCAGTGTGGCATTATATTAAACAAAAGTACACTGTTCCAGTAGATATAAAGGTAGAAAAAACATTGTCAGGCACTTCTATATATAGGAGCTAGAACCCTCTCACATGATATCAGATGTCATGCTTCATCATAGGGTAGCTCCTCGTCAGGAAGGCCCTGCAATATCTGACTGGCCCCACTAGGGGGCACTTTGATGCAGATCGTAACTTGAGATGTGTGCCATGATGAAGAGCATGTAGTAATCGATTCAAACCTACTGTTAAAGACCAAATCACAGGCAGGAGAGAAAAAACACAAAAGTTAAAAATTGCCTCAGGAACCTCCAAACCTTGGTTTATTGAATGAGGCAGGGTCCTGGACAAGATTAAAAAGCAATGTAAAGTAGACAGGCAACAATGTACCCACACTCTACTGAAAATGAGGTGGAGGGAACTTGCTTCCACCAAGACAGGTCAACATGTTTCGCGCCTCACATTAGTCCAATCGGATCATATGGCGCTTCTTCAGGACCAAAAACAACAATACCTTCTCCTGGACTTGAATCTAAATTCATGCTAAGTAATAAGAATTCAATGAAAAAAACACAAGAACGTGAGTTGATTTACTCACGATAGCATCACATCAAGTGGATGTGATCTAGAAGAGCCTCTCCTAAATTAGGGAGAAAGCTCCATGGGACAAGGCGTGCCACTTGGCTGACGTTGTTATATTTCCAACGCCAGACTGACCGGAGACCTACCCCGGGGCCTCGCTCCCGAACAGTTGGCATTAGCCTAGTCTTTAGTGTCTTGGATGGCTGACAATAGTTTTTTTTTTTCAATTTTTATCCTGACATTGAACGACTAATGATAAAAAATCTAATATTTCTAAGACCAGCAAATTGCTGCTTTGGGGCTCCTGTAGAAAACAAAATAGCAAGTTAGAAGTTGGCACAGATTTCCTAATGATAATTACAACAACTAGAAGTTGCCACCATTTGAAGAACAGTGTTTTAAAAAAGAATCCAAATATTCTCTTTACCTAACCTTTTATTTGCATTATTGTAAATGGCAGATCATTACTTGGCCTGTTCTAAATGGATTAATTATTCAAGATTTTTGTTTAAGAAACTGATATAAAGCACTGAATTCTAATCCATTTAGAAGTTAAATATTTAGGATTTTCTTACTTGCCAAGGTTGAAATTCTGGATACTTTGCACATGTTTTATTGGCAAACGGTCCTCCTGTTGGTATACAATGCTTCAAATCATGTAGTGCTTGTGCTAATGCATAGATGGCATTGTGTGCCGCATAAGGATATCTGAAGTGATTCACATCATATGCTGACACATCAAGTGTTTCCAATTTTTCTGTTTGGGTACAAAATCTCTTTCCTGGTACTCCGTTTTCAGTGGATGTTCTATTAAATTCCTCTATCCATTGGCAGTCAAAGGCATGCTCCCAGAACAACTTCATAAAGATGTCATTGGCAAACTTGGATGGGTGGATACTGTAAAGGAATTCCTTAAACATTGGAATCTCTCCGCTATACACTGCAAATCCAACTGTGCCATGCAATATTTGCCATAGATCTTTTATGGAAAATACAGGAGAAGGAAACCAACTTGTGTTTGCAAGCCAAATTTTACCAACAATTTTCTTTGCAGAGATCTCTTTAAAAAATGGAATCATCTGCGGTGAAAAGGTCAAGCACACTATGACCTTTGCCGTACACGCTTGTATAATGTTGATAGTGTGAAATAATAATTTCTGTGTCAACTTTGTAGCTAGGGTTTCAAAAAATTCAATACAGATGCCGTTCTTCGGAGCTTCTTCCATTAACTTTTGACCATTCTCAAGACCATAGTCATTGTCTGAAGCCAGAATTCCAATCCAGTTCCAACCAAAGTGAAGACACAGCTCAATGAAAGCATGGGCCCGAGATCCTGCATTTGCAATAGTCCGGAGAAAAGATGGAAACTGCACTTTATCACTTAGTGCACCCAATGCTGCACCGTAGCTTATCTAGAAAGGAGAAAACACACTTGTATTATGAAACTGTAGCTCATTTTACTTTGATACTTGGTTGCCTAATATTGTGAAAAGCTGGCTGGTTATCCTATCAGTATCTACTAGAATCTAAATCCTGCAACTGATTGGAGAAAAAAATATAATTTTAAGATCTAAAATATTAAGAAATTCTTGCTGGTTGGTTTATATTTAGGCACTGAGGTATCAAGACAATAGGCTGTATGCATTTGACTTGTATAAACTGTGCAGTCCTTTTATAAAAAGGAATCTTTATATTAATTATCATTCCCAAGGTTTGTCAGATCACTTTTAATTCCAGCCAACCTATGTTTTGAATTCACATTTGCTTTTTTGAGTCTTAAACAATTTAAGAGAAATTGATAATTTCGTAAATTGCATCCTAAAAGCTTCAAAGTATATCAAAAAGATAAATTTTGTAATAGTGTATATACAGAAGAGTTACCAACCTATTGCAAATGAAAACAATTAATTGTACACCTAGCATATGAATTATAGCTTGGGAAAAGAAAATGTAAAATAATTGTGCACAAATGAAGGTAATCTTCTAGCTATGTTTTTAATCGTAAACAAAAACACAATCTATTGATTTACCACACTTTTTTGGTACCATTGTTTTTATAGATGTCTATATACAACTTTGCTTTTGTCTACTAAAATAACTTTTTTAACTGCAGATTGCAAATTATTTCTTGTTCACAGTAATTTCTTATTGTGTCATTTATTTTAATTTTTTTTTGCTTTTATTGATTTTGTTAAATTATTACAGGTATGGTAAAGAAAAAAAATTGGAAAAACATACATTATTAATATAGAATCTTGAGCCCATGAAAGTCAGGCACAAAGTACAAAACAACCCCAAACCCAACTGACACACACCTAAAATAAAATTATTGCTAGATACCAAACAAAGTAATCATGTCTGTATATCCTTGCCTGTCAGTCATGGCCCTAGAGATCATTTTCACATGTCCCAACTACATCCATTCCTCGACTGGTCCCCAGTATAAATTACCCTTCCTCCTCACACATACCCCCCTTCACTTATAAAGGCCTTTCTCTAGATTGTAAATGGCCAAAAAGTAGGTTTGCCACTCCACAAATGTGGGGTGCTCAGGCCTTATCCATCCTGCTGTAGTGCACATGCGTGCTGTGGCCATAACCATGAAAAATAAATCACAGTCTGCTTGTGAGAGACCCTGTTTGCTGGCTAGACCAAAAACTACTGCCTGAGGGCCACCTTCATCGGGGAACATGGCGGCCGTCTGAGGAGCCGGTCGCGGAGGGCTCCGTGCTGGGAGCATAGAGGGAGGGAATAAATGTAAAACTTATGAAGGGTTGTGGAGGCGGAGACCAGCCGACTGTGAATAGGGCTGGGGGCTCCATTGGAGGGTCGCCGGTTCATAAAGGCAAGGCAGCCGCGTTGGAGAGGAGGCAAGAAGTGCGAGGATTGACGCGGGTTGTGCTGTTGCTGCGAGCCGCCCTGGAGGTGTTGTGAGCGAGGGAGGCAGCAGCGGCAGTTTCCTACCGGGGAAACAGTGGCAGAGCCAGTACAGGAGTAAAACAACCTACAAAAGGAGGAAGGTTTCCAGGAGACAGTGAGGACTTGGTTCTGACATCTACAGTAATAGAGTCACAGTGAATTTAAGGAGCTGAAAGTACTGTATTGAATGGTACAAAGATGTATCCAGCTCCCCTGGTGGACAGAGCAAGCGGAGCAGCTCTGGGCAAAAAGGAAGGAGAGAAGGCAGTGTTTAAAAATGGTTTTGGTCAAGTAACCAATTCCCTGCGGAGCGCTAAAAAGACTAAGAAAAGGGAAGAAGCAAAGGGTTTGGAAGCTCTCCAGAAGCAGATTGCAGGGAGGAATAAGGTGGAGCAAGCCAGTAGTAATAATAAAAGGAAATTGACTTTTAGTAGTGGGGGTGGTAAATAATAGAAAATTGCGAGTTACTCCATCTGTAAGGACTTACTTTCATGTACTACCAGGATCTCTAAAAAATGTTGACTGGGGATGAGAGAATGCAAAACTGTAGGAGGCTGGACTGGCTTGTAGTGAGTACCAAGGGGTACTTGCACCTTGCACCAGGCCCAGTTATCCCTTATTAGTGTATAGGGTGTCTAGCAGCTTAGGCTGATAGAAAATGGTAGCTTAGCAGAGCAGCTTAGACTGAACTAGGAGACGAGTGAAGCTCCTACAGTACCACTAATGTCACTTTCACAATATCATAAGAAAACACAATACACAGTTATACTAAAAATAAAGGTACTTTATTTTTATGACAATATGCCAAAGTATCTCAGAGTGTACCCTCAGTGAGAGGATAGGAAATATACACAAGATATATGTACACAATACCAAACATATGCAGTATAGTCTTAGAAAACAGTGCAAACAATGTATAGTTACAATAGGATGCAATGGGGACACATAGGGATAGGGGCAACACAAACCATATACTCCAAAAGTGGAATGCGAACCGCGAATGGACCCCAAACCTATGTGACCTTGTAGAGGGTCGCTGGGACTATTAGAAAAAAGTGAGGGTTAGAAAAATAGCCCACCCCAAGACCCTGAAAAGTGAGTGCAAAGTGCACTAAAGTTCCCCAAAGGACAAGGAAGTCGTGATAGGGGAATACTGCAGGAAAGACACAAACCAGCAATGCAACAACAATGGATTTCCAGTCGAGGGTACCTGTGGAACAAGGGGACCAAGTCCAAAAGTCACAAGCATGTCGGAGATGGGCAGATGCCCAGGAAATGCCAGCTGTGGGTGCAAAGAAGCTTCTACTGGACAGGAGAAGCTAAGGTTTCTGCAGGAACGACAAGGGCTAGAGACTTCTCCTTTGGAGGACGTATCCGGCACGCCGTGGACAGTCGTGCAGAAGTGTATTCCCGCCGAAAGACCGCCAACAAGCCTTGCTAGCTGCAAATCGTGCGGTTAGTGTTTTTGGATGCTGCTGTGGCCCAGGAGGGACCAGGATGTCGCAAATTACGCCAGGAGACAGAGGGAACATCGAGCAAGACAAGGAGTACTCTCAGCAGCAGGTAGCACCCGGAGAAGTGCCAGAAACAGGCACTACGAGGATGAGTGAAATGGTGCTCACCCGAAGTTACACAAAGGAGTCCCACGTCGCCGGAGACCAACTTAGAAAGTTGTGCAATGCAGGTTAGAGTGCTGTGGACCCAGGCTGGACTGTGCACAAAGGATTTCCGCCGGAAGTGCACGGAGGCCGGAGTAGCTGCAAAAGTCGCGGTTCCAAGCAATGCAGTCTGGCGTGGGGAGGCAAGGACTTACCTCCACCAAACTTGGACTGAAGAGTCACTGGACTGTGGGGGTCACTTGGACACAGTTGCTGGATTCGAGGGACCTCGCTCGTCGTGCTGAGAGGAGACCCAAGGGACCGGTAATGCAGCTTTTTGGTGCCTGCGGTTGCAGGGGGACGATTCCGTCGACCCACGGGAGATTTCTTCGGAGCTTCTAGTGCAGAGAGGAGGCAGACTACCCCCACAGCATGCACCACCAGGAAAACAGTCGAGAAGGCGGCAGGATCAGCGTTACAGAGTTGCAGTAGTCGTCTTAGCTACTTTGTTGCAGTTTTGCAGGCTTCCAGCGCGGTCAGCAGTCGATTCCTTGGCAGAAGGTGAAGAGAGAGATGCAGAGGAACTCGGATGAGCTCTTGCATTCGTTATCTAAAGTTTCCCCAGAGACAGAGACCCTAAATAGCCAGAAAAGAGGGTTTGGCTACCTAGGAGATTGATAGGCTAGCAACACCTGAAGGAGCCTATCAGAAGGAGTCTCTGACGTCACCTGGTGGCACTGGCCACTCAGAGCAGTCCAGTGTGCCAGCAGCATCTCTGTTTCCAAGATGGCAGAGGTCTGGAGCACCCTGGAGGAGCTCTGGACACCTCCCAGGGGAGGTGCAGGTCAGGGGAGTGGTCACTCCCCTTTCCTTTGTCCAGTTTCGCGCCAGAGCAGGGCTAAGGGGTCCCTGAACCGGTGTAGACTGGCTTATGCAGAAATGGGCACCAAATGTGCCCATGAAAGCATTTCCAGAGGCTGGGGGAGGCTACTCCTCCCCTGCCTTCACACCATTTTCCAAAGGGAGAGGGTGTAACACCCTATCTCAGAGGAAGTCCTTTGTTCTGCCATCCTGGGACAAGCCTGGCTTGACCCCAGGAGCGCAGAAACCTGTCTGAGGGGTTGGCAGCAGCAGCAGCTGCAGTGAAACCCCAGGAAAGGCAGTTTGGCAGTACCAGGGTCTGTGCTACAGACCACTGGGATCATGGGATTGTGCCAACTATGCCAGGATGGCATAGAGGGGGCAATTCCATGATCATAGACATGTTACATGGCCATATTCGGAGTTACCATTGTGAAGCTACATATAGGTAGTGACCTATATGTAGTGCACGCGTGTAATGGTGTTCCCGCACTCACAAAGTCCGGGGAATTGGCCCTGAACAATGTGGGGGCACCTTGGCTAGTGCCAGGGTGCCCTCACACTAAGTAACTTTGCACCTAACCTTTACCAGGTAAAGGTCAGACATATAGGTGACTTATAAGTTACTTAAGTGCAGTGTAAAATGGCTGTGAAATAACGTGGACGTTATTTCACTCAGGCTGCAGTGGCAGGCCTGTGTAAGAATTGTCAGAGCTCCCTATGGGTGGCAAAAGAAATGCTGCAGCCCATAGGGATCTCCTGGAACCCCAATACCCTGGGAACCTTAGTACCATATACTAGGGAATTATAAGGGTGTTCCAGTAAGCCAATGTAAATTGGTAAAATTGGTCACTAGCCAGTTAGTGACAATTTGAAAGAAATGAGAGAGCATAACCACTGAGGTTCTGGATAGCAGAGCCTCAGTGAGACAGTTAGTCACTACACATGTAACACATTCAGGCACACTTATGAGCACTGGGGCCCTGGGTGACAGGGTCCCAGTGACACATACAACTAAAACAACATATATACAGTGAAAAATGGGGGGAACATGCCAGGCAAGATGGTACTTTCCTACACAACCCCCCCCACCAAACGAAGGACAATAAGACTAGCCATGACCTGATGAGTCATTATTGTCTAAGTGGAAATATCTGGAGAGTCCATCTGCATTGGAGTGGCTACTCCCAGGTCTATGTTCCACTGTATAGTCCATTCCCTGTAGGGATATGGACCACCTCAACAATTTAGGATTTTCACCTTTCATTTGTTTTAGCCAAAGTAGAGGTTTGTGGTCTGTCTGAACAATGAAGTGAGTGCCAAACAGGTATGGCCTCAACGTCTTCAGTGCCCAGACCACAGCAAAGGCCTCCCTCTCTATGGCAGACCAACGCTTTTCTCTAGGGGTCAACCTCCTACTAATAAAAGCAACAGGTTGATCCTGGCCCTCAGAATTAAGTTGTGATAGGACTGCCCCTACTCCTAATTCAGATGCATCAGTTTGGACATAGAATTTTTTAGAGTAACAAGGGCTTTTCAGGACAGGTGCAGAGCACATGGCCTGCTTCAGCTCCTCAAAAGCTTTCTGACAGTTTGCTGTCCATAATACCTTTTTAGGCATTTTCTTGGATGTGAGGTCATTAAGAGGGGCTGCAATGGAGCCATAGTTCTTAATGAACCTCCTGTAATACCCAGTGAGGCCTAGGAAGGCTCTCACCTGAGTCTGAGTGGTAGGGGGAACCCAATCAATAATTGTTTGGATTTTCCCCTGTAGTGGTGCAATCTGTTCCCCACCAACAAGGTGTCCCAGATAAACCACCTTACCCTGCCCTATCTGGCACTTTGAAGCCTTGATAGTGAGGCCTGCCTTTTGCAGGGCCTCTAAAACTTTCCATAGGTGGACCAGGTGATCATCCCAGCTGGAGCTAAAGACAGCTATATCGTCCAAATATGCTGCACTGAAAGCCTCCAGCCCTTGCAGGACTGTGTTCACCAACCTCTGAAAAGTGGCAGGTGCATTTTACAATCCAAAAGGCATTACTGTAAATTGGTAATGGCCTCCAATGGTTGAAAATGCAGTTTTAGGTTTAGCATCTTCTAAAAATTTGATCTGCCAATACCCTGCAGTCAAATCAAAAGTGCTTAGATACTTGGCAGATGCCAGTGTATCTATGAGCTCATCTGCCCTGGGTATAGGGTGAGCATCAGTTTTGGTTACCTGGTTGAGACCTCTGTAGTCTACACAAAACCGCATTTCCTTCTTTCCATCCTTGGAATGAGGTTTTGGTACAAGTAACACAGGAGAAGCCCATGGACTTTCAGAGTGCTCAACCACTCCCAGTTCTAACATTTTCTGCACCTCTTGCTTTATGCAGTCCCTGACATGGTCAGGCTGCCTATAGATTTTACTTTTGACAGGCAACCTGTCTCCAGTATCTATAGTGTGCTCACACCAAGAAGTGGTACCTGGCACAGTAGAGAAGAGTTCAGAAAACTGACCCAGGAGATTTATGCAATGGTCTTTCTGCTCAGCAGTCAGACAATCAGCCAAAACTACCCCTTCCACAAGAGCATCTTGTTCTGTGGAAGAGAAGAGATCAGGTAGAGGATCACTGTCTTCTTCCTGTCCCTCATCAGTTGCCATGAGCAGGGTGAGATCAGCCCTGTCATAGTAGGGTTTCAGGCGGTTGACATGGAGCACCCTAAGGGGACTCCTGGCAGTGCGTAAGTCAACTAAATAGGTGACTTCACCCTTTTTCTCAACAATTGTGTGGGGTCCACTCCATTTATCTTGGAGTGCTCTTGGGGCCACAGGCTCCAAGACCCACACTTTCTGCCCTGGTTTGTACTGAACCAAAACAGCCTTCTGGTCATGCCATTGCTTCTGGAGCTCTTGGCTGGCCTGAAGGTTTTTACTGGCCTTTTTCATGTACTCAGCCATCCTTGATCTGAGGCCAAGTACATAATCCACAATATCTTGTTTTGGAGCTTTTAAAGGTTGTTCCCAACCCTCCTTGACAAGTGTTAGTGGACCCCTGACAGGGTGTCCAAAGAGGAGTTTAAAGGGGCTGAAGCCCACTCCTTTCTGGGGTACCTCCCTGTAGGCAAAAAGGAGGCATGGTAACAGGATATCCCATCTCCTGCGGAGTTTTTCAGGGAGACCCATAATCATGCCTTTGAGAGTTTTGTTAAATCTCTCCACCAGTCCATTTGTTTGTGGATGATAGGGTGTAGTGAACTTGTGAGTTACACCACACTCTTTCCACATGGCCTTTAAGTATGCAGACATGAAATTGCTTCCCCTGTCTGATACTACTTCCTTTGGGAAGCCCACCCTAGAAAATATTCCTAGGAGGGCCTTTGCCACTGTAGGAGCTGTAGTGGTCCTTAAAGGAATTGCTTCAGGATATCTGATGGCATGGTCCACTACCACCAAGATAAACCTATTGCCTGAAGCAGTAGGAGGGTCAAGGGGGCCAACTATGTCAACCCCTACCCTTTCAAAGGGAACCCCAACCACAGGCAGTGGAATATGGGGTGCCTTTGGTGTGCCACCTGTCTTGCCACTGGCTTGACAGGTTTCACAGGACTTACAAAATTCCTTTGTGTCCTCAGATATTCTAGGCCAATGAAACAAGGGAACAAGTCTGTCCCAAGTTTTCATTTATCCCAGATGTCCAGCTAGGGGAATGTCGTGGGCTAGAGTTAGGAGGAACTTTCTGTACTCCTGAGGAATCACTAACCTCCTGGCAGTTCCAGGTTTAGGATCCCTTGCTTCAGTGTACAAGAGGTTGTCCTCCCAGTAAACTCTGTGAGAGTCACTGACATCCCCATTAGCCTGTTTGACAGCTTGCTGTCTTAGACCCTCTAGTGTGGGACAGTTTTGCTGTGCCACACTCAGCTCCTCCCTGGCAGGCCCCCCTTCACCCAAAAGCTCAGCAGCGTCTGCTTCCAGCTCCTCTGGTGTAGGTTCTGCACAGGGTGGAAATTCTTCTTCCTCAGAACAAGAATCCACTGTAGAGGGAGGGATAGTAGGAAGTGCTTTACTTCTACTAGCCCTAGCTTTAGGGAGCACTTGGTCCATTGTTCCAGGATCCAAGCTTCCCTGTCCTTTTTGCTTTTTGGCCTGAGCCCTGGTTAAAGCAAAAATATGCCCTGGGATGCCCAGCATTGCTGCATGGGCCTCCAACTCCACATCTGACCAAGCTGATGTCTCCAAATCATTTCCTAGTAGACAGTCTACAGGTAAATCTGTGGCTACCACAACTTTCTTTGGACCAGTAACCCCCCCCCCAAGTTGAGATTTACAACAGCCATGGGGTGGCTAAGTGTGTTGTTGTGAGCATCGGTTACTTGGTACTGGTGACCAAGCAGGTGTTGTTCAGGGTGGACCAGTTTCTCTATCACCATTGTGACACTGGCACCTGTGTCCCTGTAGGCCTGAACCTCAACACCATTTATTAGGGGTAGCTGCTTGTACTTATCCATATTAAGGGGACAAGCAACTAAGGTGGCTAAATCAATAGCCCCCCCAGAGACTAACACAGCCTCTGTGGTCTCCCTAACAAGACCAACCCCAACTAAGTTACCAAAAGTGAGCCCAGCTACTCCCTTGGATTGGCTATTAGTACTTTTGCTCCCACCACCACTGCTATTAGTAGGTACACTAGGTGTAGCAGTAGGGGTTGTAGTGATAGGAGGCTTGGTGCTTTTCTTTGGACAACTGGTATCTGTTGTCCAATGGCCTTTTATTTTACATAAATAGCACCATGGTTTCTTTTCCTTGTTTTGATTAGAAGAGGATTTGGGACCACCACCCCCACCAGAGTGTTTTTGTGGGCCTGATGAAGACTAATTTTTAGATTTGTCCCCACCCTTGTCAGAAGACTTACCATCCTTCTTCTTGCCATCTTTGTCACCCCCTGTATGAACTTTTCTGTTCACCCTTGTTCTGACCCATTTGTCTGCCTTCTTTCCCAATTCTTGGGGAGAGGTCAGATCAGAGTCCACCAAGTACTGGTGCAACAAATCAGACACACAATTATTAAGAATATGCTCTCTCAGGATCAAGTTATACAGACTTTCAAAATCAGTAACTTTACTGCCATGTAACCACCCCTCCAAGGCCTTCACTGAATAGTCAATGAAATCAACCCAGTCTTGTGAAGACTCCTTTTTGGTCTCTCTGAACTTTATCCTGTATTGTTCAGTGGTTAAGCCATAACCATCCAGGAGTGCATTCTTAAGAACTGTAAAATTATTGGCATCACTTTCTTTCACAGTAAGGAGCCTATCCCTACTTTCTCCACTAAATGATAGCCATCTGATAGCAGCCCACTGCCTTTGAGGGACATCCTGTACAACACAGGCCCTCTCAAGTTTAGCAAACCACTTGTTAATGTCATCCCCCTCCTTATAAGGGGGAACTATCTTATGCAGATTCCTGGAATCATGCTCTTTTGCAGGATGACTATGGGGAATACTGCTGCTGCCACCATGGGTTTCAAAACTCAACTTCTGTCTTTCCTTCTCTAGTTCTAGAGACTGTCTATCCAAATCCAGCTGTTGCTTTTTAAGCTTCAGTCTGGTTTGTTCCACCCTCAACTTATTGAGTTCCCTTTCTAACATTCTGTCATCAGGGTTGGTGGGAGGGACATTCCTAGACACAGAAGTATGATGAGAATGAACAGAAGGAGACCTGTCCCTTACAGAGGGCACCCTAACAGCTTGGCTGACAGTGTAATGTGAGAGCACACCATCTGTATGATGTGACTCCACCTCAGTACCAACTATGCTAGACTGTCTAGTAATGGGCAGGCTAAGAAGTTTCTTTCCTGAATTTTTTCCTGGGGGAGTCCCTGAATCAGATTGGGAACCATTAGCTACTTTTTCAACAGATGGGGCACTTTTAGCCTTATCTTGTTCTCTAAGCATGTTAAGTAACAATTCCAAGGAAGGATTCTTCCCTACACTCAAACCTCTCTCTATGCAGAGACTCCTTGCTCCTTTCCAGCTAAGGTGATCATATGCTAGTTTGGACAGATCAACATTTTGGCCTGTGCCAGACATTTTTAGAGAGAGTTAAAGTGATAGAAAAAGAGAAAAAAGTTTTTCAGAACTTTTAGAAAGACAGAAAATTTTTTTTTAAACTTTTAAGAACTTTTTGAAAGTTTAGAAGTACTTTTCAGCACTTTAGAAAAGAGTGAAAAGAGGAAACGCAAAACTTTTTAGTTATGTGTACACACACTGAACTTGTTTTGTATATTTTTCTCTTATGAAAAGTACAATGACAAGAGGGGTAAGTAGTCTCAAAGCACTTATCCCACCGCGGCACAACCAATGTAGGAGGCTGGACTGGCTTGTAGTGAGTACCAAGGGGTACTTGCACCTTGCACCAGGCCCAGTTATCCCTTATTAGTGTATAGGGTGTCTAGCAGCATAGGCTGATAGAAAATGGTAGCTTAGCAGAGCAGCTTAGGCTGAACTAGGAGACGAGTGAAGCTCCTACAGTACCACTAATGTCACTTGCACAATATCATAAGAAAACACAATACACAGTTATACTAAAAATAAAGGTACTTTATTTTTATGACAATATGCCAAAGTATCTCAGAGTGTACCCTCAGTGAGAGGATAGGAAATATACACAAGATATATGTACACAATACCAAAAATATGCAGTATAGTCTTAGAAAACAGTGCAAACAATGTATAGTTACAATAGGATGCAATGGGGACACATAGGGATAGGGGCAACACAAACCATATACTCCAAAAGTGGAATGCGAACCACGAATGGACCCCAAACCTATGTGACCTTGTAGAGGGTCGCTGGGACTATTAGAAAACAGTGAGGGTTAGAAAAATAGCCCAACCCAAGACCCTGAAAAGTGAGTGCAAAGTGCACTAAAGTTCCCCAAAGGACAAGGAAGTCGTGATAGGGGAGTACTGCAGGAAAGACACAAACCAGCAATGCAACAACGATGGATTTCCAGTCGAGGGTACCTGTGGAACAAGGGGACCAAGTCCAAAAGTCACAAGCAAGTCGGAGATGGGCAGATGCCCAGGAAATGCCAGCTGTGGGTGCAAAGAATCTTCTACTGGACAGGAGAAGCTAAGGTTTCTGCAGGAACGACAAGGGCTAGAGACTTCCCCTTTGGAGGACGTATTCCACACGCCGTTGACAGTCGTGCAGAAGTGGTTTCCCGCCGAAAGACCGCCAACAAGCCTTGCTAGCTGCAAATCGTGCGGTTAGTGTTTTTGGATGCTGCTGTGGCCCAGGAGGGACCAGGATGTTGCAAATTGCGTCAGGAGACAGAGGGGACGTCGAGCAAGACAAGGAGCTCCCTCAGCAGCAGATAGAACCCGGAGAAGTGACAGAAACAGGCACTACGAGGATGCGTGAAATGGTGCTCACCCGAAGTTACACAAAGGAGTCCCACGTCGCCGGAGACCAACTTAGAAAGTCGTGCAATGCAGGTTAGAGTGCCGTGGACCCAGGCTGGACTGTGCACAAAGGATTTCCGCCGGAAGTGCACGGAGGCTGGAGTAGCTGCAAAAGTTGCGGTTCCCAGCAATGCAGTCTGGCGTGGGGAGGCAAGGACTTACCTCCACCAAACTTGAACTGAAGAGTCACTGGACTGTGGGGGTCACTTGGACACAGTTGCTGGATTCGAGGGACCTCGCTCGTCGTGCTGAGAGGAGACCCAAGGGACCGGTAATGCAGCTTTTTGGTGCCTGCGGTTGCAGGGGGACGATTCCGTCGACCCACGGGAGATTTCTTCGGAGCTTCTAGTGCAGAGAGGAGGCAGACTACCCCCACAGCATGCACCACCAGGAAAACAGTCGAGAAGACGGCAGGATCAGCGTTACAGAGTTGCAGTAGTCGTCTTAGCTACTTTGTTGCAGTTTTGCAGGCTTCCAGCGCGGTCAGCAGTCGATTCCTTGGCAGAAGGTGAAGAGAGAGATGCAGAGGAACTCGGATGAGCTCTTGCAGTCGTTATCTAAAGTTTCCCCAGAGACAGAGACCCTAAATAGCCAGAAAAG
Source organism: Pleurodeles waltl (assembly GCF_031143425.1). Lineage (NCBI taxonomy): Eukaryota > Metazoa > Chordata > Amphibia > Caudata > Salamandridae > Pleurodeles > Pleurodeles waltl. The sequence goes on along the minus strand of NC_090446.1, from coordinate 545,617,454 downwards.
AGGGTTTGGCTACCTAGGAGAGAGGATAGGCTAGCAACACCTGAAGGAGCCTATCAGAAGGAGTCTCTGACGTCACCTGGTGGCACTGGCAACTCAGAGCAGTCCAATGTGCCAGCAGCACCTCTGTTTCCAAGATGGCAGAGGTCTGGAGCACACTGGAGGAGCTCTGGACACCTCCCAGGGGAGGTGCAGGTCAGGGGAGTGGTCACTCCCCTTTCCTTTGACCAGTTTCGCACCAGAGCAGGGCTAAGGGGTCCCTGAACCGGTGTAGACTGGCTTATGCAGAAATGGGCACCAAATGTGCCCATGAAAGCATTTCCAGAGGCTGGGGGAGGCTACTCCTCCCCTGCCTTCACACCATTTTCCAAAGGGAGAGGATGTAACACCCATTCTCAGAGGAAGTCCTTGGTTCTGCCATCCTGGGACAAGCCTGGCTTGACCCCGGGAGGGCAGAAACCTGTCTGAGGGGTTGGCAGCAGCAGCAGCTGCAGTGAAACCCCAGGAAAGGCAGTTTGGCAGCACCAGGGTCTGTGCTACAGACCACTGGGATCATGGGATTGTGCCAACTATGCCAGGATGGCATAGAGGGGGCAATTCCATGATCATAGACATGTTACATGGCCATATTTGGAGTTACCATTGTGAAGCTACATATAGGTAGTGACCTATATGTAGTGCACGCGTGTAATGGTGTCCCCGCACTCACAAAGTCCGGGGAATTGGCCCTGAACAATGTGGGGGCACCTTGGCTAGTGCCAGGGTGCCCTCACACTAAGTAACTTTGCACCTAACCTTTACCAGGTAAAGGTTAGACATATAGGTGACTTATAAGTTACTTAAGTGCAGTGTAAAATGGCTGTGAAATAACGTGGACGTTATTTCACTCAGGCTGCAGTGGCAGGCCTGTGTAAGAATTGTCAGAGCTCCCTATGGGTGGCAAAAGAAATGCTGCAGCCCATAGGGATCTCCTGGAACCCCAATACCCTGGGTACCTTAGTACCATATACTAGGGAATTATAAGGGTGTTCCAGTAAGCCAATGTAAATTGGTAAAATTGGTCACTAGCCTGTTAGTGACAATGTGAAAGAAATGAGAGAGCATAACCACTGAGGTTCTGGATAGCAGAGCCTCAGTGAGACAGTTAGTCACTACACAGGTAACACATTCAGGCACACTTATGAGCACTGGGGCCCTGGGTTACCAGGGTCCCAGTGACACATACAACTAAAACAACATATATACAGTGAAAAATGGGGGTAACATGCCAGGCAAGATGGTACTTTCCTACACAACCCCCCCCCCCCCCAAACGAAGGACAATAAGACTAGCCATGACCTGATGAGTCTTCATTGTCTAAGTGGAAATATCTGGAGAGTCCATCTGCATTGGAGTGGCTACTCCCTGGTCTATGTTCCACTGTATAGTCCATTCCCTGTAGGGATATGGACCACCTCAACAATTTAGGATTTTCACCTTTCATTTGTTTTAGCCAAAGTAGAGGTTTGTGGTCTGTCTGAACAATGAAGTGAGTGCCAAACAGGTATGGCCTCAACTTCTTCAGTGCCCAGACCACAGCAAAGGCCTCCCTCTCTATGGCAGACGAACGCTTTTCTCTAGGGGTCAACCTCCTACTAATAAAAGCAACAGGTTGATCCTGGCCCTCAGAATTAAGTTGTGATAGGACTGCCCCTACTCCTAATTCAGATGCATCAGTTTGGACATAGAATTTTTTAGAGTAACAAGGGCTTTTCAGGACAGGTGCAGAGCACATGGCCTGCTTCAGCTCCTCAAAAGCTTTCTGACAGTTTGCTGTCCATAATACCTTTTTAGGCATTTTCTTGGATGTGAGGTCATTAAGAGGGGCTGCAATGGAGCCATAGTTCTTAATGAACCTCCTGTAATACCCAGTGAGGCCTAGGAAGGCTCTCACCTGAGTCTGAGTGGTAGGGGGAACCCAATCAATAATTGTTTGGATTTTCCCCTGTAGTGGTGCAATCTGTTCCCCACCAACAAGGTGTCCCAGATAAACCACCTTACCCTGCCCTATCTGGCACTTTGAAGCCTTGATAGTGAGGCCTGCCTTTTGCAGGGCCTCTAAAACTTTCCAAAGGTGGACCAGGTGATCATCCCAGCTGGAGCTAAAGACAGCTATATCGTCCAAATATGCTGCACTGAAAGCCTCCAGCCCTTGCAGGACTGTGTTCACCAACCTCTGAAAAGTGGCAGGTGCATTTTTCAATCCAAAAGGCATTACTGTAAATTGGTAATGGCCTCCAATGGTTGAAAATGCAGTTTTAGGTTTAGCATCTTCTAAAAATTTGATCTGCCAATACCCTGCAGTCAAATCAAAAGTGCTTAGATACTTGGCAGATGCCAGTGTATCTATGAGCTCATCTGCCCTGGGTATAGGGTGAGCATCAGTTTTGGTTACCTGGTTGAGACCTCTGTAGTCTACACAAAACCACATTTCCTTCTTTCCATCCTTGGAATGAGGTTTAGGTACAAGTACCACAGGAGAAGCCCATGGACTTTCAGAGTGCTCAACCACTCCCAGTTCTAACATTTTCTGCACCTCTTGCTTTATGCAGTCCCTGACATGGTCAGGCTGCCTATAGATTTTACTTTTGACAGGCAAGCTGTCTCCAGTATCTATAGTGTGCTCACACCAAGAAGTGGTACCTGGAACAGTAGAGAAGAGTTCAGAAAACTGACCCAGGAGATTTATGCAATGGTCTTTCTGCTCAGCAGTCAGACAATCAGCCAAAACTACCCCTTCCACAAGAGCATCTTGTTCTGTGGAAGAGAAGAGATCAGGTAGAGGATCACTGTCTTCTTCCTGTCCCTCATCAGTTGCCATGAGCAGGGTGAGATCAGCCCTGTCATAGTAGGGTTTCAGGCGGTTGACATGGAGCACCCTAAGGGGACTCCTGGCAGTGCCTAAGTCAACTAAATAGGTGACTTCACCCTTTTTCTCAACAATTGTGTGGGGTCCACTCCATTTATTTTGGAGTGCTCTTGGGGCCACAGGCTCCAAGACCCACACTTTCTGCCCTGGTTTGTACTGAACCAAAACAGTCTTCGGGTCATGCCATTGCTTCTGGAGCTCTTGGCTGGCCTGAAGGTTTTTACTGGCCTTTTTCATGTACTCAGCCATCCTTGATCTGAGGCCAACTACATAATCCACAATATCTTGTTTTGGAGCTTTTAAAGGTTGTTCCCAACCCTCCTTGACAAGTGTTAGTGGACCCCTGACAGGGTGTCCAAAGAGGAGTTCAAAGGGGCTGAAGCCCACTCCTTTCTGGGGTACCTCCCTGTAGGCAAAAAGGAGGCATGGTAACAGGATATCCCATCTCCTGCGGAGTTTTTCAGGGAGACCCATAATCATGCCTTTGAGAGTTTTGTTAAATCTATCCACCAGTCCATTTGTTTGTGGATGATAGGGTGTAGTGAACTTGTGAGTTACACCACACTCTTTCCACATGGCCTTTAAGTATGCAGACATGAAATTGCTTCCCCTGTCTGATACTACTTCCTTTGGGAAGCCCACCCTAGAAAATATTCCTAGGAGGGCCTTTGCCACTGTAGGAGCTGTAGTGGTCCTTAAAGGAATTGCTTCAGGATATCTGGTGGCATGGTCCACTACCACCAAGATAAACCTATTGCCTGAAGCAGTAGGAGGATCAAGGGGGCCAACTATGTCAACCCCTACCCTTTCAAAGGGAACCCCAACCACAGGCAGTGGAATAAGGGGTGCCTTTGGTGTGCCACCTGTCTTGCCACTGGCTTGACAGGTTTCACAGGACTTACAAAATTCCTTTGTGTCCTCAGACATTCTAGGCCAATGAAACAAGGGAACAAGTCTGTCCCAAGTTTTCATTTGTCCCAGATGTCCAGCTAGGGGAATGTCGTGGGCTAGAGTTAGGAGGAACTTTCTGTACTCCTGAGGAATCACTAACCTCCTGGCAGTTCCAGGTTTAGGATCCCTTGCTTCAGTGTACAAGAGGTTGTCCTCCCAGTAAACTCTGTGAGAGTCACTGACATCCCCATTAGCCTGTTTGACAGCTTGCTGTCTTAGACCCTCTAGTGTGGGACAGTTTTGCTGTGCCACACTCAGCTCCTCCCTGGCAGGCCCCCCTTCACCCAAAAGCTCAGCAGTGTCTGCTTCTAGCTCCTCTGGTGTAGGTTCTGCACAGGGTGGAAATTCTTCTTCCTCAGAACAAGAATCCACTGTAGAGGGAGGGATAGTAGGAAGTGCTTTACTTCTACTAGCCCTAGCTTTAGGGAGCACTTGGTCCATTGTTCCAGGATCCAAGCTTCCCTGTCCTTTTTGATTTTTGGCCTGAGCCCTGGTTAAAGCAAAAATATGCCTTGGGATGCCCAGCATTGCTGCATGGGCCTCCAACTCCACATCTGACCAAGCTGATGTCTCCAAATCATTTCCTAGTAGACAGTATACAGGTAAATCTGTGGCTACCTCAACTTTCTTTGGACCAGTAACCCCCCCCCCAGTTGAGATTTACAACAGCCATGGGGTGGCTAAGTGTGTTGTTGTGAGCATCGGTTACTTGGTACTGGTGACCAAGTAGGTGTTGTTCAGGGTGGACCAGTTTCTCTATCACCATTGTGACACTGGCACCTGTGTCCCTGTAGGCCTGAACCTCAACACCATTTATTAGGGGTAGCTGCTTGTACTTATCCATATTAAGGGGACAAGCAACTAAGGTGGCTAAATCAATAGCCCCCCCAGAGACTAACACAGCCTCTGTGGTCTCCCTAACAAGACCAACCCCAACTAAGTTACCAAAAGTGAGCCCAGCTACTCCCTTGGATTGGCTATTAGTAGTTTTGCTCCCACCACCACTGCTATTAGTAGGTACACTAGGTGTAGCAGTAGGGGTTGTAGTGGTAGGAGGCTTGGTGCTTTTCTTTGGACAACTGGTATCTGTTGTCCAATGGCCTTTTATTTTACATAAATAGCACCATGGTTTCTTTTCCTTGTTTTGATTAGGAGAGGATTTGGGCCCACCACCCCCACCAGAGTGTTTTTGTGGGCCTGATGAAGACTAATTTTTAGATTTGTCCCCACCCTTGTCAGAAGACTTACCATCCTTCTTCTTGCCATCTTTGTCACCCCTGTATGAACTTTTCTGTTCACCCTTGTTCTGACCCATTTGTCTGCCTTCTTTCCCAATTCTTGGGGAGAGGTCAGATCAGAGTCCACCAAGTACTGGTGCAACAAATCAGACACACAATTATTAAGAATATGCTCTCTCAGGATCAAGTTATACAGACTTTCAAAATCAGTAACTTTACTGCCATGTAACCACCCCTCCAAGGCCTTCACTGAATAGTCAATGAAATCAACCCAGTCTTGTGAAGACTCCTTTTTGGTCTCTCTGAACTTTATCCTGTATTGTTCAGTGGTTAAGCCATAACCATCCAGGAGTGCATTCTTAAGAACTGTAAAATTATTGGCATCACTTTCTTTCACAGTAAGGAGCCTATCCCTACTTTCTCCACTAAATGATAGCCATCTGATAGCAGCCCACTGCCTTTGAGGGACATCCTGTACAACACAGGCCCTCTCAAGTTCAGCAAACCACTTGTTAATGTCATCCCCCTCCTTATAAGGGGGAACTATCTTATGCAGATTCCTGGAATCATGCTCTTTTGCAGGATGACTATGGGGAATACTGCTGCTGCCACCATGGGTTTCAAAACCCAACTTCTGTCTTTCCTTCTCTAGTTCTAGAGACTGTCTATCCAAATCCAGCTGTTGCTTTTTAAGCTTCAGTCTGGTTTGTTCCACCCTCAACTTATTGAGTTCCCTTTCTAACATTCTGTCATCAGGGTTGGTGGGAGGGACATTCCTAGACACAGAAGTATGATGAGAATGAACAGAAGGAGACCTGTCCCTTACAGAGGGCACCCTAACAGCTTGGCTGACAGTGTAATGTGAGAGCACACCATCTGTATGATGTGACTCCACCTCAGTACCAACTATGCTAGACTGTCTAGTAATGGGCAGGCTAGGAAGTTTCTTTCCTGAATTTTTTCCTGGGGGAGTCCCTGAATCAGATTGGGAACCATTAGCTACTTTTTCAACAGATGGGGCACTTTTAGCCTTATCTTGTTCTCTAAGCATGTTAAGTAACAATTCCAAGGAAGGATTCTTCCCTACACTCAAACCTCTCTCTATGCAGAGACTCCTTGCTCCTTTCCAGCTAAGGTGATCATATGCTAGTTTGGACAGATCAACATTTTGGCCTGTGCCAGACATTTTTAGAGAGAGTTAAAGTGATAGAAAAAGAGAAAAAAGTTTTTCAGAACTTTTAGAAAGACAGAAAAAAAAACTTTTTAAACTTTTAAGAACTTTTTGAAAGTTTAGAAGTACTTTTCAGCACTTTAGAAAAGAGTGAAAAGAGGAAACGCAAAACTTTTTAGTTATGTGTACACACACTGAACTTGTTTTGTATATTTTTCTCTTATGAAAAGTACAATGACAAGAGGGGTAAGTAGTCTCAAAGCACTTATCCCACCGCGGCACAACCAATGTAGGAGGCTGGACTGGCTTGTAGTGAGTACCAAGGGGTACTTGCACCTTGCACCAGGCCCAGTTATCCCTTATTAGTGTATAGGGTGTCTAGCAGCATAGGCTGATAGAAAATGGTAGCTTAGCAGAGCAGCTTAGGCTGAACTAGGAGACGAGTGAAGCTCCTACAGTACCACTAATGTCACTTGCACAATATCATAAGAAAACACAATACACAGTTATACTAAAAATAAAGGTACTTTATTTTTATGACAATATGCCAAAGTATCTCAGAGTGTACCCTCAGTGAGAGGATAGGAAATATACACAAGATATATGTACACAATACCAAAAATATGCAGTATAGTCTTAGAAAACAGTGCAAACAATGTATAGTTACAATAGGATGCAATGGGGACACATAGGGATAGGGGCAACACAAACCATATACTCCAAAAGTGGAATGCGAACCACGAATGGACCCCAAACCTATGTGACCTTGTAGAGGGTCGCTGGGACTATTAGAAAACAGTGAGGGTTAGAAAAATAGCCCAACCCAAGACCCTGAAAAGTGAGTGCAAAGTGCACTAAAGTTCCCCAAAGGACAAGGAAGTCGTGATAGGGGAATACTGCAGGAAAGACACAAACCAGCAATGCAACAACAATGGATTTCCAGTCGAGGGTACCTGTGGAACAAGGGGACCAAGTCCAAAAGTCACAAGCAAGTCGGAGATGGGCAGATGCCCAGGAAATGCCAGCTGTGGGTGCAAAGAATCTTCTACTGGACAGGAGAAGCTAAGGTTTCTGCAAGAACGACAAGGGCTAGAGACTTCCCCTTTGGAGGACGTATTCCTCACGCCGTTGACAGTCGTGCAGAAGTGGTTTCCCGCCGAAAGACCGCCAACAAGCCTTGCTAGCTGCAAATCGTGCGGTTAGTGTTTTTGGATGCTGCTGTGGCCCAGGAGGGACCAGGATGTTGCAAATTGCGTCAGGAGACAGAGGGGACGTCGAGCAAGACAAGGAGCTCCCTCAGCAGCAGATAGCTCCCAGAGAAGTGACAGAAACAGGCACTACGAGGATGCGTGAAACAGTGCTCACCCGAAGTTACACAAAGGAGTCCCACGTCGCCGGAGACCAACTTAGAAAGTCGTGCAATGCAGGTTAGAGTGCCGTGGACCCAGGCTGGACTGTGCACAAAGGATTTCCACCGGAAGTGCACGGAGGCTGGAGTAGCTGCAAAAGTTGCGATTCCCAGCAATGCAGTCTGGCGTGGGGAGGCAAGGACTTACCTCCACCAAACTTGAACTGAAGAGTCACTGGACTGTGGGGGTCACTTGGACACAGTTGCTGGATTCGAGGGACCTCGCTCGTCGTGCTGAGAGGAGACCCAAGGGACCGGTAATGCAGCTTTTTGGTGCCTGCGGTTGCAGGGGGACGATTCCGTCGACCCACAGGAGATTTCTTCGGAGCTTCTAGTGCAGAGAGGAGGCAGACTACTCCCACAGCATGCACCACCAGGAAAACAGTCGAGAAGACGGCAGGATCAGCGTTACAGAGTTGCAGTAGTCGTCTTAGCTACTTTGTTGCAGTTTTGCAGGCTTCCAGCGCGGTCAGCAGTCGATTCCTTGGCAGAAGGTGAAGAGAGAGATGCAGAGGAACTCGGATGAGCTCTTGCAGTCGTTATCTAAAGTTTCCCCAGAGACAGAGACCCTAAATAGCCAGAAAAGAGGGTTTGGCTACCTAGGAGAGAGGATAGGCTAGCAACACCTGAAGGAGCCTATCAGAAGGAGTCTCTGACGTCACCTGGTGGCACTGGCAACTCAGAGCAGTCCAATGTGCCAGCAGCACCTCTGTTTCCAAGATGGCAGAGGTCTGGAGCACACTGGAGGAGCTCTGGACACCTCCCAGGGGAGGTGCAGGTCAGGGGAGTGGTCACTCCCCTTTCCTTTGTCCAGTTTCGCACCAGAGCAGGGCTAAGGGGTCCCTGAACCGGTGTAGACTGGCTTATGCAGAAATGGGCACCAAATGTGCCCATGAAAGCATTTCCAGAGGCTGGGGGAGGCTACTCCTCCCCTGCCTTCACACCATTTTCCAAAGGGAGAGGATGTAACACCCATTCTCAGAGGAAGTCCTTGGTTCTGCCATCCTGGGACAAGCCTGGCTTGACCCCGGGAGGGCAGAAACCTGTCTGAGGGGTTGGCAGCAGCAGCAGCTGCAGTGAAACCCCAGGAAAGGCAGTTTGGCAGCACCAGGGTCTGTGCTACAGACCACTGGGATCATGGGATTGTGCCAACTATGCCAGGATGGCATAGAGGGGGCAATTCCATGATCATAGACATGTTACATGGCCATATTTGGAGTTACCATTGTGAAGCTACATATAGGTAGTGACCTATATGTAGTGCACGCGTGTAATGGTGTCCCCGCACTCACAAAGTCCGGGGAATTGGCCCTGAACAATGTGGGGGCACCTTGGCTAGTGCCAGGGTGCCCTCACACTAAGTAACTTTGCACCTAACCTTTACCAGGTAAAGGTTAGACATATAGGTGACTTATAAGTTACTTAAGTGCAGTGTAAAATGGCTGTGAAATAACGTGGACGTTATTTCACTCAGGCTGCAGTGGCAGGCCTGTGTAAGAATTGTCAGAGCTCCCTATGGGTGGCAAAAGAAATGCTGCAGCCCATAGGGATCTCCTGGAACCCCAATACCCTGGGTACCTTAGTACCATATACTAGGGAATTATAAGGGTGTTCCAGTAAGCCAATGTAAATTGGTAAAATTGGTCACTAGCCTGTTAGTGACAATGTGAAAGAAATGAGAGAGCATAACCACTGAGGTTCTGGATAGCAGAGCCTCAGTGAGACAGTTAGTCACTACACAGGTAACACATTCAGGCACACTTATGAGCACTGGGGCCCTGGGTTACCAGGGTCCCAGTGACACATACAACTAAAACAACATATATACAGTGAAAAATGGGGGTAACATGCCAGGCAAGATGGTACTTTCCTACACAACCCCCCCCCCCAAACGAAGGACAATAAGACTAGCCATGACCTGATGAGTCTTCATTGTCTAAGTGGAAATATCTGGAGAGTCCATCTGCATTGGAGTGGCTACTCCCTGGTCTATGTTCCACTGTATAGTCCATTCCCTGTAGGGATATGGACCACCTCAACAATTTAGGATTTTCACCTTTCATTTGTTTTAGCCAAAGTAGAGGTTTGTGGTCTGTCTGAACAATGAAGTGAGTGCCAAACAGGTATGGCCTCAACTTCTTCAGTGCCCAGACCACAGCAAAGGCCTCCCTCTCTATGGCAGACGAACGCTTTTCTCTAGGGGTCAACCTCCTACTAATAAAAGCAACAGGTTGATCCTGGCCCTCAGAATTAAGTTGTGATAGGACTGCCCCTACTCCTAATTCAGATGCATCAGTTTGGACATAGAATTTTTTAGAGTAACAAGGGCTTTTCAGGACAGGTGCAGAGCACATGGCCTGCTTCAGCTCCTCAAAAGCTTTCTGACAGTTTGCTGTCCATAATACCTTTTTAGGCATTTTCTTGGATGTGAGGTCATTAAGAGGGGCTGCAATGGAGCCATAGTTCTTAATGAACCTCCTGTAATACCCAGTGAGGCCTAGGAAGGCTCTCACCTGAGTCTGAGTGGTAGGGGGAACCCAATCAATAATTGTTTGGATTTTCCCCTGTAGTGGTGCAATCTGTTCCCCACCAACAAGGTGTCCCAGATAAACCACCTTACCCTGCCCTATCTGGCACTTTGAAGCCTTGATAGTGAGGCCTGCCTTTTGCAGGGCCTCTAAAACTTTCCAAAGGTGGACCAGGTGATCATCCCAGCTGGAGCTAAAGACAGCTATATCGTCCAAATATGCTGCACTGAAAGCCTCCAGCCCTTGCAGGACTGTGTTCACCAACCTCTGAAAAGTGGCAGGTGCATTTTTCAATCCAAAAGGCATTACTGTAAATTGGTAATGGCCTCCAATGGTTGAAAATGCAGTTTTAGGTTTAGCATCTTCTAAAAATTTGATCTGCCAATACCCTGCAGTCAAATCAAAAGTGCTTAGATACTTGGCAGATGCCAGTGTATCTATGAGCTCATCTGCCCTGGGTATAGGGTGAGCATCAGTTTTGGTTACCTGGTTGAGACCTCTGTAGTCTACACAAAACCACATTTCCTTCTTTCCATCCTTGGAATGAGGTTTAGGTACAAGTACCACAGGAGAAGCCCATGGACTTTCAGAGTGCTCAACCACTCCCAGTTCTAACATTTTCTGCACCTCTTGCTTTATGCAGTCCCTGACATGGTCAGGCTGCCTATAGATTTTACTTTTGACAGGCAAGCTGTCTCCAGTATCTATAGTGTGCTCACACCAAGAAGTGGTACCTGGAACAGTAGAGAAGAGTTCAGAAAACTGACCCAGGAGATTTATGCAATGGTCTTTCTGCTCAGCAGTCAGACAATCAGCCAAAACTACCCCTTCCACAAGAGCATCTTGTTCTGTGGAAGAGAAGAGATCAGGTAGAGGATCACTGTCTTCTTCCTGTCCCTCATCAGTTGCCATGAGCAGGGTGAGATCAGCCCTGTCATAGTAGGGTTTCAGGCGGTTGACATGGAGCACCCTAAGGGGACTCCTGGCAGTGCCTAAGTCAACTAAATAGGTGACTTCACCCTTTTTCTCAACAATTGTGTGGGGTCCACTCCATTTATTTTGGAGTGCTCTTGGGGCCACAGGCTCCAAGACCCACACTTTCTGCCCTGGTTTGTACTGAACCAAAACAGTCTTCGGGTCATGCCATTGCTTCTGGAGCTCTTGGCTGGCCTGAAGGTTTTTACTGGCCTTTTTCATGTACTCAGCCATCCTTGATCTGAGGCCAACTACATAATCCACAATATCTAGTTTTGGAGCTTTTAAAGGTTGTTCCCAACCCTCCTTGACAAGTGTTAGTGGACCCCTGACAGGGTGTCCAAAGAGGAGTTCAAAGGGGCTGAAGCCCACTCCTTTCTGGGGTACCTCCCTGTAGGCAAAAAGGAGGCATGGTAACAGGATATCCCATCTCCTGCGGAGTTTTTCAGGGAGACCCATAATCATGCCTTTGAGAGTTTTGTTAAATCTATCCACCAGTCCATTTGTTTGTGGATGATAGGGTGTAGTGAACTTGTGAGTTACACCACACTCTTTCCACATGGCCTTTAAGTATGCAGACATGAAATTGCTTCCCCTGTCTGATACTACTTCCTTTGGGAAGCCCACCCTAGAAAATATTCCTAGGAGGGCCTTTGCCACTGTAGGAGCTGTAGTGGTCCTTAAAGGAATTGCTTCAGGATATCTGGTGGCATGGTCCACTACCACCAAGATAAACCTATTGCCTGAAGCAGTAGGAGGGTCAAGGGGGCCAACTATGTCAACCCCTACCCTTTCAAAGGGAACCCCAACCACAGGCAGTGGAATAAGGGGTGCCTTTGGTGTGCCACCTGTCTTGCCACTGGCTTGACAGGTTTCACAGGACTTACAAAATTCCTTTGTGTCCTCAGACATTCTAGGCCAATGAAACAAGGGAACAAGTCTGTCCCAAGTTTTCATTTGTCCCAGATGTCCAGCTAGGGGAATGTCGTGGGCTAGAGTTAGGAGGAACTTTCTGTACTCCTGAGGAATCACTAACCTCCTGGCAGTTCCAGGTTTAGGATCCCTTGCTTCAGTGTACAAGAGGTTGTCCTCCCAGTAAACTCTGTGAGAGTCACTGACATCCCCATTAGCCTGTTTGACAGCTTGCTGTCTTAGACCCTCTAGTGTGGGACAGTTTTGCTGTGCCACACTCAGCTCCTCCCTGGCAGGCCCCCCTTCACCCAAAAGCTCAGCAGTGTCTGCTTCTAGCTCCTCTGGTGTAGGTTCTGCACAGGGTGGAAATTCTTCTTCCTCAGAACAAGAATCCACTGTAGAGGGAGGGATAGTAGGAAGTGCTTTACTTCTACTAGCCCTAGCTTTAGGGAGCACTTGGTCCATTGTTCCAGGATCCAAGCTTCCCTGTCCTTTTTGATTTTTGGCCTGAGCCCTGGTTAAAGCAAAAATATGCCTTGGGATGCCCAGCATTGCTGCATGGGCCTCCAACTCCACATCTGACCAAGCTGATGTCTCCAAATCATTTCCTAGTAGACAGTATACAGGTAAATCTGTGGCTACCTCAACTTTCTTTGGACCAGTAACCCCCCCCCCAGTTGAGATTTACAACAGCCATGGGGTGGCTAAGTGTGTTGTTGTGAGCATCGGTTACTTGGTACTGGTGACCAAGTAGGTGTTGTTCAGGGTGGACCAGTTTCTCTATCACCATTGTGACACTGGCACCTGTGTCCCTGTAGGCCTGAACCTCAACACCATTTATTAGGGGTAGCTGCTTGTACTTATCCATATTAAGGGGACAAGCAACTAAGGTGGCTAAATCAATAGCCCCCCCAGAGACTAACACAGCCTCTGTGGTCTCCCTAACAAGACCAACCCCAACTAAGTTACCAAAAGTGAGCCCAGCTACTCCCTTGGATTGGCTATTAGTAGTTTTGCTCCCACCACCACTGCTATTAGTAGGTACACTAGGTGTAGCAGTAGGGGTTGTAGTGGTAGGAGGCTTGGTGCTTTTCTTTGGACAACTGGTATCTGTTGTCCAATGGCCTTTTATTTTACATAAATAGCACCATGGTTTCTTTTCCTTGTTTTGATTAGGAGAGGATTTGGGCCCACCACCCCCACCAGAGTGTTTTTGTGGGCCTGATGAAGACTAATTTTTAGATTTGTCCCCACCCTTGTCAGAAGACTTACCATCCTTCTTCTTGCCATCTTTGTCACCCCTGTATGAACTTTTCTGTTCACCCTTGTTCTGACCCATTTGTCTGCCTTCTTTCCCAATTCTTGGGGAGAGGTCAGATCAGAGTCCACCAAGTACTGGTGCAACAAATCAGACACACAATTATTAAGAATATGCTCTCTCAGGATCAAGTTATACAGACTTTCAAAATCAGTAACTTTACTGCCATGTAACCACCCCTCCAAGGCCTTCACTGAATAGTCAATGAAATCAACCCAGTCTTGTGAAGACTCCTTTTTGGTCTCTCTGAACTTTATCCTGTATTGTTCAGTGGTTAAGCCATAACCATCCAGGAGTGCATTCTTAAGAACTGTAAAATTATTGGCATCACTTTCTTTCACAGTAAGGAGCCTATCCCTACTTTCTCCACTAAATGATAGCCATCTGATAGCAGCCCACTGCCTTTGAGGGACATCCTGTACAACACAGGCCCTCTCAAGTTCAGCAAACCACTTGTTAATGTCATCCCCCTCCTTATAAGGGGGAACTATCTTATGCAGATTCCTGGAATCATGCTCTTTTGCAGGATGACTATGGGGAATACTGCTGCTGCCACCATGGGTTTCAAAACCCAACTTCTGTCTTTCCTTCTCTAGTTCTAGAGACTGTCTATCCAAATCCAGCTGTTGCTTTTTAAGCTTCAGTCTGGTTTGTTCCACCCTCAACTTATTGAGTTCCCTTTCTAACATTCTGTCATCAGGGTTGGTGGGAGGGACATTCCTAGACACAGAAGTATGATGAGAATGAACAGAAGGAGACCTGTCCCTTACAGAGGGCACCCTAACAGCTTGGCTGACAGTGTAATGTGAGAGCACACCATCTGTATGATGTGACTCCACCTCAGTACCAACTATGCTAGACTGTCTAGTAATGGGCAGGCTAGGAAGTTTCTTTCCTGAATTTTTTCCTGGGGGAGTCCCTGAATCAGATTGGGAACCATTAGCTACTTTTTCAACAGATGGGGCACTTTTAGCCTTATCTTGTTCTCTAAGCATGTTAAGTAACAATTCCAAGGAAGGATTCTTCCCTACACTCAAACCTCTCTCTATGCAGAGACTCCTTGCTCCTTTCCAGCTAAGGTGATCATATGCTAGTTTGGACAGATCAACATTTTGGCCTGTGCCAGACATTTTTAGAGAGAGTTAAAGTGATAGAAAAAGAGAAAAAAGTTTTTCAGAACTTTTAGAAAGACAGAAAAAAAAACTTTTTAAACTTTTAAGAACTTTTTGAAAGTTTAGAAGTACTTTTCAGCACTTTAGAAAAGAGTGAAAAGAGGAAACGCAAAACTTTTTAGTTATGTGTACACACACTGAACTTGTTTTGTATATTTTTCTCTTATGAAAAGTACAATGACAAGAGGGGTAAGTAGTCTCAAAGCACTTATCCCACCGCGGCACAACCAATGTAGGAGGCTGGACTGGCTTGTAGTGAGTACCAAGGGGTACTTGCACCTTGCACCAGGCCCAGTTATCCCTTATTAGTGTATAGGGTGTCTAGCAGCATAGGCTGATAGAAAATGGTAGCTTAGCAGAGCAGCTTAGGCTGAACTAGGAGACGAGTGAAGCTCCTACAGTACCACTAATGTCACTTGCACAATATCATAAGAAAACACAATACACAGTTATACTAAAAATAAAGGTACTTTATTTTTATGACAATATGCCAAAGTATCTCAGAGTGTACCCTCAGTGAGAGGATAGGAAATATACACAAGATATATGTACACAATACCAAAAATATGCAGTATAGTCTTAGAAAACAGTGCAAACAATGTATAGTTACAATAGGATGCAATGGGGACACATAGGGATAGGGGCAACACAAACCATATACTCCAAAAGTGGAATGCGAACCACGAATGGACCCCAAACCTATGTGACCTTGTAGAGGGTCGCTGGGACTATTAGAAAACAGTGAGGGTTAGAAAAATAGCCCAACCCAAGACCCTGAAAAGTGAGTGCAAAGTGCACTAAAGTTCCCCAAAGGACAAGGAAGTCGTGATAGGGGAGTACTGCAGGAAAGACACAAACCAGCAATGCAACAACGATGGATTTCCAGTCGAGGGTACCTGTGGAACAAGGGGACCAAGTCCAAAAGTCACAAGCAAGTCGGAGATGGGCAGATGCCCAGGAAATGCCAGCTGTGGGTGCAAAGAATCTTCTACTGGACAGGAGAAGCTAAGGTTTCTGCAGGAACGACAAGGGCTAGAGACTTCCCCTTTGGAGGACGTATTCCACACGCCGTTGACAGTCGTGCAGAAGTGGTTTCCCGCCGAAAGACCGCCAACAAGCCTTGCTAGCTGCAAATCGTGCGGTTAGTGTTTTTGGATGCTGCTGTGGCCCAGGAGGGACCAGGATGTTGCAAATTGCGTCAGGAGACAGAGGGGACGTCGAGCAAGACAAGGAGCTCCCTCAGCAGCAGATAGAACCCGGAGAAGTGACAGAAACAGGCACTACGAGGATGCGTGAAATGGTGCTCACCCGAAGTTACACAAAGGAGTCCCACGTCGCCGGAGACCAACTTAGAAAGTCGTGCAATGCAGGTTAGAGTGCCGTGGACCCAGGCTGGACTGTGCACAAAGGATTTCCGCCGGAAGTGCACGGAGGCTGGAGTAGCTGCAAAAGTTGCGGTTCCCAGCAATGCAGTCTGGCGTGGGGAGGCAAGGACTTACCTCCACCAAACTTGAACTGAAGAGTCACTGGACTGTGGGGGTCACTTGGACACAGTTGCTGGATTCGAGGGACCTCGCTCGTCGTGCTGAGAGGAGACCCAAGGGACCGGTAATGCAGCTTTTTGGTGCCTGCGGTTGCAGGGGGACGATTCCGTCGACCCACGGGAGATTTCTTCGGAGCTTCTAGTGCAGAGAGGAGGCAGACTACCCCCACAGCATGCACCACCAGGAAAACAGTCGAGAAGACGGCAGGATCAGCGTTACAGAGTTGCAGTAGTCGTCTTAGCTACTTTGTTGCAGTTTTGCAGGCTTCCAGCGCGGTCAGCAGTCGATTCCTTGGCAGAAGGTGAAGAGAGAGATGCAGAGGAACTCGGATGAGCTCTTGCAGTCGTTATCTAAAGTTTCCCCAGAGACAGAGACCCTAAATAGCCAGAAAAGAGGGTTTGGCTACCTAGGAGAGAGGATAGGCTAGCAACACCTGAAGGAGCCTATCAGAAGGAGTCTCTGACGTCACCTGGTGGCACTGGCAACTCAGAGCAGTCCAATGTGCCAGCAGCACCTCTGTTTCCAAGATGGCAGAGGTCTGGAGCACACTGGAGGAGCTCTGGACACCTCCCAGGGGAGGTGCAGGTCAGGGGAGTGGTCACTCCCCTTTCCTTTGACCAGTTTCGCACCAGAGCAGGGCTAAGGGGTCCCTGAACCGGTGTAGACTGGCTTATGCAGAAATGGGCACCAAATGTGCCCATGAAAGCATTTCCAGAGGCTGGGGGAGGCTACTCCTCCCCTGCCTTCACACCATTTTCCAAAGGGAGAGGATGTAACACCCATTCTCAGAGGAAGTCCTTGGTTCTGCCATCCTGGGACAAGCCTGGCTTGACCCCGGGAGGGCAGAAACCTGTCTGAGGGGTTGGCAGCAGCAGCAGCTGCAGTGAAACCCCAGGAAAGGCAGTTTGGCAGCACCAGGGTCTGTGCTACAGACCACTGGGATCATGGGATTGTGCCAACTATGCCAGGATGGCATAGAGGGGGCAATTCCATGATCATAGACATGTTACATGGCCATATTTGGAGTTACCATTGTGAAGCTACATATAGGTAGTGACCTATATGTAGTGCACGCGTGTAATGGTGTCCCCGCACTCACAAAGTCCGGGGAATTGGCCCTGAACAATGTGGGGGCACCTTGGCTAGTGCCAGGGTGCCCTCACACTAAGTAACTTTGCACCTAACCTTTACCAGGTAAAGGTTAGACATATAGGTGACTTATAAGTTACTTAAGTGCAGTGTAAAATGGCTGTGAAATAACGTGGACGTTATTTCACTCAGGCTGCAGTGGCAGGCCTGTGTAAGAATTGTCAGAGCTCCCTATGGGTGGCAAAAGAAATGCTGCAGCCCATAGGGATCTCCTGGAACCCCAATACCCTGGGTACCTTAGTACCATATACTAGGGAATTATAAGGGTGTTCCAGTAAGCCAATGTAAATTGGTAAAATTGGTCACTAGCCTGTTAGTGACAATGTGAAAGAAATGAGAGAGCATAACCACTGAGGTTCTGGATAGCAGAGCCTCAGTGAGACAGTTAGTCACTACACAGGTAACACATTCAGGCACACTTATGAGCACTGGGGCCCTGGGTTACCAGGGTCCCAGTGACACATACAACTAAAACAACATATATACAGTGAAAAATGGGGGTAACATGCCAGGCAAGATGGTACTTTCCTACACAACCCCCCCCCCCCCAAACGAAGGACAATAAGACTAGCCATGACCTGATGAGTCTTCATTGTCTAAGTGGAAATATCTGGAGAGTCCATCTGCATTGGAGTGGCTACTCCCTGGTCTATGTTCCACTGTATAGTCCATTCCCTGTAGGGATATGGACCACCTCAACAATTTAGGATTTTCACCTTTCATTTGTTTTAGCCAAAGTAGAGGTTTGTGGTCTGTCTGAACAATGAAGTGAGTGCCAAACAGGTATGGCCTCAACTTCTTCAGTGCCCAGACCACAGCAAAGGCCTCCCTCTCTATGGCAGACGAACGCTTTTCTCTAGGGGTCAACCTCCTACTAATAAAAGCAACAGGTTGATCCTGGCCCTCAGAATTAAGTTGTGATAGGACTGCCCCTACTCCTAATTCAGATGCATCAGTTTGGACATAGAATTTTTTAGAGTAACAAGGGCTTTTCAGGACAGGTGCAGAGCACATGGCCTGCTTCAGCTCCTCAAAAGCTTTCTGACAGTTTGCTGTCCATAATACCTTTTTAGGCATTTTCTTGGATGTGAGGTCATTAAGAGGGGCTGCAATGGAGCCATAGTTCTTAATGAACCTCCTGTAATACCCAGTGAGGCCTAGGAAGGCTCTCACCTGAGTCTGAGTGGTAGGGGGAACCCAATCAATAATTGTTTGGATTTTCCCCTGTAGTGGTGCAATCTGTTCCCCACCAACAAGGTGTCCCAGATAAACCACCTTACCCTGCCCTATCTGGCACTTTGAAGCCTTGATAGTGAGGCCTGCCTTTTGCAGGGCCTCTAAAACTTTCCAAAGGTGGACCAGGTGATCATCCCAGCTGGAGCTAAAGACAGCTATATCGTCCAAATATGCTGCACTGAAAGCCTCCAGCCCTTGCAGGACTGTGTTCACCAACCTCTGAAAAGTGGCAGGTGCATTTTTCAATCCAAAAGGCATTACTGTAAATTGGTAATGGCCTCCAATGGTTGAAAATGCAGTTTTAGGTTTAGCATCTTCTAAAAATTTGATCTGCCAATACCCTGCAGTCAAATCAAAAGTGCTTAGATACTTGGCAGATGCCAGTGTATCTATGAGCTCATCTGCCCTGGGTATAGGGTGAGCATCAGTTTTGGTTACCTGGTTGAGACCTCTGTAGTCTACACAAAACCACATTTCCTTCTTTCCATCCTTGGAATGAGGTTTAGGTACAAGTACCACAGGAGAAGCCCATGGACTTTCAGAGTGCTCAACCACTCCCAGTTCTAACATTTTCTGCACCTCTTGCTTTATGCAGTCCCTGACATGGTCAGGCTGCCTATAGATTTTACTTTTGACAGGCAAGCTGTCTCCAGTATCTATAGTGTGCTCACACCAAGAAGTGGTACCTGGAACAGTAGAGAAGAGTTCAGAAAACTGACCCAGGAGATTTATGCAATGGTCTTTCTGCTCAGCAGTCAGACAATCAGCCAAAACTACCCCTTCCACAAGAGCATCTTGTTCTGTGGAAGAGAAGAGATCAGGTAGAGGATCACTGTCTTCTTCCTGTCCCTCATCAGTTGCCATGAGCAGGGTGAGATCAGCCCTGTCATAGTAGGGTTTCAGGCGGTTGACATGGAGCACCCTAAGGGGACTCCTGGCAGTGCCTAAGTCAACTAAATAGGTGACTTCACCCTTTTTCTCAACAATTGTGTGGGGTCCACTCCATTTATTTTGGAGTGCTCTTGGGGCCACAGGCTCCAAGACCCACACTTTCTGCCCTGGTTTGTACTGAACCAAAACAGTCTTCGGGTCATGCCATTGCTTCTGGAGCTCTTGGCTGGCCTGAAGGTTTTTACTGGCCTTTTTCATGTACTCAGCCATCCTTGATCTGAGGCCAACTACATAATCCACAATATCTTGTTTTGGAGCTTTTAAAGGTTGTTCCCAACCCTCCTTGACAAGTGTTAGTGGACCCCTGACAGGGTGTCCAAAGAGGAGTTCAAAGGGGCTGAAGCCCACTCCTTTCTGGGGTACCTCCCTGTAGGCAAAAAGGAGGCATGGTAACAGGATATCCCATCTCCTGCGGAGTTTTTCAGGGAGACCCATAATCATGCCTTTGAGAGTTTTGTTAAATCTATCCACCAGTCCATTTGTTTGTGGATGATAGGGTGTAGTGAACTTGTGAGTTACACCACACTCTTTCCACATGGCCTTTAAGTATGCAGACATGAAATTGCTTCCCCTGTCTGATACTACTTCCTTTGGGAAGCCCACCCTAGAAAATATTCCTAGGAGGGCCTTTGCCACTGTAGGAGCTGTAGTGGTCCTTAAAGGAATTGCTTCAGGATATCTGGTGGCATGGTCCACTACCACCAAGATAAACCTATTGCCTGAAGCAGTAGGAGGATCAAGGGGGCCAACTATGTCAACCCCTACCCTTTCAAAGGGAACCCCAACCACAGGCAGTGGAATAAGGGGTGCCTTTGGTGTGCCACCTGTCTTGCCACTGGCTTGACAGGTTTCACAGGACTTACAAAATTCCTTTGTGTCCTCAGACATTCTAGGCCAATGAAACAAGGGAACAAGTCTGTCCCAAGTTTTCATTTGTCCCAGATGTCCAGCTAGGGGAATGTCGTGGGCTAGAGTTAGGAGGAACTTTCTGTACTCCTGAGGAATCACTAACCTCCTGGCAGTTCCAGGTTTAGGATCCCTTGCTTCAGTGTACAAGAGGTTGTCCTCCCAGTAAACTCTGTGAGAGTCACTGACATCCCCATTAGCCTGTTTGACAGCTTGCTGTCTTAGACCCTCTAGTGTGGGACAGTTTTGCTGTGCCACACTCAGCTCCTCCCTGGCAGGCCCCCCTTCACCCAAAAGCTCAGCAGTGTCTGCTTCTAGCTCCTCTGGTGTAGGTTCTGCACAGGGTGGAAATTCTTCTTCCTCAGAACAAGAATCCACTGTAGAGGGAGGGATAGTAGGAAGTGCTTTACTTCTACTAGCCCTAGCTTTAGGGAGCACTTGGTCCATTGTTCCAGGATCCAAGCTTCCCTGTCCTTTTTGATTTTTGGCCTGAGCCCTGGTTAAAGCAAAAATATGCCTTGGGATGCCCAGCATTGCTGCATGGGCCTCCAACTCCACATCTGACCAAGCTGATGTCTCCAAATCATTTCCTAGTAGACAGTATACAGGTAAATCTGTGGCTACCTCAACTTTCTTTGGACCAGTAACCCCCCCCCCAGTTGAGATTTACAACAGCCATGGGGTGGCTAAGTGTGTTGTTGTGAGCATCGGTTACTTGGTACTGGTGACCAAGTAGGTGTTGTTCAGGGTGGACCAGTTTCTCTATCACCATTGTGACACTGGCACCTGTGTCCCTGTAGGCCTGAACCTCAACACCATTTATTAGGGGTAGCTGCTTGTACTTATCCATATTAAGGGGACAAGCAACTAAGGTGGCTAAATCAATAGCCCCCCCAGAGACTAACACAGCCTCTGTGGTCTCCCTAACAAGACCAACCCCAACTAAGTTACCAAAAGTGAGCCCAGCTACTCCCTTGGATTGGCTATTAGTAGTTTTGCTCCCACCACCACTGCTATTAGTAGGTACACTAGGTGTAGCAGTAGGGGTTGTAGTGGTAGGAGGCTTGGTGCTTTTCTTTGGACAACTGGTATCTGTTGTCCAATGGCCTTTTATTTTACATAAATAGCACCATGGTTTCTTTTCCTTGTTTTGATTAGGAGAGGATTTGGGCCCACCACCCCCACCAGAGTGTTTTTGTGGGCCTGATGAAGACTAATTTTTAGATTTGTCCCCACCCTTGTCAGAAGACTTACCATCCTTCTTCTTGCCATCTTTGTCACCCCTGTATGAACTTTTCTGTTCACCCTTGTTCTGACCCATTTGTCTGCCTTCTTTCCCAATTCTTGGGGAGAGGTCAGATCAGAGTCCACCAAGTACTGGTGCAACAAATCAGACACACAATTATTAAGAATATGCTCTCTCAGGATCAAGTTATACAGACTTTCAAAATCAGTAACTTTACTGCCATGTAACCACCCCTCCAAGGCCTTCACTGAATAGTCAATGAAATCAACCCAGTCTTGTGAAGACTCCTTTTTGGTCTCTCTGAACTTTATCCTGTATTGTTCAGTGGTTAAGCCATAACCATCCAGGAGTGCATTCTTAAGAACTGTAAAATTATTGGCATCACTTTCTTTCACAGTAAGGAGCCTATCCCTACTTTCTCCACTAAATGATAGCCATCTGATAGCAGCCCACTGCCTTTGAGGGACATCCTGTACAACACAGGCCCTCTCAAGTTCAGCAAACCACTTGTTAATGTCATCCCCCTCCTTATAAGGGGGAACTATCTTATGCAGATTCCTGGAATCATGCTCTTTTGCAGGATGACTATGGGGAATACTGCTGCTGCCACCATGGGTTTCAAAACCCAACTTCTGTCTTTCCTTCTCTAGTTCTAGAGACTGTCTATCCAAATCCAGCTGTTGCTTTTTAAGCTTCAGTCTGGTTTGTTCCACCCTCAACTTATTGAGTTCCCTTTCTAACATTCTGTCATCAGGGTTGGTGGGAGGGACATTCCTAGACACAGAAGTATGATGAGAATGAACAGAAGGAGACCTGTCCCTTACAGAGGGCACCCTAACAGCTTGGCTGACAGTGTAATGTGAGAGCACACCATCTGTATGATGTGACTCCACCTCAGTACCAACTATGCTAGACTGTCTAGTAATGGGCAGGCTAGGAAGTTTCTTTCCTGAATTTTTTCCTGGGGGAGTCCCTGAATCAGATTGGGAACCATTAGCTACTTTTTCAACAGATGGGGCACTTTTAGCCTTATCTTGTTCTCTAAGCATGTTAAGTAACAATTCCAAGGAAGGATTCTTCCCTACACTCAAACCTCTCTCTATGCAGAGACTCCTTGCTCCTTTCCAGCTAAGGTGATCATATGCTAGTTTGGACAGATCAACATTTTGGCCTGTGCCAGACATTTTTAGAGAGAGTTAAAGTGATAGAAAAAGAGAAAAAAGTTTTTCAGAACTTTTAGAAAGACAGAAAAAAAAACTTTTTAAACTTTTAAGAACTTTTTGAAAGTTTAGAAGTACTTTTCAGCACTTTAGAAAAGAGTGAAAAGAGGAAACGCAAAACTTTTTAGTTATGTGTACACACACTGAACTTGTTTTGTATATTTTTCTCTTATGAAAAGTACAATGACAAGAGGGGTAAGTAGTCTCAAAGCACTTATCCCACCGCGGCACAACCAATGTAGGAGGCTGGACTGGCTTGTAGTGAGTACCAAGGGGTACTTGCACCTTGCACCAGGCCCAGTTATCCCTTATTAGTGTATAGGGTGTCTAGCAGCATAGGCTGATAGAAAATGGTAGCTTAGCAGAGCAGCTTAGGCTGAACTAGGAGACGAGTGAAGCTCCTACAGTACCACTAATGTCACTTGCACAATATCATAAGAAAACACAATACACAGTTATACTAAAAATAAAGGTACTTTATTTTTATGACAATATGCCAAAGTATCTCAGAGTGTACCCTCAGTGAGAGGATAGGAAATATACACAAGATATATGTACACAATACCAAAAATATGCAGTATAGTCTTAGAAAACAGTGCAAACAATGTATAGTTACAATAGGATGCAATGGGGACACATAGGGATAGGGGCAACACAAACCATATACTCCAAAAGTGGAATGCGAACCACGAATGGACCCCAAACCTATGTGACCTTGTAGAGGGTCGCTGGGACTATTAGAAAACAGTGAGGGTTAGAAAAATAGCCCAACCCAAGACCCTGAAAAGTGAGTGCAAAGTGCACTAAAGTTCCCCAAAGGACAAGGAAGTCGTGATAGGGGAATACTGCAGGAAAGACACAAACCAGCAATGCAACAACGATGGATTTCCAGTCGAGGGTACCTGTGGAACAAGGGGACCAAGTCCAAAAGTCACAAGCAAGTCGGAGATGGGCAGATGCCCAGGAAATGCCAGCTGTGGGTGCAAAGAATCTTCTACTGGACAGGAGAAGCTAAGGTTTCTGCAAGAACGACAAGGGCTAGAGACTTCCCCTTTGGAGGACGTATTCCTCACGCCGTTGACAGTCGTGCAGAAGTGGTTTTCCGCCGAAAGACCGCCAACAAGCCTTGCTAGCTGCAAATCGTGCGGTTAGTGTTTTTGGATGCTGCTGTGGCCCAGGAGGGACCAGGATGTTGCAAATTGCGTCAGGAGACAGAGGGGACGTCGAGCAAGACAAGGAGCTCCCTCAGCAGCAGATAGCACCCAGAGAAGTGACAGAAACAGGCACTACGAGGATGCGTGAAACAGTGCTCACCCGAAGTTACACAAAGGAGTCCCACGTCGCCGGAGACCAACTTAGAAAGTCGTGCAATGCAGGTTAGAGTGCCGTGGACCCAGGCTGGACTGTGCACAAAGGATTTCCACCGGAAGTGCACGGAGGCTGGAGTAGCTGCAAAAGTTGCGATTCCCAGCAATGCAGTCTGGCGTGGGGAGGCAAGGACTTACCTCCACCAAACTTGAACTGAAGAGTCACTGGACTGTGGGGGTCACTTGGACACAGTTGCTGGATTCGAGGGACCTCGCTCGTCATGCTGAGAGGAGACCCAAGGGACCGGTAATGCAGCTTTTTGGTGCCTGCGGTTGCAGGGGGACGATTCCGTCGACCCACGGGAGATTTCTTCGGAGCTTCTAGTGCAGAGAGGAGGCAGACTACCCCCACAGCATGCACCACCAGGAAAACAGTCGAGAAGACGGCAGGATCAGCGTTACAGAGTTGCAGTAGTCGTCTTAGCTACTTTGTTGCAGTTTTGCAGGCTTCCAGCGCGGTCAGCAGTCGATTCCTTGGCAGAAGGTGAAGAGAGAGATGCAGAGGAACTCGGATGAGCTCTTGCATTCGTTATCTAAAGTTTCCCCAGAGACAGAGACCCTAAATAGCCAGAAAAGAGGGTTTGGCTACCTAGGAGAGAGGATAGGCTAGCAACACCTGAAGGAGCCTATCAGAAGGAGTCTCTGACGTCACCTGGTGGCACTGGCAACTCAGAGCAGTCCAGTGTGCCAGCAGCACCTCTGTTTCCAAGATGGCAGAGGTCTGGAGCACACTGGAGGAGCTCTGGACACCTCCCAGGGGAGGTGCAGGTCAGGGGAGTGGTCACTCCCCTTTCCTTTGTCCAGTTTCGCACCAGAGCAGGGCTAAGGGGTCCCTGAACCGGTGTAGACTGGCTTATGCAGAAATGGGCACCAAATGTGCCCATGAAAGCATTTCCAGAGGCTGGGGGAGGCTACTCCTCCCCTGCCTTCACACCATTTTCCAAAGGGAGAGGATGTAACACCCATTCTCAGAGGAAGTCCTTGGTTCTGCCATCCTGGGACAAGCCTGGCTTGACCCCTGGAGGGCAGAAACCTGTCTGAGGGGTTGGCAGCAGCAGCAGCTGCAGTGAAACCCCAGGAAAGGCAGTTTGGCAGCACCAGGGTCTGTGCTACAGACCACTGGGATCATGGGATTGTGCCAACTATGCCAGGATGGCATAGAGGGGGCAATTCCATGATCATAGACATGTTACATGGCCATATTTGGAGTTACCATTGTGAAGCTACATATAGGTAGTGACCTATATGTAGTGCACGCGTGTAATGGTGTCCCCGCACTCACAAAGTCCGGGGAATTGGCCCTGAACAATGTGGGGGCACCTTGGCTAGTGCCAGGGTGCCCTCACACTAAGTAACTTTGCACCTAACCTTTACCAGGTAAAGGTTAGACATATAGGTGACTTATAAGTTACTTAAGTGCAGTGTAAAATGGCTGTGAAATAACGTGGACGTTATTTCACTCAGGCTGCAGTGGCAGGCCTGTGTAAGAATTGTCAGAGCTCCCTATGGGTGGCAAAAGAAATGCTGCAGCCCATAGGGATCTCCTGGAACCCCAATACCCTGGGTACCTTAGTACCATATACTAGGGAATTATAAGGGTGTTCCAGTAAGCCAATGTAAATTGGTAAAATTGGTCACTAGCCTGTTAGTGACAATGTGAAAGAAATGAGAGAGCATAACCACTGAGGTTCTGGATAGCAGAGCCTCAGTGAGACAGTTAGTCACTACACAGGTAACACATTCAGGCACACTTATGAGCACTGGGGCCCTGGGTTACCAGGGTCCCAGTGACACATACAACTAAAACAACATATATACAGTGAAAAATGGGGGTAACATGCCAGGCAAGATGGTACTTTCCTACACAACCCCCCCCCCCCAAACGAAGGACAATAAGACTAGCCATGACCTGATGAGTCTTCATTGTCTAAGTGGAAATATCTGGAGAGTCCATCTGCATTGGAGTGGCTACTCCCTGGTCTATGTTCCACTGTATAGTCCATTCCCTGTAGGGATATGGACCACCTCAACAATTTAGGATTTTCACCTTTCATTTGTTTTAGCCAAAGTAGAGGTTTGTGGTCTGTCTGAACAATGAAGTGAGTGCCAAACAGGTATGGCCTCAACTTCTTCAGTGCCCAGACCACAGCAAAGGCCTCCCTCTCTATGGCAGACGAACGCTTTTCTCTAGGGGTCAACCTCCTACTAATAAAAGCAACAGGTTGATCCTGGCCCTCAGAATTAAGTTGTGATAGGACTGCCCCTACTCCTAATTCAGATGCATCAGTTTGGACATAGAATTTTTTAGAGTAACAAGGGCTTTTCAGGACAGGTGCAGAGCACATGGCCTGCTTCAGCTCCTCAAAAGCTTTCTGACAGTTTGCTGTCCATAATACCTTTTTAGGCATTTTCTTGGATGTGAGGTCATTAAGAGGGGCTGCAATGGAGCCATAGTTCTTAATGAACCTCCTGTAATACCCAGTGAGGCCTAGGAAGGCTCTCACCTGAGTCTGAGTGGTAGGGGGAACCCAATCAATAATTGTTTGGATTTTCCCCTGTAGTGGTGCAATCTGTTCCCCACCAACAAGGTGTCCCAGATAAACCACCTTACCCTGCCCTATCTGGCACTTTGAAGCCTTGATAGTGAGGCCTGCCTTTTGCAGGGCCTCTAAAACTTTCCAAAGGTGGACCAGGTGATCATCCCAGCTGGAGCTAAAGACAGCTATATCGTCCAAATATGCTGCACTGAAAGCCTCCAGCCCTTGCAGGACTGTGTTCACCAACCTCTGAAAAGTGGCAGGTGCATTTTTCAATCCAAAAGGCATTACTGTAAATTGGTAATGGCCTCCAATGGTTGAAAATGCAGTTTTAGGTTTAGCATCTTCTAAAAATTTGATCTGCCAATACCCTGCAGTCAAATCAAAAGTGCTTAGATACTTGGCAGATGCCAGTGTATCTATGAGCTCATCTGCCCTGGGTATAGGGTGAGCATCAGTTTTGGTTACCTGGTTGAGACCTCTGTAGTCTACACAAAACCACATTTCCTTCTTTCCATCCTTGGAATGAGGTTTAGGTACAAGTACCACAGGAGAAGCCCATGGACTTTCAGAGTGCTCAACCACTCCCAGTTCTAACATTTTCTGCACCTCTTGCTTTATGCAGTCCCTGACATGGTCAGGCTGCCTATAGATTTTACTTTTGACAGGCAAGCTGTCTCCAGTATCTATAGTGTGCTCACACCAAGAAGTGGTACCTGGAACAGTAGAGAAGAGTTCAGAAAACTGACCCAGGAGATTTATGCAATGGTCTTTCTGCTCAGCAGTCAGACAATCAGCCAAAACTACCCCTTCCACAAGAGCATCTTGTTCTGTGGAAGAGAAGAGATCAGGTAGAGGATCACTGTCTTCTTCCTGTCCCTCATCAGTTGCCATGAGCAGGGTGAGATCAGCCCTGTCATAGTAGGGTTTCAGGCGGTTGACATGGAGCACCCTAAGGGGACTCCTGGCAGTGCCTAAGTCAACTAAATAGGTGACTTCACCCTTTTTCTCAACAATTGTGTGGGGTCCACTCCATTTATTTTGGAGTGCTCTTGGGGCCACAGGCTCCAAGACCCACACTTTCTGCCCTGGTTTGTACTGAACCAAAACAGTCTTCGGGTCATGCCATTGCTTCTGGAGCTCTTGGCTGGCCTGAAGGTTTTTACTGGCCTTTTTCATGTACTCAGCCATCCTTGATCTGAGGCCAACTACATAATCCACAATATCTTGTTTTGGAGCTTTTAAAGGTTGTTCCCAACCCTCCTTGACAAGTGTTAGTGGACCCCTGACAGGGTGTCCAAAGAGGAGTTCAAAGGGGCTGAAGCCCACTCCTTTCTGGGGTACCTCCCTGTAGGCAAAAAGGAGGCATGGTAACAGGATATCCCATCTCCTGCGGAGTTTTTCAGGGAGACCCATAATCATGCCTTTGAGAGTTTTGTTAAATCTATCCACCAGTCCATTTGTTTGTGGATGATAGGGTGTAGTGAACTTGTGAGTTACACCACACTCTTTCCACATGGCCTTTAAGTATGCAGACATGAAATTGCTTCCCCTGTCTGATACTACTTCCTTTGGGAAGCCCACCCTAGAAAATATTCCTAGGAGGGCCTTTGCCACTGTAGGAGCTGTAGTGGTCCTTAAAGGAATTGCTTCAGGATATCTGGTGGCATGGTCCACTACCACCAAGATAAACCTATTGCCTGAAGCAGTAGGAGGGTCAAGGGGGCCAACTATGTCAACCCCTACCCTTTCAAAGGGAACCCCAACCACAGGCAGTGGAATAAGGGGTGCCTTTGGTGTGCCACCTGTCTTGCCACTGGCTTGACAGGTTTCACAGGACTTACAAAATTCCTTTGTGTCCTCAGACATTCTAGGCCAATGAAACAAGGGAACAAGTCTGTCCCAAGTTTTCATTTGTCCCAGATGTCCAGCTAGGGGAATGTCGTGGGCTAGAGTTAGGAGGAACTTTCTGTACTCCTGAGGAATCACTAACCTCCTGGCAGTTCCAGGTTTAGGATCCCTTGCTTCAGTGTACAAGAGGTTGTCCTCCCAGTAAACTCTGTGAGAGTCACTGACATCCCCATTAGCCTGTTTGACAGCTTGCTGTCTTAGACCCTCTAGTGTGGGACAGTTTTGCTGTGCCACACTCAGCTCCTCCCTGGCAGGCCCCCCTTCACCCAAAAGCTCAGCAGTGTCTGCTTCTAGCTCCTCTGGTGTAGGTTCTGCACAGGGTGGAAATTCTTCTTCCTCAGAACAAGAATCCACTGTAGAGGGAGGGATAGTAGGAAGTGCTTTACTTCTACTAGCCCTAGCTTTAGGGAGCACTTGGTCCATTGTTCCAGGATCCAAGCTTCCCTGTCCTTTTTGATTTTTGGCCTGAGCCCTGGTTAAAGCAAAAATATGCCTTGGGATGCCCAGCATTGCTGCATGGGCCTCCAACTCCACATCTGACCAAGCTGATGTCTCCAAATCATTTCCTAGTAGACAGTATACAGGTAAATCTGTGGCTACCTCAACTTTCTTTGGACCAGTAACCCCCCCCCCAGTTGAGATTTACAACAGCCATGGGGTGGCTAAGTGTGTTGTTGTGAGCATCGGTTACTTGGTACTGGTGACCAAGTAGGTGTTGTTCAGGGTGGACCAGTTTCTCTATCACCATTGTGACACTGGCACCTGTGTCCCTGTAGGCCTGAACCTCAACACCATTTATTAGGGGTAGCTGCTTGTACTTATCCATATTAAGGGGACAAGCAACTAAGGTGGCTAAATCAATAGCCCCCCCAGAGACTAACACAGCCTCTGTGGTCTCCCTAACAAGACCAACCCCAACTAAGTTACCAAAAGTGAGCCCAGCTACTCCCTTGGATTGGCTATTAGTAGTTTTGCTCCCACCACCACTGCTATTAGTAGGTACACTAGGTGTAGCAGTAGGGGTTGTAGTGGTAGGAGGCTTGGTGCTTTTCTTTGGACAACTGGTATCTGTTGTCCAATGGCCTTTTATTTTACATAAATAGCACCATGGTTTCTTTTCCTTGTTTTGATTAGGAGAGGATTTGGGCCCACCACCCCCACCAGAGTGTTTTTGTGGGCCTGATGAAGACTAATTTTTAGATTTGTCCCCACCCTTGTCAGAAGACTTACCATCCTTCTTCTTGCCATCTTTGTCACCCCTGTATGAACTTTTCTGTTCACCCTTGTTCTGACCCATTTGTCTGCCTTCTTTCCCAATTCTTGGGGAGAGGTCAGATCAGAGTCCACCAAGTACTGGTGCAACAAATCAGACACACAATTATTAAGAATATGCTCTCTCAGGATCAAGTTATACAGACTTTCAAAATCAGTAACTTTACTGCCATGTAACCACCCCTCCAAGGCCTTCACTGAATAGTCAATGAAATCAACCCAGTCTTGTGAAGACTCCTTTTTGGTCTCTCTGAACTTTATCCTGTATTGTTCAGTGGTTAAGCCATAACCATCCAGGAGTGCATTCTTAAGAACTGTAAAATTATTGGCATCACTTTCTTTCACAGTAAGGAGCCTATCCCTACTTTCTCCACTAAATGATAGCCATCTGATAGCAGCCCACTGCCTTTGAGGGACATCCTGTACAACACAGGCCCTCTCAAGTTCAGCAAACCACTTGTTAATGTCATCCCCCTCCTTATAAGGGGGAACTATCTTATGCAGATTCCTGGAATCATGCTCTTTTGCAGGATGACTATGGGGAATACTGCTGCTGCCACCATGGGTTTCAAAACCCAACTTCTGTCTTTCCTTCTCTAGTTCTAGAGACTGTCTATCCAAATCCAGCTGTTGCTTTTTAAGCTTCAGTCTGGTTTGTTCCACCCTCAACTTATTGAGTTCCCTTTCTAACATTCTGTCATCAGGGTTGGTGGGAGGGACATTCCTAGACACAGAAGTATGATGAGAATGAACAGAAGGAGACCTGTCCCTTACAGAGGGCACCCTAACAGCTTGGCTGACAGTGTAATGTGAGAGCACACCATCTGTATGATGTGACTCCACCTCAGTACCAACTATGCTAGACTGTCTAGTAATGGGCAGGCTAGGAAGTTTCTTTCCTGAATTTTTTCCTGGGGGAGTCCCTGAATCAGATTGGGAACCATTAGCTACTTTTTCAACAGATGGGGCACTTTTAGCCTTATCTTGTTCTCTAAGCATGTTAAGTAACAATTCCAAGGAAGGATTCTTCCCTACACTCAAACCTCTCTCTATGCAGAGACTCCTTGCTCCTTTCCAGCTAAGGTGATCATATGCTAGTTTGGACAGATCAACATTTTGGCCTGTGCCAGACATTTTTAGAGAGAGTTAAAGTGATAGAAAAAGAGAAAAAAGTTTTTCAGAACTTTTAGAAAGACAGAAAAAAAAACTTTTTAAACTTTTAAGAACTTTTTGAAAGTTTAGAAGTACTTTTCAGCACTTTAGAAAAGAGTGAAAAGAGGAAACGCAAAACTTTTTAGTTATGTGTACACACACTGAACTTGTTTTGTATATTTTTCTCTTATGAAAAGTACAATGACAAGAGGGGTAAGTAGTCTCAAAGCACTTATCCCACCGCGGCACAACCAATGTAGGAGGCTGGACTGGCTTGTAGTGAGTACCAAGGGGTACTTGCACCTTGCACCAGGCCCAGTTATCCCTTATTAGTGTATAGGGTGTCTAGCAGCATAGGCTGATAGAAAATGGTAGCTTAGCAGAGCAGCTTAGGCTGAACTAGGAGACGAGTGAAGCTCCTACAGTACCACTAATGTCACTTGCACAATATCATAAGAAAACACAATACACAGTTATACTAAAAATAAAGGTACTTTATTTTTATGACAATATGCCAAAGTATCTCAGAGTGTACCCTCAGTGAGAGGATAGGAAATATACACAAGATATATGTACACAATACCAAAAATATGCAGTATAGTCTTAGAAAACAGTGCAAACAATGTATAGTTACAATAGGATGCAATGGGGACACATAGGGATAGGGGCAACACAAACCATATACTCCAAAAGTGGAATGCGAACCACGAATGGACCCCAAACCTATGTGACCTTGTAGAGGGTCGCTGGGACTATTAGAAAACAGTGAGGGTTAGAAAAATAGCCCAACCCAAGACCCTGAAAAGTGAGTGCAAAGTGCACTAAAGTTCCCCAAAGGACAAGGAAGTCGTGATAGGGGAATACTGCAGGAAAGACACAAACCAGCAATGCAACAACGATGGATTTCCAGTCGAGGGTACCTGTGGAACAAGGGGACCAAGTCCAAAAGTCACAAGCAAGTCGGAGATGGGCAGATGCCCAGGAAATGCCAGCTGTGGGTGCAAAGAATCTTCTACTGGACAGGAGAAGCTAAGGTTTCTGCAAGAACGACAAGGGCTAGAGACTTCCCCTTTGGAGGACGTATTCCTCACGCCGTTGACAGTCGTGCAGAAGTGGTTTCCCGCCGAAAGACCGCCAACAAGCCTTGCTAGCTGCAAATCGTGCGGTTAGTGTTTTTGGATGCTGCTGTGGCCCAGGAGGGACCAGGATGTTGCAAATTGCGTCAGGAGACAGAGGGGACGTCGAGCAAGACAAGGAGCTCCCTCAGCAGCAGATAGCACCCAGAGAAGTGACAGAAACAGGCACTACGAGGATGCGTGAAACAGTGCTCACCCGAAGTTACACAAAGGAGTCCCACGTCGCCGGAGACCAACTTAGAAAGTCGTGCAATGCAGGTTAGAGTGCCGTGGACCCAGGCTGGACTGTGCACAAAGGATTTCCACCGGAAGTGCACGGAGGCTGGAGTAGCTGCAAAAGTTGCGATTCCCAGCAATGCAGTCTGGCGTGGGGAGGCAAGGACTTACCTCCACCAAACTTGAACTGAAGAGTCACTGGACTGTGGGGGTCACTTGGACACAGTTGCTGGATTCGAGGGACCTCGCTCGTCATGCTGAGAGGAGACCCAAGGGACCGGTAATGCAGCTTTTTGGTGCCTGCGGTTGCAGGGGGACGATTCCGTCGACCCACGGGAGATTTCTTCGGAGCTTCTAGTGCAGAGAGGAGGCAGACTACCCCCACAGCATGCACCACCAGGAAAACAGTCGAGAAGACGGCAGGATCAGCGTTACAGAGTTGCAGTAGTCGTCTTAGCTACTTTGTTGCAGTTTTGCAGGCTTCCAGCGCGGTCAGCAGTCGATTCCTTGGCAGAAGGTGAAGAGAGAGATGCAGAGGAACTCGGATGAGCTCTTGCATTCGTTATCTAAAGTTTCCCCAGAGACAGAGACCCTAAATAGCCAGAAAAGAGGGTTTGGCTACCTAGGAGAGAGGATAGGCTAGCAACACCTGAAGGAGCCTATCAGAAGGAGTCTCTGACGTCACCTGGTGGCACTGGCAACTCAGAGCAGTCCAGTGTGCCAGCAGCACCTCTGTTTCCAAGATGGCAGAGGTCTGGAGCACACTGGAGGAGCTCTGGACACCTCCCAGGGGAGGTGCAGGTCAGGGGAGTGGTCACTCCCCTTTCCTTTGTCCAGTTTCGCACCAGAGCAGGGCTAAGGGGTCCCTGAACCGGTGTAGACTGGCTTATGCAGAAATGGGCACCAAATGTGCCCATGAAAGCATTTCCAGAGGCTGGGGGAGGCTACTCCTCCCCTGCCTTCACACCATTTTCCAAAGGGAGAGGATGTAACACCCATTCTCAGAGGAAGTCCTTGGTTCTGCCATCCTGGGACAAGCCTGGCTTGACCCCTGGAGGGCAGAAACCTGTCTGAGGGGTTGGCAGCAGCAGCAGCTGCAGTGAAACCCCAGGAAAGGCAGTTTGGCAGCACCAGGGTCTGTGCTACAGACCACTGGGATCATGGGATTGTGCCAACTATGCCAGGATGGCATAGAGGGGGCAATTCCATGATCATAGACATGTTACATGGCCATATTTGGAGTTACCATTGTGAAGCTACATATAGGTAGTGACCTATATGTAGTGCACGCGTGTAATGGTGTCCCCGCACTCACAAAGTCCGGGGAATTGGCCCTGAACAATGTGGGGGCACCTTGGCTAGTGCCAGGGTGCCCTCACACTAAGTAACTTTGCACCTAACCTTTACCAGGTAAAGGTTAGACATATAGGTGACTTATAAGTTACTTAAGTGCAGTGTAAAATGGCTGTGAAATAACGTGGACGTTATTTCACTCAGGCTGCAGTGGCAGGCCTGTGTAAGAATTGTCAGAGCTCCCTATGGGTGGCAAAAGAAATGCTGCAGCCCATAGGGATCTCCTGGAACCCCAATACCCTGGGTACCTTAGTACCATATACTAGGGAATTATAAGGGTGTTCCAGTAAGCCAATGTAAATTGGTAAAATTGGTCACTAGCCTGTTAGTGACAATGTGAAAGAAATGAGAGAGCATAACCACTGAGGTTCTGGATAGCAGAGCCTCAGTGAGACAGTTAGTCACTACACAGGTAACACATTCAGGCACACTTATGAGCACTGGGGCCCTGGGTTACCAGGGTCCCAGTGACACATACAACTAAAACAACATATATACAGTGAAAAATGGGGGTAACATGCCAGGCAAGATGGTACTTTCCTACACAACCCCCCCCCCCAAACGAAGGACAATAAGACTAGCCATGACCTGATGAGTCTTCATTGTCTAAGTGGAAATATCTGGAGAGTCCATCTGCATTGGAGTGGCTACTCCCTGGTCTATGTTCCACTGTATAGTCCATTCCCTGTAGGGATATGGACCACCTCAACAATTTAGGATTTTCACCTTTCATTTGTTTTAGCCAAAGTAGAGGTTTGTGGTCTGTCTGAACAA
Organism: Pleurodeles waltl; assembly: GCF_031143425.1. Classification (NCBI taxonomy): domain Eukaryota; kingdom Metazoa; phylum Chordata; class Amphibia; order Caudata; family Salamandridae; genus Pleurodeles; species Pleurodeles waltl. Next base: position 545,582,906 of record NC_090446.1, on the reverse strand, counting down.
TGAAGTGAGTGCCAAACAGGTATGGCCTCAACTTCTTCAGTGCCCAGACCACAGCAAAGGCCTCCCTCTCTATGGCAGTCCAACGCTTTTCTCTAGGGGTCAACCTCCTACTAATAAAAGCAACAGGTTGATCCTGGCCCTCAGAATTAAGTTGTGATAGGACTGCCCCTACTCCTAATTCAGATGCATCAGTTTGGACATAGAATTTTTTAGAGTAACAAGGGCTTTTCAGGACAGGTGCAGAGCACATGGCCTGCTTCAGCTCCTCAAAAGCTTTCTGACAGTTTGCTGTCCATAATACCTTTTTAGGCATTTTCTTGGATGTGAGGTCATTAAGAGGGGCTGCAATGGAGCCATAGTTCTTAATGAACCTCCTGTAATACCCAGTGAGGCCTAGGAAGGCTCTCACCTGAGTCTGAGTGGTAGGGGGAACCCAATCAATAATTGTTTGGATTTTCCCCTGTAGTGGTGCAATCTGTTCCCCACCAACAAGGTGTCCCAGATAAACCACCTTACCCTGCCCTATCTGGCACTTTGAAGCCTTGATAGTGAGGCCTGCCTTTTGCAGGGCCTCTAAAACTTTCCAAAGGTGGACCAGGTGATCATCCCAGCTGGAGCTAAAGACAGCTATATCGTCCAAATATGCTGCACTGAAAGCCTCCAGCCCTTGCAGGACTGTGTTCACCAACCTCTGAAAAGTGGCAGGTGCATTTTTCAATCCAAAAGGCATTACTGTAAATTGGTAATGGCCTCCAATGGTTGAAAATGCAGTTTTAGGTTTAGCATCTTCTAAAAATTTGATCTGCCAATACCCTGCAGTCAAATCAAAAGTGCTTAGATACTTGGCAGATGCCAGTGTATCTATGAGCTCATCTGCCCTGGGTATAGGGTGAGCATCAGTTTTGGTTACCTGGTTGAGACCTCTGTAGTCTACACAAAACCACATTTCCTTCTTTCCATCCTTGGAATGAGGTTTTGGTACAAGTACCACAGGAGAAGCCCATGGACTTTCAGAGTGCTCAACCACTCCCAGTTCTAACATTTTCTGCACCTCTTGCTTTATGCAGTCCCTGACATGGTCAGGCTGCCTATAGATTTTACTTTTGACAGGCAAGCAGTCTCCAGTATCTATAGTGTGCTCACACCAAGAAGTGGTACCTGGAACAGTAGAGAAGAGTTCAGAAAACTGACCCAGGAGATTTATGCAATGGTCTTTCTGCTCAGCAGTCAGACAATCAGCCAAAACTACCCCTTCCACAAGAGCATCTTGTTCTGTGGAAGAGAAGAGATCAGGTAGAGGATCACTGTCTTCTTCCTGTCCCTCATCAGTTGCCATGAGCAGGGTGAGATCAGCCCTGTCATAGTAGGGTTTCAGGCGGTTGACATGGAGCACCCTAAGGGGACTCCTGGCAGTGCCTAAGTCAACTAAATAGGTGACTTCACCCTTTTTCTCAACAATTGTGTGGGGTCCACTCCATTTATTTTGGAGTGCTCTTGGGGCCACAGGCTCCAAGACCCACACTTTCTGCCCTGGTTTGTACTGAACCAAAACAGTCTTCGGGTTATGCCATTGCTTCTGGAGCTCTTGGCTGGCCTGAAGGTTTTTACTGGCCTTTTTCATGTACTCAGCCATCCTTGATCTGAGGCCAACTACATAATCCACAATATCTTGTTTTGGAGCTTTTAAAGGTTGTTCCCAACCCTCCTTGACAAGTGTTAGTGGACCCCTGACAGGGTGTCCAAAGAGGAGTTCAAAGGGGCTGAAGCCCACTCCTTTCTGGGGTACCTCCCTGTAGGCAAAAAGGAGGCATGGTAACAGGATATCCCATCTCCTGCGGAGTTTTTCAGGGAGACCCATAATCATGCCTTTGAGAGTTTTGTTAAATCTATCCACCAGTCCATTTGTTTGTGGATGATAGGGTGTAGTGAACTTGTGAGTTACACCACACTCTTTCCACATGGCCTTTAAGTATGCAGACATGAAATTGCTTCCCCTGTCTGATACTACTTCCTTTGGGAAGCCCACCCTAGAAAATATTCCTAGGAGGGCCTTTGCCACTGTAGGAGCTGTAGTGGTCCTTAAAGGAATTGCTTCAGGATATCTGGTGGCATGGTCCACTACCACCAAGATAAACCTATTGCCTGAAGCAGTAGGAGGGTCAAGGGGGCCAACTATGTCAACCCCTACCCTTTCAAAGGGAACCCCAACCACAGGCAGTGGAATAAGGGGTGCCTTTGGTGTGCCACCTGTCTTGCCACTGGCTTGACAGGTTTCACAGGACTTACAAAATTCCTTTGTGTCCTCAGACATTCTAGGCCAATGAAACAAGGGAACAAGTCTGTCCCAAGTTTTCATTTGTCCCAGATGTCCAGCTAGGGGAATGTCGTGGGCTAGAGTTAGGAGGAACTTTCTGTACTCCTGAGGAATCACTAACCTCCTGGCAGTTCCAGGTTTAGGATCCCTTGCTTCAGTGTACAAGAGGTTGTCCTCCCAGTAAACTCTGTGAGAGTCACTGACATCCCCATTAGCCTGTTTGACAGCTTGCTGTCTTAGACCCTCTAGTGTGGGACAGTTTTGCTGTGCCACACTCAGCTCCTCCCTGGCAGGCCCCCCTTCACCCAAAAGCTCAGCAGTGTCTGCTTCTAGCTCCTCTGGTGTAGGTTCTGCACAGGGTGGAAATTCTTCTTCCTCAGAACAAGAATCCACTGTAGAGGGAGGGATAGTAGGAAGTGCTTTACTTCTACTAGCCCTAGCTTTAGGGAGCACTTGGTCCATTGTTCCAGGATCCAAGCTTCCCTGTCCTTTTTGATTTTTGGCCTGAGCCCTGGTTAAAGCAAAAATATGCCCTGGGATGCCCAGCATTGCTGCATGGGCCTCCAACTCCACATCTGACCAAGCTGATGTCTCCAAATCATTTCCTAGTAGACAGTCTACAGGTAAATCTGTGGCTACCACAACTTTCTTTGGACCAGTAACCCCCCCCCAGTTGAGATTTACAACAGCCATGGGGTGGCTAAGTGTGTTGTTGTGAGCATCGGTTACTTGGTACTGGTGACCAAGTAGGTGTTGTTCAGGGTGGACCAGTTTCTCTATCACCATTGTGACACTGGCACCTGTGTCCCTGTAGGCCTGAACCTCAACACCATTTATTAGGGGTAGCTGCTTGTACTTATCCATATTAAGGGGACAAGCAACTAAGGTGGCTAAATCAATAGCCCCCCCAGAGACTAACACAGCCTCTGTGGTCTCCCTAACAAGACCAACCCCAACTAAGTTACCAAAAGTGAGCCCAGCTACTCCCTTGGATTGGCTATTAGTAGTTTTGCTCCCACCACCACTGCTATTAGTAGGTACACTAGGTGTAGCAGTAGGGGTTGTAGTGGTAGGAAGCTTGGTGCTTTTCTTTGGACAACTGGTATCTGTTGTCCAATGGCCTTTTATTTTACATAAATAGCACCATGGTTTCTTTTCCTTGTTTTGATTAGGAGAGGATTTGGGCCCACCACCCCCACCAGAGTGTTTTTGTGGGCCTGATGAAGACTAATTTTTAGATTTGTCCCCACCCTTGTCAGAAGACTTACCATCCTTCTTCTTGCCATCTTTGTCACCCCCGTATGAACTTTTCTGTTCACCCTTGTTCTGACCCATTTGTCTGCCTTCTTTCCCAATTCTTGGGGAGAGGTCAGATCAGAGTCCACCAAGTACTGGTGCAACAAATCAGACACACAATTATTAAGAATATGCTCTCTCAGGATCAAGTTATACAGGCTTTCAAAATCAGTAACTTTACTGCCATGTAACCACCCCTCCAAGGCCTTCACTGAATGGTCAATGAAATCAACCCAATCTTGTGAAGACTCCTTTTTGGTCTCTCTGAACTTTATCCTGTATTGTTCAGTGGTTAAGCCATAACCATCCAGGAGTGCATTCTTAAGAAATGTAAAATTATTGGCATCACTTTCTTTCACAGTAAGGAGCCTATCCCTACCTTTTCCACTAAATGATAGCCATAGGATAGCAGCCCACTGCCTTTGAGGGACATCCTGTACAACACAGGCCCTCTCAAGTGCAGCAAACCACTTGTTAATGTCATCCCCCTCCTTATAAGGGGGAACTATCTTATGCAGATTCCTGGAATCATGCTCTTTTGCAGGATGACTATGGGGAATACTGCTGCTGCCACCATGGGTTTCAAAACCCAACTTCTGTCTTTCCTTCTCTAGTTCTAGAGACTGTCTATCCAAATCCAGCTGTTGCTTTTTAAGCTTCAGTCTGGTTTGTTCCACCCTCAACATATTGAGTCCCTTTCTAACATTCTGTCATCAGGGTTGGTGGGAGGGACATTCCTAGACACAGAAGTATGATGAGAATGAACAGAAGGAGACCTGTCCCTTACAGAGGGCACCCTAACAGCTTGGCTGACAGTGTAATGTGAGAGCACACCATCTGTATGATGTGACTCCACCTCAGTACCAACTATGCTAGACTGTCTAGTAATGGGCAGGCTATGAAGTTTCTTTCCTGAATTTTTTCCTGGGGGAGTCCCTGGATCAGATTGGGAACCATTAGCTACTTTTTCAACAGATGGGGCACTTTTAGCCTTATCTTGTTCTCTAAGCATGTTAAGTAACAATTCCAAGGAAGGATTCTTCCCTACACTCAAACCTCTCTCTATGCAGAGACTCCTTGCTCCTTTCCAGCTAAGGTGATCATATGCTAGTTTGGACAGATCAACATTTTGGCCTGTGCCAGACATTTTTAGAGAGAGTTAAAGTGATAGAAAAAGAGAAAAAAGTTTTTCAGAACTTTTAGAAGGCCAGAAAAAAAAAGCTTTGTAAACTTTTAAGAACTTTTTGAAAGTTTAGAAGTACTTTTCAGCACTTTAGAAAAGAGTGAAAAGAGGAAATGCAAAACTTTTTAGTTATGTGTACACACACAGAACTTGTTTTGTATATTTTTCTCTTATGAAAAGTACAATGACAAGAGTGGTAAGTAGTCTCAAAGCACTTATCCCACCGCTGCACAACCAATGAAGGAGGCTGGACTGGCTTGTAGTGAGTACCAAGGGGTACTTGCACCTTGCACCAGGCCCAGTTATCCCTTATTAGTGTATAGGGTGTCTAGCAGCATAGGCTGATAGAAAATGGTAGCTTAGCAGAGCAGCTTAGGCTGAACTAGGAGACGAGTGAAGCTCCTACAGTACCACTAATGTCACTTGCACAATATTATAAGAAAACACAATACACAGTTATACTAAAAATAAAGGTACTTTATTTTTATGACAATATGCCAAAGTATCTCAGAGTGTACCCTCAGTGAGAGGATAGGAAATATACACAAGATATATGTACACAATACCAAAAATATGCAGAATAGTCTTAGAAAACAGTGCAAACAATGTATAGTTACAATAGGATGCAATGGGGACACATAGGGATAGGGGCAACACAAACTATATACTCCAAAAGTGGAATGCGAACCACGAATGGACCCCAAACCTATGTGACCTTGTAGAGGGTCGCTGGGACTATTAGAAAACAGTGAGGGTTAGAAAAATAGCCCAACCCAAGACCCTGAAAAGTGAGTGCAAAGTGCACTAAAGTTCCCCAAAGGACAAGGAAGTCGTGATAGGAGAATACTGCAGGAAAGACACAAACCAGCAATGCAACAATGATGGATTTCCAGTCGAGGGTACCTGTGGAACAAGGGGACCAAGTCCAAAAGTCACAAGCAAGTCGGAGATGGGCAGATGCCCAGGAAATGCCAGCTGTGGGTGCAAAGAATCTTCTACTGGACAGGAGAAGCTAAGGTTTCTGCAGGAACGACAAGGGCTAGAGACTTCCCCTTTGGAGGACGTATCCCTCACGCCGTGGAGAGTCGTGCAGAAGTGTTTCCCGCCGAAAGACTGCCAACAAGCCTTGCTAGCTGCAAATCGTGCGGTTAGTGTTTTTGGATGCTGCTGTGGCCCAGGAGGGAACAGGATGTCGCAAATTGCGCCAGGAGACAGAGGGGACATCGAGCAAGACAAAGAGCCCTCTCAGCAGCAGGTAGCACCCAGAGAAGTGCCAGAAACAGGCACTACAAGGATACGTGAAACGGTGCTCACCCGAAGTTACACAAAGGAGTCCCACGTCGCCAGAGACCAACTTAGAAAGTCGTGCAATGCAGGTTAGAGTGCCGTGGACCCAGGCTGGACTGTGCACAAAGGATTTCCGCCGGAAGTGCACGGAGGCCGGAGTAGCTGCAAAAGTCGCGGTTCCCAGCAATGCAGTCTGGCGTGGGGAGGCAAGGACTTACCTCCACCAAACTTGAACTGAAGAGTCACTGGACTGTGGGGGTCACTTGGACACAGTTGCTGGATTTGAGGGATCTCGCTCGTCGTGCTGAGAGGAGACCCAAGGGACCGGTAATGCAGCTTTTTGGTGCCTGCGGTTGCAGGGGAACGATTCCGTTAACCCACGGGAGATTTCTTCGGAGCTTCTAGTGCAGAGAGGAGGCAGACTACCCCCACAGCATGCACCACCAGGAAAACAGTTGAGAAGCCTGCAGGATCAGCGTTACAGAGTTGCAGTAGTCGTCTTAGCTACTTTGTTGCAGTTTTGCAGGCTTCCAGCGCGGTCAGCAGTCGATTCCTTGGCAGAAGGTGAAGAGAGAGATGCAGAGGAACTCGGATGAGCTCTTGCATTCGTTATCTAAAGTTTCCCCAGAGACAGAGACCCTAAATAGCCAGAAAAGAGGGTTTGGCTACCTAGGAGAGAGGATAGGCTAGCAACACCTGAAGGAGCCTATCAGAAGGAGTCTCTGACGTCACCTGGTGGCACTGGCCACTCAGAGCAGTCCAGTGTGCCAGCAGCACCTCTGTTTCCAAGATGGCAGAGGTCTGGAGCACACTGGAGGAGCTCTGGACACCTCCCAGGGGAGGTGCAGGTCAGGGGAGTGGTCACTCCCCTTTCCTTTGTCCAGTTTCTCGCCAGAGCAGGGCTAAGGGGTCCCTGAACCGGTGTAGACTGGCTTATGCAGAAATGGGCACCAAATGTGCCCATGAAAGCATTTCCAGAGGCTGGGGGAGGCTACTCCTCCCCTGCCTTCACACCATTTTCCAATGGGAGAGGGTGTAACACCCTTTCTCAGAGGAAGTCCTTTGTTCTGCCATCCTGGGACAAGCCTGGCTTGACCCCAGGAGGGCAGAAACCTGTCTGAGGGGTTGGCAGCAGCAGCAGCTGCAGTGAAACCCCAGGAAAGGCAGTTTGGCAGTACCAGGGTCTGTGCTACAGACCACTGGGATCATGGGATTGTGCCAACTATGCCAGGATGGCATAGAGGGGGCAATTCCATGATCATAGACATGTTACATGGCCATATTCGGAGTTACCATTGTGAAGCTACATATAGGTAGTGACCTATATGTAGTGCACGCGTGTAATGGTGTCCCCGCACTCACAAAGTCCAGGGAATTGGCCCTGAACAATGTGGGGGCACCTTGGCTAGTGCCAGGGTGCCCTCACACTAAGTAACTTTGCACCTAACCTTTACCAGGTAAAGGTTAGACATATAGGTGACTTATAAGTTACTTAAGTGCAGTGTAAAATGGCTGTGAAATAACGTGGACGTTATTTCACTCAGGCTGCAGTGGCAGGCCTGTGTAAGAATTGTCAGAGCTCCCTATGGGTGGCAAAAGAAATGCTGCAGCCCATAGGGATCTCCTGGAACCCCAATACCCTGGGTACCTTAGTACCATATACTAGGGAATTATAAGGGTGTTCCAGTAAGCCAATGTAAATTGGTAAAATTGGTCACTAGCCTGTTAGTGACAATTTGAAAGAAATGAGAGAGCATAACCACTGAGGTTCTGGATAGCAGAGCCTCAGTGAGACAGTTAGTCACTACACAGGTAACACATTCAGGCACACTTATGAGCACTGGGGCCCTGGGTGACAGGGTCCCAGTGACACATACAACTAAAACAACATATATACAGTGAAAAATGGGGGTAACATGCCAGGCAAGATGGTACTTTTCTACAAAAACACAGATAAGCTACTACCCTCTGTTAGTACTGAAGATGGAGTTTCGGGTATCCTGGTAGATAGGGTAGGCACAGAGCAATATTCCCTAAGGTATGCCAGAGATTCAAGGGGGAGTGGGTGAAGGGTGAGAGGTTAGTGAAGGGGATGTTCAGCCCCTAGGTGAAAATTATGGAACTTTAGCCAATTACTCTATCACAAGCATGTTAAAGGCATTATCCTTGGAACTGAGGGACGGTTTTGAGATCTCTAAATCTAATCAGGTGGATATTAGAAATCTTTGTGAAGATTTAGGTAAAAAAATAGATGAGCTTGCATGTCGGACGGCTGTTCTGGAGGAGGAGGTTGGTGAGTTAAGAACAGTGGTTGAAGAAAATAAAGAGCAAATAAAAAATTTGAAAAAAGGCCAAGTGGGGGTAATGGCCAAGATGGAGTCCCTGGAAACTAATCAGAGGAGGAATAATTTGAGGTTTCTCAGAGTCCACGAAGGATTGAAGGAGGTGAATTAAAAGGCTTTGTGGTACGATTACTAAAGCATGAAGTGAATGTTGAGGAACGGGAGGAGGACATTGCAAAAGATATTCAAAGGGTAGACCGGGTCCCGGCGAAAATGTCTTCTAATAGAGATAGACCAAGGAAAATCCTAGTTTATTTTCAAACATGCGATGAAAGAACGTATTTTGGCATTGGCACTAAAAACAAATTCACTGTCAGTGGATGGGACCCAGTTTGAAATGAGGTTAGACTTAGCATCTGTTACTCTGAACAAACAATGGGAGCTGGGGAAAGGAATTGATATTTTAAAAGAACTTTGAGCAATGGCTCAGTTAAGGCTCCTGGCATCTTTAAGAGTAATGGTGAACAATAAAATGTAGAACTTTACTGATTGGAAGGAGGTAGATGACTTGATTAGGAAAATAGAGAAAGGGAATGGGAATGGTTTGGTTTAAGCCTTTTTGTTATAGGTAAAGTGGTTTGGTAACTGGGAAGATGCCCCGACCGCGGCGTGGTGGCCCTCCTCTGGCAACACTCGCCAGATTAAATAAGATTGGGTGGGTTCCCTTGGGAGGAGTAGGGATGGGTTGCATGAAGGGGGGTGGTCAAGGGGAGCACTGGGTGGGGAGCATAATACGGAAACAAATGAGAAAAAAGATCCTCGATAATGTGAAAAGAGAGGGAGTGGAAGGGGTTGCAAGGAGGAGACTTGGGCCCCATTTGGAAGGATGGTGTTGATAGATTTGAAACTCCTGTCTTGGAATATCAACGGCCTTCGGGAAAAGAGTAGACAGAAAAGGCTGGTGCAATATTTGAAGGATACCCAGTTTGATGTGTAAGGAAGAATGCCTTGAAGTTTTTAAGCCATGTAAATGGGTACAGCAGATAGCCAGATCAAAGTGTATGAGTGGTAGTAAGGGGGTAGTTATTTTAATCAAGAATCATATTAATATCACCTTTGTTGAGGGCCCCATAGATAAATCCAGGAGAAGGGTGCTGGGGAAACTGTTTGCTTATGACTATGCTTTTACTCTGGTAGGATATTATGGTCCTAATAGGGATGATATAGGTCCATTGAGAGAATTATTACATCTTCTATTGCAATACTTGGACCCTATAATATGGGTGGGAGACTTCAATGTCGTATTGAATTATGAGCTAGATAAATTCTCGAGTAGCAAGTCAAGAGTGAATGAGAAAATGCAGGCTCAGGTACGAGTAATGATGGCCCAATGGGGATTATATGATGTTTGGAGAGAAAAGAAGGGGTCTGAGTGAAGCTATTCCTATAACAATAAAAAATATAGGCATCCGTCTAGGATTGACTATTTTTTTATAGATAGTAACCAAAAAGACTATGTCGAGGAAGTAACACATATTGGGGCCCGTTTTTCAAATCATTCTGTGGTTAGTTTGAAATTTAGGTGGCCGACAAATAAGAGAGAAAGAAGGTGGACTTTAGATAGAACACTGCTATTGGAAGAAGAGGTTGTTGTGGAGTTGTGGTCAGAAGCAGAAGAATTTTTTTAAGTGAATAAGGGTTCAGCCTCTTTAGTAATAGTTTGGGATACCTTCAAACTTTTTTGACGGGGGGCTCTGATTAGGATAGCTTCAGACAGGAGGAAAATATACTATGAAGAAATAAGCAGGTTAGAAAATCAAATACGACAGATCAAGCAGAGAACGTTATGTATGGACATTAAAGAAGAAGTCGACTGGTTATATAAACAAGGACAGGAGGCCTGACTGGAATTGGCAGCAGTTTTAGATAATAGGATTAGACTGAGATGTGAGGCTAATAAGGTAGCCCAGTTTGAGTATGGTGAAAATAGTGGCAAAATGTTGGCCTGGAAAATAAAAACAGATACAGTAAGAAATAGGGTGACAGAAATCCGAGATGGAAGTTCAGGAGAGATCAGGAAAGGTACAAAAGAGGTGGAAGAAAGTTTCTTTATTTTTTTTAAGGAACTATATACGGAGGAGTTAGAAATTTCATCAGAGTCAGTGAAGAGATGGTTTGGGGGATTAGAATTGGCCGCTTTAAATGAGGAGGAAAAAATTGTGGTTAATGGGCCGATTAAGCAGATAGAAATAAAACATGCCATTTATTCAGGTAAATTGGGGAAAGCGCCAGGACCAAATAGATTACCCATTGAAATTTATAGAGCTCTGGGAAGTAGAGGTATGGAATTTTTAAAAGAGTTATGTAATAACATTATAGGGGGGATGAGAGTCTCCTCCCTTCTTGGAAAGAAGCTATTATTACGTTAATTTTAAAACCAGGTAAAGACCCCAGGAATTGTGAATCATATCACCCAATATGTCTTTTATATTGAAATTATAACATTTTTGCTAAATTAGTGGCAGATAGATTAGGGGCTGTTCTGGGGAAGCTCATACATATGGATCAGAAAGGGTTTCTAAAAGGCAGATATATGCATGAATTGACACATGGTTTCGTAGGGTTGATTGATTTAGCTACTTCTTTGTGAGCCCCCTTAGCAGTGGTAATGGTGGATGCAACAAAGGCATTTGATAGAGTTAATTGGCGTTATTTGACAATTTGTGAACTTTATAATCTTGGAAAGAATTTGATTAGAGCACTACACAAAATGTATCATGATCCTAGTACAAGTATTTTGGTTAATGGCTCTCTTACCCCCTCTCTGAAGATAGAAAGATGAATGAGACAGGGGTGTCCTTTATCTCCATTACTGTTTGAGCTCTATATTGAGCCATTGGCTAGTAGAATTAGAAGCGATATGAGAATTCCCCCATTTGTGTGTGGGAATTTAGTTAGGAAAGTTGCTCTATATGCAGTCGATCCAATGATTTATACTTCTAATTTAAATCAGGCTAAACCAGTATTGGAAGAACAGATGGTAGAATTTGGGGGAATCTTTGGCTATGCAGTTAACAATCAGAAGACTGAGATCATGGCGTGGAATATGGAAGTAAATAGTTTTACAAGCATAAAGGAAGAGGTCAAATATTTAGGGATCACTATAACGCATGATATATATAAAATACAGAAGCAAATCTTGGCAGGGTTATGAGAGAGGTAGATCAGTTAATGAAGAAATGGTTAAACCTCCCATTAACCATTATAGGTCAGGCTAATGTAATCAAGATGGTGATTGTACCCAAACTTACTTATATTTTTAATTCATTACCATTAATGTACAACAAGGACTCCTTAAGGAAACTTCAAGGGAAAATTAGTAGTTTCATTTGGGCATCTAAAGGTGTGCGTATATCGTGGAAAAAATTAAGAGGGAAGAAAGAAAAAGGCGGTTTAGCGGTGCCGGATTTGCAATATTAAGCATTGGCCTTCCGGTTGAAAAATGTAAAGCAGATTTTTAACCAACCGGATCGTTCGGAGCTGGAGCAGACTCTGATAGCTATGATGGAGGGAAATGTGTTGCAGAAAAGTTTTTTGCATACGTTTGGAGACCCCAAGTTCTTCAAGAAAATTTGATTCAAGGTATTGCAGGACCTAGCAAAACTTTGGTATGTGGTCAGGAGGGCCACAAGCTTGCCATATTATAGCGAGTATGCTCCGGTTTGGGATTCTCCTGGTTCACCGGAATGGACTAAAGATGCCTTGGCAACTCCATTGAAAGAGGTAGGTTTATTGCAGTGGGGACAATTTTGTTACAATGGAGAAGTCAGGGCATTCGAAAATCTTAATGCGGAGGTGGGGAGAAGGTTGTCCAAATTTAAATATCTCCAGAAAAATAGCTGGGCAAGGAATGTAACTGAGGAATTGGGGGCACTAATAATGTGTAGGATCAGCTGCATTTAGATACCTCATTGAAGAAAGAAGTGGCTAGATGGTATTGGCTGATCATGGACACTGTCGACGGCAAATTTACCCCCCCGGAAGAATTATGGAAAGAGTGCTTGCCGGAGCCTCATTACAAGGATCTTTGGCAAGTATCTACTACACTTTTATTTATTACTGTTAAACCTGCTACGCTAAGAAGAAATCATCTGTTCTCAAGCCACAGATTTTTTTGGACACCTGCGAAGCTCTCAAGGCTGAAACAGGATAACAAGGTGAGGTGCAGGAACTGCGGATCTGCATCAGCAGACGATCTACATATGTTTGTAGAGTGCCCCCAGCTTAGTAAGTTCTGGCAAGAGGTGGGTGAAGTAATCAAGGAAAAACTTCCCACAAGTCCTAAGGTAAGCTCTCTGCTAGTAATTTTTGGAGGTTGGTATGATCCCCAGAAGATGAACAGAGATGCATTTAAACTGCTATTTTACATGATGCCTGTAGCAAGAAGGGAGACATGCAGAAAATGGATTAGTATCGCCCCTCCCACCTTTGCTGATTGGAAAGACTCTTTAATATACAATTTTAAGTTAGATTCAGGCAGGGATTGTAAGAAAGGAGGTTTTGGAACCCATTTGGAAAACAATGGTTGGGTATTGGTGAAGGTATAGATACATAGGGTTCAGTACGATCCTTTGATTATACATACTTTCAAGGTTGCCACTTTTCCTCATTTGTGGTAGGCGGAACGAATTCTTAGACGGGGCGAAATGTTTGGAGATGGGCTGTGAACAGCTGGTAAGATCTCTATCTTTCCCTCCCCCCCCTCTCTTTGAAGTAAAGTTACGGAATGTAAATGAGGATAAAAAAATAATAATAATAATTACTGTCTGAGATGTAATCTGTACTTGCCTTTTCAATATAGAGCTCAAGAAATCCGCTATTGCCCAGAAATAGCTCCCCAATCTAAAACAGAGGACAAACGTGTGCATTAAGTCAGCTTCCTCATCCCCACACTTATGGCATTTTGAGCCTGGTCTCTTACCCCATTTAAATAATTTATTGGGTGTGTGATATAAATCAAGGACTCTCTAAAAAATGCTGAATTTTGAGGCCAGCATTAAAGAGTACTTCCTCGCAAATTGATAGGGATTTCCTTAGCAATAACCCCTTAATCCCCGCCCTAGTCTCCCACCTTGAGTTATGCAGCTCCATGTCATCAGCAAGACCCGCGATCAGCATATCGCAGATCTGTCCTATTTGAGATCCCTGATCGATCATTTCAATTATAGAGCATTCCACAACCGAAATTTGATTAGCATCCAATTTAGTGAGATAGTCACGGATCTGAAGGTGTTTGTAAAATTGTTCCTTCCCCAACCCAAACTTGCACTGCTGCTCCTGAAAAGAACACCATTGCCCATTCTCTAAGAAATCTCCTAGCCTCGTGATCCCACAATCCTAGTATCTTCTGCACATACCATCTTGAAAAATACCATGGAGAATGGTAGAGTGGTTCATATTAGTAATATTGCAGTGCTTCCTAATCTAAAGCCAAACCTTGAAAGCCCAATCCATCGTTTTAAACCGAGTTCTCTTATATTAATTCCACTCAAAATACTTCAAAAAACAACCCTTAACTTTATCCCCTAATGTCAGTTGGTAAATAGAGGGCGAAGAAGAAGGATTAGTCATTAAATAGCTACCAGTAGTCAAAACTGGTAGGTGTTGTAGAATACAAGACCAGAAATAGATTAAAAACCAGGAAGCTGCCTAGCCGCCACGCGCCCTAGGGAGAATCATATACTTTGTCACCCTCCTTGGTTTCTGAAAGTCCAAATAAAGCCAAAACAGAAACTATCCAACTTCGCAAACTAGCCACAATGGATTTCCAATGATATGGTCCTAAATAAATAGAGTACTTTTGGGAGCACCAACATCTTTAGAACATTACACCTACCCATAATTGTTAGATAAAGATAACTAATTCTACACAAATCCTGTTTAATCTTATTAAATAAAGGTTTGACATTTTTCCCAACTATCCTCTCAACACTAGAAGAGAGATAAGTCACTTCATCTAACCAGCGTCTATCCTCAGATATAGAGACTGCTGAGCTCATAATTTGAGTTTTATCCTCGTTTAGGTGATACCCAGAAATAGCGTAAAAAATGCTGGCTTCCTCCTCTATAGCGGCTACGGCACTCAACGATTTTTTGTAGCAATCGCTAAGCATAAGCAAATACCTTGTAATAGATCTGATTCACCGTGACTGCTTGAATCCTGTAATTACTTTCTAAACGAGCAATGAATGGATCAATATAGAGGGCAAACAGAAGTGGTGAGCAAGGCACCCCTGCCTCGTTCCCCTAGTAATATGAATCGCATCTGACCCCTTACCACTAATCTGTATTCTGGCCTTGGGTGACTGATAGAGGGCACTAATTGACCTAATGATCCCCAATTCAATCCCCAATTCAAGCCCCTTCCACCCAATTCAGTACCTCCCAGATATAGTCCCAGGGGACGCAGTTGAAGGCCTTCTCGGCATTCAATAGTACTAGTCCCAGAGGTGATTTAGTTACTTCAGCTATGTCTAAGAGAGTAATCACTCTACAAACATGATCAGAAGTGTCCCGTCCCAGAATAAAACCATGCTGATGAGGTGAGACCAACTTAGCCATAACCAACCCAATCTACCAGACAAGATTTTTGCATACATTTTTGCATCTGCATTAATCAGTGAAATAGGGCAATATGACCCGGGGTTAAAAGGGGGTTTACCCTTTTTCTTAAAGACCACATTATTTGCATCCTCCCAAGATGGCGGTATTGTTCCCTCTATCTGTACTGTAGAGAAAATAAGCAACATTGCATCCAACAGTTCGGGGAGAAACACCTTGAAAACAAAGAAATTTTATCTGACCCTGCAGCCTTCCCCATCGCCATAAAGCTGACTGCAGCAATTGTTTCCTCATGATCACTCAGCAGTTCAAGTTGGGCCTTCTCTTCATCATTTAGCTTTTCCCCATAGGTGGACTGTAGATACATTAAATAACTAGCCGGCGGAGGAAAGAGAGCTTCCGTATACAAATCTGCATAGTAATTTTTAAATGCCTTGAGAATCTCAGGAGGACTCTCCACCGTCTGACCCTGACCATCCTTGATGGCCCCTATCCCGCTCTTCCTCTGTCTAATACAGTGCACCAATAGTCCACCGTATCACTCACCATATTCATAGCAGGCTGCCTTATGACGTAGAAACTTACTCGCCACCACTTCACTATACCACCTATTGATTTTAGCTTTTGCTGCTGCTATCTTCACCATAACGTCTGCACCATCCCAGCCCTGTATGATCAATCAGGCCAATTCAGGCTTTTACGTAGGTAAGGCCACAGACAACACTTTTACATGGGAGTATGCTAGGCGTTGCTTACATAACCCAAAGCTCAAAGTCTCTCCTCTTACCCCAGCTTTTAAAGAATCCCATAACATTTTGAGAGTTGCCATGCCCAGGTTAAACTTGAGGCAATTCTTAAGCCAACATCGCATGGGCATAACATAGTCCTTTTCTAATAGGAGTTTCCTATCAAAAGTCTAAGCTCTGAGAGGCCTATCAAATCCAGCTGTTATACATTTTAATACTAACCTAAGGGGTTATGATCTGAGAATGCCCAAAGGGGCTGATGGATCTCTATCAAACCTCTTATCATTGCTGATACAAAAAGGTAATGTAGTTGAACTAGCTTATTGCGAGGGTGGGAGAAAAATGTAAATCCCAGATCATCCTGTTTAAGGGGCCTGAATAGGAACCCATTTTAATAGCCAAGGCACCCTAACACCGCTGAAATCATACAAACACACCATCCACACCGAGGAAAAACAGAAACCCCAATCATTCCCGCTGCCCCCCCAACACAACTGTCTCCTCATGCCCATCCCAATTCTCCCCAGAAATTCACCCCTTATACTCCTGTCTCAGACCAAGCCCCCATTCACTGATCCCCTCACAAGCCGTGGTGATGGACATGCCCCCTCCTTCCAAGGAAATATTGCCTGTCAAAATAAAGTTAAACCCTCTCCCCAGAGCAAATCAACATTACATTGAAGGCTGCCCTTGTCTATAACCATGACTAGCTAGGGCTGAAGCCTGTGTTTACCAAAAACTCCTTGGCCTTAACCTCTGAGGTAAAAAGGCGGGCCTTATCCTGTGTAGCAATTTTAAGAATAGCTGGGTTAAAAAAACAAGCCTGCCCCCCTGGCTGAATGGGTTGAATTAACTGCCTAAGGCGCAACCTTCTTTCCACCGTTGTTTGGCTATAGTCTAGTCTAGCAAAAAAGGTGCAGCCTTTGAAAGACCGCTTACTATGTGGGCGAGCCAGATAATAAACTGCTTGCCGCAACAAAAAACGATGGAAAAAAAACAGTACAGTCCTACGCTTGCCACTATTCTGCTGGGCAGATTTCTTCAGTTTAAAAGGAAATCTATGGGTGCGCTGAACCTCTGCTGCCCAATCCCACTCTGAGATATCAGGAAAGGCCCCCCAAAAAAGCCTGACATGAATTTACAGGTTTTCTTACTCTTGGCCCCCTCAGCCCTTTCTGGAATACCAAAGACCCTTAAGTTATTCCTCCTTAGCCTGTTTTCAAAATCTTCAGGTTTCCAATGGGCATCCGACATTCAAGTCTCCAACATATCAGTGGCACTTTTGTGAGCTTCTGACTAAGGGGGTTATTCTAACTTTGGAGGAGTGTTAATCCGTCCCAAAAGTGACGGTAAAGTGACGGATATACCACCAGCCGTATTACGAGTTCCATAGGATATAATGGACTCGTAATACGGCTGGTGGTAAATCCGTCACTTTTCCGTCACTTTTGGGACGGATTAACACCTCCTCCAAAGTTAGAATAACCCCCTAAGTCTCCAGTGATGCACTCCCAGTTTCTAATTCTCCGTATCTCTCTGAGAATTCGGAACACGTTTTGCCCACCCGGAACACAGCACCATGCAATTTCTGATATGCATTCCGAGTCTTTCGACTATCTGGCCGGGTTTCCTTCCGGTGAGAAATAATACTCTGATATATTGTTTCAGGGAGACAGGGTCAAGTGTTGCCTGAGGTTGATCCTTCTCAGCAGAAATATCTCCTTCTAAACAAGGCGACACCGAATAGTCCCACAGTAAGTCTCGGCCTTTAGTAACAGACTCTAGGCTTTCCCCCTTTTTTCTGACCTTGTCTACTGTAGCTGGCCGAGCATCAGAGGGTGCCGACCAGTGCCTCACATCGCCACTGTCCAGGCTGCATTCATCATCTGAAATGCTACCCCTGTGCACCTCTTAGAATCTCTTGGCCCCAATTCTTCATCCGAACACTCAGACTGATCAGATGGTGAGAAAAAGTGATCAGTCACTTCGTCAGAGCAAGACTTAAGTTCTACTGATTCACTGCCAGCTCTACCTGTACTCTGCCGGGACCCCAACCCTTTAGAGCTTACACCAGATGCACGCCCAAATCCTTCTGGTACAGTGTTTGTGGCCCCTGACTGATTGATTAATTGATTCAAGTTGACACCCCTTCAGTCACCCGCAAACAAAAGGTACCACATTCAACTCAGCAGGTAAAGTGCCTGCAGGCTGATCTACACAGGTATCGGCTGAAGAATTACAACAGGTTATCCCTCCAACATCGCTAACCTCGGAAGAGTGCATCAGTGTAGCCTCTGTCGCTGCTTTCAGGGATCTCTTGCATGCTGGAGACCACCCAACGACTGCTCAGGAGTAGGGCTGGCCAAACGCAGTACTTTGTGGTTTGCCTAGTAGCCAGAGAGGAGGGAAGCTGCAGTAGTTGCTTTAGACTGTCAGGCAGAGAACAGTCGGTTCCAACCTCCATGACCATTGTAAGGTATGTGCCGGCATTATCACTAGCCATCTCTCTGTCCGACTGTGCCTCCCGACCGTGTTGTTGATCTTTAGATGGGTTGAAAAACCCCATTATGGAGAACGAGGTCTTCTGCCGCATGACATACGTGGCAGACCCAGACTTCGCCACTGAGTTTGTTCACGCTTTAGCCAAAACCCCTGTATTCTGCCGGGAAGCAGAAGCTACCACTGTTGGTTTTCCTCCCGGAGCAGGGCCTCCGGTTTTCCTTAGTCCTTTCAGGACCACCATGCAATAGGCTCCCGACTGCAAATATATCCACATGAGCCACCGGCCCCCACTGCAATACTAAAACAGCTGCTCCAGGCGACTCTTTGTACAGTTAGGATGACACCACAAATACTTGAGCATGCCAGAGGGGTTTCCAACCAGGAAATATCATAAGCTGAGGGTCCAACTGTCAAGAAAGAGACCGAAGGGTTGGAAGAATGTATAAACCAGTCGCTCATACAACTGCCATCTTGCTCGTGCCTCTTATTGTGTCATTAATCAAATTTGTTTGGAAAAAAACGATCAATGCCATTATCTTATAGTTTCCTACCCATACCGATCATTTTTATTTATTATAAATGGCTATATTTTGACAAAATTCCATTTCAAGTCTAGATTTTCTCAAAATAGGAGATTGTATGGACTATGTAACATAACAACAATCTTTACTCGATTTAAAGAAAAAAGTTGTAAAAGTAAAATTTATTGATATACAATCAAAACAGTACTAAAACAACCATTTCCCTGCAATTAAAACTCGTAAAACAAGTATCAATCAGTACCTTATACACATAAGTGTGCAAGCATGATGAAACTATAAAAATACTTTTTGCAAGTGTTCTAAGAGAACATCAAACATACAGTTCCTTATTAGTAAAAACCTAAAGGACTATGGGCCTGATGACAACTTTGGCGGAGGGTGTTAATCCGTCCCAAATGTGACGGATATACCGCCCGCTGTATTACGAGTCCATTATATCCTATGGAACTCGTTATATGGTGGGCGGAATATCTGTCACATTTGGGACGGATTAACACCCTCCGCCAAAGTTGTAATCAGGCTCTATGGGCCTGATTACGATATTGGCAGATAGACTACTCTATCACAAACGTGACGGATAGTCCGTACACTGTATTATGACCTCCACAGGTTATAATAGGATCATAATGTGGTGGATGCGATATCAATCTTGTATGTGCTGGAGTAACCCCGTCTGTCACGATCGTAATCAGGGCCTATATCATTCTAGGAACTTTTGAATGTGTTCAGACTGTCAAGTGTCATGGATCTCCTAGAATCATGAGTTCATTAAGTAAGCACTAATTAAGATTAAGACCTTAAAAACTGTATCACTCCATCCCCTTATGCACATTGTCAGGGCGTTGGTCTCCCATAGAATTCCTAATTTGCATAGTGTACATAGGATGTTACAGAAGCATATATTAGAGGGGATTGCAATTGTTGTAGTCAAGCTAGGGCCAACCTTCTGGATCTCACTTTATGTTGTTTAAAAATGAGTCTTAGAAATAACCTCAGAGGCTTATGAAACCCACAAAACATTGTGAAGTGTAACACTCATTGTATGCAATGGTTTTCACAGTGGCATCTGGCCTTGTTGTTTGAAAAAGTGGTTGATCGGTCATTCATATGTGGAAAGGTAGCAATACTGTACACCATATTGAAATTAAAATGTATCAGAAGACATCGACCCTGAGGTTCCAGAATTTATGATAAATAGGGTTGAAGTCCTCTCTTTGGTGCCAGCTCGCAATATGCTTTAAAACGTGTTTTGTGTCTAATGCCTGATAACCTCTCATGTTCAAAAAGTTGGAAGCATATATGTTTGAGTTCTGCCTTACTAACATCCAACATTGATTCACGATCATCAAAGTTTGGCCTCTTTATCTTGTGACATAAACTCCTTATATTTTTTAACCAAGTTATTTCTAATGCCTGCTCAAGTAATAAGCAGTCCTCCCCTACTCTCCTGTTTAGGGTCACCTCTGGTTTAGCCTGTATACTGGGCAGTAAGATTAAAGGTTTTACTCTAATGAGATCTTCTATGTATGACAGACCTAATTCAATGTAGCATAGAGTAGATATGTAACATGTGGGCACCAATAACAATCGTCTAATGTATGCATTTTCTTGCACAATTATTAATGTCACGTTAGCATGTCCCCAAAGACCAGATCCTTATGCCACTCACATATACTTTGCACAGTATATTGTAAATAGTTCCTTTAATGATTTTAAGCTCAGTTTAGATGAAAAGAGAAATGTGCAGTGCTTGCTTTTGTAAATTAACCACAACACCTATTTACCTGATACCTCCAAGTTCCTCTGGAGTTGAAAATAATGACCACATAGGGAAATGTACCCTTGACACTAGAGCTTTTCTATTTTGAGGGGGATGCCTGCACATCATTTTGGATGACTTCTTGATGTTAACCCTTAGGTCTAGATCTTCAATGTAAACTGAAAGGTTATCCATCATGTTAGACCTGACAGTCTTAGGGTGGGCATCCCCCAACTGTTTGTCTGCCTTCCTCCATTCTTCTGACGCTGTTTTGCTGGTTTTAGGACCCTGTGCAGTTTAGCACTGCTGACCAGTGGTAAAGTGAATGTGCTCTCACCCCTAAACATGTTAACATTGGTGCCTACCCAATTGCCATATTTAATGTACTTGTAAGTCCCTAGTAAAGTGCACTAGAGGTATCCAGGGACTTTAAATTAAATGCTACTAGTGGGCTTGCAGCACTGATTGTTCCACCCACATAAGGAGCCCCTTAACCGTGCCTCAGGCCTGCCATTGCAAAGCCTGTGTGTGCTGTTTCACTGCCAATACGACTTGGCCTTTAAAAATACTTGCTAAGCCTTTTTCTACATATAAGTTAACCCTAAAGTAGGCCCTATGTAATCCATACGGCAGGGTGCTATGTAGGTAAAAGGCAGGACATGTACCTATGTGTTTTACATGTCCTGGTAGTGAAAAACTCACACATTCATTTTCCACTATGGTGGGCCTTCTCCTCCCATAGACCAGCATTAGAACTGCCCTCCTATACTTTAAGTGGTAGATTCTGATCTGAAAGGAGTAGCCTTGTCATGTTTAGTATGGCCTAAAATGGTAATAGAAAATCCTGCTTACTGCTAAAGTTGGATTTAATATTTCTATTTCAGAAATTCCACTTTTAGAAAGTGGCCATTTCTCTGCGCTTACTACCATCTGTGCCTTACAGCCTGTCTCCAATCCTTGTCTGGTCAGTGCTCGTTGACAGTTCCCCTGGTGCATTCCACCAGACATCCACGAACACAGGATACTCATCTGCATATTGAATGGGTCTCCCTGGACAGAAAGGGTGGAGGGGCTCTCTCTTACACTGCAAAGGCCGGTGGCCTGCCCTCACACGCAGGACTGATAACCCCCACAAGGATCCTGGCAGACAGGACTGGGCTGTCCTGTGCACTTCAAAACCACTCAATAAAATGTTCCCCACTTCAAAGCCACTTTTGGGTTTATTTACTGGGTACTGGGTATTTAATTCTGGATCTACCCCTAGACTCTGTCAGAGGGACTGCCTGGCCGCCCAAAGGACTCACCTGGACTGCTTTGCTGAGAAGGACTGCTGCCCTGCTTGTTGCCCTGCAACCTTCTGGCCTCTGACTCTGCTGGAAGGATAAAACAGAAGTCCTCATCCTCGGCTCCACACCCTCCACCTGGAACAACTCCTGGTGGCCCTCTGCTCTCAGAAACGCACCCACCCCCACCGACCACGCCCGAAACCTGGGCGTCATCTAAGACTCATCGCTCTCAATGGACCTACAGGTGAGCGCTGTCTCACAGGGCTGCTTATACACCCTGCGCATGCTCTGGAAGATCTACAAATGGATCCCCACGGAAACCAGAAGGACAGTCACCAAGGTCCTTGTCAGCAGCCAACTCGACTACGTCAATGCTCTTTACCCAGAACCACCACCAAGATCCGGAGAGACTACAACGCATCCAAAACGCCTCTGCTCGGCTCATCGAGATTCACCTTTAAGCTCCTGACCCACGCATACAAGGCCCTACACAACGCCGGACCAGCCTACCTCAACCACAGGCTCGCCTTCTACACTCCCGCCAGACAACTCGCCTCCACCCACCAGGCCCTCACCAAGGTCCCCTGCATCTGGAATACCACAGCTGGAGGAAGGTCTTTCTCCCACATTGCAGCCAAGACCTGTAAAACCCTCCCCATCCACCTCAGGCAATCCCCCACCCTGTCTCAGTTCAGGAAGGACCTCAAGACCTGGCTCTTCGACTGATCCTTCCTTCCCCCCCTCCTTCCCCCAGTGCCTTGAGACCCTCACAGGTGATTAGCAGCCATATACAAATCCCCTGATTGATTGATTAACTCTGCCTTCCACTCAAGTGATCTCCAAAGGCTTGGATTGAGCTTGCCTCCTGTTCTGAAGTCTCCGAGCCACAAAGTCTTCACCCCAGAGAAGCAAATCCCAGTGCATCAGAAAATCGATGAAACGCCTGCAGAAATCAGTGCAGTGCCTGCCTTGCTGGGGTAAAATCACTATCGCCTACTGGATCAACGCGGCGCCTGCTCCTCTACCAGCACATCAGGGATTTTTAACGCATCATCCCTGCCCATCAAAATATCCCCGCATCACAGTGAGGAACCGAGGCTTCGCTCCTGAAAATCGACACATCACATTGCAGCGTGGAAAGAAACAACACATCTTCTGTGCCACGCCAGAAAATATGACTCAGCGCCTTATTTTTCAATGCATCACCTCCTCTGCGGCCACTACGTGTTGTTATTTTTGGCACATCCAAGGTACTCTGTGTTACAAAGATACAACCACTGATTCTAAGGATTGAGACTAATTTAAACATTTAAACCTTTAAAAAGTGATACACTTCTATTGGCCCCGAATGAAGACAGCCTCAGATACATTCTGCAGGTCCTGTCCCACCTGTCAGGCCCCTGTAAAGTCATGGAAAAAGTTGAAGACTCCCCTGATCCCACTCCCTGTCGTTGGCACCCCCTTTGAAAGGGTGGACATCAATGTCTTTGGTCCATTGGACCCCAAGGCAGCCCTAGGCAACAGGTTCATCCTGGTCTTGGGGGACCATGGCACACGCTACCCAGAGGCAATCCCTCTGAGGACGGTGACTGCACCTGTGGTAAGCAGAACTTTGATGGGGATTTTTACCTGTGTGGGGTACCCCAATGAGAGAGTGTCTGACAAAGGCACTAACTTCATGTCTGCATACCTGAAGCCCATGTGGGATGCCTATCACCCTCAATCCAATTTGAGAGGTTCAACAAGACATTGAACTGCATGATTACAGGCCTATCTGAGGCTATAACCTTAAGTGGGACATCCTCTTACCATGCCTTCTCTTTGCTTATAGAGTAGTGTCCCAGAAAGAGGTAGGGTTCAGTCCCTTTGAACTTCTCTATGGCTACCCTGTTAGGGGGCGTATAAGCATTGTCAAGGAGTGGTGGGAGAAAGCTTCCAGGAAACCCCTCCAGGATGTGGTCAGCTACATGTTGGCCCTCCACAACCAGATGCACCGCTTCTGGAAAAAGGGCAAAAGCAACCCAGAGGTCAGTCAAGAGGTAATGAGACCAGAAGGCCACACTGGTGGAGTTTCAACCTGGTGAGAAAGTATGAGTCATGGAACCAGTGGAGCCCAGAGCCCTCCAGGATCACTGGACTGGCCCATACAAAATAAAGGAGCATAAGGGGGAGGCCACTTACTTAGTTAGTGGACCTCAAGACCTATAGAAACCTCTAGAATTCCCTCCATGCTACATGTAAACAGACTCAAGCCTCACTTTGAGAGGTCTGAGGTGAGCATGCTCCTTGTGACAGATGAGGGTGTGGAGAAGGAGAGTGAACTTCTCCCCATTCTCTTCTCTGCACAGGAAAGTGATGGGTCAGTGGAGGGTGTCAACCTCTTTAACTGACTGTCAGAGTCACCAAATCCTCGGGGTCTGCGCACGTTCCCAACATGTCCACCACAAGACAGCTCCAATACTCTGATTAGAATGTCACAGAGTCTAAGAGAGTCAAAGTGGGGAAAAGGGGATTAGGTAGGGAACAGCTGGGAAGGAGACCTGTAGGAAGCAAAAGGTTAAAACACACAAGATCAAGATTATATCATATTAATCTTTACTAGACTATGATTCTAAGCATTGTCATACTGTAACCATGGACAACTTAAGCATGGACTGAATAATTAGGCCTCAAGACATCTGGTTACCTGGGAAGGAATCAAGAATGATTAATACAACTTCTCAATGAACCTATTAATGAAATGTTACATATTGATTCAGAATATAAGAAGCCTCTAGAATGATGTTTTCAAAGTCAAACATGGTCTTTTTGCATGAAGACAAGAAAATAATCTGAACGTTTTCTGGAACACAATAAGAGTTGTATTAAGGGCCTTATTATGCACATATAATGTAACATCTAGAATTTTAACTCTTACTTTTAAATGCAGAAACATGAATCACACACATTGCTGATTTCAACAAGAATATGCAAATCTCCGATTCGAATGTCACCTTGTAAATGCCATGGTTCCGCACAATGAGTATCAAGAGTAATACACAAGGAATGATTTGCTGTCTTGCTGATTCGAATGTCACCATGTAAATGCCAAGAAATGCTTGCGCACAATGCGTATCAAGAGTTAAATGCAAGGAAAATGAATTGCATGTCTTGCCGATAAGAAGGCCACCATGTAAATGCCAAGAACTGGTTGCGCACAATGAGTATCAAGGGTTAAGCACAAGGAATGAATCGCTCGCCTTGCTGATTCGAATGCCACCATGTAACTGCCAAAAAATGATTGCGCACAATGAATATCAAGAGTTAAACACGAGGAATGAATTGTGCGTCTTGCCGATTCGAATGCCACCATGTAACTGCCAAGAAATGGTTGCGCACAATGAATATCAAGAGTTAAACACGAGTAATGAATCGCGCGTCTTGCCGATTCGAAAGCCACCATGTAACTGCCAAGAAATGATAGCGCACAACGAATATCAAGAGTTAAACACGAGGAATGAATCACACGTCTTGCCGATTCGAATGCCACCATGTAACTGCCAAGAAATGGTAGCGCACATTAAATATCAAGAGTTAAACACGAGGAATGAATCGTGCATCTTGCTGATTTGAATATCAACATGTAAATGCCAGAAAAACCAAGAGCACATTCACACGTACAAGGTAAAATCTCTCAACATGAAAACGAGGCCCAAGATCTCGAATGCCTCCGAAAAAGGGATCGGGGGCCCAGCCCAACCTCCGGCTTACCGCCCTGATCAAGGATCACCAATGTAATGAAGGGCAAAGGCCTGGAAGATCAAAGTAGGCCTCCGGAACAGGAGCTCAGGAAGTTGCTGCTGCTCTGCACCAGGAACTCTGAAATGTGAGAACGTGGAGCTGGGCTGGCTTCCTTATATAGAGTCTGGCCCAGCCCATAAACCACACCCAGGCATGCTGCAGAGAAAGCTTCTAGAAAGCCCTTGAAAGGGACCACACCCTGATACACTCTGAAAGCCTTCAGCAATACAATGCAAATGAACAGTATTTATAAGCACCTTGAATATCAGTCTTCAGGATTAAACTCTGCAATGCAAAAGGTTAAACAACAGTATATCAGCATAATGCATGAATTACGTTATCTCATAAGTGCTGGGTTTTTGCATTCCAGTCGCCCGTAGAGCGCGCACTGCCCAGATGTTGACACTCACTGACCCTAGAGCAGAAGGGTGACTGCTACCAGTTGCTGGGACAGTTTGCCTCACTGTTCTCCCTCACCCTTAGACTTACGCATCTATGTGTCCATGACATTGACACGTGAGACAGTGCCCCTGTAAAGAACAAAATGTACAGGTTGTTAGATAGGGTGAGATCCAACAGATAGGAACAAGTTGCCAAGATGCTAGCTTTAGGGGTGATTAAAACCTTTAATAGTCCCTGGTCCAGCCCAGTGGTATTGGTGCCAAAGGCTGCCCCACTGGGCACCAACCCAGAACTTTGGTTCAAAGTGGACTAGAGAGGCCTCAATTCCGTCACCAAGACTGTACACACACACCATCCCCAGAGCTGATGAGCTCATTGACAGGCTAGGCACCACCAAATTCCTCAGTATCTTTGATTTGACATTAGGGTACTGGCAGATCACCTTGACTGAACGGGCAAAAGAGAGATCAGCATTCTCAACCCCTTAGGGACGTTACCAATTCTGGGTGATGCCCTTTGGATTGAAGAATGCCCCTACTACCTTCCAACGGTTGGTTAACAGGGTACTGGCTGGCAAGGAGGCATAATGTGCCACATACCTAGACAATGTTGCTGTCTACAGTGCCAGCTGGGAGTAACACCTTCACCACCTCCAAGAGGTGCTTTAAGCCCTGCAACAAGCAGGACTGACAATAAAGGCCAGCAAGTAACAGATTGGGCAGTGTTCTGTAGTGTATTTGGGACACCTGGTAGGTGGTGGCAAGGTGCAGCCCCTCCAGGCCAAGATTGAAACCATCATGGCCTGGGAACCACCTAAAACTCAAACTGAAGTGAGAGCCTTCCTAGGTCTCACTGGATACTACCACAGATTTGTTAAGGTATATGGAACCATTGTTATCCCCTTAACTGAGCTGACTTCTAAGAAGCAGCCCAGATTGGTGAACTGGACAGAGGCTTGTCAGAAAGCTTTTGATTTCCTCAAAGAAGCCATGTTCACAGCACCTGTACTCATGGACCCTGATTACTTCAAGGAATTCATAATGCGGACAAATGCTTCAGAGCAAGGCACAGGGGCAGTCTTGGCACAACTGAATGAGGAGGGCCTAGACCAGCCAGTAACCTTCATTAGGAGAAAGTTACTTCCACAGGATCAGAGATGGAATTTCATTGAAAGAGAAGCATTTGCTGTGGTCTGGGCACTGAAGAAGCTGAGACCATACTTGTTTGGTACTCACTTCTAGGTTTAGACAGACAACAGGCCTCTCAGGTGCCTCATTAGGTGAGGGGTGAAAAACCTAAAGTCTTGATGTGGTCCATCTCCCTACAGGGAATGGACTTTATGCAGGAGCATCGCTGGGGTCTGACCATGCCAATTCTGATTGTCTCTCCAGATTCTCATGCCTTAGTTATGAGAGCTCCCAAAGGGTTGGGTAGCTCTCCCCAATTTCAGCTGAGGGGGCACATGTTAGACCTGACAGCCTTAGGGTGATCATTCCCCAACTTTTTGCCTGCTTCCCTCTATTTTTCTGACCATGTTTTTGCTGGTTTTAGGCCTCTGTGAATTTCACCACTGCTGACCAGTGTTAAAGTGCATGTGCTCTCTCCCCTAAATGTGGTAACATTGGCTCAGACCCAATTGGCATATTTAATTTACCTTTAAGTCCCTATTAAAGTGCACTATATGGGCCCAGGGCCTGTAAATTAAGTGCTACCAGTGGACTTGCAGCACTGATTAGTAGCCCCTTAACCATGTCTCAGGTCTGCAATTCCATGGCCTGTGTGTGCAGTTTCATTGCCACTTCGACTTGCATTTAAAACTACTTTATTAAACTCCCCTTTGATTATATATTAGTCACCTCTAAAGTAGGCCCTAGGTAACTCATAGGGCAGGGTGCTATGTAAGTAAATGGCAGGACATGTACCTATGTGTTTTACATGTCCTGTAAGTGAAAAACCCACAAATCCGTTTCTCACTGTGAGACCTGCTTCTCTCATAGGCCAACATTAGAACTGCCCTTATATACTTTTAAGTAGTAGATTCTAATCTGAAAGTATTAGCCCTTTCATGTTTAGTATGGTCAGAGTGGTAATAGAAAATCCTGCTTACTGGTAAAGTTGGATTTCATATAATTATTTTAGAAAGGCCACTTTTAGAAAGTGGGCGGGCAATTCAATGCACTTACTGCTCTCTGTGCCTTACAGCCTGTCTCCAATCCACTTCTGGGCTGTGCTGGTTAACAGCTCCCCTTGTACATTCCACTCAGACAGCCATAAACACGGGACACTCAGCCACATCTGCATTCATCTGCATATTGAATAGGTCTCCCTGGGCAAAAAGGGTGGAGGTACTCTCTCTTACAATTCAAAGGCCAATGACCTGCCCTCACACAAAGGACTGATAACCCCGACAGGGATCCTGGAAGACGGCTGGGTTGAAAGGGGAACTTGTGCACTTAAAAACCACTCTTTGAAGTTTCACCCACTTCAACTGCATTTTTGGGTATATATATATACTGGGTCTCTGACCCCATACAATCAGACACTTCTGGATCTGCAACTAGAGTGTCAGAGGGACTGCCTGGGTGCTCAAAGGGCTCATCTGGACTGCTTTGCTGAAAACAACTGCTGCCCTGCTTGTTGCCCTGCAGCCTGCTGACCCCTGACTCTGCTGTAAGGACTCTGCCTTTCCCACAAGTGCTCTCCAAGAGCTTGGACTGAGCTTGCCTCCTGTTCTTAAGTCTCAGGGCCACAAAGACTTCACCAAGGAGAAGAAAATCCCCAAGCATTGGAAAATCGATGCAACGCCTGTAGAAATCGTTGCATTGCCTGCCTTGCGGTTGAAAAATCACTGCATTGCCTACCGGATCAGTGCTTCTCACCAGTGTGTCAAGGATTTTCAACGCATCGTCCCGGGAGTCAAAATATCCCCACCTTGTGGTGAGGAACCAAGGCTACTCTCCTGGAAAACAACACTTCCCCGTGCAGCGTGGAAAGAAACAACGCATCGTCTGTGCAGGAAAATCCAACGCAGCACCTTTTCTTTAAACACATTTCTTCAAAACCAAGGCTGCGCTCCTGTAAATTAATGCATCCCCTTGTAGCATGGAAAGAAAGGACACAACGTCTGTGCTGTGCTGGAAAATCTGACACAGCACCTTATTTTTCAATACATCTCTTCCTCTGTGACTCCCATACGTTGTTAGTTTTGACGCATCCCAGGTAATGTGTGTTATAAGGATACAATCACTTATACCTAAGGAATAAGACTCATTTAAACCTTTAAAAAGTGATATCTTGACTTGTGCATATTGGAATGTTGTCATTTTAATGTTATTTTATTCAGATAAATATTATCTATTTTCCTAAACTGGTGTGGAGTACATTTTGTGGTGTTTCACTGTGTTACTTTATGAGTTATTGCACAAATACTTTACACATTGCCCTCCAAGTTAAGCCTGTCCACTCTGTGCCAAGCTACCAGAGGGTAAGCACAGGATCATTTGGATTGTGTTGTGACTTACCCTGACTAGGATTGTGGCCCCTACTTGGACAAATGTGTATACCTCTGCCACCTAGAGACGCAATTTCTAATAGTTAGGATTTGTAATGTACCTCTGGGGTTGCCCTGCACTACCTGGTTCAGTATCATAGAAGTGGCCTCGGGGGTGCAACGGCATGTGTGGCCGCTTCGTATTTCCCTGGGACTCTTTCATATTACAGAAAGGGCTGCAGACATTTGTGCATCCCTTTCTGCAATACAGATAAAGCTGGCGCACATATAGTGCCAGTCCTATCACCAGAGCATGTGCCCTCATTTGCATGTGGCATGGCCACATGCAAATGAGGGAATCCCTTTGCCTCTGCGCTGGTGCTGCATTTTAGATGCAGGAACATAGGCAAACAAGCTGTCAGGAGGCGCACTGACAGTGCATCCTCTAAAAAGGAGTACACTGTCAGGGCACCTCTTGATGGCAGCCCACTAGAAGAGGAAAATAGGTCCTCTGGACCCTCCAGGCATCCCCTTGCAAGAGGGTGAAGTTGCTTACTGCAGCCGCCTGCAAGGGGATCTCAAAACCCTGTTAAAAGTGAGGTGGCTTGCCGCTTGCACAGTGAAACACAGAGCAGCTGCTTTAAAATGGCTCAATTTTCCGCTTAAACTCGCAAACCCAAGGGCAACACAAGTTTGCAGCTGCTCCGGGGGCAGCGCATTACATGTGCTAGGGCACACTGTATCTGTTTGCACACGGCACCCCTGTTTTCAGGTGCACCATGGCGCAAACAGAAAAAGCACACCCTATGTCTAATAGGGTCACAGGTCTGTGTGGGCTAATGACAACCCAGTGTTTTAAAGCTTCTGTGGCATGCTTCATCTCTTATAAATCATTTGGTGGGGGCATGGCACTTTGGCTCTAAAACATATGTGAGCCACAGATACATAGAATACAACTCATCTATAGGCAAATGAGTCACGGGGAAGAACTCACAGAATATGTGTACTTACCAACATCCTCACCAACTGTGACTCCAATGTAACTTAGGAGGTCACCATCCCAGCTGGCCATATCTGCCCAGTGATGCTTCAGTTGGTGCATTGTCCTCTCTATTTTGATAAGCTGAATCATGTGCTGCCATACCTTCTCCCATCTGGTCATCCTTTACTGCATTGAGTACTCCTGCATGACCCGGCCACCACTGGCTATCATGTTCGGGAAGTAGTGTGTGATGAGCCACAGGAACCCGCTAAACTCATATTTCATGCTCTGCCCGTCCCAGAAATGTCCATTTCCAAACCCAACCTTACACCAAAATATTAAAAATTATCAAACTCACAACGACCCCTAACAATAATAAACCCCCCAAAAGACAGACACCTGCAATATACAGGACAAAACAATACAATAAACAATTACAAAACACAATTTAAACTTTTGGGGCACAACGGGGACACCACACACTACAACAATACCAAAATACACCAACACACTCTCCAGCACAGATCACGCACAATCTCTAGCAAGCACAGACATAAAGACTGAGGCAAATGGAAAATAACTTCACACTTCCTGGTTTTCTGCATGGCAGAGCCATTGCATCATTTCCTGGGAGGATGAGTCACATTTTCACAAAATGTATCTTTTTTTTGCGCTTCCAGTGGTAAAATAGGCATTGCGTGATTTTCACATAAGGCATGACAAGGCACTATGCAGTAGTTCTGACACCTCTGCTGGGAATCATCACATCTGCCTAACTCGATAGGTTAAAAAAAATCACACATTACGCAAGTGCGTCTTTTTTTTACGCAATGGGGAAAATTAGTGGTTTTACAATGCAGTGTGTGTTGAAATGCATGGAAACAAGCTCTTGGAGGAGAGGTGCTTGATGTATATGAATGTGTTGCATGTGCATGTTGAAAGTGTACATATGTGTAACATGTTGCATTACTGGTGACTCTCTACCTATTGCGGACATTTCCTCTATTTGTGTAACAACACAGCTTAAACGAGGTGCATTCTGGGCTAACCATAAAAATGAACACTATGTAATTTTTGTGCTACTCCCAGATTTAGGAGGGACTTACATTGCCCTGGTGGCTGCACATTGAAGTGTTAAACAGAGCAGTTGTTTGGAACAGCTCCATGTTGTACTGTGCATGCGGCACCTACCTGCAATTTCCTGGGGTATCACACATCGCCTAGTGGATGAGTGCAATGAGTGATGACTCTCATCTGCAAGTGTATGTCTGGGTAGGGCCATAGCAGAGGAAAAGTGAATCACTCATTTGTATAGGGCCACACACCCCTGAAAAAGCGTGACCAATCTCTGTTGATAGCGCAGCCAACATAAGTGGCCTGAGGCTAGTGCTCCTTCTTGAAGTGCTGCACTAACGTCTGCTGCCCCTTCTTGCATTTTCAAGTGTCCTGGAGGAAACAAATTGAGGGAGAATCACCCATTGTGCACCTGCAGCACTTCTCTGATACATCCCCTGGTGTTATTAATGAGGTACACATGGTAGCATTTTCAGATATTCTAGCATGTGAATGTGTCTATTGACTAATCATTGACATTATGCGGTGAAGCAAGGCAAGTTGATGCACTGCCTTGCGTGGAATGGAGGAGTCAGAATTCCCTCATGAATATGAAGATATAGAAGTTTTCTTGTGTCTCCTTTCACTGCTGCAGTGCAGGCAGGCTAGCACCAACACTGGAACCCTTGCAGCATGGTGAAAGGGTGTCTGTGTTGCTTACAAAATTGTTTATGTGGAGGAAGGGAAGCCTTACTGTACAAAATACTATAAACTAAGTTGTTTCCTTTTTTCTATGTGTGCTGCATAATACAGCACACATGGAAATATCCAATGACAATGTCACAGACATATTTCCGTGAGGTGGTGGAAAACTTTCAATCCCTGGGGAACATTCCTTGTCTAATCTTTTATTGCATGTAATCTGTGGGTGGATGCACAGTAACAACCATGTTGCCCACATGGAATGCCTTACTGAATGATATGTAATGCATTGCAGCACTTGATACGGATTTGTAGAAATGTATTTTAGGCACACACAATGTGTGTCATATTGCACACATGGAACATGCCAAACAAAACCCTGTATGACTTATGTGCATGAAGTTGCATAGATGACTTTGATTGAACTTGACATCAGATTGGGAGAAGGCATAAGCCTTTTCTGCTACTCCATTATTAAATCCTGGCATTTACATTACTCATTCTGGATATACATGTGTATTGGCTGTCAAAACACCCTGTAAACTACATAGAACACACACATGACATAGTAGATCAAGGCAGCCTGTTGCTGTGCCTTGATTTACTTAATAACTATGAGGCCAGGATGAACACACAGGATGGCTTGGCATGCCCTCATGGATTTTTCTTTTTTTAATCTATTTTATTAATTTCAAACCATATTGTCTGCGGAAGTTACAGAAACGGGTTACTATGCATTACATTAAGATATCATTGTCCATTGATCTTAATTAATGATGTAGAACAGTATTATCATATATTACTATATGTTACAGTACTCTGGATACATCCAATGTATTATAAACTATGTTCACCCCTCTGAATTTCTAGACAGCCCCTCTAATAATATTTTTTTTATATACGTTTACATTCATCATTACAAGCCTATATGGCATGCGAATAGACAAATAAAGTATTTCGCCTTCAGTGTTCCCTCTTGACCCATATTTGGGTAACTAGTCCTCTCATTTCTGTGGTGCGATTCAAATCCATACGGAACGGTCTTCTAGATACATGACACTATGAGATTTCACCTTATCCTAATACAGACTTGTATATAGACTAATTATAACTAGATCATCTTAAATGAGTGGGAGATGCTTATGTTATAGTGCAATGACTCTGATGTCCATTAGTTTTATCGCGGTGGATGATTGTCATTTTTGGCCTCTAATTTTGTCACTAGTGTTTCCCATGTGTCATAGCCAGTGCGCAGCTGGCCCTTATCACGTAGGGATTGTAGTGTGTGTGCTTCTGTACCTGCCCATTTTAATGTCAGATAATGCCAACTGGAAAACTCTGGAGGCCGAGGTGCCTTCCATCTCATAGCAATTAATTGTTTGTACATGATGAACGCCAAATCAGCAAACTTATGAATGTGTATGTGCTTTTTAGATCTAGGGTGTATTCCCAAAAGGCAGGACTCTGGGTTGGGGGTGAATATGTGATCCGTAATATCTGAGACGTCTGCTACTATTACCTGCCATTCATTCTGTAATGGAATACATTCCCATACCATATGAGAGAATCGAGCCGCAGGGAGCTCACAGCGAGGACATCCAGGGCCTGAGGCAGGGTACATGCGTTGGATATGATATGGGGATAAATACGTCTGGCGGACAAAGTTAAACTGTGTGTAACGAAATCTAGGGTTGCGGATACCCTCTTTACCTGTTGGAGAGCTTCCATCCACAGTTTGGGCATCAGAGGCTGTGGAAGATTTGAGTTCCATCTGTGAAGTGCCGCCTCTGGTTGCATGATTAATTGCTCGATAATGCCATATACCTGGTGGTTATTACTTTTTTCGAGTCGATATCTGTCAACAATTTGTGAAGGGTGGGGGAATTCAGAGACTCCCTATCTCCTTGTCCCCAGGCTTGTCTAATTAAATGACATATAGCGTGATAGGTGATAAAGTGTCCCGGGCCCAACAAGGTAAGTTCCATAATAACTTTGAATGACATTAAGGAGCTATCTTCGAAATGCTCCCCTACTGTCTCCATCACCGCCTCTACCCAGGGAACAATGTTATGAAATTTGAGTAATTGTATGCCACCCGGTATTTGTCCAGTGAGGATTAGAGGTGAATTGGGGGGGGGGGGGTAGATTTTCCGCCCTGTACATATCGTCGCCAGGTGGTATGTGCTGCTTTCAGTAAAAGGTTGTCCTCTGTTCTCTTTTGTGTGCATTCAGATAGCCATGTGTATGAGGGGGTATCTTCCAAATGTGTCCATACCCATGACATCTCCGAGTTCTCGGGAGCTCCCAAACAATGTACCAGCCACTGCAATTGAGCTGCAGCGTTGTAAAGTTCAAATTTGGGTGTGCCCAAGCCCCCATCTTGCAGTGGATGCTGCAGGGTTGTAAGTGCTGCCTGGTGTTTAACTTTATGTGCAGTGCTGCAAAGAATTTATAATAGTCTTGGTAGGATCAGCATATTTGCTATTGCCACTCTGCCCCAGGGAGAGAGGGGCAATGAACTCCATAATTGGAGCGAGCCTTTCATTGATCGAAGCGTACGGCCCACGTTGCCGTTCCTTAAGGCATCTGTCATTTTTATTTTAATAAAGAACTTTATTGGTTTTTCAGTGAAAGAATAATAGTGTAATACAAACATAAAAGGGTTAATGTGTGGCACCAAACGGTGCTTAGAGGCGGTTACTACCCCAACCCCAAGACAAGTCCTCCTGAACAATGCTAACAGGCCCTGTATACTCCAAGAGGAACCTGCATTTAACAAGTCCATTCAATGGGTGTGCTGGAGGAGCGAGCCCCCCCAAGATTCAAGCATCGGTGAAGGCTCCCGTGTAGGTTATGAAGGTTTTAGTCAATCTAAGTGCACATCCTGGTCTCCCACCCTCCCCACACCCTATATAACTTATTAGGGCAGCCGCTGGCTTCATACACCAATTTCTCACGTCGAGCACACCAGTCCATGCCACGCCTCGATCTAGTCATGGCAGGTGCAGCTCCAGCTCCAGCTTTCCAGTTCTCCATTATATCTCTCTTAGCCACCAAGCATGTCATTCCCAGGAAAATACGCTCAGCTCTTCTTAGCTCCACGTCCCCCATTACTCCCAACAAAAATGCCTTTGGCGCCATTTGCAGTTCATCTCCCAGGACTCCAGAAATCTCCCCATGGACCGCCCTCCAGTAGTTCTCTATGGATGGGCAAGACCACACCATGTGATAAAATTCAGCGTCCGGCCCGAGCATCGAGGGCAGTCAGTCCGGGCCCGGAGGCCAGCCTCATACAGTCTAACAGGTGTGAGGTATGCTGTGTGAAGATATTGGGTTTGAATTAATCGGAAACTGGTAGGCAGAGTCAGAGTGTGAGGGGCCATTAATGCTTCCCTCCAATCTTCCTCATCTATGGGGCCCAACCAGTTTTGCCCATTTTCGACGAGGGCCATCAAGTGGGCGGGTTGTGTTGGATATAAGGGAGCGGTATATCTGCGAAATCCCTCCTTTACCAAGGTTCCCCATCAGCACCTTTGCCTCCATAGGGCTGTATTCAGGTATGGGTTCTCCCACTTGGCCGTGTGTCAGTAGTGCATGACGGAGTAGGCATCTGTCTTATGATACACTTGACTGCCCAGGTATTTAAAGGTGTCTAAGCACCACTCTAATCGGTAAGTAGGTTGTTCCTCCCTTAGAGTGGCTGGCAGTTGGACTAGGGGAAATAAGCAAGATTTGGACAAGTTTACCCAAAGGCCTGAAACTGCTCCAAAAGTGTCCAATAATGACATCACGTCGGGTAGCGTGTCCCTTCCATTTTCCAGGTAGATCAATGCATCATCCACATAAAGCCATTTGATATAATACATTCCCATCCTGCGGATCCCCCACTGCATGGCTCGTACGCGTAATTGAGCAGTAAGGGGTTCCATTGCGAGAGCGAACAACAGGGGTGACAGTGGGCAACCCTGTCTGGTCCCCCTGCCAATTGTAAAGCTCTCAGATATCAGTCCTCCTGTCTTTACCCTAGCAGATGGATTGGTGTATAAGGTCTGCACCCAACTCACAAATCCCTGTCCAAACCCAATATGCCTTAATGTGGCAAATAAAAAATCCCATTTTAGAGTGTACTTTTACTTAGGATGTGGGTATGCATTCACCCAAGATGTTCAGCTGGGCATTTGTTTGTCCCATTCTGTCACTCGGACCTGGAATGCATCAGTGTATGGCACCTTGGCTGGATTCAGCTTGCAGTTAGTCATTGCTCCTTTGTAAAGTTACATGATCTGACTGTTTGTGTTGTGTTTTAACATTCACAAATGAAATATTGTTATCGGACTAAACATATTGTTTGTATCTGAGTGCAACAAAGGAACATGGTTTGAGATGTCCCTGCTTTGTCCATTTGCATATTCGCCTAGTGGGTCGAGCGTGGCAGCATTTAAGGTCAAGCGCGCAAGCACTCTGGCCTGTTGTAATCTCTCTGTGGGCTTTTAACCATGCCCATGTCACACCCATAATTTCTGTTGGTTCATGGGCTTGTCTTTTACAATTCACTTGATTTACTTTGTGAAAGGCATGCCTTTTCTGGTGTTTCGCCCTCTTCAAGCGCAGCGGGCAAATACTGTAAACATACGAGACTCTGTGTTTTCCGCCTGGCTTCTGTACTACTTTCCCTTTTTATTTTTTATGTAGCACAATCTCACTGGGAAGTAGTCGAGCGCTTTGCATGACTACCAGTTTAACTGTATTATTTAGTCTAGTGCTCCTTGTTCTAGCATGTTATTGATGGTTGGCTCCAGCTGATAACATATCATTGCAAACTAGTTGTTAACCATAATTTAGAGCTTTTGTCCCTCTTCTGTCTTTGTTGCAAAGAGTGCAAAGTTTGTGTGTGGGTGGTTTACATAGTTAAAAACTGTGGATCCAGGAAGCGGCTGAACGAATTCCAGCTCCTCTGCTTGGCAAAGGTGTTTGAACCTTTCTCTCAACAGATTCAGTGCTTTGCCCCAGAACTTCTCTTGCTGACAGTCACCCTGCCTTCAGACCTCCCACCTCTCCAGTCTTAACCAAAGGCCAGTCTCCTAACCAAGGAGAGTCTGAACGTTTTGTTTCTTCTGTTTGAGTGTCAGGGGAGCTGCAGGAACCTGCTCTTGGTAATGTTTTGTGGTTCTGCTTAAATTCAATCAGTGCTATTTGTAGAAGTTGATTGGTGCATTGGAGCATCTGCTGTGTGTAAAATCACTATATTGTATTTTCCGCAACCCAGCTGCTTTTGTGAAGCAGCTGCCACTGTGCCCATGCCAGCCTCCTCTCAATCTGGACCTCCGTTTATGACCGAAGGGTAAAGCTAGAAGTCCCAGAGTTCATAGAGCTGTGGACTTTGAAGCTCTCCCTGTCCTGCATCACTTGATCCTCCACTTGAGTGCTTCCAGCCTGGGTCTTTCATTTATAATCTGGTGCCGTAAACAGCCGTTGAGGTAAGAAGTGTGGTTGGTGCAAAATCAAAGACATTGTAATGCCAGACAAGGGTGTTATTTGTTTAAGGGAGTTGAAAGTTTTTACCAGTGGTTAATTTGTAAATAAAAATGTGCTGTTGCCCAAAGCTCTGAAACTAGGCTGCTGCAAGTTAATGTGCAAGCAAGGAATACTGAGGCAGCGTATTCCTAACACATTCTCTGGCCTCTTTAATCCATTTACAGCCACTTCCTGCCCCTTCAACTCCCTTTTGCAGCTTTCTGTCTTCTCCCTTTGTGACGCTTTTTCGTCTTTCTTTCCTTCGTCTTTCCCATGTGTCTTTTGCCCGCGGTAATTGCTTGATGCAGCAAAATAACTGTTGGTTCCCCACACCACCTCAAATTAAGCACTTGGTTTTACACTTGTGAAGTTTCCTAAAAAAATATGCAATCTTTCTTCCACTGCTAAGTTTTAATTTGCTGAAAATAAAATTATTCAATAGCAGGGTTTGCGGCAAACAAAATCTAACTGAAACTCTCTTGTAGTGGACGAGGTTTCTTAGAAGATGCATTTTGTTGCAAGATACAACTTCTGCGAGATTATGCAAATTGTGCAGTTTTGAAATGTTCCGGATGTGCAAAGTTTATAGAACTGGGTGAAACGTAAGTTCACCCGCCCCTAGATTTATTACGAAGCAAAGTCGAAGTACTGGATTGCAGGCTTGGTGTCAGCTTGTGATCTGTATTAAAAAAGACAAGTGTCTCCATCTTCAGTGAGCACCTGGTCGGAGAAAGTGAGAAACAATAAATGTGTGGAAATTGTTGCAGAAATATGGCACTGCTCATAGGTCTAGACAGACCATACATGTGTATTAAAAACTAAGGAGTGTTGAATTAACCGTAGGCCAGATGTCTGAACCAGCCCCCAAGTTTATGTAGTAACGAAGATACGCATAGAGCGAATGGAGAGTTCCCGGGGAGAGCAGACACGGTCTAGTCTCTCCGCGGAAACATTCAGGAGAGGAAGTGACGGGAGGCGGACAGGATTGGACAAAGGTAAGTGGGGGTGGGACAAAGGGAGGGAGTTTGTAGGGCTAAGGGGGAGGGACCAACCTCTTCCGCGCTAGCTCATCGCACGGTTCAGAAGTTGGCTGGTCCCAGGGGAAACATAGTGGTAGGCATTTTCAATTGTTGAAGCCTCAGTGCCATCGTAATAGGCCACGACGCGGAGGCTGTCAAGGCCGCGCTTCGCGTTCTAGGCGAAGCCAGCCGAGCCGACCTTCTCAGGCCTGGTGTCTTAGACCAGGCCTGGGTCGCCATGACACGGCCGATGCTAGCCGCGTCGGGCAGAGCTGCGACGGTGATTGACACGTGTGGGGCACCGGAGAGGCCCAAAAAGAAAAAATCAGCAGGGCAGAGGGCGCACAGCGCGTCCACCCCCATTCTTCTAAAAATTACAACATGGACGAGCAGGATGGGGGGGATGCAGCTGGGGAGGAGGAGGGGAGCCAGAACAAGGCCCAGAGGAGCAGGCAGAGGTAATGGAGGTCATGGGGGATGCAGATAGACAGGTGCAGGAGGAAGTGGGGCCAAGTAATGGCTTTTTGCCATTGGACCTTTCGTTGCCCATGGGTGGGAATAGCAGGGGCAAGGCGGGGGCCCCTTCCAAGAGAAAAAGCAAAAGTGCAGGCAGGGCAGCAGGAGGGACAGCTAAGAGCAAGGTACAGGGTGTTGGGGGATGGTGCAATCCAGGGTTTTGAGTGGGCAGGCAGGGCAGGTTGTGGGCATGCCAGGGGCAGCACGGGATGGCACAGTGGGTAGCAGGGCAGGACAGCACATGATTGCGGATGAGGATGCTTGGGATTTGGCATCCAGGATACAGGAACAGAGGCGCATAGGGGCAGAAACAGAGGAGATGTGGGCACAGTTGTGCAGAGACAGGAAAGGGTCATGGGGAAGAGGAAGGCAGCTGAAGAGGCCATCGGAGGTGAGGGATATGGCAGGACCATCGGTCCAGGCACCAGGGCGAGGCAGCTGAGTCTAGGTGCCCCAAGTAGAGGCAGGGAGGGGCCAAGAGGCTTGTACGTCGGGGTCTGGCGGCGCAGTGAGCATGAGTGGTGCACACGGCCATGAGAGGTGCAGAGAGTCAATGCCAGTAACGGAGACTGGCAGAAAAAAGGTGATGCCAACGGGCCGCAACACAGCCTCAGAACATTGGCCTGAAGCATTAGTGGGGTCTTTGGCGGCCTTCTCTATGACGTAAGAACGGGGTCTTTGCAGAGATGGTTCGCACCATGGGGAACAGGCGTCGGATCTATTATCCATTGTGCTGGTGACCAGTAGAGATAATGACAGGTGGGAGATGGATGAGGATGATGTGGTGGAGCTCGATTATGAGGAAGAGATGGATGAGTGGGAGGACAGGGAGATTCATGATGCTGAGGTGAGCGCGAGTAGAGGGAGGGGGAAAGGGCACAGGAGCGGCACAACCCCCTCTTCTGTTTTTGTATTGCAGTAGAACAAGGCTGGTGGGGAGACACAGGAGGTGTTTCGTGGACTGGCGCCTGGTCACGGGCAGGGAGAGGATTGCAGCCCTTGGGGAAGGAATAGGAGCTGTGGCGGCTGGCACACACAAGTCCATTGGGGTAGGAGATTGTTCCGTTCATGAGACTCCTGTTGCAGGGGCAGCTCAGGAGGGTGACAGCACACAGACGAAGGATTCAGGTGCGACCATGACGAACGAGACTGGGGGCAAGGCACTTGGGGATGGTGCGGGGACGGATGACAAGGAAGGAGGGGGCACAAGAAGAGGCTCCCCTTCATGAGTTTGGCAATGCCTCTGGGCTCTCATGTGGCAGAGAAGAGGAAGGCAAGGATATGAAGGCACGAGTATGTAGATGTTTTTAAACTTTTACATAGAAATATACAGGCCAAAGAAGGTTCTAAGGAAGAGGAGTGGGATTTAGCTCGCCGACCGCGGTACCAA
The DNA here is from genome assembly GCF_031143425.1 of Pleurodeles waltl. Lineage (NCBI taxonomy): Eukaryota > Metazoa > Chordata > Amphibia > Caudata > Salamandridae > Pleurodeles > Pleurodeles waltl. The sequence goes on along the minus strand of NC_090446.1, from coordinate 545,542,240 downwards.
TAACAATGGATATTTGGACTTCAGCATTTTTTATATTCACAAGTATCTATTGCAAAACGTTCCAGGACAGGGCCATAAAACTGTTTAAATATATGGATATTATACGTAAGGCCCAGATGCATTTTGGGGGTTTTGCTTGGCTGCGGAACAATGAAGAGTTCAGGGTGAGAGTGAGTGTCAATCCGGATAAGCCATGGGGGGATGTAGATCCAGAATTATGGATGCAGTGGATGGTGTCTTCACAGTCCACGGCATCGACGCACACTGCAAGTGGTTTACCAGTAGTATACAAGCCGTTTCAGGCCCGTCCCGCCCAAGGAGGGGCAGGTATTGGACAACGGGCCCCGGTACAGACGCCAGGAGCATGCTGGAACTTCAACATGGGTTTTTGTTCCAAACATCACTGCAAATTCAAACACAACTGCTCCAAATGCGGGGTTGGTATCCAGTCACTCAATGTTTCTCACTCTCTAGTCCAGCTGAGCAGTGGAGAACGACCAAGGGTAGGGGCATGCAACTATACCAATTAGGCTGGAGGCTCTTTTGCCCTCGCTGCACGGATATACAGATAAGAATATGGTGTGCAAGTTAGAATGGGGATTCAAAGAGTGTTTTTGTATAAGCTACCAGGGCCCGAGAATGAAGAGATGGGCAGACAATTTGCGGTCTGCGAGAGACATGCCACAGGTTGTGAGGGACAAACTAGACAAAGAAGTGCCATTGAGCAGAATTGTGGGCCCCTTTTACGAATGGCCAACTGAGGATCTCATGATTTCACCACTAGAAATCAAAAAAGACTGAAGGCGAGTTTTGCCTTATACATCACTTGTCATGGCCAGAGGGGGCGTCTGTAAATGTTTTCATTACTCCAGAAGATACTAGGGTGGTGTACACATCAGTGGACGATGCCATTAAGCTAGTTCGTGGATGCGGCAGGGGATCAGAGTTGGCAAAATGCAACATACAATCGGCTTTCAGGCTGCTGCCCATTTACCTGGATGATTTTGCGTTACTGGGAATGCAGCTTGATGGGACAATCTATGTTGACAGACTACTCCCGATGCGCTGTGCCATCTCATGTGCGCTGTTTGAAGCATTTAGTACCTTCTTATAGTGGGTTTTTGTCAAAGTAAGTGAGCATCGGGAGATGACATTATTTGGACGATTTCCTTTTTGTGGCAGAATCTGGGTCTTGTGGGTGGGGCCTGAATTCCTCTCAAAGGTTGACTCAACGGGTTGGGGTCCCCTTGACTCCTGAGAAGATGGAAGGACTGAATTGTGTGTTGACATTCTTGGGTATTGAACTGGATGCAGAATCCTTAGTGGCAAGACCACCAGCTGGTAAGGTGGATGAGATGTTGGAGTTTCTGTGACGCATAGGTTCCTTGCACAAGATTGATTTGCGGACAGCACACAAGCTTTTGGGTTACCTCAATTTTGCTTGTAGGGTTGTTCGGGGGCAGGACTTTTGGTAGGCGCTCAGTCTAGTCATGTCTGGGCTTTCTCTTCCACACCACATGTTTTGCGTGTCAGTGGGGATGAGAGAAGACATCAAAGTGTGGGAAACCTTTCTGACACAGTTCAGTGGTGTCTCCATGTACTTCCGGGAGGAAGACCCAGCCTGGCAGGTTCAGATATTCTCGGATGAAGCATGGGCCACAGGTTTTGGGCACTTTTGGGATGGGAGATGGTGTGCGGAGACATGGCCAAGAAAATGGCTCCAGCAAGGTAGGAGCATTGCTTTTTTGGAATTTTGTCCACTGCTGGTGGCACTGGCAGTGTGGGGAGATGAACTCGCGAACAGGACTATAGTTTTTCATGTAGACAAAATGACAGTTGTAGAACTTGTGAACGGGCATAGAGCAAAAGACTCAAGGGTGCTGCATTTGTGGCGGCATTTCATGCTTAGATGCTTATCCTTGGATGTTATTTTCAAAGCTGCACACATACCTGGGGTGTACAACGAGATTGCAGATTCCCTATCTCGTTCACAGTGGCAACGGCTTTGCAACATTACCAACACAAAAGAATGATGGACGGAGTGCTGACAATGCAAACACTCACCCCCAGTCACAGATCTGGGTTTAATCCATCGTTTTTTTGCTGCCCATGCCCTTCCAGTTTGGGCCCAGCCATATGCAAATCAGTCTTGACCCTGTTCCCATGGGAACAGTCCAGCCCGAACTGCCAGGCCAGGTCTTCCCTGGACTGGAAACAAGCATCCTGGGACCGGTTTCGGGGTTTCACCCCTCATCAGCCAGGCTAGCTTGAATCCAGTGGCATGGGAAGCACGGGACCCACGTCTGGGCATACCCTTCCCACTTAGGGCAACATTACCAACACAAAAGAATGATGGACGGAGTGCTGACAATGCAAACACTCACCCCCAGTCACAGATCTGGGTTTAATCCATCGTTTTTTTGCTGCCCATGCCCTTCCATTTTGGGCCCAGCCATATGCAAATCAGTCTTGACCCTGTTCCCATGGGAACAGTCCAGCCCGAACTGCCAGGCCAGGTCTTCCCTGGACTGGAAACAAGCATCCTGGGACCGGTTTCGGGGTTTCACCCCTCATCAGCCAGGCTAGCTTGAATCCAGTGGCATGGGAAGCACGGGACCCACGTCTGGGCATACCCTTCCCACTTAGGGCAACATTACAAACACAAAAGAATGATGGACGGAGTGCTGACAATGCAAACACTCACCCCCAGTCACAGATCTGGGTTTAATCCATCGTTTTTTTGCTGCCCATGCCCTTCCAGTTTGGGCCCAGCCATATGCAAATCAGTCTTGACCCTGTTCCCATGGGAACAGTCCAGCCCGAACTGCCAGGCCAGGTCTTCCCTGGACTGGAAACAAGCATCCTGGGACCGGTTTCGGGGTTTCACCCCTCATCAGCCAGGCTAGCTTGAATCCAGTGGCATGGGAAGCACGGGACCCACGTCTGGGCATACCCTTCCCACTTAGGGCAACATTACCAACACAAAAGAATGATGGACGGAGTGCTGACAATGCAAACACTCACCCCCAGTCACAGATCTGGGTTTAATCCATCGTTTTTTTGCTGCCCATGCCCTTCCAGTTTGGGCCCAGCCATATGCAAATCAGTCTTGACCCTGTTCCCATGGGAACAGTCCAGCCCGAACTGCCAGGCCAGGTCTTCCCTGGACTGGAAACAAGCATCCTGGGACCGGTTTTGGGGTTTCACCCCTCATCAGCCAGGCTAGCTTGAATCCAGTGGCATGGGAAGCACGGGACCCACGTCTGGGCATACCCTTCCCACTTAGGGCAACATTACCAACACAAAAGAATGATGGACGGAGTGCTGACAATGCAAACACTCACCCCCAGTCACAGATCTGGGTTTAATCCATCGTTTTTTTGCTGCCCATGCCCTTCCAGTTTGGGCCCAGCCATATGCAAATCAGTCTTGACCCTGTTCCCATGGGAACAGTCCAGCCCGAACTGCCAGGCCAGGTCTTCCCTGGACTGGAAACAAGCATCCTGGGACCGGTTTCGGGGTTTCACCCCTCATCAGCCAGGCTAGCTTGAATCCAGTGGCATGGGAAGCACGGGACCCACGTCTGGGCATACCCTTCCCACTTAGGGCAACATTACCAACACAAAAGAATGATGGACGGAGTGCTGACAATGCAAACACTCACCCCCAGTCACAGATCTGGGTTTAATCCATCGTTTTTTTGCTGCCCATGCCCTTCCAGTTTGGGCCCAGCCATATGCAAATCAGTCTTGACCCTGTTCCCATGGGAACAGTCCAGCCCGAACTGCCAGGCCAGGTCTTCCCTGGACTGGAAACAAGCATCCTGGGACCGGTTTCGGTTTCGGGGTTTCACCCCTCATCACCCCTCATCAGCCAGGCTAGCTTGAATCCAGTGGCATGGGAAGCACGGGACCCACGTCTGGGCATACCCTTCCCACTTAGGGCAACATTACCAACACAAAAACAGTTACGCTTTCCCACAGCGTTTGTATTTTGCTTTGCAACGGCTTTGCAGCCTGGCACCAGGAGTTGAGCAGACCAAGACAGTGATCCCGGCGGACATTTGGGAGTAGGGGCGTGATGATCACTGGGCTGGCGGAGATGTCTTTAGCGGGATCCACTCGGAAGAGCTACCGACTGGCATGGTTGGCATTTCAGAGTTATGAAGATGTTGGGGGCAATTTCTGGTTACAGAGCAACAGAGAACTTGAGTTACGTGCATTGCGTTTTGTGTTTTTCCTGATACAGAAGGGTTTGTTGCCCGCCACGACTGGGGGCAAGTTGGCAGGGGTTTCTTTTTATGGGAAGTTGTTCTTCTGTTGCGATCCAGCTAGGGACGACCTGTTGGGGAAGATGCTGAAAGGTTGGGGATGGGTCAAGGCAGGGTCAGTTAAGGCGGTCAGGGAACCGATTACGTTTGAGCTATTATTGGAAATTGCATGTTTTGTCAGTATGCTATGAGGAAGCATATGAGCTGGCTCTTTTTTGTTTATGCATGGTGTGGAAGTTTTTTGGCGCCTTTCGAGTGTTTGGGAGTAGGAAAATCTGTGGACGTGAAGGTTGGAGAGGTTTGTATGCATGGGGAGCGTTTGGGCATATGGCTTAGACGCTCAAAAACTGATCAGCTAGGGAAAGGGAAATGGGTGTGGTTGGAAAAAGGGGGTGATGCAGCGGCGTGCCTGGCTTTGGAATGGATGGGCTTTCAGGTTTTGAGGAGGTCTTTTGGGGGGGGTTAATCATACTGATGGAACAAAGCTCACAGCCTTCCAGTTGTTACAGGTGTTAAGGATGGCGTTGCAACGGACAGGAAGGCAGGTGCAATTTTAAGGCATGCATTCGTTCAGAATAGGAGCAGCTACAGCTGCTGCGCATCTGGGATGGCACTGGGCACAGATTAAGAGAATTGGGAGGTAGAAATCTAGGTGCTGCAAGCGATCCGTGAGGCTTTGATTTTCAGGTGTCAGGTTTTGGGAGTAGACTTGCTGGGGGGTGGGGCGTTTGGAGTCTGAAGTGGGAAGGCTGGTATAGGTGATATTACAGTTTGTTTTCTTTGCAGGTTGTGTGTCCGGTCCCAGGAGAGAAAAAATTGTCACATGGCTTTTCTGGCAATCGTTTATCCACTGGGCTGCGAAATTTGCAGAGAAGCAGATTTACGGACGAGCCTTAGGACTGCCTAGTGGTCAGCATGAAGTATTCTTGTGGGGAAAGAGTGGCATGAAGTGGGGTAACTTGCTTCCTTTTACATCTGTCTTGCCGAATTGGGGTTGTCCTGATCTGCTATTAAGCCATCTTGAAGAGAATGATCTGGTGAAGCTGTCTGGCATCACCCTACTGCAACATGTGCAGCAAGACTTGGAATTGCTCAGACAGAAATTGCACGGCACATGTTTAGTATAGATGTAGTTTGTGCCTAGACGAACATGGAGATGGGCTATGAAACAGGGCGCCATGGAAAGGGCTCAAAGGAAGCACAATCGGGCAATGCAGGTTTTGATTTGGGCTCATTATATCAAGGTTTTAAGACATGAGGACATCACAGAGCAAGATGAAGAGCTTTTCAGGGCGGATGGTGTGCACCTTTCTGAGTTGGGAAATGCTTATTACCTTACAGACCTCAGGTTACTCGTGGGTGACTTGTGGGGTGAGAAGATGTGGCTCAAAGAAAAGGTTTAAAGATATTCTTTTGCTGTAGTGTTCGCTGGTGGGGCAGCAAAACACCAACAGGGTTTGTGTTTGGTGGCAGTAGATGGGGGAGGGTGGAGAGTCAGATGCAGGCCTGGCCACCCTTCCAGGAGGAAAAAGAAGCAGGTGAAGGTTGAGAGTGTGGGGGAGGCCCGAAGCAGGTAGGGCATGAAAGCAAAAGGGGGATGTGTAGGGGAATGGAAGTGAAAAGTGAAGGAATGAGTGAAAAGGATAATCAAGGAGAAATTAAAAGGGTGGGGTTCCTAAAGTTGGATTTTGTTAAAAGTTAAAAGTTATGTACAAGTTGCAATCCTGTCCTAAATAAATGGCCTTTTACACTAAACAGACTGTGTCACTGAATGTGTCCTGATGTGCTTCAGGTGTCTGTGTAATCAGTATATTGCATGTCATGTTGTTCTTACTGTGCATGCGAATAGAGCACAGTTGCCACTTTGTCTGATTTGTTCTGTGCCATAACATGTTGTTGGACCCCTTGGAAGTCTGTATGTTTTGCCACTTGTTTTTTCCTACTATTAGGTATATGCCACGGCTGCCATTGACAGTCTCAACCTGCAGAGCAGATTGTGTCTCCACATCATGGGGTTCCTTGGTGAGAAAGTCTTGTCGGCTGTGGGGTTTGCAATAAGTGGCTCTGCTTTTACAATGTGCTAAACGTGACCTCTGAAACACGTCGAAGCGCAGACCAAATGCACAATGGAGGATCGCGTGCTGTCCACTCAGACATACCACTCACCACCCCGCAGTCACATAGGATAGGAGACAGGTCGAATATTCAACTCACTGGCTGTCCATGCATGGAGCAGTCAGTACTTGCTACCACCTCCGCTACTTACTGCCTTACAATGGGGATACGCATCCTAATGCAGCACACTTCCACAAAGCTTGGTCAGACATGTGATCGAAGAGTTTGGAAACTCATGGCCGAGACTACCCAAATGTGCTGTAATACCATACTAATGTAAGATGGCACCAGTTATTTCCGGTGCGGAGCACCAGCACTTATTTTTAAAGGCCGGCACTTATTTTTCTGCCTCAAGCACTAACTGCGAACAAAAGACACATGTGGGAAAGATGGAGGAAGAAAAAAACGAAGACGTATCACAATGGGAGAAAGCAAAACGCAACAAGAGTGAGCTGAAGGGTCAGGGAGTGGCTTTAAATGGATTGAAGAAGCCCAAGATGGCTTCAGGATTATGCTGCCTCAGTAGCCTGTGTTCGCACATTTAATTGCAGTAACCACATGTTTAAGAGGAGGGCTTGGGCACCAGCAAGTTTTTATTAACAAATGAAGCACTGGATGGCACCCAATCAGTGCTTCAAATGGGCCAGTACTGGACGGTACTGAGTACTGGCACTTTTTTATTTTGCGAGGGAGAGTGCCTGCAGTTCTAAAAAAAAAAAGTGGAATACTTTTAATTGGAGAGTACCGGCACTTCTCAGAAACAAGCAGGTAGTCTGGTACAGAGTACCTGCACTTCTATTTTCCCATTTCAAGCACTGCTGAGCCAATAAAATGATTATAACAGTGACACCCAGTGAACAGAAGTACAGTGAGAACCTGCTGCACTGCTGTCTACCTTTGCAGGTGAAACACTTGGGATCACGAAAGTGCTTGAAGGAGGGGATCTATCGGGGGCGTAGCCGGCAAGTTGAAGAGAGGACTGGAGGAGGAGTGCAAGGCAGGGGGCTGCTGGAGGGGGCTGTCGTGCCCCCAAGGACCCGACCTGCCAGGGAGCCGGAGAGGAGCAAGACAAGTGCCCCCCCCCCACATTGGTAGAAGTAAGAAGGTGGCCCGCCTGGGGGCGATGGCTGAGGCCCTTGGTGGGAGGACAGGCGGCCCTTCCCCTCCTAGTGGTGGAACGAGTGCGGTGAGTGGTAGGATCCAGGGGGGCCTTACCCCCCCTGCGGGGGCCCCAGCTGAGCCACAGTGGAAGAGAGCCATTGAGGCCTAAAGGGGGACGACAGCAGAAGAGGCCCGCGCACTAGGCCCTGACAACAAAACAAACCCTGCATTGAGGGGCACTAGGGGTGAATAAAAGAGGTTGTTAGAAGCCAGCAACAGGTGAACAAGCTACGGGCGGGGGTGGATGCGGAGGAGGAGCTGGGTCTCCCTTCCCCCCACAACAATTATAACAAGGGCCTTGCGAACTGTGGGCCACAGCAGCGGCTTGCAACGCCTCAGCTCGAGCACCCCAGAGGCGCTAAGCACAAGATAGCACAGCACTGCGATAGAACAGAGGCATGCTGCTGAAAATGGGTAAACCCAACAAGAAAAGAGAAATGGCAGGAGACACTAGATTGCAGCCTGACTGCCCTACGTCATTGCACATTAGCACTGCACAACGAGCACCTATGAGCGAAATGACGGTGGCCCCTCTCTCATACTACAAGCCATCACGGCCTCCAGGGAGATTTTGGAGTCCAAGATAGACACACTGGCAATGGACTTGGGCTTGCTACGAGAGGACCAACGACGCCTGGCAAGGAGGATCACCACAACAGAGCGAGACACAGAGGATCTTAAACCAGCAATGTCAGCAGTGGGTGACCGGGTGTCCGCCCTGGAGCAGCAGGTGGAGACGCTAATGGCCCACACAGAAAACGCCGAAAATACGTCAAGGAGGAACAATATCCATATAGTAGTGGTGCCTAAGTTGATCTTAAAGATTTGACTAAGTACTTGGAGAACTGGATAGGGACTGAAGTTGCGCCGGAGGGCCTGTCGCGGTTTTGAGTTTTGAGAGAGCGCATAGAGTGCCGGCAAGGCTGCCCCCTCCCGGGACCCCGCCGCAGCCAGTAGTGGCCCAACTACTGCATTACAAAGATAGCCACCGCATCTTTGGCCAAGCTAGGAAAAGCCAAGAGTTAAGAGTAGAGAACAATGTAGTCCACATTTTTCCAGATTTCTCCTGTGAAGTGCAAAAACAGAGAGCCACTTCCCTGGAGGTCAAAAAACAGTTGCGAACATTAAATATTCCATATGCTATGCTATTCCCTGCCACGGTGAGGGGGCGGAGGGATGAGGGGCAAGATTATTTCGAACGCCACAAGAGGAAAGAGATTGGCTGGATAACCGAGAAGGAGCTGCAGGTATGAGCGCACCCTGGAGAACTCAACCCAGGAGCCGACGACAGCGATCCAGAGAACCCTGACGCAGCAGAGTGGACCCTCCCTGGAAGAAGCACTGAGAGAGAGACAGCACAATACTGCTGCTGTGGCATCGATGAGCGGGGGGAGGCCAGCCCCCAGTCAGAGGTGACAACAAGAGAAATACGCGGGTCGGACTCGGAAGGAGAATCTGAGAGTTCGGCAGCACTGAGAGTGGAGCTGCCGGTGGTGACACCAGGGACGTCTGACAACTTAATTTGATATCATGACAAGAAACTGGAGCATTCATGGAAGAACCTGCCGCAAAGAGCCCATGACACGATGAGATATGCGACTCCGAGGCCCAAAGAAACCAGATGGGGTGTGACCTGGAGCTCAGGGCCCTGCGTAGCTGTGGGTCAGATTGCACGCACCCCATAAGAAACGATGCTCGTTCACAACTAGTTTGGATGGGGGCTTGTTCTGTCACCTGTCCTGGGGTAGGGGAGTTGGGAAGTTTGTTGTTTGATGTTTTATGGGAACCTGGCCGCGGCACCACCCAACAAGAAGCCCTGAAGAAAAACACTGCATTTATCAGTCCCAAACTTGACAAGTGGGTGCACAATGGCAGTCTCGTAACATTGTATCCTCATGGGGGACTTGTAGCATTATAAAGTGGTCTACTGGAATGTCAGGGGCATGAATAACATGACTAAATGATATAAGGTATACTCCTACCTGCAGACGAGGGGGGCCCAAATACTGATGTTGCAGAAACACAAATGACAGCAGCGGAGGGGACGGCACTGCAGAAGAGGTGGAGGGGCCAAGTGTACTACACAACCTACTCAGCGTATGCACGGGGCACCCTGATATGGATTAGGGCGGGAGTCTCTTTTCAGAAGACCTGCACACTTGTGGATTCTAATAGGTGCTATGTTGTGGTCACTGGCCAGTTGGGGGGACAGGACATTGCGCTCATAAATATATACGCACCAAACACAGATCAGAGTGCATTCCTGGATCACCTCTTGGCTGCCTTCGCCCCTCAACTACTACAGGCGATATTGATTGGGGGGGATTTTAATTGCCTGGCCAACCCCGAGCTGGACATGTCCCACTCCCTGCTGAGGGACTCACCAGTGAACACCATAGCTAAAAAATTCCAGGAGCGGCAGACTGAATGTCGACTGCTGGACTCCTGGAGACACCTCAATCCGGGCACCAGGGATTACTCCTTCTTCTCTGCGGTGCATGATTTGCATGTATACTTAGATACCTTTCTCTGCACACCCAAGGTGAATACTCAAATCAGTCAAGTGGAGTACTTGGGGTGAACAATATCTGACCATAATCTTGTTCTTCTCTATTTGGCCTGGGAAAAGACTAACACACGTATACCAACCTGGCACCTAAAACCCTAATCCCTAGAAGACCCAACCTTCCGAGAGCAAGTAAGGGGACACATCAAAAAACAGTTTTGAGGAGAACGCGGCTACTGCCCCATCTCCTCGAATAATAAGGGACGCATTAAAAGCAGTGGTCTGAGGGAGATGCATAGCTGCATCGATGGGAATTCGGAAGACACTCCTAAGAGAGATCGCAACAGCAGAGGCTGAGGTGCTCATTCCGAGTTTGGCGGTAACCGACCCGCCATGCAGATGGCGGTCATGTGACCGCCGGCAGAGCGGAAGTGCAGACCACCAAATAACAAGTAAGGCGGTGAACCCAACGCAATACAGACAACTCACCGCTAGCACCGCCACTGCCGACAAGCAGCATCTGCCGGCGGAAGGCAACTTCAGGCAGGTGGCAGCCAACGTCCGCCCTCCATATTCCGAGTAACGACTTCATCCGCATATCCGGTGGGGCCTTACCGCCATGAAAAAACTGGCGGAAACAGAAAGTACAGAAGGAAACACCCACCTCAAGGCACAGAGACGCCGCCGTGCTAGTTTTCCCAGCATTGTATCTCGCCATGCTCCTTCAGGACCACCGATGACGACGAAGACGACAACCGTAGGTATACCTAGCACAGAGGGGTGGGAAATGGCAGTAATACACTCCCACACAGAACACACATACCCCACACAAAAGCACACACAACATGCGTCAATGCCAAATACCCAATACACACACAAAGCCATGCAGATACAAGCCAAACATACAGCACAATGCACAACACCACCAACACACCTCATAACCACACAATGACAACCACCCCACAAACACCTCAATGCTGGCATAGACGGGCACGTTGTGCGATACCACACATACACACACACACCGTGAACTCCATGTAGCAATGACACACAATCAATAGCTGTGAACATACATCCAAACAATCATACAGGTGACACAAGACGTACGACCAACAATCAAGGAAATACACACAACCAGCAGTAGACACATGCACGCACACAACAACCTATAAAAACACACAAGCAATTAGACACACACATCACAACATCCCCAGGGCCCAAACCATCTACTGAGCGCATGCAACAACACAGACACAATCCACACAGAGACCTCACACACCTTTGAACACAGATGTCCCAACATCATGTAGAAGGAAACCAGGGCAAGCATCTTATCTTGCCAACCACAGCAATGTGGGCAGTTGTTTTGAAACAATAAATAAACTATATACAAAATGTGCCAATGGCAAGACCAATGTCCACTTCAGCAGGACACATTGTCCATTAATATGGGCCCAACTTGAAAATAAGCCTCCACTTCATAGGGGCAGCAATGGGAAAGGCAGGCACCTCAGGGTGTGGGGGTGGTGGGGGAGGCTTGGATGTGGAAGGGGCACGTTTTGGCTTGGGCTTGGGAGGGGGTGACCTTGGCACTGGGCGGGGTGGATTTTGTGCTGGGTGGAGGAGCAGGGGAAACACTAGAGGGAGTACCCAAATAATGGGAAGTGGAAGGGCCAAGGAGGGGCAGGGGGACACGCTGTTTATGGGGAAGACGGGGTGGGAAAGGAGTAGGGAAGAGGTCAAGGGCAGCAGGGAAAATCTCTTAAGAACACGGGCTGTCACATGAGGGTTGGGAGTGGAGGTATAGGGAGTGCCCGTCTGAAGTGTCTATGTGATGTACATGGATGCTGGTGTGTGCAGTGTCTGTATGTGTGTGGTGGCTGAATGTTGGGTGGGTGAGTGGGTATGTATACACTTTTTGGGAGGGGGCAGTGATGCAGGGAGAGGGAATGGGTGATGTGTGAGTGAATGTTGTGTGTACAAGTGAGGTAGATGTGCTGCATGTGGCAGAGACGGTAGTTGTGGTGATTGTGGATGTGGTGTTTGTGACTATGAGTCTGCTGTTGTGATTGAGGGGATGACAGGTATTACAGTAGGACCAGTGTGTGATGATGCAGTGCTGGCAGGTCTGAGTGGAGATGTGACTGTAAGCGAGGAAGTGGTGGGAAAAGTGTCTGTTGTTGTGTGTGCAGATGTGTGTGGTGTGTGTGCATGCCTGTGTGAACGTTTGTGATGTCCACGTCTGTCTTTGCGCACCTTGTCTGTTGTAGTGGGTATATGCCTGTCTGTGGGTGTGCCCTGGACGGGTGTAGGGAGAGGGCTTGTGGATTGAGAACAGGTAGCTGGAGGGGGGGGCGGAAGATGAAGGGACACTGACTGCCATCAATGAGGAGGCCAGACACTGAAACAATCTCTGTAGGCCAGACAAGACACCGTTGAATGCCTTCCAAGAATGCATTTGTCTGCTTCATCTGGGATGCCAGTCAATGGATGGCATTCACAATCATTGTCCGCCTCACACAGCTAGACCTCAGGAGGTCAATAGCCTCCTTATTGAGGCAGCATGGCTGACTGGGACAAGGGCAGAGGTGCCTGCGGCGAAGGAGACACCCATCCTCCTGAGTGAGCGGGCACGGGCAACTGGGTGGGGTGAGACAGGGAGGGCTGTGCTGGTAAGGGGGTGGCGGACAACAATGGTGTTGGTATGGTACTAGAAGGGTCCGCCACTGCCAGGGACCCACCATCAGAGGAGCTATCTGAATCAGATGTGTTGGTAGCGCCAGTCTCCCCGTGGTTCTCCCCTCACCCTCCCTCCCACTGTTCCCCTCAGCTTCACTGCTGGCCACCTCCTGGGTCCGGTGGGCTGCTGCATCCCCACTCGCCGGTGCCCTTCCTCCTTCACCAGATGATGTTAATGCACACATAGACAGAGGAGGAGAGAGAAAAGGAGGGTGGCAGAAACAGAAAGGGAGGAAAATATTATAACCCATACATCCAATTTACATACAAACAATGCAGATAGCAGTCCCTGCCTGCGAAACAATAGACCAATTAGCAATTATTCCCAGAGTCATGCAAGCTATGTCCAAACCCATATCAACCCTGCAGACCAAACTCCTGCATGAAGACAACTAAATGTCCATTAATGCCAAAATTACTACTCCCAGAATCAAGCCCAGGACTATACCCAACCGTGTGTCATCCATTACCGGACGATACTAATCTAAGCAGAGAGGGACTCGGGACACTAACTAACTGACAGGAATGTGAGGAGTACATATGGAACAGAGGATCCATTGATGTAGGAAGTGATGCAACTGCCACCTTCATGTAACATGCCTGTCATGACCACTTTTTATACTACTTTAGGACACACAGAGAAGGAGGATTCAGATATTGACATGATAGCAGACTTGAGAGACCCATACCTACAGCTGAACATGTGTCACAGTACCACCACTTCTTATCCTACATGGCTCAACATAGCGACCGTCACACATCCCTACTTGATGGGTGTGGCAACCAGGACTGTACATTCCCTAAATCACATCTGACAACGTTCATTCCAAGTCCAAGGAGGGTGACAGAGCACAACCATGCAGTAGTCACCAGACAGTCAACACTTACCCCCTTGTGGCTGCTGTGCTGCCTTCAAGTGCCCATCCGACTCAGGGTATGCCACCGCAAGTATGTGGGCCATTAGGGGGGTCAGGGTCAGACTTGCACACCTCCCACGTTGGGAAGCGGTCACCAGCTGGGCCTCTGCGGTCTTCTTGGCCCAGCGTCGCAGGTCCTCCCACCGCTTCCTGCAGTGGGTGCTCCGCCAGCAATGAACCCCCAGGGTCCGCACTTCCTTGCCGATGGCTCGTCACAACCCTTTCTTCTGGTGGGTGCTGACCTGAATGGGAAACAGTGAGAAAAGGGTGGACATGATGTAAATAATACCAATCCAGCAGTAAGCTTTGGTGACACACAACAAACACTGCTTATGCTCACTGGCAATATCCTACACATATCATGTGCGTGCTACACACCTGATCAGTCATGACATGTCAATGTGAACACACATACAGCGTCAAACACCACCCAACATGTGGGACAAAGGACGTTGTACTGACCTGTTCTCCTGGAGCTCCGTACAGCCGCTCATACAGGGGTAAGACCCCTTCCACAAGTTTCTCCAGCTTCTCTGTTGAGAAGGCTGGGGCCCTTTCCCCTACAGTGTGTGTCATCGTTGCTCCAAGAGACAGGACACAGCGGGACACAAAGTGGAGGTCTTGTCAATCCCGAATGCCAGGAGTCAAGTGAGCTGGCCCACACAAAATGGCAGTTACGACTGCAGTGGTCATGACCGTCACCGCCAGCAGTGATTGTCATTGGTCCCAGTCTCCCACTGACATCAATGTTAACTAATGAGGAGTTGCACGGTGATTCAGACCGCACTCCGCCATGACGGCTTTCGCCGGCGGAATGAGGTCACTTCCAGCAGTTCAATGCATGCAGGACACGCGGATGCCATTTTAGTCTGTGACATTACTGTCCTGAGTTTACACAGTGTAACTACCTGCATGTCGTCACAAATACATACTTCAGGTCTGACATGGTGAATATAGACACATGTAGTGCGTGTCTAGTGACATTTCCACACTTGTCACAACAATTGTTAGCATAAATGATCAGTATAGTGGAACACATGGAAGGTGTAGGTGTACATGTCCTGCATACATACATTCCCACAGGAATTATGTGCCATCGTCTGGTTAGGTACGGAGGGTGGAGTAATGTGCATTTCCACAACATGACAGGCAACTTGCATGACTATTACCTAATGACTGTTGTGTGACTGTTGTGTGTCATACTGAATAGCCTACATTGTGAGAGATTCCTAGATTGTTGTTTGTGTCCCCGCACAGATTTGGCCACAATGGAGTGATGAGAAATGTACCAATTTACCGGCCACTCGTAGATCTTGAAACCATGGAAGAACGCCACAACATCATGACCTATCGATTAAACCGTCTGTGCATCAAGAACTGGTCACCCAGTTGAAGCCAGACCTCCTGCCTGGTTTGAGGAATCCCCATGCCATCCCTCCAACAGTCCAGGTGTTGTCAGTCCTGCATTTACTGGCGAGTGGCTCTTTTCAGAGGTCAGACGGACTGGCTGCAGGGATTTCGCAGCCCAAGTTCTGTAAGGTGTTGCAGAATGTGCTGAATGGCCTACTCAAGCATGTGCACAGGTACATTAGATTCCCACTACCTCAAGATTTTCCCACTGTAAAAGCAGCCTTCTACAACATCTAAAATGTCCCATATGTAATTGGGGTCATTGATGGGACTCACATTGCCCTGGTACCCGAGAGGATCAATGAACAGGTCTACAGAAACAGGAAAGTACCTAGAAGCCTGTGCCTTCAATGACAGAGGAGGGCTGAGCAGATGGAGCGGCGCAGTGTGGTCTGGAAGAAAGGAATGTTTTACTTTTAATTTATTTATGTATTTGGTCCCCCGTCCCCTCCCCGGCATGCGTCACACCGCCCTGCCCCTTTTTCCTCCCCCAAGCCGCGCCTGGTTACTATGATGGTAAAATGAAATGGTTTTAATGAATTCAAGTTACACATTTTACTTATAAAGTGCATAGTTAATTAAAACCATTACACTACCAATAAAATCAGAGAAGATATTAAAATACAAAATGTGAAATTTTTTGAAACAATATCTGTTATAACATAACAGTTTCTCATTCATTTGTGCTAAAAAAAATCCTTTAGATAGGAATAAAATGTTTTCTGCGCACATTACAACGAAAGCTTAGCTGTGTAATTGTAAAGAGGTTACAGTAAGACAAAGATACTTTTGATGAATGTTTTATCAAAGAGTCAGTTTATTAAAGTTACAGGCTTGGCAGCAGCAGTCTTGGTCAGACACAGTTTACTTTTCAGACTCCTTCATTAAGGCCCTGGTGGAGAGGGCTGTGAGTGACACTTGTGCATAGTGTCTTGCCCAGGGGCAGCTCATCCGTAGTGGCAAATGAGCATTGACCTGCCACTTAAGAGCCAAACAGTAAAAACAGTTATAAGTTATGCAGCAGGCGTTGCATAGTGCAGGAGGAGGATGTGTGTTACTCCTCTAGTAATGCACCTATAGGTCAAAGGGCTGTGTAAATTAAAGTGTGCATGTCAGGCTGGACAAAAGCTTGGGTGAGTCCAATCTGACATGCACACTTTAAAGTCCTCTGATAGTGCACTGTTAGAGAGCCTGGGGGGCAGAGACAGCAGTTATCTGGTCTCAGATGGAGTGCTGGATTGCCCTGCTCAACCAATGCAAGCACTGCTCTCGTACACTTCAATGAAAGTCTACATTTTTTAAAGAGCAGCGTTGAGACTGGCTGGGCTGTGCTGGGCCGATGTATGCTAACTCCACTGAGCAATGGAATCACAGGAGGACCCAGGTGAGCAAAGCAGCTGCATTTCGGATTGGAATCTTCTTGATGAAAGGTAGGTAACATTTAGCCACAATGCTGAATTTATTTATGCATTCCTTTAGTGTCACTCCAAGAAGGAATAGAATGGAAAGAGGTGATAATAGGTTGCATTCCGCTCATTTTTGGAGTGACGCAAAAGGAGCATAAGGCCCCACCACTTTTAAAAGGGACCAGCTGCTGCTGGCTGGTCTATTCCTCTCAGATCAGAAATTACCACTTAAAAGAATAAAAAGGAATCTCTAATGCTGGCCTATGAGAGGAGCAGGCTTCACGGTACTGAAAAATGACTTTGGGAGTTTTTGCATTACCAGGACATGTAAAACTTATAAGTACATGTCCTGCCTTTTACTTACATACCACTCTGTCCTATGGATTACCTAGGGCCTACCTTAGGGGTGGCTTAAGTATAAGAAAAGTGGAATTTAAGGCTTGGCAAGTACTTTTAAATGCCAAGTTGAGATGGCAGTGAAACTGCACACACAGCAATAGCAGATATGAGACATGGTTAAGGGGCTACTTATGTGGGGGGCACAATCAGTGCTGCAGGCCACTAGTAGCATATAATTTAAAGGCCCTGGGTACATCCAGTGCACTTTATTAGGGGTGTACAGGTAAATTAAGTATGCCAATTAGGTATAAGCCAATGAAACCATGTTTAGGGGAGAGAGCACAAGCACTTTAGCAAAGGTCAGCAGTGATAAAGAGGGCAGTCCTAAACACTGCAAAAATTTGAAAAGAAAAAAGGAGAGAGGCAGGCAAAAAGTTGGGGGAAGACCACCCTAAGGCTGTCAGGATGAAAACAGAAGAAATGCACAAACCTGTCCTAATTAAGCATTAACTTGATTTCTAATATGTTAACCACTGTGATTTAAGAACTCCGATCCTACAACCCCCCAACGATTTTAAAATCATTACATGTATCTATTTGTTTCAGGACAATCATCATCATTCTAGGATTCTTCTTCTTAGATCCTACAATCTCCTTCATGGTTTCATAAAGGTTGCTTTTCCTTTCCTTGAACTTTACATTGACTCTCTTCCTCTTTATTCCGCTCATTGCTGACAACTTCTCTGTCCAACACATTAACCCACCATTTGATGAAATTCCTTTACAAAGTTTTAGGAAGAAAAGTACTCAGGAATTACCAATTCGTATAACCAACAGAGAGCTCAAAAGCAATTTTAGTATTCCTCTATTTATACTTCCTAACCACGCTCCAATCTTAGCGAATCCCTTTCCTATAGTCGCAAATAAAGAACCCTTTCCTTCCCAGGCACCTGTTTCCTCTAATTCAGTTATTTGATAGGTGATATTAATAATGTTGGTGATGTTACTATTCAGTTGGTTATCTACTTTGAGAATGTAAGGGCAGCATTCTCTGCCAAGGATTACCTTATAGATTACACTTTTCTAGGCA
The DNA here is from genome assembly GCF_031143425.1 of Pleurodeles waltl. Taxonomy (NCBI): domain Eukaryota; kingdom Metazoa; phylum Chordata; class Amphibia; order Caudata; family Salamandridae; genus Pleurodeles; species Pleurodeles waltl. The sequence continues at coordinate 545,524,287 of NC_090446.1, read as the reverse complement.
AGAAGAATGTCTAAAACAAGAAGATTTTCAATTATCATAGCTCTCATTGCACACAATGTTTTATCAATTGTAGTTCGAGCACCTGCTGTATTAGTAACAAGCCTATCCACTAGGTTTGACAGTTTCTTACGCTTAACATCATTCACTGCTATTACCACTGAAAAACTATTGCTCAATATCTACTTATAGCTGTTCCCACTTAGTTTAACATATTGATCAAGTTGGAGATCTATGTGATTAGTATGATAGATCTTTGGGAAAACTAAGCCTGCATATCAACTAACTACTTAATTGTGTGGCAACTGGAAGGAAGCTGAAGTACCAAACACATAATATATACCTTTTATACTCACCTCTAATTCAGCAAAAACTCTTCCCTCAATTAAATAACTATGCTCACATTTGGTTCAACTCATTTCCTCAATAGTCTCATTCCTTTCTTGTCTTCTTATCATACATACAGCACGGTTTTTGGCTAAATCAACGTTCAACCTTGGGGGCAGATCCTCTACATTCCCTTTATCCTTTACCCTTTGCCCCAGCTTGTTCCACTTTGAATCCCTCACTCCCCTTTTCCTCATCTTGCCTTATTCTTTTCTTTAACTCATCTACAAAAATTCTTTCATCTTTTCTAATTTTGCAAGTTAAGTCAAGTATGCCTTTATTAGTGGCTTGAGTTAGTCACAGGGGTAAAGAATGTGTTCATATAGGTTTATCCCTTTATTTAAAAGAGTTATGTTGGAAAATGGGTTATTGGTAAGGGCAGGTAGGTACCTACACCTAGCAACAAGCCACTAACCTCCACCTAGGTACAGTTAGGTCTCAGTAAATTAATCCCAGCTCAACCCTTGGTAGCTTGGCAACGAGCGTCAAGGCTTAACTTAGGAGACAGTGTGTAAAGCATTCAAATATCACAAAACAGTAATCAAATAAAACACAGGAAACAGTTTAAAAATCCAAAACCAATTCATAAAAATAGTTTATATTTTTATCTTTAAAATGACACAAAAACGAATAAAATCGGATAAAGGGAACCGGAGATATGAATTTTTTAAGAATTATTATTTTTCTAGCGCTTAGAAACAAAAAGCGCCAATCGGGTCATCTGGTTGCACCAGGACCGGGGCAAAGTCAAAGTTTCAGGCCGACCGCGATGGAGCCCTGCTCGGCTACAAGTCGCGGGAGGCTTCGGTTAAAAAGTTACCTTCTGACTTAGTCTTTATTTTGAAGATTTTCTTCAGCGGGACGAACATGCCAGTTGAATCCGACCTCCTGGAGCCCTTGTCCGGATACGCGATGTGGGTTTCTTCAGTGGAGATTTTTACCTTCGGACTTAGTCGTTTTTTCGAGGTGAAAATCCTTCGACCGGGGTAAACCTGGATCTTGAGCTGACGTCCGTGGAGCCCTTCTCGGATACGATGGCTGGGAGGTCCCGGTCAACTTTTTACCTTCGGACTTAGTCTCTTTTTCTGAGGTTTTTCTTTACCGGGACGAACCACCAAGTCAGGCCGGGTCGCGGTTGAGGCAAGCCGGCTAGAATTTCCGCGGCGGGTCGGTCCCTCTCTGGAGCTTTTTTACAAAAATTTTCAAATCTTCTCCAAACTTCTGGGGCTTCACCCAGATGTTCTTTTAAGGTTCTTTTGGGGTCCACAGCTCACCCCAAGGGTCCAGAAGTTCTGTGATGGTCCTTGGGGGGTGCGGACTTCAACTCCCAGAATGCACCTGGTGCAAACTCCTTTTTGGCCACTGGGCAGTGGTCAACTGGTCTCTTTTTTCAGGTGTTGGTGCAGGGGACTCTGGATAGCAATTTTTCACCTGTAGCAAACAGGGAGTCCCTCCTTGAACCAGTTGAAGCCAGGCAAAGTCCTTCTTGTGGTGAAGCCCAAGTGTGCAGCTGGTGCAGTCCTTCTGAGTGCAGTTCCAGGTGCAGGCCAGGGGTCCAGCAGGGCAGTCCTTCTTCTCCTTTAGTTCTTTTCTTCTTGAAATCTGGCAGGGATCTGAGGTGTGGGGTCAGGTCTGCCAGTTTTATCCTTGCTCCTGGGTGAAAAGCAGGGGGGTCCTGGTTCTCCAATCAGGTACAGGGTCGTCCCCCTGTGATGACCACTTCCTGGGAAGTGTGGCAAAAATCCATCCCAGAAGGCAACAGTCTCTAAATATCCAACATGGCTGAATCTGATTTTTGGAGGTTACATCTGGCTGAGCCCACCCACTGGTGTGGCTAAAAATCATAAACACACCCCTCTCCTGCCCTCTCCTAATCTAATCAAGGGGGCACCTAGTTGTCTGGGGTTGCAGGATGTGGGGGTGTTGCTGGGTGCTCCAGATGTCCTTCTCTGCCTTTGAAGACCAGTTTGGCAGCCCTCCCCCTTCCTGCCTCACCATCTGCTGAGGGGAGATTCTCTACCCCAAAGCACATTCCTTTGTGTGAAGCTAGGCCACTTCACACCTTATCAAGGCAGCTTTGACTAAGCTGCTGCAGGCTGGCCAATCAGAGCACAGCAGCAAAAACAATGCAGGGCTGAAATTGGCAACTTTTTAGGTAAAGTCTAAACTTTTTACCTGAACAAGTTATATTAAATCCAACAACTGGAAGTTGTGGGATTTATTACAACAATTAATTTGATACCAAATTCTTGGTATGCAACATTTAAGGAGACTTTAAAATTTAAAATAAAGTCTCCCCATTCTAGCCTATGAAGGCCATTTACTTCTATGAGGGAAAAACGAATTTGGCTGTTTTTACCTCACCAGGGTTTATAAATCTATTTTTATAAAGTCCCTGCTTATAGTTACATGGCACCCAGCCCTAGGGGCACATAGGGCACACCTTAGGGGTGACTTATATGTAAAAATAAGGTAGTTTAAGATTTTGGAACTACTTTTAATTCCAAAGTCGAATTTGCATATAACTTTAATTTAAAAGCAGCCAGCAAGGCAGGCCTGCTTTTAAAATGACACTGGGCACCTCAGCAGTGCACCTAGGTGTGCACCACCTATGCTGTGGTCCCTAAACCTACATGCCCTACCATATACTAGGGACTTATAGGTAGGTTAACTTAGCCAATTATAATTAGCCTAATTTGACTTATCCATTTTACACAGAGCACTGGCCCTGGGACTGGTAAGCAGTACCCAGGGCACAGCCAAGAGTCAGTAACCACCAGTACCTGTCCAAAAAGTGTGGGGGTGACCAGGGCAAAAAGGAGGACTTTCCTACAAGTTAAAAAAACAATATGCATATTTAGTTGTCCATAAATACATATTTGATCCCTTCAGAACTGGTACATTCTCTAGAGAGTCTTCATAATCAGCATAAGGCAGTTTAATTGAGTTTTGTTGGTAGAACAAGTTAAGGAAAATTCTCCACAAGAAGCGATGGGACAAAGACAAGTGACAATAAGTTAATAGGACAATAATCCCTCAGCTACAGAAGCAGGAAGATAAGAACAGACATAACAGCTCTCAGTCTCAATATTTTTAACATACTCAGCAAGTATTTGAAAGTAGACATTGAAAATATAAATGGTCTCTGAGTGAGGGACTTGTGGAAGTCTATCATCATGCATTTTCTTACTAATAACATATTTATTCGTTTGATTTAGTGACAAATTTGAAACATTTCCCTCCAACAGATACATGTCTAACATCCACCCAACTACGGAAACGGTGACGGCAACTAACAAAACTGCAAGCAACATTTTGCAGTGTGGCTTTGCCATGTTAGCTTGGATCAGATCAAGTGAATAAACTATGTCTTCAGCTGAGGAGACTAATCCTTCTCCAACTACTCTGCAGTCACTACTGTATCTTGAAACCTATAGTGATTTTTATTGTGCGTCGACTGGCTGCCTAAGGTTCTTTCATTCTCTGACCATTGCCCTAATATCTTTCCCACTTATTTGATTGTGTCAACCATTCGCACAGATTGAGTATTTATTTTGTTGACTCTTGGAGGTTCATCAATGTCAGTCAGACATTCGTTGGATTCAATGTCCATTTTGGCATAGCATTTCTAATTAGGACCTGAATATTTATAATTCATCTTCCTCTCCCTTCTGGATCTTTTAGGGCTTGTCAAATCTAAACATTCATCACCAGTATCTATTAATTCTCGGTGTTCTTCTTCTTCTACCTCACTGACTCCACTTATTATTTCCAGTCTCCTCGTAGTTGTGAACTGCCTGTTTTATCTGGTCCTAATTTCTGACCATCCTTCTTCTACTCTGCTTGATGTCTCAGTGTACTTGATATTTCTAGTTCAGTTGAAGCTGATTCACTTTCAGATACAGAGCTTTCACCGTCATGGCCACTCTCTGATTCAGGTGCACATGTTCCAGGCAGGTTTGTTTCAGCTCTCCATGAGTTCCAACTGGCTATGCAATTGTGTAATTTCAGTCTAGAGTCTGGAGTGTCAGTGCCGAATGAAAGAATAGTTCAGTTCTGCTCTTGCAACTGTTAGAGTTCTCTTGTGGAAGACTGCAAGTTTTCAGACTGGCCTTCGTCTTTGGATGTCTTGGAAACCGGAAACCTAGGCAGACTTAGGGAGTCAGTGGATATTGGCTCAGTTTCTTCCTCTGATCATCTCACCCTTTTGGTATGGGATCCATGTATCCAGTTCGGCAATCCAGTGTACTTCATGGCAGTAATGATGACCAAGGTCACTTGGTATGGGCCTCTGCAATGCTCCTCCAATTACGACTTGTGAGCATGCTACTTCCTTTGAACCCAGTCACTGGGGCTTTAGTCATGACATGGAGTGTCTTTTCCAGCTGGAGTTGTGGATCAACCTGACGAGAGATAGAACATACCACAAAAGACAATCTTTTGCAGTACTCGAGAACCAGATCATCTGTAATATTCCCAAGAGCATCAGCCAGGATGTAAGCGATCCTAATAGCTCTCCCCACCAACAACTTGTACAGTAATAATCCTGTTCTCTTGCACGAGGTGCTTCCAATTCCCATCTGAACCTAAGGAAGTGCATTGGGCCATTTGAGGGAAATCGTCACACAAGTTTTAGCCAATAAGGCATTAATCATCCCATTCCATCTTTCTAGTGACTGAAGCTTTTGGGCTGTAGCTACAGTGGAATCTTCGATCAGCCCCAAATGCCATACATGGAAACTACATCACTTCATTCTTCAGGTGGCTTCCTTGATCTGATTCAAGATGAAATGACATCCCAAATCACGAGATCAACTCACACAGTAGTAGTTTGACAACTGTGAGGCTGCCACATCTCCTGGTGGGATGTGCCTCAAACCAATGAGAAAATAACCATACAATGATTAAGCTATACCTCAGTTGGTTACATTGGGGCATCTCAACAAAGTCAATCTGGAGACAGTTAAAGGACACTGGTTCTATATCATTGCACAAAAATGTGGATTATGCCAGAATGGCCTAGATGGCATCACCATTCCATCACACCCCACTTGTTGTCCCATGCATGTTTTTTACCATAGATAGTAGCATAGAGTCTGGAAGCACACGTTTTCCATCACTTGATACCCTGGTGTTGCTAGCATTCTTCACATATCCCATACTTTCCAAATTCTTGCTTTCTTAATTACTAAAGCTGTATGTTGCAATTTCCTCAACTCATTAGAGGTTTGTATAGTGTTCGAGAGCATGTTGGAATCTGTCTCTCCCTAAGCACGGCATGGCTCATCCATATGTAAGGTGTGGGCCCAAGACCCACATATCGAGCAATCTCATCCGCATGAAGATTGCCTCTCTTGACAAAGTCATCACCACTCTTGAGTGCAGCACACAATACCACAGCAATTTCTCTATAACTAAAGGTCATCCAAAAGATTCGAAACATGCAATTAATGTTTGATGGGGGGGCTCAGCTGAGGTCTTAGATCCTCTCAGCGACGACAACTGACCAAGGTTATGCACAACAATGAATCTTCACTGCCTGTCAGTGTAAATGGTAACGTGAGAGCTTTCTCAAGTAGAACAGGCTCCGGCAAGGACAATCAATTCAGCTAACTCTGCAGTGGTTACCTGGCACGGGTAGGGTGCGTTCACAACCCTACTCAGGATACTAATGGCATACGCAGCTCTCAAAATGTCTTGGCAGTCTTTTAGACAAGAGCCGTCAACTAACATGGTGTGATCAGGTTCAAGAAGTGGGATATCCAGTATATCTGGATCTCATCTTCATAAAGAATAGGAAATAAAGAAGAAGAATTTAGAGTATTACATCTCTTTAAGCATACATTGTTTAAAGCCAGAATGGTTCTCACATAGCAGGTTAAGCTGCTATTGGTAAAATGCAGCATGCAAGTGCAGGTCGGTAGAATTTCAATGGAATGTGGAACCAGAACAATGAGTGAGTGACCCATTACAGTTCCTTCAGTTTGCTGAATGCTGTGACTGACCACTGCGACTGCTTTGAGACAACCAGGCAATGCTGCAGCTACTGGGTCAAGGGTGGCCAAAAAATAGGCCATTGGACTTTTGGCCTCTCTGTGGATCTGTGTCAACACCGATAATGTTCGCTCATCGCACTCATGGCAAAAGAGTGTGGATTCTTTGGTGTTGTCTGGGATTCCAAGAACTGGTCCACTGTACAGCAAATTTTAGAGCCCTGGAATGCTTCCATTCTCTTGTCATTCCTTAACACTGTGTCATTGACATTTGTGTGCGTCAGCCTCAGTAAAGGCTTCACCATGAGGGAAAAATTTGGGATCCCTTGTCATCAGCAGGCAACCATGCTCAAACATTTGCATTTCTCTCTGTGTGGTCGGGAATTTCATTTTAAAAGCAGTTTCAATCCACTCATGAGACACTGTTCTAACTCTGTTCTCAGTTTGATGTCCCGGGTACTTAACTCTCTTATGACAATACTGCAGTTTTTTTAGGAGGAAACCTTATGCACATTCTCAGCAAGATGGCTGAGTAGAGTGATGGTGTTTTGCCTAAAAACTTCTTTGGTCATCCATGCAATGGGTAGGTCATTGATGTACTGGACTAAGGTTGAACTACATGGTAACTGGAGGGCCACTAAATTTTACTTGCATATCTTATTGAACTATGACGAGCTATATGTATACCCCTGAGCAGCACAACAGCACACAAGAGTTTTCTCTTGAAATTTAAAGGTGAAGAGATATTGGCTCTCTTTGTGAAAGGGAACTGAAAAGAATGCCTGAAATGGGTCAATGAATGTGAATCATTCTGCTTCTGGGGGAATTTGGAATAAGATTAGGACAGTATTCAGTAGCACGGGAGAGCATGGAATGCCTATTTGGTTTATTTTTCTTAATTTTTGGACAATCCTCTAATTTGTGTTTGCTTTTAGCAAGGCCATATTCAGAGAATTATGTGAACTCCCAATGAACTCCTAAAAAATGCCCTGTTTTAGCATGCTTTCTTTTGCAATAGTTTCTGGGGTCAATTTGTAATGGTGTGTTCGAGAGAACACCATGTCAGACCTACGCGTTATACGTAGGGTTTTAGCACCCTAAATCAACCCGATCTCCTTCCCTCTGAAATCCCATACATCCTCTCTGCCAGATGCCTTTTACATCTGAATATAGGTCTTCTTTAGTGAGAATCACAAAACACTCTGACTACAGATTCCAGTGCCTATGATCTGCATTCGGTGTCTGCTGCCTGACTCTCCAATCCAACTTGTTTTGGTGCCTAGTATATGATACAATTAATCTTGCAGAGTAGGTCCCTTCCCAATAAATCTAAAGGATGTGAATCACATATAACAAACCGATTATGTTCTTTGATAGCCCAAAAATTTACTGGAACCGGGACTGTAACCTGATTTGTATGCTGTTGATTTTTATTGTCAACAACTTAGACTTCATTTCCTGAGAGGGGTAGGTTTGGTATCTTAACCGTTCAAACAGTTGAATGAGTAGCTCCTGTGTCTTTCAGAAAGGATACAGGATATCTTTTAACCTCACTACTTTGATCCTCTTCTAGGACTCTGCCAAGCACACACTCCTCCTCTCCCTTCAGGTACTATCATTGGGCCTGTTCAAATTCTACAGAGCTGCCAAATACTATGGGATCCGGTCTGGGGTGTAGATGGCTGTGCTAAGCTCAGTTGCTGGGTTGGAAATGAAGATTCCCTTCTTGCATCTGCATGGACACAAAGGGATTCTGTGTTAAACCTGGTTTCTGGATTTTTGAGTTGTTCATGGGGGGGTCTTGGCACGGGAGATGTTTTCCCTGCATTGTAAGATTTGAGCCTGGAGCATCTGTCAGTCATGATAGAGACATTCGGCTTGCAGTGCTGATCGTCTTGCAAATGTGACTAGGGGTGACCTTCTTCAAAGCACTTTTGCTGGTGCCACACATACCTCCCTGTCCCCTTCTCATTCCTTTGGCATTTCCTCCATAAGACATGGAGACTCCCTGCCTGCTTAGTTCCACACTGGCATCAAGGTCTAGCCATGGACTAGGCACTTTTAATCCTTTTACTCCTCTGTTTTGACCTTACTGAGTTTATACCCCCATGAACTTTTCTTTCAACCCTCTTTATTTGACATCTATTATATCACTGCAATATTTTGCATATCCCAGGATTTCATCCAGAGTCTTGCTTAGCCAGCAGAGAACTCCCTGCATGAGCTGATTGCTGATTTCCAGTCGGAACCCTGCACAAAGATGTGAGGAACCCTCCCATATTATCTCTGAGGGGGTCAATCATGCCACTATTCTCCCTGTACACCTCCATTAATCTCTTGAAGTACACATTTACAGATTCCCTGGGCTCTGAAGTGTTCTGAAAATCTTGGGCCAATTTATTTCCTTTTGAGAAACCTTCATTTTAAGATGGACAATGACTGTGTTATATTTAGTTTTGACCAATGGTGACAGGGCGTTTGTGTTTGCCATTTGAGTTGGTTCCTGCATTTTCAAATCTACAACTCTTTTAGGTCCACAGATCTTTTGAGACTGCTACCTCAAAAGGAAATCTAAATCTTCCCACACAATCTTCAGGACTGTTGGTTTCTGCTCTATGAGAGTGCACCATTTATAGGGATTTCCCCCCAATCTCGAGAGAGTATTTGTGAAATGGAAACAGCCTGTCCAGGACAAAGAACATGCACATATGCTTTTCCCTGGACCTCCCTCAAGGACCACTTCTTTACTACTGCCACTGTGTCTTCCCCTCCTCCATCCACTTTGGATTCCTCCTTTCGTTTTACTTTTGATCTTTCTTTCTTCAACCACAGTTCCCTAACTTTTTCCACATCACTCCAGTTCCTAATATTCTCCATCAGCTATCTCACATACATTTTCAATCCCCTCAGCTTCAACAATTTCAAGTCCTTGTTGCCCATCATCATTCACACCCCCATTGTCTATTATCATTTGGATATTTGTTTACAATTTGTTTTTTTGCGTCAGATCAAATGACATTCATCTGCAAGCCTTTTGCAGAGGACTTTCATGCCACTCTCACAGCCTCTTTGCCCAAGCAGTTCATCCTCATTGTAGAGTCCTAAGCAGTCCATACCTATGTTGCCTTTTACAATTTCTTTGCACTCAACTTTTAATTGTGATATATTGAGTCTCTGAGGATGCTTTTCTTTCGGTTGTGGAGTGGTTCATGAGGTTGTGGTGGTCAGGAAGTTCCTAAGGGCTCTCCATGGAGTAAGGATATGATATGCTGTATATGTTTTACCAACTGCAGGGGAATACTCAGAAGAGTGTGACTATGAGGTGTGCTAGTAATCATTTTGGTGGAGGAAATGTCTGGGATAATAGAAGTCTTGGACTTAACCAAAGCAGCAGATATTGAAGCATGACTGTAACTTTGGTGTAACTTGAAGGTGCACTTACGTCTGGAGGGGATAATGTGACCGATCCGTTCTCTGGTGGTGTCTAAGCTGTGGCACTTTGAGTTGGGATTCTATATTAAATGGGGGTGTTCACAGTTTGTCTATGAAGGCCTCCTCCTCCGCACTCTCTGCCTCTATTTCGGCCCTAGATGTATTTTTTCTCAGTGTCCCTACCATCCATCAGCAGGTAACCTCCTAACATCACAATCACTTCCTCCCTCCAACTTTTCTGCCTCTCCTCATCCTACATGCTTATCTACAAAAAAGCCTTATCACAGACCTTTAGTGCAAATTTCTTTCTTTTCTTTTCATTTGCAACCTGCCCCCATAGATTTAAGGCCTCAGACTGTGTGGGTCCAGTCTGAGGTCTTAGGTCATACATTTTCCTTTTCAAGTTTTCAATTCACTGTATGTGGAATGTGCTACTCAATGGGAACCGTAATTCCCCATCTTTCACTGTGTATTCCTGCCATTGGCTGTCACATGCATGTGTGTAACCATCTCTTTGCCACCTGTCACACATTTCCCTAGCTGGTGTGACTTTGGGTGAGAATTTCTCTTCCTTGGGTTAATCTTTCTGTTTTTTCAAAAACTGATTTACCATTTTGTAAATATTCAACAATCACTCTTAGTTGTTCTCTCACACACTCTCCTGAGTTCACAAACAGACCACTATTACGAGCATGTCTCTGTCAAAGGTCAACTAGTTGCAGAGCATCTTCAGCGTTCGCCAGCCAGTCCCTGCATGGCATCCTACGAGGTAAGCACTGGTACACTGCCAGCTTCCCCTGAACACTTCACTTTTAACATCTGCCTGCTTTTTCTAAACTTAAATTTCTACTGTGAGAAACTGGGGCTGATTGCAGAGGCCCCATAACTTTTTGCCCCCATTTTCCACTTTATGCTGGTGTTTTCCTGACTCTGATGGTGCCCTGGGTACTGCTAACCAGTCCCAGGGCCTGTGCTCTGTGTAAAATGGATATGCAAATTAGGCTAATTATAATTGGCTAAGTTAACCTACCTATAAGTCCCTAGTATATGGTAGGGCATGTAGGTTTAGGGACCACAGCATAGGTGGTGCACACCTAGGTGCATTGCTGAGGTGCCCAGTGTCATTTTAAAAGCAAGCCTGCCTTGCTGGCTGCTTTTAAATTAAAGTTATATGCAAATTCGACTTTGGAATTAAAGGTACTTCCAAAGTCTTAAACTACCTTATTTTTACATATAAGTCACCCCTAAGGTGTGCCCTATGTGCCCCTAGGGCTGGGTGCCATGTAACTATAAGCAGGGACTTTATAAAAATAGATTTATAAGCCCTGGTGAGGTAAAAACAGCCAAATTCGTTTTTCCCTCATTGAAGTAAATGGCCTTCATAGGCTAGAATGGGCAGACTTTATTTAAAATTTTAAAGTCTCCTTAAGTGTTACATACCAAGAATTTGGTATCAAATTGATTGTTATAATAAATCCCACAACTTCCAGTTGTTGGATTTAATATAACTAGTGCAGGTAAAAAGTTTAGACTTTACCTAAAAAGTTGCCAATTTCAGCTCTGCATTGTTTTTGCTGCTGTGCTCTGATTGGCCAGCCTGCAGCAGCTTCTGCCAGGCTACTTTAATGAGGTGTGAAGTGGCCTGACTTCACACAAAGGAATGTGCTTGGGGGAGAGAATCTCCCCTCAGCAGATGGTGAGGCAGGAAGGGGGAGGGCTGCCAAACTGGTCTTCAAAGGCAGAGAAGGACATTTGCAGCACCCAGCAACACCCCCACATCCTGCAACCCCAGACAATTAGGTGCCCCCTTGATTAGATTAGGAGAGGGCAGGAGAGGGGTGTGTTTATGATTTTTAGCCACACCAGTGGGTGGGCTCAGCCAGATGTAACCTCCAAAAATCAGATTCATCCATGTTGGATTTTTAGAGACTGTTGCCTTCTGGGATAGATTTTTGCCACACTTCCCAGGAAGTGGTCATCACAGGGGGACGACCCTGTCCCTGATTGGAGAACCAGGGCCCCCCTGCTTTTCACCCAGGAGCAAGGATAAAACTGGCAGACCTGCACCCACGCCTCAGATCCCCTCCAGAATTCAACAAGAAAGGAACTAAAGAAGAAGAAGGACTGCCCTGCTGGACCCCTGGCCTGCACCTGGAACCTGCACTCAGAAGGACTGCACCAGCTGCACACTTGGGCTTCACCACAAGAAGGACTTTGCCTGGCTTCAACTGGTTCAAGGAGGGACTCCCTGTTTGCTACAGGTGAAAAATTGCTAACCAGAGTCCCCTGCACCAACTCCTGAAGAAAGCGACCAGCTGACCACTGTCCAGTGGCCAAAAAGGAGTTTGCGCCAGGTGCATTCTGGGAGTTGAAGTCCGCACCCCCCAAGGACCATCACAGAACTTCTGGACCCTTGGGGTGAGCTGTGGACCCCAAAAGAACTTTAAAAGAACATCTGGGTGAAGCCCCAGAAGTTTGGAAAAGATTGGAGAATTTTTGGAAAAAAGCTCCATAAAGTGACCGACCCGACGCGGAAATTCTAGCCGGCTTGCCTCAACCGCGACCCGGCCTGACTTCGTGGTTCGTCCCGGTAAAGAAAAACATCCAAAAAAGAGACTAAGTCCGAACGTAAAAAGTTGACCGGGACCTCCCAGCCATCGTATCCGAGAAGGGCTCCATGGACGTCGGATCAAGATCCAGGTTTACCCCGGTCGAAGGATTTTCATCTCGAAAAAACGACTAAGTCCGAAGGTAAAAATCACCACCGAGGAAACCGACTTCGCGTATCCGGACAAGGGCTCCAGGAGGTCGGATTCAACTGGCAGGTTCGTCCCGGTGAAGAAAAACTTCAAAATAAAGACTAAGTCAGAAGGTAACTTTTTAACCGAGGCCTCCCGCGACTTGTAGCCGAGCAGGGCTCCATCGCGGTCGGCCTGAAAGTTTGACTTTGCCCCGGTCCTGGTGCAACCAGATGACCCGATTGGCGCTTTTTGTTTCTAAGCGCTAGAAAATAATAATACTTTAAAAATTCATATCTCCGGTTCCCCTGAACCGATTTTAATCGTTTTTGTGTCATTTTAAAGATAAAAATATAAGCTATTTTTATAAATTGGTTTTGGATTTTTAAACTGTTTCCTGTGTTTTATTTAATTACTGTTTTGTGATATTTGAATGCTTTACACTTTGTCTCCTAAGTTAAGCCTTGACGCTCGATGCCAAGCTACCAAGGGTAGAGCTGGGATTAATTTACTGAGACCTAACTGTACTTTTGTGGAGGTTTGTGGCTTGTTGCTAGGTGTAGGTACCTACCTGCCCTACCAATAATCCATTTTCCAACATAATTGGAAGCAGCGACGGGATCCTGTACTTGTGTTCAATATCACGTTACAGTTTTAGGTAAAACAAATTAAAAATCCTTTAAATTGTCCTAGTGCAAAAAATGTTTTTAATTTTTAATTTGGATTAATTTCAATTATTGAATTTTTGTAATTTTTTCTAAATTCTTGTTTCCAATTTTTGCAAAAAGTTTTTGTTGACACAAAACTAGGGAACCATGGAGCTTGATCTGGCTAGCCTACCCACACTGACAGTAGTCCAGCTTAGGGGGTTGTGTATTGAGAGGGGGTTGCCTGCAACCCCTGATCTCAGGAAGCAAATCCTGATTAAATCCCTGACAGCATGGGCTGAGGCACAAGAGGTAGAGACAGAGGAAGCTCCAGAGGAGGAAGAAAAAGAGGAAGATGCTAACTCTAACCACTCAGGGGAGGGAAGGCATCAGACCCCAAGTGAGGAAGAGGAGGAACGGTCCTCAATGGATACAGTCACTAGGGGCAGACCCAAAGTAGTGGTAGGAAGAGGGTCCTTTCAGGAGGAGAGAACCCATCCATCAGGGAAAGAGAGCTGGAAGCCCAGCTAGCCTACATAGCTTTGGAAGCAGAGAAGCTGGCCCTAGAAAAGAAAAAGTGGGCATACAAAGAGAAAAGAGATGGAAGCAGCGATAAAGAAGCTGAGGTGTCCATGGGTGGGGGAGTTTGCCCCAGATTACCCAAGGGGGTGGTTCCTGCTTATGTAGAGGGGGATGACATAGATAAGTGGCTAGGGGCCTTTGAGAGGGCACTCCAAATGAGAAGGGTTAGGCCTCAATACTGGGGTTCCCTTTTGTGGGAGTTGGTCCCCAACTCAGGGAGGGATAGGCTTCTGACCTTAAGGGGGGAGGAGGCAGATTCATACCCTAGTATGAAGAGGTGCTTAGTCAAGAAGTTTGGTCTGACCCCAGAGCAATATAGAATGAAGTTCAGGGACACCCAGAAGGTCAGTACCCAGTCTTGGGTTGACTTTGTGGACACCTCACTAAAGGCACTAGAGGGCTGGATTATTGGCAACAAAGTAAATACTTATGAGGGGTTATACAATCTGATCATGAGAGAGCACATCTTGACCAATTGTATCCAAGAAAGGTTACGCCAGCATCTAGTGGACTCTAAGCTGACCAACCCTAGAGAGCTAGGGGAGGCAGCTGATGAGTGGTTGAGAACCAGGGTGGTTGTCAAGTCCCAGGGGGGAGACTCCAAGAAGGGGGGGATAGGTCCCCAAAAACCTAAGGAGGGAGGTGGTAAGCCCACCACAGAGACTCCCTCTGTACCCCAGAACCCTAAGAAGGAGGAGAGTAAATCCCACTCCCACTCTGACATGCAGAGACAGGGAGAGCCAGGGTTAAAAAAGCTCTTGGACAGTAGGGCTTGCTTTGACTGTCAGCAGACAGGTCACTTCAGAGGAGATGCAGCCTGTCCAAAGAAGGTGGTTAGCACTGGGCTGTCCAGTGTAGCCATAGAGGAGGATTCCTCAGATGATGAAGTCCTCCTAGCATTGTGCTGGGAGACAGGACCACATCGTAAGCTGGTGATCCCTGAGGGTGGGAGTAGGCACTTCCACCACATTCAAGTGAATGGGATCCCTACCACTGGCCTGAGAGACACCGGTGCCAGTCACACTATAGTGAGTGACCGGTTAGTGACCCCAGACATGTATGTCCCAGGAAAGACAAAGAAAGTCAGGATAGCCACAGGGGAGGTCACCTCCAAACCTGTAGCCATAGTGCCCCTAGAGAGGGAGGGTATCCTTGACTGGATTAGGGTGGTAGTCAGTGCTGACCTCCCCCTAGATTGTATCCTGGGCAATGACCTCCCAGAGGAGAGTCTGGTCACAGATGGGGTGGTCGCCCAGGGCGCCCCCCCAACCCAAAGTCCTGGGGAATCAGTCCCTACAGTTAGGAGACAGGGGTCCCCAAGAAAAGGAAAGAAGAAAAGGAAGGGTAGGCCACTCTTAAAGAGAGTTCCAGGGAGCCAAGGGCCTTCTGCCCCAGTAAGGGGGGAGCCCAGAGTTGGCACTGGTGAGGCCTCACCTGACCCCAAGGAAGTCCTGAGTAGTCAGGCAGCTGTCCAGATGCAAGGTGTTGCCCCTGCACTGACAGAAGGGAGAGTGGAAGGAGGGTGTCTGCCACAGGAGGTGGTAGCCCCCCACTCTAGACAGCAAGAGGGGTGCCAGGACCCCAAAGTTGCCCCTAAAGCAGCTCAGCCACCTGTCAGTGGAGAGCTTAGGGTGTGGTTCTGGGTACTGACAGCTGTCAGTAGCCTCTGCTGGGTGCTAGCCTTCCTGGCAGCACTGTACTTGGCCTGGGAGGCAGACCCCAAGGCCAATAGCAAAGTAGGCCCCCTGACCCTGATGGTCATGGTGGGGTTGCTCAAGTGTTGGGTGACCTCTTTGGGTAAGCTAGGTGTTGCCCTAGCAAAGTTTGGAGTAGGGGGGTTTGTGGCTTGTTGCTAGGTGTAGGTACCTACCTGCCCTACCAATAATCCATTTTCCAACATCTACAATAAAAGAATGCTGCCCACCTCATGCAGTGATAAACTCTCGACCTGCAGGAGTCTACTGTACCCTGTATGCTCACTCCCACGCACTTAGGAATGAACAGCCACTGAGCTTGCTAAGTACGTTTGTGCAACAGAGATATTACGTCCCTCCCCGGAGTAACTGATGGCACCTCACAGTACACCTCACCTTAGCAGGCAGCTTAAATAAACTGACAAATCTTCAGATTACAACTGAGTGACATAGGTACCTCCCTACAATTCATATCACAATGTCCTTTAAGCTAACACAGATCATACACTGTCTTCTTCACAAGTCGAAAAAGATTGTCAAAAACACAGTAATTGTCCAAGAAGTCCAAGAACTAATGCTGCATAATAATTTAATTTAAAATCCATCCACTGCATTTCACCACAACATCTCAAAATACAAGTCCCAACATGCACTACTTTGCTTCACTTCTCATTTGCTTTCTGCACACCAGGAAGTCCCCATTGATACTCATGTCATTCTTTCTGGGATACCGGGACACCCACCTAGTCTCTCCACAATCTTCATGCATCAGGATTAAGCTGGGTTGGGTCAACTTGAATCACGGGGCACAACCACTTGAACTATAAAGGTATAGCAGAAGGTTTGGTGGTCAATTTACCTCATCTAACTAGGGAAAACCAGTACCGAACAGATCCCATCAGAACCTGTGTCTCATTTACTTGCAAGATTGCACACTAACAGCTTGGATCGGGAGTGGTGTTGTCCCTATTGAACTTTGGTGCTCCCCGTTGGACCCATTTCTACTTGGTTGAATATAACTGCATTTAAAATTAAACTGTAAGCATTCCCAATAAGAATGACGGACAAGGACTGAAGTTTAAACGTTTACTCAAAGAATATTAATACCAAAATGCAGAAGCTGGACCATCAATCCATTAGTGTATAAGAAAATATCATAAAATACTGAAAAACTTGATAAGGTTTCACAAGTAATCCAGCTTAGATTTGCCCTCTAAGAAAGGGAAAAGGTGGACACAGAACAGAGAGAAACTGTGCCCTTTAACAGGACCTTCAGCAAACAACTTTGACTACATAAATATATGGTTCTCAGGATATGCGCCACTAGGAAACAAGCAAGAAGATCATTTTCCATCAAAATACATTTGAGGATTCTCTCACAATTACACTACATTAGGTTCAGTCCTTTTGTCTATTCTTGTAACATGATTTGTTACTGTTAGAAATGGCGTCTCTGGTTAGCAGTCAACTTACACTCTGTCCAAGCAGGGATCCTCACTCTAGTCAGGGTAAGGGAGTTACACTCCTGAGATAATCCCTGCTCACCCCCTTGGTAGCTTGGCACATGCAGTCAGGCTTAGCTCAAAGGCAAAGCGTAAAGGATTTGTACCAACATACACAGTAATACAGTGAAAACTCTACAAAATGGACACCACACCAGTTTAGGAGAATAGCCAATATTTATCTAAATCAAACAAGACCAGAGAGACAAAAATCCAACATATACAAGTAAAGTTATGAATTTTCAAAATAATACAATCTTACTCCATAGAAAACAATGGAAACATTGTTTTTACACAAAGTACCTGGTTTGCTTAAAAAATAAAGCCGCACAGGCGAGCGTGCTTCGGAAAAGTCAGCGTTGCGCTGATTCCATACTCGCAAGTGAGGCTGTGTGCCGTTTCTTCTCCAGTCGGGTAGGCAATGTGTAGTTTCTCTTATCTCGCAAGAGAGCGATGCATCAATTTTCGGACAGGGCACGTCCAATCCACGCAGGTTCATGATGACTTTGACGCCCATCGACGATGCATGAGAAATCCGGTCACACTGTGATGGAAAACCGCCCTGCGTGGGACCTGTGTCGTTTTCAGCAGCTGAAAGCAGTTGTTGCGTCATTTTTCCAGTTGCGATGCAGGTGATGCGTCAATTTCCCGGCTGCGATACAGGTGGTGAATCGATTTCAGCCATGAGGTGGGTGGCAAGTCGTTTTTACAACCGCGTTGCAGGTGGAGCGTCAAAGTTTTCCCTGCACGGCTCCCTGTGCCCGGATTTCCATTCTTTTTCTACTAGCTTCACCTTTCAAGGGCCCTGGGACTGGATAGGCTACCACTTGGCAGGAGTCTCAGCAGAGAGTCAAGGTGCTGGCAGAGGAAGTCTTTGATGGCCCTGAGACTTCAAAACAGGAGGTAAGCTCAGTCCAAGCACTTGGAGATTCTTCTCAAGCAGGAATATACCACAAAGTCCAGTCTTTGTCCCCTTCCTCAGGCAAAAGCAGCAACTGCAGGATATCCCAACAAAGCATAGTCACAGGAAAGGACAGCACTTCTCCTCAGCTCTTCAGCTCATCTCCTGGGCAGTGGCTCCTCTTGGTTCCAGAAGTAAATCTGAAAATCTGGGATTTTGGGTCCACTACTTATACCACTTTCTGCTTTTGAAGTAGGCAAACGTCAAAGGAAAGTCTCTATGTTGGTCACATGATCCTGCCTTGCCCAGGTCTGGCTCCAGACACACACCAGGGGGTTGGAGACTGCATTGTGTGAGGGCAGGCAAAGCCCATTCACTTGTAAGTGACCACTCCTCCCTCCACTCTAGCTCAGATGGCCCATCAGGATATTCAGGCAGCAGCCCAGCTCCCTTTGTCTCACTGTCTAGAGGGGATTCAGAAACAGCCCAACTGTCAGTCTGACCCAGACAGGGAATACACAAGCAGGCAGAGTCACAAAATGGTTTAAGCACAAAAATACCCGCTTTCTAAAAGTGGCATTTTCAAACAGACGATTAAAAACCAACTTTACTAAAAGATGTATTTTAAAATTTTGAGTTCAGAGACACCAAACTCCCAAAGGGAAACTGCACTTTGTTCTTAAAAGATATTTAAAGGCAGCCCCGATGTTACCCTATGAGAGAAATAGGCCTTGCAACAGTGAAAAATGAATTTGGCAGTATTCACTGTTAGGACATGTAAAACACATCAGTACATGTCCCACCTTTAACATACACTGCACCCTGCCCATGGGGCTACGAAAGGCATACCTTAGGGGTGCCTTATATGTATAAAAAGGTACAGTTTGGGCCTGTCAAGTGGGTACACTTGCCTGGTCGAAGTAGCAGTTTAAAGCTACACACACAGACACTGCAGTGGCAGGTCTGAGCCATGTTTACAGGCCTACTCCCATAGGTGACACAACCAGTGATGCAGGCCCACTAGTAGCATTTGATTTAAGGCCCTGGGCACCTCTAGTGCACTGTACTAGGGACTTACTAGTAAATCAAGTATGCCAATCATGAAAAAGCCAATCACACATACAATTTACACAGGGAACACTTGCACTTTATCACTAGTTAGCAGTGGTAAAGTGCCCAGAGTATCAAAAACAGCAAAAGCAGAGTCCAGCACACAGTCAAAACATGGGAAGCAGAGGCAAAAAAGACAGGGGAGATCACGCCAAGGATGCCAGGTCAAACAGTTACATAATATGTTACTCGGTCTAAGGCAGTTAGGTTATCCTTGGCTACGTACATCTTGTTCAGTGTGGCTGGGAAAATCTTAGTCTTTCGCTGCAAAGCCTACGATTCTTTATTACAATGAAACCAACAACAGCAACAGTGAGCAGGTGAAATACTGTGATGTGGCATACAAGATGGAAGAGAAGCACAAAATTGTCCTACGTTAGCATCAGCTTGATTTGTTGTATGTTAAGCACTATGGTTTAAGAAATCAGATCCCACATAACAAACCCTCAGCTTGGGGGGGTCATAAGAGAGAAGTTGAGCGAACCACTTGATCACTGCATCCAGTACGGCAACAACAGTAACCGTAACAGACAGTGCAATCACTGTACAAATTAAAAGCATTATCCTTACAGAGAACTCAGGAAGGTTGAGATTTCGAAAAGTCCTAAAACCAGCAGGGTGAAGGACAGGCCCTCCACCGATTTGGTGGGCTGGTGTGCTGCCCACCAAAATCTCAATGACCTCCTTAATGATTACGTTTTTGCAGGTGAAACAAACATTTAGACATTAATAATATTTTTCTCACAAAAGCTGTTACTTAGTTGACGAAATTGCAACACTACAATGAAATTCATTCGCATATATACTTGTATGTTTACAGGCCCACCAGACAATAGTTACTGAAATATATTACTACTGAATATGCATCCCTGTTGAACAATATACACAGTTGTCATGTCATACCTGAGGATAGCGGCTGACGCCTAGGATTCTGGCGATAGGAAGGGTTGCTGCAGATGATAAATCACCAATAATGGCAGATGTTTTGAGTTTACTTGCGCAGCTGTAATTTGGGATAGTTGTCTGATTACCCGATAGCAACCACAAAGTCCCCTCAATAGCAACTGCTTCGGAAAAACATGTGTCATAAATCCTGAATCCCAGAGTCATTTGGGGTAGAATAGTAGGATTCTTGTTAATTTCCTCTGTAGCAAAAACCATGGCAAGAACACTTTGGTATTGTTCCATATGAATGCTATTAAAGGAAAATACATTTATCGTTACATTTTTGTAGCTGACTTTATAATATTAATTAAAATATAATACAATGCTTGATAACATGCAAATTCCCTCATTAGGTTTCTGTCAAAGTCTCCTAGTGAAAGGTAACTAATATAACGACCCATTAGGAAACTACCGCTAATAATGTATGGCCAGATGTATCAAGATTCCACGTAGCGATTTCCAATTTGCGATTTTTAAGAAATCGCAATTTAAGAAATGCAAAAATCGATGTATTAAATTTGTAAATCGCTAATAGCGATTTCTTAAAATTCGCAAACGCAATTTGCGAGATGCAAATACTGAATCGCAAAAAGTGAAAACGGCAAACTGGAACAGCCTGATGACATCACAACTAGAAAGTGAGTCAGCCCATGCTGTTTCCAGGAGCCACACCCACAGGAGCAGGGAGAGAGACACAGCCCAGCACCAGGGAGTCAGCATTGTGAGTAAGCCAGGACCAAACTGCAACATGGCCAATACTGGAAATGGGAAGGAGAAGGGAGACAGGAAGAGGAAGCTAAAATTCAGTGAGCAAGAATTGGAGGTGCTCATTGAGGAGGTTGTTGGGAACCATGATAGACTATTTGGAAAAAACTCACTCCAAGTACCTGAGAGCGAGAAGCGGAAACTCCGGTCTGACATTGTAGGAGGCTGGCCTAGCTTGTAGTGGGTACCAAGGGGCACTTACACTCTGTACCAGGTCCAGTTATCCCTTATTAGTGTAGAAGAGATAGTTTCTATTACTACCAGCATTGCTAGGTGGTCTGCTAAGGGGCAGGTTAGGAAGGGAACCCTGTAACACTCCTTCAAGGGCATCCCCTGAGTCAGAGTGTGAGCTATCTACCACCTTTGCAGATGAGGGGCCACCCTGGACCTTATCATCTTCAATAAGCATATTAGACAGAAAATCTCTAGAAGGATTCTTTCCTACCACTAAACCTCTATCAATTCAGAGACTCCTTAGGTTCTTAAAGTTAAGGTGGTCATAAGTAGTATTGACCAAATTAAGAGGGGTTCCTACACCAGACATGATAGAAAAAGGTTTAGGGACAGATAAAAGAGAGAAAAAGTTTTAGGACTTTTTAAAGAACAGGAAAAAAAACTTTTTAAACTTTTTGAAACTTTTTGAAAGTTTAGGAGTACTTTTCAGCACTAGCGCTAGCTGCAAGGGTCGCAGTTAGGGTTTTTGGATGCTGCTGTGGCCCAGGAGGGACCAGGATGTCGCCACTTGAATGAGGAGACAGAGGGGGCACCCAGCAAGTCAGGGAGCCCTCACAGAAGCAGGCAGCACCCGCAGAAGTACCGGAACAGGCACTTGGAGGAGGAGTGAACCGAAGTCCACCCGAAGACACAAAAGGGAGTCCCACGACGCCGGAGGACAACTCAGAAGGTTGTGCACTGCAGGTTAGAGTGTCGGGGACCCAGGCTTGGTTGTGCACAAAGGAAATCCTGGAAGAGTGCACAGGAGCCGGAGCAGCTGCACATCACGCGGTACCCAGCAATGCAGTCTAGCGTGGGGAGGCAATGACTTACCTACACCAAACTTGGACTGAAGAGTCACTGGACTGTGGGAGTCACTTGGACAGAGTTGCTGAGTTCCAGGGGCCATGCTTGTTGTGCTGAGAGGGGACCCAGAGGACTGGTGATGCAGTCTTTTGTTGCCTGCGGTTGCAGGGGGAAGATTCCGTTGTCCCACGGGAGATTTCTTCAGAGATCCTGGTGCAAGAAGGAGGCAGGCTACCCCCAGAGCATGCACCACCAGGAAACAGTCGAGAAGGTGGCAGGATAAGCGATACAAGGTTGCAGTAGTCATTTGTGCTACTTTGTTGCAGTTTTGCAGGCGTCCTGAGCAGTCAGCGGTCGATCCTTTGGCAGAAGGTGAAGAGAGAGATGCAGAGGAACTCTGGTGAGCTTTTGCATTCGGTATCTGAAGAATTCCCCAAAGCAGAGACCCTAAATAGCCAGAAAAGGAGGTTTGGCTACCTAGGAAGGAGGATAGGCTAGTAACACAGGTAAGAGCCTATCAGAAGGAGTCTCTGACGTCACCTGATGGCACTGGCCACTCAGAGCAGTCCAGTGTGCCAGCAACACCTCTGTTTCCAAGATGGCAGAGGTCTGGAGCACGCTGGAGGAGCTCTGGGCACCTCCCCTGGGAGGTGCAGGTCAGGGGAGTGGTCACTCCCCTTTCCTTTGTCCAGTTTCATGCCACAGCAGGATTGGGGGATCCCTGAACCGGTGTAGACTGGCTTATGCAGAGATGGCACCATCTGTGCCCATCAAAGCATTTCCAGAGGCTGGGGGAGGCTACTCCTCCCCAGCCCTGACACCTTTTTCCAAAGGGAGAGGGTGTAACACCCTCTCTCTGAGGAAGTCCTTTGTTCTGCCTTCCTGGGCCAGGCCTGGCTGGACCCCAGGAGGGCAGAAACCTGTCTGAGGGGTTGGCGGCACCTGTCTGAGGAGTTGGCGGCAGCAGCTGCAGTGAAACCCAGGGAAAGGCAGTTTGGCGGTACCCGGGTCTGTGCTAGAGACTCGGGGGATCATGGAATTGTCTCTCTAATGCCAGAATGGCATTGGGGTAACAATTCCATGATCTTAGACATGTTACATGGGCATGTTCGGAGTTACCATTGTGACGCTATACATAGGTAGTGACCTATGTATAGTGCACACGTGAAATGGTGTCCCTGCACTCACAAAGTCTGGGGAATTTGCCCTGAACGATGTGGGGGCAACTTGGCTAGTGCCAGGGTGCCCACACACTAAGGCCCATATTTATACTTTTTGACGCACAACTGCGGCAACGCAGTTGTGCGTAAATTTTTTTACAGCCGGCTAACGCCATTCCAACGCGCCATGCGGACGCCTTATTAATGGAATGACGTTAGCCGGCGCTGCGGACTGGTGTGCATCAAAAAAAATGACTCACACCAGGCAGCGCCGGCGTATGGGAAAATGAGGGTTGTGCGTCAAAAAATGGTGCACGTTAGGTCTGAGGCAAAATTCAGGCCTCAAACCGGATTTGCGCCATTTTTTTTTTACGCCCAACCTCCATTGACATGACTCCTGTCTTAGCAAAGACAGGAGTCATGCCCCCATGCCCAATGGCCATGCCCAGGGGACTGATGTCCCCTGGGCATGGTCATTGGGCATAGTGGCATGTAGGGGGCCCAAATCAGGCCCCCCTATGCCACAAAAAAAATCGGAAACAAATACTTACCCGAACGTACCTTTACTTCCCTGGGATGGGTCCCTCCATCCTTGGGTGTCCTCCTGGGGTGGGCAAGGGTGGCAGGGGGTGTCCCTGGGGGCAGGGTAGGGCCCCTCTGGGCTCCTTCCGAGCCCACAGGTACCTTAACGCCTGCCCTGACCCAGGCGTTAAAAAACGGCGCCCATCAGGCTGTGCGCCTGTTTTTTAAGGCCCACCCTCTCCTGTGCGTCAAAATGACACCAGAGTATAAATAAGGGGCACAGGCCTTAAAGTCATTTTTTGGAAGGGAACGCCTACCTTGCATATAATAAATGCAAGGCTGGTTCCCCCTTCCAAAAAATTACGCACATGGTGGAATTTTAACGTCCGCGGGGTCGGACGTCAAAGTATAAATATGGGGCAGGGTTTGCGCCGATTGTGTGTCATAAATGTTGAGGCACATTCGGCGCAAACAGAGTATAAATATGCCCCTAAGTAACTTAGCACCCAACCTTCACCAGGTGAAGGTTAGACATATAGGTGACTTATAAGTTACTTAAGTGCAGTGGTAAATGGCTGTGAAATAACGTGGACGTTATTTCACTCAGGCTGCAGTGGCAGGCCTGTGTAAGAATTGTCAGAGCTCCCTATGGGTGGCAAAAGAAATGCTGCAGCCCAAAGGGATCTCCTGGAACCCCAATACCAGTGTTAGTGACAATTTAGAAAGCAGAGAGAGCATAAGCTCTGAGGTTCTGATTAGCAGAGCCTCAGTGAGACAGTTAGTCATCACACAGGGAACACATACAGGGCACACTTATGAGCACTGGGGCCCTGGCTGGCAGGGTCCCAGTGACACATACACTAAAACAACATATATACAGTGAAATATGGGGGTAACATGCCAGGCAAGATGGTACTTTCCTACAGACATCCAGACAAAAATATGGGCAGTTGGTGTTGTGCAGTGCTCTGTGGAGGAGATACGCAAGCAACGGTACGTCTTGCGGTCCCGTGCCAAAGAGAGGGTGGCCAGCAGGCTTAGGGAGACAAGGAGCACCGGAGGTGACCATCCACCCAGACACCGTCCACCCCTATGGAAGACCTGGTGGAGTCCACATTGCTTCCAGAAGCTGTCAGTGGTGTAACTGACATTGACACCTCAGGGACACCCAGCGCCAGCAAAGGTGAGGCCAGTGATTATGTGTATCCCCACATGTGCATGTACACATGCCCCTTAGGAAATAGAACATAGCTTAATGCACAGTGAAAAGTAGTCCATGTCACATCTCACATACAACACAACAGTGCCTTATGGGAGTGGTAGTACACTACCCTAAGGTGAATACACAATCTAAATAGCAAGATAGTGGTCAGCCACATAGAGAAACACCACAAACGACTCTGGGTGACACAATCAAATCAAATCAAATCATTAACACTTATAAAGCGCGCTACTCACCCGTGCGGGTCTCAAGGCGCTAGGGGGGAAAGGGGGGGTTATCGCTGCTCGAACAGCCAAGTCTTTAGGAGTCTCCGGAAAGCGGAGTGGTCCTGGGTGGTCCTGAGGCTGGTGGGGAGGGAGTTCCAGGTCTTGGCCGCCAGGAAGGAGAAAGATCTCCCACCCGCCGTGGAGCGGCGGGTGCGAGGGACGGCAGCAAGTGCGAGGCTAGCGGAGCGGAGGGGGCGGGTGGGGACGTAGAAGCTGAGGCGTCTGTTGAGGTATTCCGGTCCCTTGTTGTGGAGGGCTTTGTGTGCGTGGGTGAGAAGACGGAAGGTGATCCTTTTGCTGACTGGGAGCCAATGCAGGTGTCTCAGGTGTGCGGAGATGTGGCTGTTGCGGGGTACGTCGAGGATGAGGCGGGCCGAGGCGTTTTGGATGCGTTGCAGGCGGTTTTGGAGTTTGGCGGTGGTCCCGGCGTAGAGGGTATTGCCGTAGTCCAGGCGACTCGTGACAAGGGCGTGGGTCACGGTTTTTCTGGTGTCGGCGGGGATCCAGCGGAAGATCTTGCGGAGCATGCGGAGAGTGAGGAAGCAGGCGGAGGACACGGCGTTGACTTACTTGGTCATGGTGAGAAGAGGGTCCAAGATGAAGCCGAGGTTGCGGGCGTGGTCTGCGGGGGTCGGTGCGGTGCCGAGGGCCGTGGGCCACCAGGAGTCGTCCCAGGCGGACGGGGTGTTGCCGAGGATGAGGACTTCCGTTTTTTCAGAGTTCAGCTTTAGGCGGCTGAGCCTCATCCAATCTGCGACGTCCTTCATACCCTCTTGTAGGTTGGTCTTGGCGCTGGCGGGGTCCTTGGTGAGGGAGAGTACAAGTTGGGTGTCGTCGGCGTAGGAGGTGATGATGATGTCGTGCTTGCGTACGATGTCGGCGAGGGGGCTCATGTAGACATTGAAGAGTGTCGGGCTGAGCGATGAGCCTTGAGGTACGCCGCAGATGATCTTGGTGGGTTCTGAGCGAAACGGAGGGAGGTAAACTCTTTGGGAGCGGTTAGCGAGGAAGGAGGCGATCCAGTCCAGGGCCTGGCCTTGGATCCCGGTGGAGCGTAGGCGGGTGATTAGGGTGCGGTGACAGACGGTGTCAAAGGCAGCCGAGAGGTCGAGGAGAATGAGGGCGACTGTTTCACCGTTGTCCATCAGGGTTCTGATGTCGTCTGTGACTGAGATGAGGGCGGTTTCCGTGCTGTGGTTGGTTCGGAATCCGGTTTGTGAAGGGTCGAGCAGGTTGTTGTCTTCCAGGAAGGTGGTCAGCTGTTTGTTGACGGTCTTTTCTATTACCTTGGCTGGGAAAGGTAGAAGAGAGATGGGGCGGAAGTTTTTCAGGTCGCTTGGGTCAGCCGTAGGTTTCTCCAGTAGGGCGTTGACTTCAGCGTGCTTCCAGCATTCGGGGAAGGTAGCAGAAGAAAAAGAAGAGTTGATGACGGTCTGGAGGTGCGGGGCGATGATGTCGTCGGCTTTGTTAAAGATGAAGTGCGGGCAGGGGTCCGAAGGGGCGCCGGAGTGGATAGAGTTCATGATGGATTTGGTTTCTTCCGTGTTGATGTGGGTCCAGTTGTTGAGGGTGATGTCCGGGGAAGCGGGTTCAGTGGTGTATGGTTGGGTCTGGTGTCCGAAGCTGTCGTGGAGGTCGCTGATCTTGCGATGGAAGAAAGTGGCGAGGGATTCGCACAAATCCTGTGAGGGCGTGACGGCGTTGGCGCTGGCGCTGGGGTTGGAGAACTCTTTGACGATGCTGAAGAGTTCTCTGCTGTTGTGGCTGTTTTTGTCTAGTCTGTCGGTGAAAAAGTTCCTTTTGGCAGTGCGGATCAGGTGGTGGTGTTCGCGTGTAGCGTTCTTGAGGGCGGTCATGTTGTCAGCGGTGTGGTCCTTGCGCCAGGCCTTCTCAAGGGCACGACAAGTTTTCTTTGATTCTTTGAGGGTGTCAGAGAACCAGAGAGGTTTTTTGGTGTTGGTCTGTCGATGCGTGCGTTTGAGGGGAGCAAGGTTGTCAGCGCAGTTGGAGATCCAGTTTGTGAGGTTGAGAGCTGCGTCGTTGGGGTCGGTGGTGAGGGTGGGTTGGTTGGCGGCGAGAGCGGAGAAGAGTTGCTCTTCAGGGATCTTGTTCCACTGTCGACGAGGGATGGGTTGAGTGCGGAGGTGGGAGGTCTCGCGTCGGAATGTGAAGTGGACGCAGCTGTGGTCGGTCCAGTGTAGGGCAGAGGTGTGGCTGAAGAAGACGTGTTTGCTGGCGGAGAAGATAGGGTCGAGCGTGTGTCCGGCGATGTGGGTGGCGGTGTTCACCAGTTGTTTGAGGCCGAGGTTGGCGAGGTTGTCGAGCAGGGTGGTGGTGTTGGGGTCGTTGTTTTGTTCCAGATGGAAGTTGAGGTCGCCTAGGAGGATGTAGTCCGGTGAGGCGAGGGCGTGCGGGGAGATGAAGTCGGCGATGGCGTCGCTGAAAGAGGCGCGAGGTCCGGGAGGACGGTAGACGAGGGATCCTCTGAGGGTGGTCCTTGGGTCGGTGCGAATCTGAAAATGCAGGTGTTCAGCGGCGAGGGGGGGGTCTTCGGTGGAGGTGGTGACGCTGATGGAGTCTTTGAAGATGATGGCGACACCTCCTCCTACTTGGTTGGTGCGGTCTTTTCTGGAGATCTTGTAGCCTTCGGCTAATTGTACATTTAAAGCAACACTTTGGAAATCTGTGACAAATGCTAGAACTGACATGCTGCATATTGTTCTTGCAGATGACTCGGTCCCTGCTGCTGCAGGATCTGAAAAAGTGGGGGAAGCAGAAACATAGCCACAGTCTGACTCAAATACCAGTGAGTTCTACAGTATTGTTCCGACTAGACGCAGGGCAAGGGTGAGAGTATAACCTGGACTCAGACGAGATGCCATAACACAAACCCACACCACCACAAGAGGCGAGTCCCACAGGAAGACAGCAGTCCCTGTACCAGCGCCAGTCAACTCCCCTCAGGAGGCACCATGATGCAGGCAGACAAGGCACAGAAGATGGAGTGAGCCCATCAATCTTTGGCAGCCTTGAAGCTTCCATGCTGAAGGTGCAGCGCCTGCAATGCAAACATTTGAAGTCACTGCAAAGACAGTTTGTGTCTCACAATAGCAAATGGAGTTACAAAACAAGCACTTGGAGACACTGATTGAGGGACAGCAAAGAGCTGCTGAAAACACCAAGGAGTTGACACAGACCATTGTGGAACTCTGCACTGAGATACGTCAGGAGCGTGTCACCCAGCGCAGGCGCCATCATAAATATTTGGGAACGTTTGATAGCTTCTGTAGATCCGTCAATCGGCTTGCAAGTTCAACAGCCCTGATATCACGGCGTGCCAGTGCCACACAGGTGGAGATGGCACATTGCAGTCAGGACATTGCACAGGGACTGGTGTAAATTACCAACGTAGTGGATGCCATGCAAACAGCACACAGTGCCACAACCAGCAAACTGGGTGTTGGGGACAGTGAGGAGTCCTCTAGCCTCAGCAGTCTGACAGTCCCTGTGATTGATCCAAGGCGTCGCAGTGCCAGACACAGCACTGCATGTGAACCTAGAGGTGCCAGCGAGGGCACTGAGCTCTCAAGTGGAGTGAGTGGACATAAGAAGGGATGTTGAGGGCTACAGGGGACCACCTAAACATGTAGAAATACAGTCATGCTATGATGCTAATAGTGTGACACTGTTAATAGTTCATGTCTGCCCATTGTGAATAGCTATGTCCTAATGACACATTGTTTACCTGAAGTCAAGGTAATAAAGATGCTAACTACAGAAATACATTTCATTTAAGTGGATTTGTCATTATTTACATCAAAAATGGTTGTGTGTGATGTCAGCACTTCTATGCCTGCCCTCTGCTGCACTGGTCCTGTCTGGTGGTAGAAGGGGTGGTAAGGGATCATCATCCTCATCTGAGTCTGGCTCCGTGAGTTCCACTGGTATGCCCCTGGTGGTTGCTATGTTGTGCAAGATAGCACATGTGGCCACAATTTTGCATGTCGTGTCAGGGCTGTACTGTAGTGAACCACCACTCTTATGGATGCACCTGAAACGGCTCTTCAGCATTCGAAAAGTGCGCTCCAACACATTGCAGGTAGCCCTATGTGCAGCATTGTACCTCCTCTCTGCTGGACTTGCAGGGCTCAGGTAGGGTGTTAGCATATAGGTGCACACTGTGTAGGCACTGTCTCCTGAATGCACAGAGAGTAAAATGAGCACATTTGCTGTCTGACATCATGCTTACATCAATGCATTATTCTGAACTATCAAATTACCTAGTAGATATCCTTCACCAAACTCCCCAGCTAGCAGTCTTGTGTGTATCCTGCTGTGGCGAAAGATGTAGGAGTCATGTGTGCTCCCTGGGTATCTGGCCACGAGATCTGAAATGATGTAGGAGGCATTGCATATCACCTGTATGTTCATAGAATGATGTTTTTTACGGGTGCGATACACATACTCGCTGGCCAATGGTGGACAGATTTCTACATGTGTCCCATCAATGGCACCTAGGACATGAGGGAACTGTGCTATCTGGTAGAAATTACCTTTAGTTTGTTGTAATGCCTGTGAGGTGTTGGGGAATCTTATGTACAGTTTTATTCTGCTCGGCATGGCATTGAGAAATGCGTTGAAAAATCTAGAGAGGGCACTCTGTGATGCCCCTCCAGCTGCTGCTATGACCCCTTGATAGCTCCCTGAGGCTAGTAGGTGCAGGGAGCATAATACCTGCACATGGGTGGGTATGCTATTGGTCCTGGGTGTTGTGCGCTGCAGCATGGGTTGTAGTTCAGCTATCAGGTCAAGTATCATGGCTGAGCTTAACCTGTACTTCTCATAAATTTCCTCCTCAGTCTGTTCAAAAAGGGTTATGCGCTCCTGTCTCCTCCTCTCTCTCCTCAAACCTGCCAAGATCCTCATTTTCCTTGCCATGACGTAGAGTGCAGCCATTGTGGATGAGGGGCTGAGGCATTCTGGGCCACTTTATATAGGTTGCACCTGGTTACCGCCTGTTTTCAGTTCGTGGTAAATTGCATGTGCAAACTGCCATTCTGCAAATAATCACAATTTTTAATTTTTTGCTACAACGCATTGTGAATCTGTTTTTGCGGGTCGCAAACTGCGTATCGCAAATAGCGGCACGATTTAGCGGATCGCTATCTGCGATTCGCTAATCTGTTTCGCAATTAGCGTTTCAGTAAATCATATCGCTGTTTGCGCTACACTGTTTGCGACACGCTAATTTGTGTCTCATTTGTAAAAATTCGCTATTTTTGCGATTTCTTATTTTTGCACTGCGAATGCCTTTCATACAACGGAAAACAAATTTTTGCATTTGCAAACGGACATTCACACCGTTTGCGAATGCAAAAACGCTTAATACATCTGGCCCGTAATGCCTTATGGTAGCGGCCAGTGTTCACTTCCATTTTGAATACCCCAGCGGCAGTAAACACTCACCAACACTGCCGACAAACAAGCAAGGCTCACATGACTTCTCTTGGGAATGCTCCTCCTAGAAGAAGAAGCCCATATAGAAGGGAGTGGAGGACTGTCTCAAATAGGAACCATTTGCATTAGTGTAAGTAGTATGATAGTTTATATTCTTTCCTACCCTCTGGATAATAGCAGTAATGAGACCTTTCTTGCCACTCACTAATCTTACTCTCGAATAAGAGGCACAACATAGTCTTTGCCCAGAAACACACAGGTTACTTAGGACCAGATGTACGAACATTAGGAAGACTGATTTCTTAATTGCGATAATAGCTAAATCGAAATTTTGACATCGGTATTCCTAATCTATTAATTTTTGTATTCCAAATAGGGATTCTTCGTAGGTCAGAAATTCACCTACCTCATGAATAATAATGAGGTTCATCCTAATTTGCGATCCATTAGGAATCGCTGCCGTCACAGGGATGGTGGCCTGCTAGGGTAAGCAGACCACTGTGGCTGTAATTGCCTTTCAATTAAGCAATTATATTTTTTAAATAAAGGGAATATGGATGCATTTAAAAATAGAAAATGCAACATTTTTAAGAGCACGCTGTGATCCATTGCACCCCTCTCAAATACTAGCATTTGCGATTTTAATATCTTCAGTAGACATGGAGTATAACTCTGTCCCAGCCTTCAGGTCAATGCCAATCTCTCAGCAGCTCTCGTAGATATAGTTTTCAGTCAGCTCCAGCCTCAATATTCTGTGAGGGCATACAAATCAGTGATATAACTTGGAAATTAAGCCTAAAGCAAAATTAAGAAAGAGGCCAGCTGCATCCCAATTTCATTTTAGTCAAGCAGTTGCCAGGTAGAGATACCATAACTGTATAAACTCAAGTTGCTACAAACATCTACCTGCTTTTTCAAAGATTTCCAATTCTGCCCTCCTCTCAGTGGGATAGAAACACCTACAAACATCAAAGAACGGAAGGGTGAGGTAGTGCGAATGAAATCTAAGATGTTGTGATCATCATTGAGCAAGACCTAGAGCTGAATGATCCAAAATATAAGTATACAATAGCTAATGTGTGGCTCAGTAAGACATCTGGGTATTACTGGTAAATAAGCTAGGTTTGATCAGCTACTATAAGCAGAGAGCAAAACAAGTACTAATATGCACTGAAAGCCAAATAACGAGGAGGGATAGAAACAAAAGTCTTTCTTCTTAAAAGCTATTAAAATCCATCCTCCTTTTAAGTCAGGACCACAGGTTTTTTGATGTCCGTATTTTTAAAAAAATGAATAAATTTGTGCATGGTCAGTAGGTACAAAATGACATAATTTCAAAGAAAACTCACTAATCTATTCTCTCTCACATACTGTTTTTCCTATCTCTAACCAGAACACCGTGGAAAGCCACCCCCCCTCTTTCTGAAAGTGTTCCCATGGTGGAGATAACTGCTCCTGCTGTTTACATGACCCCTGAGATCCATTCAGCTATAGTGAGTGTTAGAAATTGGGTCTCCAATTGGCAGAGATATGCACCCTGTCCATGTAGGGACCACAATTCTAGTCAGGGTAAGTCAGATACACAACCTAAATTAACCTGTGCTCACCCTCTGGCATCTTGGCACAGAGCAATCAGGTTTAAGTTATGAGGCAATGTGTAAAGTATTTGTGCAACAGTTAAATTACAGTAATCCAGTGAAAACACCAGAAAAAGACTCCACAGCAGGTTAGAAAAATAAATAATATTTTTATGAGTAAAACATGACTGAAACAACAATAAGTTAATAAGTAGAATTGGAGATATAATTTGTACAGATTAAACTACAATATAGTGCTTAGAAGTAAATAGCGTGAAAAGATAACTTGAGATTGAGACAAGGGCATATCCAAAGTTCAGGCTTACTGCAGTGGACAGCAGGCTGGCTACAGGACCCATGCAGGGCTCACTAAAAAGTACCTTGGATGGAAGATTGCATCGATGTTGACAAGACAATGCAAAGGCAATGCATCGGTTACGATCAGCGCAGTCCGGAGAATGCATCGCCACTGAGCCGCACAATCATCGAATCGGTGTCCTACAGGTGTGGCGTCAAACCCTTTGTTCCGAAGGTGATGCATTGTCATTGAGCTGCTCTGCAAAGAATGCAAAGGCAGTGTGCCGTGGCTGGTGGTAATGAGTCGATCCTGAGCTGTGCAGTCAGCGATGCAAAGTTCATGTCCTCACAGCCACGGTGATACATCGGCGTTGAGGGACGATGCAGCATTTTCAATCGGCGCAATGCCATTGATGCAATGATTTCTGTAAAAGTACAGCTGCAAAGCTGAGTTCCAAGGCCCTAGACTGGATTGGCACCTCTTAGCAGGGCAGGACTCACAGTTGGCAAAGTCCAGCAGCTGAAGCAGGATTGAAGGAAATCTTCGATGGCCTTGAGATTTCAGAACAGGAGGCAAGCCCACAAGCCCTTTGAGTCATTTAAGTACTTGCAGGATATAGAGAGACCAGTCCAGTCCTTCTCACTCCCAGGCAAGAGTCAGCAGGCCACCACAGCAAAGCAGGTCAGCAGAGTGGCAGTTCCTCCTGGCAGCACAGCAGTCCTTACTGGCCGAATGTCCTCAGGTCCAGAAGTGTACTGATTTGGTGGGGTTTGGGGTCCAGTACCTCTTACCAGTTCAGCCTTTGAAGTGGGAGAGACTTCATAGAGAGGCCTTTGAAGTGCACAAGGTCCCTGCCCTTCCTTCCCTGGCTCCAAAACTCTATTGGGGGTAGGCTGGTCTTTTCAATGGGGACAGGGCAGCCATACTCAGGTGCAAGTGTCAGCTCCTCCCTCCCAGCCCAGGAAGACCCATGAGCCTGGTGATGTGCCATCAGGATGTAAGTAGCACACCTCAGCTTCCTTTGTGTGTGACTATCTAGAGGGAATGCATAAAGCCCAGCTGTCACCCACCCCAGATGTGTATTCAGAGTCAGGCAGAGGCACACAAAATGCCAACTTTCTAAAAGTGTCATTTTCAGGCTTACAATTTAAAATCCGACTTTACCATTGGTTTTTAAATTGTGGGTCCAGAGACACCAAACTCCAAATTCCTCTCTTTCCCCAACTGAAAATTACTCTTAAAAGCTTTATCAAGGTAATCCTAATGTTAACTTAACTTCTAGGGCAGTTAGGCCTTGCAGTAGTGAAAAATAAATTCAATAGTTTTTCACTACCAGGACATGGTAAACTTAAATGTACATGTCCAACTTTTTAAATACACTGCAACCTGCCCTTGTGGCTTGCTAGGGCCTCTCCTAGGGGTATCATACTTCTCCTAAAAAGTAAGGTTTGGGTCTGGCAAGTGGGAGCACTAGCCAGGACAAAATTGCAGTTTAAAACTGGACACAAAGGTTCTGCAGTGGCAGACCTGAGACATGTTTAAAGTGCTACTGTAGTGGGTGGCACAATCAATGATGCAGGCCAATTAGCAGCATTTAACCTACTGGTCCTGGCCATATATAGTGCACTTTACTAGGGACTTACATGTAAATTAAATGTACCAATTGGGGATAAGCCAATGTCACCATCTTTAGAATACAGAGCACCTGCACTTTAGCACTGGTTAGCAGTGATAAAGTGCACAGAATCCTAAAGCCAAAAAAGAAAATGAAGTCAGCAAGTCAGGACGTCAGAAGGCAAAAAGTCAGGGGAAACCACGCAAAGGATGCCAGGTCTAACAGTGAGCAAAAGGGCACTGCAATCTTTTACTTTCTGGGTGAAATCAAATGTTGCAGCTCTTAAGTTGTTCTCAGTGATTGAATTTTCTACTCAAAACACCTCGCCCTGTAAAGATGCCAAGTCTTGACATTTGATACCCCTTTAAATGAGGTTTGCCACAAGTACAATGTCAATTTTTACAAAAATGACCTGAGAGAAAAGGCCTCCTTGTCTGATTGTTTCACAAATATTGTCCCACTTGTTTGCATATAACAGAGTCAGTAGATAATAGGCTAGATTGGCCCACAGACGGCATTGGGCAACCTCCTGGAGAGCCAGCGTTTTGTAGGCGGGTTTTAGAAGCTATGGCCCAACACAAGGAGGGGTGTGAAAGTAGACATGTTAGGTCACTAAGGGGCATATTTATGAGAATGTGATGCAGCGCAGCACAGCAAGTTACCTTCCTCCTGTACGTCACAGGGAAAGGGAAGGAATGTGTTGTAATTAAAAGAATACATTCCATTCCAGTCTTTATCCCTGTGCTGCTGCCATTGTGGTTGCCTAGCACAAATGCAGGCACCCTTGCACCATGGTCAGTATGCAGTACACAAAGAAATAGGAAAAAATAGGAGAAATAAAGATATTCCTCCTTGGTAAATCAAACCTGGGAAAGCGTAGCTTTTTGGTGTATTTCCTGGTCTACCACTTCTGGGAAATGTGGGAATGTGTCAAAATCTGTGGGTTTTGCATGGGAACATCAACACAATACTCATGAAATGCCTACCTGGGGCAGAGTAACACAATGCAGTGATTTGCTCTCCATTGTTTTACTCCAGATTTATGAAGCCACTCAGGGCCACACAAAGTGAACTTGCACGGCTTCATAAATTGCATTTTGGGCTTGCATCGCACATGCACCACGTTCCGTGGTGCAGGAGCAAAACAACCCAGGTATAGATATTCCCCTAAAGGACTGATTATGGGTGTCCCTAAGGGGTGATAGAACTTATCACACCCAATAAAATCAAAGACCCCTGGATTCGGAATGTATAGGAAGGGATAAACTCGGTGTATGCAGGGTATTTTCACTTTAATGGGGAATGACATGGAGGTTTTTGTATTTTCTGTAACAAAATCTGCTTGTCCCACCCAATACTGAGTCATTTTCTCCATTACATTTGAGTAGGTTTCACCTGACGAAATTTATCAGAGTTGCAGACTTTATTGCCCCTGGTAATTAATTATCTTTGGTTCAATAAAGTCTGCACAAGTAAGAATTCTGATCCCTGTGCAAACAGTAGTTTGTACAGGGGTCAGAATTTTCTGACACATTCATAGGCAAGCTCAAAACTGTGGCCCATATTCACAAAAAAGTGATGCAGCGAGGTGCACAAGCCAGCATCATTAGGAAAGTGCAGGGATGCACCATATTTACAGCAATACAATGTATCCCTGTACTTTCCTCTGTGCTGGTGCACAATAGGCTGTTCAGCTCCAATGCAGGCACCCTTGCACTATGGTAAAAAGGTACCTGCATTACAGAGATGATGGTTTATGTGCAGGGAGGAACACCTTCCTGCACATAAACAATCATTAATGGTGTTTTCCACCTTCTATGTGTGATGAAGAATGCAGCACATGTAGAAAGTGCAAAACATTGGGGAAAATAAAGTTATTTCTCCTTGTTGCCCCACTTTTACGCTACCCCTGGGCTGGCATAGGAATCTGATGCATTCCCAACCTGGTAGGTCTGGCAATGCATCGGATTCCTTGGGTGTTCCACCAAGGTACGCCCCTTTCACGCAGTTATTTGTGAAAGGGCACCATATTTACAAGGCCATGAAAAACCATGCAAGGTGGCTTTACGTTTCCTTGTGAATATGTGCTGGCACACTGCGCCAATATAGGGTCACAAAAGTGCCAGTCTGGTGGCGTTAGTGTGCTGCAGAGGCATTGGAAACATGTCCCTGTGAGTTTTAATTTACTTAAAAGTGGATCTTCTCTTCAGATATGCTGAATACTTCGATGGAGGTTGCCTTGATCATGGAGTATCTCTGTGTGACATGCTGCTCGGGAAGAAAGGGGATTGTCTATGCACCATTGTTCACCTTGGGTGCTCAGTCTTCAGGCAGCTCAGTCAGTCAATGCACCTGTTCAATGAATAATTTTTTTACTTACAAAATTGTTCTTCTTTTAGGTTGCAGAATAATGGCAAGTAGTTTGCTGCAAAAGGGCACACAGGACAACCTGTGTGTTTTGTGACTTACCCACTCTTTGCTGTGTTACTGATTTTGGGGACTTGTAATCAGGCCTGCTGCCTCAAGGTCACATAGAAAAAGATCTTTCTGTAGGCTCATTTGTTGGCAACATTCTAATTCCATAAAATGCAGATTGGCCCCTAAGGCCACCTCTGCAGAGGCTCTGTGGTGATTACTGGAATAAGAATTGGAAAGGTTCAAACCATGCAGTCGATTGTTAATTTGTTTGTTTTGTCTATCTCTCCAAGGTTGGAGCCCTGTCTTGTTTTAGGAAGTACCCACAAGTTAGTCTTTACCTTACTGGACTCCATCTTAGCACATTGCACTTTTTGATGGCATTTCCACAACAAGGTATGTGATTCCTTACTCTACCAAAAAATCCATGTGATAATTTGTCTCACAAAAGTATCACGCACTTTTTGTTTTGCTCTTTATTTAGGCATCTGCATAGACAATGTTTGGTACAGATTATGATTGCTAACAATACTAAATAGAATAAGACTGCAATGGTTTGTTTACAGCAAATAAGGTCCCCTCAAATTTGTCATGCAACTATTAACTATATTGGAAGTGCCTTTACAGTTAGGAAGACACATGGAGTATCGCATTAGTTGCAATTATCCGAATATAAATGTGGTTGTATATGGCTGATTTTATTCTTTTACTGCTTTAGATTCATCTGGTGGCTGTATCATGATCAGTATTCAGTTAATGAATTTCCAAATTTACATTTTTGGGTATTAGGCTGCTTTTTTTGCACAAGTCACGCTAAGTTGGTTTGTATAGTTTTTCTTTTACATGTTATATGAAAGGCTTTACAGACTGTGTTGTTTTAAATATGTATTTTGTGTTTATCTTATATGTTTTTGTGGATTTATTCTTTAATAGCAGCTGAATAAAGATGTTGCTAGTGGACTACTTGGAGCCTTAGTCAACAGGAAAGGGCCAGTATCCTGCTCAATGGTTCAAATAAGCTGATAACTGAATCTTGCCTGCGTGACATATATCTTAAGGAAGGAGTGATCCCAGACTAATTTCTAAGGTCTGGTACTCATGAGGGGTTGTGGGAAACATACTGTGTCAATGACTTTACACAATGGGACTGAGTCACAAAGGTATTTTTGGCTGTAAACAATTTTTTTGTTAAAAATGCTTGGACTTATGCACAATACATAGTCAGTCAGTCAAATAACTTTATTTGGCTGTCGGTTGCCATAAAAGTGCATAAAAAGACACATATTACAAATCTATAAATAGTATAAAACACATTTAAATACCATAAAAGCATTATCTAAAAACAACATATAAATAACCAATCCAGAAACCCCTTGACAGATGGCGAATAGATGTCATCCCGACACAGAGACGCATGTCAATAATTTTTGGGTACACTAATGTGAGCACATTTTTTTGACATCTGCTTTTACTTGTGTGGCACTTATGGTGTTTTGCACTGACTTGTACTAATCTTATACGGAGCATTCGCATTTAATGTTTTCTACTAATACTTTTTACGCACAAAAGTTGCTGTGTTACTCATGTGGTGAGTGGCACCAATCAAGTTCCACTAATATTGCGCACTCACAATAGAGCGCATGGTGCCACCCATATGATCTTTGTAATTTGGCTACATGGTAATTTTGTGCTTGTTGACAAATTATATTTACCATTAGGTAGTGTTTCCAAGTCCCCGAAACGTGCCTCTCAAGGAGCCCTTTCCTGATTGGGGGATGGTAAGCCCATTTCTCTACGCAATGACTGCTTGATCCACCTTATGAGAATAGCACAACTACACCATGATATTCACAATAAGAGGTATTATTAGGTGTATGTATATATTATTATTTTTTCAATTTTTTTGTTTTGACTAAACCCCTCTCTGTCCCCTAGGGCGACCTGACAGTGACGTAGCCAGTTTACTTGAAGTGTAAGTGACCGGTATATATATTTAATTTTCGTCACTTTTTTCGTTTTTAATTGGAGAAGAACTGATACAAAAATTTCCTTTTGGTCCTGATGAAGCGTCACCGGATCCTGTAGGACCACACAACGCGAAAAATGTCGACCCCAACTTGAGGGTACTGTTAAAATTACAGACCCTATCATTTTGTTGCTCTTTGAAAGTAATTGAGCATCATCACTCAGTTTATTACTTTCCTTTTTGATTTTAATCCTGGTCTTCATCTTACTATATTGATTAAAGTTATGAAATAATTCTTAGGATGAATAACCAATTTTAGTTTCACATCCCTTTCTCTCCGAGCGTATGCTGGTGCCTGAATATAGGCATACCTGTCTGATTAACCATCATCAGAACAGTACGGCTGAGTGCCCCCCTTTCTAAGGGGAGACCGTCAGGCGTTGCAGCGCCGGCCTGGCGAGGAGCAATTCCCAATGATGATGCTAGTCATCCATTGTGATGCTTGAGGGCTTTTGCTCCTGACACCTCTGGTGCCCTAGGCTACTTGAGTACCTGTGGAACAGTGTACCTTTTGTATATTAGAATAGATGTACTAGACACAATTTTGAGATCACAAAGAATACAGAATTTGCAGAGGTTATCTCAGAACAGAAACTATTAACAACTACCTCGTAATGTTATGCAAAAATCTCTCACAAACGTATAGGGATTAGATCGAAGTAATCCTTTTCCTCATATTTAAAGAAGCTTTAACAAAATTTAGTACATGATGACAGGTTTGAATATCTGTCAATCTCTGGAAGTGTAATAAAGCTTCCTTATAATGAATGGGTCTGAGATGACATAAGATGGGTAAAATAAAGGCCTTTCTGGGAGTAGCATATAAAGAACAAAAAAGAAAAAAATGGGAAGTACTCTGCTTTGATTTGTAATCACAAGGGCAGGGTGGTAAATCCTTTTGCCAAATACATTGTTTAGGAAAGGCTACCTTAAAATGAATCAGATTAAATCTAAAAAAGGTTAAAAGAGAGCTCATTTTAGAACATGTAAACCATATCAGATAAGGTTCCAAACATGGAGCCGTGGCAATCTGAATATAAGGATCAAAAGATTTCAATTTCAGGGAGCTATAAAATCTCAAATCTGATGTATACTCAAAATAAGTTGATTTCAAGACAGACCTAGAATTTATAGTTAACAGTTGGGATTCTTCAAACATATACCTGAGCCCTAACTTCTCAAAAGATTTTCACAAAAACGCAAGCTAGGGAATCCTATTTGAGTTGTCCAACTGTAAACAATCAGAAATACAGTCTTGAATAAGTTTTCCCGCTGGATTCAGCCAACATCGTCCAGAGCAATAATGGGGCAATGGAAACCCTATCCTGCAAAAAACATTGACCAATTTCCTCATGACTGATGATGTTTGCTATGCACTTTGGTACCATCAGTAATCTACGCAGGAATTTATTTTCAGCACTTTGGAGGGAGGGTACTTTGTTATAGCCCCAAATACCTGCCCCATATAAGACCGCTCCAACGCACTCAGAGTTATAAAGTGTTTTCATCTGAACAAGGGGTCTGTGACCTAATTTGCGAGTAAAGCGAAAAATCGCTTCATTATTCCTTGTCATTTGTTGGAACTTAAAATTAAGGTGAGTCTTCCAAGACAAAGAGGGAGTCATATATATACCTAAATAACTAAAATTCTTTACCTTATTTAAAATATGTCCACCCATGGTCAATTGTTTGGACCTTGTGTTACGGGGGCCGCATGTCATAACAAAAGTTTTAGGATAATTTACATTCAAATCAAGATCCGACATAAATGTATAAAAAAGGTCCAATAAACCCTGTAAACCATTTGCAGTACGAGCAATAAAAACAGCATCATCAGCATATAATAAAACTGGGAGCAGTTTCTGGCCCATCTTTGGAACATCCTTGCTATATTTTACCAATAAATCATAAAGCCCATTTAGATATATCAGAAAAAGAAAAGGCGCTAGGATACATCCCTGTCTTACGCCTCTTGTTGACGGAATGGGAGAAGTTCTCTAGCCAGATGAGCCAACATTGACTGAAACCATTAAATCTGTATGTAGGCGTTTAATAAGCTCCAAAAGGGTCATATCACAACCTAAGTCTCCCAAAATTTGCCATAAGTTCGACCTATTGACCAAATCAAAAGCACTAGTTAAATCAATAAATGCCATGTGAATAGACTCCTTTTTGGCAATCACATATTTACTAAGTATCAAATTTAAGTTTAAAACTTGCTCAACTGTGCCTAAACCAGATCTAAAACCAAATTGAATTGGGGATAAAATCTGTGCCTCAGTCACCCAATCTTCTAAATGAGATAAGATCACACTTCCCAAAATCTTAGCTGTTGAATCAATAAGAGAAATTGGTCTGTAACAGAGAGGATCTTCTCTGTTTCCTTTTTTGAAGATGGGAATGATAGTAGCCGATTTCCATGAAATAGGTATGTTACTATTTACAACACTTCTCAACACATTAGTAACTAAAGGCCCCAAAGATCAATTTCAGATTTAAAAAGATCAACAGGAACCCCATTAGGGCCAGGATCCTTTCCCTGTCTTAACCGGTTAATGGCACCTAGGACCTCATGAAGGTCAGAAGTAATATCTAGGGCCTTAGCATTGGAGTCTGAAATAGGGTGTGCAGTAAAGTCATCCTCCTTATACATGTTCTCGTTGTCATCGTTTTCTGGGCAAAATACTTTCCTAAATGAGTCACCCATACATCCTCTGCAATAAGGCAATCATCAGCCTTAGTGTTATTATCTGAAAAATATGGGTGATTTACCACTTTCCAGAATTTAGAAGTGTCCTTCTGCTCAGAGGCGGCCATATGTTCGTCCCAAGCCTTGGACCTAATTTCTGATTTCCTTTTTTCAAGGGCAGCCTTGTATTCGGCTCTAGCTAATTTAACTAATTGGCAAGAAGGAGGAACTACTTTAAGAGCTTCTTTAAGTTTTTTATGAGCAGAAGAGCACACAGATTCAAACCATCTGTGAACAACCGGGCCCTTCAAGGGCCTATCCGCCACCAAGGTTTGCTAGATATCAGTACTTAAAAGTTCAAATTCATGGACTATACGTTCATGATCTAACTGCTGGGACAGACACTTCTTAATAGAATCAGACCTAGTTCTTAAAATTTCCTGATTAAATAATTTTGGATTTATTTTGTCCCATTTTAAGCGTAAGCCGCAATTTGAGTTATAAACAGTACTAGCTCTCAAACTTTTATTCTCAGGAATCTGATTAATATTTAAGTCCAATTTAATGCTAAGGGGATTGTGGTCACTGGCACAGTGAGGCGTGATCTTAAATTCTTGTATTAGATGATAGTCTGAGGAGACGATAAGTATAAAATCAATGATGCTCCCCTTCGGTTTCCCTGTGAAGGTTGGTATATTACAGGCATCAGCAGCCAGTACATGTACCAAATTAAACTTGCATAAAAAGTAGTTTAAATCATCTCCTTCAGCAGAATGAGTAAAATGGGTTGATGACTCTCTGCCCTCATCGAGAAAGGCACACAAATCAGAAAGTTCCTTACAACACAGAGGAGTGTCGAAATCGCCAACCCATAGTACAATTAGATCATTTACCTGCAAATCATTTGTTGAATCAATAAAATCTGCTACATCCTCCAGACATCCCTTAAGAAGGCCCCTAGGGATATTGTTATAAAAATTTAAAATCAAAATACCTTTTCGTCCTCTAATAGACACTAGAACGACCATAAAATAAGGAGAAGACCAAATTAGAAACACATTCAATAAAGGGAGATGTAAGGATACAAGAACTAAAAGGCCACCACGTGCTCTCCCCATTGGAGAGGATATAGCTGGCTGACAAAAAGAAGTAAATCCATCCAGGAGGAATGTGTCCTTAGACCAAGTCTCCTGTAGACAAATTAGAAGAAATAAAACTCGTCCAATCCGAGTTGTCAGTTTTGGACCGAAGCCCCGCTATATTCCAACTAATCAGGGTAAGTGGTCTAAACCCAGAACATGGTGTTAAGTCTCCAGTATTTTTAGGGGTTAGCATATCCAATACAAACTTTCCTGCATACCAGATAAAATCATCATAATCATTCCCAGCCATTGATCTCACCATATTGTTAGGGCAAGGAATATCTATCGCCATCGGTCAATCGTTCATGTCTAGGTAGTTGAGAGCCGAAAAACGATTACTAGTGGGCACATTTACCTGCAAATGGGACCTTACTGGGACAGAGGTGGGGTTTCTTAAGTCAGCAGTGGAGCAATGTGGTGAGAGCGAGGGGTCATAAAAATGACACAAAGAATATATTTGAATCCTATTAGGTGACCTATAGCATTGGTCAGAATTAGACAAAAAGTAGTCCACCGAACAAGGGTTTGCAAAATTTAGAACAACATAATCTCCCTCCTCCATTTTCTTTGAATATCCAACCCTCATCACTCTACGCGCTATAAGAATCTTATCGTTATAGTGAATATTTGATTTAAAATTAGATTTCAACCAATGACTAGCCTTCCTGATTAATGATTGCGTGTCTTCTATTTTAGAACTCTCCAGAGAGGGAACATTTGATAAAACCAATACATACGGATTACAATCTGGAGGTAGGTGCAATGAATCTGCATGATTTACAGGTTTATTGTGTCCCGAAAAATGCAGCCTAGAGGAGCAAACTTCCATGGTTTTTCCCTGAGAAGAATTCTTTACTAAGTTATCTTGACCAGAAACAACCTGCGAATTGGCCAAGGGAATATTAGCTCCATGGGGTAACAAAGTAGGTAGGGGGTTGGTTTGATGTACTGTATCGTGGCTATGAAGTTTTCCCGAACTTAGTAATCCTGGGTTAAGTGATTGGGATAAAGTACTAGTTACATCGTTACAAAAACAGTCAAGCTTTCTAGTAATCATTGTGCTAAGTTTTGCCTCTATGGTTGCGCAAAAAGATTTAAGTATAGAATCTATAACGCTAGTAAAATCTTCGGGGGCACCCTTCTTCAACGAACATTCAAAAGTGGAAACCAAGGCATCTGGGTCCTTAGCACTGAGTTCCGGAAGGATGTATGTTCTCTTTTTAGAGCCCAGATCCTTTTTTATGTTCTTAGACTTTTTCCCAGCTCTCCTCTTCTTCAATGGAAGGGAATCAACCTGGGAGCAGGAGCATTCCAGGGATAAATTAACAATTGGGGTAGGAGAATTGATTGAGTCTGTAAGAGGAATGGCATCATGCCCCAACTGTGTAATATTAGAGGAAGAGGCCGGTAATAGAGGCCTGGTTCTTGAATTAGTATTTATATGAACAACAGGCTTAAGTGGGGGTGGCTGAGCAGATTTCTGGACAGCCCCAATCCTTTCCTCTACTTATGTTTGAACTTCTGTTCAAGGAGCACAGTCTGTGGCAGTTTAGGGGTTTGTCAACCAGAATGCCCATCCTGCCTAAGGGAGCTGCTGTGGTGAATCATATAGTCATAGGTTATTTGGTGGACAACTATCTTAGTGAGTTGAATTCTGCCTCTTGCAGTGCTTGCAAAATGTAAGTTAAGGGCTGATGACTTTGAGACCAGTTCCACTTGCTTACAATCAAAATAGTGTTAGGACTCCAATCCAACCAATGTCCAGAATCTTGGTTA
The DNA here is from genome assembly GCF_031143425.1 of Pleurodeles waltl. Lineage (NCBI taxonomy): Eukaryota > Metazoa > Chordata > Amphibia > Caudata > Salamandridae > Pleurodeles > Pleurodeles waltl. The sequence continues at coordinate 545,480,409 of NC_090446.1, read as the reverse complement.
CATCACCTATTATACAATCCTCAGTATTATCTGCCATCCTGATATGAGTAAAATGATGGTTTACTCAACTATGGTGGGCTCAGTTGTGATGTCATGCAAACACCTATCTGCCAGGTCTTAGATCACTGACAACAAGCTATAGAACTGGTACAGCAGGAGGCAACCTCTTGTTAGTTTGAAGGGGATGTAACCTACCCACTTTTTTAATGTCCATACAGTTGGTTGGGAAGGGGCTCACCTTCTTCCTCAATCGATACTATGAGTAGCACCAATTTGGTTGAATTGTCAAGTGACTTCAGCTTCTTGACGTGTAGACAGTCTAAAGTTTCCAATAGGTCATTAACTAAACAAGTAAGTTCAGCTTTCAGGATGGTCACACCACTTATCTCAACCTCTTATCCTTGAGACTCTCATGGGATACATGGGTTCAGAGTTGGTTCCTCTTGTACGTCGGCAACTGCAGAGTAAGAATGCATGCTTGCTATTCAGTTTGCACATGGAATCACAAAGAGTTTTGATGGAGGAATATAGGGGGTGATTCTGATTCTGGCGGGCGGCAGAGGCCGCCCGCCAGAATTCTGCCCCCATAATACCGCTCCGCGGTCAGAAGACCGCGGAGGGTATTATGAGTTTTTCCCTGGGCTGGCGGGCGGTCTCCAAAAGACCGCCCGCCAGCCCAGGGAAAAACTCCCTTCCCACGAGGATGCCGGCTCGTAATCGAGCCGGCGGAGTGGGAAGGTGCGACGGGTGCAGTGGCACCCGTCGCGTATTTCAGTGTCTGCAAGGCAGACACTGAAATACATTGCGGGGCCCTCTTACGGGGGCCCCTGCCGTGCCCATGCCATTGGCATGGGCACGGCAGGGGCCCCCAGGGGACCCGCGACCCCCCCTACCGCCATCCTGTTCATGGCGGCTTTCCCGCCATGAACAGGATGGCGGTAGGGGGGGTCAGAATCCTCATGGCTGCGGAGCGCGCTCCGCAGCCATGGAGGATTCAAACGAGCAGCGGAAAGTCGGCGGGAGACCGCTGACTTTCCGCTTCTGACCGCGGCTGAACCGCCGCGGTCAGAATGCTCGTTGGAGCACCGCCAGCCTGTTGGCGGTGCTCCCGTGGTCGGTGGCCGCCAGGGTCAGAATGACCCCCATAGTGTTTTCATCGAAAAATATGCCAATGACACACAAGTACACATAAAGATGTCATCTGTGCCGACATCCTCACTCACATTATTGGACACTGAAAATGTGGCATTATAGCCAGGACTGCCAATTTTGGAACTGGAGAACCAAATGCCTCAGCATCAGATCAACATAGTGTGATTCATCTTATTTTCCTGTGCCTAAAGAACATTAATCTGACCTTGTTTAATGTAACTGGTGCCCAGGTAAAACACTTCAATGTTCTTAGATCTATTCCAAACTATAAAAAGTGCAAATAAAAATAAATAAAAGTAGAGCAACTCCATTTTAAGAGACATAAATGACAGTGAAGGAAATACGTGTGTGTGTCGGTAGGAAAATAGTTTTTTGAGGTAATTTCCCATCAGACTCCTGTATATGTGGATAGCTAATAGAATGTTCAAACAAAAAGAAAAGAGGTTCAAGACAGCCGTGTCTATTCCTTTTTAACTATGTCACTGATGCCACTGCTTTGAAGAATGTTTGTACATATTATATCATTTTATTAAATGTCTGCACAAAGTTGCAAGGTTTATTTGTACATATGGCTTTATTGTCTATCCATATTAATTTAAAAAAAAGCCTGTGTGAAAAATATGTTTCTGGAAGTGTGGCCCAGATTTGCAAACTTCTGCTTCAGGTTTGTGTGACCTTTTTAATGCAGACCTGACACAAAATCCTTTTTGGGATTCACAAACCAACATGAATTGATATTTGCTTTGGCTTGTAAGAAAAGGTAATGCAAACCAGACCCAAGCGTGGTTTTGTGTCAGTTGCAACAAGAGGCATCCCTTGAGTGGTACCTGGGAATGGCTGTGCATTCACGCATGGTCTTTGATGCAAAAGCCTATCTACTAAAAATAGTAGACAGGGTTGTGAGCCAAAAAATAATGCCACTTGAAACTCTGTGTTAATAGAAGAAATGCTTTAAATTCTCATTTCTTTTCCAACTTTGCATGTGTGCTGCACCATAAAGCACACTTACAAACTGTGAAAAGCTTTATAGCCTGTCTAGACATAGCATTTTGTACTAGAAGGGTACCCTTTCAGTACAGATCTTGCACTAGTCTCATGCAATCGCCATTGCATCAAGGTGCAAAGTTGTGTGCATGTCACTTGGCAGCCTGATCTTATGACGAGGATAGGGAGAGGTGAGGAAGGTGTGATATCTATGTAGATATGGTACTCGTCTGCTCTCTTCATGCCACACAAAACAATGTGGGAACTTTGGATGCTGCGCTGTGTTGTCTAGCATTTATGTTGGTACACCCATTTAATTTATTAAATAATATGGTCAACAACTCAGTGCTTGCATTGCACTTTTTACATTGTCATCAGTGATTCTCTGGGAATCCATGCTTTACATTTTGTTTTTGGGAAGCCCTTGAAGGTTTTCTGTGTGCCTCCTATGCTATGCTGAACCCTGGTGCCACCGCCATGAGACTGAAAAGATATATTAGTGGCCTGTGTCTCTCAGTAAAAGTGTTCAAATAGGGCCTTTTGATGAAGAAAAAAAAATCTACTAATCGGGATGACAAATTCTGCATCTCATACATAGGAAAAGCCTGCACCTGGACAATTGTTGGTTACCTAGGATGTTACTTGTGTCCCATCAAAGTAAGCAACAGTTTGGTTTGTGCCCTAGTATTGACAGGTGTGTCACCTCCTTATGTGCAACTGTGTTAAAGAGGTATTGGAAGGAATGGCCCATCACTTTCAAGAGAAGATGGGTAAGGGTTTCACCTCAGTGTTCCTTTACTGTGCACCACTTAGAAGACCACTTGTTAGCATATCAGAATATCATCTAGCGAAATAACATCTGACATAAATATTGTGCCCTAACAATTTTTTTACAAAAATATTGTTCCATGGGGTGCAGGTGTTCCATTGTAACTCCAGTGGCATGATATCTTTGTGGATGATATTTAGAGCACCATGGGACATATTTATGAGAAAGTGGTGTATCGGTCCCAATGTGCCACTTCTCTTATGGTGCCCTTGCCCCACCTAACGACACCATGGTTGCACTGTATTCACAACACGACGCACCATGGCAGTCGATACCACACCAGCATCAGAAGTTTTTATGCTGTTGTAGTGCTTTGTGCACTAGCGTCAACAGTTTTGACACTACTGCAGCAAAGCACAGAGAGGCCTATTGATTTTAATGGGTGTGTCATTTTAACGCCTGCCTTGTGCAGGCATTAAAAATGAGGTAAAAAATGGCGCAGTTAAATCTAGTACATTACACTAGACCATTTTTTCAGGCCTCCATGCGTGAGAGCACCCCCACTGAATACATTATGCCTAGTGCAGGCATAATGTGGTGCAAGGGGTTGCAAAGTGGCACAAAACATGCATTGGACCACTTTGTAAATCTGTTGCGGGGGAAAGGCCACCTTAGTGCCCCCTTTGCATAAAAAACTTACACTATGGCGGCGGTAAGGCAGCGCGAGGGGCATTAAATGCCCCCCACTTGGAATCAAATCTCATATGGCACCAAGCAAACAAAGCAAGTCAGCATGACTCTAGAAGAGCTTGCTTGTATCTTCCATCCAAGCATCTATTCGTTCATCCTTTCTTCGATCAGCTGATATTCATCATTTCACCTTTAAATTCTGTCATCCATTCATCATTAAGTCTGTTACCATTCTATACGTACATCCATACAGGTTCGACACATGAAATTTGGATCCCACCTTACCATTTACCATGATAGTGAACTATCCATCTTGAATCTTACCAGTACCTGCATTCACGTAATGCCCATGAATGGTCTAAGTACTGTTTTTGTCTTCCTAAAAAGACATGTTTGCAAGTAATTTATTTCAGAATAAGAAACGTAAAAAATTAATTTGGACTGTAATTAAGTTACTGTGCTCTGCCTTGCTTTTTGGTGTAAATCTCGGAGAAGGTGGGCTACGGGTTGGCTAGTGCAATAGAGAGGGTGGATAATGTGAGATACTTGCGCCCCCCTAATAGGTTTTAAAACCATCTTATTCACTGTAGTCCTTCCTATCTCCATGTGAATATCTACCTTGTAAAGAAACGTCCAAACAGACTTAAAGTTTAGTTTTCGATCAGTTTTTTTCAGAATGTTCAGTCTTTGGTGGAAGGGAGGCTCGTGATGACTATACACAGCACCCCGAATACAGGACAAATAAATAAATAGCAATTTGGTTGCAACTCTTACTGTTTTAGAGTCATGCTACAAGTTGTGCCGTGTTTGCAGGTGGTGCACAGCAGCACTCATTTCTTGGGTATCTAGATGTATTTTTTCCTCTTCATACTTTGACCAAGATCATAAGAGAGAGAAAGGAAGAAACGACGAAAAAACACAGAAGCGAAAGAAAGAAAAAGAGTGACTAATGGAGAAAGCAGGGATAAAACAAGAGCCAGCAAGAGTGAGATAAAGAGACAGGAAGGGTTGAGTATTAGAAAAAAGAGGCATCATTTCGACTACTGGACAACTTCCGTATTCACCTTTTGTATTCAGCAACCTTTGTATTAATTATGCTTAAAAACGTTTGTCCCCTGCATTTATGTTCTTCATAAATTAGGTCCTGTAGTATTGTCATAACTAGAGAGTACATTGCTTAGAAAAAGTGCAGTGTAAAGTGAAAGGACAATATTTCAGAGATTTACTTTGCACAGCGCCTGGCACCAGGTGGTTCATTGAAGAGGGAAGATGCTGCAGAGGGTATCGTGTCTAGATGAACTGGGGCAAGTCCCCCAAAAATAACATCCCCTTCCTGGGCGTAAACCTGGATGTTGGGTGAAGTAAGATGGCAGCCACGTGACCGAGTGATGTCAGCAACAACCGAAGAGAAGAGCTTCAGGCAAAGCTGCAAAACGAAGTTTAGGGCCATCTTCTAAGTGTGTGGAGCAGTCACTTAAGAACATGCTGCAAAAAAACAGAAAGAATGAAAGGATGGATGGAATGAAAGATTTTTAAACTAAATTAATGCATGCATGTATGGGCACGTAAAAGAGAAATGAATGAATGAGATATAAATACATTAATTCACACATTTGTAAATGGGTGTCAATGGATGGCTGTCTCCTAGCACAGGCACACTGTTGTCTGCCTAGCGCCAATGTTGTCACTTTTGTACCATGCTGCAAGGATGCTTGCGTTGCATTGTTTTTGTGGAGGAAGGGATGCCTTTCTGCAAAAAAACAACACTAAGAACTAAGCCTATTAGTGAGGCAGAATGCATCACACATAGAAAGAGGAAGTAATAGGGTAATTGTAGTCTGCACTGACGAAAAAGACCATCGACATTTGGGTTCATGAAAGCAGTTCATCAATATCAAAAATAAACGTGAAGAACAGTGAAACGGGAATGCAGCAGTTATCTTGGTTGGTGAGCATGCTCTGCATCCTTTCAAAAAGCAGATGAGTTGTGTTTATTTTTATTAAAGTAGACTGCCCCCCCCTATTTTCTTGAAGACTGGGATGGGGAGATTCAATGCTAAGGCGATTGACTCAAGTGCCATGTTTTTCTCTTTGTTCAAATGCTGCTTCGAAGAGACCATGAAGTGATTCCTATGTTTAAAGAAAGTGATTTTCTGATCTCTGAGCAAGCACAGTAGCAGGCTAACCAGCTGTTTAAGGAAAAGAAAGAGCATACTGCAATGAACAGTTGATAGATTTATATACTGCAAGGAACGCACTGCACTATGCATTTTCAAGAAGGAATGCAACATTTTCTCTATGCAGTCGTTTTCCGTATTGTAAAAATATCTGTGCAATCTTTTTTGAGTTCCAACCAAAACAAGAAAAACCTGTTTGTCAACTGTGCTATAGTAAATAAGTGACCAGAAAAGGCCATCTTTCTCCTTTTAAAACTCCTGATAATCTATCCTTGGCCATTTTATTAGGGCATATTAAAGCACTTTACCCTTTTATGGAGGAGACTAACAAAACACTACAATGACTACATGGCAATTGGTCCATTGCAGAAACGAATTCTCAGAAATTGAGCAAAATATTAGTAATGCAGAAGATGACATTCCCAAAATTGTCAAAATGGAAGAGGGAATAACTTCACGTAACATTCAAGTTGAAGATTTAGAAAACCGAAATTGCAGAAAGAATCCTCAGGTGGAAATGATCTATAAAAAATCGTGACATACTTTTTCCAAAGGTATTGGGCTGTCTGGAGTTGTTGAAAGCCTATATCTAATGGGCTGATTGAGTGGAATGTTATCAATACTAAAACTACCTGTGAGCCCAGATACATCAAAAATTAAGTTTTGCAATATACTGGTCCTTTAAGAGTGATTAAAGCTGCAAGAGGGAAAAAGAACTTGAGTTCTAATGGCCAAAATATTTTTATATCTCGAGATGCTGCAAGAGCTACAGCTTCAAGACACAAATATATTCTGGACTTGAGACCTGCTTAATGAAAGCTTAATGCTAGGTATGGCCTTGTCCACTCTTGTCCTCTAATTGCCGCACACAAGGATAAAACTGTTTCTCATTCTGATCCTGCAAAACCTACAGAATATGGGCCTCATTAAGAGCTTGGCAGTCCCACCGCGGGACCGCCAAACTCATGGGAGGACAGCACCACCATGGTGGTTGCATCCCACCCCTGCCCTATTACAATGCTCCTGCCAGTCTAACAGGGAGGAACTTTGCAATAGAGCGTTCCCGTCGATCAGATTTGCAGGAACAGTGATTTCTCGTACCACAGAGGGGCCCGACCAGCACCCTCGGAATACACACTGACGATTCCGATGGTGCTGGACCGGGGGGCCCAGCACACCGATGGAAAGGCTGCCTGTGAGGGGAATTGTAATCAGGTTAGTCTAGCGTTGCCTTGGCTGAGTACAACTCTGACCGCCGTCATGCCGTTAGGAACCATGTTCCTGACAGGGACGGCTTTCCCCTGGCGGGTCTGCCCGCCATGGTTGTAAGTGAGCGATCGTACAACCTGGAGTGCAGATGTCAGGCCGTCAACGTGAATGTGGTGGTCCTTGGACGCCACACTCATAATGAGGCCCTATATCTTTAGTAAGAGAGAAAATGAAATGGGTATTTCTAAACAGGGAATAGTTTAAAAGTTCTTCTGTTTTTATATTCATGTTTTGTTGTAATAATGGAATCTGTTTGTTCTTCGTATATGGAAATCCTCTCATATATGCAATTTTGTATGATCTTTTTCCAAAAGTTTCTGTTTCTCTAAAGGTTTGTGTCACCTTTGTGACTCCATGTTTTGAATGCTGTTACTTTTTCTTAAGGAAGGTTCTCATCTGTTACACTGGTATCTGAGCTGTTTCTGTCTTCATGTGGTATTGACCATGCCCTATGGTAATTTTCTTTGTTCTTAATGTTGTCTTTATTGTCTGTATCTGTGGATATTTGACATCCTGTTGTATAGTTTTTTAAGTTGTTCTCCATTCCCTAACTCATTTAAACGTCAAATAGTGTTAACTCATCTTCCCAAAGAACATGTAGATATTGCGGTATTACAAGATACTCATTTAAATGATGATGAATCCGAACATTTGAAAAGAAATTGGATGGGTAATAATATTTACTCTTCAGTTTTGAGTAACAGGAATGGGGTAGCTATGATATTTCACAGATCTCTGAATACTGGTAAAGTGATTCAGAAGGGAGTTGGAGTTACTGTTAATGGTGTGCCTCTATTACTATTTAATCTGTATGGTCCTAATAGTGTTTAATATTTTGGTCTTCTGCACATGAGATATTGACATGAGATAATGATCATTTAATTGTAACATTCAATTGCAATTTGTCCTCTGATTCCTTTTAGATAGGGAATGAGGTACTTAATGTTTTCCTGATAAAATACACAAAATGTTGAACTACATTTTTAAACAGAGACCTTTTTCAGACTCAAGGACAATTTGTAATCCTGTTAAATTAGAGTTTACATTTTATTTACCAGTGCACCATTCACAATCTATATATTTTAGTACGAATCTCACAAATGATTTATTACACTGAAATTGTTTGTATTTTGATTTTGGTTTATGTCTGTGTTGTTTCGATTTTGGTCTATTGCAGGGGAAGAAAAGGAATATCAGAGGGAGGTTTAATCCTGCATCATTATAGTATGCAAATTTCAATAAAGAACGTCGACATTTTGCCATTTTTTTAAATAAATAAAGTGGCAGATAACTTCGTCCATATTTTAAGGGGATACTTTTAAAGCTGCTTCAAGAGATTCTGTTATCAGATAAACTCATGGAGTCAAGAAAAAGTCAGGCGAAATCAAGACAAATGAAATCTTAAGAGCCATTAAGCATTTGAATCATTTATACTATTCCTTTAAATCTAAAGATGCCTTAGAAAACGAGCTTAAAAAGCCAAGTTAGACTTTAATAGGATCACTACAGAACAAGTCTGTGATAATATATTCAGAACTAAAGCTAGGTATTATGGAGATGGGCAAATATTAGCTAAATATCCAAAGGATGAAAAAGATAAATATATTACTGATTCAATCATTGATGAAAATTCTGGCACAATTCAGGCAGCTCTAAAAGACATGTACTCCGGGTTTCTCTCCTTCTTTAAACGAAATTGATAAATATTTCCCTGAAACATTAAGAGATAAATACCCTCATTTAGATCCTTCTTCTTTGGAGAATAATTTGACATTAGATAAAGCACCAAATGCAATAAAATTATGCAAAAAAGGGAACGCCCCCAGGCCAGATGGTTTATGATTAGGCCAGTGGTTCTTAACCTGTAGTCCATAGACACTGGGGAGCCGCAAACCCTACTCCGGAGGTCCCAACCTGCTTAGAAAATTAAATAATATTAACAGATAAATGAAGTGTATATAAGTAAAGAAGCAAAATGTACAAATGAAAAATGTTAAATGTTCTGTAAATGTGATGGAATTTGAAGGTAGAGGCAAAATATAAAATTAGTATCCTGAGATTCATTCGTCGAAGCAGTGCAAGTGCATCAACCATTATATAGTATGGACGATGAGTGGCCTCCATTGAATTTAGAAAAGTTCCAACCTTCCCAACTAAAACTAAAATTTTGATTTTTTATTATATTTGTTTTCAAGATAAAGAAGACATTTCATCATTTCTGCATTTTCTTGATCAGTGATTGTTTCTGTATTTGGTGTGTATTATTTTGGCGTTCAAAATATAAAACATGATTAATACATGGTCCCCATCTTGCAGTAATGCCTCAGTGGGGGTCCCTGGGTTTCATGAATGGTTGAGTATGGGTCCACAGATGTTAGAAGGTTAAGAATCACTGCCTTATAATTTACTTCTCATTTTCTGACTTCTTAGCCCCTTAATTATTGTTCCTTTCTGAGCATCTTCGTTCTACTAATAATCCTCAAGGAACTTTTTTGCAAGCTATGATATGCCTCATTCCTAAACCTAGAAAGGACACTTCCTATTGTAGAAAGGTAATGTCCAATATCATTAATTAATAAACACTGTATAACATTTGCTAAAATATTAGCAAATCAACTAAAGAGTTTTGTTTCTACACTCATTAAACCAGAACAGGTTGGTTTTGTGTCATTATATGGTAAAGTCTCTTTTTGCAGCATTGTCTGTGGATGTCGAAAAAGTTTCTGACCACTTCAACAGTGATTATTTTTTAAAGGCCTTGAATTGGCATTTTTTAGGGCCTAATTAGGAGTCTGGTGTTCACTAGAGTGCCAGATTTGTGGTGGTGGGCCGGACTGCCGCAGCTTCGATGGTCCCACTGTCAAATTAGGAGTTTGGTGGTCGAACTGCCAAAAGACCACCGTCTTTGTCAGGATCAATGATCTCGACGGAATGACGGCAGTGGTGGTTGTAATCAGCCTCGGCGGCGCTGAAGTCAGTGCCGCCATGCTGACTACAACCTTGTTCTCTTCCAGCCTTTTTATGGTGGCCTTACCGCATGAAAAAGCTGGCAAAGAACAAGTGCAGGGGGCCACAAGGAGGCCCCTGCACTGCCCATGCCAATGGCATTGCAAGGGTACCCCTGCCCAGTACCCCTGAAATGCACTCTGTCTGCTTTGCAGACAGTGTGCATTTTAAGGGTGCTGGTGCATCCTGCGTGGTGCAGCATTGCCGCTGGCTCAATTCTGAGCTGGGAACAATGCTGCCGCACCTTTCCCACTAGGCTGACTGGCAGAAACCTTGGTTTTCGCCAGTCAGCCCCGTGGGAAAGTTGTAAAAGGGCTGGTGGGGAAATCAACAGCACTGTAGCAGTATCCTTTTTGGGAATTTCACGGACTGATGTTTTCGTCCGCCAAACTCCTAATGACCCCCTAAATCCTTAAATATTTAAATTCTGTTTCTTTATTAAGCTCCTGGCGCTTCTATTTTTATTCATAATATTATTTCATCTCTTTTCCACATTAAAAGGTGCAAAGGGAAAGACTATCCTTTGTCTCCTCTTCTCTATATTTTATCTATTGAATATTTTCTAGCTAGAGTCCGGCAAAATTCAAATATTGGAGAGTTCTGATCTGGTGCTATGGAAGTTAAATACTATGCTTATGCGGACAATGTCCTGCTTTATATGAAAAATTCTGACCGTTCTTTAATAGCTTTTTTTGAGGAAGCTGAAAAAGTTTTCTTATTTTTCTGGTTATAAACTTAATTAACACAAATCATTAGTTCTCCCTTTAAAAATATTTTCTTTCAAAGATATGTCTAAAAATTATGATTTCACTTGATGTAAAGAAAAATGTAATTATTTATCAGTGTGGTAAATCGGAGTTTAAAATATAATGTACAAGGAGTCAGACTTGCAAGGCCCTTGCGCCCCTTAGCACCACATTTGTGGCAAAATGTTTGCTGCAACTGTGAAGCTAATGAGCCACTACCATAGCGCCATATTTACAAGGTGGTGCAAACTAGGGTGCATATTTATAATCCCCTAGCGCCACCTTGCGCCACATTAGCATCATTGTTTTTTATCTTAATGTGGCCCAACGAGGCCGAAATCCATGCGCCATATTTACAGAGTTGAGCAATGTATGCAGCGCGCCACTCTGTAACCATTTTTGCTACATTATACCTGTGGCAGGCATAATGTATGCAAAGAGGGCATTCCCCCGTTAGGGGAGCTGAAAAAATGGCGCAAGGAAATCTATGAGGTTTACTGGTGCCATTTTTTATGGCACTTTAAACGCCTTCTCACAGCAGACATTAAAAGGGGCCTTCCATTATTTAGAATGGGCGCCTATGTACTCTGCAGGAGTAGCAACAATATTTTGGTGCTACTCCTGCAGAGTGCATCAATAGCGCCACATTGAATGACGCTATTGTCACCTACCCTGCACCATGGTGCGCCATATTTTAATTACGGCGCACGCATGGTGGGGGTGCTAAGGGGCGCAGGGAAAGTGGCGCTGCACTGGTTGCAGCGCCACTTTCCATAAATCTGCCCCTAGGATTGCGCCACCTTGTAAACCCTTTGCACCACATCATGCATGATATATGCATGATGTATGCAAAAGGGGCGTTCCCTCGTTAGAAGGTCACTAAAAATTACGCTATGGAATGTATAAGATTCCATTGCGCCATTTCTAGCGTGATTTTTAATGTCTGCTTAAAGCAGGCATTAAAATATGGCTCCCATTGATTTCAATCGGCCTCTTAACACTATACTGGATTTGCATAAGTTTTTAATGCTAATCCAGTATAGCATTACAATAGTGTCAAAAAAATTACACTATTGCCTCTAACAGGCGCCATGGTGCGCCGTATTGTAAATACGGCGCTACCATGGTGGCGTTAGGGGATGCAAGGAGGCCGCAAGAAAATGGTGCATCACTAGTGATGCGCCACTTTCTTGTATATCTGGCCCAAAATATCTTGGAAAAAATTGACGGACATATTTATAAGGACTGATGCATCACTGTGTTGCGGCAACGATGCATTAAAAAAGTTACAATGCGCAAAATTCAGTTACGAAGCCATGGATGCATGGTATTTAAAATACAGGACACCATGGCACAAGGACCCAAGATGTATCAGAAACTCTGATGCAGCAGTGGGAACTTTGCTATAATGAATCAGCCCTAGAACTATGCATCACTGAAGTTGGCCTCACAACTGACAACTTCAGCGATGCGTCAAAATTCAGAGGCGCTGCATCAGTTTTGACTGACGCAATTACCCTAATTTGTTGGGACCAATATGAAAGACTGTAAAATGGTGAAACAGCACCTTGTAGAATCTCACATTGGTCCTGGATGTAGTATAAGCAGTATGGATATGTCACATTCAATTGGGCATAGCCTACTATGGGTATGTGGAGGCCTAAGTATGTGTGACATAATGAGTGTAAGTGTTTTGTAAGTGAATTCAAGTATATGGTGTAGTGTAAGTGTAATGTGGCAATACATATACTACCTACCATATGTGCGTACTTACCTGGTGTACTTTGGAGTGCGCAGACCTGGACTTGGGGACCCCTTTCTCCATGGAGAAGTGACAATCCTGGCCTGTCCCTTGCAAGCAATACACATCACATAGCCTTGCTGCAGAGGATGATTATATCATAGGTGCCATGCAGGTTGGTAAAGGGGTCCTACAACATGATTGACACATGTGTAAACCAACTACAACTAGTGAGGATGTGAAAAACAGACATCTTCGAGGTTGCAAAGTGACCCAGATTCCATTTAAAATCCACTGAGTCCATACATCTGGATTTAGGAGGTGTGGGAATTCTGACACATTGCAGGCTTTGCAAGATCCATCTTAAAGGGTCAAAAGAGGAAAATCTTGTAAATCTCACTGTCGCATTTGCAAGTGATTATTTTCAGTGGAACACCCTCTCTGCATACATTAATTTCTCGGTGACGCAGCCGGATTCCGCAGAGTTTTTTTTTGGATGCAGGACCCAAAAAACTGATGCGTATGGCCAAATGCATCACATTGTAAATATAGAGCTACCAGAGCGCAGCCACTGAGTCCAAATAAATGATGCAACGGCGGCTCAAGCTCCTTGTAAATTTCCCCCTGAGTCTTTAGTTAACAATGTTCTCTTTTATACCTACCTTGGTGGAGTAGATTGGATTATATTACAATGATGGTTTCACCAATAATTTCATATTCTCTTTCTATGTTATATGTTCATTTGCCCAAGTCTTTCATTAAGAAGATCCATATTTTGGTATTTAAAATTTTTAGCGCAATATGAAAAGAATAGAATTTCTCTGTATAAGTTAAACTTACTTAAGGAAGAGGAGGGGTTAAATTCCCTGATTTTTCTTATTATCATGATGCCTTTTCCAGTAAGCAACTTTGTTTTTGGTTACAGAAACCATATTTGAATGAATCCCCCATCTGGATGTAGTTGAGAGATTCTTCATTGTCCATGTTTTCTTTTTTAGATTGTATTTCTATTTCACAAATACCTGTTTGTTTAGGGTTACTCATTTTCAAAAATATGTATTGAGTATAGCAGTCTTTTGTTGCTAATGACAAGGCAGGTGATAATACACCCAATGCTTCACCTGTTTGGCACACTAAAAATATTAAAATTAATAACAAAACTTCATTTTGGAAATGTTGGGATGGGGGAGTTTTTTTTGGTTTAATCAGCTTTTTGATAATGGTAATTGTCTCCCTCTTGCCAAATTACAAAACAAGTATATCATGCCAAAATCGTTTTTAAAACAATATATCAGATTAAACTAAGCTGTTCTCATGTTTTTTAGAAGGGACACCTATGGCGACATATTTTAACTCTTTTCACAGTGTTATTTTTGTTTGTTATTTTACATTACCCATTAGATCTTCAACAATATACTTTTAATCACACAATGCTACAGAGGATAATGCTAAATCCAAAATAGATGATGTATGGGAGTCGGACCTGTTGGACTTGGCCCTTTTTGCAGGGTCATCCCTTATCTTTTTGCCTCCTTCTTCCTATTTTTCTTGACCTGTTTTTGTTGGCTTTATGCCTATGGGCACTTTACCACTGCTAACCAGTACTAAAGTGCATATGTTCTCTGTGTAAATTGTTTTGTTGATTGGCTTTCCATGATTGGCATATTTGATTTACTAGAAAGTCCCTAGTAAAGTGCACTGGAGGTGCCCATGGCCTGTAAATCGAATGGTACTAGTGGGCCTGTAGAACTGGTTGTGCCACCCACATTAGTAGCCCTGTAATCATGGCTCAGATCTGCTACTGCAGTGTCTGAGTGTAGTTTTAAGCTGCCAATTCGACTTGGCAAGTGTACCCACTTGCCATGCCTAGACATTCCCTTTTCTTACATGTAAGACATCCCTAAGGTAGGCCCTAGGTAGCCCCATAGGCAGGGTGCAGTGTATGTTTAAGGTAGGGCATATACTAATGTGCTTTATATGTCCTGACAGTGAAATACTGCTAAATTCGTTTTTCACTGTTGCAAGGCATATCCCTCTCATAGGTTAACATCGGGCTGCCTTTAAATATGATTAAAGTGTAGATTCCCTTTGGGAGTGGATAGACATGTGGGGTTTGGGGTCTCTGAGCTCACAATTTAAAAATACATCTTTTAGTAAAGTTGATTTTAAGATTGTGTGTTTGAAAATGCCACTTTTAGAAAGTGAGCATTTTCTTGATTAACCCATTTCTGTGACTCTGCCTGTTTGTGGATTTCCTGTCTGGGTCAGTTTGACAGTTGGGTTGGTTGCACCTCTCACTAGACAATGACACATAGGGAGCTGCGGTGTGGCCTGCATATCCTGATGAGCCATCTGTGCTATGAGGGAGGGGAAGAGTGGTCACTCACACCTGAAAGGGCTGTGCCTGCCCTCACACAATGCAGTCTCCAACCCCCTGGTGTGTGTCTGGGGCCTGGCCTGGGGAATGCAGGATTTCACAAACAAGAGAGGCTTTTCTTTGAAGAAAGCCTACTTCAAAGGGCAAAATGGGTATAAGAAGGGCACCCAAAACCACAGACTTTAGCACACTCCTGGAAACCAAGAGGAACCTCTGCTTGGAGAAGAGCTGAGGAAGAAGAGCTGCGCTACCTGTGACTGTGCTTTGTGGAGCTATCCTCCAGTTGCTGCTTCTGCCTTTGCCAGAGGACAAAGACTGGACTTTGTGTGCCTTCCTTCTTGTGAAGAACTCTCCAAGGGTTTGAAACTGAACTTGCCTCCTGTTGTTGAAGTCTCAGGGACAGCAAAGACTTCTCTCTGCCAGCACCTGGAGCCTCTGCTGAGACTCCTACCCTGCCAAGTGGTGCCTTTCCAGTTCCTGGGACCCTGAAAGGAGAAGCTGGCATAACAAGAGTAAGAAATCCACGCACAGGCTGCTGTGCGGAAGAAAGATCGACGCAACTCTGAGACGCGGCTGAAAAATCAACGCTCGCGGCTGGAGAAATGACGCGCAGCATCGCTGATGGAGGCTGGTGAGATCGCAACCAGGGCTACGTGGTTTTCAAATCATCGTGCGGCAGGATTTCCGACGCAAACATCACTGGGCATTTAAAAAGGACGCAAGGCCCGCCCGGACCCGAGAGTGCTGTTCATATCGAAGCATCACTCTCCTGCGGAGAGAAGAAACGGCGCACACCGACCCGACTGAAGGAAAAGCAATGCACGGTCTCGCTCGTGAGTGATATCGACGCATCGCAAGCCCCTTTTGATGCATACTCGCCCGTGCTGGGTTATTTTTGACAAGCCCAGGTATATTTCCACTTTAGCAGCGTTAACCTTGTGTTTAAAAGCACATGAAGACTCTTTTTGGTTTTTAATTGACAACTTGACTTGCTTATGGTGGATTTTTGTCGTTTTGGTCTTGTTTTGTTTAGATAAATATTTTCTATTTTTATAAACCTGTGTTGTGTCATTTTGTAGTGTTTTCATTAAGCTACTGTGTGGGTTGGTACAAATACTTTACACCTAGCACACTGAAGTTAAGCCTGCCTGCTCGTGCTAAGCTACCAAGGGGGTGAGCGGGAGTTAGCTGAGGGTAATTCTATTTTACCCTGACTAGAGTGAGGGTCCTTGCTTGGACAGGGGGTAACCTGACTGCCAACCAAAGACCCCATTTCTAACGTTGGTGATCAGCGGTAGGGATTGGACTTGTATTTGTATTTGACATACAGTGATTAAGTGTGCACTACTGTTTTCAATGTAGACCACTGCGCGACCACATACTACTTGTCTTGTGATTTTTGCTTTTTCTCTTGGGGACTTCTTTTTGTTCAACTTCCATGTTTTGGCTGATCCCTTGATTTACTTTTATTGGGAACTTGTTTCTGCCTTTGGAACCTTGCACTTGTTTGCCATCATGTCTCAACCTGAAGATGCACCAGCTGGAGCTGTGTTTGAAATTAGGGAAACTGAAAAGTACTCAGTTGACCAATTGAAACAGTTCTGAAAATATCTTGCCTGTCCCGTTAAGAGCTTCACCAGGAAGAGGGAGCTGCAAAAGGCACTGAGGGCCTTGGTGACAGCCAAGGAGGCTGGGAGGCACACAGAGGAGGAGGATGTGGATGAGGAAGTGCGGGGGGTACTCAATGGTGTAGTAGAGGGACCTGTTACGCCTGGGGGGAGGTTCTCCAGGATGGGTAGCAGTATGTTCCTTGAGGGTCTGACTCCTGAAGTGTTACAGGACAGACAGGCAGAGAGGGAGTACCAATTGGAGCTGAAGAAGCTCAATCTCGAGATTGAACAGAGAAGGATGGCCTTAGAGGAGAAAAAGATAATCTTGGCTTATGAGCTAAGATTGAGGAAGCTGGGAGCCATGAGGGCTGAGTCCAGCTGGAATGGTGGGAGCAACATTTCTATATTCAGTGCTGCTGAAGAAGTACACATGCCCAGAGATGTGGTGCCCTACTTGAAGGAGGGAGTTAACACACACCAGGAGGTTCAGGGGTATGAGGTAGCTCTGTTGATGCACAGGGTCCCTGAGGTGGACTGGAGAACGGGCATGGGGAGTCATATTCCTACTGGTGGGAGGGACACTCTACTGACTCTAGGTGAGAGTGACAGGGAGAGGGGTTTCCCCCAGGTAGAAGTCCTGGTTATGAAGTGTGAAGACATCCCAGAAGAGTGTGGGTTGAGTGTCAGGGACCGTCAGGTACTGTCTCACCCGTCTCAGGAGGGTGATGTGAGGTGCTTTTTCAAGGCTGAGTCACTGGATGGTCGAGTGAAGGGTAGTTTGGTTAATTCATGTGAGGGGCTGAATGGTGTAATTGCTGGAGAGCATATGTCTAGTCCTTATTTTCCAGAGCTACCCCAACACCAGGTGGGGTGTGAGTTCTCTGACCCCAAGGAACTTTCACTGGCGGCAGACCTCTGGGTGAGTACCAGAAAGTCTGAAGAAGCATTTGGGGGTGCTCCTGAGGAGAGTGGTCTAGGTATTTCGCAACCAGGTGAGGTAGGGGAGGATTGCAGTGTCCCAGATAAGTCCCTGTGTAGTGGGATGGGTGAGGGACCCCATGTCCAGTCTCAGAGGAGAGGGAATGGGATGGGATGATGCCCAAGGTGCCCGAGATCCAGTCCCAGGTCCTGGAGGGTTCCATGAGGGAACACCAGGAGGGGAGACTAGCCTGTACCGTAACACCATCTGCTGAGGGAGACCCCACAATGTCAGGAGAACTTGGGAGGGGTGGCTGTAGCCAGCGTCCCACCAGTCATGGTGCCTGGCAGGACCACTCCTAGTGAGGAGGTGCAGAAGTCCAGACAGAGGGTTGAGAGGGGGTTGCGTACCCCAGTGGAGAATCTGGAGGGTCAGGGGTCAGCTCTGAGAGCAGAGCCCCCCAGGAAGGACCTTGGTAAGACCATTTCTGGGTTGGGGGGAATCCAGACTCTGCCAGATGGGCAGGGGTCAGGAGACCTACACCAGCCAGACTCTTGTGTGTCCCTTGTGGGGGGTAGGTGTGCCCCCCAGGAAGTCCTGGTGTGCCAGGCAGTGGTTCATCTGCAGGGTGGTGACTATGGGTTGGATGACCAGGTTCAGAGGATAAACTCTGACCTGGTGGGGGGTAGGAGTGCCCTCCAGGAAGTCCTGGGTTTCCAGGCATTGGTCCAGTCTGAGGGTACAGACCCTGGACTGCAGGATCAGGTGCAGGGGGTAAACCCTGACCTGAAGGGAAGGGCTACTGCTAACAGTGTCCCTACCATGTTGTCTTCTGGGGGGGCACTCCTAGTTGTGGGGTGCAGGACCCCAGAAGGGAGGGCAGGGTTAGGGAAGCCTCACCCCTGGTCCAACCTGAAGGTACATACCCCAAGTTGGAGGACCAGTTGCAGGTTAACATCCCTGCACTGGTGTAATAATTGTGCAGGACTGCTTCTACAAGCACCCTTACAATTTTGGAGTCTGGGGGTGTGTGAGAAAGTAGCCTCTTTCTAGCCTTGTTACCCCCACTTTTGGCCTGTTTGTGAGTATATGTCAGGTGTTTTCACTGTCTCACTGGGATCCTGCTAGCCAGGGCCCAGTGCTCATAGTGAAGACCCTATGTTTTCAGTATGTTTGTTATGTGTCACTGGGACCCTGCCAGCCAGGACCCCAGTGCTCAAAAGTTTGTGACCTATATGTATGTGTTCCATGTGAGAGGCCTAACTGTCTCACTGAGGCTCTGCTAACCAGAACCTCAGTGGTTATGCTCTCTCTTTACAAATTGTCACTAACAGGCTAGTGACCAATTTCACCAATTCACATTGGCATACTGGAACACCCTTATAATTCCCTAGTATATGGTACTGAGGTACCCAGGGTATTGGGGTTCCAGGAGATCCCTATGGGCTGCAGCATTTCTTTTGCCACCCATAGGGAGCTCTAACAATTCTTACACAGGCCTGCCACTGCAGCCTGAGTGAAATAACGTCCACGTTATTTCACAGCCATTTACCACTGCACTTAAGTAACTTATAAGTCACCTATATGTCTAACCTTTACCTGGTAAAGGTTGGGTGCTAAGTTACTTAGTGTGTGGGCACCCTGGCACTAGCCAAGGTGCGCCCACATTGTTCAGGGCAAATTCCCTGGACTTTGTGAGTGCGGGACACCATTACACGCGTGCACTATACATATGTCACGACATAGGTATTGCGTCACAATGGTAACTCCGAACATGGCCATGTATCATGTCTAAGATCATGGAATTGTCACCCCAATGCCATTCTGGCCTTGGGGAGACAATTCCATGATCCCCCGAGTCTCTAGCTCAGACCCGGGTACTGCCAAACTGCCTTTCCCGGGGTTTCACTGCAGCTGCTGCTGCTGCAAACCCCTCAGACAGGTTTCTGCCCTCCTGGGGTCCAGTCAGGCTTGGCCCAGGAAGGCAGAACAAAGGACTTCCTCAGAGAGAGGGTGTTACACCCTCTCCCTTTGGAAAAAGGTGTTAGGGCTTGGGAGGAGTAGCCTCCCCCAGCCTCTGCAAATGCTTTGATGGGCACAGATGGTGCCCATCTCTGCATAAGCCAGTCTGCACCGGTTCAGGGATCCCCCAGCCCTGCTCTGGCACGAAACTGGACAAAGGAAAGGGGAGTGACCACTCCCCTGACCTGCACCTCCCCTGGGAGGTGCCCAGAGCTCCTCCAGTGTGCTCCAGACCTCTGCCATCTTGGAAACAGAGGTGCTGCTGGCACACTGGACTGCTCTGAGTGGCCAGTGCCAGCAGGTGACGTCAGAGACTCCTTCTGATAGGCTCCTCCAGGTGTTGCTAGTCTATCCTCTCTCCTAAGTAGCCAAACCTCGTTTCTGGCTATTTAGGGTCTCTGCTTTGGGGAATTCTTTAGATAACGAATGCAAGAGCTCATCAGAGTTCCTCTGCATCTCTCTCTTCACCTTCTGCCAAGGAATCGACTGCTGACCGCGCTGGAAGCCTGCAAAACTGCAACAAAGTAGCAAAGACGACTACTGCGACCTTGTAACGCTGATCCTGCCGCCTTCTCGACTGTTTTCCAGGTGGTGCATGCTGTGGGGGTAGTCTGCCTCCTCTCTGCACTTGAAGCTCCGAAGAAATCTCCCGTGGGTCAACGGAATCTTCCCCCTGCAACCGCAGGCACCAAAGAACTGCATCACCGGTCCTCTGGGTCTCCTCTCAGCACGACGAGCGAGGTCCCTTGAACTCAGCAACTCTGTCCAAGTGACTCCCACAGTCCAGTGACTCTTCAGTCCAAGTTTGGTGGAGGTAAGTCCTTGCCTCCCCACGCTAGACTGCATTGCTGGGAACCGCGTGTTTTGCAGCTACTCCGGCTCCTGTGCACTCTTCCAGGATTTCCTTTGTGCACAGCCAAGCCTGGGTCCCCGGCACTCTAACCTGCAGTTCACGACCTCCTGAATTGTCCTCCGGCGTCGTGGGACCCTCTTTTGTGACTTCGGGTGAGCTGCGGTTCACTCCACTTTGTAGTGTCTGTTCCGGCACTTCTGCGGGTGCTGCTTGCTTCTGAGTGGGCTCTTTATCTTGCTGGATGCCCCCTCTGTCTCCTCACGCAATTGGCGACATCCTGGTCCCTCCTGGGCCACAGCAGCATCCAAAAACCCTAACCGCGACCCTTGCAGCTAGCAAGGCTTGTTTGCGGTCTTTCTGCACGGAAATACCTCAGCACAACTCTTCACGACGTGGGACATCCATCCTCCAAAGGGGAAATTTCTAGCCCTTGTCGTTCTTGCAGAATCCATAGCTTCTATCATCCGGTGGCAGCTTCTTTGCACCCACAGCTGGCATTTCCTGGGCATCTGCCCACTCCCGACTTGATCGTGACTCTTGGACTTGGTCCCCTTGTTCCACAGGTACTCTCGTCAGGAAATCCATTGTTGTTGCATTGCTGGTGTTGGTCTTCCTTGCAGAATTCCCCTATCACGACTTCTGTGCTCTTTGGGGAACTTAGGTGCACTTTGCACCCACTTTTCAGGGTCTTGGGTTGGGCTATTTTTCTAACCCTCACTGTTTCCTTACAGTCCCATTTGTGGTTCGCATTCCACTTCTAGAGTATATGGTTTGTGTTGCCCCTCTCCCTATGTGCCCCCATTGCATTCTATTGTGACTATACATTGTTTGCACTGTTTTCTATTGCTATTACTGCATATTTTGGTATTGTGTACATATATCTTGTGTATATTTGCTATCCTCATACTGAGGGTACTCACTGAGATACTTTTGGCATATTGTCATAAAAATAAAGTACCTTTATTTTTAGTATATCTGTGTATTGTGTTTTCTTATGATATTGTGCATATGACACTAGTGGTACTGTAGGAGCTTCACTCGTCTCCTAGTTCAGCCTAAGCTGCTCTGCTAAGCTACCTTTTCTATCAGCCTAAGCTGCTAGACACCCCTCTACACTAATAAGGGATACCTGGGCCTGGTGCAAGGTGTAAGTACCCCTTGGTACCCACTACAAGCCAGTCCAGCCTCCTACAGGGTGCCGCATCTGGAGGGAGGGTACAGAGCCCCAGAGGGGAGGACCAGGGTCAGGCTGTCATCCCTGACCTGGTGGAAGGGAGAGTAGTCAAAGGGTGCCAGGCACCTGGGGCTACCGCCCCCCACTCTCCACAGTCACAGTGGTTGGAGAGCCTTGAGAGGCCTGGGGCCTGGTTCTCATCCCTGACAGCTGTCATTCGCCACTGTGGCTTGCTGTCCTGGTGGACAGAGTTTCCCCGGGGGGGCACAAGAGTCATGCCCTGTAGGTGGAGAGGGCAACACCACTGTGTTGGCCCTGGTGGTACTATCTACCCCCTGGGATAAATCTGTGAGCAAAGTAAAGTTAGGTGTTGCACAGATTGCATCTGCAGATGAGGAGAAGGGTTCCCCATGGGGTAGCTTAGTGGGCCATGACAGTATGGATAGAGGGATCCAACTGGAGTCAGGAAGGTGTAGAACAGGAACATGCCTCTACTGTTGTGGGCCTGGGTACCTGTTCTATCGCCCCAATTAGGAATGTACATCAGGGTATTGATTGTTCTCCCCTGGCATTGGGCTCGTAGGGGGTCGTGTTGGAATTTTTCCCTTATGCAGGGTCATCCCCAATCTCTATGCCTCCTGCCTCTGATTTTTTCTGTCCTGTTGCTGTTGGCTTGTGAACTCTGAGCACTTTACCACTGCTAACCGGTGCTAAAGTGCATATGCTCTCTGTGTAAATTGTATTGTTGATTGGATTTCCATGATTGGCATATTTGATTCACTGGTAAGTCCCTAGTACAGTGCGCTAGAGGTGCCCAGGGCCTGTAAATCAAATGCTACTAGTGGGCCTGCAGCACTGGTTGTGCCACCCACAATAGTAGCTCTGTAAACATGGCTCAGACCTGACACTGCAGTGTCTGTGTGTGCAGTTTTAAACTGCCAATTCGACTTGGCAAGTGTACCCAATTGCCAGGCCTAGACCTTCCCTTTTCTTACATGTCAGACACCCCTAAGTTAGGCCCTAGGTAGCCCCATGGACAGGGTGCAATGTATATTTAAGGTAGGGCATATACTAATGTGTTTTATATGTCCTGACAGTGAAATACTGCTAAATTCGGTTTTCACTGTTGCAAGGCCTACCCTTCTCATAGATTAACATGGGGGCTGCCTTTAAATATGATTAAAGTGTAGATTCCCGTTGGGAGCAGATAGACATGTGGAGTTTGGGGTCCCTGAGCTCACAATTTAAAAATACATCTTTTAGTAAAGTTGATTTTAAGATTGTGTGTTTGAAAATGCTACTTTTAGAAAGTGAACATTTTCTTGCTTAAACCATTTCGGTGACTCGGCCTGTTTGTGGATTCCCTGTCTGGGTCTGTGTGACAGTTGGATTGGTTGCACCTCTCACTAGACAGTGACACAAAGGGAGCTGGCTTGTAGCCTGCATATCCTGATGAGCCATCTGTGCTAGGACGGAGGGAAGGAGTGGTCACTCACACCTGAAAGGGCTGTGCCTGCCCTCACACAATGCAGTCTCCAACCCCCTGGTGTGTGTCTGGGGGCTGGCCTGGGCAAGGCAGGATTTCACAAACAAGAGAGACTTTTCTTTGAAGTAAGCCTACTTCAAAGGGCAAAACAGGTATAAGAAGGGCACCCAAAACCACAGACTTTAGAACACTTCTGGAAACCAAGAGGAACTTATACCTGCAGAAGAGCTGAAGAGCTGAGGAAGAAGAGCTGCCCTGCCTGTGACTGTGCTTTGTGGAGCTATCCTGCAGTTGCTGCTTCTGCCTGTGCCAGAGGACGAAGACTGGACTTTGCGTGCCTTCATTCTTGTGAAGAACTCTCCAAGGGCTTGAAACTGAACCTGCCTCCTGTTGTTGAAGTCTCAGGGACAGCAAAGACTTCTCTTTGCCAGCACCTGGAGCCTCCTCTGAGACTCCTACCCTGCCAAGTGGTGCCCATCCAGTTCCTGGGACCCTGAAAGGAGAAGCTGGCAGAACAAGAGTAAGAAATCCACGCACAGGTTGCCGTGCGGGAGAAAGATCGAAGCAACTCCAAGACACGGCTAAAAAATCGACGCTCGTGGCTGGAGAAATGACACGCAGCATCGCTGTCGAAGGCTGGTGAGATCGCAACCCGCTCTGTGTGGTGTTGGAATCATCATGCGTCAGGATTTCTGGTGCAAACATCGCTAGCCGTGTAAAAATTATGCAAGGCCTGCCAGGACCTGAGAGTGCTGTTCAGATGGACGCATCACTCTCCTGCGGAGAGAAGAAACGACGCACACCTACCCGACTGAAGGAGAAACGACGCATGGTCTCGCTCGTGAGTGATATCGACGCATCGCAAGCCCCTATTGACGCACACTCGCCCGTGCAGGGTTATTTTTTAAACGCCCAGGTACATTTCCACGCTAACAGCGTTAGCGTTGTGTTTAAAGCACATAAAGACTCTTTTTGGTTCTTAATTGATAATTTGACTTGTGTATGATGGATTTTTGTCGTTTTAGTCTTGTTATGTTTCGATAATTATTTTCTATTTTTCTAAACCTGTGTTGTGTCATTTTGTAGTGTTTTCATTAAGTTACTGTGTGGGTTGGTACAAAACCTTTACACCTAGCACACTGAAGTTAAGCCTGCCTGATCTTCCCAAGCTACCAAGCGGGTGAGCAGAGATTAGCTGAGGGTGATTCTCTTTTACCCTGACTAGAGTGAGGGTCGTTGCTTGGACAAGGGTTAACCTGATTGCCAACCAAATACCCCATTTCTAACAGTGGGCCACTGTGTTCTTAGAATCCCTTTCACTGAGCAGAAAAGGTACAAGACTGAAAGCTACTTTTCCTGCCTCCAAAGCCTCTGCTGGCAAGGTCAGTGGTTTGGGTTAGAGGCTTTCCTCGTCACCAGAAGCAGGGTGTATTACATTTCTGACTATTTGTCTGAAGTGTGCATATGAGCTCCACTGTAACATACTTTTATAGCCTTTTTGTGCATGTCTTCTGCAAACCCCAGGATGCCTTGTATATTACTTTGCAAGTAGAGTCACTATGTCAGGGGGTTGATGTTGCTGCACTTGTGTATACCAAGTGATACGAGATTTCACTGAACTCATTTTTTTGTCCAGGTTAAACCCCTACCATCCTGTTCTTTCTACCCAGCATTTATTCACATTCCTTGTGTATACATGTCATTTTACTACTTCTATTGCTGTCCTCCCCAGAGCAGGTCTCCTTCCTTTGCTCAAACTTGCTATTGTTACAGATTCTTCACATTTAGAATGGTGATTATATTACAAAAAACATTTGTCAATTCAAATTATTGTTTGTGTTAGGTTTGTGTTATTCATGGGAACCGCACAACTACGCAGAAATAACCAATGCCTGCTCCAGGTTTATGTGCTTAATCAGTAAGGAGACTGTTCCTTAGAGTTTCAATTGCCAAATGCAGAAGGTTTTCTGAATTGGTAAATGGGTTAAGGAAGCAATAAGGAACTGGTATTTGGAAGGGCCATGTTTAGGACCTCCCTTCAAAATAACAGTTCCTTGTGGTATGTATTAATGTTTTGCACCGAATTCGCGTTACAAAATAGTAACATTTACAACCAACTCTAAGGAAATGGTAAGCCATTCACAGATGGGAATGGTTTCCGAGGAATTCCTTTCCCTTTGTGGATGTTGACTAAAATGTTTTTTTTCCGGAGCAGCCAGTGGTCCAACTCCAAAGTTTTGTAACTTTTGATTCTTTTTAAACACAACTTTCAGGAAAATGGGCTGCATTTAAAAATAAAGAGTTCTTCATTTAAAAACAATTATAGACATGGTTGTCTGCTGACCTCGGCAGACCACCATCCCTGTGATTTTGGCCAATCGCAGCGGCTCACAATTTGCGACCTCTCGCATGAATATTGATGGGGTAGGTTGAACCGTGACCTACGAAAATTTTGTATTTTGTGACCTGACCTATTACT
Organism: Pleurodeles waltl; assembly: GCF_031143425.1. Taxonomy (NCBI): domain Eukaryota; kingdom Metazoa; phylum Chordata; class Amphibia; order Caudata; family Salamandridae; genus Pleurodeles; species Pleurodeles waltl. The sequence continues at coordinate 545,454,955 of NC_090446.1, read as the reverse complement.
ACATAGATCAGTTCCGAAGATACAAATGTGAGCAAATTGCAACCCTTTGTACCAAATGCATACTTCGAACTTGAGGCCCCATATTCTTAAGTAGCGAATAATAGGAAATCACTATATAAGACACTAGACTCAAAGTACATAACATTTCACGATTTCTAAATAGCAAATCAGCATTATTCAGTATTGAGAATTTGGAAATTTTACTTTTTGTACGAGAGCCCCAATGACCTTAACTGTTAATGCCCGTATATTAGGGCGGCTTCCTTTCTCAAGTGACTCACCAGCATTCTGCACACACATCCTTTGTGAAGAGGGATGCTTATCTAACAGGGTACTCTCCACCCTGGAGTAAGCTTCACACAAGCACAAAAGGTGTGAGCTTTCACCCCTTCCCTTGGCTATCAAAAGCCACACAGAGAGTAATCAGGCAAAGAGACAAATGATTGGTCTCATCTAAAGGGCCTTTTCTCTTTATGAACAATAGAGACTGCAGACCTGTCTTTCACCCCCACCATCCACTGAGTGGCAGTGCACCAGAAGGGCTTCTCTCAGCAAAAGAACCAAATCGAATTGTTATTAGCGTCCTGTTTCCTTTTCCACCACTTCCGTGTCTCTGTCTGCTCTCTCCTACTTCAGGAATGTCAGCAAAACCCTTCCCCTGGAAAACAACCTTACCCCCACCTTTTACACATGGGTTGGACAGGCGCTTCCAGAATGGAAATCTGATGTCTCCATTACTCTGCTTCATGATGCATGTACCAACTGATTACATACACAAACATGCCTAACATGCAGTTGGGATACTAGCCTTAGGAACCGTTCATGTCTGTGGTTACTCTGCTGAGCGGTAAAAACAGGTGATAATATCTAACCTCCCTCAGCCTACCTATCTGAAACCACGTACCCTCACTACTGATTGAACCTAATTGGTATTAATTGTAATCTACCACAAAGTAACTGGAGTAACCGCATGGAATTCTTGAGAGCACGACTAATCTCAGTAACCAACAATACCACTACATTAACCTGTGACTCGCAGTCGTGCGCTTTAATAGGTCATCAGGGTAGTAAGAGCTCTATAAATGTAATTAAAATACCTAGAATACTATTTGTGCCACATTCAAGGTGAACGCGCCAGTGCTGGCGGAATTGTGTATTCCCGGACGTGATTACCTACTTTAACTAAAAGGCTCAGACTCGCGTGTCGTGTACTTAGTACACGGAGCCCAAAACAGCATCACAAGTGTCTCTGTGCCCTCTTTCTGCATTGTGAGACATGCCTACAGTCAGGAAGACAGCACTCTCCTTCTCTCCTACAGCGGGTCAGTCTGCATGACCCTGTTCTACACCGGAGTATCCACAACATACTGTGGCATTCTAGTCAGGAAATGTAGTATTTGTTGTATTCTTTCACGAAAATTGAAAAACACGTGTAAACATACTTACTGAGATGGATGAATAATTTACTTTACAGCTACAGATATCTGTAAAATTGAGATTGAACTGCCAAACGTCAAGCGTGGATATCCATATTTTTAAAACTGGCTGAGATGCTCGGTCTCCTATGGTGCGCGATGTCAGCTGAGGAAGTCATCGGCCGGTGACACTAGGTCATCTGGTGACTTCCGAGATCTGAATTCCAACTCCTGCTTGATAACTTGACCAAACTACTTGATCCTAAGAAAATTCCTTTCATCGCCGTGTGCCGCAGTTCAATGGGTTGTCAAAATTCGGACAGCCGTGAAAAAGAAGAGGAGTACACCCTTTAAAAAACAAAAAGAAACACGCATTTTCATGTGCAAACCTTAGTGATTTGGAACCTAACAGACCTCCTCATTAGAGTGACCCGAATTTTGAAGTAAAAAACAGGGGTATTTCATAAAAATAGAAAAAATGACCATAATTTTACTTCAACCGAGCGTACAGAATGGCAGCGCTCACCAGATTTCAATTACAGCAGAGATATTAAGAACATAAATAAAATGCATTTGTAAAGCCAGTATTATGCCTGGTAATCAAATTGCTTTCTTATAACAGCTGTTAACTGTCCCTGCTTTGAAAAACATAAAAAGGCACCTCCCACCGTTTTCAGTCCACCCTCTCTAAAAACCGGGACATGAGATAAATGTCCCGAAATTTGCCGGGAACACTGGTGAAAACCGGGACTGTCCCGGCAAATCCGGGCCTCCTGGTCACTCTGCTTCCCATTCATTCACGTGCCGCTTAGGCCTTTGGATATTTTGTACCAGAGGAGCTTTCTCATTAACACAAACACAGAGAGGGAAGCTAATGGTGCTGAAACTAGCGATGCTGGAGGTGATGCTGCACCTCAAGTAAACTTGAAAGAGTTTAGATGGCGAAGAGGTCACGAAAAGTTTTTTCCCAAGCAGCAGTTGTGCTTTCGAAGACATCTTGCCACGAACACCCATGCATTTGCTGAGGTGGCACTACAAGCCAGCACCCCCGCACTAAAAATTGTTCCAGCACTACTAACACAAACGCACAAGCATGTGTGCACGCGCACACATGCATAGATCCTTCTAGAAATTCTTCCATACAATCATCGGAAGCCCACAAAATCTAATTCACCTTCAATGATGATATGATTTAGCTTCTTAGAAACATGCGTCATGCGGAGCCTGTGCAGTGCACCCCTTATCCACCTCTTTTATGTGCACGCCACGCACTCACCAGAGTAGAGCTAATCTCCAAGGAATTCGACGCAGCTGTAGGAACACCCTCCTCCCATTCCCATGTCAAAATGTAATTACACTGGAGTGTGACTCCTGCAGATAATGAATGAGTGCTGGGCACAGAGCAGTAATGTCAAGTGTGAAGTGCTAGTTATAGTCATCAGGTTATTAGTGTTATATACCCTAGAGTCACTCACCCAGGACTTGGCTGAATTATAATTTGAGGAACATAGGTAGTGTTACTTTTAACAATGCCATGGAAATACTACCTTGATGATAAAAAGATGAGTAAATGTTGCAAAGCCCACATTTTGCTTGCAGTAAAGCAGTGGATAATCAAACTGGACGGTAAACAGTAATATAATGTACTCTGTGACTCCTCAGAAGTGCTCAGGCCAATATTTATACTGTTTGATGCAAAAGCGGCGCAAACGTACAAAATATACTTGTATATTGTAAGTTTGCGCCACTTTTGTGTCAAAAAATGACGGCGCAAAAAAAGTGAAAATATGGGCCTCAGAGCTTAAATTCTAAACAAAATAAGCTCATTGGCCCAAACTTTTTCATTGAAACCCACCTCCAATGTGGCCGAATGCAGGGGTTGCAAATGCATGTCTGGTTTTAATTCCACCGCATGCGTCTTCCTTCCCTACCGTACACTTCCAATATTCTTAGCTCCCTTTTACAGGTTCTCTTTTATCCCTGCTTTGTCCCCTAGTCACTGTTTTGCTATGTTATACTTCATTCTTCTTTCTTATCTACCTTTTTAGGGGTGAGCGCAAAGTGCTCCGTCCCCTGTAGTAATCTCTCTTTGGGCTTCCAACCACACCCATGTCACGTCATTTACTGTCATTGGTTCGTGGGCTTGCTTTTTAAAATCCGCTTGCTTTCATTTGTGAAAGGTATGTATACATCATGCCTTTTCCGGTGTTTAGCCCACCTACACAGCACCAGTAAACTACTGAAAACATACGAGGCTCGATGTTTTCAGCATGGTTTCCGGACTACTTTATCTGTTTATTTTCCACGCAGCGCAATCTCGCTGGGGTCTACATAGCCTGATCTCACTCGGTTTTTATGTCTTCAATTGCAGCACGATGACGCTGCATTTTACATAGGGCGATCGGGCTGCATTTTTTTTTCATTTAATTTGTGTGGCAAGAAAAGTTCCGTTAGGAGTTTACAACGCTAATAGCTCTAACTCGAGCAAATGGGAGACCCGTTGCATTGAAAACGCTTGTGTTACCTTGCGAGGCAAGGAGCGAAAGGCTAAACGCATACAATTCCACAGAAGTGTGATTAGAACATTATTTACAATCCATCTCCTGCAGTGTGTTCCTGCTGGCATTAATTGGATTTTTTTCTCAGGGAAACACGTGAGTATCATTAAACACTTGACAGGTTCACCTCGACATATAGGCGATGCAACAGTCAACAGGCGTACCCATAACAACAGACCAATCACTAGGACCAAATTTAAAAGAAAATATTTTTTTCTCCAAATGAACGAGATTATGACAACAAGCAGATAGGAATGACATGGCAAATAAACAAAGCCTAATGTCACCTTAATGCTGGCAGCAAAAGAGTATAATTTCTCCCGCACAACTTAAAGCGATTCATTCTTAGGTATAAACTTGTGGGATCCGGCCTATGGGAGTGAACACATTTTAACAGACTCGCTAATTGGCCTGAAATCCACATATGCTCTTTATCAACTGGCAGAAAAACTCCGCTGTGTACAGCAATCCCGTTTGACGGCACTAAAAAGACGTAAGCACGATTCTACTTATAATAAGAATATTTGTATTATTAATTCAAATGCATCCTGTCTTTCAAGTTTAAAACTGAAATATCACACTTGGATATTTGTTCTTTGTTAATTTCACTCTCATTGGATCAATACTTCCATGCAAACTTCAGTGTTGTAATAACTGTCCATGTAAAATGTGCGCATAAATTAGTGTAGACCGACCAACCACGCCTGAGAACAATATGGAAACAATAAAAAGCTGCACTGCCGGTGAATGATTGCCTTTGCTTCCTAGTGTAGATTCAGTTGTAAATGCTTGGTCCACAATTTATACAATTGCCTCCAAGGGTCTCTGTGGATCTCATGATTTTGGAAGGATCTTGCCAGTAGCATCCTAGGATCTCATAGGTCTTTATCCATCGTCTACTAACTCCATCCTCCAGCTGTCTGCATTAACCATCGCAACCCATCGATACATAGCTCCTTAAACGGCCATGCATACAGATCTCTCTCCACAGCCATGCAGCCTGTGACAGTGCTGGGTATGTTTTCACCGGATATCCAAAACTGGACAGAAAGAATTAATTTCTAGTGCCACGGGTAAATTTAGGTGAAAGGATATTTGTATCGATATGCAGGAAGTAACTTCTACTGGAAATGTCACAATGTTAGTTTATGAAGTTAGTCCCTTTGGTCTTTTACTATATTTTTTTGGAGCTGCAGCTGGTTTCTCATGATAACTCATACTCCAGAGGAAACAACATTCTCTTCAGGTAACGATTCAGGACAGCTGTTGCAGTGGCATCTTCTATTGCATCTGGAGACTTGACAGTGGGCACACGCGGTGCACGTGGCTCTCTCTAACAAGATCTATGACAGTGTACCTGCACACCGCAGAACTGAGAGACAGGCAAATTTGACCATGTTATGAAGATATTCTAAGATCTTCTCAAGAACCTTGTGGAGGGCTCTAACCTGCACATTTTAATATTGAAAATGTACCTGGGCAAGAAGCTGAAATCTTTTAAATACAAAGTTAAATTTTCGATTTTACAGTGCCCATCCTTCTCTTTTTCCATCTTGAGAGGTTTGCAGAAACGGAGGTTACATTGCAGACAATAACACCCTCCGAACGTTAGTGTTTGTTCTGACCAGTATCAATACATGAAAATGTTAATTATGCTCCTTTATATAAAGCGTAAAGTGTTGTAGTACGTAAACATATGTTGCCGTTGGACACTTTAAAGCCAAGTATTCTTTAAGGGATGGTCAAACCTAAAGGCACATGTAGTCACCTATGAGGGTACAATACTGTCAAACCAATTGTGAATTAAATCAGTAGCTGAACTCTGAATATTCTTTCAGCTGCATATTCAGTAAGGCAGAAGTTAAAGTACTGATTCAAGAGGGTTGGCAACTGATAGGTCCAACAGGGCTGCACATTGGAAAATTACAGAACCAAATAATATTTGAGTCTTGCACATTATCAATACGTTCTCAATATGTTTAAGAGTGAACTAAATTCTAAAATGACATTTTCTAATTAGTTACTAGTAATTACATTAAAAAGAATTTACAGCAACTAGTGCACAAAATATACATAAAGAATTTTCATTTTTTGGTTTTGATCATAATGAGATAAGTCAGAGAGGAGGAACTAGGGAACTTTCATTAAGGAGGAAATAATTCATGTGGATTATGAGATTACAAGCAGTAGAGCATAGTATAAACTCAGACTATGAATTGGAATATTTTTTAGGAGATAGATAGTCTATATACAAATAGAACTAGCAGCAATATGTGTAATAAACTATGCACACACAAGGAAAGTATGAGTTAAGATTTTGTTATTGAGAAGTGGATTGCTGACAATATGACATTATGGATGGAGGGGACATAAGGTACCTGAATATTTGGCAAATAGGAGATATGAGTATGGGTAGAAAATTATTATTGTTTACAATATGGTCAGGCTTAATAATCATGCAGTGTAGATTAATTTGTGGATATTTATTTATATAGTATTATGTTTTAACTCAGATTAACTAGCTATGTGTGCTTAATTCTTTAAATCAAGGTTGATATTTTTCAAGAAATACTGTTGTAGACAAGCAAAAGAGTATAATACCTAATGAGATATTAATAGTGAGGCATCAGTATTAATAATAACACCATTTGACTTAGATGTTGGATTGGGTGTTTAAGTGTTTTTGATACGACAGAGGTAGTCAACTTTCGATATCCCTGAATAGTGACTAGAAGTAGACAAGGGACTCTGTTGAGGGTTTCAGACTGCTGTATAGGGAATGGTTTACGATAGTCCTCTTTCCTTGTCTAGTACGAAGAAGGAAGGACTATTTAAGCAATGGGGAGATGCGAACTCGGTTTGATCGTGTACTCGCGGAGAAGAGGTACGGAGTCGCTTTACACAGAGGTGGGTGCAATAATAGATTTGGGTGTCAATATCAGAAACTTAGGTACAGATTGTGGGGCATATATAAGAATGCATACTGAGGCCGTTTCGATTCGTTCTACAGGACTCGCTCAAAAGTGAGCTTCCAGTTCAAATATTTACTTTAAGAAAAGCAATTACTGAGGTAAGCTATAAAAGAACAGATAATAAATGGTAGATTTTAAAACTTTAAAAAGTCTTTATTCTAATAATAAAATTATATGATTCACAATTCTATAGGAACTAAACTGTAACAGAAGGTATATAAATTGTGTTTGAACTGATCCTATAAAGATAAAAGAATTTGGGACATTCACAAGAACCGGTAGAGTGATTTAGAAGTAGAATATTCACTTAGAGTACTAACATTTTGGACAAATAATAAGATTGGGCGAGGGACTCCACTTGCTGTGCATGTTTGGAACACATAGAGCTTGGTGCGTCACTAAGGAGATATTTGTACTTTGGATATTTATTGGGTATGCACCACTATTTGCATAGGACACCACATCATTGTTAATTTGACTTCAACCTGGTACCACATAAGTGTTATGTTGTGCACTATTTAGGAGATTATGGGTATTTGTTTGTGAAGAGTTTGATTATAGAGTGAAGTAATGGGTAAAACAGATATTTCTGTGTATGTTATTTACAGCCTTAAGAAGCCCTGAAGAAGTCAAAAGGGAAAAATAACCCTGACGAAACACATGTTGGCTTGGCTGGAGCATAATGTGAAGAAATAATAAAGAAGATTATTGTGGAACTTTAATGTTTACCTACATATGTTGTTTGTATAATATACTCAACACAAGTGCTTATAGTTGCTGTAAATATTTTGGATCAATCTAGGGATTGGCCATATACAAGGTTGTGTAGGGGAGGTACCTTGTAATAGCACCGTGAAATACTATAAAGATATATGTGGTGAGCGCTAGTTCTCCTTAATACTTTCCCACCTTAGTTGTCAAATTATACATTAAAAAGAAGTTATGTAACCAACTAATCACAAACTCACAAATTTTGTTAATCGCATGCATAGAAAGGATTTTCTATCTTCCATTTTAGAGTCACAAAGGCCAGTTCAGTTCCCCAGTGTTTTTCTTTAGGCCTTGATCCAGGTAATTAAATATGTTTTGGCCAAATAGCAAATTTTGAAAGACATGGACAAAAGAAGCATCACTTTCATGGGGATAGCCTATCAATAATGTATATTTTACTTCCTAGATCAATAACGTCTTTTAAAACTCAAGGTGTTACTTGGAGTTAGGTGAGAGGATGTGGCCTAACGGCCAGAGCTGCCAACTTTGGAGCTGGGGAACCAGGTTCGAGCCTCAACATTGTGTGATTGTGGGAAAATCACTTTTTTTTCTTTTAATTTGTGTGGCAAGAAAAGTCCGGTTAGGAGTTTACAACGCTAATAGCTCTAATGCGAGCAAATGCGAGACCCGTTGCATTGAAAATGCTTTTTCTTTCTTGCTCTGGGTCAAGTTGTAATAACAAAAAATAAGTCTTGGGTGGCCAAAAATGAGTGTTGATGCTTACCACCTGCTTTCACCGGCACAGATTAAACCCTGGAGAGCTGCTGGTGAGTGCTGGTTTTTAAAAGCAATTCTGAATATTATACTAGGAAAATACAAAACAAATGGGATCAACTACTGAGATGTTAGGGTCCAAGAAATAAAGCAGATCCACAACTTAATTAAACAGCATTATCTGGAAAGGAATCAAATTTATGTAGGTCTTGCTGCACAGTGGTGTTTAAAGAACTTCTAAATGTTACATAGTCTTGGATGTTGCACTGACTTTCCGCAATTCTTCATTACTTTGACTTGTACTGCAGGAAAATGCACTCTTTCTTGGCATGGTTACCCCCATTTTCTGCCTGTTGTCTGTGTGTGTGACTGTGTTCACTGGGATCCTGCCAGAACCCCCATGCAAGTTCATAGTATATGGTACCTAGGTACCCAGGGCTTTGGAGTACCAGGGGATCCCTATGGGCTGCAGCATGTATTATGCCACCCATAGGGAGCTCAGGCAAGGTGTTCTGCAGGCCTGCCAATGCAGCCTGCGTGAAAGGGTGCATGTACCCTTTCACTACCAGGTCATTGCAAGTCACCCCTATGGCATGCCCTCCTAGTCCAGAGAGCAGGGTGCAATTACCTGTGTGTGAGGGCACCCCTGCACTAGTAGAGGTCCACCCACTAACTCCAGCTCTACTTTTCTTGACTTCGTGAGTGCGGGATGCCATTTTATGCATGTACTGGGCATACGTCACTGCCTATGTACAGCTACATAATGGTAACTCCCAACACAGGCATGTTTGGTATCAAACATGTCAAAATCATACCCTAATCCTTTTGCAAGTATTGGTTGATTGATTCCATGTACTCTGGTGGCTCCTTAGGGCACCAGTATTGCTGCCACCGGTCTTCCAGTGTTTTCTGGGCAGCCCCAGCTGCTGCCACCCCTCAGACAGGTTTCTGCCCTCCTGCTGCTTGATTTGCTCAAGCCCAGGAAGGCAGAACAAAGGATTTCTTTTGGAAGAGGGGTGTTACACCCTCTCCCTTTAGAAATAGGTATGGCTGGCTTGGGAGGGGTAGCCTCCCCAAGCCACTGGTTGCTTTGAAGGGCACATTTGGTGCACTCCATGCATAAACCAGTCCCCAAGGTTCAGGAACCGCCAGTCCTGCTCTGGCACAAAACTGGACAGTGGAAAGGGGAGTGACCACTCCCCTGTCCATCACCATCCCAGGGGTGGTGCTCAGAGCTCCTCCAGAGGGTCCCTGGGTTTTGCCTTCGTGTTTCCAAGCTAGGCAGGGATCTCTGAGAGCATCTGAGTGGCCAGGCAGGTGATGTCAGAGCCCCCTCCTGATAGGTTCGTACCTGGATAGGTGACCAGTCCCACTTTCAGGGCTACTTAGGGTCTTTCTCTGGTGTGGGTCTTCAGATTCGGCTTGCAATATTCCAGCAGGACTCCTCTGCAACCTCCACTTCCACTTCGGGCCTCCGGAACCAAGACTGAACCCTCCAGGAACCGACAAGCTGCAGATCCACGAGGAAGACTCTTCTGCAACATTGTATCCAGAGTTCCTGACAGCTATGCAACAGTTCCCTCACTGTGCATCCTCACAAGATTGCAACTCTTCAGCCTGCACAAGAAGAAGAAGGAATCTCCCTTGGAGTGAAAGAGTCACTCCCCTGCAACAGCAGGCACCTACAACAAGTGACGACTGGCTGCATGGATCCCCTCTCCTGCTGAGCTGCCTGAATCCTGCATCACAGTTAGTGGTCTGGAGTGGTCCCATCTGTCCTCTCCACCAGTTGTCCAGCTTTGGTGGAGGTAAGCCCTTGCTTTCCCATGCAAGACAGTACCCTTGTGCACTGTGTCTCTTGCAGCTGCCAAGGCTTGTTTGCATCTCCTCCAAGGTATCTTCAGGCATCGTGTAGCTCCAGTTCCCAGCACTCCTTCCTGCAAATCCCAGCCTCCTGCAAGGTTCTCCTGCGGTGTGGGATCCTCCTTTGCAGTGCTGCAAGGGCTTCTTCTTGCACCTTCTGTATGCTCATTCTGTGGAACTCCTGTGGGTGCTGCCTGTGGACTCTCTGCAATGCTGAGGGTCCCCTTTGACTCCCCTTCCTTGGTTGAGTACTCCTTGGCCTTACTGGTCCCCGGCAGCACCTCTTTTCCTACAACAGTAAGTTTGCCTTTGCCAAAGTTTGTTGGTGGAATTCTTGCACCAACACCCGTCTGCAATCTTCATTCAAGCGTGGGACACCTTCTGCATCCATAAGGAACTCTGCTCTGGTTTCTAGAATGCAGTGCTAACCTGTTCTTCTTCACCGTTGATCAACTCCTGCATCTTCAGTTTTGTGGGTAGGGGCTCCTGCCCCCACTGGACTCTGTTGTGCCTTCTGGACTTGGTCCTCTCTCTTCACAGGTCTTTCTTCTTTAGGAATCCACTGCTTGTTTTCTTGCGGTCTTCTCTGGGTGTCTTATTTTCTTCATTTTCCTCCTTTTGGGTAGTTTGGGTGAAAATCCAGTGATTTACTCCTGCTTTCCTGGTCACTGGGAGGTATTGTGGTACTCACCTCTGTGGTTTCCTAGTACTCCCAGCTCCCCTCTACACATCTTACTTATCTAGGTGAGGGTACCTTGTTCGTATTCCATTTTTTTAATATGGTTTGTGCCCCCCCCTACGGTCACTATTGGTTATTACTGTTTTCTAACATTTTCTATGCCTATTTTTGATTACTAGTGGATTTATTTGGTGTATTACTTACCTCCTTTTGGAGGATTGCCCTAGTAATTTGTGGTGCTGTGCTCCAAAAATAAAGTACCTTTATTTTTGTACAACTGAGTGTTTTCTTTTATGTGTGTAAGTGCTGTGTGACTACAGTGGTATTGCATGAGATTTGCATGTCTCCTAGATAAGCCTCGGCTGCTCACCCACAGCTACCTCTAGAAAGCCTGGCTTCTAGACACTGTCTACACTACACTAATATCGGATACCTGGTATAAGGTGTAAGTACCTTAGGTACCCACCACACACCAGGCCAGCTTCCTACATCTACCCACCCATGTATTTGTATTTGCTAAATTATGGGTGTCAACACCTTTGGCAGGCCAGTTCTCCAGGATATGATTAACAGAGGCACTAAGTAGTCCTTGAGACAAGGGCATAAGTACTATTGTGCAGATCACTGCAATGCTACAGGATTTATTTTTTGGGGTCTGATGTCAAGGGATTAATGAGGTGAAATCATCAAGGCATACTCATAGAAGCAATTTAGGCTAAAAAGCAATTTCTTAATGAAGAATCATAGAACATGTATTCACTTAAAGTTAACCTAGGCCAGACGCAAAACTTTTCTTTGGATTTTGAAATCAACACAAATTGGTGCTATTGTTGGTTTGTAAGAAAAAAGTAAAGCACAGCACTGCAAAGCTCAGTTTTGCTTTACTCTGCTTCAAGGGGGCCTTCCATGGTTTGGTACATGGGTGTTCCCATGCTACCGCCCATGTTTGTTTGCAGAAAACCCTATCTACTAGCAATAGTAGATAGGGATTTACTCCACAATATAATGCCGTTTGAAAGCAGTCGTTAAAAAGGAGAAATGCTCATATTTCTCCTTTCTTTTCCAACTTTGCATTTAACGGCACTGTACTGCACACATCCAAAGTAGGAAAAGATTTAAAATCTGTATAAGTATAGTCTTTTGTGCTGGAAGGGTACCCTTGCGGTACAAATAGAAGGGTAGCTTGCTAGCATATAATGTTAAAATACCTTATAGGGTCAAGTTTTTTTTAAATTTATGATACGGAACTCCCATGGAGGTCCAAGTAAAAAAAACATATAAAATGAAGACCATAGAGTACAAAACCCAAACCTTCATGAGCAATTTACATTCCCAATTTCTGCAGAGTGAAACAATAATTAAATTACTACAAAATTAAAAAGCTTTTGAAAAAGTTAAAAGTTCTATGGCAAAACATTTCATTTTGGGGGGCAGAGAAGGTCTGCATAACTTCTGATGCGGCACGTGGAGAAAGTTGAAGACATTTGGGTATATCCATTTACGACGGAATGACAGCAAGGTAGGACAAATAAAAACAACATGACTCAAGTCTTGATCGCCATTTTGACAAAAATTGCAGGTAGCCGAAAATCCATACCATCTAGCCCGTAATAAATTAAGAGGGAGCAGCCCCTGTCAAAGTAGAAGCCAGAAGCGTCTGACTGCATGAGGCCGGTTCCAGCTAAGATAGGGCTGCATTTCCTTCAATAGTACAGTATCAGATACAGATTGGAAACCCTGCCTGTGTGCACAAGCCTTCTTTTCCAGGCAGAGGCTTGCAGAACAGGTTGCTTGCCTAATAGTGGATTTTAGCTGTAACGGAGAAAGTGTGAGATTGGAGACACGATCTAACTGTAGGAGATCTGTGGCATGTGCAACATTCCTGCCAATGGTATATTTCACCCTGCTGCCAATCAAAATGTCTTTTTTAACAATTACCTCAGAGAATCATCATCACAATTAATCAAAATAACCACCCAACGTACAACCCTGGCCAGTCCTTGCACAAATGCGCTTTGGAAGCCCATCTCAAGCCTTAAGGTTGCTGCTGAGAGGGCGGAGTTTGCAGATGTTCAATTCCTCATAATGCGGACCTTTAGCTTATCTAGAAACCCCCAATTAGAAACTCCAACATGCTGTAGACCATTAAATAGAGAGGGAGGTATCTTTGCTCGGTATATCTCCTGCCGGTAGCCCTATAAAGAGCATTCAAGCCATTAGCTTGGGAGAGGGCCTTACGTTGGTTATGTTCTATGTGTGCACTGATGCTGAGATTCCCACAAACAATTTTGCCCCAAAAAGTGTACAAGTTTACCCTTTCAAGTTTCTGAGCTTCCAATGACCAGCAGTAGCTGCCATATTTAAACCTTTTTTTTACAGTGAAATCACAGGATTTTACTTTTGGGGCAATTTGTGATGTGCAATCCAGAATGATTATATCATCTGCATAGAGTTAAAAGGATATTGGCCTTCCTCTTCATATGGGGGCAAAACCCTTGCTCTGGTTTAATTGAGTAGGTAAATCAGAGATGTACAATGAGAACAGCAACGGGGCCAACATACAGCCTTTTTTTTAACCATTCTGGGTAGAGATGTCATGGGATAAGACTCTGTCTCCCCCTAACAACACCCTATGCCAGGTGGAGGCATTGAGGGCTATCACCAGATCTAAAAGGATACCTGGCATGCGTAATCTTGAGAGCTCACTCAACAGCGTGGCCCGATCTACTTTGTCAAAAGCTGTGAGAAAAAACAATAAAGGCTGCATAAATTACCCCTCTCAAGGAGACATATTTCTCATTTATTACCTGGAGGGCTGAGATGTTGTCAATTGTTTCATGTTTTTCTCTGAAGCCGGATTGCTCCAGGGGGTTGATTTTGTTCCTTTCTGCCCAGTCACTAATCTGAATGAGCAAACATTTAGCAAATATTGCCAACCCCATCGAGCAGAGTGATCTGGCGGTATTTCCCGGGATAGTTGCGGTCCCCTTTCCTATATAAAGGAACAATTGGGAACATAGAGACTTGATATGAAAGTGGGCCAGCTTTTCTTGTTGATGGCCAGTGGAAGGGAATTTGCTCTCAAGCCACACCCATCTGCTACCAATGACCAAAAACGCCTTGATTGACCCTTACATTTATCCAAAATCTGTCAGTTGCATCTCTATTTAGACGTGCTCTTAAACGCCTCCTTCTTCTTTTTAATAGGCCCAGCTGAATCTGCCTTTCTGAGGTGTAATCCCTGAATTGCTTACGAGTGAGTATATTAATTTCTCTGTTCAATAAGAGGATGAGGCGGGGCTTTATCCTATGCTTACTCTGGGCCTTTTGACGAGTGATCATGGGTAGCTGCTGCATAAACTCTGAGAACTTCTCCAATACATTTCCTGCTCAGTTTTCAAGGTTGCCTGAGACAAGCGCTAGGAAACCTTTCAGCCCCTTAATCCTGTCATAGGACCAATGCGTTCTACCAGTTTTCACGTTAAACTTTGATTTCGACACATCAAGGCTCCAGGTATCAGCGAGTAGAACTTTCAAGTTAATAGATCTTACCAGAGTATTATGAGCACTGAGTCCAGTCTCTATTCATTTTTATATTGAGTACCAAGGAGAATGTCCTGGTTATCACATAATCTAGAATAGTAGTGCACCCCTGAGATTTGTGCGTATAATGAGCTGGCGAATCAGAGGGGATTCTACCATTCATTACGATGCAGTCGCTCATCTTCAAGTGTTGAAGGGGAAGCTTCCAACGCTTATCAGATCTTATTTTGTGGGAAAGGTACATGAGGGGATTCCATATATACTTCCTCTTTTTCCTCATTCCAGAATTGAAAAAGGGCAGGGTTAGAATTTTGCAGTTCAAGCCTGAACCATGATAATTTGAGCTGCAGGCTCCCTATCACAAAGCTCATTAGTAAAGAGAAATATTTTAGCTAAGAAGCTATCATGAGAGGCACCAGGGGGGATATACGTGTTTACCACTACCAAGCGAGCAGCATCAGACCCCTCTCCTACACTGTATAAAAATATAGTCAAGAACAAATTGCTGGGATCTCTAAGGCAATCGTAATGCCAGTTGAGCCTATTAGACAGAAAGCAGGCTACCCCACTCTTAGCGCGGCCTCTCTTTGAGTGGGTGGCATTACAACAAAGCGAATAATATTTATCGCACAAGATCTCCCCAACAGACCAAGGCCCTCATTATGAAATTGGCGGTAAGTGCTGCTTACTGCCATGCTGACTGCCGCCAACATACCACAACCTCGTGGCGGTATACCGCTATGGGTATTATGACCCACACATAGAAATCCGCCAGTATACCGACACACACACAAGTCCGCCAGCCCAAAGGTCAGTGATAAACTGGCAGTACCAAAACCCACACCGTTACGCCAACAGAAATACGGCCACAGCATCATGACCCACGAATCACCACGGCGGTCATTCAACCGCGGCAACCATTGGCAGTACAGACCGTCGTGCTCAAAATATACACACACTAACAAAACTAAACCACATTGGGCAATTCAAAGTACACACACCTGACACACATACACACACCACACCCACACCAATATAAAACACACACACTCTACCCACACTACCCACAACCCTTTACGACTCTAAAAAAATCTAGAACTGAGAGAGAGAGACACCAAGAGCACCCACAGAACCAGAGCCACATAACATCATCACCCATACACCATCCACTCATCTCAAAGCACACACCCCAACACATCACACCACACACTCTCACACACCACTCACACTACACCCATGGCACCACAATGACACCCCAGATTCTCTGAGGAGGAGCTAGGGGTCATGGTGGAGAAAATCATCCGGGTAGAGCCATAGCTATTTGGATAACAGGTGCAGCAGACATCCATTGCTAGGAAGATGGAGCTATGGCGGAGAGTCGTGGACAGGGTCAATGCTGTGGGACAGGACCCCAGAACAAGGGATGACATCAGGAAGAGGTGGAACGACCTATGGGGGAAGATGCTTTTTGTGGTTGCAAGGCACCAGATAGCTGTACAGAGGACTGGTGTTGGACCCCCACCTCCTCTCCCACAACTAACAACATGGGAGGAGCAAGTCTTGGCGATCATGCATCCTGAGGACCTGGTGGGAGTAGTAGGAGGACTGGACTCTGGTAAGTCAAATCTTTACTACTTAATCCCCCCCTACCTGTATGCCATCACATACCCTCACCCTTACCCTCATCCCATCACTCCACCACCTCACATATATCCCACCATCACAACCCACCCACCCAATACGAAGCCCTGCATGCAACACCAATGCATGGACCCCCATCACAGACCTGCATGGACACCTATCATCACAGCATGCACACTTGTGACAATCACTTAGCCAACCAAATCACAACTCACACAAGCCAAAGCTGCCTTGCTAATAACAACCATAGAGGGAAACATACCCATGCACAAGATGTCACATGCAGAAACAATAACACTGCATTTACATCCCCACAGGACCCACACACAACATCACCGGAGAGAAGGTGCCTGCAACATCCAGTCCCCCCCCCAGAAGAGGCCCACAGTGATGACAGCAGCTCTGCACGCCTGGATCAGGATGACCAACCTAGCCCATTAGGGACCTCTGGACAGTAGTTGACACAGCCACATTCACAAACCACCTCAGAGCCTCCCCGCTCAGGAAACACCAGCACAGCACCCACCCAGCACACCCATCCCTCTGTCCCCCCGGACACGTCAATCAGTAGTGTGTCCACCACCACTGGGAACCCAGGACACCCCACAAACACAGGACGATCAGGGACCTGGGGTCAATGGCAGTGGGCACACGGTTCAAGGGACAGAGGCACAGGACAACAGGGAAGCTGGGAGGACAGCTGTGCGACAGGGGGAGGACAGGCCCATGGAACCGACTCTCCACGAGGCACTCACCAACATCCTGGGAGCATACCACCATTCCCAGGAGACCATGGGGCAGATACTGGCCAAGCTGCAGGAGACCCAGCGGCTACAAGAGGGACAGAACTTGGGGATCAGGGAGGACCTCAGGGACATCCACACTACCCTGGTTACCATTGCAGGGGTGCTGACAGACATGGCCAACACCATGAGGGAGGCAGTGGCACACCAACGGGCCCCTGACACTAGCCACACCGGAGAACAGCCCTCCACCTCCACCGACCCTAGTGGACAGAAGGCCCGCCACAGGAACAACAGGCCACCAGCACCCCACCCCCTGCTGAAGGGGAACCACCACGCAAAAGGTCCCTGCGATCCAGGAAGAAGCCAGAGAACATTGCCAAGACCCCCGCCAGGAAATATGACTCCCCTGATTGTCACCCTTATGTCCCACTCTGTCACCCTGTCCACCTTTAACTGACATTGCTCTACTTCCTATGCCCCCTTGTGCAATGCATCTGTGATACCAATAGACTGGACTCTATCCTGGACATTTCTCCACCATCAAACCAGCCCATTGCAATACCCCCTACACATATTATCACAGAAATAAACACCCTTGGAACTAATACAAGTATGGAGTCTGTCAATTGATTGAAATATGTATTAGTTTAACAAGCTGTAAACATTGCAATTCAAATGCACTGTTATATTTACATAGGTATGACATGTAGCGGGCAGCAGTAAATACACCAGGAGCCAGAGCGGGGCACAGATTTCTGAAAATAGAGATGCCAAAGGGTACAGTAAGTGGCCATAGAAATAGGGAAATCAGGCTGCCATGTACAATGTCCAACACAAAACTACAATGGAAGGTGAAGTTGCAGTGTCTTACCTGTGTGTCACTGGAAGTACTGTTGAATTATTGTAGTTCTGTTGTCCACATCCTCTTCCTCTGCCTCCTCTTTGTCACTGTACACAGGCTCCACCGCTGCCACCTGACCATCTCCAGCCTCAACCTCCTGCAGAAAAGGCACCTGGCATCTCAATGCCTGGTTGTGCAACATGCAACATGCAATGATGATCTGGCACACCTTCTTGGGTGAGTAGTACAGGGATCCACCTGTCAGATGGAGGCACCGGAATCTGGCCTTCAGGAGGCCAAAGGTGCGCTCAATGATCCTCCTTGTTCGCCCATGTGCCTCATTGTAATGTTCCTCTGCCCTTGTTCTGGCAGTCCTCACTGGGCTTAGTAGCCATGAGAGGTTGGGGTAACCAGAGTCACCAGTAATTATCGAGGGATTCCTGTTAGCCACACACTCACCCCTAGGGCCAACACCACACCCATATACCTACATCAACTGGGTACATCTATTAGCCACACCCGGTGCCTCTGGAGTTGAGCCATCACATATGGGATTCTGCTATTCCTAAAGATGAAGGCATCACGCACAGACCAAGGATACTTTGCATTGACATGGGAGATGTACTGGTCCGCCAAACACACCATCTGCACATTCAGAGTGTGAAAGCTCTTTCGATTTCTGAACACCTGTTCATTTCTCGGGGGGAAGGGCAAAGGCAATATATGTACCATCAATGGCACCAATGACGTTGGGGATATGTCCCATTGCATAGAAGTTAGCCTTCACTGTGGCCAAATCCTCCACCTGGGGGAAAACGATGTAGCTGCGCATGTGTTTTATCAGGGCAGACAACACTCTGGTCAGCACATTTGAGAGCATAGGCTGTGACATCCCTGATGCCATGGCCACTGTCACTTGAAAGGAATCACTTGCCAAGAAGTGGAGCACTGACAGGACCTGCACTAGAGGGGGGATACCTGTGGGGTGGCGGATAGCTGAAATCAGGTCTGGCTCCAATTGGGCATACAGCTCTTGGATTGTGGCCCTATCAAGCCTGTAGGTTAGGATAGTAGGCGTGTCCTCCATTGTCACCAGGTCCACCAGGGGTCTGTACACAGGGGATGTCTTCATCTCCTATTCATCCTCAGTGGTTGAACTCTAGGGTGAAAAATGGTGAGCAGAAGGTCATATTCAAACATATACTCAGATTAATATGCAATTTTTGTTTTACGGAAGCAGTATGTGAACTTGTAAGTCAGTTGATGTGCCAATGTCTGCTGTGACGCAGTTAGGTGCCATGGCCTGTGCCCCCCTGAAATGGCGTCTGCCTGACCTGTGAGGAGGGAAAAGTGCAAATGAGGTAATTCCGCTGGTGTTGTGCACGTTGCAGTTGGTGGTCGACGACCGCCGTGCAACACTGCATTGGTTATCATTGGGACCTATGGGTTCAAGGAGCTAATGGCGATGTACGCCGGTGGTGACGGTATGCACAGCTGGGGATGTGACAGCCATTTTCTATCTGTTCACTCACTTGCTAACTGACCTTCAATAGGAGAGGACCTCCACTGCAAGTGCTGCTCTGACCTGTGTCTGGAAGCGACAATGGCTCGAGTGTCTGGGGAATGGGCCCCTGCCTTCACTTCAGAGGAGTTGGAGAGACTGGTGGATGGGGTCCTCCCCCAGTACCCTTTACTTTATGGTCCTCCAGACCAACAGGTGAGTACACTGTAAGCACGAAGCGTGGGGCATTAATGTATGGAGTGCTGTGTGTGTAAGCCTTGTGTGGGGGGGGTTGAGGGGTCCTGGGCAGAGAGCTGCATGTATGGTGGTCAATGTATGTGCGTAAGGGGATGGGAGGGATATGGTGGGCCATGAGTATGACAGTCTGGACTGTATGACTAATACCTTTTCTGCTGTATTTGTTCTGCAGGTCAGCGTCCATCAGAAAAAGGGTATTTGGCGTGCCATCGCCAAGGAGGTGCGGACCCTGGGTATCTTTGACAGGCAGAGCACCCACTCCCACAAATGGTTGGAGGACCTGCGCCGCTAGGCAAGGAAGATGGTGGGGGCCCAGCTGGGGCTGGCCTCCCAACGAGGAAGGGGTGCCTGTCGTACCCTGACCCCCCCTGATGTTCCACATCCTGGTGGTGGCCTATACGGAGTTTGATGGGTGCTTGATGGCATCACAGCAGCCACAAGGGGGTGAGTACAGATTCAGATTCTAGACTTTGCGCATGTTAAGGTGTTACCTGAGTGGGGGATGTGGTTTGTGGGTGCCCCTAGGCCAGGGTGAACATAGCTGGGTAGGTTCCATGATGGGCAAGCAAAGATGCACTCCAATCACAATAATGTTGGTGGGCATCTACTACTGGGCATGGTCCTGTGGGTTTCAGGTGTGCAGCTAATGACGTTAGGCATTGTACCCCATAGGCAGGTGACTTGCATTGTAACTGGTAGTGCATGGCCTAGAGCATTGGGCTGTTCCCTGTGAGTTGTGTACGCCAACGGTAGTGTTGTTGCTGGCATTGACCAAGTGTATCGTCTGTCTCTCCCCCCCCCTTTTTGTTTTGTCACCCTGTCCTTGTGTGCATTAGCATCATCTGGCGGAGCAGCAGCGACACCTGCGATGGAGGGAGCTGCATCCCTCATGGGCCTGGAGGCCAAATCCATCGACCGTGAGGGCACCAGTGGGACGGAGGGCGTGGGGAGCACCACGACGGAGACAGGAGGGGACAGTACTGACAGCAATTCCTCCTCCGATGGAAGCTCCCTGGCTGTGGCGGACACCTCTGTGCCCACCCTAACTACAGGTACAGCGGCCACCCCCTATACCAGCACCACCCTCCCAGCAGCCTCTCAGCGTGTTTCCTGTGCCCTCTCACCCAGGAGGGTGGGCTTCTTCTTCACCTCAGGCACCTCAGGCCCTGCCCCAGTCAGACCTGCTGCCTTGAGTGAGGAGGCTATTGATCTCCTGAGATCCCTCTCTGTTGGGCAGTCAACCATACTGAATGCCATCCAGGGTCTAGCAGGGCATTTGCAACAAACAAATGCATGCCTGGAGGGCATTCACTCTGGCGTGGCGGCCCAACAGAGAGCATTCCAGGCTCTGACCAACTCACTGATGGCAGCCATTGTCCCTGCTTCCAGCCTCCCCCTCCAACTTCCTCTACCCAGTCCCAATCCCCTCAACCTCAGCCTATCCCAAGCACACCATCAGACCTGCATGCACCCAAATCAACTCACAGAAGTGGCTCAGGCAAACACAAGCACCACACTTCATACCACAGGCACTCACACAAGCACCATCCAAATGCAGACACACCAACATCCACTGCCTCCACTGTGTCCCCCTCCTCCTCCTCATCCACCTCCCTCCCAGTAGCGTCTCCACTCACGCCTGCATGCACTGCATCCTCATTCACTACTTCCATCACCAGCACGCCTATCACTACACAACCCTCACTGGCAGTCACCACCCCCACATTCATGCACACGTCCCCTGTGTCCTCTCCCACTGTGTCTGTGACCCCTCCTCCCAAAGTACACAAACACAAGCACTCAACAGCCATTCACCTCATGACAGCATCCAGCTGATGCCCTTGCACCCAAACACAGCAGACAGACACCTCCTACAACCACTCCCTTTTCCTCCACTCCCAAACCTTCACCCTCTTCCCACCCCAGTGTCCCTAAGAAGCTTTTCCTCACCAACATTGACCTTTTCCCTACCCCGCTACCTAGCAAGGGCAAGAAGGGGACACCAGCCAGCAAGGGGAAGGAGGCACCACCAGCCAGCAAGGGCAGGAAAGGAACACCAGCTGACAGAAGCAATGAGGTACCACCATCTGCCAAGGTCAGGAAGGGGCACACAACACCAGCCATGGGACTGCAGCCGTCCGAGGCTCCAGGGGAAGGGCTGGAGCCTCCCCCCACCACTGACAGCACTGCCATCTGCACCATGTCCAGCACTGCCACCTGCCCCGCCGCCAGCACCGCCACCTGCACCACCAGCAGCACCACTGCCAGCGCCAGCAGCAGCAGCAGTAGCAGCCCCAGTGGGCTGGAGCCTCCTCCCACCACTGACAGCACCACCACCTGCCCCGCCGCCAGCACCGCCACCTCCACCACCAGCAGCACCACTGCCAGCAGCAGCAGCCCCAGTGGGCAGCCGTCCGAGGCTGTAGGGTAAGGGCTGGAGCCTCCCCCCACCACTGACAGCACTGCCACCTGCACCATGTCCAGCACTGCCACCTGCCCCGCCGCCAGCACCGCCACCTGCACCACCAGCAGCACCACTGCCAGCGTCAGCAGCAGCAGCAGTAGCAGCCCCAGTGGGCTGGAGCCTCCTCCCACCACTGACAGCACCACCACCTGCAGTGCAACTGACATCCACTGAGCAGCCATCACCGCTGCCCAGCAGTGTGTAGACATGACTACATGGGCTGCAGTGCGTCCTGGCCCCTGCAACACCTGTCAGTGTGACAACCAGGTGAGAAACTGTGACCTTGCACCATCCTGGATGAAGCACACTTGGCACAAAGCCCCCTCCAGAACCAGTGGAAGAAGGCATCCACTCACCCCCTCCTTGGCAGGATGAAGAACACTGGGCACAAAACCCCCTCCAGAACCAGTGGAAGAAGGCATCCACTCACCCCCTCTTGTGCAGGATGAAGCACATTGGGCACAAAGCCCCCTCCAGAACCAGTGGAAGAAGGCATCCACGCACCCCCTTCTTTGCAGGATGAAGCACACTGGGCACAAAGCCCACTCCATAACCAGTGGAAAGAGGCATCCACTCAGCCCCTCTCTGGCAGGATGAAGCACACTGGGCACAAAACCCCCTCCAGAACCAGTGGAGAAGCCTCTCACTAGAGAGACTGTGGCTTTGCACTCCCCAGGACCAAGCAATGGGCATGGAGCCCTCTCCAGGCCAGTGGTGTTGTGCCATCATCCGGCAGAGGTGCCCCCCTTCCCGACCCCCTGAGGTGCCTGTGTTTTTTTTAACTGATGCCCCTGCAGTGTTCTCTCCGCATTGAGGCAGGAGTCAAGTGTACCCTTGGCCTATGTGTTATGGCCCCGTGGGCCACGGACATTTTGAAGTGGGCATTGTCCCTCTTTTTGTATGTATTGTACATACTGTTTGTTGATTTAAGTACGTATTTATCTGACTTTACTCAATTCCTTTCGTCCTTGCGTTATTCCTGAGGGTTACGGGGGGTATATGTAATGTTGTTGCATCTGTTTGTGTGTATGGATTTGGGGGTGAGGGTGGGGGTGGGGTGTTGCGTGTTGCATGTGTGTGTCACTCTCTTTTTCCTCCCCCACTCCCTTGTGTGCTAGGTGCAGTACTCACCGTGGTCGTTTTCGCCAGCATTCGTGTTCCTGGTGTATGAGGAGGTACACTAGCATTGGAAAAAGGGGCAGATCGGGCTCCATGGTGTTGTGGTTCTTCCTTGAGTGTCGAGAGGTGAGTCGTTTCCCTTCAGCGTACTGTTTCCACC
Source organism: Pleurodeles waltl (assembly GCF_031143425.1). Classification (NCBI taxonomy): domain Eukaryota; kingdom Metazoa; phylum Chordata; class Amphibia; order Caudata; family Salamandridae; genus Pleurodeles; species Pleurodeles waltl. Next base: position 545,431,710 of record NC_090446.1, on the reverse strand, counting down.
GTGCTTTTGATGGTGTTGGTACCGCCCCGGAAAAGCTGGCGGATAGGCCTGTTGTAATGTTGTGGGTGGTACATTGTCTTCTGCCTGGCTGTTGGTGGTTACCGCCACGGTGTTTGTTGCTACCGCCGTGGCAGTCAGAGTGTTAAAGTGGCTGTCTGTGTTGGAGGTTTCCGCCATGGTCATAAATCAATTTTCAAAAATTAAAACTTTCCCCATTATTTTTTATGCCAGCCACGTTCCAAGATACAATTTAAAGCTCATTGCTACTATTATGGTACTATTGGGTGAGATGTTGTGGAAGAGCTGCTTAAAGCAGCCGGTAACCAATTCCAGGAGCAAGAGTTGGCACTTAAGTCTTGGGGTGAGCTCTTCGGGAGGTCCTTAAATGCTACATGCCTACTGTGTGTCCCTAGAGAGATTTTTAAGCCCTGTTGACTAAGAGGGAAGGTGTCGAACTTGCTTAGGGGGAGGGGAATAGACCTGTGCTTCAATGCACCTTTATCGGGATACTGTGAGTCCTTACCAGCTGGAAAGCTCTCCGCCTCCCTTGAAATAGGGACAAAACCAATGCCTTTACATTGCAGCTGCTCAGACTTATTTAAAATTTTGTTAACAATCAATTTTGAGTAAAAAACACTCTTGTTTTAGGGCTGAAACCAGAGTCCTCCATAGACACCAAGTGTATGTCATTACTTTCAATTAGTCTAAGCGACTCTACCTCCAAAAAACATTTTAAAAGTAAAGATCTATTGAAAATAAGTCAGTATCAAACAATTACATTATACGAAAAGCAGTGCACATGAGAGTGGCTTAAGGAAGAGTGGAAAGGGAGAGGACTGTGGATTGGTCAGAGTACTAAGTGAGAAAAACACAATATTTTGTAAAATAATCAACATTTTTTAGGGGTCTCAAAACATAGATCTGAAATTGTGTGTGTGCTTTTGTCAGTCTGTGCCCGTAAAAAATCCAACGTGAAATCTAAACAACACCTCACCATACCCAACTAAAAGCACCTCTACCCAACTATTCATCAGAACCTACATTTATTAGGGAGGCGAGACACCCCATACCACCCCCAAAGCTACGTCCCTGAGTACAACACCTATGCTAGACTAATGCAGACACCGTTGCACTAATCTGCAAAGGTGTGTACCTGGTGCTCGGCAGCCAAACTGTACCCCAGGACACAGAAGAGAGTCAGATAGTGCCATATCTCTGTAGATAAGGTGCTTTCCTGCTCTCTCCCTCTCACACAACTTTGGTTGCTGCCCTGTGTTTCCTTTACACCTTTGTTAATTTGGGTCTGCATGTCTGCTGGCGCAAGCAGTTCAGGTTGGTGCAGAGAGCACATCTAAGCAGTCTTACTTGTTCTTTGGCCATGGAAGCACTCTAACATACCAGACATGGCAGTAACAGCACAATCTCCAATTGCAGCTGCCAGGGAAGGGAAGACTTTCTTGGGTGAAATAAATAGCCATGTCTGACAGCAGAATAAGGCAAGATAGCCATGCAGACACTGTGGCAGAAAAAGCAAAGTGGGAAGTGGCCAGAGAAAGCAAAACAGCCTCGGGCAACCCATTTAATGAAATCGTTCACAACGATGGCTCTTGAACTCCTTTCTCACATTTCAATTTCATCGTAACAACAGACAATTCACTCCCACAAGGGAGATGGTGAGAGAGACTTGAAGAAGCAATCTCTCTTTTGGTGTGTCTCTAAATGACTGGGCAGCAGCATTCATTGCATGCCTTCATGTTAGGGCTAACTGCATATGCGGTTTCACAATTAGGACAGGATTAGGACAGGTTCTCACCACAAACAACAGTGTCCTCTTCAGGTCACAGCAACAGCAGGCTTTTTCTTTTGTCCTCTGGTTTATCTGTGACTCTAAAAGAAAGCTGAGTCGTGCGGTGTGCCAACCTTTTCCTCTTTGATTTGACATGGAGTGTCTCTGAATTTAAACAGTAAACTGATATTCCAAGTCAAAAAACAGTTTATATATAAATTCTGAAGCAATTTGTGCCATGTCAGCTAGCCACCTTGACCTCATACCACACATAAAAACTTGGAAAAAGCCAACCAAATTCATATGTTGTAACCTTTATTTGTAGTTCAGGCCCTTGCTGTTGTTAACGCGTCCCTTTATGTCAGTTTTATACACATCAGGACTCGTTTTTAGGCCGATGAATCTTTTGACTCAGTGGTGAGACACCGCAGAACGAGATAACTGATCAATATGTCAAGCAATATATCAATGACGTCACCAATATTTATCACCACAATACACTTTACTTTGGATAAAGACATTGATCAAACTGTCGGCGCAACCATGATCTTTCAGTCATGAATAACCACACCTTGTTAGAATTTTAGCAAATTTTATGCCTTATTAATTACAATCTAATAGCAAAAGTGTCAATCTCAAAACCAAGAGGCAAAAGAGCATAGTCACGATATGGCAACTGTGATAAGACTTCGACAATGCAAAGATCACAAACATAAGTGCACCAACATAAGATATACATAGATCAGAGTGCATAGAATATCATATACGTCTCAGTTCAGCATAGCACAATGTCAGTCATGTCTATTTGTGTCAGTCAAAGTGATCGCCTAGCCTAACCACTAATTAGCATCAGCATGTTGGACTTCATGCAAAATAAATTTTGAACCCAAATTTGGAAAACATCTAGCTAAGGTCTCTATTAAAAAATACAGCAGTTGGTACCTAGAAAGGAAAAGCAAACAGACAAATTACAATAGCATTGTCATAATTACCCTCCTCGGAATAAGTCAGCATACAGGATCAGTCTTCGTCTTCAGGACATCAGTTAGATCGCCGTAAATCTATTTCGTCTAAGGGACAGGGGACACTTCCCTCATAAGGAGGAAAAGTGTAAAAGGGCAGTCTATGGATGAGGATGGTTTATTTAAGTCTCAAATCACCAAACAGAGTGACAGAGTTTCTGGATGCAATCGATATCATTCCCTACCTAGTTCTAATGACCCCTCTGTGTCATGAGTTTTTATCCCTTTTTCACAATACCTTCTCCCAAAATTCTATTGGATATTCGCTATACACTACTATCTGCAACCTATCAAATTATACATTAGGTAATCCAATTTGTCGCCCCACAATAATTTGTAACACTTTGATTGGTCTTCATAATTGATGTCTTCGTAGGTGGCGCATCCGGATGGTATCATCACCTTGGCACGTTTCTTAGGTCAAAAGTTCTCTTTTCCATGGTCAAATGTCCTTGAATATTTCTACTTTTGTTGCAAAACGTATAAAGTCCATTGTACAAACAGCCAATATGCGGATGGGAAGAAAATCATTATGGCTACTGAAACGAAGAAAAAAACAAATGCTGGGTCATGGCCCTTTGCGAGTCAGCACACTAGAAAAACAGAAAATATACTTTAATATGAGAGATACACGGCTAAATCTTCGACTCACGCTAACTTAAGGCCTATAGGATTTTCAATACAATATCGTAAATACTAATATAAGTTTGATTAATCATATCACAAACAAGTTTACTCATTATTGTCATTAGTTCAGTTTATCATAATCATAATTCAAATGTACATTAAGCAAATAACTAATTATTGTCGTTTTCTATGTGCAGCATTGTTAAACATTTCACGTTAGCATATGTAATATTTAAGCTACGTTCTCTCACTGTCAAAGCATGCATTAATAGCTACAATGTTCCACAATCCATGATGATGAGAAACATCCCATTGTGGTGTTATGAATTACTCAAGGCAGCACCGAATAATCAAACACTTTTGCAAATAATGTTTTTTAACTGAAGACAGGAGGGTGGTGTAGTGAATCGTAGTTTGTTTTAATGGGATACAGGAGTTAGCTTAGCCTTTAGCTTGAAGACTTGTGCCCCCATCACCTAGTGACTTTTACCCTACTTATCTTGCTCTGTTTTAGCGCATTTATTTAATTGCATCTTTTAAGATGGCTGCCTTGTTTTTAGTTAGGCCCATGTTTTAGTTTGCGTTATCAGTGCCACCGCGCTAAGGCGTCAATATCAAGCGACAAAGGTAAACGAACTGTAGGTGTTCACATTAGGTACTTTCCCTCTTCACGCTTTTGAGGGAATTGTTTATAGAAATTACCATCCCAAGCATGTCTTGTTATCTATTGTTTGGGAACAGACCTATGTCATGGGTCCAAGCAGATCTGTATAAATACTCCTCACTTAAACAGATAGTCAGCGGGATTCCGACCAGATGCCATTGCTGCTATCGATGCTGCACGTCGCCTTGACTCTGACCCAGTCTTCGTGTCCTACAGAGTCTGAGTTAGAGACCTCATTCCAAGGTAACAAGAGTTGGGGGGCTCTTCTCATGGACATGGCATTGGCAGATTAGGCTTAACATGCCCCTCTCTCTTCTAGGTTAGAGATTAGGTACAGGACATTAGGGTATTAAGACAAATTTCATATTTCATGTCATTTCATGTTATTGCAAGATGGTGGGGGTCTTTGTATTAATGACTCTTGTCTTTACCATTCTGTTCCTTGCACTGTTCATTATCCTAATCATTGCAGCCCATGCAATTTATAGCAGATTGCAGTTTTGCTAAATAAAACCTATTGAAACTTTACTGCATTTTCTTCATTGCCTGTGTTTGATTGAGACATGTTGTTCATGTGAAAAAGGGGTAATCTACATTTAACCACAACACTCCCTCAGCTGTCACACTCTTGAGTCCACCTTTTACTGTTTGGGGTTTTTGGTGAGGTGCTGCTTGTGAGCCGGGATGGTTGGGATGACGGTTGCAATTTGTTGTAGGACTGGCATAGTCACCTACAAATATAAGTACTGTCATCCTTGAACCAGCAGACTTCACTACAGCAAGAGTTCGACAGTGGGATAGGCAGAGAGTGCATCTTTTTGTCTTAGGCAAGAACTTGACCTTCCTTTGTCCACCTTTAGCTTCATGGAGGTCTCTGGCTGACCTGTGAGATTTTTTTCAAACTGGAACAAGAGCTTCTGTTTGCTCCATTGTAACATTTGTTGATCCAAACCATTTGTGCAACAACCTGATGTACACTGCTTTCTGCAGAGAGGTGGGAAATATGAACAAGGCAGGGACAAGGCAGGGACAAGGGATACAAACATGTTTAAGGTTGGCACTGTCCTGAATTTTAAGCAGATATATTGGGAACACCTACACCTTTGGTGAGAGCGGGCAGAGGTACTGTTATAATTAAACAAAGATTGTGGCTTGAAAAGCCCAATTGCCTCCAAGAGTAGGGCACTAGAAAAAACAGATTTTCAATTGAATTTGAAGTAAAATAAGCAAATAATTGCTCTAGGTTATCAGTCACTGGATTCCAAGGTGTAATATACCTGTTACCTAAAGTGTGTATTAGCACAGCTAAGTCTGATTTCATTGCATTATTCAGTGAGTATGTGATTCAACAAGCGAAAGTTTGCAAATATTGAAACACTACCAGATGATTTTACAGCCCTCAATCTCAGAATGGAGCTGGAAATTACTCACCCCTCTGCATTGCAGTTGGGAGTCCAAGATTTGAAGAAGGTTGCATATGTAGATATTTTTGAGGGGTATACATCTAAGTTGTTGAGGACAATCGCTAAACCTTAGGGAGCACTCATTCATTGTTTGGGTAAGCGATACATCAGCTATTTATAACCATGAACTGGTATATATATAAAATAAGGTATTTTTGACATTCTTATTATTCAGCGCTGCTGACAGTATCTAGCCGTTGGCACTGCAGTTACAGCTGGCTGGAGTATTTTGCATCCAGTAGCAAGGCGGTTGAAGAAGGGATGCTGGCAAGTGAGCAGGTGCGCGACAACGGGGGCCATATTACATAAGTACCCAGGGAGCACAACAGGTGTTTCCGCTCGCTTTGTGAGCCCGAGGCACTTTGGTATTACAGAAGGGGTTGCAAATGCTGGAATACAGATTTAGCTGGTGCACATATGGCACCAGCGCTATCATTAAAGGGTGTTTCCTCATTTGCATGGGGGTGTGGCCCCATGGACATAAGGGAGTCTATTTGCCTCTGCGTCTACGCCTTATTACTAGCATGGGTGCAGAAGCAAACATGCCTTTAGAAGGTGCATTAAAAGAGTGCCACAAAAATGTGGAAATGCAGCCCTTTAAAGCGATCAAAGTGTGTCCCATGGATCACCCAGAGATCCCCTTCCAGTCGGGTGCAGGCATTCACTGCACCTGCCTGCAATGGGATCTCTAATCCCTTTTACAGTGCTGGTGGGTTGCCACTTGCACAAGAAACACGCAGAAGCTTTTAAACAGCTGCTCCAAATTTCTCTTGAATGCAGTGCCCTGAGGGCAGCATGAGCTTGCAGCTACCCTGAAGGCAGCACACTCTTCCCGATAGGGCACACTTTCTATGTTTGCACCCAGCGCATCTGCTTTCTGGGTGCGCCATGGCACAAACATGGAACGTGCACCCTTTCTGTAATGCAGGCCCAGGGGTATTAGTGTAAGGATAATGTTGCTTAGTAATGTTTAATAATGTCATCATCATTAAGGGTAGGGTGTTTAAATATAGAATCCACTATGATTATCAAAGTGTTTATCAAACACTTTTGTCTGGATTTCAATGGCCTCACAGATAGCTAATAACACTTATTTACAAGGCTGAATTATACACCTTAAAAATGGGATGCCTAGCTAATAACACTTATTTACAGGGTTGCATTATATACCTTAAAAATAGGCTGCCTAGTAATTAAGTGATTGCGTTTTTATTTTATAGTGCTTTATAACTAGGAACTGTGATCTCCTTTCTCTCCAATCTTTTGCCTTTCCTATCTCTCTCTCTCTCTCTTTCTCTTTCTCTCTCTCTCTCTCTCTCTCTCACACACACACACACATCAGTCTTGTGTCTTGCACCTCCCACTCTTCTATTTTGTGTCCTGCTCCACTATCTCATTTATGCTGTGCATCAATCCCCTCCTCTCATCCATCTGCCTATCTCCACCTCATCAATCTGGTGCCACTTTACACCTTAGTTCCCTATTGATGGGTGCTTAGCTTCATGCAAATACTAGTGCAAGTTACAATTTATAAAGCAATCCCTTTTAGTTCCAACTGAGGCTAACTTCAAATTCAATACATTTCAATTACATGAAGCTCATTAGACTCCAAGAATTAGCAAAGTTACAAACTCAAATCTTCAAATTAGTCATCAATCAATATTCAACACATGAATGTGTTAACCAAAATATTGAAACAAATCAAAGGTCATAAGTCTCAAAATTAATTATTATAAAGTTCTCTGCAAGAAATATAGAAAACCAGTTCCCACATAAAGAGAGCACCTCACTCTGCTAAATTAGGGAAAGGGTCTAATAGCAAATAAGAGAGAAAAATACTATGCCATAAGGGTAAGTGAAAGGACATTTAATCGAAAGCATCAAAAAGAGCATTTAAATCTCTAGCATGAGAGTGTTGAAGTAAATATGCTAATTAGAAAATTGTTAATGATGTTTATATGTTTTGAATAATGAAAAGTTTGTAGAGAAAGTAATTGTAGAGAAAATAATGTGCACGTTTGAAAATGTGCCCACGGGGCATGTCAGCCACTTATATGAGATTGCACTAATATAACTGAAATTGTGTGAAGTAATATGTCATATTGAAATGTATAGAGAGAAGACTATCGAGGGTCCCTGGTATAATACGTAGCCCATCCAGGGAAATGCTTGAGTACAAGAAAAGAGAATGAGCTACAACTAATGCTCACTGTTGTCTACAATATAAACAACCAGAGAATCAAGATAACATAAATATGAAAGATTATATTTATTACATATGTATGTACAAAAACATGAGAACGCAATAATCAAAGTTAAATATAAAAATATTTACATATTCACAAGGAAAGACACAAACACTTATATATAATGAATAAACAAAGACGCAATGTTACACAAAACAAAGGACAACAAATATTGAAGACATAACATGGACAAAAGAAAATCCAAATTGTCCAAGGTATAATAAGATGTAAATTAAATGTACACTTCTTCTTCCTGGAGCCTTAACAGTGTTAGTTCCTAACAGGTGTTATTATGGACTATGAATTGAGTCACAACATGTCACTAGTATGAACACTGTGAACTATGAACTGTGACCTTCAAACTAGCAGAAAAGACATGCAGGCTTTTTGCCCTCACAGTTGCAGCTAAAAGGCTTCCATTCAATTGAAAAATGTTACCACAATCTCAAAGAAGAAAACATTAAAACATAAAATTAAGTGGCAACTACAATGAGCCATTTTAAAATACAGGTCTACAATTAATGGGAAAATTGTAAACTTGAAAAGTAAACTCAATGCATTTGGGTGTTACTTGTTAATGTGACAATGAATCAAAAATATCTGAATTAAAAATATCCTTCACTATCTAACCCACTCTGTCCCTCACTCATTTCTCACCCACTGTCTGGTCTGTTCACTTCTCTCATGATTTGTATTACCCAGCACCCTCTTTCATGCAGTTTGCCCCCTCACTCATGTGTTCTTTAACTCACTTTTCTGTGTTGCCCATCTACTACATCATTCTTCTCTCTCAGACGTCTTAATCCGCCATGAGTCTATTGTGTGTCTGCCACCACTCTTACCTGGCTAGTGTTGTTTCTCGCCTCACTTATTTAGCTTACTTATCACTCTTCTCTCTGTTAGAGGTGGACCATCCTCTTTTCTCCTCTGGTGTCATATTGGTGCATTACTCCTAGCACTACGCAGATTGTGAGAGGTCTCCTCAGTTTGCCACTATGGGCCTGATTTAGACCTTGATGGGAGTTCAGTCATCCCTCCATGGCAGCAATTCCAAGTCCTCTGTCAAAGTGATGGAGTTCCGACCACCATAATTAGTTGCATAGTAACTGAATCTCCGTCCATGTCAAGAGAGTGTAGTCTGTCGCTTAAGCAGCTTCCCGCTGCCGACGCAGCAGACTCCTATGCTGGCTAACGTTACTCCGTCACCATCAGGATGGCGAGATTGTGGCAAGTAGATTTAGATTTCACTGTTGTGCTGGCATTGTATTAGCAGCAGGCTCCTGACGGCGGTAGTCCGTCGTGGGACCCGCCCAACATTGTACTATGTCTGGTGATATTAGATGGATGCTAGTAGCACACACCTGATATCTGTTGACTAATTGTGAACACCTGCCTACCACACTATAAAACACACTCCATTTCAGACCAAGATCCTTTGCCATTTTACTGCACAATACTATTTTGCTGCTGAATTTGCCACACAGAAGTCAAGATATTTATTTTTTATTCCCTCTATTAATTTTTCAGTTGCTTAATTTTTTTCCGTTACTTGTGGGTCTGTTATTACATTCAATTTAATTTACTAATAATGGCAGGGAGGAAAAATTCCTGTTTTACAGAGAGAGAATTGTCTGTCATGGTGGATCTAATCATTAGAGTAGAGCCACAATTGTATGAAGCCCAAGTACAAAATACCACCAAATCTCAGAAAGGGCAAATGTGGTCCAGAACAGTTGCCAGAGTGAATATTGTGCCAACATCCTGCGCAAATTAGGAAGAGGTGGAATGACCTGTAGGGGAGAGTATGTTCTCTGGCCTCCAGGTATCACCTGGAGGCCCAAAGGCCTGGTGGTGGTTCTCCCAGCCCTCCCATTTCGACTATTTCCCTAGGAGCAGAAGGTCTTGCAGATCCTTCATCCTGAAGCTCAATAAAAATCCCCGGTGGAGAAGAGACTGGTAAGCTACACTTATGAATGCCTCACTAAACATAAATGTAGGTTTTGCTCTTAAGTTAGCTGTTGATAATGTGTTTTCCACTTTTGTAAACTAAATAAACCCAATTTTAAAAATCACAGTTCAATTGTCACCACCAAATCTGTAGCATTACAGTGCCCCACTTATTTCACTCCTGGGCAATGTGTGTGTCAATATATGTGTTGTTCGTCATTGATCATGCCTTGTATTTGTTCTTTGTTTCTTTTAATGTATTTTATTGTAGTGAAGAGAACAGGTTTAAATCCCCATTTAATATACCATGAAGGTATGGTTCTTGTAAGTCTTTTTCACCTTTTAACATATTTCATATATATATTTCATAATTTAGTAAATGTGTGCACATCTTCCCTACAAATATTTTACTAGGAATGTTCAACTCGCATTTTTCCAATTGTTGGTAATGTCAAATTGAAAGGACTACAGCTACCATGATAACATCTTTTTGTATCAGGAAAATTTGTTTGCAATGTGATGCGGGTCATTCTCTTTTTTCTTCCATATATGCACATATGTCAAATGTCAGGCATTTCTGAAAGACCATTTTATGTAATGAATAAAAATTTGAATATTTTATGAAATTTTGTATGTTGTAACTTTCTTGTTATTTCATCGAAGCTATGTATTTGGTTTCACAAATGTACTTATGTTGACTGAAAGAATTTTGAATCATGTTATGTTGTATGCAGAACATAGGTTGTAATGATAATAAAGTTACGTAGCAAAGTTCATATAATGACCAATGCCATTAATCCTCCTAAATTGTACAACAGTCTGATTTTAGGCTGCTAGGCCTTGGAATGGCTTTCTTCACCTCTACCGAGTTGGGTTAAATGTGTGGTATATTTTATGTACACTTCCTAAGTAATCTTTTTCTTTTCAGGACATTCTTTTTTTTTTTACGTTTGCATAATTTTTAATGTTTGTGTAAGTACCAAAAAACACCGAAAGGTCTAATCCTACCATTAATCCAATTTTTTATTTAGGTTGCTTCATTTGTAGATAAAAACACATTGGATGCACAATCCAGGCTTTTACACTTTATTTTTCTTGTAATTCATAGTAGGTCCTACAGCCAGAGTACGTAGACAACTATCTGCTACTGAGGATACCTCCATTCCAGACCAGGATCAAGCCTTCAGTGAGGACTCCACTCCTGCAAGTCCGGATTATGTGGAGCATCCTTGGTGTATGTGGTCTGTCTGTACAGACAGCTTCAGTGAGTCTCACTCAGCCCACATCTACCCCTCCCACCTCAGTGGTTACAACACCATGGCCCATGGATACCACCACTTCCTGTGTCCAAAGGCAAATCACCGAAATGTTGTGCCCCAATTCCTGGCTGCAATAGCACCACCTTCTCCACTTTAGCCAGAACCCAGTGGGATGGGACACACTGCCTCAAGGGCACAGGGTAGTGGGGGGAGGGTTTGTGGAAGGGAATCTGTGGGACAACACAGTGAGGCAACTGGGTTCACTGTCATCCAGGCCACCGTTGAGCAAGTCTTCGGATCTCTACATTAGTCCTAAGACATGATGTCCCAGGTCCTTTTCAGAGGTCTGGGACATTAGGCAGTTGCAAAGGGAACACAATTCAGAAATGCAGAATCTTAACTCTACTTTGGGCTCCCTAACTGGGGTGCTGTTTAACATTTACCATCATATTTGCAGGGCTTTCCCAGCAATATTTACCCCTTTCTGTGTCCCTACAACATCTGGGGCAACTACACCTGCCTCAACCACAGAAACGGAGGTCCTGCCATATGCAGAAACACCTGCAACCACCTCAGTCCCTGCAAGTGTGGATCCTCCCCACTGAAGGGGATGATCATCCAGACCACCAGAAGAGGATGGCAAGACCTCCACCGCCAGCAAGAGATGCAGAACCTAATTTTCTCCAATGTGTGACTACCATTAACTTTGTGGACTATTTTCTCGACACATTTACCTTTTTGATGCCAGTTGTATTTTGTACATTGGACTTCAAACACGTTTGCCTATACAATAAGAGTTTTGTTCACCATAATTGACTGCATGTATTGTTTTTTTTCCTTAGTTTTTTTGTTTTTTATCATGCTACCATTTCTATGTTTTTGTACAATAAATTCTAAAACCCAAAGTCAAAGGCCGGTGTTGTATTTCCTGTGGTATTTACTTTTTATTTCTTCCTTCCATCATTATTTAATAAATGAAAATAATCAACATTAATTTTTCTAAAAAAAAAGGTTATATTTAGGTAATGTTTCTCCATGTACAAATAAGTAAAAATATAACAGACACCACAAATCTTAATGCTTTCATTTCATACATTTGTAAGAAAGAATTAGTTCTTAAATTTCCAAAGTAAAATGTACAACCCATGCATAACCCAAATTGTCTGTGCCATTTTTATTTGTACAGTTCTAGACCTTGAAACCATGGAAGATTGGTATATAATCATAAAAATCAGATTACTGATTCATGTCATCAGCTGAAGCCAGACATCCTGTCTCACATTGGGAATTCCACATCAATAACACCAATAGTCAAAAATCATGGCAGTACCACATTTTATGGCTACAGGATGATTCCAATACACTGTGGCAGTATCTAGTGGAATGTTACAACCATCTTTAAGTGGTGAGCTACGACAAGTTATTTTTACAATGAAGAGGCACATCAATGGCTTCTTACACAACCCAAAATGAGGATTTTGCAAATGTGAAGGGAGATGAGTATGCTATGGGTAGACTTACGCATGTGGTTAGAGCAAGTTAAGCAGCACATATTGCATTGGTGGTAACATTCAACAGAAAACAAGTTTAATGCAATCTGCAAAACGTCCATTCAATCACTGTGCAAGTTGTCTTTGTACAAGATATGTACATTCAAAGTGTGTGTGTCTTTCACAGAATCAACCAATGTTCCCTTTGTACTCTGCAACAGCAGCATATAACTGCAAATGGCACAACTTTGGAATGAATGAAGATGACATGGTGAAGGAGTCTAAAACAGAATGACAAGAAATGCATTAATGATATTACATGACACAATAGATACATTACAAATGACAAATTAAGAGGACACGTTTACTTAGAACAATCAAAGATAAACAATGTAAATCAACACAGTAGTCAATGTGGCAAAACTTTGAGGAGAAAACATTTTTACCCTGGAATTTCCTAAACTACCCATTCCTGAAGAATTCCCACCACAGACTCATATGCACATTATATTACACATTGTTTTGACATTGAATGTAATATTATGTAAAGATATACTTACTCTCATGTGAAGAGGATGGCAATAACATCTTGATGTATTTTTATCCCTTCCTCTTCCCCACTCTCATCTTAATTTGGAATTTCAGGATCCTCACCCGGTGGCTCATCATGGTCTACATCCTCTGCAAGATATGGGATGTTCCGTCACAGGGCTATGTTGTGCAACATGCAGCAGGCCATTGTGATTTTGCACACCTTATCGGGTGAGTAGAGGAAGGCTCCACCAGTTTTATCCAGATAGTGACATCTGGCCTTTAGGAGCCCAAATGTCTAGTCCACTGGCCTTCGTGTTCTTCCATGGGCCTCATTGAAGCCGACTTCTCCTGGTGTTGCTGTATTCCTCAGTGGTGCTAACAACCATAGTCAGTTAGGAGAGTCTCCTATATGAAATGAAAAATATATTGAGCAAAAATATCTAATCCCATTGTACATTTTTAAACTAGAAATTAACCAAATAATTACGACAGATTGTACTTACCAAGAAGCCAGGTCCTTTTAGATCCAAGTTGCAACATTTGCATGGGTATGCTGCAGTTCTGTAGTACAAAGGTATCTCATGTGCTGATCCTGGGAAACAGGCACACATGCTTCAGATGTACAAATCAAGTAAGCAGACAACTTGCACAATGACTGAATGGAAGCTCTTTCGATTGTGGTAGACGTGTTCTCTGTAGGGTGGTGGCACTAAGGCAATATGTGCTCCAACCACACATGGTATGCCACCCAAAGTTCTAAAATCTCCCTTCACATTGGCAAATTCCTCATTTCATTGAAACTGGATGAAGCTGTTGATGTGTCTCATCATTAAAGAAATAACTTCTTGTAGCACACCACTGAAAGTTGGTTGTGGCAGGCCACCAGACACTGCCACAGCATATTGGAAGGATCCTGTGGCCCCAAAATGGAATATTGCCATGATTTTGACTATTAGTGTGATTCCTGTGAGATTTCTATTGTGAGACAGAATATCTGGCTCCAGCTGATGACGTAAATCAAGAATAGTTTGTCCATTCAATCTGAATTTTCTGATACTATCTCATTCTTCCATTGTGGTAAAGTCTGGAAATGGTCTAAACACTTGAGATTGTCCTCTTTTACCTCTCCCTGGGTTGATGTGTCTGCATTTAAGAAAAAAGAAAAATATCTCCTTAAATGTCCAAACATTTCTTTCATAATCAACACACATGTTTGTTAAATTCCATATGTTTTGGTGACAGATCTGTACACAATATTTTTAAAGTGATGTTGGAAAATATTTTTACAATTTTTTACATGTCTGATATTTTTTAGAAATAATGTGTAAATAATACATTTTAAATGTATTATTTACACATTGTTTTTTTAAATTTCTTCACTACACTATACTGTATCAAGTAAAAAAATAATATTTACATTTTGCATATGTAAACAAAATAGCCATCATTTTAAAAGGTGGTGACACACTTAACATTTAATAATACACTGGTTCACATTCTGAAATGCCAGCCGCCTAACCCTGCAGTCAGGATATTTGCAAACTGGTGGCTGTCAGCGAAGTTGCCCGCGTAGAGTGTGTAAGCTCGGTGATGGACACAGCCATAGGCGAACATTTGTGACTGCTACGTACAAAAGCCAATGGATGTGTCCACCTCTGTTGATGATCACGCATGTCGTGTAGATGTATGTGGCATATCGAAAAAAGCTCACTTGCTTCCTACCACTAAAGTAAAAAATACCTCCTCACCTTTTGCTCCTGTTTCCGACGTCTAGGAACCAGTATGCCAGGAAGGACAGGTGACAAGGCCCCTATCTTCTCAGATAAGAAGTTGAATGTGCTGACTACAGAGGTCCTGTCCCTGTACAGCCAGATCCAGCTCTATGCCTCACCAGAGGAACAGGTACATGTTTTAAATAAAAATGTATTTCTCACTAACTTTTTATTTTAAGAAACATAGGCTAAAATGTCCCTTTTAGTTCCTGAGTGAAGTTTTGGGTTTGGAGTGAAGTCAACTCAGTATTTGGGCTGTGTACAAAATGATGCTTATCAATGCTTTTAAATGTCTGTAAACTATAACAAAAATTTACCATGATGATTTACTTAACTCTTCATTTCAATTTACTCACATTTCAAAATTTACCATTTACAGACTTAGGTGGTCATTCCAACCTCGGCGGTAAAAGGCGCTTACCGCCGTGCAGAAGACCGCCATAACACCGCCGCGGTCGCGGTACACCGCCACGGTCATTCTGACCCACAACAGGCAAACCGCCAAAATACCACCATCCACAAAAGTCCGCCACACCAAAGGGCAGCGAGAAACTGGCGATGACCAAACCTCCACCATCACGCCAACAGAAAAACGCCCATGCCATTACGACCCACGAATCCACGCAGCGCTCAAAATACACACACACTTACAAAACACAGCCACATTGGACAATTTGAAATTCACACACCTGATACACATACACACACCACTCCCACACACCCAATACAACATAAAACACACACCCACATCACCCACAAACCCCCACTCCTCGAGATTCGTGAACACGCACTGAGAAAAGAGAACCGAGCACCCAGACGCGCAATTCACTGTCACCCTGCAATATTACCACGCACTTCAAACAACACACCAATACACAGCACCACACTTAGCACCACACAATCCACCCCACACATCACCCACACCACCCCATGGCACCGCAAAGGCACCCCAGGTTTACTGATGATGAACTCAGGGTCATGGTGGAGGAAATTGTACGGGTAGAGCCACAGCTCTTCGGGACACAGGTGCAGCACACCACCATTGCCAGGAAGATGGAGCTATGGAGCAGAATAGTCGACAGGGTCAACGCTGTGGGATAGCACCCAAGAAATAGGGACGACATCAGGAAGCGGTTGAACGACCTACGGGGGAAGGTGCGTTCCATGGTATCCAGGCACAACATCGTGGTGCAGAAGACTGGCGGCGGACCCCCACCTCCTCCCCCAGAATTTACAACATGGGAGGAGCAGGTCTTGGCGATCCTGCATCCTGACGGCCTCGCAGGAGTAGGCGGAGGAATGGACTCTGGTAAATTTAATCTTAACTACTTCATCCCCCCACCCCACCAGCATGCCAACTCATACCCCCACCCTCACCCCCATCACACCTACTCCTTGCAAATGTCTCACCATCACAACCCACCCATCCCAACACCAAGCCCTGCATGCGACCACAAAGCAGGGACACCCATCACCTAAGCATGCCCACTGCACACCCCCCCCCCCCAACCACTGTCACAAAAGCCCCCACAACGGAATGCCAGCACTGGGGTACACGGGCAACCACCCATTGCACGCTATGGCACACACAGAAGCAATAACCATACCTTTATACCCCTGCAGGACCAGAACGCCACGTCACCGCGCAGGAGGGTCCACAAATGTCCACTCCACCCCCAGAAGAGGTCCACAGTGATGACAGCAGCTCTGTCTCCCTGGATCTAGATGACCAGCCCGGCCCATCGGGGACCTCGGGACAGTCGGTTCCCCTCAGACAGCCACAGGCCACAGCAGACCTTCCCCCTACTGGGAACACCAGCACAGCACCCACCCAGCGGGCCCATACCTCTGTCCCCAGGATACGTCAATCAGCGGTGTGTCCACCACTACAGGGAACCCAGGTTAACCCACCACCCCAACAACAACAGGGACCTGGGGGCAGTGGTAGTGGGCACACGGTCCAGGGGACAGAGGCCCAGGGAAACAGGGGAACTGGGAGGGCTGCTGTGCGACGGGTGGGACAGGCCCAGGGAACCCACTCTCCACGAGGCAGCACGCCCGACAAGACCGCCAGCAGCCCAGCTGTGCAGGAGGGCCCCGCAAGCCCGATCCCAGGTGGGCAGGAGGGCGCCACCAGGCCCGGGACTGCAGCCCAGGAGGGCCCCACCAGACCCATCCCAGGTGAGCAGGAAGGTGCAGCCAGCCACAGGTCAGGTGGCGAATGACCTCCACGCCATGGGCTGCTCCACTGAACTGGGCACTCATCCGAAGCACCGCTGAACTGGGCCCTTCATCTCAAGCACCGCTGAACAGGGCACCGCCGTCTCAAGCACCGCTGAACTGGGCCCTTCATCTCAAGCACTGCTGAACTGGGCACTGCCGTCTCAAGCACCGCTGAACTGGGCCCTTCATCTCAAGCACCGCTGAACTGGGCCCTTCATCTCAAGCACAGCTGAACTGGGCACCGCCGTCTCAAGCACCGCTGAACTGGGCACCGCCGTCTCAAGCACCGCTGAACTGGGCCCCGCCGTCTCAAGCACCGCTGAACTGGGCCCTTCATCTCAAGCACTGCTGAACTGGGCACTGCCGTCTCAAGCACCGCTGAACTGGGCCCTTCATCTCAAGCACCGCTGAACTGGGCCCTTCATCTCAAGCACAGCTGAACTGGGCACCGCCGTCTCAAGCACCGCTGAACTGGGCACCGCCGTCTCAAGCACCGCTGAACTGGGCCCCGCCGTCTCAAGCACCGCTGAACTGGGCCCTTCATCTCAAGCACCGCTGAACTGGGCACCGGCGTCTCAAGCAGCGCTCCGCTGGGCCCTTCATCTCAAGCACCGCTGAACAGGGCACCGCCGTCTCATGCACCGCTGGCCCATTGGTGGAAGGGGCAGGCCCGCATCTGTGTCGGGCAGGGCTGCACGAGGCACTCTGGGCACTAGTCCCCCTCCAGTACCAGTGGAGACTGATATTGACTTGAGAGACTGTGGCTTTGCACTCCCCAGGATGGCACAGTGGGCAACCCACCCACTTGGGAGACTTGAGAGACTGTGGCTTTGCACTCCCCAGGATGTAACAGTGGGCAAGCCACCCACTGTATAGACTTGAGAGACTGTGGCTTTGCACTCCCCAGGATGGCACAGTGGGCAAGCCACCCACTGTAGAGACTTGAGAGACTGTGGCTTTGCACTCCCCAGGATGTAACAGTGGGCAAGCCACCCACTGTAGAGACTTGAGAGACTGTGGCTTTGCACTCCCCAGGATGGCACAGTGGGCAAGCCACACACTGTAGAGACTTGAGAGACTGTGGCTTTGCACTCCCCAGGATGTAACAGTGGGCAAGCCACCCACTGTAGAGACTTGAGAGACTGTGGCTTTGCACTCCCCAGGATGGCACAGTGGGCAAGCCACCCACTGTAGAGACTTGAGAGACTGTGGCTTTGCACTCCCCAGGATGGCACAGTGGCCATGGAGGCCCCTCGTGGATCTGGCATTGTGGACTCATCTGGCTGAGGTGCCCCCCCTTCCCTTCCCCCTGAGGTGCCTGTAGTTTTGCTATCTGATGCCCCTGCAGTATTCTCTCCGTTGGAGTCAGGTATCCTGTGTGGGCTTTGCCCATTTGATTTGGGCCCAGTGGTCCACGGACAATGCCTGCTAACATATTCGGACTTTAATATTTATGTATATAATAGTTTTAGATGTGATATATTTAAAAGCCAATGATACAATATAATCGACTGTTTATAATCATTTCCTTTTGTGTTTGCATTCTTCCGGGAGGTTTGGGGGGTGTAACTCTGAGTTGTTGCTATGCATTGATGTGTGTGTTGTAGTGGGTGAGGGTGGGGGTGGGTGTGTCGCGCATGTGTGTCACCGTAATTTTTTGCCTCCCCCCTCCCCTGTGTCGTAGGTGCAGTACTCACCGTTGTCTTCTGCGCCGGCGTTCGTGCTCCTGGTAAAGGAGCAGGAAGACAATCGCTGGGAGGATGTGGAGTTCGGGTTCCATGCTGTCCAGATTCCTCGTGGGGTGTATGGAGGTGAGCGTTTTCCATTCGAAATGGCTGTTTCCGCCGTGTTTTTTTCGTCGGGGCTACCGCCCCGGAAAAGGTGGCGGATTGGTGGGTTGTGATAGGGTGGGCGGTACATTGTCTCCCGCCTGTCTGTTGGTGGTGACCGCCGTGCTGTTTGTTTGTCCCGCCGTGGCGGTCGGAGTGTTGAAGTGGCGGTCTCTGTTGGCGGTTTCCGCCAGGGTCGAACTTCAATTTTTTTTACCGCCAGCCTGTTGGCGGGTTAGCCGCCGCTTTAACACCGACCGCCAGGGTTGGAATGACCCCCTTAATGCCCCTTACTCCCAGTGGCCAGTAGACGGTCCTATAAGTATATGTGAGAAGTACAGTGATATGTTGGAATGAGAAAAACAACACATACAACACAGGCCCTTAGTCACCCAGACAAATATGTCCCACTCCTACACACACATGCTCATACATCATCAAAGACCACGCTCACACTGACACACATGGCATAGTATATGGTTCAAAGCATAGTATTTGGCTCTAAGGACATTAAGCATTAAGTAAATGCAGCTGGGCGTTGGTGTGTGGTAACAAGGCACAAGTTGTTTAGCCTTCAGGAGCTCATAGTGATTTGCACTGATCAGAAATAGCTCTCACTACAGGAAATGTTTCAGACCCCTGGACTAGGTGATGTTAGTGGCCTGGATCTGTGAAGTAAGCACATGAAAAGTGATGAGGGTACTCAACCGGTCACAAAAACTTTGTAGTTTCAAGAAAAAATAATATAAAAAATATGTTGTAGTAACTTTTTAGAAATACTTGTGATAGTTCTGGAAAAATTGTGTTATATCAATACAACAACATAACCGCACAACATGTATTTATCTTTCTTTTTTCGTATCCATACAGGTCAATGCCTATCAGAAAAAGGCCATATGTAACTGCCAAGAAGGGGTCCACCACAAGCGGCACTGCATTCACTGCCAGAAGAGGTGGGAGTACCTATACAGCTGAACCCAAAAGTCATCTGAAGTCCAGCTCAACCAGTCCTCCAAATGTAGGAAGTGCGTGGGTCACACCCTGAACCCCCTAATGGCCTGTACTCTTGTGGTGGCCTATCCCAACCTTCATGGGCAGTTGTGAGCTTAACAGCAACATCAAGGGGGTAAGTTATTTTTTGAGTTCCAATTGCTAGTCAACTTTTGATTGTAACAGCAATAATTTATGGTATAAACATGAAGGTTGACACACATCCAACGCACAAGAAGAGCTCTTTGGTTATATAGGGCTTGAAATTGTTCCGGATCATCAAGGTTGGGGCCATAGTAACCTGCTATCATGAACCAAGACCCATATAAGTTTGATTCTACAATCAGCCTTCTCCCTCTGGAGTCCACAGTAATATTGCCCACTATTGCCTTTATAGATTTTTTTAATTTTTTTAAATACGACACCTTTTACTGTACAGGATTAAGTAGTGCTCACACACGGATCTAGCCAATTTGCGTGTTTAAGGATGTAACCCCACTCCTCCCGCAGTAAATGAGTCTCCTGGAGAATGATCACTTCTTCATCTATAATTTTCAAAAATTCCATAATCCTTCGCCTCCGTCCTTTAACCCTAAGGCGGTTAACATTCCAGGATAAAACCTTCAGCTGGGCGTGCTTATTTCTAGACATTGAGTAGAAGGGAAGCCCTGTAAACTCCCACCTGACCCAGGAATAATCTGATCACAAAAGGCACATTCCATGAGGACTACTTTTTTTTTCTTTTTTCCCATATGCTTCCACAGCCTGTGATAAAGAAACCAGCCAAAATGTAAAAAAGCCAGAAACCCTCCCTCCTCCCCGGGGAACCCTCCATAGTTTCATTAGGGAAAAGGATATTACCCCTGATTGAGCTCTCTTTCCAATGGGCAGACAAAGTTTCATACTTTAACATGACACCTTGGTGGCGTGGCCAGGCTGACCAACATGGCAGACGCTTGAATCGAACTCCCGTACCAGCCTGACAAATATCCTGCATTAACTACCCCATCGGGCCCAGAATATGCCCTGACACATCCGCGGGGTGGTAGGGTGAAGGCAGCCTCATTTGATTACAGGTTTTAGAAATGGGTCTCTAGTTGGCAGTGGTATACACCCTTGTCGAAGTAAGACCCACAATCCTAGTCAGGGTAAGTCACACACAATCCAAACTATCCTGTGCCCACCCTCTGGTAGCTTGGCACTGAGAAGTCAGGCTGAACGTAGAAGGCAATGTGTAAAGTGTTTGTGCTATAAATAATGCAATAACACAGTGAGAACACCACACAGGTTTAAAAAACGATAAGATATTTTATCTGATTGAATTAAGGTCAAAACGATCAAGATTTGATAAGTAAAAGTTGAAATATCACTTTTGCAATGATAAGAAGAGTCTTTAGTCTTTAAAAAGCAACACATGTCTCTTGCAAGAACAAAGTACCAGGCATGCGTCAAAATTACACGCATTGAGACCGCAGAGGAGGAAATGAGGGGAAAACAAAGAATGTGAGTTGGATTTCCGGGAGCACACAGACGATGCATTGATTCTTTTCCATGGAGCAAGAAATTTGCGTTGAATTCCAGCATGCAGGCTTGAATCCTCTTTGCGATGCAGGGTCTTTTGACACCCAGGGACGATGCTTGGAAATCCTGGGCATGCAGGACGAAGTCACAGGGGCTGCGTCGATCCGGTGGGCAATGCATCAGAGCTTCTTTCGAATGGCAGGCACTGAGTCGAATCCTCCCACAGAAAGTTGGGCTGCGTCGTCCCAGCGCAGCAATGCATGGATCCAGTGGGCTGTGTGTCGAAGTTCCGGTCACAACGCTGGCACTGCATCGACCTCCAATCGGGGAGCCGGACTGCATTGTTCCGATTCAGCGATGCAGTGGGTCATTCTCTGCCTGGCAGGCTGTGCGTCGATTCCAGCAGGCTGTGCATCAATTTTCGCTGCAGAAGGAGTTTCCTTGCAGAGAAGAAGTCTTTTTGGCATGAGATTTCAGGAACAGGAGCCAAGCTCAATCCAAGCCCTTGGAGAGCACTTCTCAGCAGAGCCAGAGGTCAGCAAGGCAGCAGGGTAACATCAAGGCAGCACTCCTTCACAGCAAAGCAGTCCAGGTGGGTCCTTTGGGCAGCCAGGCAGCTCCTCTTGGCAGGTTGCAGGGACTGGTTCTGAGTATCTGTCCCAGGAAGTGTCTGAGTTGGTAGTGTCAGGAACCCAGGTTATATACCCAAAAGAGCCTTTGAAGTGGAGGAGACTTCAAATAGTTGTTTTGAAGTGCACAAGGTACCCTTTCAGTACAACCCTGTCTGCCAGGGTCCCAGTAGGGGGTTTGGCAGTCCATTGTGTGAGGGCTAGCCACTGTCCTTTGAAATGTAATTGCCAGGCCCTCCACCGTTCCAGCCCAGGAAGACCCATTCAGTATGCAGATGTGTGCAGGTGTGACTTAGTATCCTGGGTTTGTGGTTGTCTGATTGAAATGCACAAGGGAGCTGTCAACCATCCTGGCCCTGACATGGATTGGAGACAGGTTGTAAGGCACAGATTGATTTTAAGTGCAGAGAAATGCTCACTTTCTAACAGTGGCATTTCCAAACTAGTAATATAAAATCCAACCTCACCAGTCAACAGGATTTTGTACTGCCATTCTGGCCATACTAAATATGACCTGTGCATTCCTTTCCGATCAGAATCTACCACTCAAACAGTATATGAGAGTAGCCCTAATGTTAGCCTATGAAAGGAGCAGGCTTCACAGCAGTGGAAAATGAATTTAGGAGTTTTCCACTACCAGGACAAATAAAACACACAGGTATTTGTCCTGCCTTTTGCCTACATAGCACCCTGCCCTATGGGTTACCTAGGGCCTACCTTAGGGGTGACTTCTCTGTAGAAAATGGGAGTTTAATTTAAGGCTTGGCATGTATTTTTAAATGCCAAGTTGAAGTGGCAGTGAAACTGCACACACAGGCCTTGTAATGGCAGGCCTGAGACATGGTTAATGGGCTACTTATGTGGGTGGCATCATGAGTGCTGGAGGCCCACTAGTAGCATTTAATTTACAGGCCCTGGGATCCTGCAGTGCACTTTACTAGGGACTTACAAGTAAATTACCTATGCCAATTGGGTATGAGACAATGTTACTGTGTTTTAAGGGAGAGTTCATATGCATTTTAGCACTGGTTAGCAATAGTAAAGGGTGCAGAGTCCTAAAACCAGCAAAAACAGTGTGTAAAAGTGGAGAGAGGCAGGCAAAACGTTGGGGGTGACCACCCTTAGGCTGTCAGGTCTATCACCGGGCCATTGAGAAGCAGACCGCTGGCTGCATTTGACTGAGTGCTGGATGTGCTGCTGAGAAGCCCCGAGCCACATAGGCAGCTGACAAGCCAGATAGGCACACTGCATAGAAGCGGGGACCAGAAGGCTGGGCCCCAGGAGTCTGACGAAGGGAAGAACCAGCGGGCCTGAACGGACACAGTGGCGAGAGCTGGGGGGCAAGGCACAGCCCTGTGGCCTGGGCTATACTAAAGGAGGCCGGGGCTGGAGGTGAGGGGCTGGGCCTACCTCCTTTCCACATGTCAATGGTGAACTAGGCAGGTGAGGAGCACCGAACCGAGTGAAGAGCATTGGGTGGTGTGCGGACCTGCCCCTTGTCACCGCTAGCCGAGTGGTCGCAGGGGGCAGCGTCACAGAGAGCTTGCGCCTAGCTCAGCACACAGGAGAGCCCCACAGGGCTGCAGCAGTAGCCCGGGAGTGGCTGGCTACAAGGGCAACAAGCGGGTGAGTGAGTGGGGCCCTCCCTCTGCATAACCAATTTGTGACACCGCAGGGAGGTAGGAGGAATAAGCGTACAGGTGCAGGACCATTCAACATGCTGCCTATTGCCATCCCCCTGGAATTGATGAGTGAGGCGGCTGGCGCTGACGACAAGCAACTGCCCTGACCCTCCCTTCCCTCCCCTTCAGCTCACTGGGGGGGGAGGGGTGCACTGGTGGCTGTGTCTGGCCTGCGTCTCCCACTGGTGGGCCGACAGCAGAATAGGAGTTTCACCCGCGACCATATCAGCCCCGACCACAGCCAAGGGCCTAGGGAATCAAGAGACACCTGTGAGCCCAGCAGGGCGCAGACTGGTACCCCCTCGGGTATACCCGGCTGAATTGCAGATGACTACTAAGGGCAGACTCAGAGCCAAATCGCAAGGTCAGCAACGGGTGAGCGAAATGGTACAGATGGACAAGTTGGACTCTGTCCCTCCTCCACTGCAAGCCACCCTGGACAAGATTCTGGGGGCCATCGAAGACACTAAAACAACTCTTCAGCGTGAGATAGGCCAGGTCTCTGTCAAATTGGGCCTACTGAGGGCCGACCATCTGAAGCTGGCTGATATGGTCCAGAACACCGAGACCACGCTCTCAGACCTACAGCCATCACACCAGGAACTTAAAGCCTACCTGGTACAACTGAAGGAACGGGTCCACAGATTGGGGTGGAGGATGTGGAGGGCCATAGCCGGAGGAACAATGTACGTATTATCAGCCTCCAGAAGGCACCAAGATGCCTGACATGGTGTCTTACCTGGAGCAATGGATGAAAACTGTGGTGGCCCCAGGGCAATTTACTCCCTTTTTTGTGCTGGAGAGGGCACACCGAGTGCCATCGAGACCTCTGGCTCTGGGCCGCCCCCCGCACAGTGGTGGCCAACCTGTTACACTACAGGGAGAGAGATGTACTGTTGCAGTGTACCAGAGAGTCTGGGCCTTTCAAGGTAGTGACTCTATTCCCAGGCTTTACAGCTGAGGTACAGTCCAAGAGGGCCTCATACTCAGCGGTGAAATGAGCTCTCAGGGAGGAGGGCATCCAGTACTTGCTCTTGTTCTCAACCAGACTGCGGGTAATAATGGAAGGACATACAAACTTCTACCAAACGCCGGAAGAAGCGTGGACTTGGCTGGAAACATACAAAGCAGGAATTGACACCACCACGAATGTGGGGAAGAAGACCCGGTGGAAAAGCGGGAGGTCCCGGAGGCCAAGAGTACACCTCAGACAGAGACCTGGTCCTACCCCAGCACAAAGCAAAATAGACAGGAGACGGCACTGAACACAGCAGCATCGTTCCAGGACACCAAACTGGCAGGAGACTCTAGCGAGGCGGACACTGACTGACAAGCACCGTCCACTGATTCTGAATCACATCAGACAGACGAGACCCCCGATAGTGACCCCCCCAAACTGCAGACGAATTGGGTTTAAAGTGGTCCTCATCATCATAGTCCTCACACATGGCCCCTGATGGGGTATCCCCCCAACGTGTCGGGCTGCGGTGGCCAGTGCACCCGCAGATCCTTGCCCAATGTTCAGCTGATGGCAAGATTACTAATTGACGTGTTACAATGGTTAAGCTTAGTTAACACAATCTGGGCAATTAGCTAGATCACTTAGGGGAATGGGAGTTGGGTTTTGTTATTATCTTACCAAAATGAGCCAATGAGCACACACATAGAGTTTTGACAAGGACCCAGGTGTGCAGGAGATGGGTGGGGCGGACAGTGGAGTGCGCCCACAGGGAGGGACATACACTTTACATGGAGCTTAAAACACTACCATGGCAGAATACAAACTAGTAACATGGAATATTCGGGGTATGGGGACCATCACTAGACGTCACAAGATCATAGTTTACTTGAAAAGAAGAGGGGTCCACATAGCATTACTCCCAGAAACACATATCACCTCACAGGAGGTTGATAAGCTGCGATGTAGATGGAGGGGGCAGATATACGCAACCATGTACTCCGCTTTTGCACAAGGCACACTGATATGGGTGAGGACCTGAGTTCCCTTCGAGGTCACAACCACCGACATTGACCAGGATGGCTGTTACGTCCTGGTGGAGGGAATGTTACACAAGAAATATGTTACTCTGGGATGTATTCCGCACCCAACCAGGACCATGTCCCATTTCTACGCACCCTTTCGGGCCGATTAGCTAGGATCACGGGGGGACAAATACTGGTGGGAGGAGACTTTAATTGTACCCTCGATATAGACCTTGACCACTCTCACCCTCCATTATCTAGGGCTGTAGCTCACAAGTCGGCGAAGGTACTGAATGACTGCGTAACCCACTGGGGCATGGAGGCTATCTGGCGGTCCCAGCACCCACGGAACAGAGACTACTCACATTACTCGGGCCTGCATCACCTACATACCAGAATGGACCGGGTGGTATGCACTAAGACTCACATCCCTGAGATTGTGTAGACCGAATACCTAGGGCGAACTCTATCTGACGACAGCCCGCTGTTGATCACATGGCGCTGCGCTAGCGATAGACCCCCGGTCCCTACGTGGAGGCTCCAGTTGCAGGCGCTGGAAGACACGGCCTATAGAGACTCCCTAAGGACCCACTTAATTGAACACATTAACACCAATAAGTGATCCACCAAGGCCCGAAGTACAGAATGGGAGACCCTGAAGGTAGTGACATGGGGACACTGTATAGGCCAATCAGTAGGGATCCGGCAAACCCTAGAGTAAGACCTAAACCGACTAGAGAGGGAGATACACGATAGAGATAATGACCAAGGTGTGAGCCAGGAGACACAACAGCGCCTACTCCACACATGTGAGGCATATAACGAGATGCTGGAAAAGCTGCGCTGCCATAGCTACCAGAGATACCTGGCTTCAGTCCATGAGAAGGAGGGTAAATCCAGTAGAATGCTATCCTGGTTAGTGCACCCTGGGAAATAGTGTACCCCGATTACAAGCATCCGCATGGCGGACGGGACATGTGTATATTCCCCGGAGGGTATAAACACTGTATTTAAAACCTACTACATTTCACTTTATAGGCCACCAACCTTTATGGGACACCAACTGCAGACCCTGCCACTACAAACACTTGCACAGGCAGACAGGGACCTCCTGTGTGAACCAATAACATTAGAGCAGGTTAAGAGCGCCATTAAACAACTGGCAGCCGGCAAAACGCTGGGTACAGATGGACTCCCCATGAAGTTCTATAAGTCATTCACAGAGATCGTGGCGCACCAACTGGTTGAACTTTACTCGGAAGTGACCGAAAAAGGCTTACTTCCGAGGACAATGAGGGAGGTGCTGGTAAACCCCTTTCCCAAAACCAAGACCAAAGAGGCCCTGGTGACCAATTTCCATCCACTATCCATGCTGAACTGTGACTTCAAGATACTGAGCAAAGTCATGAGCCATCGACTACTCCCCCACATTTCCCACCTAATACACGAAAATCAAAATGGTTTCATACCCCCGCGCAACACCTCCCTGCACCTTAGGCGTTTATACTCACTATTACATATCCCCCACGACATGCAACATCTCAATGCTATGCTCATCGCCATTGACTTGGAGAAAGCATTTGACTCCCTGAGATGGGATTACTTGAGGGCCGTGATGATCAGAATGGGACTGGATGAACGATGGGTGCAGTGAGTGGAGCTATTATATAGTTTCCCAGTGGCAAGAGTGAAAACGGGCAGGACAATGTCAGAAGCCTACAGAATATTCCAAGGAACCAGATAAGGTTGTCCTCTTTCCCCCTTACTGTTCGCTATAGCTATCAAACCCAGTGCAGCTCAATTCTGCATGCAGGGAAGGGACAGAGTGCGGTGGGGTACCACTAAACACATTATCTCACTGTATGCAGGCAACCTCTTAGTTTATGTGCAAGGTGGCACAACTGGGATCCCCTTGGCCTTAAACATACTCAATGAATTTGCGTGCCCTTCAGTCCTTAAAGTGAACAGGAAAGAAACCTGTGTGTTTCCACTGCTTGCAGGCACATCACACCCCGTTACCTGCTGTAGGAAGTTGGCACTGTATGTACTATTTCAAAGTTAGAAATAGCATGCACAGAGTCCAAGGGTTCCCCTTAGAGGTAAGATAGTGGCAAAAAGAGATTATTCTAATGCTCTATTTTGTGGTAGTGTGGTCGAGCAGTAGGCTTATCAGAGGGTAGTGTTAAGCATTTGTTGTACACACACAGGTAAGAAATGAGGAACACACACTCAAAGACAATTCCAGGCAAATAGTTTTTTTTATAGAAAATTATCTTTTCTTAGTTTATTGTAAGAACCACAGGTTCAAGATTTACAAACAATACTTTAAATGAAAGGTACTTCACTTAGGAACTTTAGGAACTTTGAATTAGCAAAATAGCATATACAGTTTTCACACAAATGACATATAGCTATTTTAAAACTAGACACAGTGCAATTTTCAACAGTTCCTGGGGGAGGTAAGTGTTTGTTAGTTTTGCAGGTAAGTAAACCACCTACAGGGTTCAAAGTTGGGTTCAAGGTAGCCCACCGTTGGGGGTTCAGGGCAACCCCAAAGTTACCACACCAGCAGCTCTAGGCCGGTCAGGTGCAGAGGTCAAAGTGGTGCCCAAAACACATAGGCTTCAATGGAGAAGGGGGTGCCCCGGTTCCAGTCTGCCAGCAGGTAAGTACCCGCGTCTTCGGAGGGCAGACCAGGGGGGTTTTGTAGGGCACTGGGGGGACACAAGTCAGCACAAAAAGTACACCCTCAGCGGCACGGGGGCGGCCGGGTACAGTGTGCAAAGAGGCGTTGGGTTTGCAATAGGTATCAATGGGAGACCAAGGTGTCTTTTCAGCGATGCAGGCAGGCAAGGGGGGGATCCTCGTGGTAGCCACCACCTGGGCAAGGGAGAGGGCCACCTGGGGGTCGCTACTGCACTGGAGGTCGGACCCTTCAGGTCCTGGGGGCTGCGGGTGCAGTGTCTTTACCAGGCGTCGGGTCTTTGAAGCAGGCAGTCGCGGTCAGGGGGAGCCTCGGGATTCCCTCTGCAGGCGTCGCTGTGGGGGCTCAGGGGGGTCAACTCTGGCTACTCACAGTCTCGTAGTCGCCGGGGAGTCCTCCCTGTGGTGTTTGTTCTCCACAAGTCGAGGCGGGGGCGTCGGGTGCAGAGTGCAAAGTCTCACGCTTCCGGCGGGAAACGTGTGTTGTTTCAAAGTTGCTTCTTTGTTACAAAGTTGCAGTCTTTGTGGACAGAGCCGCTGTCCTTGGGAGTTCTTGGTCCTTCTAGATGCAGGGTAGTCCTCTGAGGCTTCAGAGGTCGCTGGACCCTGTGGAACGCGTCGCTGGAGCAGTGTCTTTGGAAGTGGGGAGACAGGCCGGTAGAGCTGGGGCCAAAGCAGTTGGTGTTTCCATCTTCTCTGCAGGTTTTTCAGCTCAGCAGTCCTTCTTCATCTTAGGTTGCAGGAATCTATCTTGCTGTGTTCTGGGAGCCCCTAAATACTCAATTTAGGGGTGTGTTTAGGTCTGAGGGGTTAGTAGCCAATAGCTACTAGCCCTGAGGGTGGCTACACCCTCTTTGTGCCTTCTCCCTGAGGGGAGGGGGGCACATTCCTATCCCTATTGGGGGAATCCTCCATCTGCAAGATGAAGGGTTTCTAAAAGTCAGAGTCACCTCAGCTCAGGATACCTTAGGGGCTGTCCTGACTGGCCAGTGACTCCTCCTTGTTTTTCTCATTATCTCCTCCGGTCTTGCTGCCAAAAGTGGGGCCGTGGCCGGAGGGGGCTGGCAACTCCACTAGCTGGAGTGCCCTGGGGTGCTGTAACAAAGGGGGTGAGCCTTTGAGGCTCACCGCCAGGTGTTACAGTTCCTGCAGGGGGAGGTGAGAAGCACCTCCACCCAGTACAGGCTTTGTTACTAGCCACAGAGTGACAAAGGCACTCTCCCCATGTGGCCAGCAACATGTCTGGTGTGTGGCAGGATGCTAAAACTAGTCAGCCTACACGGGTAGTCGGTTAAGGTTTCAGGGGGCACCTCTAAGGTGCCCTCTGGGGTGTATGTTACAATAACATGGACACTGGCATCAGTGTGCATTTACTGTGCTGAGAAGTTTGATACCAAACTTCACAGTTTTCAGTGTAGCCATTATGGTGCTGTGGAGTTCGTGCATGACAGACTCCCAGACCATATACTCTTATGGCTACCCTGCACTTACAAAGTCTAAGGTTTTGCTTAGACACTGTAGGGGCATAGTGCTCATGCACTTATGCCCTCACCTGTGGTATAGTGTACCCTGCCTTAGGGCTGTAAGGCCTGCTAGAGGGGTGACTTATCTATACCTATAGGCAGTGTGAGGTTGGCATGGCACCCTGAGGGGAGTGCCATGTCGACTTAGTCTTTTTATCCCCACTAGCACACACAAGCTGGCAAGCAGTGTGTCTGTGCTGAGTGAGGGGTCCCCAGGGTGGCATAAGATATGCTGCAGCCCTTAGAGACCTTCCCTGGCATCAGGGCCCTTGGTACCAGGGGTACCAGTTACAAGGGACTTACCTGGATGCCAGGGTGTGCCAATTGTGGAAACAAAAGTACAGGTTAGGGAAGAACACTGGTGCTGGGGCCTGGTTAGCAGGCCTCAGCACACTTTCAAATCATAACTTGGCATCAGCAAAGGCAAAAAGTCAGGGGGTAACCATGCCAAGGAGGCATTTCCTTACACCTGCCCTCCTGACAACCCTTGGTCTCTCCGTATGTTCAAGTACCTGGGGATACAAATATTCCACAACCCTCAGGACTTTAGAGATGGAAACCTAGGCAAAACGCTTAGATCCCTTCGTTCTTTTATAACGTTCTGGCACTCCCCTAGACTCTCCATGATGGTACGAGTGTTGTTATCTAAAATAGTTATTCTACCCCGCCTATTATACTTCTTTATTAGTCTCCCACTAAATATACCAACCTGCTGGTTAAAAAATGTGGACACCCTCCTTAGGGAACTCCTCTGGGATGGAGGCTGAGAGCGGACTTCCCTCTCCACACTCTGCCGACCTCCCGACGGAGGTGGTCTCTGAGTGCCAGACTTCGAGTTATACTACCTGGCTAGCCAATTGCAATGGATAGTGGAATGGCTTGCGGGCAGAAACCGCCTAGACCAAGACACAGCCCAGGGGAGGGTTAGCAATGACCTGCTATTAGCCAAGATGCTCCACACCCAGGGTTCCCTTTCTGGCCGAGAATACCCTCCTAACAACAGCTCAGGCCTGTTGGTGCCGGAGCCTGAAGCGCACTGGCATGAAGGTACCACATGCCTCCGAACACCCTTGACGGACAGAACTCTCGGGATCCTAGCCCACTTCTTCACGATATGACAAATGCGGCCTTGGGAAGAGGCGAGAGTGATCACACTGGGAGAATGCTTTCAGATTAGTGTTTTAATCCCATTCAAAGACCGTGATGCTGAGACTAGAGTACCCCGGGGCAGCTTCTTACCCACCGAGTGCTAACAGGCTCATAAGGGGCTTATGGGATTTTAAGGTCCTGTTGGACTCCGCTTCAGATAAGTCTACCCCTAGAGGTACTGTGAACGCACCTAAAACAAGAGCTTGGGTGAAGCAAGCAATGGTAGATCTCGGCCTTGTAGATATCTGTTGTTGGAAGGGTAGAGTCAGCCCAAGATTTCCTTTTTATAATAAGAAATATGGCCTCCGTCCCAGGAGTGATTTTTTCTTATTACACAGAATTTTGTGTGGAAAAGTTAAATTTGTGGGGGATGCCCTGGAACACCTATCTGACCACTTGGTGGTGAAACTTTATCTCAACCTTGACAAACCGATCACCCACCCTAAGTGGATAGTAAACTGTGCACTGTTATTGGATGAATTGATTACTGAAGGCTTATAATGAGACACTAAAGAGTTTTTAGCTATCAACTATGGGTCTACCACTCTACAGGTGGTTTGGGATGCCTATAAGGCTAATATAAGAGGGAGGCTAATTAATGTAGCCGCCTATAGACATAAAGGAGAGAGGGAACACACAGGAAAGCTTGAGACTGCTATATCTGTCACACAAGAGCTGCAATTCAAGGCCCAGGCGTCCTTGGATGAACAACAACAAATCACTTTCGACACCCAGATGAAGAGGGCCAGGGTAAATTTTTGGGCGCTATTCACCTCACTGTGCCAGATGCAACATCAAGACATGAGCTGGAAGCAAAGATAGGTATGGAATAGATACACAAAGCTATAAAGAGTCTGAAAAGGGGGAAAGCACCTGGCCCTCACAGCCTTCCGAATTAGTTTTATAGAGTACTTAAGGATGAGTAGGCCCCAATCATGTTGGAGCTAATTAATGACGTTTTCCTTCAGGGCACAGAGATGCCAAAATCGTGGGATGAGGCCACTATCAGCTTGATTTTGAAACCTAACAAAAACCCAGCACAGTGTGAGTCATAGAGGCCTATCTCATTATTGAACTCAGACTATAACATTTATATACACATTTTATCTAAGAGGCTTGAAGGGGTGGTTGGTACTCTGGTACACGATGAAGGGTTTTATTAAGGGGAGACAACTCAATGAATTACCACATGATTTATTGTGTGCTATAGATCTGGCACTTCAGGAAAATTCTCCCTTAGCGGTTCTTACTTTTGATGCTGCTAAAGCATTTGATTGGGAAGTTGGTCCTTCTTACAGTTGGAAGCCTATAAGTTTGGGGACGTTTTCTCTGGGGCAGTAAGAACCTTATATAGGAATTCAGTGGCCAGAATACTAATTAATGGCAATCTGTCACAGCAATTCAAATTTGGGCGAGGAACTCATCAAGGTTGCCTGCTTTCTTCCTTTCTTTTTAACTTATATATTGAACCCTTGGCCACAATGATTAGCAGGAATATGAACATTGTGCCTTTTCAATGTAGTGGATGGGAAAACACAGTGGCTTTATATACGGATGACCTAATGATCTCCCCAACATATTACTTTCCTTAGAGGAATTTGCGAGGATGTCAGACTATTCTATAAATCAAAAGAAGATGGAAATTATGTGCTGGACCATCACCTATAACAGCCCCTTAGTTAAACAGGAGATAAGATATCTGGGGGATCAGATAACAGCTAATCTGGAGGAGGTCGCCCAGGTCAATTTCACCAAGGTATGGGGAGACACAAAGAAGCTCCTAAAGATATGGGCTGGTCTTCCACTATCCCTAATTGGCAGATCGAATATTCTAAATATGATTATCTTACCAAAGTTTGCCTTCTTGTTTAATACAATCCCCTTAGAGTTCAAGTCGGATTGGTTTAAAATGTTACAGGGGGACCTGACCTCTTTTGTGTGGGCATCAAGGGGAGTTTGCATTGCTTGGAAGAAGTTGTCGAAGAAGAAAGAGCAAGGGGGGATTACAACCCCTGATTTTTATAAATACTATCTTGCATCTCAGTTAAAAAACATAAGTTCGCTACTGAATGATAGTTTTAGCTTCACTCCTCTTCTTAGGGCAATGACCGAACATCTCCCAGAGGCCAGGAACCGCTTTTTATTCAAATTTGGCCACCTAAAATATTTCAAGAAGGTCAGCTAAAGACTTTGATAGCAGTGTGTATAATATGGATTCAAGTTCGACGAGCCCTAGGGCTACCGTATTACAGCAGTTTGGCTCACATATGGGACATTCCCGGAATGTCTTCAAGATAAACTATCTATTCCCCTGCAGGAAAAGGGAGGGGTTGAAATGGGGACAAATCATAGAGGGGTACACCTTACTACCCTGGTCTATGCTTATCAAGCAAGTGAGGGGTTCGATTTCCAAATTTAACTACTATCAGTTAGCAAGCTGGGCAAGTACTCCGTCGAAGGTGGGGTCAGGGAAGAGAGTCTGGGAGAGAAGACTACTTCAGAGACCCACCTACCATAAAAAGGTTACTTTATGGTATTGGATGTTAATTGAGGCAGAGGAAGAGTCTCCTCCTATCCAGGAAAAGAAGTGGGGAAAGGATTTACCAGCTTTGGATGTCACCCACCTCTGGCAAATATCAATGTCCACAGTTTGGTTTACAGTCAAATCGACCTCTTTAAAGAAAAAAACATATTTTCACATTGCATAGGGCCTACTGGTTGCCGCAGAAGTTAGCTTTGGGAAAGGCCAAAAAAACTGTCCTTGTTGCAATGAAGAAGGGGCGGATAATCTTCATATGTTTTGGCGGTGCCCCATGCTTGAAGAGTTTTGGCAGGATGTGGGTAAGGTGCTTATGGACGTAATTAGCCTAGAAGTTAAGGTAAACCTCTCACTGGTGGTTTTTGGGGTATCTACAGGAGAAGTGCAAGGCAAGAAACTTGCTAGATGTCAAAGCTACTTGTTGTTTGTGCTAGTACTTTTAGCTAGATCAGAGGTCTGTTTAAAATGGGTCTTCCCCTTGGCTCCAATCAAACAAGAATGGATGACAGCGATCAACAACCTATGTCAATTAGAACATAGTGGCCCCCTGTAAAAAAACTAAGGGGGTCATTATGACCCCAGCGGTAGAAACCGCCTACCACCGTGGTGCTGCCGCAAAAGACCGTCGCCGCGGCTACCAGCCGTCTGCTGGATTATGACCACAGCCGGATTTCTGCCAGAAGGATGGCGGAAATCCAGCTGTGGCCATGCCAGTAGACCGCCACCGGCCGTATTATGAGAATAATACGGCCTGGCAGTGTTCTGCTGGCAGACGCTGCTGCTAACAGAAGCGCCCCGTCCTGTCTCCTGCTGGAGGACCCCCTGACTACAGGTAAGTTGGGTGCTCCAACAGGGGAGGGGAGGGTGTTGTGTGTGAGTGGGGGTGTGTGTAAGTCTGTGCATGCGTGAATGCAGGTGTGTGTTGCGTTTTGTGTGTGTGTGCATGTTTTTGAGTGTGAGTGCGTGTATGTTGAGTTGTGTGAATGAGTGTGTGCGTGTATGTATGTAAGTGTGTGCAGATGTGCGTGTGAATGGATGCATGCATACGTGGATGAATGTGGGAATGGGTGTGTGTATGCGTGTGTACGTGTGTGAAGGGAGGGGCATGTATGAAGGGGTCTGGAGAGGAAGGAGGTGTGGGGGGGACCCATGGAGGGGGGTGGGATGGGGAAGACCCCTATCAGTGACACGGAAGGGATTCCCTGTCAC
Source organism: Pleurodeles waltl (assembly GCF_031143425.1). Taxonomy (NCBI): domain Eukaryota; kingdom Metazoa; phylum Chordata; class Amphibia; order Caudata; family Salamandridae; genus Pleurodeles; species Pleurodeles waltl. The sequence continues at coordinate 545,396,920 of NC_090446.1, read as the reverse complement.
TGATAGTGCCTACCACCACGGTTTTCGTGTCAGTAAGGAAGCAACAAAAACCATGCAGATAGGCAAGGTCATAATCCCGCAGACAGCCATTACCACCATGGCGGACGGTGTGGTACATTGGCAGTTTGGCTGAAGCCAAACCGCCAATGTCATAATATGAAGGAAAGTACCGCCAGCCTGTTGGAAGTACTTTCCTCCAAATTTCCGCTGACCGCCGGGGTCTTAATGACCCCCTAAGTTCTGGTCATTTTGGAAAATGGCTCCTAAGATATAGGTTGCTTTGGATGACCACAGGCTTGTCGGATCTCAATGATAAGAGTCCAATGATTAAGAGCTTCCACTAGGCCCTTTGTTGTAATGAGATTTTCAGTCTGGGTGGTTTCCTTGCTTTAACCAGGTCATGAAATGAGGGTACGGGCAGAAACGCCTTGGTTCTGGGTAGCCTGTGGGTGGAGGGTGTGGCATAGGGGGTCGCCTAACCGAAATGGTTGGAGTGTCCTCTCTGTGCTTCACTTTCGCTCCCCCTTAAGCCTGGGTGGAATATCATGAGGACAACAAAAAAAAGAAGAGCTCTGGAAACTAGGTTTTGCACGAGGTGTATGATGATGTGTTTTGTGTATTGCTTTGTGGTAAATGTTACCACTAGATTCCTTATCACTACCAAAGTACTGTTTTGAGAAGGCACATGCCTGCCTAGGGAAAAAGAGGTGCCTGGATTTTGTCTATCTCAGGAGGGACAGTTGTACCAAACAGGCCACAATTTATGAGCTACTACGAAAGGGATCCGCTTTTTTTGGAAGTTCATCGCTACTTGTGAAGATGAGGATCCTGAGACCGAAATAATAAGGAGGTGGAAGGAAATTTTGCCTTAAGCAAGTTGAGGAAGAGGATCGGGCGAATAGATGTATGCACATGATGATTTGAAGAGATTCGGGGATATAATAAAGAAAAATTGGTTCGGAAGGAGTAACAGATTCTACTCCTGATGAAGACCCTGTTTGGAGCCCGGAATTGGCCCTAGAACTCTTGTGGGGTCGAAACGTTGACGATAATGTTGTTGCCTGGATTGGTTTTAAATTGAGTGGAGGACCAAAATGGGCATTTGAGCCCCGACAGGAAAAAACATTGAATCAGTTTAGAGGAATGGTCAACCAAAAGACTTTTTACATTTAATGTGTTACTGGATGTGTGGTGAATTGGTGTCGATCTTCTTAAATCACAAGCACTTTTCTATTTTTGCACTTAGTTTTGTCCTTCTTTTTGGTTTTTTGATATGGTAGGAATTGTAATTTATATTTAATAAATTATTGAATAATGTTTTATGGATTCATGAATATATATTGTAATGCTTTTGTTATTGTGGTCTGTGTATTTATGCTGTGTGAGGAATTGATATTGAGGGGCTTTTCCGACTGGATCAATGTTGTTTTGTAATACAATGTGTGCAGAGAGCACCTCAGACTGCATCTCACTAATGTTGGTTTTACACACTGTATCTATGACTAACAGACTACCAGTGCCCAAGGCAGAGGCAGTGTAGTGTCACATGGCTTAGAGAGTCACTTCATCTTCCATCTGACCAAACAGGCAGCATTAGCCAGGACAGTGAAAATATACCGGCACTCATAAGTGCAAGTAAGCGAAAAAAGGATAGGGCTGCTTGGGGATTATGAAGGGTACCCTCTTTTGTGTACACTGGTGCATGTGTCACATCAGTGCAATTAACTTAGGTGCCTAATAATGTGCCTACTTATATCTGTATTTGTGTGTGTTTGTATGAAGGGGTAGTGGAACAATGCTGTGCTTGGGAATAAAAGACTTCCATGGGCATTTTGAGATTGTAATCAGTCTGTGCAGCTGTAACAGTGCATCAGATTATGCTCTTAGCATAAAACGGTGGTGTTGTGATATTAGGGTCCTTATGAGCCTGTATAAAGGCAAGCTGTAAATTTCAATATACAACTATGCAGAAACTCTAGGGATGAATCCGTGCATTTTTAGAATATATGTACCTAGGTTATAAGCCTGAACCATGGCACCTCAAGCTGAATGAATGAATTGAATTGTAAGGAATTGTAAGGTCTTCCTTACCTTCAGGAAACTTCTCAAGACTTGGCTGTTAGAGCAGTAGAAGTGCCCCCTAAGCACCTTGAGACCCTCACGGGTGAGTAGTGCGCTCCACAAATTCATTGATTGATTGATTGATTGAATTAATTAATTTATTGTCCTGATTAAGTCAATTCATCAATGAAATACTATAGAAATCTCAACACAAGATAAAATAACCACAAATAGTACTTATAAAAAATACAGTTAAAGATGACATTTTAAAACATGCTACGCCTTCATATTTCACAACTTAGCGTTTCTCAGGAACTAATATCAATTAATTTAATGACACAAGCAATAATTCTCTGATCACTACTGCTACATATAAATGATACAGCGGGTCTACAAGCCCCAATGCCAAATTTGTTGAATAGAGCATTTAAAAGTTGTTTTCTAACACTAAAATGGACAGGACAGACACAAAGCAAGCATTGAAGGGTTTCCCATTTCAATTTAGACAAATGACAGATCCCAAGACTAGATTTATATGTATTCAATACCGACCTGAATTCAAAGATTGGTAATGACAAAAACACAAACAATTGTATTCCCTTACCCTTGACCATGGCGAACAAAAAGATACGTAGTTCGAAAAAATTAGATTGGTAAAATTGCCCTCAGTATAGATTGAACCTTTTCTTTGAAGGCAGTCTTCCTAATCCAGTTGTATTTGTTTTTGCTTCCTAATTTATTAATCCAGTGTGATGATTGGTGTAGCCAAAGATCAATAAGCTTCAACACTATTAATTATGGTGACACACATTTAGACCAAGGACTTTGTAGGCGCATTCAATATTATTATGTGTTAACATAGGGGTATATATGGAGACCTCATTTGCTACATGTAATTGCAGAATGTAATTACGGAATGTACCCATGCTGCATAAACTCTACTTTCCCATTTTAAATTCCAGTGTGAAATTACACTGTTTGCATGACTGCAAAGTTTAAATATTGCACAAAAAAGCATTAAGCAATATCCAAGTACCATAAAATATCATAGGATAGATTGGAAGGACCTGTGCCAAATCTTGCACCGGTTTAGCTGCTTCACTGCTAGAAGTGGTTTAATCGTGGAGAAGGGAGGGGGATACAATATTGAATCCAGATTTCTCAAACCCTACATTTAGGAAAATAGATTCATTTTATAAAGTATTATACTGCTTGCTGCTATTCCCCCTTTCTACGAAGCGCACCCCTAGGTAGTTGTATTGTAATCATGTTCAATGACCAATCCTCCAATTCACCACTCAGACCATCTATATGTCTTATGACCATAAATCACCACTGAGAGTCTTTGAGGGTTCACCTCTAGACCATTGTACTGATTATATAGATGGAGGGCTGCTAAAGACCTTTGTAACCTAATCAATGTCTGACCAAGAATAATGGTATCTATCCTCTGCTTATAGCACTGTGGTCACCTTGCTGTATTCTGTCTTTGGAGGCAAGATCTAAATTTTGATAGTTCTGGAGTCATAATTGAGGTGTATAAGCTGAGTAACAGGCAGGTTCGGACGCCATAAACCGTTTGTAGCCTATGTTAGTTTTCTATCGTTTTATTTTTATGCTTCTGGCACAGCAGTTCAGGGGGGTAGGGCTGGGCCACGGGAGGTGGGAGAGTGCACTAAGTGCACATGTGTGTTTGGCCAGCTGTCTGAGGCTGGCCAAACACACAAGTGCACTAAGGTTTTTCCAGCTTGGTTACATACACAGCCGGGCTGTAGAAACTGCACAGACCCCAGGCTTGTGTATGAGCAGCAGTAAGCAATGCTAGGATTGCTGGGGAGCGTGTGATGGTGTCCCAGCAGTGAATGCTGGGACACCAGAAGAGGATCGAGGCAGCAGGTGACGGTGGCAAAAAGAGATAAGTTCTTTTTTTAATTATTTTTTTACGTTTGGCCATGCGGAGGGAGCCTGCCCACATCATCCTCACTTCCTTTGGGCAAATAGATAGCCGCCATTTTGGCAGGTTGGTGTCCAGACTCCTAGCCTGCTGTGCATGGAACTGCATTTAAATGAGGCAGAGCACAGATTCACAGCGTTCCAGAGGTATTTGCTGTCGTTGACACTTTGCCATATCTTTTAATTTGTGCTGCATTTCTATTTATTTTTAAAATTGTGCATCTTACTGTCACCATTTTCGGGGCGTTTGTGCACTTCAGTCTGACGATGACTTCAGCGGTTTGATGCAGAGAGATCCTGCCTACATCATCCTCACTTCCTTTGGGCCAATAGAAGCCACCATTTTGGCAGGTTGGAGGTCTAGACTCCTGGCCTGCTGTTTAGGGAACGGCATTTAACCCCTTCGCTGCCAGGCCTTTTCCCCCTCCTGTGCCAGGCCTTTTTTTGCCTATTTGGGGCAGTTCGCGCTTAGGCCCTCATAACTTTTTGTCCACATAAGCTAGCCAAGCCAAATTTGCTTCCTTTTTTTCCAACATCCCAGGGATTCCAGAGGTACCCAGACTTTGTGGGTTCCCCTGAAGGAGGCCAAGAAATTAGCCAAAATACAGTGAAAATTTAGTTTTTTTTCAAAAAAATGGGAAAAAGAGGCTGCAGAAGAAGGCTTTTGGTTTTTTCCCTGAAAATGGCATCTACAAAGGGTTTGCGGTGCTAAAATCACCAGCTTCCCAGCTTTCAGAAACAGGCAGACTTGAATCAGAAAACCCAAGTTTTCAACACAAATTTGGCATTTTACTGGGACATACCCCATTTTTACGATTTTTTGTGCTTTCAGCCTCCTTCCAGTCAGTGACAGAAATGGGCGTGAACCAATGCTGGATCCCAGAAACCTAAGCATTTCTGAAAAGTATACAAAATTCTGAATTTAGCAAGGGGTCATTTGTGTAGATCCTACAAGGGTTTCCTATAGAAAATAACAACTGAAAAAGAAAAATATTGAAATTGAGGTGAAAAAAACAGCAATTTTTCTTTACGTTTTACTCTGTAACTTTTTCCTGCAATGTAAGATTATTTAAAGCAATATACCGTTACGTCTGCTTGACTCTTCTGGTTGCGGGGATATATAGGGCTTGTAGGTTCATCAAGAACCCTAGGTACCCAGAGCCAATAAATGAGCTGCACCCTGCAGTGCGTTTTCATTCTATACAGGGTATACAGCAATTCATTTGCTGAAATATAAAGAGTGAAAAATAGTTATCAAGAAAACCTTTGTATTTCCAAAATGGGCACAAGATAAGGTGTTGAGGAGCAGTTGTTATTTGCACATCTCTGAATTCCGGGGTGACCATACTAGCATGTGAATTACAGGGCATTTCTCAAATAGACGTCTTTAATACACTCTCTTATATTTGGAAGTAAAAAATGTAGAGAAAGACAAGGGGCAATAACACTTGTTTTGCTATTCTATGTTCCCCCAAGTGTCCGATAAAAATGATACCTCACTTGTGTGGGTAGGCCTAGCGCCCGCGACAGGAAATGCCCCAAAACACAACGTGGACACATCACATTTTTTGACAGAAAACAGAGGTGTTTTTTGCAAAGTGCTAACCTGTAGATTTTGGCCTCAAGCTCAGCTGGCACCTAGGGAAACCTACTAAACCTGTGCATTTTTTAAAACTAGAGACCTAGGGGAATCCAAGATGGGGTGACTTGTGGGGCTCTGACCAAGTTCTGTTACCCTGAATCCTTTGAAAAAAACACGTTTTCCTCTCATTTCGGTGACAGAAAGTTCTGGAATCTGAGAGGAGCCACAAATTCCCTTCCACCCAGAGTTCCCCCAAGTCTCCTGATAAAAATGATACCTCACTTGTGTGGGTAGGCCTAGCTCCCGCAATAGGAAATGCCCCAAAACACAACGTGGACACATCACAATTTTTGACAGAAAACAGAGGTGTTTTTTTCAAAGTGCCTACCTGTAGATCTTGGCCTTCTAGCTCAGCAGGCACCCAGGGAAACCTACCAAACCTGTGCATTTTTTAAAACTAGAGACCTAGGGGAATCCATGATGGGGTGACTTGTGGGGCTCTGACCAGGTTCTGTCAACCAGAATCCTTTGCAAACCTCAAAATTTGGCTGAAAGAACACGTTTTCCTCACATTTCAGTGACAGAAAGTTCTGGAATCTGAGAGGAGCCACAAATGTCCTTCCACTCAGCATTCCCTCAAGTCTCCCGATAAAAATGGTACCTCACTTGTGTGGGTAGGCCTAGCGTCAACGAAAGAAAATGGCCCAAAACACAATGTGGACACATCACATTTTTTCACAGAAAACAGTGCCTACCTGTGGATTTTGGCCTCTAGCTCAGCCGGCACCTGGGGAAACCTAGCAAACCAGCACATTTTTGAAAATTAGAAACCTAGGGGAATCCAAGATAAGGTGACTTGTGGGGCTCTGACCAGGTTCTGTTACCCAGAATCCTTTGCAAACCTCAGAATTTGGCCAAAAAAACACTTTTTCCTCTCATTTCGGTGACAGAAAGTTCTGGAATCTGAGAGGAGCCACAAATTTCCTTCCACCCAGCGTTCCCCCAAGTCTCCTGAAAAAAATGGTAACTCACTTGTGTGGGTAGGCCTAGCGCCCACGAAAGGAAATGGCCCAAAACACAACGTGGACACATCACACTTTTTCACAGAAAACAGAGGTGCCTACCTGTGGATTTTGGCCTCTAGCTCAGCTGGCCCCACGGGGTGCAGAGATGGCCTAAAATAAATTCCCCCCCCCACGCCCAACCTCTCCCTGGGAGCGACCCTTGCCTACGGGGTCGCTCCCCTTGCGTGACATAGGCGCAAAAACAATAATCCCCGGTGCCTAGTGGTTTCTCCCCCCTTGGGGGCAGATTGACCTCAAATCAGCTGATCTGCCCCCAAGGGGGGCAGAAATGGTTTAAATACAATTTGCCCCCCAGGGGAGCGACCCTTGCCTAATGGGGCGCTCCCCATCTATAAAAAACAAACAAACAAAAAAAAACAACACCAAAAAAAAATTGCCCTGGCGCCTAGAGGTTTCTGCACCCCCTGGGGGCAGAAATGGCCGAAAATAAATTCACCCCCCCACCCTCTAATCCCCCTCCCCCCCAGGAGCGACCCTTGCCTACGGGGTCGCTCCCCTTGCCTACGAGGTCGCTCCCCTTGCGTGACATTGGCACAAAAAAAAAAAAATCCCTGGTGCCTAGTGGTTCCTGCCGCCTTTGGGGCAGACTGGCCGATCTGCCCCCAAGGGGGCAGAAATGGTCTAAATACTATTTGCCCCTCAGGGGAGCGACCCTTGCCTAATGGGTCGCTCCCCATCTCTAAAAAAACAAACAAAAAAAAAAACACAAAAAGAAATTTACCCTGGCGCCTAGAGGTTTCTGCCCTCCCTGGGGGCAGATCTGCCTAATAACAATAGGCCGATCTCCCCCCAGGGGGGGCAGAAATGGCCTAAAATAAATTTGTCCCACCACCCCCCCAACCCCCATGGGAGCGACCCTTGCCTACGGGTCGCTCCCACTGCGTGACATTGGCGAAAAAAAAAAACATCCCCAGTGCCTAGTGATTTCTGCCCTCTTGGGGGCAGATTGACCTAAAATCGGACGATCTGCCCCCAAGGGGGACAGAAATGGTCTAAATACAAATTGCCCCTCAGGGGAGCGACCCTTGTCCAAAGGGTCGCTCCCCATTTGTAAAACAAACAAAAAATCCCCGGTGCCTAGTGGTTTCTGCCTTGGGGGCAGATCGGCCTAATCAAAATAGTCTGATCTGCCCCCCAGGGGGGCAGAAATGGCCTAAAATAAATGTTCCCCCCAGGGGAGCGACCCTTGCCTAAGGGGTCGCTCCCCTTGTGTGAAATTCACATTAAAAAAAACTCCCTGGTGTCTAGTGGTTTCTGTCCCCCTTGGGGGCAGATTGACCTCATAAAAATAGGCCAATCTGCCCTCAAGGGGGGCAGAAATGGCCTAAATATAATTTGTCCCCTAGGGGAGTGACCCTTGCCTAAGGGGTCACTCCCCACCTCTAAAAAACCAGAAAAAAAAAAAAGATTATTTTTTTTATCCCTGGTGCCTAGAGGTTTCTGCCCTTAGGGGCGGCGTCATGGGGACTGAACGACGATATTCCTTGGACTACTCTCTCATCTTAGACATTTTTGCTGATCAATGTATCAAGTAAATCTTTTTTCAGTCTCATACTTTGTCTTGATTTGTAATTTATTTAGATCATTCTTCGATTCTGCCCTTACATACTTTTTTGTACTTTGTTTACAAACAATCATTTTTTAACTGACCTGTGTTTCAAAACAATGGTTTCTATAGGCGACACTTCTGTAATATGTCCTTGCTTTTGATTCGATCTACTGATAATAACTCTTTCTTTGAGGCAGTAGCCGTCAATTTCTCGATCCTGCTCTTCACGCTAGCAGGTTTATTTAGGTTACATTTGACAACGCCCCAGACTGCAGATTTGGTTTGATCGGATATAAACTTTTTTTGAGGCATTAGTCGTTAATTTCTCGATTTTGCCTCTTCACGCTAGTAGGTTTATTTAGGTCATGTTGGCGAATGCCCCCAGACTACAGACTAAGGGGGTCATTACAACATTGGCGGTATAAGGCGCTTACCGCCGTGCAGAAGACCGCCAATACACTGCGGCGGCGGCGGTAGACCGCCACAGCTATTATGACACAAATCACGGAATCCGCCGAAATTCAGACACCCACACCATACCGCCACACCAAAGGTCAGCGCTAAACATGCGGAAACAAATCCTCCAACTCCACGCCAACAGAAACACGCCCATGCCATTACGACCCACGAATCCACGCGGCAGTCTTTCAACGCGGTATTCCATTGGCGGTACCCACCGCCACGCTCAAAATACACACACATTTACAATACACCGCCACATTGGACAATTACAAATACACACACCTGATACACATACACACACCACACCACACATCCAATACAATATAAAACACACACCCACATCACCCACAAACCCCTACAATCTGAAATTCTGAGAGAAGGCCAGAGAGAGAGCACAGAATAGACAACCCCATCACACAGAGGCACACAACACCATCACCCACACAACATCCAAGCACAAAACACCACATACCACTACACTCACCACACTCATCATCACATACAGCACCCCACACATCACCCACACCACCCCATGGCACGCCAAAGACACCCCCGCTTCTCCGAGGAGGAGCTCAGGGTCATGGTGGAGGAAATAATCCGGGTAGAGCCATAGCTCTTTGGCTCACAGGTACAGCACACATCAATAGCCAGGAAGATGGAGCTATGGAAAAGAATAGTGGACAGGGTGAACTCAGTGGGACAGCACCCAAGAAATAGGGAGGACATCAGGAAGAGGTGGAACGACCTACGGGGGAAGGTGCGTTCCACGGTATCCAGGCACCACATCGCGGTACAGCGGACTGGCGGCGGACCCCCACCTCCTCCCCCACAACTAACAACATGGGAGGAGCAAGTCTTGACCATCTTGCATCCTGAGGGCCTCGGAGGAGTCGTTGGAGGAACGGACACTGGTAAGTCAAATCTTAAATATCACATCCCCCACCCTACCTGCATGCTATCACACCCCCCCATCATCACACCCTCCCCTATCACCCAAACTCCTCACTAATGTACTAATAACACAAAGTACACATCCCAATCCCAAGACCTGCATGACACAACTAAGCATGGACACCCATCACTAAAGCATGCCCACTGCACATACCCAGAACACCCCCCAACCATCAGCACACAAGACCCCACACAGGAATGCCTGCACTGGGGTTCACGCACACCCACCCATTGCACACCATGAAACACACACATGCAATAATCATGTTCCTATACCCCTGCAGGAACCCGAAGGAACGTCACCACACCAGAGGGTCCAGACAACACCACTCCACCCCCAGAAGAGGCCCACAGTGACGAGAGCAGCTCTGCCCTACTGGATCTTGATGACCAGCCCGGACCATCGTGGGCCTCAGGACAGTTGGTTCCCCTTGCCCAGCCACAGCCCAACACCGAAATTCACCCTCTGGTAACACCAGCACTGCACCCACCCAGCGGGCCCAAACCTCCCTACCCAGGACAGGTCAATCAGCGGTGTGTCCACCACTACAGGGCACCCAGGGTAACCCACCACCCCAACAACAACAGGGACCTGGGGGCAGTGGTAGTGGGCACACGGTCCAGGGGACGGAGGCACAGGAACATAGGGGAACTGGGAGGGCTGCTGTGCGACAGAGGGAGGACAGGCCAAGGGAAACAACTCTCCACGAGGCCCTCTCCTCCATCATGGGAGCATACCACCACTCCCAGGAGACAATGGCCACGGTCCTGGACAAGTTGCAGGAGACCCTGCGTCTGCAGGAGGAGCAGTATTTGGGGTTCAGGGAGGAGCTCAGGACCATCGGCTCCGCCCTGGGCATCATCGTAGGGGTGCTGACGGACATTCAAAAGACCTTGAGGGACACTGTGGCACTCCAAGGGGCCCCTGACACTAGCCACGACGATGAACTGCCCACCACCTCCGCTGGCGCTAGTGGACAGGACGCCCCGCCACAGGACCACCACACCAGCACCCCATCCCCTGCAGACGGACAACCACCACGCAAGCGGGCCCTGAGATCCAGGAAAAGGACAGAGCAAGATGGCAAGACCACAGCCAGGAAATAAGACCACCCTGATTGTCCCCCCACTGTCCCACTTTGTTACCCTGTCCAAATCGGAACTGCCCCAGCTCCATTTCCAATGGGCAGATGTGCAATGTACCTGTGAGACTAATAGACTGGACTCTGCCATGGACATTCCTCCACCATCACCCATCACCATTTTACAACCCCCCTTCATTTTTTAGCACTTAAATAAACACCCTTGAAACACTAAAAAAACTGGAGTCAGTCTATGATTTGTAATTTTGTATTATCAATTACAGTGTCATAATGGGTTACCCATTGGAAGGCTAACATACCAATGTCACACATCACAAGCCCTTCAAGGATGCAAGCAGTTGACACGTAGGTTACCACATTTGTGAAACTGAAATGGAAGGGGACAACTCAGTTAACAAATAGTGAGTGAAATGTCGGTACAGCATAGAGGTAGAAGTGTGAAAGTTAATTAATGTTAAACCTGAAAATGTACTCACCTGTGTTTCACTGGAAATATTGCTGTATGACTGACTCCCTGTTGTCGTTTTCTTCTTCCTCAGCTTCATCCTCATCATTGTCCACAGGCTCCACAGGCTCCACAGCTGCTACAACACCGTCATCTGGATCATCCTCCTGCAGAAAAGGCACCTGGCGTCGCAATGCCAAATTATGGAGCATGGAGCAGGCGATGATGATGTCGCACACCTTCTTCGGTGAGTAGAATAGGGATCCACCTGTCATATGGAGGCACCTAAACCCGGCCTTAAGGAGGCCAAAGGTGCGTTCGATCACCCTCCTAGTCCGCCCATGGGCATCATTGTACCGTTCCTCTGCCCTGGTCCTCACTGGGGTCAATAGCCAGGAAAGGGTGGGGTAACCAGAGTCCCCCAATAGCCATACACGGTGCCTCTGGAGTTGACCCATCATATCAGGGGGATGTAGGCGTCATGCACTGAGCCAGGAAACATAGCATTTACCTGCGAGATGTACTGGTCTACCAAACAGACCATCTGGACATTCATCGAATGATAACTCTTCCTTTTCCTGTACACCTGTTCACTCCTGCGGGGGGGACCAGAGCTACATGGGTCCCATCAATGGCACCTATGACGCTGGGGATATGTCCAAGGGCATAGAAGTCACCTTTCACTGTAGGCAAATCCTCCACCTCAGGGAAAATGATGTAGCTCCTTACGTGTTTCAGCAGGGCAGACAACACTCTGGACAAGACGTTGGAAAACATAGGCTGGGACATCCCTGATGCCATGGCCACTGTTGTCTGAAAAGACCCACTTGCAAGGAAATGGAGCACCTGCACGTCAAGGGGGATTCCAGTCGGATGGCGGATTAGTGACATCAGGTCTGGCTCCAACTGGGTACATAGTTCCTGGATTGTGGCACGGCCAAACCTGTAGGTGACGATTAAATGTCTCTCTTCCATTGTCAACAGGTCCACCAGCGGTCGGTACACCGGAGGATTCCGCCATCTTCTCATATGTCCCAGCTGACGGTGCCTAAGAAGGACAACAGCGAAGAAACAGTCACTATTCCACCAGGTATGTACCCACAGTCACACAGAACACGGCACCAAATACAAAACCCTTCCTGTATGTGTGACGCAGTAGTAACTGAAGCCATGTGGGCCCCTGAAATGGCAGCTGCCTGACCTCTAAACTGGGACAATGGGATTGTGGGGTAACTGCGCTGGCGTTGCACACCGTCGCGGTAGGCGGTCGTAGACCGCGGCACTATGCTGCATTGGTTAACATTGGACCCTATGGGTCCCAGGAGCCAATGAACAGGTGCGCCGGCGGTGATGATGCGCCCCGCCGTGGACGTCACCGCCGCGGACGTCACTGCCATTTTCTATCTCTTCAATCACTAGATACCTGACCTTCGACAGGAGAGGACCTACACTGCTAGTGCTGCTGTGACCTCGGTCTGGAAGCGACGATGGCTGCTGCGTCTGGGGAAAGGGCCCCTGCCTTCACTGCACAGGAGTTGGAGAAACTTGTGGATGGGGTCCTCCCCCAGTACATGCTACTCTACGGTCCTCCAGACCAACAGGTTAGTACACAGGGAGCACGTTGTATGGGCTAGGCCTGGGTGGAGAAGGCTGGGTGGAAGAGGGAAGGGGCCAGAGTTCATACTACAGTAAAGAATGGGAATAAATGGGCCACATGGTCAGAGTAGGGAGGGGGCCACTCACATTGACGGTGCAGTTGGTAATGAATGTTCCTCTTTCCTTGTGCATGTCATGTAGGTCAGCGCCCACCAGAAGAGGGACATTTGGCGTGCCATCGCCAAGGACGTCCGGACCCTGGGGGCCCACCAGAGACGGGGCACCCACTGCCGGAAGAGATGGGAGGACATTCGCCGCTGCAGCAAGAAGACGGCGGAGGCTCAGCTGGGGATGGCCTCCCAATGTGGGAGGGGTGCCCGTCACACCATGACCCCCCTGATGTTCCGGATCCTGGCGGTGGCCTACCCGGAGTTGGATGGGCGCTTAAGGACATCACAGCAGACACAAGGGGGTGAGTACAACCTCATTCTGCGGACTTTGCGTGCAGTGGAGGTGTCTGGGTGGGGGAGGTGGGCTGTGGGTGTCCCTAGGCCAGGGCGAGTTCCGTAGGCAAGGCCCCTCAGTAATGTAGGCCATGTGGCAATCTACCCCACCTCAGAAGAGTGGCAAGTTGAGGTATAGTTGCCCCTGTGGCATCCATGTGCGCAGATTTCCACCATTGCCATGTAGGCCATATCCCAGAAATTGCATGTGCAGAGGCCAGGAGCACGGCGTTATGCATGGGGCTGCTGCGTCTGTCTTGTCCGCCAACGTTAGCGGTATGCCATGCACTAAAACTCTCTTTCTTCTGTCTCCCCCCCCTTTTCCTGCTCTCCCTGTCCTTTTGTACATCAGCATCATCAGGCGGAGGTACAGTGGCACCGGAGCACGAGGGAGCTGCATCCCACATGGCCATGGAGGGCCACACCACAGACTCTGAATGCACCAGTGGGACGGAGGGCGAGGGGAGCTTCACGTCGGCTACCGGATCACCAACCAGCGACACAGACTCGTCCACCGATGGGAGCTCCCCTGTGGTGGCAGCACCATCTGTGTGCTCCACTTCTACAGGTACAGCCGCCACCTCCTCTACCAGCACCGCCCTCCCAGCAGCCCCTCAGCATACACCCCGTGCCCGCTCACCCAGGCACCTCAGGCCCTGCCCCAGTCACCCCAGCTGCCCTCAGTGAGGAGGCCATTGACCTCCTCAGGTCACTCACTGTTGGGCAGTCTACCATTGTGAATGCCATCCAGGGTGTAGAACGAGAGTTGCAACACGGAAATGCATTCCTGGAGGGCATTCATTCTGGTCAGGCTGCCCTTCAGCGAACCCTGCAATCTCTGGCCTCAGCACTGATGGCAGCCATTGTCCCTGTGTCTAGCCTCCCCCCTCCAACTTCCTCCACCCAGACCCAATCCCCTGTACCTCAGCCCATCCCAAGCACACCTACAGACCAGCCTGCACACAAGTCAACACCCAAAAGTAGCTCAAGCAAACATAGGCACCACACACACCACAGGCACTCACACAAGCATCACACCCATACAGACACAGCAACATCCACTGTCTCCACTGTGTCCCCCTCCTCCTCTTCTCCCTCCTCCCTCCCAGTCTCGTCTACACACACACCTGCATGCACCACATCTACAGGCACTAGGACTCGCACCAGGACACCCAGCACCACAAGCCGCTCACCTGCACTCACCACCTCCACTGCCATTTACACGTCCCCTGTGTCCTCTCCCAGTGAGTCTGTGACGCCCCCTCCCAAAGTACCCAAACGCCGGCAATCACTCACCCAACATCCATCCACCTCACGACAGCCTCCAGTACCTGCACCTGCACCCAAAACACCTAAAGTGACACCTCCTACAACCACCTCCTCTTCCTCCACTCCCAGACCCCCTCCAGCTACCCATCCCAGTGTCTGTCAGAAACTGTCCCTATGTCAAATTGACCTTTTTGTCCCCCCCCCCCCAATTCATCAGTCCCGTCGTAGCGCCTCAGCCAAAAAGCCTCCAGTACCAGTGGTGCGTGTTCCAGGTTTTTGGAGTGCACCGTCCACCAGGGCAGGCAGTAGGACCCAGAGCCAAGGCACTGGTAGCCCACCCCCTGTAAAGGCTCTGAAATTGGAGAGTGGGACCGTGTCAAGACTCCTGGTGGGACAACAAGTGAAATGGGATCGAAGGCGATTGGTGAGTCAGCTGTAACTCCAAAAAAGGTGGGGAAGGTCCAGAGGAAGTCTCCCCAGCCTGTTGTGAGTGTCACAGCGGAGAAGTGCGCCATCATTTCCGGTGGTGCAGACACAACCGCCAGCACCGTCGTCACTGGTCCAGAGACCACTGCCGGAGTCACAGCCCTGGAGGGCCCAAGTATCGTTTCTGGTCAGGAGACCACCGCCGGAGTCACAGCCCAGGAGGGCCCAAGTATCGTTTCTGGTCAGGAGACCACCGCCGGAGTCACAGCCCAGGAGGGCCCAAGCATCGTCACTGGTCCAGAGACCACCGCCGGAGTCACAGCCCAGGAGGGCCCAAGTATTGTTTCTGGTCAGGAGACCACTGCCGGAGTCACAGCCCAGGAGGGCCCAAGTAACGTTTCTGGTCAGGAGACCACCGCCCGAGTCACAGCCCAGGAGGGCCCAAGTATTGTCACTGGTCCAGAGACCACCGCCGGAGTCACAGCCCAGGAGGGCCCAAGTATCGTTACTGGTCAGGAGACCACCGCCGGAGTCAGTCCCCAGGAGGGCCCAAGTATCGTCACTGGTCAGGAGACCACCGCCGGAGTCAGTGCCCAGGAGGGCCCAAGTATCGTCACTGGTCCAGAGACCACCGCCGGAGTCACAGCCCAGGAGGGGCCATCATGCCACAGCCCCGCTGGCCAATGATGGAACGTCATCCCACACTCCAATGTCCAGTGTGGGGATCACCATGCCACACACCAATGTCCAGTGTGGAGATCATCATGCCACACACCAATGTCCAGTGTGGAGATCGTCATGCAACACACCAATGTCCAGTGTGGAGATCGTCATGCCACACACCAATGTCCAGTGTGGAGATCGTCATGCCACACACCAATGTCAGTATCAGAACCGCCATGTCAAAGCACCGCTGAACAGGGCAAAGACCGCCATGTCAAAGCACTGCTGAACAGGGCAAAGACCGCCATGGCAAAGCACCGCTGAACAGGGCAAAGACCGCCATGACAAAGCACCGCTGAGCAGGGCAAAGACCGCCATGGCAAAGCACCGCTGAACATGGCAAAGACCGCCATGGCAAAGCACCGCTGAACAGTCCTGAACCGCCATGTCAAAGCACTGCTGAACAGTCCTGAACCGCCATGGCAAAGCACCGCTGAACAGTCCTGAACCGCCACGGCAAAGCACCGCTGAACTGGGCAAAGACCGCCATGGCAAAGCACCGCTGAACAGGGCAAAGACCGCCATGGCAAAGCACAGCTGAACAGGGCAAAGACCGCCATGGCAAAGCACCGCTGAACAGGGTAAAGACCGCAATATCAAAGCACCGCTGAACAGTCCTGAACCGCCATGTCAAAGCACCGCTGAACAGTCCTGAACCGCCATGGCAAAGCACCGCTGAACAGTCCTGAACCGCCATGGCAAAGCACTGCTGAACAGTCCTGAACCGCCATGGCAAAGCACCGCTGAACAGGGCAAAGACCGCCATGTCAAAGCACCGCTGAACAGTCCTGAACCGCCATGGCAAAGCACCGCAGAACAGGGCATGCACCGTGTAGGAATGAATGGACCGCCACATCAGGCATCCTTATCCCATGTGCAGCTGGGACAGTGACAGGGCAGGAACTTTCACGGAGAGACTCATCCAGTCTGGGCACCAGTCCCCCTCCAGCACCAGTGGAGACCTGCATCTACTTGAGAAACTGTGGCTTTGCACTTCCCAGGATGGCACAGTGGGCAACCCACCCACTGTATAGACTTGAGAGACTGTGGCTTTGCACTCCCCAGGATGGCACAGTGGGCAAACCACCCACTGTAGAGTCTTGAGAGACTGTGGCTTTGCACTCCCTAGGATGTCACAGTGGGCAAACCACCCACTGTAGAGACTTGAGAGACTGTGGCTTTGCACTCCCCAGGATGGCACAGTGGGCAACCCACCCATTGTAGAGACTTGAGAGACTGTGGCTTTGCACTCCTCAGGATACATCAATGGGCATGGATCCCCGTCGTGGATCTGGCTCCGCATTCATGTGGCTAAGGTGCCCCCCCTCCCCTTCCCCCTGAGGTGCCTGTAGTGTTTCTATCTGATGCCCCCGCAGTGTTCTCTCTGATTTTGGTCAGGTATCTATTGTGGGCCTCGCCCATGCATTTTTGGACTGTTGGTGCACGGACATTGTTGTGTACATATCTGCACTACTTCTTGTATTGTATATATAATTATGAGTGATTTAGAGATATATATCTTTATATTTTTTAATGACATGTATATTGGCACATTACAATGTTTGACCGAAATTCGCTTTGTCTTTGCATTCTTCCGGGGGGATTGTGGGTTGTTAATGTGATATTTTTTTACTGCATTGGTGTGTATGTTGTAATATGCGAGGGTGGGGGTGTTTGATGGGTGTCCCCCTAACTTTTGCATCCCCGTGTCGTAGATGCAGTACTCACCGGTATCTTCTGCGCCTACGTCGCTGTTGGTCGTAAATGAGCAGAAAAACAAGGGCAGGGAGTTTTTGGAGTTCTGGGTCCATGGAATCGTCCTTCCTCGTGGGATGTGTTCAGGTGAGCGTTTTCCCATAGCAAAAGCTGTTTCTGCCGTGTTTTTAACCACGGTGAATCCACCCCGGAAAAGGTGGCGGATTGGCGGGTTGTAATGGTGTGGGCGGTACATTGTCTTCCACCTGTCTGTTGGTGGTAACCGCCGCGCTGCTTGTCTGTACCGCCGTGGCGAGCGGTGTGTTAAAGTGGCTGTCTTTGTTGGCGGTTTCCGCCAGGGTCATAATTCCCTTTTTTTGTCCGTCGGCCTGTTTGCGGTATTACCGCACCTTTTACACCGTCCGCCGGGGTTGTAATGACCACCTAAGTCTGTCTTCACTGTTGATCATTACGCGAGCCGGCAGCTTCTTCCGGGTCTCGCGAATCTGGTTAAAAAACCTGGCCGAACGCCGCGCCTCTGTTCCTCGGGGACGCGTGTCGGAGGGGTAGGTGCAATTACCTACATTAAGGATACTGAAGTAAGTCTCCCTTACACTCCCGACATGAAGAGCTTTTATACGCGCTACTGACTCTGTGGATTTTTCTTTCTGTCCTTTAACCTCGATATTTTCAAGCGCATATTCGTTTTGAATTGCATGCATTAGCTTCTACATGTGCATTACATTGACTTTTTCTTACTTTGCTAGCAAGTACACGTTCTGGATTTTTATTGCCATATTGGTTCCTACCCATCGTTTCATTATAAGGGACATTTTAACTATTTGATTGGTTTTAGGTGCCAGTGGTGAGATAGTTTCCACAAATGCCATACCGTGATATGTATTCTGCTGTGTTTTTCCCTGTTTGTGGCTGAGCCATGTCAGAAATAATAACTGTTTCCATGTCTAGAAGTATTTGTTATGATGGACTGTGAGCTGAGTATTATCATAACTCATCATGTCATAATCTTTTTAACTTTTATTTCTCATGATTACTAATTTTCAGAATTTTAGTTCCTTTTCCTGACATGTGATCCTTTTTGAGCTCTATCCTGATACTAGGGATGGTAAGCTTATGTTGTTCCCCATACTTTTCACATGAGTGTTTCACTTTAATCACTTCATTTTCAGACGTGCATTAATTTTGGGACTGCATTTTTATTCACGTTCATTGATCATGGTTACTTTGTTTTCATTTACTTAGGGCGACCTTTTTGACTTAACAAGTAGAACTAAGTAAGTGACTGCTTTTTCTTCATACATTGAGGATTACTTGAGTTTAGATTTTGGAGAAGAGTTTTCATTGGTCCTGAGGACGCGAAACATGTAGACCTGTTATAGTGAGGTACCATAGTTGGTTTTATCTTCTTTTTTCAGTGAGAGTAGGTGAACATTATTAATCACCCGTTACACCCTTTTTTGTTTTTAACCTTGGTCCCCATCACACGAAGACTGATTAAATTATGATTGATATTCGCTGATGGTGAACCAATTTTAACGTTCTATTCTCTCCACCTTTGCTTGGGTACTTACAATTGGGCACCCGATTGAAACGATTTGTTTTTCATCTGCAACTATCTGAGCAACTCGGTTAAGAGCACCCCCTTTGGGGAGCCCGTTAGGCATTGCAGCACCAGCCTGAGGAGGAGCTTTCCCAATGATGAAGCCAGTCATCCAGTGTGATGCATGAGGGTTCTTGCTCCTGGTGAATTTGGTTCGCTCTTGTTATTTCTTTTGGTTGGAACAGTGTACTCTTTTGTCTTATAATGTCAGCAATTAACAACAAAAGCTTAAGTAACAACCTTCCAGAGAACGAAACTAAACAATGTCTCTTTTTATGACTCTATTTTCAGCTACTCATAGTCACTTTTTTACAGTACCTGTAAAGTGGAACTTACAAAGGGTTTTACAACATCATGTTCCTTAAATGTTAGCAGAACAGCAAGATGTATCACAGGTAATTATGCGATCTGGGTACAGAAGACCAAATGGCCTAACATCTTCAAAAAGGTATACTGCATCTTTTGCCAGTTCATTTTTCACCCAGACCCTTCCAAGCAGATTTTTAACTTTACATTATAAGTGGAACTCTACACGGACAAATCAGATATTATCCAAATATGACAATCCCAGGGGAAAGAGAGCATAGACAGACAAACCTAGAAGCCTTACACAGCAATGGTACATTATCGCAGAGCTGGAGAGTAGAGCACCGGGTAGACAGACGTCAGTCTTACATAGTCAGGGCTCGTGCAGCTGTAGGTACATAATCATAACAGATCTATCAATACATTGCTAAAACGCACCCATGCAAATCGCGAAACTGAAATCCGTCCTGGTAGTTCCCTGTGATACCAAGGATCCAAAATCGGTAATAAGTATCCCGCACAGGGTTAGGCAACATGCCCCACCTATGTCCAAAGTAAATCATAGATGACACATCATATCAGGATTCGGCAATATTTTTCCAAAAATGTCCAGTTTTTAAATAATATTCGTCTCATTAAACTTGGCTGAGCACCATTCTCCTGATTAAACACACACATACCCACAGATGCTCAGGCACATTCACACATATACACTCACGCATACTGACACATACACACTCACACATACACAGACATTCAATGTTTGGCTCTTCCCTTCTCCAGTTCTTTGGTTGCATGTGACAGCAGCAATTGCAGCTCAGTAGCTATAGCTTACACGGATTTGCAGACACCTTTTCACGTACCATTAAAACTGACAGACAATTCACTTCAACTGCGAAGTCAATGGCTCACTATCAATTGTGCTTGTGAGAAATCTAAGAAAAGCTGTTATTATAAACATCCTAAACACCGTTTGTAATTGGAACTGGACAAGAAGATCAAAAGACAAGAAAACCCGTTGATGTCTTCTGTGTGATGGTTAAAGAAATCTCTAATTTTTATCAGCTGAAAGTGAGCTACGTCTAAGTATTACACGTAGCAGAACTTTCTGCTTGCAGTCTCTCAGCCCAACTATCAGTATGTGTTGGGTTTATTTTTAAATAAAAACAAGAATAAGAACAATGTAGCAGCAGGATGTAAGGTCTTTGACTCAATGGCTGGTAGTATGATTTGTAGGCATTTATATACACTGTGCAAAGCTTTTAAATTTCTCAGTTGGTTTCAGGGAACCTTCATTCACAATTTTCAGTGAATGATCAGGGGGATTGGAAGCTCTGCTGTTATTTAGATTCAGTCTGTCACATTGTTTTGTATAGTCCAGGTCAGACCAATATTTGTTCTGAGCAAAGCACATATGTAAAGGATAAAGGGCCAGATGTATGAAAAAAGCCTTTTGCGATTCGGAAATAGCAATTTTTAAGAAATCGCTATTTCTGAGTCGCAAAATGCTATGTATCATATTTGCGATTCGGTAATAGCGATTTCGTAAAAATCGCTAATGCTATTACCGAATCGCAAATTGCGATATAGCTCCCATTCGCACTTCTGGGCCTGTTGGCCCATATGTGCGAATTGTTTGCATTTCCCAAATTGCGAATTCCTAACTGGAATTCGCAGTTTAGGAAATGCAAACTCCAGGGTGCTGGGGGCCTAAGGCCCACTCTGCTGCACCCCAAAACTATTTTGGAAGACATGTACGGTGCACACATGCCAAAAGGGCATATGTGCGTTACATGTCAATTTTAAAAATGCATTTTTAAAATTTGCACATGGTTACCACCAAGTTCAACTTGGTAATAATAGCGATTCCTTTATGCCCAATTCGCATTAAGGAATTGCTTCATACATGTGCTTAAGGAATCGCAAATAAGGATTCCTTATTTGCGATGCCGCATTTAGAGAATCGCAAATTGCGATTCTCTAAATGGGGTCGCAGTTTTAAGGAATCCCTATTTTAGCGATTCCTTTAAATTGCATTCAGAATGCCTTTCATACATTCTGAAAAGCCTTTTTGCATTCGCAAACGGGCATTTGTACCATTTGCGAATGCAAAAAGGCTTCATACATCTGGCCCAAAGTACCCACTGCTGTAAATTATAAGGATATTGCAAGTCACTGAGGGGTTCCATAACCATATTGAGGATTGATGTCAAAGTCTGAGTTCCTTTATAAGATTATGGAACTCCGAGGTGACTTGCAATATCCTTATCACATATGTCAGTGGGTACTTTGACCCATATAATGCACGTTCATACATTTCTTTTCCCACAAACCACTTAAAACCTAGCTGCATACCTCTCCAATTAAGAGAACATGTTTGCAAACATGAAGAATAAAAATAAAACTTTTAGCGCAAAATTAAACACATCAAAAACCTATTAGGTATTTGTTGCAAAGATATTAGAATCAGTTAAATTAAAGTCATTTAAAAATAAAAGGTGAAGTAACTCACACTGTTGAAACAGGCAGAAATATTCTAAAGTTAACTCTTCTATAGTTATCTAAGGAGTACAAAAAAAAAACTTATTCTTTCTTCTTGTCACTAAAATACAGCAGAAAAAAGAAGTATAGTTGAGTTGTGACATTTTTTATTTATAATCAGCAGGTGCATCACAAGTCATTGATTGTAAAGAAATTATTGATGGGGTTTATGCAGGGATTGCAGACCCCATGTATTATACACAAATACAGGGTCCAGATATGTCCGCACTACTTAATCATCATAAATCAATATGATAAGAGCAAAGATAGAGCTCCAGTTACTTAGATGACATATTGAACACATATGACATCAAGGCATGAACTCAAAATCTTTCCTGCTGGCTACACGCAACTTTTTGGATGTGATAACGGAGGCGTGAATCAGACAAGGAAACCGCTATCCAAGATCCTGCTTTCCGTTATCACATCACGGGTTGGTGCCGGGCAAGCGGGCGCTGGACCTGCTAATACACAAATCAGCTTCTCGATTGTGTTTCCAGCTACAGCTAAGAAAAAGCCTGTACTCTGGAATGTTGTTTTTCACCATAGTTTTATTGAGGCTCACGCATATCAACCTTGTGGTCTTCTTCAGAGCCACATAACGTGCATAACAAGCTCTATTATCCTTAAAACGTATCCCATGTGTTGTAAACATAGAAAATATACTCAAAACGGTCGGGACTGCTGCCCATAATTCATCAATCAAACTGAATACCTCATTCCCCAGAACGTAATTGCTATCAATGCAATCAAAAATATCCTTGCCACCCAAAAGTCCATACCCACCATAAAATCAAGAAATGCCCTTTCCACTCAAAAAACACGCTCATACCCACCTTAAACCCTAAAAAGTCCTTACCACCCAAAACCCCATGACCACCCAAAACCTAAAAATGCCCTTACCACCCAAAACCCCATACCACCATACCCACGCTAAACCCTCACCACCCAAAAACCCGCACCCACCCAAAACCCTAAAAATACCCTTGCCACGCAAAAACCCATACCTATCCTGAACCCTGAAAATACCCTGCCACCCAAGACCCCATACCCACCCTAAACCCTAAAAATGTCCTTGCCACCCAAAAGTCCATACCCACTATAAAATCTAGAAATGCCCTTTCCACTCAAAAAACACGCTCATACCCACCTTAAACCCTAAAAAGTCCTTACCACCCAAAACCCCATGACCACCCAAAACCTAAAAATGCCCTTACCACCCAAAACCCCATACCACCATACCCACGCTAATCCCTCACCACCCAAAAACCCGCACCCACCCTAAACCCTAAAAATACCCTTGCCACGCAAAAACCCATACCCATCCTGAACCCTGAAAATACCCTGCCACCCAAGACCCCATACCCATCCTAAAACCTAAAAATTCCATTTCCATGGTGCAAGGGTGCCTGCATTACGAACCAATTAAGGATCATGGTGGATGAAATCATCAGGGTAGAGCCACAGCTGTTCGGGGCACGAGTCAAGCAAACGTCCATGGCATAAGATGGAGTTATGGCGGAGGATCATTGACAAGGTGAACTCAGTGGGAAGCCACCCACGCACAAAGGACAACATACGCAAGAAGTGGAACGACCTGAGGGGGAAGGTCCGGTCCATGACAACCAGAAACCAAATTGCCCTCATAAGGGCTGGCGGTGGGCCCCCCACCTCCTCCCCTGGAGCTGACATCATGGGAGGAGAAGGTTTTGGTGATCCTGCACCCTGAGGGTCTCAGTGGAATCCCCAGAGGACTGGAAACACGTAAGTCACCTATACCCTTGTATGAAGCATACCTGTAATGCATACATCCCTATCCCCTGCATGCCCACCCTACCCCACTAACACCAATCCCAAAGTGCACACAACCAAATGCACCCAATGTATGTACAGCATGAAGCACCCAATGTATGTACAGCATGAAGCACTACGACTCCCACAATGCATCACCCTGTCGCCATCTAACAATGCACATTGCCCTCGCACAACTACACCTGAGTCCTGCAGCATGACACATAGCATTCACCTTGCAGCCCCTGTACATCAGGCAGATGCTAATAACAATCTCTGTCATCCACTGGTGCCACTGAGAATGTCATCACACAATCAGTGCCCCTTACAGCCAGTCCCCGACCTGATGAAGACCCGAGTGATGACAGCTACACAGGAAGACCTACCTGGCCCATCTGGGCTCTCTGGGCAGTCCACCTCCACCAGCCTCACCCAGGACACCCTGGAGCACACCCACAACCTCTGCCACCACAACACCTGTTGTCTCATGACCCCACACCAGTGTCTCAAGGCCTCCTCAATCCTAAAACACATTGAAGGTGTGTATGTAGCATGCTGTCATCCGGCTTTCTGCAGCAAAGGCAGTGTGAACACACCCCTGGGTCCTCAGGTAGCAGACTGAGGAGAGTGGTGAACCATCATCCATAGTAAATCTGCAATTGATAGCACAGAATGTTCAACACACACTGGGGGTCATGACGACCCTGGCGGTTGAGGGAGAAGTGGCAGTTTTACCGCCAACAGGCTGGAGGTAAAAAATGTGGAATTATGACCATGGCGGTTACCGCCATGGTCATCCGCCACTTCTCCGATCAGACTGCCATGGCGGAGACGACCGCTGGGCTGGAGACTTGGGTCTCCAGCCCGGCGGCCATCACAAGAACGCTGGCGGTATCATGACCCGGCTCACCACCATGGATTTCATGGGGTTTGGACCCACCATGAAATCCATGGTGGTAAGCACAATCAGTGCCAGGGAATTCCTACCCTGGCACTGATAGGGGTCTCCCCCACCCCTGTGTACGTCCCCGACACCCCCCACGCCCCTGCCAATCCCCAAAGGTGGCCAGACCCCCCTCCCCACCCTTATCCCCAACATCACAACACAGACACACACCCGACACGCATGCAGACACCACCAACACACATTCCCGCACACACATGAACAAACATGCCAGCAGACACACACACAGTCATACACGCACACCCACATTCAGACATACACTCACACATCCATACAGACATACATACAGACAGACACGCACACATTTCCATTCACACTACACCCCCGCATGCATACACGCACTCTCACACCCCCTCTACCTACTCACACGCACACCCCCATGCATGCACACATCACACAACACCCCCCCACTCCCCACCCCTAACGGACGATCAACTTACCTTGTCCGTTGATCTTCCGGGAGGGAACGGAATCCATGGGGGCTGCTCTGCCGCCAGCACCCCGTCAACAGAACACCGCCACGCAGAATCACAGAACGTGAATCGGTGGGCGGTGTTCTGTTGACGGGGCGGTGGAGGTGGAGCAACCTCCACTTCCCCGCCAGCCGCCAGTATGGCTGCTGCCGGCTCTCCATCTGGAAAAAGACGGAGGGCTGCCAGCAGTCATAATACGCCGAGTGGAAAATCACCACCACTGGTGGTCTTCAGCACGGCGGTCCCTCGAAATGACCCCCATTATGTTCACTTTTGCCAACATATGTACCTGCACATCATGATGGTTAAACGAGTCACACTGTTGGTCCACCCAGTGATAGACAATCCAATGCTATTGCACACATGACCCCAATCCTGTTCAGGTACAATGAGACAAGTTAATTGTTACATCTAACAGCAATGACCTGAGTAATAGACACTCATTGTAGTTGTACTGCACAGCTCACAACCTTGGATGCCAAATATTGACAGCACTTGAAGTCACAAGAAGCTGCAAACTATGCCAATGAAAATGTGATTCCAGAATGTAGAACTCACAAATGTGTGAAGAAGTAGATATGATGTCAGAA
Source organism: Pleurodeles waltl (assembly GCF_031143425.1). NCBI lineage: Eukaryota > Metazoa > Chordata > Amphibia > Caudata > Salamandridae > Pleurodeles > Pleurodeles waltl. Next base: position 545,371,231 of record NC_090446.1, on the reverse strand, counting down.
CTATATGTAACCCAGATAAATGGACTGGCTAACATCACAGTGGCACTGTGGACCTACTTGTCAGACCTCTCCTGTATACACTCATCTGAAACCCAAATGTGGTCAACACCTACTGATATCAGGGATGGAAAATGAAGTACACCCAATCTGTACACCAACATGTGACATGTCAAACGTAGAGAAGTACCTACCAGAAGCTTAGCTGATGTACTGTGGGGTGGGATCTGTCCTTGTGCCTAAATCTTCCTCATCTCCATCTCGGTCACTCAGGTTTCCTCCCTCCTCTGCCACAGGATTGTCCCCTACTCCAGCCTCCTCCAACAATGGGATGTTCCTCCTTAGTGCCAGATTGTGGAGCATGCAGCAGGCCACCACAATCTGGCACACCTTCTGTGGTGAGTACTGCAGGTAACCACCAGAGATGTGCAGACACCTGAACCTTGCCTTCAAGAGACCAAGGCCCTCATTATGACCCTGGCGGATTCACTCCGCCAGGGCCAACGGGGGCGGGAGCACCGCCGACAGGCCGGAGGTGCTCGCCGCGGTCAGACAGGGAAAACTGGCGGTCTCCCGCCAGTTTCCCGCTGCCCTGTGGAATCCTCCATGGCGGCGCAGCTTGCTGCGCCGCCATGGGGATTCCGACCCCCTCACCGCCATCCTGTTCCTGGCGGTTTGGACCGCCAGGAACAGGATGGCGGTGAGGGGTGTCGTGGGGCCCCTGGGACCCCCTGCAGTGCCCATGCCAATGGCATGGGCACTGCAGGGGCCCCCGTAAGAGGGCCCCACTTTGAATTTCAGTGTCTGCATAGCAGACACTGAAATTCGCGACGGGTGCAACTGCACCCGTCGCACCCCTTCCACTCCGCCGGCTCCATTCGGAGCCGGCATCATCATGGAAGGGTGTTTCCTGCTGGGCTGGCGGGCGGCCTTAAGGCGGTCGCCCGCCAGCCCAGCGGGAAACCCAGAATACCCGCGGCGGTCTTTTGACCGCGCAGCGGTATTCTGGCAGCCCCAGCCAGGCCGGCGGTTACCGCCGCCGGCTGGGGTCAGAATGAGCCCCCAAATGTCCATTCGACCACCCTTCTTGTCTTCCCATGAGCCTCATTGTACTGTTCCTCAGCCCTGGTCCTTGGATTCCTCACCGGTGTCAGTAGCCAGGAGAAATTGGGAAAACCTGAATCACCTGTGGATAGGGTAAACCAACATTTACATTCCACAATGTCACATAAACACAGAGTAGTATGGCTGGGGTAACAGTGATGACATATACACTCCTCATACTCACCGATGAGGTAGGCCCTCACTCTTTGTAGAGGCGCCATCAACCATGGGACACTGCTATTCTTGAGGATGTACGAATCATGGACAGACCCTGGGAACCTTGCAGACACCTGGGAGATGTACTGGCCAGCTAAGCAGACCATCTGCGCATTCATGGAGTGAAAGCCCTTACGGTTCCTGTACACTTGCTCATCAGCCCTTGGTGGTACTAATGCAATGTGTGTGCCATCAATGGCCCCAATCATATGAAGGATATGTCCAAATGCATAGTAATCAGCCTTAACACTGGGGAAATGTACAGGATTGGGAACTTGAATGTAGCTGTCCATATGTTTGACTAAGGCGGACAAGACTTTCCTCAACACATTACTAAACATAGGTTGAGACATGCCTGTTGCCATTCCCACTATCCCAATGAGCCAGTGGCCAAGAAATGGAGGACGGAGACCACGTGCACAGTTGGAGGAATGGCTGTAGCTTGTTGAATGGCTGGCAGCAGATCAGATTCTAACTGGGTATACAGCTCCCTGATTGTAGCTTGGTTCAGTCGATAATGGGAGATGATGTGGCATTCTTCCATCGTTGCCAAGTCAACCAGGGGCCGATACACAGGTGCATGCCTCACCCTCCACAGTGGTTGGCAGCTACACATGGGATACAACACAAGTATGTCAACGATTACCATTCATGCATCCTAGTGCAGGGTGACAAACGGTGAATCAACATCACATATGCTGCCACTTGATGCATGCAAAGCAGAATTCAATGTGCTGAGGCATTGTAATTCCCATGTCAGTTGCACATACATCTAGGATTTACAATAGATGGCACTAGTGAGACGCTTGTCTGTCACTGCAAGTCTACAGTCACCATCAATATGTAAGATCAATCCCAGAATGTCATGTTGTCATTACAAGAATATGTGCACACTCCAAATTCAGGCTGCCTAACTGTACTTAACACTGTCCTAGGGCGTAACTCATTACATGTCCATGTTGGAAATGAGTAGTGACTTTGTTAAATAATGTATTTGTAACAGGTGTTTTGCAAAATGTCTGCTGCCTGTCCTGCATGCAGGGGACACATGTCAGTGAGCTCATTCCCTATGTCGTCATGGCTGTAGGTGATCGGAACCGCTGTGCAACTCCTCATTGGTTAACATTGATGTCTATGGCATACAGGGACCAATGACGATTACCGCCCACGGTAACAGCGCAGACCTCTGCGGCCGTGACCGCCATTTTCTACAGTGTATCTCACTTGACTCCTGGCTCTCCAGCCATCAAACCCTCCACTGAGTGTGCTGCTGTGTCGTGTTCCTGGGAGCCATGATGGTGCGTGTTACAGGTGATAGGGCCTCCACCTTCACCTCAGAAGAACTGGAGAAACTTGTGGATGGGGACCTACCCCTGTACACAATGCTGTATGGGGTACCAGAACAGCAGGTAGGTCGCATGGAGGTTATTTTTGTTGCTACCTGGGTCGGTAAGTATGTTGTGGTAAATGTATGTAGGATGTTACAGTGGAGGTTGTAGCTACGGATATGACTACTTGGAATGTTGTGGAAGTGTGAAGTCGTGTATGATGCTAATTTGTGTATTGTTGGTAGGCCTATGAATGTCGTAGGTTGTTGGGTCTACATTAATGTGCCTTTTGGAAAGCCATTGCCAAGGAAGTGTAGACCCGGGGGGTCCATATCTGGCGGAGCACCCACTGCAGGAAGCAGTTGGAGGACCTGTGACGCTGGGACCAGAAGACCACAGATGCCCAGTTGGGGATGGTCTCCCAACGAGGAAGGGGTGCCTGTCGGACCCTGACCACCCTGATGGCCAGCATACTGGCGGTGGTCTTCCGGGAGTTGGATCGCCACTTGAGGGCAACACAGCAGCCACAAGGGGGTGAGTGTCATAGTACATGTCCTGTACAGTTTGCAGTGGACTGGATGGGTGTGTTAGCCATGGGATTAAGGATGTAAACTGTAGGTATGACAGTTAATGTACGTAGGATATAGTTGTGCTTCGAACAGAAGTAGCTGTGATAGATGAGCATCTGAGCAACAGGTTTTCATGGCATTTTTACAGTGCCAATTTGTTGGACTTCACATGGACATACAGGATCTTCAGTTGCTATCCAAATCTATCTATACATGTCCATAATGGGTGACACGGGTAGGTATGACAATGTACAGATGTCACTCATTGACATGTTTCTCACAGTAATGGTCCTGTATACAAGAGCCCTCACAGTGTAGAGTACTACCTGAGTGCAATTGTAGTCCTTTCATGATCGTGCATGCACATCAGAGTGAGACAATGTAGAGAGTGCATTCAGTAATGTACATAGAGGCATGTTGTTGTACTGTACATATGTGCAATGGGGATTGGTATTGACCCTATGCTCACATCTTTTTCTCCACCTCCCTTTCTTTTTGGACAATCCTATCCTTGTGTGCATTAGCATCAGCATGCGTAGGAGTAGGTGCAACGGTGAGTGGGGAGGCTGCAGCCCATGGGACCTAGGTGAGCTGAGGGGACCAAAGGGACGGAGGGTGAGGGGAGCACCACTGGGAGACTGGAGCTGATAACACTGATACAGATTCCTCCTCTGATGGAAGCTCCCTGGCGGTGACGGCACCTTCTGGGACCATCCGAGCACCATCCTCATCCGCCATCCCCCTACCAACACCGCCTTCTCAGAAGCTCCCCACCCAGTTGCCCGTGCCCACTCTCCTTCCCCGCAGGCACCTCTGCCCCTGCCCCAGTCAGCTCTGCTGCCCTCAATGCTGAGGCTATTGACCTCCTGATGTCCATCTCTGTAGGGCAGTCAACCATTGTGAATGCCATCCAGGGCCTGGCATCCCAGATGCAGCATACTAATGCCTACCTGGAGGGCATTCACAGTGCCTTGACTGGCCTACAGAGATAATTTCAGGCTCTGGCCTCTTCATTGACGGCAACCAGTGTCCTTAGTACTTCCGTCCTCCCTCCTGCCAAATGTGCCCCATCACAAAGCCCTCTCCTCTCTCCTAGCCAAGCCACACATACAGACAAGTACTCAACTGAATCAACAGACAAGAGAAGCAAAGACAAACTCAGGCACCACAAATCACATCACAAGCATAAACACATTTAACACACAAAAACAGACACAACATCAGCCACTACCTTCCCTGTCTCCCCCAGCACCTCCTCCCTTACTGTCACAACACCACTCACACCTGCCAGCACTGCATCCTCACACCCAGTCCCTGTCGTCACTTTGCCCTCAGTCACCACAACAGCAGACGCTCATACATGCACCCTATGCCCCACATCCGCACTCACCACAACCACCATCACTCAAACATGCAGCACACCCACATTACATGCAGACACCACACCAACATTGATCCACACGACCTGTCTGTCCACTCCCACCCTCACTTCCACCCCTCCTTCAAGGACACAGAAACACCCACACTCAGACACTCAACAGTCCTCCACCTCACACATACACACTCTGCATACATCTGCACACATATCCAGCACATCTACACGTCCTATGATCACTCCCTCTACCTCCACTCCAAAACCTTTTTTTCCCAATCAAGCTCCCTTGGTCCTTAGAAGCTTTTCCTTTCCCACCTTGACCTGTTCCCTGACCTTGTCCCACCCCTTGTTGCCTGTTGCCCTCATGTTTCCCTCCCCAAGCCAAGTCCCTCCACCTTCAAGTCCTCCTGTGACCCCTCTTCTAACTCTGCTGCCCCTTCACCCACAAAAAAGCCTGCCCCTGGCCCCAAAAAGACACCTGCCCCACCACGTCGCTCCAGAGACCCTGCCCCTCCATCCAGGACAAAGGTCAAACCCCCACTCCCTCTCAGACAAAAGCCAAAGGACCCCCCCTCCCAAGCCAAAGCCCAAGGACTCCCCTCCCAAAACCAAATCCCCACCCCAGACCCTTGAGGTGCCTGCCTGCCCAATTAATGCCCATACTTTGTGGAGGCCATTAGCCGGTCAGGAGTCAAGTTGGGGCCTTTGACATGCACAGTTGTGCCCATTGGACTTTGAACTGGCCTACAGGGCTTGGTGCTTTTTGTTGCACATTTGCATTGCATTTGTTCGAATTATATGTTCACAACAGGATTCCTGTTGGTTTCCTTACCATACAGTTGTCGTGTCCTTTTGTTTACTGGTGAATTTCCATCCATCTATCATGTGCTGTACAATGTGCATTTCTACGCATTTTTTCATTCAGGTTCACTGTTCTTTCTTGTATTTGGGCATTGTATGTAGTGTTGTGCCTTTGTATTGGTTTGAGTGTCTAAGCTTGTTGGTGCTATTGATGTGGTTGTGTAGTTGTGATCTGGGGTGTGTGTATTTGGCATGTGTGTTTGGCGTGGCTGTGTTCTGTGTGTGTGTGTCTCGGTACGGGTGTTGTGTTGCGTGTGTGCACGCTGGAGTTCATGCATGGTCTGTATGTTGTGTGTGGGTGTGTCACTCTCCCCTTCACCCCCTTGTGTGCTCTGCAGGTGTACTCACCAATGGCATCGGCGGTCGTAGAGGAGAAAGGCGAGGAAGATTTCAAGGTGGCGTTCCATGGCTTCCGTGGAGTATTATGAGCCCCTGGAGGTGAGTGGGTCCTCTTGTACTTGCTGTTTCCGCCAGGCTCTGGGTTGTGGGCATGCCGCCCCGAAAATTGTGACAGTCTGTAGTGTCGTATTAGGGTGGGCGGTGCAGTGGCTACCACCAGCCTGGGGATGGCAACCCCACTGGCAGTACTGTTGGCAAACTGGCTTGGGTTCAGTGGGTTGACCGCCGTGATTATAATATGGCAGTCTGCACCGCCAGCTTGGCGGCGGTCCATCCGCCATTACCGGCGTGGCAGATCCTTTACCCCAATGTCATAATGAGGGCCTGAATATCAATCCGATCCTCAAATAAGTAGTCGACACATTTCCAAGGAAATGTTACCCAATTCAATAGGCTTTTTAATCTTTCTTAACATTTTCTCTTCATGAAAATAAAATGGAAATCATATTAAGTGATCAAATGCATGCAATCTATATTTAGTGAATGGTCATTTAAAAATCATAGCTATATTCTTATTTGTGCAGTACTAGACCGAGTCACTATTTTACCTCACCTTAATTTTGAAACATTAGGTACTACTCTAGCACACCATTCACATTTCTTAGGACACAAAAGAACATTTTTTTTTGCGGCTAAAACATAGGTTTAAATTCATGTCTTTGAAGTTAGATATAAGTATGCTTAATTTTTCTTTGCAGCCAGTAAACTGTTTCCATGCTGTCATGCTAAACAAATGTTGTCTGTATAATGTTATATAATGTTGTATAATGGGTAGGTGATTGGGCTGGTCATTTTGTAATGCACTAAAGGCTTAGTAATGGTGTTTCAGCTCATTCCCCTCAAATTTAATATATACAAAGAAAGTATGCCCTATTTAACTCCTTACAAGATGCTTCAAAATTACAACGTCAGATGGAGCTCATACTTGAGACCACATGTTGAAAAGGATTTTGTATTAGGAAATCCTGCACTAGGCCAAAACGGGCTGCTTGTGAGCACAAACTCACTTCTGAAGTAGATTTTCTACTCCAGAGCCATTAAATGTAGTCAAAAAGAGCTTTTTTGAGTGGATTTTCTACTCCAATGGACTCTGCTAATTGTTTTTCAGATTGAGAAGCCTTTTTTTTTTCAAACAGGAAGGAAGTATGTCAGAGACTCCAACTTCCTGCTCCTGCCAGTGCTTTGTCAATTCCCTGGTCACTTTTCACTTGGATTTCAAGGCAGAAGAATCACTTGTTTTGTCTCCTGGATCTACTTTTGGATTTAATGACTTTGCTTTTTTGAAATCATCACACAAATAAGTTTTAAAATGATATTGAATAAGGGTGTTGTTGTTTGTTTGCTTGGGCATGCACCAGTCTTTCTTTGTACTTTAATTTGATTAAAAAATGTATAGTGGTAGTGGGTGGCCTGGAGTTTAAGTATGGATCTAGTTAATAATTATTTTGCATTTCATTCATTTTTCACCTTTTGTAGAGTTAAATTGTTGCACAGCTCAGTACCTTTTCTAGATATTTACATTTGCAATATTATTTTAGCATGTGTCCTGGGTTTCCAAAGGGCCATTAAGCCAGTTGTCCCAGGCAAGTACTAGTAGTCATCAGTGCATTAAAGAAATGTTTCAGTGGTATATGTTTTTAAAACTTTATTTAGGGCAGGGATGACATTGAATTAATTTAAATTTAAAATTTTGGCTATTGTTTGCATTTCATTTTTTTGCAAAAAGTGTATATATTGTTGGGTAATAATATTTGAAGGCATAGGAGGATGTAGTTTGACCATGTGGCTGGCTGGCAGCCATTTTGTCCATCAAGCCAGTTTCCTTTGCCATAGGCTTGCCTGTGTTCTTTGTTAGCCATGCCTTCTTGCTCCTTTTTGTTGTTGTTTGACCATGCGGCTGGCAACCAATTTGTGCATGCAGGCAGTGTCCCTTTGCCATAGACTTGCATGTGTTGTTGTTTTGCCATGCCTCCTTGCTCCTTGCTCCTTCTTGTTGTTTGACCCATGTGGCTGGCTGGCTGGCAGTCATTTTGTCCATGCAACCAGTGTCCCTTGCCATGGGCTTGCATGTTTTCTTTGTTCTCCATGCTTCCTCCTTGCTCTTTATTGTTGTTGTTTGACCATGTGGCTGGCTGGCAGCCATTTTGTGCATACACTGTGCAGCCAGTGAGTCTTTGAGTTGCAAAAGGTTTATATACAAACATCATTAGTCATTGATCATTTGTTTCTGTAGTTTGTATTTCTATTTTTTCTATTTTATTGTTTATATTTTTATTTTAAATTTATTTTATTTTTTATTTACTTTTTTATTTTAATGTTTATGATTTAGTTTTAGTTTTGAATTTTTTTAAAAAACTTTTTTATGTTTCATTTTTAATATTTTTCTTATTTGAATTTGTATATTTATTTTGTAAACTTTTATATTTTTATTATTAATTTTTTTATTTTTATATTTTAACTTTTTTTATAATTTTTATATATTTTTTTTTATTTAATTCTGTATTTTGCCTTGATTCATCCATCTGATCCATTCCCTCCTTCCATCCATCCACCTAAGCATTTCCCCTGGACCACCGTGCCGCAGTAGGTTATTTTATTTAAACGATTATTCCATTTACCCATACATCTCTCTCTGACTACCCCAGGTGTCACCTAAAACAGATGAAAATAAAGCAAAGAGCTAGATCTGCCTGCTGTGCTGTCTGATTTGAAATGCCTTTTTATGGTGTTGTGGTTTGCCTTTACAATAAATACAAGGTATATTACATAAGTAAAAAAACACACTAATATTGCATTTCTCTGTACTATGTTTAACCTGCTGAAACAATGGCATGCCACATTTCATTAACTACATGTTTTTCTTGCTTCACTGTTTTTAGGTGTACAAGAGAAGAGACCCTGCATCACCTGCAGTACTGCCAAAGATAAGGCCCTACAGTTACTTCGGACCACAGGCACCAAACTCTTTTGCTTGTGCATCCTAGTGCCACTGCCAACCTAGAGCATGTTAAGATGGCCCCAAAGAAAGTTGCTCCCAAGAAAGTGGCCAGTGAAAATAAGCAGCTTTCTGCCAGTGGCGTGCCAACCACAACCTTTTTCAGAAGACGTGTGCCTACTGCCACACCGGCCTCCGGGGAGCAACCTGGGAGCACTCCTGCACCAACAACAGCACCACCCCAACCCAAGCCGATGTCTGTCAGTGAGGCAGGCATTGCAATCATGGCGACCCCCAAAGGGCAGTGACGTTAAATTGGATTTGTCCCTTTCACAAAGTAGTACCCAATCGGTTGAAGAAACAGAGCAAAGTAGACAGCAGCCACAGCCAGATCTTCCCGAAGTTGGAGCAGAGCAGGAAGTTGACCTTTCTGTTGAGCAAGAACCTCCTACTTTAGAATCAAGGGCTCCCAGATCTCCAGCACGGAAAAGGAAGTGTACTACGCCACCATCTTCTCCAAGCACCACCTCTGATGATGATAGGGACATGGAGTAGAATCATGGAAGGGGATGATGATGAGGAAGATGGTAACGACACAGTCAGTGTAGAAGCTGGCACAGAGGAGTCTGATATTACTATCCAACCTGCTCCAAGGGATGTTGCAAAGACAGCACTGCCAGCTTCCATATTTGTAAGGCCCCAGCTGAGAACTGCACCAAGCTCAGTACAAGTATGCACTACAGAGAGGCAATCAATACACCCATGACTACCTACATCCAGTTCTTCTTCAGGCATTGGCAGTGGCCCAATAAGAAAGTACTCTTCCCTAGTTTGGGACTTTTTTATGATTAGCAATTGCAAACAGGAGGAAAACATTGCCATATGCTCCATTTGCCACACAAGTGTTTGTTGAGGTAAGCCTGGTTCACATTATGGTACTGGAGGCCAGACAACCCATATGAAAAAACATCACTCAATCCGGTGGGAACCGCACCTTAAGGAAACAGCTCAACCTGGTTGTACTGGTGAAGGTGAGGAGAGCCAGGAAACATCTGCTACACCTGGTCAAATCACAGTGGAAGTTGAGGAAGAAGAGGGTGACATCATCCCCACGCAAAGCAGCCCTGTCCCTAGCAGTGCGCCTTCAGCGACCTCACAATGGCACACGAAGACTCAGAGTCTGATGGAGGCACCACAGCATACGGTGACTGCAGCACCACGACACGAATTGTTTACCACCATCTACATCTGAAAAGTCTCCTGCGTCAGTGGCCCCACAAAAGAAGAAAATCCAGGCTACAATTATGGGCATGTTTAGGCAGGAGGGGCCATATGACCGCACCCACCCAACGGCACATTTGTATAATGGCAAGCTGGCACAAATGTTAGCGCTGGACCTCCTCCCTTTTTCTTTTGTGGAAGTAATGGAATTCTTAGAGTTTGTGGTAGCCCTCTGCCCGAAATGGAAGGTTCCAAGCCGGACCTATTTTACCAGAGTTTCTGTTCCAACACTGCATCATGAGGTGCTGAAATTGTTTGGACAAGCTTTGCAGTAAAGTGTTGTCCACACTATCCACCTGACGACAGACAGGTGGGCCAGTTGTCAGGCGACTGATTACATGTGCATCACTGCACACTGGATCTCTTTTCTGATGATAAAGCAAAGGCTAGCTACACGTCTTGGCCCTGAAGACATTTTTAAGCATTTGGAGGCATGCAACAGTAGCCATGGAGAAGTCACACACAGCTGCAAACATTTTGAAGGAATTTGATAGCAATGTGTCTGAATGGTTGCGACCTAGAGATCTTTGAGTTGAATTTGTTGCCACAGACAATGGCAGTAACACAGCCAAGGCCATGGCAGATGGTGGCTATTTCAGGGTCATGTGTTTGGAGCAGTGCATCAACCTGGTTGTGCAAGACTTTCTTAAAAAAGAAGACATAGTCAGCAACATATTGACCACCTGCAGATGCATCTGCACTCATTTCAGCCATTCTTTTAGAGCCCGGAAACAGTTGTGGATTATTGAACGTATTAACAGAATACCAGTTAAAGCCCTGATACAGGAGGTGCCAATATGTTGGAACTCAACCTATTATATGTTACAACATCTGTTTGAGCAGTACAAACAGATCAATGACTATGTCATTGAAAGAGGAGCTGATGCAATTGGAAGAGCTATGATCATGGATGCAGACAAATGGGGCCTTGTCAAATGCCTCACGCAGATACTGTTCCCTTTTGAGATTTTCACATGGGAAGTTAGCAAGGAGGACAATACAATGGGCCAAGCTATCCAGTAATTGCATCTGCTACAGGAGTAGCTAAAGAAGGTGTCAGAAAGGTTTGCATTTGGGGGTCTGAACGAAAACCCAGAAGCGCATGCCTTGGTTACTAGCCTAAACTATCACTTGACTTGTAATGCAAGGCTGCAAAATGATATCATTCTTTTTTCTGAGGGGGATGTTTCACAATACAAGAGGAGGACTGTTGAGCAAGCAGGAGAACTAGAAGAAGAACAGCTGGAACTTAGAGTCCCACTCCGCAGTTCTGGGGTGCCGCCTTCAACTTCCAGAGAGGGCAGTCTGGTCTCACATCCACTCACATCCACTAACCCCACTAACAGGAAAACCGGCAACAACAGCAACAGAAGAATCTGACCAAACCTCTGCATTGGCTTAATTTCAAGTGGCAGGTCTTAAGTCCAGTGCAGTGGAGAAGGAAAAAGCAGTTGAGCAGGTGGCAGCACCAATGGTCATTCAGAGGATGTTCCAGGAGTATCTGGATAACCCGAAAGAGGTGTATGTGGATCAAAGCCCATTGGTATATTGGTAAGGGACGATGCACCAATGGCCAGAGCTCAGCAGGCTGGCAATTAAGTTTCAAGCTTGTCCTGTAGCCAGTATGTCTGCTGAACGTGTGTTCAGTGCAGCTGGTGCAGTTGCTACAGCGAGAAGGACCAGTCTCTACCACCACAGGAGGAGAAATAGGATGATTTGTCAGAATCAAGAATTTAGCTGACCAACTTTTGGGTGAACCACCAGAGTTACAGGACAAACTCTGTTTCTCGGATTGAGTATGCCAGTGCCACCACTGAACTTTTTAATTATTTCTCGTTCAGCATCTTTTTCTCTTTCTTTGTTTAAATAAAAAGCGAGTGCAACATTATGTTTGTGTCAGATGTATGCTGCCCCACCATTGATTTTTTAGTCACATACAAGCCCAGATTGAAGTTGGACCCATGTGCAGTGAAGAAGCCCCCACATACCCTTCAGGACGTTGGAGATGCTACCTGCCTCCCTCATATCCCATACTTCACCTAGCAGAGCTGCTCTAAGAGATCATTGATAAAAAGACTGCCAGTGCCAATGTCTAATTCCAATGTGTGGATATGTGGATACTATCAAGGAGGAGGTATTTTGTTCAACCACCATGCTTGGATTGGAAGAGGTAACTAAGTAACTATTGCACCATAAGTGGTGATATGTTGATTGATTGTGATTATTAATTTGTGAGTGATAACTGATGTATGTGGTGGCTGACAGTGACTGAGCAAGTTTGGGAGCGGGTGGGTGATCATTTTTTCCTGCAAGTGAATTGCCTTTCAAAAGTAGTAAAATTTACTTGCAGGGACTACTCCTTTTTTCTGGTTCCTCATAACAAACCAACCACTTTACTCACAAAAGACACATCTACACAAAAAATACTCCAGTTCTGTTTCTCTATTTGATCTTCAACAGTAGTGCACTGCACAATTCTACCTTGCTCAGTTTGGGACTGGGACAGAGTTATTCTGAATCTGGAGGAGGAAGATGGGAGGACTCAGGGTGGGACTACCTCAACAGCTAGAAAGGAGAACTTTTTCAACTTCAAAGAGAACCTATGATGATGGAGAAGACTCTGAGGCCTAGTACTCACTTAGCTCTGTGAACTGGAAAGAGGTGCGTTGATTTGGAAATGCTGCTGAGTATGTGTTTGCTGCATTGCTAGCTCAATCCTCCTCTTATGTTCTTGCTGTTCCTCTGAGTCTTGTTGGTACACTCATGAGTCCTCCTGACTCCTCATGAAGCTTACCGTGCTTTATTTTGTCCTTTTTCTTTACTCTATAATACAGCTACTGTTTTTTTCGAAACACAGGCCTGCACAGCCAAAACTTGCCAAGCTCAGGATTCCAGCTTAACTACCAGACAGGTTCAGACAGGCACCAGAGGACATGCCAAGAAGAATGGAGATGCATCACCCAATTTGGCAATACAGTATCATTTTCCTTTTAACAATCATAATTTTTAGAACTGGCTGGGTTACGTTAAATCTTCCATATTTCAAAACTAGAAGACATAACACTTATGATATACTATCTGGGGTCTCTCTGGGGCAGAAGGATTGTTTCCAATGAATTTACTGATCTGTGTCATACGTTCTTACTTATCCCTTTGTTTCCTTCCACAACAGATTGATGATGGTGTACTACTCAGCGGCCCAACAACTATTGTGGTTTCTTTTGTGTAGTGTTTGTCTTTGACACACCTTTCTCCAAATCCCCTTTCCCCTCCCTTTGTGAGCCCTTAACAATCTTCCCCGTGCTGTGTGATTTATTGAGATGTGACCTAATTTTACACCATAAATAAATCACACACTTGCTGGGGCGGATGTGGTGAAAGCAAGTAAGCAATAGTAACTCACTGCATGAACTTATACCTTCTATTACCTTAGCAATATTCCACACCAGCCCCATCAACATCTTCATTCATGCCTTGCATGTGTGTTCCGTGAATGCTTAACCTGAGCCAGATTAACACTCTTGAGTCTGATCCCATTTCTGACTCCATGATCTAATTTCCTAAGTTTATTTTTATTATGCTGTAGCTCCCCACCATTGCTCAGAAGAAATTGATATTCCTATATTTTAGTATCATATCAGATCTTCTTCTTTGCTGGGTGTCAATACTGTCATTGTGGTAGTCTGGTGTCAGTCTTCCTACAGATATGATATGTGATGATGACCCACTGACTCTCTATTTGCTTTCAATCGAGTTGACAGTGATGGATAACCCTTTGATTAATCCTGTAGTTGGAGTTCGCATTGGTGGGAGTAGCACTTTCTCTCAAGTTCTGTCTTCCCTGTTAGCATGCAAGCCTGTTACTACCACTACTACCTACCTACTACCCCCTTAAGATGCCATCTTCGGAAAACCCTGCAGTAAGAATAAGCCTCCCTCGCTTCATCCATTCATGTAGGAGAAGTACTATGGATTGAAGTGAACTTGTTTAGTTAGTATTTAACTCCTACTGAAGAAGATGTTGTCTGTGTGTACTGGATTTTTGTAGGCAAAATAGGTAAGGGCAATCATCCCTAGTGGTCAATAATAGTTGCAGAGGGCAATAGAACAAGGGTCTAAGTAAATGACATGCACTTTGTTTAGCAGATTAAAACTAACAAGCTACACTAAAAAACAGCAGTTCAAACTAAAAATCTAAAACACCAAAATAAAGATTTAAGACACAAATGAAGTAAGAAAATCCCCTTTTTCTTTAGAAATATAAAACCCTCCCTCTCTACCCACATCAGTCCCACCCCCTCCCTGAACAAATATAACCCCATCCCAAAAAGTCCAACGAAAAGTCCAAAGTAGTCTATCCCAACTCCCTCCCCATCCTCTCCACCCACAGCAAGTCACTCCCACCAAAACACATTGTTTTTTAAAAGAGCTCAAAAAGGGCACTTTCTGTATGGGTCCAGAGCATGCTCTGTTCTGCTCTATCCTGGTGTGTCGGCTCTCCAAACGGTCCATCCACTGCAGGATGTGCCTTTGAAATGCCCTGGTGGAGTGGGAGGGTGCAGCAGCAGGTGCAGTCAGGGATACTGACTGCTGGCAATGTAGTGGCCCAGAGGCTGGGGCTGTCATGCTCTTCTGCTGGGTCCTGGATACGATGCAACTGTTTGGGCCTCTTCCTCTTCCAGGATAACCAGGCACTGGTACGCGGCCCGAATGTTCACCAGCCTCTGCTGCCGCAGATGGGCCACTATCTCCTGCCTAGTTGGTGGTGGTCGCTGGGCAGAAGTAGCAATGTCAAAGAAAAGAAAAATAACAAAAGACATATTGTAAACAGTGGTCTGAACAAACACTTGTTTAAATGATAGATAGTGGGTGGCATAGTAGCACTACATTGCTGGTCCCCTAGAGACAATGGAATTTTATGTGATTATTATTTATGATTAGGAGAGTCACAGGGCCAATATTTTATTTGTTTACCTGCACATGCCTCACGTAAGATGCACTAACTGTCTGATAGGAAATAATTTATGCAGAATAAGTCCAGATTAAAAAGCTGGTGATTTCAGTTTTTTTCTTTTAAAGGCTTTTCTAGTAACTAATTAGACACATTTAGTGGAAAAATAAAAAATAATTATCTCTCATTATGACGAGCAAGGCATTATGCACTATGGAGTACATGCTATGGAGCATGCTAGTAAGCGCTTCAAGTACGTTGAAAACTGTCTGCAGCTCAGGCAGCTGTAGCTGACAATTATCTATCTTTAATCTCAGTATCACTGAAGAGCAATGAAGAGGTGGAATAAAAAAAACGGGCAATGAAAGACAGAAAAAAAAGATAATGCAGGGATAACAGGAATTATTTAAACAAACTTGGATAAGGGAGTTGGAAAAAAAGGAGACTGGAAAAAGTAAACAAGGCAAAATTAAAAGTAGTATAAAAGTGGGGAGAGGTAAAAGTTAGGGAAAAATAATAATAATAATATTAAATAATAGGACTTACTGGGATGAGCAGAGCCATCAGCGCTGGTGGTCGGCCCCTCCCCAGCTCCTGCTGGACCCGCCAGTGCAGTGCCCTTCTTATTGCCCTTGGGTGCTGATGTAAAATTATAAAGAAGATTAAAAAATACATTAGTGGTACCGTTAATCTCCACAAAATTATTATATAACAGCCAAACGCAATAACATTGTACTTAAATCAGATCACCTATGGTACTATACTAGTATGATCAACTATTGTTGAGTTGGCTACACGCCTAAAATCTCTATTCCAAATTTCCTTAAGAAAATCTACATTCAGAACTAATGCATTGCAATGAATGATCTTTCATTTCATTCTCAATTCTCAAACCCCTTGATGGACCAACTCTGTCTCCCTTTTTTGCAATGCATGCATGCTCGTGTCAATGTGAAATTGCTTGGGACTGTACAAGCTACATAAAGTCACAGAGAATGCTAACTCACTGACATCACTAATTCACTATCGAGTTAGGAGGAGGACAGAGGATTCTGCGTTGCAGTGGCTTGTTAAATATTTAGCCAAAGCAAGTGCCTACCTCTGAGTATAAAAATCAATTATGTAGCACAGAGCACCTGGCTAGCTCTTACTGGATCACATAATAAATAAAAATCTGATGACTACCCGTTGTGAGTGTGAAACTTTACTCATTAATATGTGCAAAAGCAAAAACGTAACATGAAAATTGGCTAGTTGTATTGAATAATACATATGTTTCTACTTACTGCACATCCTGTCTCATTGCATTGGGGATTTACATTGTGCTTGGTTGGCAATTCACTGTTAGATCAAGGTTTAAAGTAATGGTGCCCGACAGTAAATGAGAGCAGTGTAGCATGTTATCGTCTATAAATACTGCTCTGAAAGTGAAACTAGCCCTGCTTCTACCTTGTGTAGTAACTATATTCAGGCACATGTTTAAATGAAAATTATTAGCATTATTTAAAACAAATATTAATAAGACACGATTTCTACAGCTCTTTCCTTATAGCCTTTTTTGTGATGTGCCAGATTAGTAGATATGAACTACATAAAGAATTGGACTGGTCACATCGCAGACATTGCACTTACACAGGGCTGCAACGCAACTTAGGCATAATTTTAACCATTGAAAACCTGGTAATTGTTTAACTGATATATTGTTCCCATAGTCTTGAACACAGTTAGGGCCTGATTTAAGAAAAGTGGCCCTACACCCAGTGCAGCGTCACTTTCCTTGAGCCCCTTAGACCCCCTAACGCCACCATGTGTGCGCTGTATCCATGATACGGCACACCATGGCGATAATTAGAAAACTAGTGTTAAAAGTTTTGATGCTAGTTTGGAGCTTTGCAGGATTAGCGGTAAAAAGTTTGACGCTAATCCTGCAAAGCACCTAGAGGCCCTTTGAAACCTACTTTTACCACCTTCTCTAAGCAGATATTAAAAGTGGCATGAAAATGACGCAAAGAAATCTCTTGGATAACGGGGGGAACGCCCCCTTTGCATAGATTATGCCTGGCGCAGGAATAATGTATCTCAAAGGGTTACAAAGTGGCACATTGCATGCACTGGGCCATTTTGTAAATTTGGCGTGGTGATTTTGGCCTTGGGTCACGCTAGTGTAAAAAAATTATGCTAATGGGGCGCAAAGAGGAGCTAGGGGCTCCTAATTCTGACCCATAATGTTTAACCTTGACATTTGTAAACTGGCAATTGCCATACATATAAGAGGAAGCTACAGCAAAAATGAATCTCGATGTTTGCAATATGGCAACATATTTTCACTTTAATCCCTTAACTGCTGGGTCTCCTCCCCCCTGTGTTTTGAGCCCTTTTTTGGCTATTTGGGGTAGTTCATGCTTAGGCCTCCATAACTTCTTGTCCACCTAAGGTATCCACACCAAATTTGTGTCCTTTTTTCCAATGTCCTGGGGAGTTTAAAGGTACCTAGGGTTTTTTAGATTTCCAGGAGGGGACAAGAAAATAACCAAAGTATAGCTTGGTTTGAGTTTTGTGAGGGGGAAAAATAGGAAAAAAGTACTCTGCATAAAAGTGTCTATTTTTCCATAAGAATGGCATCAGCTAATGGTTTGCTATACTGAAGTCCCAATCGTCCCAGCTTCCAAGAGCATGCAGAACTGAATCATAAAGCCTATTTTTACCACAGTTTTGTCATTTTTCAAAGAGGTAGCTAATTTTTCCTTTTTTTGTGCTTTCAACCCACTTCCAGTTTGTGGTGGGAACCTGTGTGAAACCTGCGGGTGATACAGGAATACTTCATATTTCTGCAAAGTAGACAAAATTCAAAATTTAGCAAGGGGTCATATGTGTAGATCTCTCGAGGTTTTCCCGAGGTAACTAAGGCCCATATTTATACTTTTTTAGCGCTGCATTTGCGTCATTTTGTGATGCAAAAGAGGCACAAACTTGAAAAATACAATTGTATTTTGTTAGTTTACACCGTTTTTGTGTTAAAAAGCAGTGCAAATGCTGCTCTAAAAAGGTATAAATATGGGCCTAACTGTTCAAATAAAGAGATATTGAAAATGAGTAAGAAAAAACAGTTATTTGTGACAATGTTTTCATCTGTAACTTTTCTGTCACAATGGACGATTTGCAAAATCAATGTACCGCTATGGTCACTAGACCCTTTGGTTGTGGGTATATATAGGGTTTGTAGGTTCTCCAAAAACTCGAAGTACTCAGAGTCATCTATACAATGTTTTTTCATTGTGTATAGACCAATTCATATGATGAAATATGTAGAGTGAAAAATAGGTATAATGGTAATCTGCGTATTTCTGAAATGGGCACAAGCTATGGAGTTTAGGAAGAGGGTTATTTGTACATATCTGAATTTGTGGGTACCCATACGTGCTGACTGGGGCAGGGGAGGAGGTGCCTGGGGCGAAGGAGACGCCCACCTTCTGGGGTGGGCGGGCACGGGCACCTCGGTGGGGAGCAGAAGGGAGGGCGCTGATGGTATGGGGTTGGCGGAAGATCTCACGGTCGTGGTTTGTCCACTGGTGTCTGCCACCGCCGGAGGACCCCCATCGGAGGAGGTTTCAGAATCACTACCCCCTGTGGTAGTAGCCTCCCAAGTAGAAGTCCCCTCACCCTCCCACCCACTGGTCCCCTGGTTGTCCATTGTCTCTGCCTCAGAGGATCCGTGGTCCGCTGCCTCCCCACTTGCCGGTGCCTCAGCTCCCTCGCCTGATGTTGATGCTGTACCAGACAAACACAAGAGAACAGGGATGGGGAGACAAAACAAGAGAGACACTTGTAAATAGCTGAATGCTGATACACAATGGCCAGACATACACCTACCCAGCAGACACACACAACAGGCAGCACCGTGCACTAGGCCCATCACCATGGCCCTGACTACTGAGCAGTATACTGACCCACACCCATATCCAGAACTTGTATTTGAGCTGAGGTAGGTGAAACCTGACAGGGACACCCCTACACCCTTTGGGGAGCAGACAGTAGCTGGACACCAGTCAAAACCCCTGCTCTAAGCACCATGAGCCCTATCGCACACACACTCATCCTTCGAGGCTGAAGTATGGGCTGTGAGTACTCACCCCCTTGTGATTGCTGTGCAGCCTTCAAGCACCCATCCAGGTCTGGGTACGCCACTGCCAGGATCCTTCACATGAGGGGGGTCAGTGCCCAACGGGCACCCCTTCCACGTTGGGAGGACTTCCCCAGCTGGGCCTCACTGATTTTCAGCGCCCAGCGCCACAGGTCCTCCCACCTCTTACGACAGTGGGTGCTCTGCCGGTTGTAGACCCCTAGGGTCCGTACCGCCTTGGCGATGGCATGCCAATGTGCCCTCTTCTGGTGGACGCTGACCTAGTAGGGACACACAGAAATGAAACACAGAGGTCAGGCACCTGCACGATGGCAACAGCTGACAGATTGTCAGACATAGGACAGACAGTACTCCCAGATAGGCTGGACAGTGGCACGCAGCATTCCAAGCACCAAGCCCCATCCTGGCTCAATGGGACGCACATCTGAGCAATCCACTCCATCCATTACACACACAGTGCCCCCCAAACCTGGACTCACCTGTACCTCTGGCCGGCCGTAGAGTCTGCCGTACAGGGGCAGGACCCCTTCCACCAGTTTCTCCAGTTCTTATTGGGTGAAGGCCGGGGCCCTTTTCCCTGCACCACGTGGAACATCCAGAGGCAGGCCACAGCAGTACACAGAGTGGAGTACTTGTCTGCACAGGATCAGGGAGTCAAGTGATCAAACGATGACGAACGCGCGTACTTTCCGCGGCGGTATGCACCGTCACCGCCGCCGGCGATCATGATACGCCAGGATTCCCCATTGGCATCCATGTTATCCAATGAGGGTGCGATCAGCGGTCAACACCGCCGTACGCTGTGACGTCAACGGCTAGCGGTCTTAGGTCACTTCCTCAACGAAGGGGCAGAACTACATTGGGCAGACATTTTGCCATCACCTACATATCTTGAAAATCTTTTTACTCACAATGCTGGGCCTACTAGCCATATGAAGCACCTATGGCTCTATCCATAGAGTAAAAAATCACACATGATTTAATCCGTTCCCTCTTAGTGATGTAAATGTATATCTGTCAGGTTGCAGTTTTTGTACAGACACTACTATGAAGAATGCAGTGAATGTTTTCAGCAAATATGCCAGTGTATGTGTGCACATGACTCCTTTTTCTTAGCCCTCACAGGTACCGACCCTTGTGGCGAGGAAGGGCACCATCAGTGTACAGACCACTTGTGGATATGGGGACCATGGTGGAGCATCAGATCATTATCACTTACAGACTCACACGTGCAACTATTCAGAACCTATGTGCATTACTGGATCCTGCACTGACTCCCAGAAATCATAATCAGCATGCCATTCCAACTGAGGTGCAGGTGCTCTCCGCAATCCATTTCCTGGCCACAGGCTCTTTTCAAGTGACAGTGGGCATGGGTGCTGGTTTCTCACAGCCAATGTTCAGCCTGGTACTGACCAGGTTTCTGAATGCATTAGTACAACATCTGCAATCATATGTGCGATTCCCCCAAAGTGCTGACCTCCCTGCCATCAAGTCTGACTTCTATGCATTTGCAAACATTCCCCATGTTATTGGTGCCATCGATAGAACCAACATTCCCATCATCGCCCCAAGAGTTAGTGAACAGGTGTACAGAAACAGGAAGAACTTTCACTCCATGAACGTCCAATTGGTATGTACTGCAGACCAGTACATATCCCATGTGAATGCCATGTTTCAAGGTTCTGTCCATGACTAATTTGTTTTGAGGAACAGTAGTGTGCCACAAAAGATGGAACAACTACAAGAGGACAGAGGGTGGATCATAGGTAAGTGTGCGTGTCACTAACTGACACATTGCAGAAAACCAGCCTGTCTGACTAAGGACATTCCATTGACGACTCTATATTGACCATTTCTCTAGGTGATTCTGGCTATCCAAACTTGCGTTGGCTCCTGACACCAGTGAGGAATCCCAGGACGGATGCAGAGAGGAAATACAATGAGGCCCACTGACGTACTAGGAGGGTGATAGAGCGTATTATAGGTCTCCTGAAGGCTAGATTCCAGTGCCTACATATCTCTGGGGGTTCCCTGGCCTATGGGCCTGATAAGGTGTGTAGAATAGTGGTGGCCTGCTGCATACTGCACATTATGGCAGTGAGACATTCAATCCCCCTTTTGGAGGTGGAGGGTGCTATAGGTGCTGATCAGTTACCTCAGAGAGGTGAGGAGAGTGATGGTGATGATGAGGAAGGGGAAGATGTAAATTCCAGAAACCAAATGATACAACTCTACTTCCAATATCTGTGTGGGTCTTCAGTCTGTCTATGTGGGTAGTGAATGATACTGTGAGTGTGCCATGTCATCTAATGGGAATTGGACATGATATACGAGACATGGACCTCCTCAGCATGGTACAGACAGCCAATAAATGCTTTGCCTTCTTGACTATTTTGAAATACACTTTACCACCACCATGCACAATTTGACAATAACGTTGAACCCTGCCTGCTGCGTCCTTACTCCACTCTATTCAACATTGAAGACAGGGGGCAGTGTTACAGGTGAGGTAAGTTGTTTATTGGTGGAATACAGAGGAATGTGCTATGTACAGTGATGGAATTCGTAATGGTTGGGTGTCCTCAAAACCGACTTGGTGGCATACCTATTTGTTGTCATAGATGGGTCCTATTTGTAGTTTACTACTTTATTTTGCCCTCAGCTAAGTGCAGTTGGTGGGATGGTTGCTTGGCAGTAGTAGGAGTGTCAATTGTTGGAGGGGGGCTTGTTCTTTGCTGGGTTTCCAGTGCCATATCTTGGCCTAAGACTCCGTTTGGGCGCCTGCTGTGGAGCTTCTTGGGGTGGCATGGTTGGGCCTTGTGATTCCTGGGAGGGTATTTCCTGTGCAGTTTCTGATGCTTGGGTCATCTGTTGCTGTTCGTCCAGGGCTGTTGTGGGGGCCTCTTGTCCGGTGTGGATGTCTGAGGGTTTGTTGACCAACTGCAGCAGTGCTCCAGCAATGGTGGCCATTGTGGCATTGTGTTCTTTCCACTGCTCCATGGCCTGTTGGTGTTGTTCCAGCTGCATCCTCTGACTTTGCTCCAGCGTGGTTAGAATCTGTGCCAACCTGTCTTGGGTATGTTGGTAGGCCCCCAATACCTCTGCAATGACGTCATGGGCTGCTGCATCTATCTGGTGCCCTGCCCCCTGACCCACTGGGGCACTTGACCTTGCCCTGGCCCCCTGTGCCTGTGTCCCCTGCGCAGGTCTGGACGTGCCACTAGTACTGGGGCCCTCGTCTTCCTGCATGTTGGGAGTGGGAGACTGTGGCCTCTGGTGCTCTGTCACACCTGTTTGTGCCCTGGGTCCACTGGTGTGGGTACACCTCCCCTGGCCTGCTGTTCTTGACTGGGTGTGAGGGGTGACAGTGTTTTCCTGGGTGGGTCTGCTGCTTGATGAGCATCCAGGTCTGTGTGAGGGGCCTGCCTGCTCATCAGTGTCCATGTATATTTCACCAATGTTCTGTGATGTGCCTCTGTCTCCCTGGAGTGCTGTGGCACTCCTTGTCCCCTCTATTAAGGTTGCATGGGTGGCGGCGCCTGTTGGGGGACATAGAAATGTATATTACATAGGCATGAGGGTTTGAGGTGTACAGAACTGTGCTATTTTGTGCTGGTGTGCCTTTCAGTGGCCTTCCAGGGTGCCTTTGTGAGTTGGGCATTGCATTTAGTGTCAGTGGTGGGGTTACATTGTGGTGGTGGTTATTATTCCATTGTGAGTACGTGCAGAGGTGGGTGGCTGTGCACAGCGGGAGTGATGTGGGCCTGGTTGTGAGTTGTGGGGGATGTAGGCTGGTGGATGTGGTGGGTAATGGCTGGGTTGGGTGTGGGTCTAGGTGGGTGTGGGTATGGTGGGGTGGTGCATGCATTGCTGGTATGGTGTATATGGGGTAGATGTAGACGACTTACCCAAGTCCATTCCTCATGTGAGTCCCTCTGGGTGTAGGGTGGCAAGTACCTTCTCCTCCCAGTCTGTGTAGTCGGTGGTGTGGGTGGCCGTCCTCCACCAGTCTTCTGCACTGCGATGTGGTGCCTGGTTGCCATGGCCCGGACCTTCCCCCACAGATCATTCCATCTCTTGTGGATGTTGTCCCTGGTGCGTGGATGGTGTCCCACTGCATTCAACCTGTTGATAATGGTCTGCCACAGCTCCATTTTCCGGGCCATGGGTGTGTGCTGCACCTCGGAGCCGAATATTTGTGGCTCCTTTCAGGATCTCATCCACCATGGTCCTTAGCTCCCTTTCGGGGAAGCATGGATTTTTTGGGGGGGACATGGTGAGGGTGGTGGATGGCGTCCGGAATGGGTACGGAGTTTGGGTGCTCCTGTGTGGGCTGCTATGCTTGTCCTGTCTGCTGGCGTTCTCTGTCTGGCTCTGGTGCTCTCCGTCTTCTGGTCGTGGTTTCCTTGCAAGGGATTGTGGGGTGTGTCTGGGTGTGTTTCATGGTGTTCTGGATGTGTGTCAGGTGTGTGGGTGCTAAGCCTAGCCAATGTGTGCACTGGTTGCTGTTTGACCCACTTGCCGCCCGTGGCGGTCGCAGCTGCCAATGGTCGTCCGGCCTCCACTGTCCGCTGAGGTGATTTGTGCATCATTATTTGGAGGGCGGGTTGTGGGTGTGCTTGGAGGTGGCGGGGTGGGGTGGGCCGGGATTCCCGCCGACAGAGTCCTGGCGGGGAGTGGTGGTGTGGGAATGTTTGGCGGGGTTGGGTTTTTTATTCATTACATGGCGGGTTTCCATTCGCTGCTGCCGGCGGGATTCTGTTCACCGCCGCCACGGCAGTCGGAGGTCTTTACGGCCATGTTCAGAATGATCGCCATGGTCCCTCAAACTCTTTTTTTTTATTGTCCCTGACCATTCCTCCACCTCTTACTCCAATCTGAAATCCAGTTCCTACTAACATCTTTTGCCTTCCTCTTTTGCTTCTCTCTTGACATTACCCCCAATTTCCTCCCCTAATAACTCCCCTTTGTTCCTAATCTCATCTACTTTAATTATTTCCTCTCAAATTACCATCACATCACTGTAGCGCCTCTAATAACCTTAAGCCTCCTTTTTTTACCTTCTGCACCATATTACTCTTTAAATCGAATGCCTGTATTCCTCCGACATCCCTCTGACTACCTCAATAAGCCTCTCTTTCTTGGCACACTTACACTAACCAACTCAACCTGCCATCTCACCAGTCTGTTAACCCAGTTACACCCCTACTTGATCTCTTAGCACATGAAAGGCATCTTCTACCTTCGCATCCACTAATTCCACCCTTCTTTTTTATCCTTTTTTTAAAATTTAAAAACCCCTGGAGAGACACAGAAGAGCTTCTGTGTCTCCCCTGCTCATCGGTGCTGACCTCACAGTTTGTCTTTCTCACTGGAGCAGAAAGCAGGTAAGGCTGCTTTCTACTTGGGTGGAGAAAAAAGGCACAAAAGGGTCTCCCCAGCTTTCAGGAAGGCTAGTTCGAAAGGGGAGATTCTCCTCTTTCAAACAAGACCTTCCTAAGGGGTTTCCTGGCCGTGGATCGCAACCGCGCTGCTATCCACAGCCAGGAAATCCCAATAGATGCCAGGGATTACACTTGGGGAGGGGGTCAGCCCTCGTGGAAATGTCACCCCCCAACCCCCTAAGGGCCATTTAAAACAAAAAAACAGGGATTAAAAATGAAAAAAAAAATATTACAAAAAATTTAATTGACAGGGGTCCCCTGTGAGCATTATTATAGATGTGTGGTTTCCCTGGGGGCAAAAATCTGTATATATATATATATATATATATATATATATAGAGAGAGAGAGAGAGAGAGAGAGAGAGATACCCTATAGAGGGAGATAAATCTCTCTCTCATACAAACTACTGCTCCAAAAAGGAAAATAAGGAGTTATCATAATGCACCAAAAAAAACAGTAAGTATATCTCACAAATACAACCTGGTTTTGTAAGACTGGCACTTGAGTTTTGGGTCCTGGACTCGACGGCCATATAGGGAAACCTACCAAACCCAGACATTTCTGAAAATTAGACACCAGGGGGAGTCCACAAAGGTGTGGCTTGTGTGGATTCTCCAAAGCTTTCTTACCCAGAATACCTTGCAGAGGTGAAACTTTGAATAGAAACTCTATTTTTACTTGCATTTCTGTCATACAAACTACAAGGATATGCAGGGATCCACAAAATTCCTAGCACCCAGCATTTCCCCACTTATCCTGATAAAACCTTGTGTGCCTGTGCCCAGTGCCTCCATCAGGAATAGAGCACCTCAGGGTCAACAGTAGCCCTCATGTAAGGGCACTAAGCCGAGGCACACCAGTGGGGTAGCTTTTTTATCAGGACAACTTGGGGAATGATGTGTGATAAGCAGTTTGTAGATCCCTGCATATTGTTGTAGTATACGTCACAGAAATGCAAGGAAAAAAGTGCTTTTATTCAAAGTTTTACATTTGCAGGGCATTCTGGGGAAAAACTTTGGGGAATCTTCTCAAGTCATACTTCCCTGGACTCCCCTTGATGTCTACTTTTCAGAAATGGCTGGGTTTCCCTAAATGTTTCCTGATCCCAAGACTAACTAATACACTCACTTTAGTTTTAATTATAGCCAGAATACGTTTTGGGACCTTCCCCGTCACAGGCATTTGCCCTACCTACACAAGTGAGGTAACATTTATATTGAGGGACCTGAGGGAATACTGGGTGGAAGGAAGTTTCAGGCTCCCCTCAGATTCCAGAACTTTCCATCATCGAAATGTGTGGAAAATGTGTTTTTTTAGCCAAATTATGAGGTTTGCAGAGGATTCTGGGTGACAGAACCTGGTGAGAGCCCCACAAGTCACCCTATTATAAATTCCCCTAGGTGTCTGTTTTTAAAAAAAAGTATAGGTTTCTAGGCTTCCATATGTGCTGGCTGAGCTAGAGCCCAAACTCCACAGCTAGGCGCAGAAAAAATAAATACGAAAGGGAAGATAGTCATAGGAATCAGCGCTCACAGTGAATCACCAAATTCGCAAAATAACAAATTAACGTATGCACGGTGCTCTTGGCAGGAGGATCCTCCCCACTCCTCCTATGTTTCTACCATAGAAACAAAACAGCGGCAACAGATGTCAAGGCACTCGTGAATATAAGTTCAATCACCCATGTGTTTTTTGTCTTGGTGTCTTGTTCATGGCCATCAAGCATAGGTCGGACCAGAATACTTGGCAATGGTTCAATTTATTCTTGAAATGAAGTATCCATTAAAGCAACAACAGCCAACACGTGTTTCGTCCTGTGAGAAAAATACTCTCAAAGACTTCATCAGGGCTGTAAGAAATGCAAGTTTTGACTATGATTACAATAAAAAAAACTCATCACAATGGACATCCAATACCAACACCCACGTGGCTTTTGTGAAAAAGAAATATCACCATAAGAGGACACTAGGACACTATTGTTGATAAAAACCTGTAATATTAACAAGAAAACCCACACGCAATACACATAACATTCCCAAAAATACATATGCATTACATTTTATCATCATAAAATACGTAACACAGCATAATAAAACATAACATAACAAAGCATTGCTAAAAAGTGTACAAAAACCCCAAACTAAAAACAATACTATAATACAACTAACCAAACATAAATCTGACAAACAACACAATAATTAACCTCTAGGCCACCCGCTACACCCCCTAACCCCGAAACCCTTAAGAACAACTTTTTAAAAGGACTTACCTGACCCAACAAAGAGCAGAGACCTGGATCACGGAAAATAGATTAAAATTGACACAAATAGAGGGTAACAGTAAAAAAATAGCAGCTAAATGAAACTAAAAAAAAAGACAATATCCCCTTGGAAATGAATGGGTAAAATGTAAAAATATTGAACAAATGTATTAAAAATGCTACAAAAAAATCAAACATGAAAGACATGTTAAAATATGTTATCAGAAATGTAAATAAGTTGTAAAGTATAAATAAATAAGAGTGTAAAATATATTCAATTATTTAGTATATATAAAATACGCTTATGTTAAAATGATGTGGAAAATATGCATATACAACAATGTGGGAAATGTTAAAAAATGTTAAACAATGGTAAAAAGTGAAAATGTACAACCTGCAATGCAATTTAAATATGATTCACATCTTGTATGTAGCAATGAAAATGTAGTAAAAATATATATATTTTTTTCTCAAACTTTATTGAGTTTATTAAGGCATGTGCCAGTACAATGACAGTAATTCAATCAGAGGAGACCATAGTTATAAATTGAAACTGCTAGTGTTTCAACAAGACATTGGTCTCCTAATAACATACAGGTGTTCTTAGTAAACCAACACTGTCAGTTCTGCAATACAGTCCAGTAGGTTCATTGCTCTACTTAATCCCACCACCAAATACCCAGGAACCAACAAACATGAGTGTAGGTGCTGCAGCAGCATGTGACGTGGAAAGAGCATAACCCACTAACATTGGAAGGATCACTGGTGCAGAACATCAAGTTTATAAATGACGGTTGATGTCTCCTGTTGAGTTTAGATCTGGAACAGCTGAAGTGCCCTAGTACAAGTGGGACATGTAAAGAGTGGAAGGCCAGTTGAGAGGAACCTCACCAAGTAGCACCCAATGTATTCCAAATATTTATAGTTGTCTAAAAGTACATCTGTCATCCGTTCCATGGGTATGGCTGGCAAAGCTGCACATGCCACTGGCACTTCGAAGGGGCCACAGCCAGAGTCGTCTCTGCCACACCAAGACAAAACCATAGGATTGAGCGATCTCTGGAGGTCTGATACATGAAGGTCTCATTGTGCAGCTCTAGACGAGCAAATACCACAGTAAGTTAATACCATAGAATATCTTTAATCTGATAGCGGTCTTTGCCGCACCAAGACACAACCATAGGATCAAGCCATCTCTGGAGGTCTGATACCTGAGGGTCTCATTGTGCAGACCTAGAAGAGCAAACCCCACAGTAATTGTAAGTTGATACCCTAGAATATCTTTAATCTGGGACAGAATTGTGGACCAGAAGGGGTGAATACAAGGACAATCCCACCAAATATGCTTGAAATCCCAGAGCAGCCCGCATTCCCTCTCACTTAGAACAGACGAGTTTGGGTCATTTTTTTAAGTTTGTTGGTATAGAGATACCAGTCAAAAAGCACTTTGGAGTGCACCTGTATGATTCCCACAGTGGTTGAATCTAGGGATGTCTCTCCATAGTTGTTGCCACTTCTCTTCAATGATCGTCACCCCAAGTGTTTGTTCTCAAAAGGCTAGGCCTAGTTGTAGGGGTTGTGATAATCAATAGCAAGTATATAAATTAAATACTGCCCCTTGCCCCACCCACCTGTCTTACAATTTCTCTACTGGTGAGACTTTCCTAATGGTGGCTAACCTCATCTTCGGCTGGAGCTCCCAGTGTTTTACTTGTCTATAGTGGTATCTCTCAGTGCTGAGAAGAGCAATTTCTTGCTGGCAGTTTTCAAAGATGAGAGTGTCCCATCCATGGAACAAATAAGATATCTTAAGGCAGCCCTTCCCGCCATAGATCAAAAGGCCCAAGTGTAAGTGCAGGTAAAGGCCAGGTTAAGATGTATAGGAGTAAATGATAAGGGGAATGTGGCCCACCCAGCGGACCTGCCCACCTCATATCACACTTTAAAGGTTGTCCAATTTGGGGTACTTTTATAAGCATTAAGGTGTATGTCTGATTTTGGCTTCCACAAGACATTCCAGATCTACCGACCCACCACTGCTCTATCCATGTGCAGCCATTTGGATATTACCCTCAACAGTGCTGCTTTATAGTATAGCGTAAAGTTAGGTAGGGCCAGACCTTCGGAGTCTTTCGGTAGTTTCAATAATTTGTAGGGGAGTTGAGTTTTGCAATCTTGCCAGATAAATCAAGTTACCAGGGAGCAGAGGGCAGGGGAAAGTCTCATTGT
The DNA here is from genome assembly GCF_031143425.1 of Pleurodeles waltl. NCBI lineage: Eukaryota > Metazoa > Chordata > Amphibia > Caudata > Salamandridae > Pleurodeles > Pleurodeles waltl. The sequence continues at coordinate 545,342,137 of NC_090446.1, read as the reverse complement.
ATCGCAATAGGGAGGTCTTGAAAAAGGTATAAAAGACTCAGCAATACAAAAATCTTTATTGCTTTGATACAACCAAGCAAGGATAACTACATGGGCGCACAGCGCCAGAGGTCAGCTTTAAGTTGAAGTGAAAGAGGAGGAACATTTGCTCGATAAAGATTGGTCACTCATGGAGTTACCTTAATTTGCAGGTAAGTGAGATCTTCTTTTGTGCATTGGAAAGGAGTAGACCTAACTATTACCTCCATCTCCCTGGTGAAGAGAGTCAAATTAAGGAGGACAGTTATGTGTAGATTGTTTTGAAATTCTGCCACATTCTCATACGCTTATAATTCTATTTGCAGGGCAGCAAGAGATAATGGGGGGGATGTAATGGATAGCAAAACATTGTCTGCGAACATAGATATTTTATGATCTATAGATCCAAATGCAAGGCCATGGATTGATGGCGTTTCTCTCACCTTGACTGCCAGAGGCTCAATACTGAGGGCAAATAGAAGTGGGGATAGTGGTCATCCCTGCCTCGTGCCACGCTCTAAACTAAATAGGTCAGAGCCAACCCCTTTTACCAAAACCTGTGTGTGTCGGATGGGCATAATTGGCTGGAATCATGGCAATATACTGTTCCCCAAAGCCAAAGCTTCTAGGGATGGAAGAGGAAGGACCAGTCCACCAAGTCAAAGGCTTTTTTTTATGTCTAGTGCCAAAAGAACTCCTGTGATTTGTTTTTAGTGGCTTTTTCAACCAGATGGACCACCCTCCGCAGGTTATCATGTGTTTGTCAGCATTTAATAAAACCAGACTGTTCTGGGTGGATCAGGTATAGCATAATATCTTCAAGCCTAGTAGCTTGAATCTTTTTATATAGTTTGCCATCAAGATTCAATAATGCAATAGGGTGGTAATTGGGGATCTTTCTCCAGCTTTGGGATGACTAAGATCAAGCCTTCACCCATTGTATGTGTCACTCTGCAGGATTCAGATATGTAGTTGAATAAGTCAAATGAGGCACCAAATTGGAGCTGAAAGTCTTGTAGAATTGGGCTGTGAACCCATCTGGCCCCTGTGATTTGTGAAACTTAAAAGTGTTGATGGCTGCTTGTACCTCATCCTCCCTAATGGGACTCTCTAGTACTTCATTGTGGTCGGTGGTTATCTGGGGCAGAGACACACCATATAGATAGGCCAGTGGCCCAGCCCTGTCTGTGGGCTCAGAAGAGTACAACTGTTTATAAAAGTCTTGGAGAGCCCATGCCTAGTCCTCATCTGTAGTAGTAGCTGCTCCAGATTCCATGCACAGCTGACCAATGTGTTCCTTCTAATTTTTAGCCCTAAGATACCTTGCCAAATGTGAGTCAATCTTATTCCTCTGATCATATGTTGGTTTTTTAAGGCACAATAGAGTCAACTCCACTTTATTTGTGTAAATTGCATTTAGCTTCCCCTGTAATGCTATGACCTTCCTTTGTAAAGGCAAGGTTGGGGAGTCTTTGTGAGCTTGCTCCATCAGCCGGAGTTCGGCCTTGAGCGCTAATCTGTCCTGCGTCTACTTTATCAGGGTAGTTACCAGTGATATACATTTCCCTTTGCTCACTGCTGTAAAGGCATCTCAGGTGGTGGAGTAGTTAGTATCACTTGGGCCATTTAATTTTAAAAATTCCTTGATGGCTTTACAGAGTTCATTTCGGAAAAGGTGATCCCAAAATCTGGGAGTCTGGGTATCACAATCTTGTGTAACCTCTACAGCTCATATTCAGTAATAGAATGGAATCTGGCCTCCTTAATAGAATGTATAAGTGATTGACTAATGAAGGTATAATCTAGTTGAGTACATGTGTGGTGAGAATGAGAGAAAAAGATATAGTCCCGGGCTACAAGCTGAGAAGCTCTCCAGGCTTCTACCACACCTATATGTCTGACTGTTGGTTTCAGGGCTTCAGGGAAGTTCCGAGTGTGGGGTCTATGTTGGTGGGAGCTATCCAAGGTGGGATCGCATGTAAGATTAAAATCTCTCATTAGGGTATTCTCTTTTTCCACAAACCCCCCTCCGAGGGTTATAAGAGAATGGACAAAAATGTCTTGACCTGTATTGGCCCCACATATTGAAGCTCCCATGCACTTCCGACCTCTAATGGTTCCCGTAACCATCATAATTCTCGTCACTTTGTCAGCCTTACTTTTCACTGGTTAAAATTTTAAAGAAGAATTGTAGAGGAGGGTTACTCCATTGTGTTTAGTAGTTACTGAGGAACTGGGGATATGCTTTGTGTCGAAGTCTGTGTTCATCACTACATTTTAGGTGTGTTTCCTGCAACGCTATTATATCACATCTCCGGTCATGTAGGTATTTCCACGATTTGTGTCATTTAGCCATGGAGGTTAAGCCTTTAACGTTCCATGACAGGGTAGTTAAAACCATTGTGTTAACACATTGTCAGTCATATACCATAACCACAGACCTGGCGTGGGTTCTAGTTCCCTCTCATTTTCATCTTGTCCATTCAAGGACCAAAAAGCCACCCGAGCCCCCCACTCCCATTCCTCTCTGTGTACTCTCCACGTTGTATCATATATTTTGCACTGATGTAACATGAACAAAAACAGTAAAACAAACTCAAAAACAACGTCTTCCAACAATGATTTGCAATAACTTCTGGCAAAGTGGGATCAGGCACTTAGGTCATAACCTGCTAAATTATTCAACAGGATGCAAATAAAGTTCAAGGCAGACTGCTGACAGAAAGGCCTTTTGGCTAAGTATAGGAGCTCCTACGAACTCATAGTCCAGAGTTCTGCCCCAGGTAGATGACTGGCCCTGCTGTCAAGCAGGCAGTGGCCATCGTTCTCAGAAGCATAGCATGTGGGGGAGGAAGGCAAACAAGGCAAACAAGAAGAATGATAATCATCCAAGGTAATCTAGTCTCATGCAGTTCTCTGTGGTAAGAGTGGATTTCTGACATTGTTGGCTCATTTCCCCTGCTGCTTCATACAGTGCTGTGATTGCCACTGCTCCTTGACTGTATTGCTCACAGAGCTCATGGACGTTTTCCCTAAATCACCATCAGGCCCAAAGCATTCCGAAGGTAAAACCCCAAATAAGGCTGCAGTTTAAGGCTGCAGCTTCTTTTAGGTCCACAAAGTGATGAGACTTGTTCTGGTAGTCAAATGAGAGACGAAAGGGATAAGTCCATCTGTATTTTATGTGATCCCAGTGCTGTTTATCTGTGACAGGCTTAAATTGTAGCTGACAGGTCAGTGCGGTGAGGAATGTCCTACTAAAATGAGCATATCGCTCTCTGAAACGAGACTGTATCAGTTTTCTGGGAAGCTTGCAGTACTGATTCTTTCACTTTGAAATAATGAAGATTTGCCAGCACATCTCAGGCCGTGCCCCCCGCTGTCTGGAGCCTACTGACCACTGATCCAGCTGAATCTGAGAGCGTTGGTCCAGTCACTGGCACTTAGGTCCTCATTACGAGGCTGGTGGTCATGAGAACGCCAGCCTCACTGTGGAGGTCTTTCTGCCGCTGAGCCGGCGGTAAGGACTGGCACATTACGAGTTGTGGGGCTTGGCAGATGATAAGCCTCCACAACTCTGCCTGGCCCGTCCAGTGTGGTCGCACAACCGTGGCCGGTGGTGAGCACCTCCAACCCAGCGGCAGGCCTCAGCCTGCCTGCTGGATTACGTGGCTGTAAGCCGCCAAGCTTTCTGTGGAGATCACCCTGCCATGAAAACCCTGGCAGCCATGCACCCAACAGCAGGAATCTCCATTCCTGTCGCAGGCACACACATGCACACATGTCCCCTACATGCACACATCCCCCCCACCAGTCCACACAATCAAAAACACCCCCACCCCTTCATGCACGCATGCATTCACATACACACTCATTCAGCATATGCATACATCCAGACACCCCCACTGACCTGCAAACATGCACTCAGACACCCCCACTCACTTGCAAACATGCACTCAGACACCCCCACTCACTCGCATTCATCCACACAGACACCACCATACATATGCACATACATGCACACACACATTCACATTCACTTGCAATCATGCACGCATTCACCACCCCCTGCATGCACGCACACATGCACCCACACACACAGACACCCTCCCGCCTCTCCCCTTTCAGAAGACCACTTATCTTCTCTGTCGAGGAGGACGTCCGAGAGGGGATGGGTCCTGGCGGTCTTGCATCATCAGCTCCACCACACCAGCAGGACTCCACCAAGCCGAATTACAGCTTGTAATACGGTGGGCGGAGTCCTGCTTGTGTGGTGGTGCTGGCGATACACCTGCAACTTCGGAGTCGGAATTCCACCCAGAATTGGGCGGAAGTCCTCCAAGGACTCCTAATATGGCAGGCAAAAGACTGCCAGCACTGGCGGTCTTTTGCCTGCAGCGGCTTCGGCGGTCCTGGAAAAGGGCCGCTGAAGTCCTAATGAGGGCCTTAATGTGTAAGTCCATGGTTTTGAACACAAACGAGTTGACATCTTGCTTGCAGTCGATAATGGATTTGAGAGTTTCAAAGGAGGTGGCAAGGTCCACCTTCTACTCTTCCCTGAGCTTTCTCTTAAAGTCCTGGAGGGAGGAAAGGAGATTTTTTCTAGTCAAGCCATCGTCTTGTCAGAGGTGGTGTGGGGCGAGAGTATTTGTCCTCCACTGGATTCAAATAGCTCGACACCGTGTTGGTTTGGACCTTTTTCCGTGGCATATAGGCTGTAGCCAGGTGCAAAGTATGGGAGCCTGGAAGGCGAGTGTCGGCGGTCACCTCTTCGTAAGCCTTGCAGGAGAGAATAGGTTGTCACCCCTCCCCACCATTGTTTAATGTTCATAAGTATATAGAGTCGATGGTAGGTTTGACACCGTGCCACTTTGTGGTCAGAAAGTAGTCAGGGCCTCCCTCCTAAACTCAATAAGTTTCTCTGACAGACAACCCCCAGGTAACAGGGGCCCATGCCACTACAATTTGTAGGTGAGCTTGTGAAACATGGGGGGCTAGCTTCAATCCTCCTTGTTACTGTCTTCAGGCCTCAATTCTTGCCCCAGGTATCTGCTCTGCTCAGTTGAGGCAGGCCCTCGGCAATCTGGAACAGTATCAGCCAGAGCACTATATGGATGTGTGGAGCCTAGCGTTGAGAGTCATATGCTGCAGAATTAGTAGCCATTTTCTGAATGTGCTGTGCTCCGCCTCGACTGAGGAAGTATTCACAGTAGCTCGGCTCAAGCATGCTGACTCCTTAGCAGCTTTCGCTCTTGCAGGCGTTTCGTAGTAAGGGGCTTGGTTCAGTCCTCTGTAGGTCCACTCTGGGGGATGGTCGCTATGTTGGGGTCAGGCACTGGTTTTGTTTTTGGGCCGCTGATCCATTACTCACAGCCCAAGAACAAACCTCTGTTCCTTGGGTGCCCAGATAGCGGGCTCACAGTGTTGGAGTCTCCATGAGATGAATAAAATAAATCTCTAAATAAAAAAATATTTGAAAACATACTTTTACAAAGGTGGGATATATGTCTTTATTATACAAAAATATGTAATTAGTAATACTGTTTATTAGAAACATGCAATTATTTTGTATTTCTTTGCTAAAAACCGACAATACTAATTAAATAACACAAACTATTTCTACCACATACAAATACAATTAAAACAAATGATTGCACACTAAAATAATAACATTAACTAATCACCTTCAAAGAAAAAACATTTTCAACAAGTTTTTGGACACTAAAAGAGTGACATGTACGATTCACATTCCAATGTATACTAAATTGATTTGGGGAAATTGTTGGGCACTAAAGGGGTGATGTTTACAATTTTCACTTCAATCTTAAACAATTTGTGGAAAATGTTGGACACTGAAGGGGTGACAGTTACTATTCTCATTCTACTCGAAACCAATTTGAGGAAAGTGTTGGACACTAAAGGGGTAATATTTAAAATTCCTATACCAATCTATAGCAATTTGGGGATGCTGTTGGACACTGAAGGGGTGACATTTATTATTCCCACTTCAATCTAAAGCAATTTGGGGAAAGTGTTGAACAGTAAAGCAGTGGCATTTACGATGCATATTCCAATCGAAAACTATTTGAGGAAAGTGTTGGACACTAAAGGGGTGACATTTACTATTCCAGCTCCAATAAAAAAATATGAGGACATTGTTGGACACTAAAGGGATGACATTTACTGTTCCCATTCCAATCTATACCAATTTGAGGTAGGTCTTAGACACTAAAGAGGTAAAATTTACTTTTCCTACTTCAGTCTACAACAATTTGGGAACAGTGTTTGACACCAAAGGGTTCTAGGCTAAGCTCTCCTTGTGCTATTACATCGCTCTTGCTTGCGTTGCCTCCCTGATTTTTTGGCCCATTTTTTAAGTGCATTTTCCTTTTTTTCCCTCTTTCTCCCTGTTTTCTCCTTGCTTTTCCCATTGTTTTTGTATGTGCCTTCTCCTTGCTTTTCCCTTATTCTGACTGCTTTCTCCTTGGTTTTCTCCACTTTTTGCGCCTTCTTTTTGCTTTTCCCTCGTTCACTGCTTTCTCCTTGCTTTTTCCCCATTTTTTGTGTGTCTTTTTTCTGGCCTTTCCCTCGTTTTCACTGCTTTCTCCTTGCTTTCCCCCCATTTTTTGTGTGCTTTCTCCTCTCTTTTCCCCCCATTTTTGTATGCCTTCTCCTTGATTTTCCCTTGTTTTCGCTGCGTTCTGCCTCATTGCTGCTCCCATATGCAACCTCTTATTTTCTGCCTCCTGCCTAGCCCTACTCAAACCCTCCCAGCATCCTTCCCTCCTCCCAGGACCTGGGTGACATTTACTAATGTTACTCCAATCTAGGACAATTTGGGAATAATGTTGAACAATAAAGGGGGTTTGTAGGAAGCTGGCCTGGTGTGTTTTGGGTACCTAAGGTACTTACACCTTATACCAGGTCCAGGTATCCCCTATTAGTGAAGTGTAGGCAGTGTCTAGAAGCCAGGCTCTCTAGAGGTAGCTGTGTATGAGTAACTAAGTCTTATCTAGGAGATCTGCAAAGCTCATGCAAAACCACTGTAGTCACACAGCAGTTACACACATGAAAGAAAACACTCAGTTGTACAAAAATAAGGGTACTTTATTTTTGGCGAACAATACCACAAAATACTAAAGAGGCAACCTTCCAAAAGAAGGTAAGTAATCCACTAATTATATACACTAGTAAACAGCGATAGGGATAGAAAAGGTTAGAGAACAGTGCAAATACCAATAAGCAATAGTGACCCTAGGGGGAGCCCAAACCATATACTAAAAAAATTGGAATGCAAGCACAGGACTCCCATCTAGGTGTGTGGAATGTGTAGAGGGAGCTGGGAGTAAAACAGAACTACAGAGGTAAGTAACGCAGTACCCCCCAGGGACCAGGAAAGCAGGAGTAAAACACTGGAGCTTCCCAAAACCACCCAAAAGGATGAAAATGAAGAAAAGAAGACACCCAGACAAGACTGCAAGAAACCAGCAGTGGATTCCTGGAGGAGTAGGAGCTACTACCCACCCAGCTGTACTTTCAGGAGTCAGTCAATGGTGATGAAGAACAGGTCAACACCGCAGTCCTGGAGCCGGAGAAGAGTTCCTTAGGAATACAGAAGATGTCCCACGGTGGAATGAAGATTGCAGATGGGTGTCAGTGCAGGAATTCCACCAACAAGCCTTGGCAATGGCAAACCTGCGGTCAGTGTAAAAGTGGTGCTGTCGTGGACCAGCAAGGCCCAAGAGGACTCAACCCAGGAGGGGGAGTCACAGGAGACCCTCAGCAACACAGGGGGCCCACAGAAACAGAGGCAGCACCCACAGGACCAGGACACAGAAGTCACAGAAGGAGCCCACGCAGCACTGTAGAAAGGGATCCCACATCGCAGAAGAACCACGCTGCATGTCCTACATGGGAAGGCAAAGGCTTACCTCCACCAAAGTTGGGCAGTTGGCAGAGAGGACCAAGAGGACTACTCTGGAACACAACCTGTGATGTAAGATCCATGCAGCTCAGCATGAGAGGAGATCCACGCAGATGGTTGTTGTTGCAGTAGGGGCCTGAGGTTGCAGGGGAGTGACTCTCTCACTCCAAGAGAGACTCCTTCTTCCTTCGAGTGCAGGACACCAAGACACAACCATAGGATCGAGCCATCTCTGGAGGTCTGATACCTGAGGGTCTCATTGTGCAGACCTAGAAGAGCAAACCCCACTGTAATTGTAAGTTGATGCCCTAGAATATCTTTAATCTGGGACAGAATTGTGGACCAGAAGGGGTGAATACAAGGACAATCCCACCAAATGCTAGAAATCCCAGAGCAGCCCGCATTCCCTCCCACTTAGAACAGACGAGTTTGGGTCATTTTTTTAAGTTTGTTGGTATAGTGATACCAGTCAAAAAGCACTTTGCAGTGCACCTCTATGATTCCCACAGTGGTTGAATCTAGGGATGTCTGTCCATAGTTGTTGCCACTTCTCTTCAATGATCGTCTCCCCAAGTGTTTGTTCTCAAAAGGCTAGGCCTAGTTGTAGGGGTTGTGATAATCAATAGCAAGTATATAAATGAAATACTGCCCCTTGCCCCACCCACCTTTCTTACAATTTCTCTACTGGTGAGACTTTCCTAATGGTGGCTAACCTCATCTTCGGCTGGAGCTCCAAGTGTTTTACTTGACTATAGTGGTATCTCTCAGTGCTGAGAAGAGCAATTTCTTGCTGGCAGTTTTCAAAGATGAGAGTGTCCCATCCATGGAACAAATAAGATATCTTAAGGCAGCCCTTACCGCCATAGATCAAAAAGCCCAAGTGTAAGTGCAGGTAAAGGCCAGGTTAAGATGTATAGGAGTAAATGATAAGGGGAATGTGGCCCACCCAGCGGACCTGCCCACCTCATATCACACTTTAAAGGTTGTCCAATTTGGGGTACTATTATAAGCATTAAGGTGTATGTCTGATTTTGTCTTCCACAAGACATTCCAAATGTACCGACCCACCACTGCTCTATCCATGTGCAGCCATTTGGATATTACCCTCAACAGTGCTGCTTTATAGTATAGCGTAAAGTTAGGTAGGGCCAAAACTTCGGAGTCTTTAGGTAGTTTCAATAATTTGTAGGGGAGTTGAGTTTTGCAATCTTGCCAGATAAATCAAGTTGCCAGGGAGCAGAGGGCAGGGGAAAGTCCCATTGTATCGCAATAGGGAGGTCTTGAAAAAGGTATAAAAGCCTCAGCAATACAAAAATCTTTATTGCTTTGATACAACCAAGCAAGGATAACTACATGGGCGCACAGCGCCTAAGGTCAGCTTGAAGTTGTAGTGAAAGAGGAGGAACATTTGCTCGATAAAGATTGGTCACTCATGGAGTTATCTTAATTCGCAGGTAAATGAGATCTTCTTTTGTGCATTAGAAAGGAGTAGACCTAACTATCACCTCCATCTCCCTGGTGAAGAGAGTCAAATTAAGGAGGACAGTTTTGTGTAGATTGTTTTGAAATTCTGCCACATTCTCATACGCTTATAATTCTATTTGCAGGGCAGCAAGAGATAATGGGGGGATGTAATGGATAGCAAAACATTGTCTGCGAACATAGATATTTTATGATCTATAGATCCAAATGCAAGGCCATGGATTGATGGCGTTTCTCTCACCTTGACTGCCAGAGGCTCAATACTGAGGGCAAATAAAAGAGGGGATAGTGGTCATCCCTGCCTCGTGCCACGCTCTAAACTAAATAGGTCAGAGCCAACCCCTTATACCAAAACCTGTGTTTGTCGGATAGGCATAATTGGCTGGAATCATGGCAATATACTGTTCCCCAAAGCCAAAGCTTTGAGGGATGGAAGAGGAAGGACCAGTCCACCAAGTCGAAGGCTTTTTTTGATGTCTAGTGCCAAAAGAACTCCTGTGATTTGTTGTTAGTGGCTTTTTCAACCAGATGGACCACCCTCTGCAGGTTATCATGTGTTTGTCAGCATTTAATAAAACCAGACTGTTCTGGGTGAATCAGGTATAGCATAATATCTTCAAGCCTAGTAGCTTGAATCTTTGTATACAGTTTGGCATCAAGATTCAATAATGCAATAGGGTGGTAATTGGGGATCTTTCTCCAGCTTTGGGAGGACCAAGATCAAGCCTTAACCCATCGTATGTGTCACTCTGCAGGATTCAGATATTTAGTTGAATAAGTCAAATGAGGCACCAAATTGGAGCTGAAAGTCTTGTAGAATTGGGCTGTGAACCCATCTGGCCCCTGTGATTTGTGAAACTTAAAAGTGTTGATGGCTGCTTGTACCTCATCCTCCCTAATGGGACTCTCTAGTACTTCATTGTGTTCGGTGGTTACCTGGGGCAGAGACACACCATATAGATAGGCCAGCGGCCCAGCCCTGTCTGTGGGCTCAGAAGAGTACAACTGTTTATAAAAGTCTTGGAGAGCCCATGCCTAGTCCTCATCTGTAGTAGTAGCTGCTCCAGATTCCTTGCACAGCTGACCAATGTATTCCTTCTAATTTTTAGCCCTAAGATACCTTGCCAAATGTGAGTCAATCTTATTCCTCTGATCATATGTTGTTTTTTTAAGGCACAATAGAGTCAACTCCACTTTATTTGTGTAAATTGCATTTAGCTTCCCCTGTAATGCTATGACCTTCCTTTGTAAAGGCAAGGTTGGGGAGTCTTTGTGAGCTTGCTCCATCAGCCGGAGTTCGGCCTTGAGCGCTAATCTGTCCTGCGTCTACCTTATCAGGGTAGTTACCAGTGATATACATTTCCCTTTGCTCACTGCTGTAAAGGCATCTCAGGTGGTGGAGTAGTTAGTATCACTTGGGTCATTCAATTTTAAAAATTCCTTGATGGCTTTACAGAGTTCATTTCGGAAAAGGTGATCCCAAAATCTGGGAGTCTGGGTATCACAATCTTGTGTAACCTCTGCAGGTCATGGTCAGTAATAGAATGGAATCTGGCCTCCTTAATAGAATGTATCAGTGATTGACTAATGAAGGTATAATCTAGTTGAGTACATGTGTGGTGAGAATGAGAGAAAAAGATATAGTCCCGGGCTACAAGCTGAGAAGCTCTCCAGGCTTCTACCACACCTATATGTCTGACTGTTTGTTTCAGGGCTTCAGGGAAGTTCCGAGTGTGGGGTCTATGTTGGTGGGAGCTATCCAAGGTGGGATCGCATGTAAGATTAAAATCTCTCCTTAGGGTATTCTCTTTTTCCACAAACCCCCCTCCGAGGATTATAAGAGAATGGACAAAAATGTCCTGACCTGTATTGGCCCCACATATTGAAGCTCCCATGCACTTCCGACCTCTAATGGTTCCCGTAACCATCGTAATTCTCGTCACTTTGTCAGCCTTACTTTTCACTGGTTAAAATTTTGAAGAAGAATTGTAGAGGAGGGTTACTCCATTGTGTTTAGTAGTTACTGAGGAACTGGGGATATGCTTTGTGTCGAAGTCTGTGTTCATCACTACATTTTAGGTGTGTTTCCTGCAACGCTATTATATCACATCTCCGGTCATGTAGGTATTTCCACGATTTGTGTCATTTAGCCATGGAGGTTAAGCCTTTAACGTTCCATGACAGGGTAGTTAAAACCATTGTGTTAACACATTGTCAGTCATATACCATAACCACAGACCTGGCGTGGGTTCTAGTTCCCTCTCATTTTCATCTTGTCCATTCAAGGACCAAAAAGCCACCCGAGCTCCCAACTCCCATTCCTCTCTGTGTCCTCTCCACGTTGTATCATATATTTTGCACTGATGTAACATGAACAAAAACAGTAAAACAAACTCAAAAACAATGTCTTCCAACAATGATTTGCAATAACTTCTGGCAAAGTGGGATCAGGCACTTAGGTCATAACCTGCTAAAGTATTCTACAGGATGCAAATAAAGTTCAAGGCAGACTGCTGACAGAAAGGCATTTTGGCTAAGTATAGGAGCTCCTACGATCTCATAGTCCAGAGTTCTGCCCCAGGTAGATGACTGGCCCTGCTGTCAAGCAGGCAGTGGCCATCGTTCTCAGAAGCATAGCATGTGGGGGAGGAAGGCAAACAAGGCAAACAAGAAGAATGATAATCATCCAAGGTAATCTAGTCTCATGCAGTTCTCTGTGGTAAGAGTGGATTTCTGACATTGCTGACTCATTTCCCCTGCTGCTTCATACAGTGCTGTGATTGCCACTGCTCCTTGACTGTATTGCTCACAGAGCTCATCGACGTTTTCCCTAAATCACCATCAGGCCCAAAGCATTCCGAAGGTAAAACCCCAAATAAGGCTGCAGTTTAAGGCTGCAGCTTCTTTCAGGTCCACAAAGTGATGAGACTTGTTCTGGTAGTCAAATGAGAGACGAAAGGGATAAGTCCATCTGTATTTTATGTGATCCCAGTGCTGTTTATCTGTGACAGGCTTAAATTGTAGCTGACAGGTCAGTGCGGTGAGGAATGTCCTACTAAAATGAGCACGTCGCTCTCTGAAACAAGACTGTATCAGTTTTCTGGGAAGCTTGTAGTACTGATTCTTTCACTTTGAAATAATGAAGATTTGCCAGCAGATCTCAGGCCGTGCGCCCCGCTGTCTGGAGCCAACTGACCACTGATCCAGCTGAATCTGAGAGCGTTGGTCCAGTCACTGGCACTTAGGTCCTCATTACGAGGCTGGTGGTCATGAGACCGCCAGCCTCGCTGTGGAGGTCTTACTGCCGCGGAGTCGGCGGTAAGGACTGGCACATTACGAGTTGTGGGGCTTGGCAGATGATAAGCCTCCACAACTCCGCCTGGCCCTTCCGGTGTGGTCGCACAACCGTGGCCGGTGGTGAGCACCTCCAACCCAGCTGCGGGCCTCAGCCTGCCTGCTGGATTACATGGCTGTAAGCCGCCAAGCTTTCTGTGGAGATCACCCCGCCATGAAAACCCCGGCATCCATGCACCCAACAGCAGGAATCTCCATTTCTGTCGCAGGCACACACATGCACGCATGTCCCCTACATGCACACATCCCCCCCACCAGTCCACACAATCAAAAACACCCCCACCCCTTCATGCACGCATGCATTCACATACACACTCATTCAGCATATGCATACATCCAAACAGACACCCCCACTGACCTGCAAACATGCACTCAGACACCCCCACTCACTCGCAAACATGCACTCAGACACCCCCACTCACTCGCATTCATCCACACAGACACCCCCATACATATGCACATACATGCACACACACATTCACATTCACTTGCAATCATGCACGCATTCACCACCCCCCTCCGCATGCACGCACACATGCACCCTCACACACAGACACCCTCCCGCCTCTCCCCTTTCAGAAGCCCACTTATCTTCTCCGTCGAGGAGGACGTCCGAGAGGGGATGGGTCCTGGCGGTCTTGCATCGCCAGCTCCACCACACCAGCAGGACTCCACCAAGCCGAATTACAGCTTGTAATACGGTGGGCGGAGTCCTGCTTGTGTGGTGGTGCTGGAGATACACCTGCAACTTTGGAGTCGGAATTCCACCCAGAATTGGGCGGAAGTGTTCCAAGGACTCCTAATATGGCAGACAAAAGACTGCCAGCACTGGCGGTCTTTTGCCTGCAGCGGCTTCAGCGGTCCTGGAAAAGGGCCGCTGAAGTCGTAATGAGGGCCTTAATGTGTAAGTCCATGGTTTTGAACCCAAACGAGTTGACATCTTGCTTGCAATTGATAATGGATTTGAGAGTTTCAAAGGAGGTGGCAAGGTCCACCTTCTACTCTTCCCTGAGCTTTCTCTTAAAGTCCCGGAGGGAGGAAAGGAGATCTTTTCTAGTCAAGCCATCGTCTTGTCAGAGGTGGTGTGGGGCGAGAGTCTTTGCCCTCCACTGGATTAAAATAGCTCATCACCCTGTTGGTTTCGACCTTTTTCCGTGGCATATAGGCTGTAGCCAGGTGCAAAGTATGGGAGCCTGGAAGGCGAGTGTCGGCTGTCACCTCTTTGTAAGCCTTGCAGGAGAGAATAGGTTGTCACCCCTCCCCACCATTGTTTAATGTTCATAAGTATATAGAGTCGATGGTAGGTTTGACACCGTACCACGTTGAGGTCAGAAAGTAGTCAGGGCCTCCCTCCTAAACTCAATAAAGTTCTCTGACAGACAACCCCCAGGTAACAGGGGCCCATGCCACTACAATTTGTAGGTGAGCTTGTGAAACATGGGGGGCTAGCTTAAATCCTTCTTGTTACTGTCTTCAGGCCTCAATTCTTGCCCCAGGTATCTGCTCTGCTCAGTTGAGGCAGGCCCTCGGCAATCTGGAACAGTATCAGCCAGAGCAATATATGGATGTGTGGAGCCTAGCGTTGAGAGTCATATGCTGCAGAATTAGTAGCCATTTTCTGAATGTGTTGTGCTCCGCCTCGACTGAGGAAGTATTCACAGTAGCTCGGCTCAAGCATGCTGACTCCTAAGCAGCTTTCGCTCTTGCAGGCGTTTCGTAGTAAGGGGCTTGGTTCAGTCCTCTGTAGGTCCACTCTGGGGGATGGTCGCTATGTTGGGGTCAGGCACTGGTCTTGTTTTTGGGCCGCTGATCCATTACTCACAGCCCAAGAACAAACCTCTGTTCCTTGTGTGCCCAGATAGCGGGCTCACAGTGTTGGAGTCTCCATGAGATGAATAAAATAAATCTCTAAATAAAAAAATATTTGAAAACATATTTTTACAAAGGTGGGATATATGTCTTTATTATACAAAAATATGTAATTAGTAATACTGTTTATTAGAAACATGCAATTATTTTGTATTTCTTTGCTAAAAACCGACAATAGTAATTAAATAACACAAACTATTTCTACCACATACAAATACAATTAAAACAAATGATTGCACACTAAAATAATAACATTAACTAATCACATTCAAAGAAAAAACATTTTCAACAAGGTTTTGGACACTAAAAGGGTGACATGTACGATTCACATTCCAATGTATACTAATTTGATTTGGGGAAATTGTTGGGCACTAAAGGGGTGATGTTTACAATTTTCACTTCAATCTTAAACAATTTGTGGAAAATGTTGGACACTGAAGGGGTGACAGTTACTATTCTCATTCTACTCGAAACCAATTTGAGGAAAGTGTTGGACACTAAAGGGGTAATATTTAAAATTCCTATGCCAATCTATAGCATTTTGGGGATGCTGTTGGACACTGAAGGGGTGACATTTATTATTCCCACTTCAATCTAAAGCAATTTGGGGAAAGTGTTGAACAGTAAAACAGTGGCATTTACAATGCCTATTCCAATCGAAAACTATTTGAGGAAAGTGTTGGACACTAAAGGGGTGACATTTACTATTCCAGCTCCAATAAAAAAATATGAGGACATTGTTGGACACTAAAGGGATGACATTTACTGTTCCCATTCCAATCTATACCAATTTGAGGTAGGTCTTAGACACTAAAGAGGTAAAATTTACTTTTCCTACTTCAGTCTACAACAATTTGGGAACAGTGTTTGACACCAAAGGGTTCTAGGCTAAGCTCTCCTTGTGCTATTGCATCGCTCTTGCTTGCGTTGCCTCCCTGATTTTTTTGCCCATTTTTTAAGTGCATTTTCCTTTTTTTCCCTCTTTCTCCCTGTTTTCTCCTTGCTTTTCCCCTTGTTTTTGTGTGTGCCTTCTCCTTGCTTTTCCCTTATTCTGACTGCTTTCTCCTTGGTTTTCTCCACTTTTTGCGCCTTCTTTTTGCTTTTCCCTCGTTCACTGCTTTCTCCTTGCTTTTTTCCCCATTTTTTGTGTGTCTTTTTTCTGGCTTTTCCCTCGTTTTCACTGCTTTCTCCTTGCTTTCCCCCCATTTTTTGTGTGCTTTCTCCTCTCTTTTCCCCCCATTTTTGTATGCCTTCTCCTTGATTTTCCCTTGTTTTCACTGTGTTCTGCCTCATTGCTGCTCCCATATGCAACCTCTTATTTTCTGCCTCCTGCCTAGCCCTACTCAAACCCTCCAAGCATCCTTCCCTCCTCCCAGGACCTGGGTGACATTTACTAATGTTACTCCGATCTAGGACAATTTGGGAATAGTGTTGAACAATAAAGGGGGTTTGTAGGAAGCTGGCCTGGTGTGTTTTGGGTACCTAAGGTACTTACACCTTATACCAGGTCCAGGTATCCCCTATTAGTGAAGTGTAGGCAGTGTCTAGAAGCCAGGCTCTCTAGAGGTAGCTGTGTGTGAGTAGCTAAGTCTTATCTAGGAGATCTGCAAAGCTCATGCAAAACCACTGTAGTCACACAGCAGTTACACACATGAAAGAAAACACTCAGTTGTACAAAAATAAGGGTACTTTATTTTTGGCGAACAATACCACAAAATACTAAAGAGGCAACCTTCCAAAAGAAGGTAAGTAATCCACTAATTATATACACTAGTAAACAGCGATAGGGATAGAAAAGGTTAGAGAACAGTGCAAATACCAATAAGCAATAGTGACCCTAGGGGGAGCCCAAACCATATTCTAAAAAAATGGAATGCAAGCACAGGACTCCCATCTAGGTGTGTGGAATGTGTAGAGGGAGTACTACAGAACTACAGAGGTAAGTAACGCAGTACCCCCCAGGGACCAGGAAAGCAGGAGTAAAACACTGGAGCTTCCCAAAACCACCCAAAAGGATGAAAATGAAGAAAAGAAGACACCCAGACAAGACTGCAAGAAACCAGCAGTGGATTCCTGGAGAGGAAGACCATGTGGAGAGAGGGGGCCAAGTCCAAACGTCACAGTGGACTCCAGGAGGAGTAGGAGCTACTACCCACCCAGCTGTACTTTCAGGAGTCAGTCAATGGTGATGAAGAACAGGTCAACACCGCAGTCCTGGAGCCGGAGAAGAGTTCCTTAGGATTACAGAAGATGTCCCACGCTGGAATGAAGATTGCAGATGGGTGTCAGTGCAGGAATTCCACCAACAAGCCTTGGCAATGGCAAACCTGCGGTCAGTGTAAAAGTGGTGCTGTCGTGGACCAGCAAGGCCCAAGAGAACTCAACCCAGGAGGGGGAGTCACAGGAGACCCTCAGCAATACAGGGGGCCCACAGAAACAGAGGCAGCACCCACAGGACCAGGACACAGAAGTCACAGAAGGAGCCCACGCAGCACTGTAGAAACGGATCCCACATCGCAGAAGAACCACGCAGAGGGATGTGCGTCTCAGGAAAGAGTGCTGGGGGCTGGCACTGCATGTAGTCTGAAGTTCCCTTGGTGAGATGCAATTAAGCCTTGGCAGCTGCAAGAGATGTGGTGCACGTGGGTACTGTCCTACATGGGAAGGCAAAGGCTTACCTCCACCAAAGTTGGGCAGTTGGCAGAGAGGACCAAGAGGACTACTCTGGAACACAACCCGTGATGTAAGATCCATGCAGCTCAGCATGAGAGGAGATCCACGCAGATGGTTGTTGTTGCAGTAGGTGCCTGCGGATGCAGGGGAGTGACTCCCTCACTCCAAGGGAGACTCCTTCTTCCTTTGAGTGCAGGACACCAAGACACAACCATAGGATCGAGCCATCTCTGGAGGTCTGATACCTGAGGGTCTCATTGTGCAGACCTAGAAGAGCAAACCGCACACTAATTGTAAGTTGATACCCTAGAATATCTTTAATCTGGGACAGAATTGTGGACCAGAAGGGGTGAATACAAGGACAATCCCACCAAATATGCTTGAAATCCCAGGGCAGCCCGCATTCCCTCCCACTTAGAACAGACGAGTTTGGGTCATTTTTTTAAGTTTGTTGGTATAGAGATACCAGTCAAAAAGCACTTTGGAGTGCACCTCTATGATTCCCACAGTGGTTGAATCTAGGGATGTCTCTCCATACTTGTTGCCACTTCTCTTCAATGATCGTCTCCCCAAGTGTTTGTTCTCAAAAGGCTAGCCCTAGTTGTAGGGGTTGTGGTAATCAATAGCAAGTATGTAAATGAAATACTGCCCCTTGCCCCACCCACCTGTCTTACAATTGCTCTACTGGTGAGACTTTCCTAATGATGGCTAACCTCATCTTCGGCTGGAGCTCCCAGTGTTTTACTTGTCTATAGTGGTATCTCTCAGTGCTGAGAAGAGCAATTTCTTGCTGGCAGTTTTCAAAGATGAGAGTGTCCCATCCATGGAACGAATAAGATATCTTAAGGCAGCCCTTCCCGCCATAGATCAAAAGGCCCAAGTGTAAGTGCAGGTAAAGGCCAGGTTAAAATGTATAGGAGTAAATGATAAGGGGAATGTGGCCCACCCAGCGGACCTGCCCACCTCATATCACACTTTAAAGGTTGTCCAATTTGGGGTACTATTATGAGCATTAAGGTGTATGTCTGATTTTGGCTTCCACAAGACATTCCAAATGTTCCGACCCACCACTGCTCTATCCATGTGCAGCCATTTGGATATTACCCTCAACAGTGCTGCTTTATAGTATAGCGTAAAGTTAGGTAGGGCCAAACCTTCGGAGTCTTTCGGTAGTTTCAATAATTTGTAGGGGAGTTGAGTTTTGCAATCTTGCCAGATAAATCAAGTTACCAGGGAGCAGAGGGCAGGGGAAGTCCCATTGTATCGCAATAGGGAGGTCTTGAAAAAGGTATAAAAGCCTCAGCAATACAAAAATCTTTATTGCTTTGATACAACCAAGCAAGAATAACTACATGGGCGCACAGCGCCTGAGGTCAGCTTTAAGTTGTAGTGAAAGAGGAGGAACATTTGCTCGATAAAGATTGGTCACTCATGGAGTTACCTTAATTCACAGGTAAGTGAGATCTTCTTTTGTGCATTGGAAAGGAGTAGACCTAACTATTACCTCCATCTCCCTGGTGAAGAGAGTCAAATTAAGGAGGACAGTTTTGTGTAAATTGTTTTGAAATTCTGCCACATTCTCATACGCTTATAGTTCTATTTGCAGGGCAGCAAGAGATAATGGGAGGGATGTAATGGATAGCAAAACATTGTCTGCGAACATAGATATTTTATGATCTATAGATCCAAATGCAAGGCCATGGATTGATGGCGTTTCTCTCACCTTGACTGCCAGAGGCTCAATACTGAGGGCAAATAGAAGTGGGGATAGTGGTCATCCCTGCCTCGTGCCACGCTCTAAACTAAATAGGTCAGAGCCAACCCCTTTTACCAAAACCTGTGTTTGTCAGATGGGCATAATTGGCTGAAATCATGGCAATATACTGTTCCCCAAAGCCAAAGCTTCGAAGTGATGGAAGAGGAAGGACCAGTCCACCAAGTCGAAGGCTTTTTTTGATGTCTAGTGCCAAAAGAACTCCTGTGATTTGTTTTTAGTGGCTTTTTCAACCAGATGGACCACCCTCCGCAGGTTATCATGTGTTTGTCAGCATTTAATAAAACCAGACTGTTCTGGGTGGATCAGGTATAGCATAATATCTTCAAGCCTAGTAGCTTGAATCTTTGTATATAGTTTGGCATCAAGGTTCAATAATGCAATAGGGTGGTAATTGGGGATCTTTCTCCAGCTTTGGGATGACCAAGATCAAGCCTTCACCCATCGTATGTGTCACTCTGCAGGATTCAGATATGTAGTTGAATAAGTCAAATGAGGCACTAAATTGGAGCTGAAAGTCTTGTAGAATTGGTCTGTGAACCCATCTGGCCCCTGTGATTTGTGAAACTTAAAAGTGTTGATGGCTGCTTGTACCTCATCCTCCCTAATGGGACTCTCTAGTACTTCATTGTGGTCAGTGGTTACCTGGGGCAGAGACACACCATATAGATAGGCCAGCGGCCCAGCCCTGTCTGTGGGCTCAGATGAGTACAGCTGTTTATAAAAGTCTTGGAGAGCCCATGCCTAGTCCTCATCTGTAGTAGTAGCCGCTCCAGATTCCATGCACAGCTGACCAATGTATTCCTTCTAATTTTTAGCCCTAAGATACCTTGCCAAATGTGAGTCAATCTTATTCCTCTAATCATATGTTGGTTTTTTAAGGCACAATAGAGTCAACTCCACTTTATTTGTGTAAATTGCATTTAGCTTCCCCTGTAATGCTATGACCTTCCTTTGTAAAGGCAAGGTTGGGGAATCTTTGTGAGCTTGCTCCATCAGCCGGAGTTTGGCCTTGAGCGCTAATCTGCCCTGCGTCTACTTTATCAGGGTAGTTACCAGTGATATACATTTCCCTTTGCTCACTGCTGTAAAGGCATCTCAGGTGGTGGAGTAGTTAGTATCACTTGGGTCATTTAATTTTAAAAATTCCTTGATGGCTTTACAGAGTTCATTTCGGAAAAGGTGATCCCAAAATCTGGGAGTCTGGGTATCACAATCTTGTGTAACCTCTACAGGTCATGGTCAGTAATAGAATGGAATCTGGCCTCCTTAATAGAATGTATCAGTGATTGACTAATGAAGGTATAATCTAGTTGAGTACATGTGTGGTGAGAATGAGAGAAAAAGTTATAGTCCCGGCTTCAAGCTGTGAAGCTCTCCAGGCTTCTACCACACCTATATGTCTGACTGTTTGTTTCAGGGCTTCAGGGAAGTTCCGAGTGTGGGGTCTATGTTGGTGGGAGCTATCCAAGGTGGGATCGCATGTAAGATTAAAATCTCTCGTTAGAATATTCTCTTTTTCCTCAAACCCCCCTCCGAGGGTTATAACAGAATGGACAAAAATGTCTTGACCTGTATTGGCCCCACATATTGAAGCTCCCATGCACTTCCGACCTCTAATGGTTCCCGTAACCATCATAATTCTCGTCACTTTGTCAGCCTTACTTTTCACTGGTTAAAATTTTAAAGAAGAATTGTAGAGGAGGGTTACTCCATTGTGTTTAGTAGTTACTGAGGAACTGGGGATATGCTTTGTGTCGAAGTCTGTGTTCATCACTGCACTTTAGGTGTGTTTCCTGCAACGCTATTATATCACATCTCCGGTCCCGGTCATGTAGGTATTTCCACGATTTGTGTCATTTAGCCATGGAGGTTAAGCCTTTAACGTTCCATGACAGGGTAGTTAAAACCATTGTGTTAACACATTATCAGTCATATACCATAACTACAGACCTGGCGTGGGTTCTAGTTCCCTCTCATTTTCATCTTGTCCATTCAAGGACCAAAAAGCCACCCGAGCTCCCCACTCCCATTCCTCTCTGTGTCCTCTCCACGTTATATCATATATTTTGCACTAATGTAACATGAACAAAAACAGTAAAACTAACTCAAAAACCACGTCTTCCAACAATGATTTGCAATAACTTCTGGCAAAGTGGGATCAGGCACTTAGGTCATAACCTGCTAAAGTATTCTACAGGATGCAAATAAAGTTCAAGACAGACTGCTGACAGAAAGGCATTTTGGCTAAGTATAGGAACTCCTACGATCTCATAGTCCAGAGTTCTGCCCCAGGTAGATGACTGGCCCTGCTGTCAAGCAGGCAGTGGCCATCGTTCTCAGAAGCATAGCATGTGGGGAGGAAAGCAAACAAGGCAAACAAGAAGAATGATAATCATCCAAGGTAATCTAGTCTCATGCAGTTCTCTGGGGTAAGAGTGGATTTCTGACATTGTTGGCTCATTTCCCCTGCTGCTTCATACAGTGCTGTGATTGCCACTGCTCCTTGACTGTATTGCTCACAGAGCTCATGGACGTTTTCCCTAAATCACCATCCGACCCAAAACATTCCTAAGGTAAAACCCCAAATAAGGCTGCAGTTTAAGGCTGCAGCTTCTTTCAGGTCCACAAAGTGATGAGACTTGTTCTGGTAGTCAAATGAGAGACGAAAGGGATAAGTCCATCTGTATTTTATGTGATCCCAGTGCTGTTTATCTGTAACAGGCTTAAATTGTAGCTGACAAGTCAGTGCGGTGAGGAATGTCCTACTAAAATGAGCACGTCGCTCTCTGAAACGAGACTGTATCAGTTTTCTGGGAAGCTTGTAGTACTGATTCTTTCACTTTGAAATAATGAAGATTTGCCAGCACATCTCAGGCCGTGCCCCACGCTGTCTGGAGCCAACTGACCACTGATCCAGCTGAATCTGAGAGCGTTGGTCCAGTCACTGGCACTTAGGTCCTCATTACGAGGCTGGTGGTCATGAGACCGCCAGCCTCGCTGTGGAGGTCTTTCTGCCACGGAGCCGGCGGTAAGGACTGGCACATTACGAGTTGTGGGGCTTGGCAGATGATAAGCCTCCACAACTCCGCCTGGCCCGTCCGGTGTGGTCGCACAACCGTGGCCGGTAGTGAGCACCTCCAACCCAGCGGCAGGCCTCAGCCTGCCTGCTGGATTACGTGGCTGTAAGCCGCCAAGCTTTCTGTGGAGATCACCCCGCCATGAAAACCCTGGCAGCCATGCACCCAACAGCAGGAATCTCCATTCCTGTAGCAGGCACACACATGCACACATGTCCCCTACATGCACACATCCCCCCCACCAGTCCACACAATCAAAAACACCCCCACCCCTTCATGCACGCATGCATTCACATACACACTCATTCAGCATATGCATACATCCAAACAGACACCCCCACTGACCTGCAAACATGCACTCAGACACCCCCACTCACTCGCAAACATGCACTCAGACACCCCCACTCACTCGCATTCATCCACACAGACACCCCCATACATATGCACATACATGCACACACACATTTACATTCACTTGCAATCATGCACGCATTCACCACCCCCCTCCGCTTGCACGCACACATGCACCCACACACACAGACACCCTCCCGCCTCTCCAATTTCAGAAGCCCACTTATCTTCTCTGTCGAGGAGGACGTGCGAGAGGTTATGGGTCCTGGCGGTCTTGCATCGCCAGCTCCACCACACCAGCAGGACTCCACCAAGCCGAATTACAGCTTGTAATACGGTGGGCGGAGTCCTGCTTGTGTGGTGGTGCTGGCGATACACCTGCAACTTCGGAGTCGGAATTCCACCCAGAATTGGGCGAAAGTCCTCCAAGGACTCCTAATATGGCAGGCAAAAGACTGCCAGCACTGGCGGTCTTTTGCCTGCAGCAGCTTTGGCGGTCCTGGAAAAGGGCCGCTGAAGTCGTAATGAGGGCCTTAATGTGTAAGTCCATGGTTTTGAACCCAAACGAGCTGACATCTTGCTTGCAATTGATAATGGATTTGAGAGTTTCAAAGGAGGTGGCAAGGTCCACCTTCTACTCTTCCCTGAGCTTTCTATTAAAGTCCTGGAGGGAGGAAAGGAGATCTTTTCTAGTCAAGCCATCGTCTTGTCAGAGGTAGTGTGGGGCGAGAGTCTTTGTCCTCCACTGGATTAAAATAGCTCAACACCCTGTTGGTTTGGACCTTTTTCCGTGGCATACAGGCTGTAGCCAGGTGCAAAGTATGGGAGCCTGGAAGGCGAGTGTCGGCGGTCACCTCTTCGTAAGCCTTGCAGGAGAGAATAGGTAGTCACCCCTCCCCACCATTGTTTAATGTTCATAAGTATATAGAGTCGATGGTAGGTTTGACACCGTACCACGTTGAGGTCAGAAAGTAGTCAGGGCCTCCCTCCTAAACTCAATAAGTTTCTCTGACAGACAACCCCCAGGTAACAGGGGCCCATGCCACTACAATTTGTAGGTGAGCTTGTGAAACATGGGGGGCTAGCTTCAATTCTCCTTGTTACTGTCTTCAGGCCTCAATTCTTGCCCCAGGTATCTGCTCTGCTCAGTTGAGGCAGGCCCTCGGCAATCTGGAACAGTATCAGCCAGAGCACTATATGGATGTGTGGAGCCTAGCGTTGAGAGTCATATGCTGCAGAATTAGTAGCCATTTTCTGAATGTGCTGTGCTCCGCCTCGACTGAGGAAGTATTCACAGTAGCTCGGCTCAAGCATGCTGACTCCTCAGCAGCTTTCGCTCTTGCAGGCGTTTCGTAGTAAGGGGCTTGGTTCAGTCCTCTGTATGTCCACTCTGGGGGATGGTCGCTATGTTGGGGTCAGGCACTGGTCTTGTTTTTGGGCCGATGATCCATTACTCACAGCCCAAGAACAAACCTCTGTTCCTTGGGTGCCCAGATAGCGGGCTCACAGTGTTGGAGTCTCCATGAGATGAATAAAATAAATCTCTAAATAAAAAAATATTTGAAAACATACTTTTATAAAGGTGGGATATATGTCTTTATTATACAAAAATATGTAATTAGTAATACTGTTTATTAGAAACATGCAATTATTTTTTATTTCTTTGCTAAAAACCGACAATACTAATTAAATAACACAAACTATTTCTACCACATACAAATACAATTAAAACAAATGATTGCACACTAAAATAATAACATTAACTAATCACATTCAAAGAAAAAACATTTTCAACAAGGTTTTGGACACTGAAAGGGTGACACGTACGATTCACATTCCAATGTATACTAATTTGATTTGGGGAAATTGTTGGGCACTAAAGGGGTGATGTTTACAATTTTCACTTCAATCTTAAACAATTTGTGGAAAATGTTGGACACTGAAGGGGTGACAGTTACTATTCTCATTCTACTCGAAACCAATTTGAGGAAAGTGTTGGACACTAAAGGGGTAATATTTAAAATTCCTATACCAATCTATAGCAATTTGGGGATGGTGTTGGACACTGAAGGGGTGACATTTATTATTCCCACTTCAATCTAAAGCAATTTGGGGAAAGTGTTGAACAGTAAAGCAGTGGCATTTTCGATGCATATTCCAATCGAAAACTATTTGAGGAAAGTGTTGGACACTAAAGGGGTGACATTTACTATTCCAGCTCCAATAAAAAAATATGAGGACATTGTTGGACACTAAAGGGATGACATTTACTGTTCCCATTCCAATCTATACCAATTTGAGGTAGGTCTTAGACACTAAAGAGGTAAAATTTACTTTTCCTGCTTCAGTCTACAACAATTTGGGTTCTAGGCTTAGCTCTCCTTGTGCTATTGCATCGCTCTTGCTTGCGTTGCCTCCCTGATTTGTTTGCCCATTTTTTAACTGCATTTTCCTTTTTTTCCCTCTTTCTCCCTGTTTCACCCTCCTTGCTTTTCCCCTTGTTTTTGTGTGTGCCTTCTCCTTTCTTTTCCCTTATTCTGACTGCTTTCTCCTTGGTTCTCTCCACTTTTTGCGCCTTCTTTTTGCTTTTCCCTCGTTCACTGCTTTCTCCTTGCTTTTTCCCCATTTTTTGTGTGTCTTTTTTCTGGCTTTTCCCTCGTTTTCACTGCTTTCTCCTTGCTTTCCCCCTATTTTTTGTGTGCTTTCTCCTCTCTTTTCCCCCCATTTTTGTATGCCTTCTCCTTGATTTTCCCTTGTTTTCACTGCGTTCTGCCTCATTGCTGCTCCCATATGCAACCTCTTATTTTCTGCCTCCTGCCTAGCCCTACTCAAACCCTCCCAGCATCCTTCCCTCCTCCCAGGACCTGGGTGACATTTGCTAATGTTACTCCAATCTAGGACAATTTGGGAATAGTTTGTTGAACAATAAAGGGGGTTTGTAGGAAGCTGGCCTGGTGTGTTTTGGGTACCTAAGGTACTTACACCTTATACCAGGTCCAGGTATCCCCTATTAGTGAAGTGTAGGCAGTGTTTAGAAGCCAGGCTCTCTAGAGGTAGCTGTGTATGAGTAGCTAAGTCTTATCTAGGAGATCTGCAAAGCTCATGCAAAACCACTGTAGTCACACAGCAGTTACACACATGAAAGAAAACACTCAGCTGTACAAAAATAAGGGTACTTTATTTTTGGCGAACAATACCACAAACTACTAAAGAGGCAACCTTCCAAAAGAAGGTAAGTAATCCACTAATTATATACACTAGTAAACAGCGATAGGGATAGAAAAGGTTAGAGAACAGTGCAAATACCAATAAGCAATAGTGACCCTAGGGGGAGCCCAAACCATATACTAAAAAAATGGAATGCAAGCACAGGACTCCCACCTAGGTGTGTGGAATGTGTAGAGGGAGCTGGGAGTACTACAGAACTACAGAGGTAAGTAACGCAGTACCCCCCAGGGACCAGGAAAGCAGGAGTAAAACACTGGAGCTTCCCAAAACCACCCAAAAGGATGAAAATGAAGAAAAGAAGACACCCAGACAAGACTGCAAGAAACCAGCAGTGGATTCCTGGAGAGGAAGACCATGTGGAGAGAGGGGGCCAAGTCCAAACGTCACAGTGGACTCCAGGAGGAGTAGGAGCTACTACCCACCCAGCTGTACTTTCAGGAGTCAGTCAATGGTGATGAAGAACAGGTCAACACCGCAGTCCTGGAGCCGGAGAAGAGTTCCTTAGGAATACAGAAGATGTCCCACGCTGGAATGAAGATTGCAGATGGGTGTCAGTGCAGGAATTCCACCAACAAGCCTTGGCAATGGCAAACCTGCGGTCAGTGTAAAAGTGGTGCTGTCGTGGACCAGCAAGGCCCAAGAGGACTCAACCCAGGAGGGGGAGTCACAGGAGACCCTCAGCAACACAGGGGGCCCACAGAAACAGAGGCAGCACCCACAGGACCAGGACAAAGAAGTCACAGAAGGAGCCCACGCAGCACTATAGAAAGGGATCCCACATCGCAGAAGAACCACGCAGAGGGATGTGCGTCTCAGGAAGGAGTGCTGGGGGCTGGCGCTGCACGTAGTCTGAAGTTCCCTTGGTGAGATGCAAGAGATGTGGTGCACGTGGGTACTGTCCTACATGGGAAGGCAAAGGCTTACCTCCACCAAAGTTGGGCAGTTGGCAGAGAGGACCAAGAGGACTGCTCTGGAACACAACCCGTGATGTAAGATCCATGCAGCTCAGCATGAGAGGAGATCCACGCAGATGGTTGTTGTTGCAGTAGATGCCTGCGGATGCAGGGGAGTGACTCCCTCACTCCAAGGGAGACTCCTTCTTCCTTCGAGTGCAGGTTGAAGACTTGCCGCCCTCAGAGGATGCACAGCCAGTGAAATGTTGCAGAAGCTGGAAGGAGCTGTGGAAACAATGTTGCAAGACAAGTCTTCTTCGTGGATGCAGATTGTCGGTTCCTGGAGGGTCCAGTAGCGGTTCCAGTGGTCAGAAGTTGAAGTGTAGGAGTCCTGCTGGTATCTTGCAAGCTGAATCTGAGGACCCACCCAAGAGAGAGACACTAAATAGCCCTGAAAGTGGGATTGGTCACCTATCCAGGTAACCATCTATCAGGAAAGGGCTCTGACGTCACCTGCATGGCCTGGCCACTCAGATGCTCCCAAAGTTTCTTGCCAGCCTTGGAAACAAGATGGCAGAACCCAGGGATCCACCACCAGTTTGGAAAGGTCTCATTATATGGTTTGGCCGTACCATCACTCTGAAAGTCATGGCATACACTGAGGAAGCAAAGAAGGAGGCCATTTTTGATATCTTCTATCCAGCCATTGGTGCCCGGAGCTCTGAACAGTTCACTATTGTATTGTACTGCCTCAAAGGAAAGGAATGAAAGCTGAGCATGGTGCTAATCACCTTAGTTAAAAAGACCAAATACAATCTTGATTGTCTCAGCACAAGCAAGGGGATTAGAGTTCTCATAGAGGAAAGTTCCAAAGGAGAAGTTAGTAAGAAATAGGGTGAGATGCAAAAGCTGCAAGAAGAAATTGGGACTAACTACAAGTGGCTATAAGATACTTTTTCTAGGTTTAGAAAATGGGCTTGTTCTAAACTTTGGAGCCAACCCCAAACACCAGACAGCATTTCTGCTCCCAATGTGGTAGGCAGTATGGAGTGGATTACCTCAAGGATGCAGTCCCTGTTATCCCAAACAGCACATGTGGTGGGGGTGAACAAGCAGTGATTTTTACTTCAGAAAAACCCAGAAACACATTTTTCCTCAAATAGGTTACCCACAGACTCTACAGGTGACCATCACATTTGACACACCTTGTGTAGACCATACACACAGACTCTATCGAATGGCCCAGCTCTTGCTGCTCCAAAGGCTCCAAAGAATTTGAAATGTTGCAGCAAGACATTTCCCACACCTTTGTCTAACTGACCACATTATAACAGATCTCAATGTGATTCACTAGCTTCATGTGCTCCGACTTAAGGCAGCTCAAAGGCCCACCTATCGCCAGGGCCAAACCTTCATCAAAGTAAAACTATAAGGATCATTTCAGAACTTAATCTCCCTCAACAAGAATTTCAGGTAACCGTCCCTCCCTACATGAGGCATTATATCAGTAGAACTTCCTTCTTCAGCCAGGCAGTAAAGTTATCCTGCCAAACACATCATTCAAGACCACCTGGATTCAAGAAGGGAACAAAAAATGTTTCAACAGTTGATGAGGAATCTCACAAGCCAATAGGACCTGAGTCCTTCATTTTACAGAATTATGGATAACACCGAACTTAGCTCCATACCTACCACAGAACTGGAACCAAATCCACCACAAGGATTTCAGGCACAACCATGGTGACAGCAATCCCTAACATAGCTTTGCTCTCTCTATGCATTAGTGTAGCTACATACTTACAGAAACATGAGCTGCACCAAAATACTTTTCAAATAGATCAGTGTCACATTCCCACACTCTTCCACCCAAACACAACTCCTGACAGCTTAAGTGGCCTACGTTAGTCTCCATGTTTGCTGTAAATGTATTTTAAAAGGAACTGCTGCTCACCTGAAAGCCACTCACTTTTGCAATCTCACCTATTTTCATGCAGTAGCCTCAAGCATTTGGGTTTCTTCTTGCACAACGGTGGCTGACAGGGATATGTGTGTTTCATTAGGACTATTTTAAAAGTGGTCCAAGCCTGACAACAGTGATTTGTGGTCTAGAACTTCACAACCTTTTGACTGGCCTAAAGATAGCTTTTTGCCTTTTTCCAGAAATGATGCATCTGGTTGTAAAGGGCCAGCATGTAGCTGACTAAATCCTGAGGGGGCTTCCTGGGAGCTTCCTCCAACCTCTGACAAGGCTAAGAGAACCCCTCTCTGGCAAGGCTAAGAAATCCCATAACGGGGTGACCATAGAGGAGTTCAAAGGGGCTAAACACCTTTTATGTGGCACCTCTCTGTAGGCAAAATGAAGGCATGGCAGGAGGATGTCCCACTTATGCCTCATGGGTAGGCCAATTATCATGCCTTTTAGGGTATTGTTAAAGTTTTCCACAATACCGTTTGTTTGGGAGTAATACTGTGTGTTGAACTTATAAGTTACCTCACACTCATCCCACATGGACTTCATGAAATTAGTGTCTCTGTCACACACTACCTTTTTGGGGAACACCACATGGGCAAAAAAAATCCCTATCACGTCCCTGGCCACCACAGGTGCAGTCACCGACCTGAGGGGGATACGAGTGGCATGGTCTACCAGGACCAGGATGAACTTGTGGCCTCAGGCTATCCTCATCAAATATCAGCAAAAAGGAGAACACCACAACAAAGCAGATATCTGCCCAGTATGTAAATTTCTACACCTAAGAAAGTTTTCATGAAATCCTTGTGTGTAAATCAGTATAGTGAAGACAAGACGTTCCTGTTTTATATATCATTACAGTCAGGACAGGTGAATGACAAGAACATAATTTAAAAAATATAAAGTTGCATGAATATTGTGTCAAAATATTGTTAATACAAACATATTGAGGAACAGAATATAGAAGGTTAGAATATGTTTTTTATTTGTGCAAATTATGATTTTAAAAAGTATTGCTCTATATAATATTGTTTATTTTAACGTAGTAGCATTAAGCATTGCTTTTCACTTAAAAAACAAAGGTTACATTTGAAACGTACGAAACCATAGAACTTTACCCTTCACTTTACTAACTCTGTGCCCTGGGGAGGTGATGGTCCCTAGGGCAGCTGGGGGAGGCGCGCCCCTCGCATAAATGACAAAAATTGCCCAGGGGAGGTGGTGGTCCTGGGGCTGTGGTGGGACCCTGAGGCCCCCCCGCATTCAAAATTATCAGTGCTCCTGGGACCTGGCCCACCCTGGGGCTTATCAATAAACAAGCGCAGGAGTCTACTTTTTAAAAACAAATGTGCCTCAAATTCGCACATATCGTGATTTTGTGGCAAAAATAAATTAAAAATGTCCTTTTGCTCTGGGGGGCTACCTCTAGGACCCCACTACCAGAGCTAAGGACTTAGGGTGTCCATACCCTGGCCCCTTTTCTTTTTTTGTGCATTTCTTTGTGGGACTCAGCTGAAGCTGAGTCTCAAGATGGCTGCTAACACTTCCCGGATGAAGTGTTGGGAGTCAATCAGAGCTGTGGATTTCCCTACACAAGGTCGTCTTTTTTTCCAAATACTTTGCGGTCAGATATATACAAATTTGGATTTCCCTAAATTTCTCAAAAACTACTGAATAGATTTACACCAAATAAGTAAAAGATCAATCTGTGTACCGAAAACTAACTTTCTGCCAAATCTGGTGTAATTCTGCCTAGTGGTTCGGGCAGCAACAGTTTTTTGGGGAAAATTTTGTGAATATTTGTCAAGCGGTGCCAAAGATATAGGCAAGTCACAAAACACTTTTTCCATTGACACATGGTCATAACTATAATTACCTAATGCTACCTAGTGGCAACTGATACTAGGTTATATATATATCAGTTCTTATTCTTATATAAATTTTATGTATTAGTGTCACTAATGTAATTGTTTTATTTTTTTAGTATAGCTAGTAATATTTAATGTGTGATCATTTTTATCATTTTTATTTACATTTAATTATCTATTCAATTATATATTTTATATTTAGTAGTGGATTGTTGGGTTTATATTGGACTAGGGCCAGAAGTTATATCAATTATATGTTTGTTTTTTAAATTATTTTTTTATGTTAACTGACTAGTTAGTTGGTGATTAATTATGTCAATTATTCAATTGAGTAACTGGTATTTTATTAGATCTGTGTATTTTGTGATTTTATTGTGTAATTATATTTTTAATTGAATTGAATAATTGTTTCATACATCAAGGCCCAACTTGGCCAATCAGGAAGAGTGGGTATCGTTACCATGTTCTCACCTCAAAGACTTCTGATTTTTCTTGTAACTCCTTTTGTTTCTGAAAAGAGACAAATAAGTTTAGAACTAAATTGTTACTACTAAGAATGTGCTCTATACGATGTATACTGAGTTTAATTACCTAGTGTCCCCTCCTCTGTCTGTCTGGTGCAAAGGGTAATCCCAGAACATATGCTCACAGTATCTATGAATAAATAGAGAGAGATGTGATTTAGTTAACCTAAATAACCATAAATGCAAATGTTGTGCTGCCTAACTTGCACATACCTATTTTGACTTTCATGTGCTGAGTAACTACAGATTTCAGGCAACTTACAGATCTTTCAAAAACAAAAGGCAACGTCATTTTTAAAATATAGATCACACAAATAAATACATATGTAGATGTATTTGAGAGAGATCACATTTTAATAATGAATTTGGGGCATAGACGTAGCATATGGCAACTAATAAATCTGTAGTTTAAAAGCCTAGTAAAGAAAATAGTGCAGAAATGAAAACATGGACATTTAAAATGTGGTGAACATTTGTGCCTACCTTTCGTGTTTCTGACAGGAAACATCCCCAACCATGATTCCCGAAAAACGAAGTCGTGAACAACGAAAGCGGAACAACGCTTTCGTTAACCACTACTTCCTTGTTTGATGCCTTAACCATGCATGTTCTGAACAAAGCACATGCATGGTTAAGGCACAGAGGAAGGGAGTCAGCTTCGTCGGAGGACGCGATCAGGTAAGTGGGGCTGGGGCTGTTTTAGGGACGGGGTAGGGGGGTCGGGGCATTTTTAGTTTTAGGGGCAAGTGGTGTGGTAGGTTTAGGGGTGGGGTATTTTTAATTTTTGGGGGTGGGGGGTCGGGTAGTTTAGGTTTAGGGGCAGGGGTGGGGGGTCAGGGTATATTTCGTTTTTAGGGGTGGGGGTCGGGGTAGTTTAAGTTTTAGGGGGGTGGGGGTCACAGTAGTTTTAGGGGCAGGGGTGGGGGGTCGAGGTATTTTTAATTTTTAGGGGCAGGGTGGGGGTTGGGGTAGTTTTAGGGGCGGGGTGGGGGTCGGGTGGTTTAGGTTTTGGGGGGTCGCAGTAGTTTTAGGGGCTGGGTGGGGGGTTGGGGTAGTTTAGGTTTTAGGGGTCTGGGGGTCACAGTAGTTTTAGGGGTGGGGGTCGGGGTAGTTTAGGTTTTGGGGGCTTGGGGGATCGCTGTAGTTTTAGGGGCGTGGTGGGGGGGTCACTGTAGTTTTAGGGGCGGGGTTGGGGGCTTGGGGCATTTTTAGTTTTTAGGGGCGGGGTAGGGGGTCAGGGTAGTTTAGGTTTTAGGGGGTTGGGGGTCGCGGTAGTTTTAGGGGTGGGGTAGTTTAAGTTTTAGGGGTGGGGGTTGGGGTAGTGGTAGAATTGTTTTTAGGGGTGGGGTGGGTGGTTGGGGTACGATTGTTTTAGGGGTGGGGGGAGTCGCATGCTGGAACCACGCATGCTGTTCATGCATGTGTTTACCAGGAATGCCTTTACAGCGAAAAATCGTTGTTAGGGCATTCATGGTAAAGGCATTTGTGGTGACAACACGGTCGTTGTTCCGACCGCGCTGTTTATAAATGTGATTGATTGATTGATTGATAGGCATGCGTGGTTCCAGCATGCGTTGTTCCGACTCCTATTTATTTCTAACACCATGTTTAACATGAAAATATTTTGTAGCTATAAATGTGTGAATTAATAACAAATATTAACATAAGAGTATTATTTTCAAGTACAAACAGTAGAAATAAAATGTATTTTGAATAAATAAATTGTTTCATTCTGAATTATGTGTTTAGAAAGAAAAATAAGTACACGTTAAAAAATTGCTCTGACATAAAATGAATAATGTTTTCAACTAAATAATTTGTTTGCACACTTGATTTGAATTAAAGGGTGCACAATAGTTTTGTTAATGTATTAATTGTATTAATGTGCATTAAGACTTCCTTAACATGTGTCGGCCTGAAGGTTCATTCTGCAAGCAGTCCTGGAAAATTGTACTTCTTGTTTCTGTCTCCTTTGACCTGATTTCTTTTCTCTAGGCAGCAAGAGTAATGTTGAATGTTCTATTGTATTCCAGGAAAAGAGCATGTTTCAAGTTTAGCTAATGTAACTATTAACTTAGTTTATTGTGTCCCATGAGAAAGGAAATGTTAGTTGCAGATTATTATCAAATGTAATATTTTAGTGGAACCACATGAAGTCATAGTAGAAAATATGGACTATTGCTTAGATAATTTCATAAGGTTGCAAAACGTGGTGGTGCCACCCACAGTGATTGCAAGCTGAAATCAACGCCCAGTGTGTGCCCACCTAATGGACCAATCAAATCGATGTTGTGTATTTTAATTAGTGAAGAACTTTGAAAGCGAAATCAGATCCCCTCTTTCTTGAAGTCAGACTTCTCCAGCCTTTCCCAGAACCTGCTTGACGTTAGTTCCCTTCTGAACCTCCTTAGAGACAGTTAAGACCTCATTACGAGTTTGGCAGATGGTTTTGCCTGTCTGCCGAACTTCAGATGGGGAGGTTGCCGCCATAGTGGCTACCTCCCCGCCGGTCCCATTACGATTTCCCGCCAGGACAGCGTCCTGGAACCTCAGTTTCTGCCCGCTGGCCTAGCAGGAAACAGCCTACAGCATTGTCTCCGGCTCGTAATCGAGCTGGCGGCAATGCTGTAGGGTGCAGGGTACACCAGCACTCTTGCAATGTTCACTGTCTGCAATGCAGACAGTGAACTTTCAGAGGGTGCTGGGTGTCTGCAATGCAGACAGTGAACTTTCAGAGGGTGCTGGGCAGTACAGGGGCCCCCCTGGGGCTGCGTGCACCCGTTCTCCACCAGGCTTTTCATGGCGGTGCTACCACCATGAAATCACTGGCGAAGAACAAGGTTGTAATCCCCAGGGCAGCGCTGCTTGCAGAGCTGCTCTTGCAGAGTAGGACCGCCGCAACCGCCAGACTACTGCGATCTCCGATCCTGGTGGTGCTGGTGGTCCCACCACGGCACGACCGCCGTGGTTGTAATGTGCTGGTCGAACTGCAGCATTGGCGGCGGTCCGACCACCACATTACAACCACAGCGATCAACTGACCGCCAGACTCAAAATCGGACTCTTAATGTCTGCTTCAGTCTGCTCTCCCACATTTCTTCCCTAAGTCCCCTGATGAGGTTTCTCATCATAGTCTTTACTGCCGTATTCTGTTATGTGGTTCAGTACTACTAGGGTCAAATAACTCTAAACTGCTGATCTGTCCTATGTGCAGTTCGTGTTCTGCACTGCCCTGATGCAGATTGTGAATATTCTGCTCAACGAGTCAACACTTACTGCTGTCCCATGAGGATAGGTATAACTAAGGGCCTCATTCCGAGGATGGCAGTCTTGAGAACGCCAGCCGCAAAGTGGTAGTTAGGACTGCTGCTGCTGTGGCAGTCCGACTGCCACATTAAGACCCACCAGCACCACTGGGATCCATGATTCCGATGGGCAGCCAGGGCGGCGCTGCATGCACACCTCCCTGCTAATTATAACCTCATTCGCTGCCAGCCTTTTCATGGCAGTTTTACTGTCATGAAAATGGTGGCAGAGAACAGGTGTAGGGGGCCACAGGGGGGCCCCTACACTGCCCATGCACTTGGCATGGGCAGTGCAGGAGTCCCCCTGCTCATCACCATCGTAATGTTCACTGTCTGCTGTGCAGACAGTGAACATTGCGAAGGTGCTGGTGCACCCTGCCGTGGCAGCATTGCCGTCGCCTCGATTACAAGCTGGTGACAATCCTACCACTTGTTTCCCACTAGGCTGGTGGGTGGCAATCTCGGCTTCCGCCAGCCAGACCAGCGGGAAGCTCTTCATGGGTCTGGCGGGGAAGTAGCCAGTGCAGCAGCAACCTCCCCTTCAGAAGTCCGCCGAACTGCTAATGAGGCCCTAAATGTGGTTCCTTGTTTTCCTTATTAGCTTAGTCACTTACACCAGCATAATTTTATAGTTAGTTACTGTAGGAGGCTGGCCTGGCTTATAGTGGGTACCTTGTGGTACTTACTCCCTGTGCCAGGTCCAGTTATCCCTTATTAGTAGAATAGAGGTGTCTCTAGCAGGTTAGGGTGATAGAAAGTAGCTATGGCAAAGCTTAGGCTGAACTAGGAGACGTGTAAAGCTCCTACTATACCACTTATATCATATAGCACAATATCATAAGAAAACACAATACACAGAGGCCCTCATTCTGACCCTGGCGGTCGGTGATAAAGCGGCGGCCAAGCCGCCAACAGGCCGGCGGTCTAAAATATGCAATTCTGACCCTGGCGGGAACCGCCAACACAGCCCGCCGTATTAACACTCCGCCCGCCACGGCGGTACAAACAAACAGCGCGGCGGTCCCCGCCAACAGCCAGGCGGCAGACAATGTACCGCCCACCCTATCACGACCCACCAATCCGCCACCTTTTCCGGGGCGGGAGCACCGCCGATAAGAACACGGCGGAAACAGACTACGAACGGGAAAACGCTCACCTCTACGCACTCCACGCGAGATTCCGGCAGTATGGAACCAGAGTTGCAGGTCATCCCCGCACTCCTATACCTGCTCATATACCAGGAGCACGCCCGGCGGCGCGGAAGACATCGGTGAGTACTGCACCTACGACACAGGGGAGGGAAAAGATTACCGGCACACACCCACCCACCCACACCCACTACAACACACACATCAATGCATTCCCACAGATCACTGTCACAACCCACAAACCACCCCCCTCCGAAATAATGCAAAGACCAAAAGAAGAGATCATAAACGGGCAGATATATTGAAATATGTACACCAGTAATCCAAATAAATAAATAAACTATGTACAAAATATACACAGTTACTAAATGTAGTCCAACCACTGTCCGTGGATCACAGGGGTCCTGTGCAAAGGGGCATGGCCCAGTCCCACGACAAGAACTCCACGGAGAGAACACTGCAGGGGCATCAGAAAGAAAATAGGACAGGCACCTCAGGGGGAAGGGAAGGGGGGGCACCTCAGCCACTTGAGTACACGACGCCAGATCCACGAGGGGACTCCATGACCACTGGCCCATCCTGGGGAGTGCTAAGCCACAGTCCATACAGTCCATACAGTGGGTGGCCTGCCCACTGGGCCATCCTGGGGAGAGCAAAGCCACAGTCCAAATAGTCCATACAGTGGGTGGCCCCCCCACTGGGCCATCCTGGGGAGAGCAAAGCCACAGTCCAAACAGTCCATACAGTGGGTGGCCTGCCCACTGGGCCATCCTGGGGAGAGCAAAGCCACAGTCCAAACAGTCCATACAATGGGTGGCCTGCCCACTGCGCCATCCTGGGGAGTGCAAAGCCACAGTCCAAACAGTCCATACAGTGGGTGGCCTGCCCACTGGGCCATCCTGGGGAGAGCAAAGCCACAGTCCAAACAGTCCATACAGTGGGTGGCCTGCCCACTGGGCCATCCTGGGGAGTGCAAAGCCACAGTCCAAACAGTCCATACAGTGGGTGGCCTGCCCACTGGGCCATCCTGGGGAGAGCAAAGCCACAGTCCAAACAGTCCATACAGTGGGTGGCCTG
Source organism: Pleurodeles waltl (assembly GCF_031143425.1). Taxonomy (NCBI): domain Eukaryota; kingdom Metazoa; phylum Chordata; class Amphibia; order Caudata; family Salamandridae; genus Pleurodeles; species Pleurodeles waltl. Next base: position 545,305,597 of record NC_090446.1, on the reverse strand, counting down.
CCCACTGGGCCATTCTGGGGAGTGCAAAGCCACAGTCCATACAGTCCATACAGTGGGTGGCCTGCCCACTGGGCCATTCTGGGGAGTGCAAAGCCACAGTCCATACAGTCCATACAGTGGGTGGCCTGCCCACTGGGCCATTCTGGGGAGTGCAAAGCCACAGTCCATACAGTGGGTGGCCTGCCCACTGGTCCATTCTGGGGAGTGCAAAGCCACAGTCCAAACAGTCCATACAGTGGGTGGCCTGCCCACTGGGCCATCCTGGGGAGTGCAAAGCCACGGTCCATACAGTCCATAACAGACCCCACTGCCACTGGAGGAGGCAAGTTGGCCAGAGGACATCCTGCAGCCCTGCCCGAGATAGATCCTGCCCTGCCACGTCTGCCAAAGGGCCAGCGCTCCTTGCCTTGAAGGGCCCAGTTCAGCGGTTCTTGAGACGGCGGGGCCCAGCGGAGCGGTTCATGAGACGGCGGGGCCCAGTTCAGCGGTTCTTGAGACGGCGGGGCCCAGTTCAGCGGTTCTTGAGACGGCGGGGCCCAGTTCAGCGCTCCTTGCCTTGAAGGGCCCAGTTCAGCGGTTCTTGAGACGGCGGGGCCCAGCGGAGCGGTTCTTGAGACGGCGAGGCCCAGTTCAGCGGTTCTTGAGACGGCGGGGCCCAGTTCAGCGCTCCTTGCCTTGAAGGGCCCAGTTCAGCGGTTCTTGAGACGGCGGGGCCCAGTTCAGCGCTCCTTGCCTTGAAGGGCCCAGTTCAGCGGTTCTTGAGACGGCGGGGCCCAGCGGAGCGGTTCTTGAGACGGCGGGGCCCAGTTCAGCGGTTCTTGAGACGGCGGGGCCCAGTTCAGCGCTCCTTGCCTTGAAGGGCCCAGTTCAGCGGTTCTTGAGACGGCGGGGCCCAGCGGAGCGGTTCATGAGACGGCGGGGCCCAGTTCAGCGGTTCTTGAGACGGCGGGGCCCAGTTCAGCGGTTCTTGAGACGGCGGGGCCCAGTTCAGCGGTGCTTGAGACGGCGGGCCCAGTTCAGCGGTTCTTGAGACGGCGGGGCCCAGCGGAGCGGTTCTTGAGACGGCGGGGCCCAGTTCAGCGCTCCTTGCCTTGAAGGGCCCAGTTCAGCGGTTCTTGAGACGGCGGGGCCCAGCGGAGCGGTTCTTGAGACGGCGGGGCCCAGTTCAGCGGTTCTTGAGACGGCGGGGCCCAGTTCAGCGCTCCTTGCCTTGAAGGGCCCAGTTCAGCGGTTCATGAGACGGCGGGGCCCAGCGGAGCGGTTCTTGAGACGGCGGGGCCCAGTTCAGCGGTTCTGGAGACGGCGGCCGGTCTATGGCCAACTGCTCAATGCCTGGTGGTGCCCTCCTGGGCAGCGGGGATGGTGCTCCTTCAATGCCCACCTGGGCTGTGGGTGGTGGGGCCCTCCTGGCCAGCTGGGCTGGGTCCTCCCTGGGCAGCGGCTATGGGGGTGGTGGGCTCTCCCGGGGCAGCTGTGCCGGTTCCTCCCGGGGCAGCGGCTATGGGGGTTGTGGGCTCCTCCTGGGCAGCAGGCCTGCTGCCTGACCTCTCCGACTTGCTGCCCTTGCCCTCCTTAGTCGTGGGCCTGTGGCCCTTTCCTCCCTTTGGAGCTGTGGCTGGTGACTGTCTCTGGGTGGTGTCCGGGGGGGATGTAGAAGGCGGGCTCCTGCGGCGCCCCTTCCGCCTTCTGCTCCTCTTCCCAGGGGGTGGGCTGGCTGTCCCCTTGCTGCTGGGCGAAGATCCAGACATGCGGGCTGGCGGGCTCCAATACCCCTGCACCCTTGTCAAGGGGGGCTGCAGGGCTGGTGGTGGCTGAGGTGCTCTTCTTACCCCGACGAGAAGGAGGGGGGGGCTCAGGGTCAGGAAAGAAGTTAGTAGTGGCGAGGAAGAGTTTCTTGGGACAATGGAGAGTGGTAGGTACAGTGGGAATGGGAGTGGAGGGAGAGGATGTGGTTGTAGGTGAGTCACGTTTGCTGTCTTTGGGTGCAGGTGCAGGAGGGATAGGCTGTCGTGAGGTGGATGGCTGTTGGGTGGGTGGGTGGCTGCGTTTGTGTGGTGTGGAAGAGGGGGTGACAGACACAGTGGGAGAGGACACAGGGGACGTGTAAATGGCAGTGGGGGTGGTGACTGCACGTGTGCGGACTGGAGTGGAGGGTGTGCTGGTGATGGAAACACTGGCTGATGGTGAGGTGAATGGAGGTGTGAGTGTAGACGTCACAGGGAGGGAGGAGGGAGACGAGGAGGTGGGGGTCACAGAGGTGGTAGTGACTGTTGGCATGTCTGCATCGGAATGTTGCGTGTGTGAATGTCTGCGTGATCTGTGGTGCTTATGTTTGGATGAGCTTCTCTTGGGTGTGTAGGTGTGTGCAGACTGGTCTGATGGTGTGGGTGGGACAGGCAGAGGAACAGGAGACTGGGAGGAGGGAGTTAGTAGAGGGAGGCAGGAGACAGGGACAATGGCTGCCGTCAGTGCTGAGGCCAGAGCCTGGAACGATCGCTGATGGGCAGCCTGACCCGAATGAATGCCCTCCAGGTACGCATTGCTGCGATGAACCTCCCTCTCCACCCCCTGGATGGCATTCAAAAGGGTAGTCTGCCCAACAATGAGCGTTCGGAGGAGGTCAATGACCTCCTCACTGAGGGCAGCGGGGGTAACAGGGGCAGGGCCTGAGGTGCCTGGGGCGAAGGAGATGCCCGGCTTCCTGGCAGAGCGGGCACGGGGCGAACGCTGAGGGGCTGCTGGGAGGGCGGAGATGGTGCGCTGGGTGGCGGCTGTACCTGTAATGGCGGGGGGCACGGATGGTGCCACCCCCGCAAGGGAGCCCCCTTCCGAGGACGTGTCCGTGTCGCTGCAGGGTCCAGTCGTCCCCGTCGTGGAGCTCCCCTCGCCCTCCGTCTCACTGGTCCAGTCTGACTCTGTGGCATGGCCCTCCTGGGCCATGTGAGATGCAGCTCCCTCCTGCCCCGATGCCACTTCTCCTCCGCCTGATGATGCTGATGCACACAAGCACAGAAAGACAAACAAAAAGGGGGGGGGAGAGAGAAATAAAGGGATATTGAGTACATGGATCTCCGGTACAGTTAGCGGACATGACAGACACAGATGCCCCCTGCACTAAGTTGCGCACTTGGGGTCCGCTACGCATTCCGTGGAACATGCCCTACACGCCTAGAGTTGACAACTGCACCCATGGATGACACGGCCCAGGGATGGCTGTACTGACAAACTACTGAGGGTGGTGGCTGGGGACACAGGGGCTTACGGGGGTGCCCAGCCTACAGATATCGCCCTGGCCTAGGGGGACCCCCAGCCCTCCTCCCCCACCCAGACACCTCCACTGCGCGACAACAGAGTAGATAATGCTTGTACTCACCCCCTTGTGTCTGCTGTGCTGCCCTCACGCGCCCATCCAAATCAGGGTAGGCCACCGCCAGGATCCGGAACATCAGGGGGCTCAGTTGACGGCAGGCACCCCGCCTACGTTGGGAGGCCATCCCCAGCAGAGACTCGGCGGTCTTCTTGGTCCCGCGGCGGATGTCCTCCCACCTCTTGCGGCAGTGGGTGCCCCGTCGATGGTGGACCCCCAGGGTCCGGACTTCCTTGGCGATGGCACGCCAAATCCCGATCTTCTCATGGGCGCGGACCTATGTGACACGTACAGGGAGGGAGAAATACCACGTTCAAGTTTGTCAGCATTTTCCTTGCCAGTGGCCCAACGCCCCCCATCCCCGCCAGGCCCCCCGCCATGCCCAACATGCCCCCCATCACCGCCAGGCCCCCCGCCATGCCCAACATGCCCCCCATCCCCGCCAGGCCCCCCGCCATGCCCCCCGCCAGGCCCAACATGCCCCCCATCCCCGCCAGGCCCCCCGCCATGCCCCCCGCCAGGCCCAACATGCCCCCCATCCCCGCCAGGCCCCCCGCCATGCCCAACATGCCCCCCATCCCCGCCAGGCCCCCCGCCATGCCCCCCGCCAGGCCCAACATGCCCCCCATCCCCGCCAGGCCCCCCGCCATGCCCCCCGCCAGGCCCAACATGCCCCCCATCCCCGCCAGCCCCCCACCATGCCCCCCGCCAGGCCCAACATGCCCCCCATCCCCGCCAGGCCCCCCGCCATGCCCAACATGCCCCCCATCCCTGCCAGGCCCCCCGCCATGCCCCCCGCCAGGCCCAACATGCCCCCCATCCCCGCCAGGCCCCCCGCCATGCCCCCCGCCAGGCCCAACATGCCCCCCATCCCCGCCAGGCCCCCCGCCAGGCCCCCAAGCCAGCCAGTGGCCCCAAATCCAGATTGAATTAAACTCACTTGTTGGTCTGGAGGACCGTAGAGTAGCGCATACTGGGGGAGGACCCCATCCACAAGTTTCTCCAACTCCTCTCCAGTGAAGGCAGGGGCCCTTTCCCCAGGCGCAGCAGCCATTGTCCCTTCCAGACCGAGGTCACAGCAACACTTGCAGTATAGGTCCTCTCCTGTGAAAGTTCAAGTCGCAAGTGGATAAGTAGATAGAAAATGGCGGTCACGTCCGCGGCGGTGCGTACCGCGGCGGTGCGTCCCGCCACCGCCGGCGCCCTTCGCCATTGGCTCCTGAAACCCATAGGCTTCAATGTTAACCAATGCGGCTTCGCGCCGCGGACTTCGCCCACCGCCCGCCGCGGTGTGCCACGCCAGCGCATTGACCTCACATCCCATTGTCACACTTCACAGGTCAGGCAGCCGCCATTTCGAGGGTCCACATGGCTCCATTTCAACTGCGTCACACAGGCCTAGGCCTTGCATAGCCACTCAGACACGCCATTCACTGCATAGAGAATCGTTTACTGTACTAGCTGTGAGTACGTACCTGTGGGTTGCTTGACTGTGTGCTCCATGTTGTCCTTCCTAGGCACCGTCCGCTGGGTTGGGCGAGGAGACGGATGAATCCTCCCGTGTACCGACCGCTGGTGGACCTGTCGACAATGGAAGAACGCCACATTATCCTGACCTACCGTCTTAACCGTGCCACTATCCATGAACTGTGTGCCCAGCTGGAGCCCGACCTGATGTCCCCCATCCGCCAACCCACAGGGATTCCCCCTCTGGTGCAGGTCCTGTCAGTACTCCATTTCTTGGCAAGTGGGTCATTTCAGACAACAGTGGGAATTGCTTCTGGGATGTCTCAGCCCATGTTTTCGAAGGTGTTATCCAGAGTGTTGTGTGCCCTGATGAAATCCGTGAGGAGCTACATCATTTTCCCTGAGGTGGGCGAATTGGCTACAGTGAAGGGTGATTTCTACGCCCTTGGACATATTCCCAACGTAATTGGTGCCATTGATGGGACCCATGTGGCTTTGGTTCCCCCAAGAGACAGGGAGCAGGTGTACAGGAACAGAAAAAATTACCATTCAATGAACATCCAGGTGGTGCGTTTGGCTGACCAGTACATCTCGCATGTAAATGCCAAATTCCCAGGGTCAGTGCATGACGCCTACATCCTCAGGAATAGCAGCATCCCTTACGTGATGGAACAGCTACAGAGACACCGTGTATGGCTAGTGGGGGACCCTGGGTACCCCAACCTGTCGTGGCTACTGACCCCAGTAAGGAATCCCCGGACCAGGGCAGAGGAACGGTACAATGAGGCACATGGGCGTACTAGGAGGGTGATCGAACGCACCTTTGGCCTCCTAAAGGCCAGGTTTAGGTGCCTGCATATGACAGGTGGATCCCTAATGTACTCACCTAAGAAGGTGTGTCACATCATCGTGGCCTGCTGCATGCTTCACAACCTGGCTTTGCGCCGCCAGGTGCCTTTCCTGCAGGAGGATGGTCGAGACGGTGGTGTTGTGGCAGCGGTGGAACCTGAGGAGTGTGACGAGGAGGAAGACGACGGGGCTGAAACAGACAACAGGGACAGAATCATTGAACAGTACTTCCAATAGGACACAGGTAACATTTCTAAGATAATTTAGTAAATGTTAACTACTCTCCTGCATCTCTGCTGCCTGTCTATTTGCCCCAGTGTATGATGACTGAGTTTTGGCTTTTCCCTCCCTATTTCAGATCTGGGGTCCCCACTACGAGTCCTGTGCTTCGTTTCCCCATGGACTACAGCTTTGTGGCAGCTGTTTGTTGACTTCACCATGTACAAGGACATATTTGCACTGTCATGTCAATTACAATATTTTGAAATCACAGCCAGACTCCAGATAGTTTTGTGCAAAATAGGTGTTTATTTAAGTGCTCAAAATGGGATGGGTGGTTTCAAGTGGGTGGGGGCTATGGTGAAGGAATGTCCATGGCAGAGTCCAGAGTAACAGTCACACAGGTGCATTGTCCAGAGGCCTGTGGAGAGATGGAGCATGGGCAGTTCAAGGATGGACAGGGTGACAATGTGGGACAGTGGGATGACATCAGGTGGTATCCATTGCTGGCGGGGGTCTTGACATCCTACTCTGTCTTCTTGCGAGATCTCAGGGCCCTCTTGCGGGGTGGTTCTTCTCCTGCAGGAGGTGGGGGTCTGGTGGGCTGCTGCTGTGCGGGGGCCTCCTGTCCACTAGCGCCGGCGGAGGTGGTTGGCTGTTCTTGGTCCAGGCTAGTGGCAGGGGCCCTTGGGTGTTGTTGAGTGTCCGCCCTGCTGTTGACGAGGTCCTGCAGCAGCCCTACCATGGTAACCAGGGTGGTGTTGATGGCTCTGATGTCCTCCCTGTACCCCCGATAGTGTTCCTCCTGCAGTACCTGGATCTCCTGGAACCGGGCCAGTACCGTCGCCATCGTCTCCTGGGAGCGGTTGTATGCTCCCATGATGGTGGTGAGGACCTCGTGGAGAGTGGGTTCCCTGGGCCCGTCCCCCCCCTGTCGCACAGCTGCCCTCCGAGTTGCCCTGTTTCCCTGGGCCTCTGCCCCCTGGCCGGTGTGCCCACTACCACTGCCCCCAGGTCCCTGTTGTTGTTGGGGTGGTGGGTTATCCTGGGTGCCCTGTAGTGGTAGACACACCGCAGATTGACGCGCCCTGGAGACAGAGGCATGGGCCCGCTGGGTGGGAGCTGTGCTGGTGTTCCCAGAGGGGTTTGGGTCTGTAGTGGCCTGGGCCTGTGTGAGGGGAACCGACTGTCCAGAGGTCCCCGATGGTCCGGGCTGGTCATCGGTGTCCAGGTCGACAGAGCTGCTGTCATCGCTGACGGCCTCTTGGGTGGGGGGTGTGGAGAATTCTGGCCCCTCCGCCGCGGTGTGTTGACGGTCGGGTCCTGCAGGGGTATAGAGGTATGGTTATAGTTTCAATGTGTGGCATATGGGTGTATCTATGGGTTCTCGTGTCCCCAAGTGCTGGCATTCGTGTGTGGGGGCTTTGGTGAGGGTGGCTTGTGGGGGGGATGTGTATATGCATTGGGCATGCTTTGGTGATGGGTGTCCATGCTTAGTGGACGCATGCAGGCCTAGGTTTTGGGATGTGTGGGTTGTGATGGTGAGACATTGGCGGGGAATAGGTGTGCTGGGGGTGGGGGTGAGGATGGTGGTGGGGGTGAGGATGGTGGTGGGGGTGAGGGTGGGGGTGAGGATGGGGGTGGGGGTGAGGGTGGGGTTCGAGGATGGGGGTGAGGGTTGGGGTATGATTTGGCATGCAGGTGGGGGGGAAGCAGTATTGAAGCTTCAACTTACCAGTATCCATTCCTCTGCCGACTCCTGCGAGGCCGTCAGGATGCAGGATGTTCAAGACTTCCTCCTCCCATGATGTGAATTGTGGGGGTTGAGGTGGGGGTCCTCCGCCAGTCTTCTGCACGGCGATGTTGTGCCTGGATACCATGGAACGCACCTTCCCCCGTAGGTCGTTCCATCGCTTCCTGATGTCTTCCCGATTTCTGGGGTGCTGTCCCACTGCGTTGACCCTGTCGACAATCCTCTGCCATAGCTCCGTCCTCCGGGCAATGCTGGTGTATTGTATCTGTGTGCCGAACAGCTGGGGCTCTACCCGAACGATTTCCTCCACCATGACCCTGAGTTCTTCGTCTGTGAAGCGGGGTTGTCTTTGGGGTGCCATGGGGTGGTGTGTATGATGTGTGGGGTGGAGTATGTGTAGTTAAGTGTGTTGAGTGTGGTGGTGTGTGTTGTTTTGTGTGTGGATAGTGTGTGGGTGATGGTGTTGAGTGGCTGTGGCTGTTAGTTTGTGGATGCTGGTGTCTCGCTCTGGCCTTCTTTCAGAATTTTTTTGCGTAGGGGTTTGTGGGTGATGTGGGTGGGTGTTTTATATTGTATTGTGTGTGTGGGAGTGGTGTGTGTATGTGTATCAGGTGTGTGGGATTCAAATCGGCCAATGTGGCTGAGTTTTGTTCGTTTGTGTGTATTCTGACCGCGGCGGTGTGTCCCGCCAATGGAATACCGCGTTTGAATGACCGCCGCGTGGATTCGTGAGTCGTAATGGCATGGGCGTATTTCTGTTGGCGTGGCGGTGGAGGTTTGGTCACCTCCACCTTTCCGCCGACCGCTGGTCTGGCGGTCGGTTGTGGCTGTCGGATTTTCGGAGGTTTGCCTTCTGCGGGTCAGAATGACCGTGGCGGGTTTCCGCGGCCGCGGCGGTGTTATGGCGGTCTTCTGACCGGCGGTAAGTGCATTTTACCGCCGAGGTCAGAATGACCACCAGAGTTACTAAAAATAAAGGTACTTTATTTTTATGACAATATGCCACAAGTATCTCAGTGAGTACCCTCGGTAAGAAGGTAAGTAATATACACAAGTTATATGTACACAAACCCAAAACAGGCAAGTAAGAGTAAGAAAAGTAATGCAAACAGTGTAGGATTACAATAGGATGCAATAGGTGAGCATAGGTCTAGGGGCAACACAAACCATATAATCCAAAAGTGGAATGCGAATCACGAATGGACCCCAGACCTATGGGAGCTTGTAGAGGGTTGCTGGCACTGTAACAAAACAGTCAGGGTGTCCATGATACCCCATCCCAAGACCCTGAAAAGTAGGAGTGAAGTAAACCTTCTACCCTAATAGGACACAATAGTCGTGATAGGGGGATTCTGCAAGAACCACAAACACCAGCAAAGCACTGAAGATGGATTCCTGGACCTGAGGGCCTGCAAAGCAAGGGGACCAAGTCCAAGAGTCACAATAGTGTCCGGGGGGGCAGGAGCCCAGGAAACCCCGGATGAAGGTGAAAGGAAGCTGCCTCTGGATGGAAGAAGCTTAGGATTCTGCAACAACGAAGAGAGCTAGGAACTTCTCCTTTGGAGGGAAGATGTCCCACGGCATGCTGAAGGTTGCAGAAATACTGCAAACAAGCCTTGCTAGATGCAAGGGTTGCGGTAGAGGTTTTTGGGTGCTGCTGGGGACCAGGAAGGACCAGGATGTCGCCCCTTGGAGGAGGAGACAGAGGGGGCACTCAGCAACTCAGAGAGCCCCCACAGAAGCAAGCAGCACCCGCAGAAGTACCAGAGCAGGCACTTAGAAGATTTGTGAACCGGAGCTGGCTCAGAGTCACAAAGGAGGGTCCCACGACGTCAGAGTCCAACTCAGAGGGTTGAGCACTGCCGGATGTAGTGCTGGGGACCCAGGCTAGGCTGTGCATGAAGGAATCCTTGGAGGAGTGCACAGAAGCCGGAGCAGCTGCAAATCATGCAGTACACAGGTTTGCAGTCTAGCATGGTGAGGCAAGGACTTACCTCCACCAAACTTGGACTGTAGGATCACTGGACTATGGGAGTCACTTTGAATAGAGTTCCTGTGTTCCAGGGACCACGCTTGTCAGGATGAGAGGGGACCCAGAGGACTGGTGATGCAGTCTTTTGGTGCCTGCGTTAGCAGGGGGAAGATTCCGTCGACCCAAGGGAGATTTCTTCTTGGCTTCCAGTGCAGGGTGAAGGCAGGTGACCCCCAGAGCATGCACCACCAGGAAACAGTCGAGAAAGCCGTCAGGATTAGGCACTACAATGTTGCTGGTAGTGGTCTTGCTACTTTGTTGTGGTTTTGCAGGCGTCCTGGAGATGTCAGTGGTCGATCCTTGGCAGCAGTCAAAGAGGGAAGTGCAGAGGAACACTGGTGAGCTCTTGCATTCGTTATCTGAAGAATACCCAGAGTAGAGATCCAAAATAGCCAGAAAAGGAGGTTTGACTACCAAGAAAGGAGGATTGGCTACCAAGAAAGGTAAGAGCCTATCAGAGGGGGTCTCTGATGTCACCTGCTGGCACTGGCCACTCAGAGCAGTCCAGTGTGCCCCCAACACCTCTGTTTCCAAGATGGCAGAGATCTGGGACACACTGGAGGAGCTCTGGGCACCTCCCCTGGGAGGTACTGGTCAGGGGAGTGGTCACTCCCCTTTCCTTTGTCCAGTTTCGCGCCAGAGCAGGGCTGGGGGATCCCTGAACCGGTGTAGACTACCTTATGCAGAGATGGGCACCATCTGTGCCCATCAAAGCATTTCCAGAGGCTGGGGAGGCTACTCCTCCCCAGCTCTTCACACCTATTTCCAAAGGGAGAGGGTGTAACACCCTCTCTCAGAGGAAATCCTTTGTTCTGCCTTCCTGGACCCGGGCTGCCTAGACCCCACGAGGGCAGAATCCTGTCTGAGGGGTTGGCAGCAGCAGCAGCTGCAGTGGAAACCCCGGAAAGGCAGTTTGGCAGTACACAGCTTCTGTGCTAGAGACCCAGGGGTTCATGTAATTGTCCCCCCAATACCAGAATACTATTGGGGGGACAATTCCATGATCTTAGACATGTTAGATGGCCATGTTCAGAGTTACCATTGTGACACTATACATAGGTAGTCACCTATGTATGGTGCACACGTGTGATGGTGTCCCTGCACTCACAAAGTCTGGGAAATTTGCCCTGAACGATGTGGGGGCACCTTGGCTAGTGCCAGGTTGCCCACACACTAAGTAACTTGGCACCCAACCTTCACCAAGTGAGGGTTAGACATATAAGTGACGTATAAGTTACTTATGTGCAGTGAAACGTGGACATTATTTCACTCAGGCTGCAGTGGCAGGCCTGTGTAAGAATTATCTGAGCTCTCTATGGGTGGGAAAAGAAATGCTGCAGCCCATAGGGATCTCCTGGAACCCCAATACCCTGGGTGCCTAAGTACCATATACAAGGGAATTATATGGGTGTACCAGTGTGCCAATGAGAATTGGTAAATGTAGTCACTAGCCTGCAGTGACAAATTTAGAAAGCAGGGAGAGTATAAACACTGAGGTTCTGGTTAGCAGAGCCTCAGTGATACAGTTAGGCACCACACAGGGAACACATACAGGGCACATACTATGCCTAGCAGGATCCCAGTGACACAAGGGCTAAAACAACATACATACAGTGAAAAATGGGGGTAACATGCCAGGCAAGATGGTACTTTCCTACAGTTACCCTAGTTAGATCTTTTTCAAATTATTTTTGCCTTCTTTTATTTTTGCTTTTCCCCGCACATGTTAGCCTGTTTCCACACATCCACGTCCCAATCTTGGTTAGTGTTAGGAATGGCCCAGCTCGTAAACTTGAAATTTGAAATTGATTGTTAAAACTGTGTTTTGATGATTTTCTGATGGCACCATCACCTACTTTGAAATCTGGTAAATAATGTGCATATTGGGGTTGTTGCTAATCTATATCATTCTTTTGGAGTATCTAACAGTGTTGATGTTTAGAAGGTTGAATCTTTTTAGAAGCTTTGGTCAGCCTATGGTCTTTTTGTATGTTTATAATTTAGTTTTGCGCACCATTTATTTGACATTGATTTTGGGATTGTAATTAAGCTTAGAAACTTTATTCAGTTTGGAGATTGTTTTAGTGTTGAAGTATTCATGGTGTCTCATATTTTTTATTGAGTTTTATGTTATTGATTTGTGGTTGTTTGATCCTAACTACTGACTTCACCATCAAGTCCAAAGGTTCAGTTGACCTCTGAGGGTGAGTATGTATGATGATATCTCACCAGTGAACGCCCCAACAGTTTGGTAGCAGAGTTAATGGTTTTGTCTTATGAGGAGTAGAGTTAGGAATGGTAGAGTCTTGTGAAGAGTAGAGTCAGAATTTTACCACATTGTGAGTTGTTCTTGGTGTAGCGTAAGGGTTGATGAAATCTCAGTGTTGTGTTCCAAATGTACAGTATGAGTTTTGAGTAGGGTTTTGTGCTTGCAATACATTGGTAAATCGCAGTGAAGTGTGATATATGAGTAAAATAGGGAGTTTGCGTACTCCAAGGTAGCTGAGTAGGAATTTTGCATACTCCGAGGTGTGAGAGTAGGTGAGTTGGCCTACTCCAAGTGAATGTGGCGCTTTGTGCTAAAAAATTCCCCATGTGGTTGTTGTTGTGGACGGGTCCTGAGAGGCCTAAGACTCCGGAGTAATAGTAGTATGTACAAATGTATTCAGACACTTGGTTAATTTATTGTCTGCAGGTAAAGGTGTTGGTCGATTGAGCGCTGTCGGAAACACCAGTAGTAGTATTTCCCTTGAGTGTGTGTTGTTGGTTGGTATTAGGTAAATCCTGGGTGCACATGGAGGATCCCTACTAATCAGAGTGAGGTTTGCGGGTCAAATCTTACTTGCCTTTGTGAGAAAGCCACAGCCCAAAGAGTAGCTGTTTGCATGAAAGGCCACAGTCAAAATGTCCATACAGCTTCCGAAGTATTTGAGTCCTACCCATAGTGAGCAGATAGGTTTTTGGTTTTTGTGCTCACAATATTTTGCATTTAGGTTTTGCATGAGAAGTGTATGAGACAGCTCTAAGTGAGTCACAGCTGCTGAACGGAATGAGTGTGATGTCATTTGGTCCACACTGAGTTGGGTCGGTAGGTGAGAAAAGCCGCGCACGGATTGGTGAACAAGACTGTGCTGCTCTAGGTTGAGAACAGCTCGTGAAAAGGATTGTGGGATTTAAATTACTTCCTGGTTTTGTAGATTTTGTGTTTGTGAATTAAATTTGTGTGCGTTGAGATGTCTTTATTCCAGTTAGAGAGGGTGAGCCTACTCCACCTGAGGGTACACTGGCATTTGAGGTAATGGAAGAGAGAGAAGTTTCAGCTTGTTTTGGGGTAAATCAATGGTGCAAATTAACTGAGAAGGAAGGCACCTTAGCTTTTCCTATTTATGGAACCTTTAATTTGAGGGGAGGGTGATGTACGAATCAAAGCCCCTTACAAGTCCGCCATAGTTTTAAAGCACTAGCTATTTGGGAATTAGTCATGAGACAAAAGGTAGCTCATAAATTTGAAAAGGGAATGAGGAAAGCAGAAAAGAGGCTAGCAGAGGGTGGGTGGAATGCAGAGCAGAAAAAGTGGAGAGCAAATACATTATATGCAGTGAAGTTATTTCCAGCAATTACGCACGAAGGTAATGGAAGTGTTAAGCTTAAAGCCAAAAAGAAATCTGAGGAAGATAAAGAGCAGGAATTAGGTGAAAATAAAATGGTAGCAGATGTCGAGAGTGATTCGAATGATGAATTTATAACCCAGTTGTTGCAGAATTGTCACCCTTCGTATAATGCAGTTGAAGCAGTAAATCAGTAGTCCTGAATGTTGCCACAGTCCCAGTTGACTAAAGCCAGGCTCAAATAATCCCAAATGTGGAGCAGGTACCAGCTGTTTATCCATCAGCTCCAAATGTTAATACAGTTCAGAATGCTCCAGTTCAAGTTATGCCACAGCAACTTCAGAATGCAGGAATGACTCAGTTTGAGTCCACACCTAATGTACAGACACCTGCACAGATTGTGAACCAGAGACAGACAATGCCAATATATTCGCCAGTAATGGCACCACAGAAATTGCCCAGAATCAGACAAATCAGGCTTTTGGTACAGTGTTGACTGGCCAGAGTAAAGGAGTAATGTTCCTGCAAAGTCAGTCACATTTGTCAGGATCAGAAGCATTAACAGTTACAGTAACCATAGGTCCACTGGTCCCGTTGTATGCCCAGGGTCACAATGAGAGTGGTCCCCAGATTTCGAATCCAGTATCAGCAGTGCGTTAATCTTTCAGACCAACTGCAGAAATGGAAAGGACTGAGCACTGCGGTGCCAGCCATCACCCCTATGAGTTTTTTTGTTTCGAACCAGACACATAATGGAGTTGGTCCACTAATTGATGTGACATGTCACCCATGCTCAATGGGATCATCTGTGATGACTCAAGAGCAAGTTATGAGAGCCCCATTGTGAGAAAACTGGGCTGATTGCAGAAGCATCCTAACATTTTTCCTCCATTTTCATTTCTTGCTGGTGTTTCCTGACTCTGAGAGTGCCCTGGGCACTTCTAAATGAGACTAATTATAATTGGCTCTGCCAACCCACTTTTAAGTCCCTAATATATGGTAGGGCAGGTAGGTTTAGGGGCCCCAAGAGAGGTAGTGCACCCATAGGTGCACTGCTGAGGTACCTAGTGTAATTGTAAAGGCAGGCCTCCCTTGCTGGTTGCTTTTAAATTAAAGTTACCTTCAAATTTAATTTTGGAATTAAATGTACTACCAAAGTGTTAAACAACCTTATTTGTACATATATCTCACCCCTAAGGTGTGCCCTAAGTGCCCCCAGGGCGGGGTGCAGTGTAACTAAGCAGGGACCTTATAAAAGATGTTTTATAAGCCCTGGTGAGGGAAGATAGTCAAATTAGTTCTTCCCTCATTGTAGTGAATGGACTTCATAGGCTAAAATGGGGAAAATTCATTTCAATTAATACAGTCTCAGAAGGAGCTAAATATGTCAAGTTTGGTATCAAACTTATTGTTATAATAAGTCCAACACCTTGCCATTGTTGAATTTAATATAACTACTTCAGGGAAAGAGTTTTAGAACACTACCAGAAAGCTGCCAACTTCAGCTCTGTAGTGCCCTTCTCTGATTGGCTAGCCTCTTGCAGCCTTTGCTATGCTGCCTTGATGAGCTGTGAAGCGGCCTGGGATGAAGACAAAGGAAGTGCCTGGGGGGAGGAGATCTGCCTCAGCAGATGGTGAAACAGGATGGGGTAGAGCAGCCAAACTGGTCTTCAAATGAGGGAAGGACGTTTGGAGCAGCTCAGGACCTCCCCATTTCCTGCAAACCCGGACAGCCAGGTGTCCCGGATTAGATTAGGAGAGGGCTGGAGAGGGATGTGTTAAAGGAACTTAGCCACACCAGTGGGTGGACTCAGCCAGAACTAAGCTAAAAAATTCAGATTCTGCCATTTAAAATGTTTAAAGAATGTTGCTTCCTGGGATTGAGTTTTGCTATACTTCCTAGGAAGTGGTCATCCACGAGGGTGGTGGCCTGCCTATGATTGGACAGTTCCCCCCTTGGTTTCTACCACAGGAATAAGGATAAATGTGGCAGAGCTGCAACCACACCTAGGATCCCTTCAAGGGACAATGTCAGAAGAAGAAGGACTGCCCTGCTGGACCCTTGACCAGTACATTGGCACTGCACTCTGAAGGACTGCACCAGCTACACCCTTGGGCTTCACCACAAAAAGGACTTTGCTTGGCTTCAACTGGTTCAAGAAGGGACTCCCTGCTTGCTACAGGGGAAAAATAGCTAACCAGAGTCCCCTGCAACAAATCATGAAGGAACTGACCAGCTGGCCACTGTTCAGTGGTCAATTTGGAGTTTGTGTCAGGTGCATTCTGGGAGTTGGAGTCCTAGCCCTCAAGGAGCAACTCAGAGCTTCTGGAAACTTGGGGCGAGTTGTAGACTCCTAAAGGACCTTCAAAGACCTTCTTGAAGAAGATCCAGAAGTTTGGAGAAGATTGGAGAACTTTTGGTAAAAAGCTTCATAAAGGGACCGACCCGCCGTGGTAAGTCAAGCCGGCTTACCTGAATTGCGCCCCGGCCAGACTTGCAGGTTCATTCCGCTAAAAAGTTCTGGAGCCCCAGACTTCAAGAATTTCACTGGGGGCTCCTGGAAAGGCAATCCAATGACTTCACCTCAAAATCGGCCTGCTGTGGAGGGTCGACTGCCGTCGGAAGGAAAAAACTCCAAAAAAGTGTCAAAGTCCGAATGTAAAAAGTTGACCGGGACTTCACGCGCAGCATATCCTAGGAGGTCTCCAGGGATGTTGGATCCAAATTCAACTTCGGCCCGGACGAAGAATATCGTCCTGAAAACCGACTAAGTCCAAAGGTGCCACGCATACCCGAAGAGGACTCCAGGGGGGTCAGATAGAATTGGTGACTTCATCCCGGTGAGAAAAATCTTAAAGAAAAACTAAGGGCCTCATTAAGAGCATGGTGTCTTGGCAAGACCTCTGCGGTGGCAGCTGCCAAAAGACAACCGCGTATTGAGTCAAATTGTGAAATCTGTCAAAAAACAGCCAAATTTATGAAATTGCCAGGACAATGGAGGATGGAAAAGAGGCGGTCTGACCAACAGCACCGGCAGCCCAACAAAAATCCACCCATCAGATTATGATCCACAAATCACGACAGTGGTTCTTCCATGGCTGAAAACCATTGGTGATGCAAACCGCGGCAGTCTCAACTCACATCACACTGAACACAACACCACATTGGGTAGTTTGAATACCCCATACCTGACACACATCCACACACCTGACACACCTACACACTCCATTATAAAACATACCCCTACACAACCCACAATTCTTTGCAACCAAAACGCCACACAGAAAGAATAAGCACCAACTTACATTTCACTACGCACACATCACCCACCTGTACAACATACACAACACACATTTTACTACCACACACCATCCTCAACTGTCACCCACTCACATTGCAGCACCTACACCTCACCATTCACCTTTTTCTGCAGCCTTTTAACTTTGAACTCCACTAAACCGTCTTCACCACCAGTACCATGTCCCCAGAAAAACACCCACGTTTCACGAATGAGGAGTTGAGGGTCATCGTGGATGAAATTGTCAGAGTAGAGCTACACCTGTCCAGCAAACATTTAGTGGCCGGAAAATGGAGTTGTGGCAAAGAATAGTTGACAGGGTAAATTCTATAAGTAGCTATCCATGCACAAAGGGATGCCATCCAGGCACCAGCTATCAGGACTGGGGTGGGCCCCCACCTCTTCCCCCTACTTTCACATCCTAGGAGGAGAAGGTCTTGGACATACTGCATCCTGAGGGCCTGACAGGATTACCTGGGGGAGTGGAGTCGGGTAAGTTTTCACAAAATCCATGTCACCTAATTGTCATGTCATGCATGCTCCCTCACCACCTTAACCAACCCCAATTAACATACCACCCACTACACCTCTGTCCAAATGTTCCAATACCCCTCTCTGCCATGCCACATGTTCACTAAACTCACCTGGCTCCACAGCCCTTGGGAATGGCATATGAAGTACAGGCATCTCATAGCACTACTACTCCCAGACTGCAATATCCCACCAATGTGAAAAACTGGACAGTGCACCAAATGTGAGATGTCATGCATGTGAAACCCATCTTGTATGTGCAAGTGTGAAACAGTTAATGCTAGTGACAGCAATGCAATGGGCCACTCCCACTCTCATCACAAGCAGAACACAGCTATAGCTGAGTGCCCAATCCTAATGCCCTTAGAATAAAGATTCCTAAGAATGTAAGTTACTCACCTGGGCTGGAAATGTAGATGCCAAAGTGGATGCACATGCAGTAAATCCTGTTACAGGTCAATGTCTATTGCGTACTCCCATACTGTGTCCCTACTTTGACAGTATTGTGCATTGTACACTACTTTTTTGTACCATGTATCATGTCAGACACTTGTCTAGGCAACAAAGATGAACACCCATGTCAATGAGCAGACAATATAAGGTGGTATCAGCAGTCCAATCACTACCAACATCGTTTAACAGCTTCAAGCATAGTGTTTGGTGTTGAAATTAGAGAGTCACATGTTGTACTAAGTAAGATTGTGCAGCAACTGTCATTGTCACTTCTGGGGATCATGTCAAGATACTGTCTGAATCACACACAACATCAATAATACCCTAAATGTAACAGCAACTCTGTGCTCCACTTCTCCCACAGGTAACCTTGTCAATATCACCAAGGGCAGGATACCAGAGACTGTCACTACCCCTCTGGATGGAGGCCCCAGTGAGGACAACACCCCTGGATGTGTGGACACTGAAGACGAAGCTGGCCCATCAGGGAAACCTGGTCAGTCAACAACTGTCAGCCTCATCCTGCCCACAACAACTCCTCCCATCCCTGTTGCATCTACATCACAGGCAACTATTTGCCCCCAAACATGTGTCCCAAGGACTGTATCATCCATTGTGTGCCCCAAAGTACAGGTACCTGAGTTCCTCTTGTCATCCCTAATAATGATGGTCCTGCCACCACTGGGAGTGGGCACACTGTGCCAGGGGCATCTGCATGTGGGGGTAGGGTGCATGGGAGTGATGCTGTGGGCCAGAGGATGGGGGCTAAAAGGAACAATACCAACCAGGAAACCATCTTCCAAGTCTTGGGAGCCTACCAAAATTCCCAAGGCATGATGGGTCAGGTAATCACCATGATGGGGGAAATCCAACAGCTGCAGCAGGACCACGACCAGGAAGTCATACAGCAGTGGCAGGCACAAAATGCCTGCCTGGCGTCCATTGCTGGGGTGCTAAAGGACATCAAACCTATCCGAGTAGTGCAACATCAGGCCTCTTCCATTAGTAATGAGGCCCTGCCAGAGGACGGACATGCCTCAGACACCCCACCCTCTGTAGCAGAGGAACCCCCCATCCCCGCAAACGTTGACATCCATCCAGACATCCAGGAGGAGCAGTTGCCAAGACCAAACCCACTGTCAGGAAGTGAACCTCTGTTGACTGTTCTGAAACCAATCTCCATTTGCCCATGGTACAAGGACACTGGACTTGTGTATCCTAATGGTGTAGCAGCCACTCTCATGATTCCAGCCACCATGACTGAACCCTTCACTGTTTATACTGTTTATATTGTGTTTTTGTAAATTACTAGTCACACATAATGTTTTACTGTTCACAATAAATCACACTTGAACACAGGTCCTGTGTATGTGTCATTCACCAACCATGTACAACTGCTGTACATGGCAACTCTGCTATTAACATGTCCCTCTGTATTGTACAACCTATGTTATGGACATCACACATGGACTCTATCATCAGGAGACTCATTACATTATGATTCCAACATTGACAGATTAAAAAACAGTTGTATGCTACATCTTATGTATTGGTAGACATACAAACAGCACATAGAGTATAACTGATAGTAACATCAGGATGTTTGCTAAGGTGTCAGACACTGCTAAACCACAGGATACAGAAGTTAGGGATATGTCAGTCTTCCTAAAAGCCAGGGAGCGTCCAGATTGGTCCTTTGTATCACCTGGTAAAGCCTTAACACATAACCATACCTTAGCTTCATATTAGTCACACCCCATGGTAGAGACAGATATCAGTACTGATGTTCCCAGTCCAGGGATCTTTCACTTACATTGGTCACATACCAGTAGGCTTGCCACTCACCTATGTCAGTCCACAGAGACATGCACATTTGTCTGCAAAGTAGGTACGCACTGTCAGCTAGGTCCAAGTTAGGTTGCACACAACAAAAACCATTGTGATAGTATAAACCATGGATCTATACTTTCACATGTGTCAGACACATATGGACACACAAATGACACCATTTGACCACCTCCAGTACCCTACAGGTTATCTTGATGGGAAAATGCAAATCCACTTTGGTGTCCTGACAGTCTGGCCATGTTAGTTACAGTCCACATACTCATTGCAATTATTACCTGGTTTCCGCCATGTCCATTTCTCATGTCTGCCTGCAATTCCCATCTGCTTTTGACACTGTCTGTGACTTGCCAAGGATGAGGAGCCAAACTGGAACTCAACAAATCTGTGATTGACATAGATAAGAGATAGGACATAGCAGAAAACATTCCTCAAGTCACACAAGTTATGTTCTCAAGAGTGACTTTGCAAATGCATTAACAAAATATGACACTGTAGACCACTCCGTTCTGTCTCCAATACAGAATTACAGTCTGCATGCACAACCCACACATAGGCATTGGAGATACCTAAAATCTCATAGCTGGTTGTAAAAAGGAGGTGACATGCTACCCATCAGCTCTAGGTTACACATTGAAATCACTGCATCAAGAATACATCACATACCTTGAGTCAGTTGAAGTACTGATTGATGAGATCTGCCCTGGAGTCTCCTGCTTCATCTTCATCTCGCTCATCATCACTTGGAAAATCTGCATTTCCACCCACAGGTTCTGCAGGCTCCCTCTCATCTGGTAGGAATGGTATCTAATGTCCCAGGGCAAGATTGTGGAGCATGCAGCAGACAGCTATTATTTGACATACATTGTAGGGTGAGTAGAGGAGGCCTCTTCCTGATATGTCCAGGCTGCAAAGTCTTGCCTTCAGGAGCCCAAAATTCTGCTCCACAACACGCCTTGTCCTTCCGTGAGCCTCATTGTGGCGGACTTCCCCTGGCAAGGTTGGATACCATACTGGTGTCAACAACGAGGGACGGTTAGGATAGCCAGAGTCACCTGTAAGCAAATAGGTAGAAATACACAAACATATATCGAGGACATGCACAATTGTGATAGCAGGAGATAAACTTTGCAAACACACGTCAAATCTGACTTACCAACCAGCCGGGCCCTCTCTGTGTTGAGTTGTGTCATCATGAGTAGGATATTGCTGTTCCGCATGATGAAGGAATCATGGACTGATCCTGGATACTTTGCACTGACTTCTGAAAAGTACTGGTCTGCCAAACACAACTTGAACGTTGATGGAGTGGTAGTTTATCCTGTTCGTATATACCTGTTCATTGGCACTGGAGGGAACCAAGGGTTCATGGGTGCCATCTATGGCTCCAACCACATGTCGAATGTGTCCCATTACATAAAACTTTGCCTTCACATAGGCCAAATCTGCACGTTGGGGAAACCTGATGTAGCTGTCCAGGTGTTTCAACAATGTTGACAGTGCATCCTTCAAAACCAGAGTGAACATGGCCTGAGACACCCCTGTAGTTAGGGCCATTGCATTCTAAAAGGACCCAGTGGCCAGGAAGCGTAGCACTGACATTACTTGAACAACGGGAGGTATGCTATAGGGATTGCAAATGCCAGGCATCAGATCTGGCTCCAACTGATCACAAAGGTCCATGATTGTATGCCTTTTCAGACAATATGTCTGGCTAGTATGTCTCTCCTCCATGGTGTGCAGGTCTACTAGTGGGCTGTACACTGGAGGTTGTCTTCCTCTCCTCATGCCAGGGTAACTATGTGGAAACATACATTTTGTATGTGTCAAAAAATGCACATGTACATATACAACTCACACATATCTGCGCTTGAGGTTGGTTACAATATCTGACATCTACCTACAGCATATTGCTATGCATCCTATGAGCACATTCCCTCAATTATCTAATGTACTATACATGCATTTTTATCTGGGACTGTCAATGTTTGTTAGTCCAATCAACTTTACATGTAAAACACATTTTGTAGCACCTATTCTACATTACCGATGCACATAGGTTGTTTACAAAAGGTGTACATTTCTATGACCACAAATCCCTCTGTTACAAAGCTTTAACTTCTCATATGCACAAATTGACTACTAAGCCTGAGTTCAGTACTTACTGATATTTAGCACATTATAGTTATTTGTTAATGAATCAGATTCCAATACTTTTCCATGCATAAAATGTGCTCAAAATGGCAGCTGTCTGACCTACTGTACTGGACATGTGGAAGTGACCTATCTCAGCCAGCGAATGTCGTCATAGCGGTAGGCGGTCACAACCACAATAGAAATTGCCATTGGAACACATTGCTGCCTTTTGTGGTCTTGGGCCAACGGCGATGTCCGCCGGCAGTGACGTTCCTGCACGTGGCGGACATGAATGCCATCTTCTGCAGTATTACTCTCTTGACTGCTGCCAACAAGACCTCCACTACCTGAGCTGCTGTGTACTGCCTCTGGGAGCAATCATGCCACTTCCTGCAGGTGATAGGGCCCCACCCTTCACCCCAGAAGAGCTGGTCAAGCTTGTGGAGGAGGTCCTGCCCCTGTATGAACAGCTATATGGTGCACCAGAGGAGCAGGTGAGTCAAATGCTATACCTATGTGTGAAAGGTGGGGTGTATGATGTTGTACCTGAAATTTAAAGTTGTGACTGTGATGATGCATGCAGAAGCTTAATTGTGCATGAGTGTGTACTGAGAGGATGGAAATGTTTGCCTACTTTCTGTTACTGAAGTGTTCTGTCTACTTGTGTTGGTGTGATGCAGGTGGACATGACTTTTTGCTTTTGTCTGTGTCATTCATGCCGATCAACGCCCATCCAAAAAAGGGAATCTGGCATGCCATCGCCAAGCAAGTGTGGACCCTGGGGGTCCACAGCCAGCAGAGCACGCACTGTAGGAAGTGGTGGGAGGATCTGGGACCCTGGGATTGAAGACCGCAGAGACCCAGCTGGGGATGTCCTCTCAACCAGGGAGGGGTGCCCATTGGACCTTGACCCCCCTAATGGTCTGCATTTTGGCAGTGGCCTACCCTGAGATGGAGGGGTGTTTGAGGGCAGCACAGCAGCCACAATGGGATACGTACTGACTAAACACATGTACATGCCTCTGCCAGTTAAGTGTATGATGTCTAAGTATCTCAGCTATGACAATGTGGTAAGTGCTATAGGTAAAGGATCTCAAAGGAAGACATAGTACTACAGTTGCCACTATTGATACACAGGTGTGGACATTGTATAGTGTATAGGGACAAGTTACTCACCTCTGTTAACCAAATAGTATGACAGCTTCTTTCTGTTCCTCTGCATCAGCATCGATGAGAGAAGGAGACAGGGCACAGCCGAGTGGGGAAGCTGCTGGCCACAGGCCCTGGAGTGCTTTAAACACCAACACAGAGGAACCCATTGAGCCAGAGTGCGAGGGGAGTGCCATGGGGGTGACAGGATCCAGTTTGTCATCTTCAGAATCCTCCTCCAGTTGACACTACCTAGCGGTGGCGGACCCATCTGGGACCACCCAGCACCATCTAAGTCCACCACCCCCCTTACTACCACCGCCCTCCCTGTTGTTTCCCACCCAGTTGGCCTTGCCCCCTCACCCAAGATGGTGGGCATCTCCTTTGCCACAGGCACCTCTTCCCCTCCCCCTGTCAGCCCTGTTGCCCTCAGTGAGGAGGCTATTGATCTCCCTAGGTCCATCTCTGTGGGACAGTCGACCATTGTGAATGTTATCCAGGGACTGGCAACTCAAGTCCAACAGAGTAATGTGTTCCTGGAGGGCATGCACGGTGCACTGGCTGGCCTACAGAGATCCTTTCAGGCTTTGGCCTCCACACTGATGGCAGCAAGTCATCCTTGGTCTCCCAACCCCCTCCAGCTTCCTTCCTCTTCCCAGTCCCAAACCTCTATTCCCCAGCCAAAGCACACAGACAGACAAGAATGCATCTACTTCAACATCCAAGTATAGCTTAGACTAACACAAGCACCACAAGAACACCACAGGCATGCACACAAGCAACATAAACCTGCACACACAGCAACAGTCACAATCTGCCCTCACCACCCCCAGCATCACTGACAGCACACGTGACACACCTGCAGACACCACACCAACATTCACACATCTAACCACTACATCTATCCTAGCCACAGACAGCACACAGCAGACCCTCAGACGTCCATCCCATTCACCATACCCGCAGACACCACAACCACAGACATGCCTACATGCAGCACATCCACCTTACCTGCAGTCACCACCCCAACAGACACTCACCCACCCACCACGGCGTCCCCCAGCACCTACACCCTCCTCCTCCCAACACACATAAACGTCCTCACTCACCCACCCGACACCCACCACCTACAAACCTACCTCGCACAACCACTCCCTCTTCTATCACACCCATACCCTTTTGCTATGACTGTCCTGTGTGTCGAAAAAAGCTTTCCTTTCGGAGTTTACCCTTTTCCCAACTCCTCACCCACCCCGTGATACCCCTAAACGGTCTGTGTCCCTCCCCAAGTCTGACCCTTCCACCTCCAAAACCTCCCCTGCCCCCCTGCAAGATAACATGCCCCTTCCCCCTGTCAAATAATCAACCCCTCCTTGCCAACCCTCCCCTAAACCTAGGTTCAAGCTCAAACACTACAGTCCCAAGCAAGATCCCAAAGGACCCCCTCCAAGACTGAAACCCAAACCCCCCCTGAGTGCATTGAGACTTTTTATGATGGACTGACCTATGGCCTTTGTTTTATAAATGTTAAGGTTCTAATAAATATTTGAACCAACCAGTTGTCGGTTTCCTGGTTGCATCTTTGTCATGCTTTTCTTTCCCTGGTATGGAGTCGTTCCTGACTGACATTAGCTGTGTGTCTGTATGTTTGTGTGTGTGTGTGTGTGTGTGTGTGTGTTCTGCTTGGGCTACATGTGTTGGTTAGACAGTGTGTGAGGTTATGTGCATGGCGTTTGTCTGAAAGTGGTAGGGTATGTTTTGTGTGATGGACATTTGTGTGTCCAAGAGGTATTGTTGTGTTGGTATTATGCGTTGTTTGTGTTAAGATGTGTTTTTTGGTGTGCTGTGTGGCTTTGTGTGCTTTGACTGTGTGCATGTTTGACATGTTAGACACAGTGGGGGTCATTCTGACCCCGGCGGTCTCAGACCGCCGGGGCCAGGGTCGGCGGGAGCACCGCTGACAGACCGGCGGTGCCCCGCAGGGCATTCTGACCGCGGCGCTTTGGCCGCGGTCAGTGCAGGAAAACCGGCAGTCTCCCGCCGGTTTTCCGCTGCCCGTCAGAATCCTCCAAGGCGGCGCAGCATGCTGCGCCGCCTTGGGGATTCTGACACCCCCTACCGCCATCCTGTTCCTGGCGGTTCGCCCGCCAGGAACAGGATGGCGGTAGGGGGTGTCGCGGGGCCCCTGGGGACCCCTGCAGTGCCCATGCCAATGGCATGGGCACTGCAGGGGCCCCCGTAAGAGGGCCCCGCTTGTATTTCACTGTCTGCATTGCAGACAGTGAAATACGCGACGGGTGCAGTAGCACCCGTCTCACCTTCCCACTCCGCCGGCTCGATTACGAGCCGGCTTCATGGTGGGAAGGTCGTTTTCCCCTGGGCTGGCGGGCGGCCTTTTGGAGGCCGCCTGCCAGCCCAGGGGAAAACTCAAAATACCCGCTGCGGTCTTCCGACCGCGGAACGGTATTTTGGCGGCTCCCGCCGGGCGCGCGGTGACCGCGCCCGGCGGGAGTCAGAATGACCCCCAGTGTTCTTTGTAAGTTGATCAGTAAGCAGTATGATTGTGTATTTGTCTGTATTTTATGCCTGTTGGTGTTACGTTGTGATGTATATGTGATGTGTACCTGGGTAGTGTCCCCTGTAAGTCCCTGCCAAGAGATTGGAGATGGTGCGGTTGTGTTGTGGTTGTGACATGTTGTGGTGTTGTGTGGTACTGTGTGAGTGTGGGCCTGTGCTGTGTTTCCGTGCATACCTATGTGTGTTTGTGACGTGTATGTGTGTGTGTTTGGTGGCCCTGGCGTGTTTGTTCTGTATATGCAAGTGTGTGTGTGGCTGTATGTGAGTGTGCATGTTAGTGTGCAGTTACGTGTGGGTGTCACTCTTGCAGCCCCTTCCCAAATGTCAGTTGTGTGTGTGTACACAAATTTACAATCTCCAACTGTAACAGGTAAGAGTGTGTACTTACGGTTGCTGTCTTCATCGCAGATTCCGAAGTCTTTGGGCGAGCAGGAGCAGGGAGAATATGTGTAGCTCTGGTTCCTTGGCGGCTCCAGACGAGTATACCTTCCTGAAGGTGAGTGTCTCCTTTTATGCAGTTGGTTTCCGCCTGGGTTTCCATGGTGGTGCAATGACGGCGGAAACTTTGGCGGTGTGCAACCTCATAATCTGTCCGGCAGAAACATGGTCTTCTCCGGCCTGCAGGTGGCAACCATCGTCCGTGGCGGCCAGACCGCAGTGGCGATGCTGGTGGTGCTTTAGTTGGATTCTATTGTGAATACTGCCCTGCTCATAATTTGGCAGTCTTCTCCGCCAGCCTATTGGCAGTACGACCCCCACCGCCAACATGATAGTCCTAAGACCGCCAAACTGGTAATGCCCCCCTAAGGCCAAATTTAAACTTTTGACCAAGGCCTCCCACTTGCTGTAGCTGAGCAGGTCTTTATCGTGGTCGGCCTCAAACTTTGACTTTGCCTCGGTCTAGTGCGACCAGATGACCAGATTGGCGCTTTTAGTTTCTATGAGCTAAAATGTATTAATTATTTAAAATTTCATATCTATGGTTCCCCTTATCTGATTTTGGTGTCATTTTAAAGATAAAACTATATTCTATTATTATAAGGTGGTGTTGGATTTTTATTGTGTTTTGTGTTTTACTTATTTACTGTTTTGTGATATTTAAATGCTTTACACACCTGTCTCCTAAGTTACGCCTTGTCGCTCGTTGCCAAGCTATTAAGGGTTGAGCTGGGATTAATTTATTGGGACCTAACTGGACCTAGTGGGGGTTTGTGACCTACTGCTAAGTGTAGGCACTTACCTGCCCTTACCAATAATCCACTTTCCAACACCCATGTAATGATCTACAGGTTGTGTCCCGAAACAATGGCAATAACATTAGCTTGCAAGGACTGACAGCCCAAAATCGACTGACTGGATAGACAATTTAAGTGGAACTTCAGCTTCAGGAAACACACCAGAGGGAGAAAGGACATTAAACATGGCTAGATTAAAATTGGAATTAAATTAAATGATTGGGGGAACCCTTGAATTAGACAAATTAGATTATTACACTGAGAATGAATTGCGCTTTATGTGCAAGGATGTTACTATTAGAGCAGGACATGCTTATTAGAAATTAGCTAACTTGGCTGAGAAATATGAAATCGAAATGGATAAATCCAAACAATTGAAGAGGAGTTACAGATTACAATTTGATTTGAGAGACCTTGCAAACATGAGAACACCTGGAATGAAAATTCACATTAAGGAGTTGATTCAGAGTATTCAAACATGGGGAGCATTAGATAAATGGAAAGGTTGATGGGCAAAGAAACGAGATCAGAAGAAGAAGCGGAGTGCATCTTCAAATGATGTGCAGCAGGCTGAGGGAGCTGTAAAAAGGATGCCAATGAGAGAAATTCTGGGAGGGAATTTTGTTCATGCCCCTTGGAGTAGAAGTGACATATTGTCATTTACAAATGATTACCCAAAGTTGAGGAAAGAAATCAGTGGAATGTTACCAGCAAACAGAGAGATTTATTAAGCTTGCAAACTGCCTGTGGGAAGATTTGAACACTTTATTTGAGATTGTGGTTCTAGCAGATTTGTGGGTTGAGTTTAAGAGGAGTGTTGATTGGCCAACGCATGAACCGCCAAGAAATCCAGTAACAGGTGCGCCATCTGAAGAGGTGATGAAGGCTTATTACAAAGTGATTGAGTTTTTGAAAACTAGAGTTTCCCCTAAAGATATTGATTGGCAAAGAATTGACAGGACATCTCAGGAAGCAAAAGAGTCTGTTCATGCCTATTATGAGAGGCTGCTAAAAGCATTCAGACAATACAGTGGCACAGAGATTATTGAGCTGAGAGACATGAATCATCTTGTGTTCAGATTCGTTCAAGGGTTGAAGCCTGAAATTAGCAAAATTATTAAGAGTCATTTGATTTGCTGGCAAGCAAAGCCGATTGATGAAGTGCTGCAGTACGCAAAATACTGTAGTGATGAGATTGACATGAACAAGAAAAGATTGAAGGAAAAGGTTATGATGATGCAGATTAAATCTGATAAAGAAACAGATATGCAGAGATTGCAGGGTATGATGAATACTGGAGGGATGCAAGGGATACAACAGCAAGGCATTATGGTTCCTCCGTTTAGAAGTAGAGGTCGTGGAGTTCGAGGAGATCCGAATGCGAATGTGGCTGATGTACAGAACATGAAGAAAATGTTGCCTTGTCATGTTCGCAGTGGTGTCGGACATTGGAAGCGGGAGTCTCCTTTTAAAAATGTAAATAATGTGGTGAAAAGTGGTAGTGTTGTGCAGATGGTTGACACCAGTCAATTTCAAAATCAGAGAGTCCAAAGACCCCGTAATCAAAGCATGAGTGTCCCTAATAGAGCAGTCCAAATGCAAGTTCCCCAGCAACCAGTACAATGTCCCCAACAGCAAATTCATGTACTGCAGCAGATACAGACACCACAAGCTCCAATGGCACAGCAACAGGTGATGGTTCCTTAGCAGAACATGAACCAAAAAGTAATTCAAAATGCAAGAAAGTTAATCACACAGTGCCCATTGATTGTTTTTAGTGAGGATGAAGTGATTGAGGAATGCATGAGTGAGAGCTCGGAAGAGGAAGAATGTGTGTTAGCTGCCTCGTTGGAGGTAGATCAGCATGGTTCTTATATGAATAGAGTGTTATGGGTCATGATGTTCCATTCCTGGTTGACATAGGAGCAACTTGTTCCACTGTCAGATCTGAAGAAGTCCCAAATGTGCCCCTTTCAGGAAGGACAGTTCAGATGGTAGGGGTAGCAAATGAGCATTTGGTGAATCCCTTTACAGAGCACATTGAAGTTAAAATATGTACAGTTGAAGGTCTGCACCGATTTGTAGTTTGTGATTCCAGTCTTGTGAGTCTGGTAGGAAGAGACTTACTGTGCAAATAAAATGTTCCATTACTTGTACACAAGAAGGAATGTAGATTCAGACTAATAGCTATGATGAGACTTCTAGTCAAACAAATAAGATGTATCCTCTCATTACATTGTTCCCTGCAATGACAGCTAAAGACTAGCCTGAGGAATTACAAGAGACAGTAATGTTGAGAGTTTGGGATCCCTCTGAAAAAGATACTGGACTTATTCGAGGTATTGATCCAGTCAAAGTGACAGTAAAGCCAAATGCAGTTTTCTCCAGAACTCTACAGTATCACATGACTCCAGAAGAAATTGAAGGTATTACCCCAGCAACTGCAGATTTTGGTGCTCAGGGTGTGCTGAAATAAGTGATGAGCAGCTCATGTAATTCTCCAATTATGGGTCTGTGAAAGCCCAGTGAGGAATAGCACATAATTGAGGATTTGCGAATAGTGAATTCAATTGTAATATCCTGTTGTCCCATAGTGCCCAATCCAGAAGTGATTTTATTCCAGATTCCATGTGAAGCAGAGTAGTTTTCAGTGATTGATTTGTCACAAGCGTCCTTCTCAGTGCCATTGCACAAGGATGGTCAGTTCCTCTTTTGTTTCCGATTCGGCAACCATGTGTATTCCTGGTGTCGTACTTCACAGGGGTTTTCAGAATCACCGTACATTTTCAATCAGATCCTGAAGAGGAATTTAGAATCTGTGAACATGCCATTTCAGTCAGCTTTAGTGGAGTACATCGATGAACTGATGGTTGCGTCCAATACACGAGAAGCTTGCAGACAAGATACCATAGCTTTGTTAAATCATTTGGGTGAAAATGGACACAAGGTTTCACTAGCTAAATTACAGTACTGTCAGAAAGAGGTGAAATGTTTGGGTCACCAAAGTGAGAAAGGTCCGAGGAAAGTGTCCAGAGAGACAGAGCTGCAGCAAGTATGCAAATTAATCCCCCAGTTACACAGAGAGGCGTCAGAATGTTTTTGGGAATGGTGAGCTATTGTCGCCAATGCATCCCAAATATTTCAGTAATTTTCAAACCGTTGCAGAAATTGACACACAAAGAAGTCACAAATCCAGTCCCCTTCAATGAAGAATGCATGAAAGCTTTTACTGAGTTGAGAGAGAGTTTGTTCAGAGCTCCAGCTTGGCAATGCCTGATTACACGAAAGGTTTTGCACTGTTTTGTCATGAACGTGATGGTTGTGCTCTAGCTGTTTTGACTAAGTTATACAGAGGAACAAACAGGCCAGCTTGAAAGCCGTGGCCTCTGCTTGTGTGAGTTTCAGCTAATGCGAAGGCATTGTGATGGGACATACTTTAACTGTTTTTGTCCCTCTCTCGGTAAAGATTCTCTTGACTCGATCGAAGACCCAATATTTGACCAGTGTCCGACCTACACGATATGAACTAGTCATTCTTGGATCCCCTAATGTAGTGGTCAAGAGATGTTCGAGTTTGAACCCTGCCACGTTAATGCCTGTAAATACTGATGATACAGTTGATGTTAATGAGATAGAACATGACTGCCTCAATGTTACTGAACTGTGCACCAAACCCAGACCTGAAATGCCAAGTTGTTTTTGTTCGTGGCTCCTGTTTAAGAGACAGCGAAGGTATTCTGAGAGCAGCTTATGTACTTTGCATACTCTCAGGAGTAGTTGAAGCTTCATGGCTTCAATGAGTCATTTCAGCCCAAGTAGCCGAACTGGTTGCTCTTACAAGAGTATGCTGCGTGTCCGAGCAGCTCAAAGTAACAACATTCACAGATAGTCAATATGGATTTGGTGTTGTGCGTGACTTCAGGCACTTATGGCACCAGCAAGGTTTCATGACCTCGTCTGGATCACCTATTTGAAATGGTGAAAAAATTCATGATTTATTAAAAGCATTACAGTTACCTGAGATGATTGTGGTTGTGAAGCGTACCACTCATGTAAAAGCGAATGACTATGTTTCATTAGGTAATGCCTATGCTGACCAAATTGCCAGATATTGTGCAT
The DNA here is from genome assembly GCF_031143425.1 of Pleurodeles waltl. NCBI lineage: Eukaryota > Metazoa > Chordata > Amphibia > Caudata > Salamandridae > Pleurodeles > Pleurodeles waltl. Next base: position 545,274,958 of record NC_090446.1, on the reverse strand, counting down.
TTCACTGCATCACATTCTAATGAAGAGTGGAGTAGTGAAACTGACATCAGTGAGATAACTCAGAATTTCTTGCTGTCAGTGATTAATGCCTGGGATGAAATTAAGAGGCTGCAGGAAGAGGCAACAGAGGAAGAACAGAGAGGTTGGAAAAAAGCAGGTTGTGCTCAAAGAGAGGGAGATGATGTCTGGATTTCAAATGAAGGGAAAGTCATGTTGCCAGATGGTTGAACTCAATGGTGAGGTATTATCATGGTTAGGTTCATCTTGGCAGGGATGCAATGATTTGCACATTTAAACAGACATGGTACAACACCAGATTTAAATTTGTTGCAGAAGCGGTTTGTCACAGATATGTTACATGCCAACAAATGAATGTAGGGAAACGCAAAGTGGTTAATTTGAGCCACATAGGTAGATCGGGAGGTCCATTTAACAGAATTCAACTTGACTTCATTGAGATACCTGCTTGCAATGGATTGAAGTATGTGTTAGTTATTGTGTGTGTGTTCTCTAAGTGAATAAAAGCTTATCCAACACGTATGAATGACAGTCTCACTGTAGGTAAGCTGCTGCTCAGGGAATTTATTCTGCGTTATGGATTCCAGAATTCTTCGGAATCAGAGTGAGGAACTCATTTTAATAATGAGGTCATAAAGTTGATGTGTGCAGCACTGAACATTGAGCAAACATTGCACTGCAGTTACAGATCAGAGGCATCTGGGTCAGTGGAGCAAATGAATGGAACACTCAAAGCTTGATTGGCAAAGGTTTGTGCCTCGACAGCATTGAATTGGCCTGCTGCATTGTCACTTGTCCTAATGAGCATGTATAGCATGCCTGCCAGGAAGAGAGGACTGTCCTCTCATGAAGTCCTGATTGGTCGTGCAATGAGATTGCCAGCAGTCCCTGCAAATGCACTTGTGAACATAACAGATGACTTAGTGCTGGATTATTGCAAAGGTCTAGCTGATGTGGTTCTCTCTTTGTCTCATTAGGATGTAGCAGCAACAGCTCAACCAGCCAAGGAACAGTGCCTCAGCTTGTAGACTAGCGAGTGGGATTTGGTTAAAAAGCATGTGAGAAAGACTTGGCTGGAGCCAAGCTGGAAAGGTCCATATCAATTATCTTGGTGACCACAACAGCTGTGAAGTGTGCTGGTCTTCCAAACTTGATACATGCAAGTCACATGCACAACGTTCTGTGTCCTCTTGAAAACACAGAGTCTGATCCTAGAAGAACAAATGCTGATGAAGAAGGAGTTCGATTGGACCACGCTGTGAGGACCAAACCAGTGGCAAAAGCAGAAAACCATTGTCTGCTTTGAAATCTTGTGTTGTTGCTAATCCATATCATTCTTTTGAAGTGTCTAACAGTGTTGATGTTTAGTAGGTTGCATTTATTCAGATGCTTTGGTCAGCCTATGATCTTCATGTTTGTTTATAATTTAGTTTTGCGTGCAATGTATGTGGCATTGATTTTGGGATTCTAATGAAGCTTTAAAACTTTATTTATTCAGGAGTTTATTTTAGTGTTGAAGTATTCATGATGTCTAATATTGTTTATTGAGTTTCATGTTATTGATTTGTGGTTGTTTGATCCTAAATAATGACTTTGTCAATAAGTCCAAAGGTTCAGTCGACCTCTGAGGGTGAGTATTTATGATGATATCTCACCCGTGAACGCCCCCTCATATACGTATATTGATAGAAATGGGGTCTTTGGTTGGCAGTCAGGTTACCCCCTGTCCAAGCAAGGACCCTCACTTTAATTAGGATGGAGGAGAATCACCCTCAGCTAACCCCCGCTCACCTCCTTGGTAGCTTGGCACAAGCAGGCAGGCTAAACTTCAGAAGCAATGTGTAAATTATTTGTACCAAGACACATAGTAACTCAGATGAAACACTACCAAATAATACAACACAGGTTTAGAAAAATAGGCAATATTTATCTAAACAAAACAAGACCAAAATGACAAAAATCCAACACACACAAGTCACGATATGAATTTTAAAAAGAGTCAGGCCCATATTTATACTTTTTGGGGCAAACCTGCGCTAACGCAGGTTGGCGCCAAAAATGGTAGCGCCGGCTAGCGCCTTTTCTAGATTATGGATTATGGAATGGCTCTGAGGCCCTGTTAGTGTCCTTGGAAGGATGCTAACAGAGCCAGGGAGGAGTAGGGGGTACTGGGGATAGTGCGCCAAATTGTGGCGCTACACTGTTTAGAGGCAAAGAAATTGCCGCTAGGCAGTGTAGCGCCATTTTCTGGCGCACAAGACCCACGGACGTGGCTCCTGTCTTAGTAAAGACAGAAGCCATGCCCACCACCCCAATGGCCATATCCCCTGGCATGGCCTTTGGGGTCAGCGCCATGCAGAGGGCCCCAAGTCAGGGCCCCCGAGCAGCGTTGGACAAAAAAATATATACTCACCTGGACTTACCTTCGGATGGGTCCCCATCTGTATGTGACCTCCTGGTGTGGGTAGGGGTGGGTGGGGGTGTCCCTGGGGAGGGAAGGGCACCTGTGGGCAATTCCATGGTCTTTGACCATGGAAATCTGCCTACAGGTCCCCTTACGCCTGCCCAGACCCAGGCATTAAATGATGGTGCTAAGCAGGCTTAGTGCCATTATTTAAGGCCATTCTCCACCCGTTCATGATTTTTGCACGGGAGGATAAATAAGGAGCTAGGTCCTTTGAGGCATTTTTTGCCCAGGAACGCCTACCTTGCATCTCATTGACGCAAGTTAGTTTTCCACAGGCAAAAAATGACGTTAACTCCAATATTTTGGCGCTAGACATGTATAGCGCCAAAACATAAGTATGGAGTAAAGTTTGAGATGGATTTGCGTAAAAAAAATGAGGCAAATCCGGCGCAAACAGAGTATAAATATGCCCCTAAGCATCTTAAATCCTTAGAAAACAGTGAGAACGCTGTTAGCGCACAAAAGTACCTGGGTAGCATCAAAATAAAGCCTCACAGGCAAGTGTGCATGTGAAAAGAAATAATCAAATATGCTTATCTTGTTTTGCTAGATATCATCATTGATATACATTTGTGCAACAAGAGCTTTACCCATGAAATGTTTCAGGCTATTCAATTCTTGTTTTCTTCAAAGCGTGATGACTTCCAAACAGACAGCAGCAGAAAAGAAAACCCCACGGGACCTGACACAGGAAAGGTGGTGACAGTGAGGGCAACTCCACTGACTTCACCTAAGAGCGCAGGACACCTAAGACGCCACGAGGACAGCCAAATGCAGGTAAGTTCCAGGATGCCAGCAGGATCTCCCAAAACAATGAGCTGTCACCCGTGGTGCAACACACAGCTTTAAAGGCTACACACTCCACCCATCAAAGGGACCGCTTGCTCAGGAGCCACACGTTTGGCATGCCTGACAGTGCATATGAATAGTATGTTTTGCAAAATGCATTTTTAAGTATAATCTTGGTTTTAAGTTTATTCGTTTTATTTAATTACTATTTTACTGTTAATGTTTTAATTATAACCTAATTTAAATTTTGGGAGGTTTGTTATTTGTGTAGCAGAGAGAGCATTGTATTTATTTTACATTTATTTATTACTTTTTTAATTTGTTACATTATTTTTGTATTCTGAATTTTTCTTTGACAATTATATTTAATTGTCTTTATTTCTGAAGAAAACTAATATGTTTTCATAATTTTAAAATGTTATTTTTTTTAAAGTTTAAGATTTGGATTTAGGCTGGTATATGTAATCCTCAACACATTCCCTGTTTTGCTTACACTGGAGTGTTAATAGTAAATCTACCAACATTTCACTACTGTTGCTTAGATTGGAGTGAGAATGGTAAATCTAACCTCTCCAAAGTCCAATACTTTCCCTGGTGTTGCTCAAAATTGAATGATAATAGTAACTCTAGCCTATCCACAGTCCAACACTTCCCCTGGTTTGCTTATTTTGGAGTATTGAATAGTAATCTAATCTTTCCAAAGCCTAACACTTTCTCTACTGTTGCTAAGATTGGGAATAGTAAATCTATCCTCTCCAAAACCAAACACTTCCCTTGCCTTTGCTAAGTTTGGATTGGGAATACTAAACCTAACCCCTCCAGAGTCTAACACTTTCCCTGCATTGGTTTATGGTGGAATGGGAATAGTGAGCCTAACCAGTCTAAAGTGCATCCCGTTTTTACTTTTGCTTTTTTGATTGTTGCTACTTTTAATCTTATGTATTTTTCTGTAATGTTTATATTACTGATTAAGAATTGTTATTCGTAGTAGGCTGGCCTGGTTTGTAGAGGGTACCTAAGGTACTTACACCTTATACTAGGTCCAGTTATCCCTTATTAGTGAAATGTAAACAGTGTCTAGAAGCCAGGCTCTTTAGGAGTAGTGTGGATGAGCAGCCAGGGCCTAACTAGGAGACATGCAAAGCTCATGCAATACCACTGTAGTCACACAGTACTCACACACATGAAAGAAAATACTCAGTGTTACAAAAATAAAGGTACTTTATTTTGGTGACAGAAATGCCAAAAATACCATAGAGACTATACTTCCTTAGGAGGTAAGTAATACACAAATTATATACACTAGTATGCAGAAATAGCTGTAAAAACAGTTAGAAAACAGTGCAAATAGTGAAAATCACAAAAGTAAGAAATGGGCCTAGGGGGAACACAAACCATATACTAAGAAAGTGTTGTGTTTAGAGGGGCACTTGGAGAATTAGAACACACCAAAGGTAAGTAATAGAACCCAGCCCAGGAAAGCAGGAGTAAATCACAGTCATTTTCCTATAACACACAAGAACATGAGAAAGAATATATTGCAAGAACCAGAATAGACTGCAAGACACCAACAATGGATTCCGGGACCTGAAGACCTGTGAAAGAAGTGGACCAAGTCCAAGAAGCACAAAAGAGTTCAGGGAGAACAGGAGCCCCTGCTAACCCGGAAGAAGGTGCAAAGGAAGAACCACAGGAGAAGAACAAGTCAGTACTGCACCCAAGAAGATGGATGCGGGTTCCTGGTTGGTGCAGACGATGTCCCACGCCAGATGGATGATTACAGTCTGGTTTGCGTCGCTGGATTTTGCCAACAAGCCTTGGTACACGCAAAGCTTGTAGTTAGCAGAAAATGGCACTGCCTGGGACCAGGAGGGTCCTGGTGGACTCTACCCAGGAGGGGAAGCCAGAGGCAGCTCTCAGCAACTCGGAGCCCTCAAAAGAACAGGCAGCACGCACAGGAGTCCCACAGCACAGGGACAAAAAAGGTGCAAAAGGAGGCCCATGTCGCACTACAACAAAGGGTCCCACGCCGCAGGAGAACCACGCAGGAAGCTGTGCGTCACAGGAAGGAATGCTGGGGGCCAGAGCTGCATGGTGCATGAAGAACTTCATGGAAGGATGTCAACAAGTCTTGGCAACTGGAAAACATGCGGTGCACGGGGGTACTGCCTTGCGTGGGGATGCAAGCTCTTACCTCCACCAAAGTCGGACAGTTGGAAGTTAGGACCATCCGGATCACTTCAGTCTACCACCCGTGATGCTGGATCCATGCACTTCGTCAGGAGAGGGGTCCCACGCCACCAGTTGTCGTGCAGAGAGGTGCCTGGTGAAGCAGAGGAGTGACTCCTTGACTCCGAGGGAGATTCCTTTATTCTTCTGGTGCAGGCTAAAGACAGGCTGTCCTCTGAGGATGCACGACCAGGAAACAGTCGCAGTTGCTGGCAGGAGCTGAAGATACAATGTTGCAGAAGTCGTCTTTACTTCTTTGTTGCAGTCTGTAGAGTTCCTGAAGGGTCCAGATGTAGTTTCTTCAGTAAGAAGGTGAAGTAAAGGATGCAGAGGATTCCTGCTGGAGTATTGCAATCCGAATCTGAAGAACCACCCAAGAGAGAGACCATAAATAGCCCTGAAAGGGGGATTGATCAGCTAAACAGCTAAGCACCAATCAGGGGAGGGCTCTGACATCACCTGCTGGCACTGGCCACTCAAATGCTCCCAGAGTGCCCTACTCACTTGGAATCCAAGATGGCAAAACCAAGGGACCCTCTGGAGGAGCTCTGAGCACCATCCCTGAGGTGGTGATGGACAGGGGAGTAGTCACTCCTTTTTCCTTTGTCGGGTTTCACGCCAGAGCAGGGACTGGGGGTCCCTGAACCAGTGTAGACTGGATTATGCAAGGATGGCACCATCTGTGTCCTTCAAAGCATTTCTAGAGGCTTGGGGAGGCTACCCCTTCCAAGCCTATTACACCTATTTCCAAAGGGATAGGGTGTAACACCTCTCTCCCAAGGGAAATCCTTTGTTCTGCCTTACTGGGCTTGAGCTGGTCAAGCAACAAGAGGGCAGAAAGCTGTCTGAGAGGTGGCAGCAGCTGGGGCTGCCCGGAAAACCTCAGAAGGCTGCAATGGCAATACTGGGGGTCCTCTAAGGAGCCCCCAGAGTGCAGGGAATCATACAACCAATGCTTGCAAAAGCATTGGGGTATGATTCCAACATGGTTGATACCAAACATGCCTATGTTCGGAGTTACCATTATGTATCTGGACATAGGTAGTGACCTATGTCCAGTACACATGTAAAATGGCATCCCTGCACTCACAAAGTGAAGGAAAATGGTCCTGGAGGTCATGGGGGCACCTCTGCTAGTACAGAGGTGCCCTCACACACAGGTACTCTGCACCCTGCAATCAGGGCTGAAGGGCCTGCTATAGGGGTGACTTATAAGTGACCTGGTGCAGTGTAAATGGCAGTGAAAGGATGCATGCACCTTTTCACGCATGCTGCAATGGCAGTCCTGCAGAACCCTTTGCATGGGCTCCCTATGGGTGGCAAAATATATGATGCAGCCCATAGGGATCCCCTAGAACCTCAATGCCCTGGGTACCTCAGTACCATATACTAGGGACTTGTAAGGGGGCACCAGCATGCCAATTTTGGGTGAAATACTGGGTTACCAGTAATCAGTGACAAAATTTAGAGATAGAATATAATCACTGGGGTCCTGGTTAGCAGGATCCCAGTGAACACAGTCAAACACACTGATATCAGGCAGAAAATTGGGCTAACCATGGCAAAAAGAGGGTACTAAGTTTGGATTGAGAATACTAAACCTATCCCCTCCAGAGTATAACACTTTCCATGCATTTGCTTATGTTGGAATGGGAATAGTGAGTCTAACAACTATAAAGTGCATCCCTTTTTTTACTTTTGCTTTTTTGTTTGTTGTAACTTTTAATCTTAAATATTTTCTGTAATGTTTATATTATTGATTAAGAATTGGTATTCTGTTCCCAAGCACCCACCCATGGATTCTGACACATCCCCATTTTTGCCAATCATGGAAGACCTGGTAATGTGTCAGATTTGTATGCCTCCCCACCAGAATGCAACAAGGCGAAATACCTTGATTTCTCCTTGTTTATTTGCCTCTTTCTACAATTATTGCATTTTGCAGAACATGTAGAAAGAGAAACATGCCTCTGAGGATTGTTTTCATGTAGGAAGGTAAGCACTAACGTGCCCAATCCACCTCTTGTTTCTGAACCTCGTTCCATCACGGTCAGCCTTATTGTTCAACTTTGACCCAATCTTGCATGACTAGTTGGTCACATATGGCGCTTTGAACTCTTAGGCGCTAGTTTCTACTAAACGTTTTAAAAAGTAATAACTCCAGTTTTACTGATTGAACTTTCTGTCATTTTGGTGTCAAATAATTTACTACAATTTACTCTGTTTTTCTAAATTGGTTTAGGATTTTTCTTGTGGTGTGTGTTCACTTTATTGCTGTTTGTGTGCTGCATAAATAGTAATGGCCTCTAAGTCAAGCCAGACTGCTTTTTGTGCCAACCTACTTAGGGTTAAGCACAGGTTAATTTTGTGACTTTTTGTAATTCACCCTGCAAGGGATTGTAGCTGTTGCTTGGCCAAGGCTCACTTCAAAGTCAACCCACAACCCAATTTCTAACAAAAAATATAATAGCAAACCAAGGGAAACAATGTATGTGGAACTGCAATGCTCATCAGCGGTTGCAATCATATTTTTGTTACTTTTCATTTAGGAATCACCAGATGTCTCCATATTTTTAGAGTCCTGATGAAACACTTGTAACCCAAATAAGGATCGAAACATCTTCAACACAGAGCAACAAAAAAACCTAAGGGACTTTCAATATTTTCAAATGAACTGATGCAGTCTTTTTAATGATTGTTTGTTATGAATAGAGTAACGCAATGTAGACGTCATCATTTCACAAAATATGCATTTACATTTGACAATATATTTACTGTGTGTCTTAATATTATTAACATGGATGGATATTTTAATACATCAAAGAATTGTAACCACTGAAAGACTGGAGCTTTATAAACGTGCACACTAATGTTCATTTAAAATGCTTATGTGTATTCCTTATTTACATTTTACACTCCCACAACAAGTTGTATTAGTAGAAGTAAATATGTATTTCTTAACTCATATTTGACAAATATATGTGTGTGCATATTGTGTGTATATATACTCATGTTTTTCGAAATGCAAATTCAATGTTAGTTAAAGTTAGCCTGACTGAAGTCCTTATTTTTAAAATGTATTTTGTTTGCATAGTGTGTTCTTTGTCTTTGCAGGTGCATTTCAAGGCTTCGTTAGCTAGCAAGAGGGAGTATTATTATATGTAATACTTTGCGGATAGTAAGGCCTGAGAAGAGAAATTTTGGCTTAGACATAAAGATCTAATGAGCAACTGAAGTCTTCTATTCAATGTGTACCAGTAACGGGGGATGTTTAAGGTTACAGTAACTGTTCGAGTTCTGTGGGATGAGACATTCAAGTGGTGTTTCGAATGCAAACAAAGGATTAGGAGCTGATTGGTTCTTGGAGGGGAGGAGGAAGACAGCATTGAAGTTGAAGGTTCTGTATGTTTTAATTGTTATTAGGAGTTAAGACAGATTTTCCTTAGACTTTGAGGTGTACAGATCTCTCTGCTTCTTCTACTCTTGCAAGTGTGAAGCTTCATGCTCAACACTTCTTTCTTTTCTGAAGGACTTAAACTGAAGCCTTCATTATGCTGACACCTTCTCATATTTCTGTATTTCCCTTAGGTTCCATGCCAACCATCCTCATTCCTTGCTTATCATTCTGACTAGTAGATTTTAGAATAAGTTCATGTTTAGGAGAGAGAGCATGTTTTTTTTTACGAAGTACCTATTTCTAATTCTCAGTATCTGTTTGCTGTGGGTGTTATTGCTGTGATGAGACTGGACTAATTGCGATATTTCAGCTTGCCAGCTGTAATTCTATATCTTTTCAACATTTTCATGACTTGCAGATATATTGGATTGATTATTGATTGAAAATAAATTACTTAACTTCAATTATCGATTCTTTGTTCTCATTGTGTGGCCACGTGGGCTGCACAGAAATACAAAGTTGTTCAATATTGTCTCCATCAACTTAAAAAAGGTCACTCAGATGAGAGATTGTAAATCATGCCCCTGCGTGCTCCTGCGTGCTCTCACAAACATATCAGCTTTATCGTCTACTTTTATTTCTTTATTTTGCTTTAGCCGCAGTTTTCACACTGGGGACACAATGTGCTATCTTGCACTTTATTTATGGTTTAGTTCAAGATATAAAAGTATTTTCTTTGTTTTATATGCACTTGTGGTGTTCATATTTGTTCATGAAATTATTACCATTACCTCACTCTAGTCTTCAATGTATGAGGTTATCTAGCCTCTTGATTTATTATTCTACATCAAATTATATCAATGAGAGTGATTGTTGCATGAGAAAGTTGATACCCAGGTTCCCATGGATCTAAGGCTGGGTCAGATTGGGAAAGCAGGCACTTGGGCACCGGGCGATGGGCTGGTGCCTGAGGATCAGCTGGAGGACGTTTATTTATTCAGCCGTGTGCCAGTGTTCTCTCTTATTTTTTTAACATTATTAGTAGATTGGGAGGCTGTTCATGCCAAATCCAAAAGGCTGCATTTGCATTCTTACCCTACCCACTGAACACACTCTCTGGGACGGCTCATAGTCTTTGTTAGAAATGGGGTCTCTGGTTGGCAGACAGTTTGCACTCTGTCCAAGCAGGGACCCTCACTCTAGTCAGGGTAAAGGAGAAACACCCCTGGGTAACCCCCACTCACCCCTTTGGTAGCTTGGCACAAGCAGAATTTTGGAACCCCAGAAGCAATGTGTAAATTATTTGTGCCAACACACACAGTAATAAAGTGAAAACACTTCAACAGAGACACTACACCAGTTTAGAAAAATAGGGAATATTTATCTGAATCCAAAAAGACCAAAATGAAAAAATCCAACATAAGATATGAATTTTCAAAAGAATAAGAGTCTTAATCCATCGAAAACAGTAAGAACGTTTTTGTTTCACAAAGTACCTGGTTGGCGTCAAAAATAGTGAGCATGAGTCGGAAAAGTCAGCGATGCGTTGAAGTGAGACCGTGCATCGTTTCTTCTGGTCGGTCAGGTTGGCGATGCGTTAATTTTCTGCCTCACAAGAGACCGATGCGTCGATTTCCGGGCGGTACCTCAGGTCCTGGGCAGGCTTTGCGTCGATATTTCATGCCCAGCCATGTTGCATTGAAATCAGGTTGCACTGTGTCAGGAACCACGTGGCGTGGGGTTTGCGTCATTATCAGCAGCCACTAGTGGGTGTTGCACATCGTTTCTCCAGCCGCGATGCGTCAATCTTCCAGGCGCGATGCATGCTGATTGTCGATTTCAGGCTGGCGGCGCGCCGTTTATCAGCTGCGTTGCAGATGGTGCATTGAAAATTTCCATGGCAGTCTTTGCATGGATTTCAGTCTTTTGCCACCAGCTTCAGCTTTCAAGGGCCCAGGGACTGGATGGGGCACCACTTGGCAGGGCAGGAGTCTCACCAGAGAGTCCAGGTGCTGAGAGAGGAAGTCTTTGATGACCCTGAGACTTCAACAACAGGAAGCAAGCTCAACTCAAGCCCTTGGAGATTCTTCTCAAGCAGGAATGCACAACAACGTCCATTCTTTGTCCCCTTTCACAGTCAGAAGCAGCAACTGCAAGATAGCCCAACAAAGCACAGTCACAGGCAGGGCCAGCACTTTTCCTCAGCTCTGCAGCTCTTCTCCTTGGCTGAGGCTCCTCTTGAATCCTTGAAGAAATCAACAAATGTGGGGTTTTGGGTCCAATACTTTTACCACTTTCTGCCTCTGAAGTTGGCAAACTTCAAAGGGAAGTCTCTCTTGTTTGTAATATCCTGCCTTACACAGGCCAGGCTCCAGACTCACACCAGGGGGATGAAGACTGCATTGTGAGAGCGCAGGCACAGCCAATTCAGGGGTAAGTGACTACTCCTCCCACCGCTCTAGCTCAGAAGGCCCATCAGGATATGCAGGCTACTCCCCAGCTCCCTTTATCGTACTGTCTAGAGGGAATTTACACCAGCACAACTGTCAGTCTGACCCAGACAGGGAATCCACAAACAGGCAGAGTCACAGAATGGTTTAAGCAAGAAAATGTCCACTTCTAAAAGTGCCATTTTCAAACTGACAATTTAAAAAAACAACTTCACCAGAAGATGTATTTTTAAATTGTGAGTTCAGACACACCAAACTCCACATTTCTATCTGCTCCAAAAGGGAACCTACACTTATTTTAAATTCAGCCCTGATGTTAACCTATGTGGAAGATAGACCTTGCAACAGTGAAAGCTGAGTTTAGCAGTATTTCACTGTTAGGACATGTACAACACATCAGTACATGTCCTACCATTAACATACGCTGCACCCTGCCCAGGGGGCTACCTAGGGCCTACCTTAGGGGTACCTTACATGTTGAAAAAGGGAAGGTTTGGGCCTGGCAAGTGGGTACACTTTCCAGGTTGAAATGGCAGCGCAAGACTGCACATACAGACACTGCAGTGGCAGGTCTGAGCCATGTGTACACGGCTACTCATGTGGGTGGCACAAACAGTGCTGCAGGCCCATTAGTAGCATAGGATTTACATGCTCTGGGCACCTCTAGTTCACTTTACTAGGGACTTACTAGTAAATCAAATATGCCATACAGCAATAAACCAATTACACATACAATTTACACAGGAGCACTTGCACTTTAGCACTGGACAGCAGTAGTAAAGTGCCCAGAGTACCAAAAATATCAAAAACAAAGTCCAGCATACAGTCAAAAATACAGGAAGCAGAGGCAAAAAGACTGGGGAAACCACACCAAATATGCCAGGTCTAACTCTGGACCAAATGCCCGCAACAGGGAAGGACCCAATACGTGTTGTGGAGATATCAGAATTATCTATCACAAAACTACCTGTTTTTGGAAGGGGGGCACCTGCGTTTTTGGTTCAGGCACGGCAGCTATCTAGGAAAACCTGACAAATCCAGACACTTATGAAATCTAGAGTCTTGGGGGAGTCCAGGGACGTGTGACTTAGGTGGATCCTCCAATGTTTTCTTACCCAAAATACCATGCAAACCTCAAATTTAGCGAACAAATCATGTTTTCCTCACCTTTCTTTGTGGGATCTCCATGCTGGACCAAATTTCTGACACCTCACTTGTGTGGATAGGCCACTTCCGTGCGACAGGGAATAAGTGCAGTTTTTTTTATACGTTTTTAGGGTTGGCTCTGCTTTCAGCACCCAAACAAGCAAAGAATCACTTTTATTGGGAGACCGAGGGGAACGCTGGGTGGTAGGAAATTTGTGCCCGGGCAGTGATCCCACACAGTAATGTGAGTTAAATTTTTTTTTTACTAAATTTGAGATTTGCAGGGGGTTCTGGGTAAGAAAACGTTGGGGGATCCACATAAGCCACAGCTCCCTGGACTTTTGTTCAGTTTCAGGAATCTGGTTTAATAGGTTTCAGTAGATGGCCGCCAAGCCCAGGGACAAAAAGCAAGTGCCCCCTTGCAAAAACTGGTAATTTTGTGATAGATAATTTTGATCAGTACATGTTTCGTTTTGGGCCCTTCCTCGTCGTGGGCACTTGGCCTAACCACACAAATTTACAATTTTTATCGGGAGACTTAGGGGAATGCTGGGTGGTAGGATGTTTGTGGCTCCCCTCAGATTCAAGAGCTTTGCATCATCGAAATGTGAGGAATATTTGTTTTTTTAGACAACTTTTGAGGTTAGCAAAGGATTCTGGGTGACAGAACCTTGTGTGAGACCCACAAGTCACCCTATCCTGGATTCCCTTAGGTGCCTAGTTTAAAAAAATGTACAGGTTTCCCTAAGTACTGGCTGAGCTAAAGCCCAAAATCCACAGTTAGACCCTTTGCAAAAAACTTATCAGTTTTATTCGAAAAATGTGACTTGTCTATGTTGCGTTTTGGGGCGTTTCCTGTCATGGGCACTAGGCCTACCCACACAAGTGAGGTGCCATTTTAATTGGGAGACTTGTAGTAACACAGAATTGCAGAATAAGTGCTGTTACCTATTGTCTTTCTCTGCATTTGTGCCTTCCAAATGTTAGACAGTGTGTAAGAAAGAAGTCATTTGGGGAAATGCCCCTCTAATTCACATGCAAGCATATGTACCCCCAAATTCAGAGATGTGCAAATAACCACTTCTTCTAAACTCCATATCTTGTGCACATTTTGGAAAAATATAGGTTTCCTTGATACTTGTTTGCCACTCTAAATACTTTACCAAATGAATTGCTGTATGCCCTGTGCATAATGAAAATCCATTGGAAGATGGCGCTCAGTTATTGGCTCTGGGTAACTTGGGTTCTTGGGGAACCTACAAGCCCTACATATCCGTGCAACCAGAACGGTCCAGCAGACGTAAGATTATATTGCTTTCAAAATTATGCCATAATTAGAAACATTTACAGATGAAAACGTAGACAGAAATGGCTGTTTTTTTCAACTCAATTTCAATATTTCTCTTATTCCAACTATTACTTTATACAGGAAAACATTGAAGGATCTACACACATGACCCCTTGCTGAATTCAAAATTCTGTCTACTTTTTAGAAATGTATAGTTGTCCGGGATCCACCATTGGTTTCACATCTACCACTGTCACTAACTGGAAGGACGTTGAAAGCACAAAAAATAGGAAAAATGAGGTATGTCCCAGTACAATGCTAAAACTGTGCTGAAAATTGTGGTTTTCTGATTCTAGTCTTCTTGTTCCTGAAAGCTGGGAAGATGGTGATTTTAGCACTGCAAACCCTTTGTTGATGCCATTTGCAGGGAAAAAAACAGATGCTTTCTTCTGCAGTACAATTTCCCACCCCCCCAAAAAAAAAAAATTGCTGTATTTTGGCTACTTTCGCAGTCCCCTCCAAAGGAAACCACAAATCCTGGGTACCTTTAGAATCCCCAGGATGTTGTAAAAAAAGGACACCAACTTAGTGTGGATAGCATATGTGGACAAAATGTTATGGGCGCATAAGCGCTAACTACCCCAAATAGCCAAAAAAGGCTTAGCACAGGAGGAGGAAATGGCTTAGCAACACAGGGGTTCTAGCACTGGGTGACTTTACATGCGTTTTATTGTTGTTTGGCATGCTGTGCAAAAAGTTACTTATGTCAAGCCTGTTTTAAAAATGTTAATCAATACTGTAAAACCCTAGAAGGGTACACACAGGATTGTTTTTAAACTAAAACAGATATTACTTTAATGTTTTAATGTATGTGTTATGAAGCCATGATTTCTCATATAGTTTTCCAGGCCTGCACTTGACCTATTATTGGTTTATAGCATAATAGACACAATCAAAACATGGAAAGTATCAAATTCCATAACAACATAGCACATATTAAAATGATTTTAACAGTTGGAAGAAAGGGCTTTACCTTTCTAGAAGCAGTTACCCCTCCCTTCATGTTCTCTTCGTTTTCTTGTTTCTTCCTATTTTGTTTTCGCCACTCAGATGGGGAGCTCTCCTGCTCACCAGCAGGAGTACCATATCTAATGATTGCTCCCGATGGCCCATTACGTGGAGATACATTCTAAATGGATGGTCACCCAGGTACCCATCTTAGAGGGAACAGTGCCTGCATATCTGCAATGTCATGTGACTGCTCTGTTGAGACTAACTCATCTCCTCGTTTTCCACATAATTAATTTAGTTTACCAGCATTTGTTTCTGATCGTATTGACCACGCTAAATCATGTTCCAAGGCTGCTAAAGCTGTTCATGAATCATGTGTGTAAAAAAAGTATTAAAAGCTTTAATATGTTGTAATTGGATCAAGCGCTTTGGTCTGAAAGTATCTCTTTCCCTAGGCCCTTATGGAGAATCCTCAAAGGGACTTTTCTAGCCTCATTTGCATTTCTGTGGCACCTCATATCTCTGAGAGGTGCAGAGGCGCATTTCTGGATGGGTAACTGTACTCTGTGGGAGTGTTATGCATTGCTTTAAGGGAGGTGAAGAAGAAGAGGGGTCTCCTAAACGCGGCGTGCCTAATCCTGTTTTAAAAATATATAAAAAAAATTCTACTGGACAAGGAATAACACAAACCCAAAGGCAGACAGATATTTATTTAACATTTTTATACCACCATGTTGTATGTAAGTATGATACAGATTTGTACATTTTGCACGGCCATAAGCAATCAAACACTTGACGAGGTAAACTAAAAAACGTAAGCAGCGCCTAGATTGCTTGCTACTGCTGTCATTGAGGAATCGTGTGCACAAAGCAGATAACTAATCAGTTGGATTGAAAAGGTTTTAGGTCCTGGGATATCAGTAGTACCATAATAATAACTTTTATTCGGTATGAAAAAATTCATCCATTACAACAAATAATCACCAATACATTTGTTAAAAATAGCAATAAAACCATATATAATAAAAACACCCATCAAGAATATAAACATATAAAACCTCATTCATAGAAAGCAATAAAATAGAAAAATTAATTCTAAAAACTCAACATTATTACGCCAAGTAATAGCTCCCTTCAGGAATGAACCCAGGCCCTTCCACACCAATACATCTGAGGCCATTTGCAACCACATAAAAGCAGGACGATATTGCACGAAACCCTTGGGCCTTAGGAGAGGTAATAAAAATTGAGTTCTAAATGGTGCATAAAAAACACAAAACAATGTAAAATGGGACAAGGTCTGTTGGGACACCCCATCACAGGGGAAGGGTCTAAAACATTTGTCCC
Source organism: Pleurodeles waltl (assembly GCF_031143425.1). NCBI lineage: Eukaryota > Metazoa > Chordata > Amphibia > Caudata > Salamandridae > Pleurodeles > Pleurodeles waltl. The sequence goes on along the minus strand of NC_090446.1, from coordinate 545,258,816 downwards.
CATACTGAACGGGAAACACAGATTACTTCTGATGATCCCCAAACGGAATCGGGTTATAAGAAACCTTTCCCTCACATCCTTTATCTCTAAGAGATAGCGCTCAGGGCCTACCCACATCTTTAGCATGATGAAATCCCTGATCGATTTTTTCCCTTAGGCCTCCCCCTCCCTCCTGGTCTCCTGGATTCTTACAAAATTATCCTTAACCCATTTCTTATCACAACTAGTCAGGCCCTCAGGATGGTCAAACAATTCAGGCCGCCCCAAATCATGAGCCATCTTCCTCATGTGCATCAGCCAGGGAATATTCTTTACATTGCCGCAAGCCAAACAATCCCTTAAGATATCCCTATTAAGAGTGGCATGTTCGTTACTCCAAATTGAGATCCATAGCAGAAGGGGAGCCAACTGGATTGTGTCCTGCACAAACTCAAGCTCCAGTTCCAGATGAAGGCTAAACCCAGGGATATTTTGTCCAACTCCCAATAGCCTTCTACAGAACCGATTTTCTTCCACGGTAAGGGCCCGGGTGTCCCTATACCCCCAAAGTGCAGCACCATACAGCAGGACAGGGAGCCATTTACCAGCAGTTTCCACATTTTGTCTTTAGACCAGTGCCTAATTTGTGCTTGTTGTTTCCGGTGCGGAGCACCAGCACCTATTTGTGAGGGCCGGCGCTTATTCTTCTGCCTCAAACATTTGCTACGGGCAAAAGACGCATATAGGAAAGACAGAGGAAGAGAAAAATGAAAAAGCGTCACAAAGGGAGAAAGCAGAAAGCTGTAAAAGTGAACTGAAAGGGCAGGGAGTGGCTTTAAATAGACTGAAGAGGCCTGAGATGTTGTCAGGATTATGCTGCCTCAGTATTCCATGTTCCCACATTTAATTGCAGCAGCCACGTGTTTAAGAGGAGGGCTTTGGGCACAGGCTCGTTTTTATTTACAAATTAAGCACTGCTTTAGACCCTGTTTCTCAAAGAGGAATTTAGTTAACTTTGTCTAGCTGCCACCGCAAGTGACAGGCATGTACAGTTTTTTTCTTAAGCCATTCAAAGGACAGAACCAAGGGCTTACTGGGGTGCTAGCTTTAAACCAACTTTTTTCCTTTCCAGGGCTCAGAGCTGGCAGAACCTGCCCCACCTAGAGCACTAGTGTTATAGATGTAAGAATGGGTCTCTGGCGTGTGGGCTGTATGATGAGTGTGTGATGTCATGCATCAGGATGAAAGCTGCACTTTTAATGCATGATTGTTGCTGAGTTTTGTGCATGAACCTGAAGTGAAAGGAATGAGTGCTTGCCAGTTTAAGAATTAAGAGATGGTGTGTGGCAGCCAGTCTGGAAGATGTTTGGTGCTGTATTCAAAAGAGAAAATGGCTCTAAGGATTGTATTTATGCAGGAGGGTGTCCCATTTAGCACAAAAAACATACAGGTCTGTACACAGGCAGTTTTGCACTATGGTACAAGGGTGCCTGCACTGTTGCTAGGCTGCACATAGTTCGTCAGTGCAGGGAGCGAAAAGAAATGTGCCATATCTTAGTAAATATGAAGCACTTTTGTCCTTCCACACAATGCAACACAGCATACTGCAACAAGGCAACTTGTAGTGTTGTGTGAACGAATGGTAAATCTGCCTATTGGTATCCTTGATGTGCCCACCAGTGGGATAATGAAACTTGAGCCCCCCCCTCCCCTCTGCATAATACACGTAGGATGTGGGGGCTGCGTGGGCTATTGTTACACTACAGGGGCACACCCAAGTGTCAAATAGATGAACCCGTAGTAATGCACATTAAACAACATACGGACATCTGTACAACAAATTACGCAAAGATATGAAGTTTAAATACGTTTCAATTATGATGTTTTGAAGTCGGACTCGATCTTGAACTAATTGTAGATCAGCAATTACTTCTTACATCGTTTGTGTTGTTAACACCAACAGAAGTATCCATAACTTTAATTGAAGTGATTTTCAAACAGATTAAAACATGTACATGTGCAAGTCCAATGTTTCCTTTAGGTGATTGTAAGCATATTACTTATGTAAATGGTAGTAGAACAGTAATTACATTTGCACACATTAAAACTGCGTTTACACAGAAAAAAGAGTTCATAACCATTTAATTCTACAACGCCTTAAGCAGAGTAAGTCGCGTTCTAGCCACCAAGGCATAGAGACCTGGCCAGTTCAAGATTTTATTTTGATTCCGAGATGTAAACAAATGAACTATGTTGTATTGGAGTTGGGTGACTTGGATGCTAGTCAAAATACCTGTTGACCATAGGAGCTCTAGTCCGCCCACCACTAATTTCCATTAAACCTGCAAATTCCACTGCCAGGGCTTAACCGTGTGGCCTCAACCTTTGGGAAGAGATTTCGCACCGCGAGGCACGAAAACTGATAAAGTACTGTTATATCAAAAGATTATGCGGTATCAAGAAGGAAAGAATCACTTCAAGCGTTGATGGGAGATAGGGTCCAACTGGATCACTCTGCCCTAACCACACTCATGGTCACCTGGAGGGACGTGCAACAAGCTGCCTGAAGCTGTGGTAGCAGGACTCAGTATTCCCAGCATGGAATGAAGGGTGTCACATTTGGACTTCTCCTTTGTTTACTATATGAATGGCATGACTTGCTGCACTGGGAGTGGACAAGCCGAATATCCGGTCCTTCCGAACACAGTGATTTTTTTTATAGTATGTTATGCGAGGTTTCCAATCTAAGATAAAGTAGAGCTATTTCCTTTGATATCCGAGAGGACGGAGTTTCATAACAGAAACATTCTCTTATTTCATTGTGTTCTTTGACCTCCTTTCTACTAATTTTGTCCTTTTACTTCTACCAGTTGGATTGTTTTCTGAAACTCTACATTTAGGATGTGCTTGTGTTTTTTTTCTCCTTCCTGATGTCAGAGCGAGTTTGGTGTCTTGCTGATTTCTTCAGTATTGATTTTGTCTAGAGCTAAAAGAATACCGAGGGGTTTTCCGCCCTTTCTGTGTATTTCCTGATAACTAGGACAATCTTAAAGAGATACCTGACACCTTCCACATATACTATTCTGAGCAAAGTGGTATTGTTGCTGCTAAGGGGGGGGGGTAGCTCTTTCCTTGCGCAATCAAGAAGATGACTCAACAGACCTTCGTGACAGGTGCCGCCAAAGCGTACCCCCAGATTTGGACAGTTAATAGAGCTCACCAATTTCTTAGGCCTCTTCCTATCTAAAAGAGCTGTGGCACCCAAAGAATGTAGAGATCCTAAGTTGTTGTATCAAGAATCTACACAGAACAGGATCAACTGAGAATTCTGTAGCACCCTCTACAGATTATTGATTCAAAGTAACTGCTTGATTATGCAGGACAGGTGTGACATGAGAGCTGAGAGATGCATAGCTGCTTCTCCTTCTTTCATCTGACCACTAGCAGTGAAGCCTGGCTCCCGGAATAGATAATGTTCCCAAGGAATACACCAAATTGCTTGGACGACTGGATATGTGAACTCATGCAAAAAGCTATCTTTGGTGCAGCAAGGCACTATTTTTTTATTTTTATTTTTTTATTGTCCTCATCTCACTAATCCGTGCCAATAAAGAACGGATCCATTACTCTTTGCCCCAGGTATCTAGCCCCCTAATATCAACGGGCCATTCCACCTGGCGTTCTTTTCCATGGATCCCCCTAGGCAAATCCTTCCCATCTCCGCCTAGTATCCTAGATGGACAATAGGGCTAGATGCGCAGAAGGGGGGATCAGATATAATCATCGGACTTCATAACCAAACTAAACACCAATCAAGTAAGAATTTGACAAACATTTTCTCATCCCACCCAAAAAACATCTCTTTTACTAATAGGCCCGGCTCTGTCCAACTTATATAATCGATCTACCGAGTTCTGCCACTTCTGTACTGTAGGAGGTTGTGAGCGTACCCAGTTATGACAGATTTGCCGCCGGGAAATAAGCATCAAAACAAACAAAAGACGTTGCTGTGCTTGATCTCTCAGATCACAAACTCCAAATAACACTAGGGCAGAATTCAATGTTATTTCTTCATCAAATATCTTATTTAAGACATTCTGCACAGCTTCCCAAAAATTAGCTAAGCCAGAACAGTCCCAGAACTTATGGATATCATCCGCATTTGTGCCATCACATCGTGGACAATTTTTCTGGATTTTACCAATACGGGATAGCCTTACTGGAGTCCAATACACTCTATGCAAAGTAAACAAATGATTCCTCCTCATCGCCGCTGATTTAACCGTGGTCCAAAGAATTGAACAAGACTTTTACCACGTCGATATTATATCCTTGTTTGGGAAAACCTCTCCCAATTTCTGGAGCGGGAGAGGGGGATCCTCCTCAACTGCCTCCAACAAGGCTTGATACCAAAACGCAATTTCCTTAAGTAAAGGTCTCTGAATTAATTTCTCTTCCCAACAAGATCTACCAATTTCTCCTTCTTGTAACGATTTAATCCAGCTCGCCAACTGATAATACTTAAATTTAGAAACTGCCCCCCCGCTCTCTCCAGAAATGTAGCCCATGGTATCAAGTTCACACCCTCTATAATCTGTCCCCACCGTAGTACCCCACTCACTTTCCGTGGGTTTGATAGTTTATCAAGGAGACATACCGGGGTACCAGGTGAATCTCAAATTGGAGCTAGTCCAGAATAGTAAACTATCCCCAGTAGATTGTGAATCTGTAGCCAAATCTTACAGGCCTGCCGTAAAATCTTAAATCTAACTTTTTAAAAAAACCTTGGGTGACCAAATTTGTACAAAAAAAACTCTGCCCCTTCCTCCACGTGTACAGTCAACGCTTCCCACATTGGAGTATATTCTGACTTTTTGTTTAAAAGAATTCTACTATTCTTAAATTGAAAAGCCAAATAATACTTAGAAAAATCAGGTGTTGCTAACCCCCCACATTCCTTCTTCTTACACAGCTTTTTCCAGGATATCCTTATTCCCTTGTGTGCCCAGACAAACGAAGACAAATCTCCCTGCAATTTTATTAACCACTTACCCTTAAATTCCAAGGGGATGGTGTTAAATAAAAAAGTGAATTTTGGCAAAATTATCATTTTCAAGATATTGGATCTGCCTATTAAAGATAGCGGGAGAGCCACCCATGTTCTAAGAAGTTTCTTAGTCTCAAAGTGTATTTTCTCAAAGTTTATCCTTGCCAAGTCCCCCAAGTCTTTTGTAATCTGAACCCCTAAATGTCTAATCTCTTGTTTAACTAACGGGGATTCATATGACATATTCCAACACATAATCTCTGTCTTCTCAACGTTAACATTATAACCTGACATTCTACCAAAACCTTCTATCACCAAATTTATTGAGGGGAGTGAGAAAGAGAGATCCCTAGTGTAAATCATGAGATCGTCCGCATACAATGTAACCTTTTTCTCCCAGCTCTTACTCTGAAAGGAAAGGATTTCCCCGTTGTTTCTAAGCAATATTGCTAACGGCTCAATATATAAATCGAATAACAGAGGGGACAAGGGACAGCCCTGACGTGTCCCTCTAAAAATAGCTACTTCTTGTGATAGCACATCATTAATCAAGATTCTCGCTGTTGGTGACCTATATAGTTCTTTAACTGCTCTAATAAAAATGGTCCCTAATCCAAACCTTTCCATAATAGCCTGCAAAAATAGCCAATTTACCTGATCAAATGCCTTGGCTGCGTCAAAAGTTATTGTTGCCAGAGGGAGCCTTTCTGCTAAGACCAAATCCATTGCCGCCAGCAAGTCATGAACTAATTCCTGTAGCTGTCTACCTTTAATGAACCCTTTCTGATCTGGATGAACTAATCCCGGGATGACCTTCCCCAGTCTTTTAGATAGCAGACTTGTATACATTTTATAATCTAAATTAAGTAGTGAGATAGGCCGATAAGAAGAACACTGTGTTGGATCTTTACGGGGCTTCAAAATCAAACAGATTACCGCCTCCGCCCAAGAACTCGGTGCATGCCCCCCTTCCAAAAACATATGGTTGAACAATTTCAATAGAACCGGGATTAATTCTTCCCTCAGTACCAAGTACAACTCGTTCGGGAGGTCATCTGGGCCCGATGCCTTTCCTCTCTTCAAACCCTTAAAAATTTCAATTAATTTGGTCCCAGTTAGCTCTCCTTCTAAGAGATGTAGTGCTGAGTTCTCCAGACACTGCAAACTAACCGTAGCCAAGAAATCCCTGATCTGCTCCTCAGAATTCCGCAACTCATCTGAGTACTATTTCTGATCTTTCTACACAAATCTGCCCGGTGACCTTAGACCTAATTGAAGGGATATGTTTCTTTGAATGATCAGACTTTACTTTCCAAGCTAGTAATTTACTGCACCCTTCCCCGTATTCATAATGCGCATACTGACTAGCTTCCCAATTCTTTCTTTCTTGACCTTCTAAAAAACACTCTAAATTCAAGTATGCTTTTTCATATTGTTGCTCGAATAACATTAATTGATCCTTGTTCTCCATTACCTGTGCGGCCTGTATGGACTCCTGCAAAATTGCCATTCTTGTCTCAACATTACGTAATTTCTCTCTTTCCTCCCCACGCCTAAATGCAGCCAAGCTAATCAATCTCCCCCTTATATAGGCTTTATATGCATCCCAAACTATTTGTAGACTAGCTGACCCCTGTTTCAATTAAAAAAACTCTCTTGTATCTTTTCTTACTATCTCAATAATCAGGTCATCCAATAATAGTAAACGGCTTATAGTACATCGAAGCCTCGGGACTTGAGTTGTGAGGGAGAGATACAACTTAACAGCCGCATGATCTGAAAGATGTGCCGGGGCATGCGCTATACAAGAAACATTCCCTATCAGGCTATTTTGCAATAAAAAAAAGTCTATTCTGGACTTGTGGCCATATTTCTTATTATAAAAAGTAAATCTGGGCCCTACACCCCCCTTAACCTGCCACACACCCACAAGCCCCAAGTCAATTGTCGCCTGTTTAACCATTGACCTACTTCTAGGGGAATTAGCCGTCGCCCGGGTGGTGGATTTGTCCAAAACCAGATTCAACAATATATTAAAGTCCCCTCCTAACACAACCGGATACTTAGTTTTCAGAAGAAGATTATACAGTTCTATTAACGGGGTGGAGTCATCTGTATTGGGACCATAATAGCCTGCAATCGTAAGCCATAAGCCAAAAAAACAAACCTCAGACACCACCCATCTACCCTTTGAGTCTATGTGCACGTCACCTATGCATAATCCCTTCGTTATTTTCTCTTTAAAAAGAATAGTGACGCCTTTGATCAGGCACAACTGATTAGTCACTATCCCCCGGGATGTCCACCGTGTATTTTTAAACACTTTTTCCCATTCTTCTCGTGAGAGATGCGTCTCTTGTAATATAATCACATCCTCATCCGCCTGCCTGAGAAACTCCAAATCTTTCTTCTTCTACGCTCGAAGGCACTATTGTTGTAGAAACAAAACACCTGACTGCTGATGCTGGATGCTAATGGCAGTATGTGGCTGCTGATCTGAGTGTATCTTGCCTAGCCATTAGGTGATTGCTTCCAACTGCCCAAGCCATTTGGATATAGTGGAATATGAAGTGAGCAGAGAGGGGCAGGTGAAGAGGACCACTGACGGGCTGCAAGAATCGACAGTAGGTAGGTGTGCCAACCATCTCCAGCTATTACATGAAGTACATAAATGTTTGATTTCGTTCAGTTTATGTTACCTGAACTGGAGTGGGTGGTGCAACTCCGCCAACAGATATCTTGAGATGACTGAATGCATCAAGTGTTACGACTCAGCAATAGTTTATGTTCTCCAAAATCAATTCAAAACAGAACAGGCATCATTGTTTCTTTCTTCTTGTGGAATCATCTTTGAAAGATCCAGATGCCTTCCTGAATTCCAGATGATTTTCTTTTTGTTAACTCTTTCTTTTTTAATAAACAGTTGCTCAGTACAGAGAAACTGACACATTTTAAACCACAAATTGTAATCCTTGGCCATAAGGAGAAGAAGTACAGAATACCAGTGTATTACATGTGTAGATCTGCAATAACCCACAGTACATATTACCACTTTGCACTGTCAACTCCACATGTATGTCCCCAATGTAAGACATGTTCTTATCTCACCCTGTCACTCTGCCTGTCATTGCTAATCATTCAGTCCAGATCTTGTTATATTTTGTGGGGCAACTTTGACTATGATAAATCACCTGTTCCGCTCGCTGACACCAATCAATGTTGTTTCCCCATTCTTGGATTTTTGGAAGTCTAATTGCTCCCCACACCCTTGCAATGTCTCTTTTTGCCAACCCGTTGCTAGCATCAACCAAGTCTTCTGATGTCTGGGCCATGATTCCTCCCCGTTATGTGATTCTAGCCACCTGGCTTCTAGTGGTATGTTAAGGCCCATTACTTGTGCCATTATTTGTACCACTTGTTTCCAAAATTGTTGGACTATGCGGCATCCCCAAAGAATATGGAAAAAAGACCCCACTATATCACACCCTCTGGTACATAGGTTTGAGTGGTAGTGCCCCATGCGATGGAGGAGGGATCTGGAGTAGTATGATCTGTGTAGGATTCTAAGTTGCATCAGGCAGAATCAAGCCGGTATTGCCACCTCTCTGGGACTCTGAAGGGTCTCCAGCCAGTCATCGTCCTCTATAAGACCCACATCTCCCTCCCACGCCTCACAGAGTGATCGCCAAGGACCATGGGAATTGTACATCAATTTTTTTGTAGGTCAGAGAAATTGCTTTTTCGGGCATAGGATCTAGTGTCAGCCAGTCCTCTAATGGGGTTGACTCTGGGAGTTGGTCTCCTTCCCGTATGTGCCATCTAAGTGCGTCACCTAATTGAATATACTTAAACATTTCTGAGTCCCACATTACATATTCTTTCTTAAGGTCCTCAAAAGTCAGCATTGCCCCACCTCTCCATATGTTCACCAGGCAGTTTATACTGATTAGTCCCCATTTATAGAAACCCTTCATATTGCATAGTTCACTTAGTTGATCGCTGGTCCAGATGGGTGCCATGTTCGTAAGTTTTCCTTCCTACCCCAAAAATGTAGAGGTCTCTCTCCACAACCCTTACAGTTGCTTGAGTATGGAGTGGGAGCATGACTTCTTGTTTTCTAGCGTACAAGATGGAAGGGTATTCGCAGTCACGCATTGCTGCTCTATGTAAGCTGGCTCTTCCACATCTGCAAACACCCAATCATTTGTTGAAACTAGCTGGTCTGCCCAAAAATATGCACATATGTCTGAGACGGTTAGTCCACCACTGAACACTCCCCTTGTAGTTTGCTGGGGGATATACACGGGCTACCTCGATACCACAGGAGTCTGCACAATTCACCATTAATCTTGCTAAAGAATTGGGGTGGCACTCTGTAGGGAGAACATTGGAGGACATATAGTAGATGGGGAAGGGCCATCATTTTAAAGAGGATGGCCCAATCCATCAAGGAGATCAGGAGCTTTCACCAGGGCATTACATCATCCTGGAGGCGTTCCAATTGTGGAAGGAGCTTCTTCTTGAGAAACTCTTCAGCAGATCTTGCTACATATATTCCCAACTATGAAAATCCATCAGTGACTAATGGAGCCACACATCTAGACGGTAGATATGGTTTGCCTCTGGGTACGGGAAAGACCCCGGACTAATCGAGAGTACCTCCTGAATATTTGAAAAATATGCAGTATTCTGTCACCTCAGAGACGGGGTTTTGAAACCTATAGGAGGATGTCGTTGGCATAGAGGGAGATTCGTGCCTCCTACCTGCCTCCTTTTCTTATACCCCATAGGAGAGGGTCCTGACTCACCCATGTGGCCAGTGGTTCCAGTACCAAGGCAAATATCAATGGGGTCAATAGACAGCCTTGCCTCAGACCCCTATGGAGAGTGAAGGACTGATATATCGCTCTGTTGACTCTAACTCTCGCCCCTGTGTCTTGACACAGTAGTTTAATCCAAGCACAGAGCTGGAGGCCAAATCCCCGTCTGGCTAAGGCCACAAACAGGTATAGCCATCGAATTATGTCAAATGCATTCTTGCATCTAGCGAAAGCAGTACTGCCTTTTTTGCACCCGGGGCTTCAGTCATAAGTAAGATTCCATATGGGATCAGATTTAGTTTAGTGCTCCTCGGCGGCATGAATCTAGATTGGTCTGGATGGACCCCACTTGTCATTACTGGCCTTAGTCTATTGACCAAAACATTTGCCAGTACCTTAGCCTTGAGTAAACAAAAAGGCCAGGGCACACCCAAAGTCAATCTCCGTATTGTGGATCCAAGTAGTTGTGCAAAATAAATCGAAGTCCAAAGAAGAGATGACACTGGATATTTATTGACAGGTGAAAGGGTGTGGTCGATGTTCCAGTCACAGACCACATGAAACACAAATCCAAACAGCCAACAGCCGACACGTGTTTCGTCTCCTAGAATTTGTCAAGGCTGTGAAATAAATAAACAATATGTATGTATAGATAGGATGGGACATTTACTACTCTAATATCCACAAAAAATATACATGTGTAAAAGAGACCCGACCCGACCATCTAGCTCAGTGTAACTAGATAAATCATATGAACAAAAAATGTTATTTTCTTAAGTATGTGAAGAAATAGTAGAAAGGTGTGACATAGTTTGAGGGATGAGCACCATATGTGATCAAAAAGGCACACAGGGAACAGTGCAGTGTGTAGTAAACCAAAAAGGTCAAATTCTTTGATGAGAAGTAAGACAAGGCCCAACACCATAAAATGGAAGTGCACTAATATGCACAAATAAAATGTCCAATCAAATAGACAAACCACGCAAACTGTAGTAGCAAGTGGAAACACCATTGGAATAAGAAGAGAGTAAAAACAGGAGGAAAGAATCCATTTGCCCAGAGGTAAAATACCTTCAGATTTGCAAGAAGATGTAGATAAATATATGTTGAAGGAGTTCCAGTACAAACATGTTGTGAAACTCCATGTGGATCAATGAAATCAAGATTGCAGATGGAGTAGGAAGGCCATGATAAGCCTGAGGAAAGCAGAAAAACAAGAAACACTGTAAAAAAAACTTTACAAAAAACATGAAACGCCCTACGTCCAATTAGGCATAAAAATAAGGTGAATGAAAAATAAGGAAATGTATAAGATGACGTATAACGAAATCCCATGACCTAAAGTCTAAAAAAGGCATGTGAAGTAAAAAAAGTGAGCTAGAGTAAAGTGAGAGGGTAAAAAAGTAACCAAAATAATGGCTTACGCAGGCAGAAATCAATTAAGAAAGCGCAAGTTCCAAAACAAGGAGCTAAATATAATCAGCATACATAGTGCCAAGGAGACAAACCAAGAGTATATGTAAGCTGTAAAAAGTGAAAAAATCATGCGGAGCGAGATAATAGAGTCTGACGCCCAGTGGAGCTAAAATTAACAGCCCTTTGGATGTATATGCGGTAGTGAAGGGCAAAAAATGGAAATCGGCATAATGCCCGTTCAGGAAATGCTACATGCAACAAAACTGTAGCCAAACGTCATAAAACGCGAGGCCTATGAATAAAATAAGAACACGGGTGGAGGCAGTGGTCTCCTGGCGGTCCGACCCTCCAGGATCGTAATCTGGTGGTCGGGCAATCAGGATTACAGCGGTCTGACTGCCACCGCAAGTTTGGCCATCCTAGGACCACCAAACTCGTGATGAGGCCCAAAGTGTGTGGCCGTTGCACGTGCCGGTCTGTGCCACAAATCGGCCCAGTGGGTCAGTCCATGTGTGGCCTGGTATGAAAAATAGATATCTTAAGCAAGATCCCCTTCCCCCTAGAGTTTAAGGAGAAGCCAGCGTGTGCTAATAAGGAGTATCCCAGTTGATCTAATGCCTTGTAGTGATTGCCCTTCAAGTGGTTTTCATGTAAGAGGACAGGATCTAAGGCCAGGTTTAATTTCGTTGCTGAGGCAATTGACATTCCATGTCATGACCTTCAGTGTTGAGTGTTTAGTGGTCCCCACGTTGTATTTGCATGGACAGTGGTTCTTGTGAGTATAAGGAGTAAAGGAATGCCACTCCCCTCATCTCAACTAACCTAGGTCCCTTTCTTCTCCTTTTGCATGATAGTTCTGAGCAGAAACATAAAGAATCATCAAAGTACATTGAACTGTTGTGAATTTTGAATGATTTCCAATGGCTTTTATGTGTAATGAAAGAAAGCTTATTCCCTTGTAGAGAGAAAGAAGTTCAGTTAGTGCTTTTCTTCTTGTAGACATGGATGTGCAGCAGTTCTGATAGCATGGAGCACAGAATTATCTTCTATGAATATATTGTTAGCTTTATTTGGATTATGTGGATTTGCAGCCTTTGCACTTGATTGCCAAGTAGGCGAAGCACAGTTAAATGTCTATAAATGGGTAGCCAATGATGTGCTTCTGGGGCCAGTGAGATATTGCCACATGGATGAACACAAACCCATCCCAGTAATAAGAGTAACTGCCTCTTGTACAGCCTGTTTTCTTGGTTAAGACATGCAATATGGAGGGGATTAGTCACCTGAAGCCTACAGGTGAATTCTAAAGGTAAAATGTGCTTTTCTTGGCAGTGAATTGTTGGAAACTAAGTCTAGGATGGAATGCATGATCTTCCTAGGTCTCCCGGTTCTGTCAGTGTCTTTGTTGGTGCTCTATGTTCCTATTGCCAGACAAGTGAGAGATTTTAGTTATTCCTGCCTCCACATGTAATAATCTCTGTTTGAATGAGGTATGTTTAACATGGTCATTGTTAGAAATGGGTTTTCTGGTTGGCTTAGGTATGCACATAAGTCAGGCAGAACCCACCCACTCTAGTCAGGGTGAGGGAGTTACACACCCAAGATAACTCCTGCTCACCCCCTTGGTAGCTTGGCTCAAGCAGTCAGGCCTATCCCAGAGGCAATGTGTAAAGCATTTGCACAACACACACAACACATGTGACACACTATCCCCACCACAAAGGAAACACAACACCAAGTTATATAAAAATAAACTGTATTGTACACAACATTATTAGACTAAACGCAACATGTCAGTAATACCCTGCAACCCAAGCAGTTGTCAGTACATTGCACAGTACTAATACTCTGCAAAAACCAGCCGTAGTCACATATAACACACAGGTTACGCAGTATTCTGCAACATAAGCAGTAGCCAGGAAAAACATTACTACAATAACGCACATCACAAGATCCTCATAAAGGCCCATACCAGGAACATTAGAAAACATATGGCAAGTCATAAAAACAGGTTACCATAAAATTCCCAGAATGCCAGTAACAGGAACATTAAGGGGCCATCAAATAATATATGGTGCATCAGTGTACCTGGCAAATTATCCAAACTGACGTCCTCCTATGTCCTTTAACAGGGCTGCTCCCTGTTTAGTTTAGGGCAAAAGGGGCCCCCAGCGCTCCTCAGCACCAAACGGGGGCTGTCTGGTGATTGGGGAAAGGAAGGGGGGTGGCACGCACCCCTCCATTCTTAGGTAGGCCCCCTCCTGGGGTCCGCACCTGAATTGGGGCCCCAACTGTCCCTGCGAACCCCCAGGTGCCACAACCGGTCCTTCAGGGGGGAACAGGGGTATCAAAAAGAAAAGTAACCCAGCGGCACGGGGGCCTCCGATGAGGCTTCTGCCCCGGCCGCGAGTCCTAGTAACCTAGTGGGGTTCCTGCAACAACAGGGGACCCCTTGCACAACAGGCAAGGGGGCCCGACGGAATGGGGAGCCTCTGATGAGGCTTCCCTCCCGGCTGCGGACCTTCAGTAGCACGGGGGCCGTCGAGGCAAGCGACCTCCGATGAGTTCTCAATCGTCTGAGGCAGCCATGCCCCCCAGGAGACACGCCAGTACGTGACGTGATGTGTGAGTTCCCTTCAGGCCAAAGCAGGGACCTTGGCTCAAAAGTGGATGCCGGCTGGTGCCCCGGGGGCACTTCCTACAGCATGCTTTCCCAGGGGGCCCCGCTAGGAGCGCACTCCCTCCATGCTTTGGTTCTTCTGGTGCCGCGGGGCATGGAACAGAAGCAAACACAACGCGCTTCTGACGCACTGTAACACGAGGAATGCCCGGGTCGCGGCGCTGATTTCTCCACTCCGACAAGTGCTTCCCAAGGCGCTAAGGTGACGCCTTCACAATGCGCGATGGGCTTCAAAAAGAAAGCGCTTCTCCAGATGCTATACTTAGAGCAAGAAAGTGCTTCTCAAGGCGCTAGGTAATAAAAAATGAAGCACTCCTCATGTGCTTCAAACAGGCAACTGCACGGGTCAGGGGCCACGGCACCCACCCCCTGGGACACAAAGATAGAACACAGGGAGGTAGGACCCAGCAGCAGGCCAGCACAAAGGGGTTGCAGACAGTGGCAGTTCCTCCAAGTAACCCACCAGGTCACAGGTCAGCACAGCAGCAGCGGTCCAAGGCAGTTCCTGGTGAGTCCCTCCTGCAGCATTCTGTGTCACGTTTCAAGCATGTTAAGAGTGTTTCAGTGTCTCCTTTTCATGGGGAAAACTCCCTGTACTTGTACTCAGTTTTGCACAAGGTTTAACAAAGAGGGGAAGAGGAGGTTCCAACCAGTTACAACTGATTCCAGGAATGTCCCCTCTTTCCTCCAGCACAGGCTCCAGACATCAGTTGGGGTAAACAAGCTCTTTGTGTGAGGCCAGGGCACAGCCTTTACAAATGCAAGTGTGCCCCGCCTCCCCTTCTCTCAGCCCAGTAAGGCCATTCAAAATGGTGATGCACCTCTGTGACACCTCCACCATTCGTGTGTACAGGCTGTATCTGAAAAGTATGCACAAAGCCCAACAGTCACTCTGCCCAGACATGGATTGGAGTCAAGCTGCAAAACACCAGTCATAAGCACAGAGAAATGCCCACTTTCTAGAAGTGGCATTTCTGTAATGGTAATAAAAAATCCACCTACACCAGTAAGCAGCATTTTTCACTACCATTACAACCATACCAAACATGCCTATGATACCCCTCATAAATCCGAAAATACCCCCTAGTCATAAGGCAGGGCATTTCCAATGCAATCCTATGAGAAGGCAGCACACACAGCAGTGAGAAACCAAATAGCCTGATTGTCACTACCAGTTCAGGCCATGCAACCAGGCACATGTCCTGCCTTCTACATACATTGCACCTTGCCCAAAGGGCTAGCTAGGGCCTACCTTAGGGGTGACTTACATGGAGTAAAAGGGGAGTTTTGGGCCTGGCAAGTACATTTAGATGCCAGGTTCCTGTGGCAGAAAACTGTGCATGCAGGCCCTGTGCTAGCAGGCCTGAGACAGGTTTGAAAGGCTACTTCTGTGGGTGGTGCAAGCAGCACTGCAGGCCCTCTAGTAGCATTTAATTTACAGGCCCTGGATATAGGGATACCTCTGTACAAGGGACTTACAGGTAAATTAAATGTGCCAATTAGGTGTAACCCAATCATACCAACTTTAGAAGGGAGAGCACCTGCACTTTAGCACTGATCAGCAGTGATAAAGCGTTCAGAGTCCTAGAGCAAACAAGAGGTCAGGAAAAGTAAGAGGAAGGACGCAAAAAGTCTGGGGATAAACCCGCAAAAAAGGCCCAGGTCCAACAGTCATTTAACATCTAGTGGGCTTTGGCAAATGGATGGCTATATAATTCTGATCTAGCAATATCCCTTTATTTTCTGTTAAAGGATAATCTGTGTGCCATTGATATAGTTGTAGCATTTCAGGTTGAAGAATTTGATGGGATCCGATGCAGGGCTGTTATGGGAGGGAGGCTGGACCAAGTTAAATGCATGGAAAGAACCAGTAGAAAAGCTGCAGCAATTTAAATTCTGTCATATCATTTGTATTTGGGTGCATTCTGAGTGAGGTTAGAGGAGAGAGTGTCTCTGTTAGTGCTAGGAAATCCCAAGACTATCCCTTTTTTTAGCCCCATAGTGAAAAATATTTCCAAATATAGATGGGTGGTACATTAATGGGACAGAACCCCAAAGCCTTTTATAAGCAGTGATTCAAATGCAAATACTTCCAAAATTGGAAGTGGTGTGACCTATTCTCTGTTTGTAGTTCTGGGAAGGATTTATTACAGTTATCGAGCAACAGGTTTTTAATACTTGCAATGCCTGACCTTGAATACTGTGCCCAGTACAAAAGTGCCTCATAAATTTCAGGTTTTGCATTATTAAATATTAGGGCTGCAGGATGGAGGTAAGCAGGCATTTCGGGGAGTTTATGAACAGACTTCCAAGAGTTGACAGTAGAGAAAAAGACCAGCTTGACTGTTCAAGGTGGTTGCATTGGCGTGTTGTATTTGATTTCTGACATCTCTTTAGTCACAACAATGTTCTCTTTAATGTTAACCAACACAATGATTTACTTACCATTCTAAAATAGATGTGTCAGATGTGCCAATCTGTGTGCTAGGCAGTGCAAGATTCAATGTGGTAGTCTTTAGCCTCAAGTGGTCATTGTGGCATACAATTTAGACATTTTGAGAGACTATCCTTTTCCCTATGAACGTCTTTATGTGTATGTCTATTTTCCTGATCATCAAATGTGGTACTGTCAGGGTAAGCACACTGAAGACAGTTGAATTTGGGCCACACATTCATTTGAATCGTCTTCTGTCTCCCCCATAATGAGACATTCAAAGGAGACCATTGCGTAAAATACGATGGTGTTTTCCGTAGAAGTGGCTTAATGTTGTGTTTAGTATTTGGTTAACGTAGATACCCATATATACAGATTATGGGGAACTCATTTGAAATGATAAGAGCCCTAATGTAAGCCGTGAGGCGCATAGCTTCAATTTTGTCCCAATGTACATGATGGCTCGAGAAGACTGAAAAATGGAAAAGGACCCCACATCAAATCAGGAATACAATGAGATGGGTCAGCCTGTATGAGCAAGATGTGGTTTGCATACAGAAATATATTATGCATTCAAACAGGAGTCTGAAGGCCTAGCAGGCCCCGTGACGACCAATGGTTCTAGAGATATGAAAAATGAGGTCAAATAGCAGGCATCCTTGTCTAGTCCCTCTCTTCATGGCAGCTGCGCAGACATGGACCCACCCCAACTGATCCTGGCTACTGTGTTGACATATAGACAACAGACTTCCACTACAGACGGCCTGATTATGAGTGAAGGCGTTATTTATCACCCTTAATACATAGCAATACCACTTAGTACGTTATTTATTGGATGCGATAAATAACACCTATTACAAGTTCATGAGTAATAACATGCTGATTTTGGAATATAAAGCACCAAAATCCGCATGTTATGTTACACACCGAATGTTTTTCTCTGTTACATTTTGTCAGGTTTACCCTAACGAAGGTTGAGGTATTTACCGACCCAAGTGTTAACTTGAGTTTATGCATGGATCGGAATATTACGAGCCACTCTTAATTAGGCCCTATGTCTGATGCCAGGCACGCCCGCTACAAGGCGCGGAACCAGTAGTTCCGTTCTATACAATCACTTTCTCAGGGTCCAAGGAGAGGGCGACGTTCTCATCTACTTCTTTGCAGACTGCCAACTAATCTTGGACATAGCCCATCAGAGATGGATGAAGGAGACCCTGATAGGGCCTTGTTCAGTGTTGTTGACAAGACCTTGGCCAGACTATTTATATACTGATTCTGAGCAGTGAAATAGGACAATAGCTAGCGCACAACAAAGGATCGCACCTGGATTTCGAAATTAATTCGAAGACAGCTTTAATTAAGTCTGGTTTGAGCGTTCCTTTTTCAGCTGCCTCTGTATAAAATGCCGCCAACAGAGTTGCTATATTGAATTCGCTAATTTTTGAAAAGTCTGTGGAGAAGCTGGTGTCTCCAGGTGGCTTCCCAGTAGACATCTCATCTAAGGTCTTTTGAATCTCCTCTTTCAGAACATCTGCGAGAGAGCCACTAGATTTATGGGACAGAGTGGGCATGAAAACGTGTGCCAGCAATGTGGTGTCTCTATTGAGGAGTACTCATTTTCTCAAAATATGGAGCAATTTTTCTTGTAATGTCAATCAACTGTGTTATGAGAAATCGTGGTCATTCCTAACAGCGGGTAGGACCGAGAAAGCGTCCTTTGTCTTTTAGTTACATTGCTGACAAGCGGCACACCTTTTCCAAGTGTCCAGTCCATTGTATTTCCATTCCATGCATGACAAAGCACACTCGGCCTGCGAAGTAAATAGGTAATTTAAGTTGAATTGTGCTAGCAACAAATCCTGTGATAAGGCTTGGGAAGGAGAGTCCATACATCTATTTGTTAATCTTAAATTAAGCTTTCTATTTGAATGTACTTATCCTTATTACGAATTTTTTATCAATGATGACTTCTTCTTCAATGTGCAACACATGTATGCCTTTTCTGCCACCCTTAGTGTCTATGCTAATGGCATCGAATCTTTATTAAGATTCAAAAACTCAATCATGCTTGACTGAAGAGCTTGTTATTCCATCAGTTGATTATGTCTTCGTCCTCCACAACGTAGCTTGAGGTGCTAGCAGGTCCTAATTCTGGGTTAAAAGTGCCAGGACATGGTCAAATATTCCTTCCTTCAGATTTTTCACAGAAGGTGTCTGTAGCTGTAGTGTGAGTGATGTTAAAAGAAATGAATGGATGTACTTGGACCATTGACTTGGAGAAAGACATTAATATTCTCTATTGTGAGTGTGTAATAGTCTCCATCCTTCAATAAGAGAATGATCCTGGACTAAATCCCTGAGCATATCTCTGTCCCTGATATTGTAAAATTCTGGTCCTCCTGATCTGTCCAGCAGTGGGTCAATAGTTATATCCCAGTCCTCGCGTAGTACTGGTTTGGACTTACCTAGTTCAATAACAATTCTGGATAGTCAGGAGAGAATTTAGCAGCAATGTAGCTGTTTGTGGGCCTGTTTTATGGTCTGTTTACCGTTGATTTTCGTGATATTAAAACAGACATTGCCTGCAGCAAGCTCAAAGTCATGAAGCCTACCATACCTTGCGAAACAATTATACAGTGTGTGTATTTACAAGTTCAAACCTGCCCCATATGCAAACATGGGTCATATTTTTAGCTGTCTAGTTCACTAATGGGGGTCCTATTATTTTGGTGCCCGAGTGTATTTTTTCTGTGTCTTTTCATACTTCGTGATAAGACTGAGAGATCTTTTGTAGTATAAGCAGTGGTCATTTATGCATATTTTGCCATGACTTGAGGTGGTAGAAGGGATGAACAAAAAACTGCAAGTGTGCCTATTATGTGGTTTCTTTGGAGACAAAATGGTGATATTTGGCTCATCTAGTATAAAACGTAGCAGCAACAGAGGCAACAGGAATGACCTGAGGGGCAAACAGAAAAGGAGAGGAAAGAAAGGAAAAGTAATAAAAAGATACTCATAATGAGAGAGGATGGAGTTTTAGATACCCAGAGAGATGTGTACAAGGGCATTTCTTAGAAACAAAAATGTCAGCCTTCCAGAGAGATTCTTATCTAAGGGGGCTTCCCCCACTGATGTGTGTCACCCATGTTTGTCACCTTCTGATATCAGGGTTTGGAGACGTAGTTGCACTGAGCTGACTAACATATTTTAAACAACAGAAAACGTGAGGGGGGGTGGGGTGATAGGAGTGACAAGACGAGAGCTCAGGTCTCACACCTGTAGTGTGGAGGGACCCTCAGCACCTGTAGACAGGGATAAAGGCAAAGGGGGTCATTACAACATTGGCAGTAAAAGCCGCTTACCACCGTGCAGAAGACCGCCAATACACCGCCGCGGAATTCCGCCACAGCTATTATGACACACATCTCAAAATCCGCCGAAATTCAGACACCCACACAACTCCGCCACACCAAAGGTCAGTGATAAACTGGCAAAAACAAATCCTCCACCGTCACGCCAACAGAAACACGCCCATGCTATTACGACCCACGAATCCACGCGGCGGTCTTTCAACCGCAGTATTCCATTGGCGGTACACACCGCCACGCTCAAAATACACACACATCTCCAAAACACCGCCACATTGGATAATTCAAAATACACACACCTGATACACATACAAACACCACTCCCACACACCCAACACAATATAAAACACACACCCACATCACCCACAAACCCCTATGACCAAAAAATAGAGACGAAGGTTACAGAGAGAGCACAGCAATAGACAACCCTACCACACAGAGGCACACAACACCATCACCCACACAACATCCACGCACAAAACACCCCACACCACTACACATCACCACACTCATCACCACATACACCACCCCACACATCACCTACACCACCCACGGAGGAGGAGGTCAGGGTCAGGGTCATGGTGGAGGAAATCGTACGGGTAGAGCCACACCTATTTGGATCACAGGTGCAGCACACCTCTATAGCTAGGAAGATGGAGCTATGGCGAAGAATCGTGGACAGGGTCAACGCAGTGGGACAGCACACAAGAAATCGGGAGGACATCAGAAAGAGGTGGAACGACCAACCGGGGAAGGTGCGTTCTGTGGTCTCCAGGCACAACATCGCGGTTCAGCGGACTGGCGGCGGACCCCCAACTCCTCCCCCACAACTAACAATATGGGAGGAGCAGGTCTTGACCATTATGCATCCTGAGGGCCTCGGAGGAGTCGGTGGAGGAATGGACACTGGTAAGTCAAATCTGAACTATCATATCCCCCACCCTACCTGCATGCTATCACACACCCCCACCCTCACCCCCTCCCCTATCACTCCAACTCCTCACTAATGTACTGATAACACAAACCACACATCCCAACCCCAAGCCCTGCATGACACAACAAAGCATGGACACCCATCACTAAAGCATGCCCACTGCACATACCCATAACAACCCCTAACCATCATCACACAAGCCCCCACACAGGAATGCTAGCACTGGGGTACACACTCATCCACCCATTGCACACCATGACACACACAGATGCAATAATCATGCTTTTCTACCCCTGCAGGGCCACTACCTAACGTCACCAGACAGGAGGGCCCAGACATCTCTACCCCACCCACAGAAGAGGCCCACAGTGATGACAGCAGCTCTGGCCAACTGGATCCAGTGGGCCTCGGGACAGTCGGTTCCCCTCGCACAGGCACAGCCCAACACTGACCTTCCACACTCTGGAAACACCAGTACAGCACCCACCCTGCGGGCCCATACATCCGTCCCAGGACACGTCAACCACCTGTGTGTCCACCACTACAGGGAACCCAGGATAACCCACCACCCCAACAACAACAGGGACCTGGGGGCAGTGGTAGTGGGCACACGGTCCAGGGGACGGAGGCCCAGGAACACAGGGGAACTGGGAGGGCTGCTGTGCGACAGGGGGCAGACTGGCCAAGGGAACCCACTCTCCACGAGGCCCTCTCCTCCATCATGGGAGCATACCACCAGGAGACGATGGCTACGGTCCTGGCCAAGTTTCAGGAGACCCAGCGCCTGCAGGAGGAACAGTATTTGGGATTCAGGGAGGAACTCAGAACCATCAGCTCCGCCCTGGGCACCATCGTAGAGGTGCTGAAGGACATACAGAACACCATGAGGGACACCGTGGCACTCCAAGGGGCCCCTGACACTAGCCTGGACTAGCCTGGACGATGAACTGCCCACCACCTCCGCCGGCGCTAGTGGACAGGACGCCCCGCCACAGGACCACCACACCAGCACCCCACCCCCTGCAGACGGAGAACCACCCCGCAAGCGGTCAATGAGATCCAGGAACAGGACAGAGCACGATGGCAAGACCCCTGCCAAAAAATGAGACCACCCTGATTGTCATCCCACTGTCCCACTTTGTAACCCTGTCCATATTGGCACTGCCCCAGCTCCACTTCCTATGCCCATATGGGCAGTGCACCTGTGAGACTAATAGACTGGACTCTACCATGGACATTCCTCCACCATCACCCATCACCATTTTACCACCCCCTCCAATAATTAGCACTTCAATAAACACTTTTGAACCACAAAACAATCTGGAGTCAGTCTGTGATTTTGAAAAAGTGTATTAGCTATGACAATGACAAAATCCGTTCTCAATAGTAATGTCAACATACCTATGTCACACATCACAAGTCCATGAAGGAAGACACACATTGGTAACCACACTTTTGAAACCGTAATGGAAATGTACAACTCAGTTACCAAATACTGCTTGAAATTGACAGACAGGATAGAGGTAGAAGTGTGAAAGTAAATGTATTAGTAAAGAAAGTGTTCTCACCTGTGTGTCACTGGAAATATTGCTGGATGACTGAGTCCCTGTTGTCAATGTCTTCTTCCTCTGCTTCCTCCTCATCACTGTCCACAGGCTCCACAGCTGCCACAACACCGTCATCTGGACCATCCTCCTGCTGAAAAGGCACCTGGTGTCGCAAAGCAAGATTGTGAAGCATAGAGCAGGCGATGATGATCTGGCACACCTTCCTTGGTGAGTAGAATAGGGAACCACCTGTCATATGGAGGCACCTGAACCTGGCCTTCAGGAGGCCGAAGGTGCGTTCGTCACCCTCCTAGTTCGCCCATGGGCCTCATTGTAGCGTTCCTCTGCCTTGGTTCTGGGATTCCTCACTGGGGTCAATAGCCATGACAGGTTGGGGTAACCAGATTCCCCTAATGGCCACACCCGATGCCTCTGGAGTTGACCTATCACATAAGGGATGCTGCTATTCCGCAGGATGTAGGCGTCATGCACTGAGCCAGGGAACATAGCATTTACCTGAAAGATGTACTGGTCTGCCAAACATACCATCTGTACATTCATCGAATGATAACTCTTCCGGTTCCTGTATACCTGTTCACTCCTGTGGGGGGGTACCAGAGCTACATGGGTCCCATCAATGGCACCTATGATGTTAGGGATATGTCCCACGGCATATAAGTCACCTTTAAATGTAGCCAAATCCTCCACCTGAGAGAAAACGATGTAGCTCCTCATGTGTTTCAGCAGGGCAGACAACACTCTGGACAACACGTTGGAAAACATAGGCTGGGACATCCCTGATGCCATGGCCACTGTTGTTTGAAATGACCCACTTGCTAGGAAATGGAGCACTGATAGCACCTGCACTTGAGGGGGGATTCCTGTGGGATGGCAGATTGGTGACATAAGGTCTGGCTCCAACTGGGTACACAGTTCCTGGATTGTGGCACAGTCAAACCTGGAGGAGATGAATAAATGTCGCTCCTCCATTGTCAACAGGTCCACCAGCGGTCGGTACACCGGAGGATTCCCCCATCTCCTCACATGTCCCAGCTGACGGTGCCTAGGAAGGACAACAGCGACCACAGAGTCAAGCACTTCAGAGGTATGTACCCACAGCTACACAGAACACGAACCAAACTCCAAAAAGTTGTCTGTATGTGTGTTGAGTCCAGGCCTAGGTATGTGTGACGCAGTTGAAAATGAAGCCATGTGGGCCCCTGAAATGGCGGATGCCTGACCTCTAAAGTGTGACAATGGGATGTGAGGTAACTGCTCTGGCGTTGTACACCGTCGCGGTAGGCAGTCGTAGACCGCTGCGCAATGCTGCATTGGTTAACATTGGACCCTATGGGTCCCAGGAGCCAATGATGAAGTGCGCCGGCGGTGATGATACGCACCGCCGCGGACGTCACCGCCACGGACGTCACCGCCATTTTCTATCTGTTCAATCACTCGATACCTGCTCTTCGACAGGAGAGGACCTACACTGCATGTGCTGCTGTGACCTCGGTCTGGAAGAGACAATGGCACGTGCGTCTGGGGAAAGAGCCCCTGCCTTCACTACACAGGAGTTGGAGAAGCTTGTGGACGGGGTCCTCCCCCAGTCCACGCTACTCTACGGTCCTCCAGACCAACAGGTCAGTACATAGGGTGCAAGTTGTATGGGCTATGCCTGGGTGGAGAGGGCTGGATGTAAGAAGGAAGGGGGCAGAGTTCTGCGAGCATGAAGGAGTGTGAATGCATGTGCCACATGGCAAGGGCAGGGATGTGGGCCACTCACTTCGACGGTGCAGTTGTTAATGACTTCTCTTCTTCCCCTGTACATGTCATGTAGGTCAGCGCCCACCAGAAGAAGGATATTTGGCGTGCCATCGCCAAGGACGTCCGGACCCTGGGGGTCCACCAGAGACGGAGCACCCACTGCCGTAAAAGATGGGAGGACATTCGCCACTGGAGCAAGAAGACGGCGGAGGCTCAGCTAGGGATGGCCTCCCAACGTGGGAGGGGTGCCCGTCGCACCATGACCCCCCTGATGTTCCGGATCCTGGCGGTGGCCTACCCTGAGTTGGATGGGCGCATGAGGGCATCACAGCAGACACAAGGGGGTGAGTACACTCTCATTCTGCTGACTTTGCGCGCAGTGGAGGGGTCTGGGTGGGGGAGGAGGGCTGTGGGTTTCCCTAGGCCAGGGGGAGTTCCGTAGGCTAGGCCCCTCCGTAATGCAGGCCATGTGCCACTCCCCCCACCTCTGTAGAGTGCCAAGTACAGGTATACATGCCCCTGTGTCATCTATGTGTGCAGATGTCCACCATAGCCATGTAGACCATATCCCAGGAACTGCATCTGTAGAGCCCAAGAGAGCGGCGTAGTGCAGGGGGCTGCTGTGTCTGTATTGTCCTCCAACGGTAGCGGTAAGCCATGCACTCAACCTGTCTTTCTTCTGTTTCCCCACCCCTTTTTGTGCTCTCCCCGTTCTTTTGTGCATCAGCATCATCAGGCGGAGGTACAGTGGCACCGGAGCACAAGGGGGCTGCATCCCACATGGCCATGGAGGGCCACACCATGGACTCAGAATACACCAGTGGGACAGAGGACGAGGGGAGCTTCACGGCAGTCACCGGATCAGCAACCAGCGACACGGACTCGTCCTCCGATGGGAGCTCCCTTGTGGTGGCGGCACCATCTGTGCCCCCCACTTCTAGAGGTACAGCCGCCACCCCCCCTACCAGCACCGCCCTCCCAGCAGCCCCTCAGCCTTCGCCCGGTGCCTGCTCACCCAGGAGGGTGCGCATCACCTTCGCCCCAGGCACCTCAGCCCCTGCCCCTGTCACCCCTGCTGCCCTCAGTGAGGAGGCCATTGACCTCCTCAGGTCACTCACTGTTGGGCAGTCTACCATTGTGAATGCCTTCCAGGGTGTAGAAAGGGAGTTGCAACACACTAATGCATTCCTGGAGGGCATTCATTCTGGTCAGGCTGCCCATCATCGAACCCTGCAATCTCTGGCCTCAGCACTGATGGCAGCCATTGTCCCTGTGTCTAGCCTCCCCCTCCACCTTCCTCCACCCAGACCCAATCCCCTGTACCTCAGCCTATCCCAAGCACACCATCGGACCAGCCTGCACACACCTCAACACACAAGGGCAGCTCAGGCAAACATGGGCACCTCACATCTCACAGGCACTCACACAAGCATCACCCACATACAGACACAGCAACATCCACTGCCTCCACTGTGTCGCCCTCCTCATCGTCTCCCTCCTCCCTCCCTGTGTCGTCTACACTCTCACCTGCATGCACTATCACTACAGCCAGTAGGACTCGCACCAGAACATCCAGCACCACACCCCGCTCACCTGCACTCACCACCCCCACTACCATTTACACGTCCCCTGTGTCCTCTCCCAGTGTGTCTGTGACGCCCCCTCCCAAAGTACACAAACGCGGGCACACACACACCCAACATCCATCCACCTCACGACAGCCTCCAGAACATGCACCTGCACCCAAATCATCAAAAGTTACACCTTCTACAACCACCTCCTCTTCCTCCACTCCCAGGCCCCCTCCAGCTACCCATCCCAGTGTTCGTCAGAAATGTTTCCTGAGCAACGTTGACCTCTTTCCCACCACCCCCCCTCCAATTCAGAGGTCCCGTAGTAGCACCTCAGCCAAAAAATGTCCGGTACCAGTGGTGCCTGTTAGAGGTATGTGGAGTGCACCGGCCACCAGGTCAGCCAGTGTGACACGGAGCCAAAGAACAGCCAGCCCCCCCCCCCTGTGAAGCACCAGAAGTTGGACAGTGCCCGATGGGAGAGGGTGAAGACTCCTGCCGGCAAAGCCGCTCACAAGGGTCCCGGGGGGAGTGTCGAGTCAGCTGTGACTCCTCCCAAGGTGGGGAAGGGGCAGAAGAAAGCGCCAAAGTCTGGGAAGAGCAGCACGGCGGAGAAGGCCGCCATCATCCCCGCTGCCCAGGACGCCACCGCCAGCCCCATCGTCACTGGTCAGGAGACCACCGCCAGAGTCAGTGCCCAGGAAGGCAGCACAATCGTCACTGGTCAGGAGACCACCGCCAGAGTCAGTGTCCAGGAGGGCCCCAGCAGCCACAGCCCGCTGGGCAATGAGGGACCGCCATGGCACACACCGCTGCACAGGTCAGAGACAGCAAAGTCAAGCACCGCTGAACAGGGCAAAGACCGCCATGGCAAGCACCGATGAACAGGTCAGAATCTGCAAAGTCAAGCACCGCTGAACAGGGCAAAGACCGCCATGGCAAGCACCACTGAACAGGGCAAGCACCGATGAACAGGGCGAAGACCGCCATGGCAAGCACCGCTGAACAGGTCAGAAACTGCAAAGTCAAGCACCGCTGAACAGGGCAAGTACCGCTGAACATGGCAAGCACCGCCAACAGAAGCATCGCTAGCCCATGTGCGGCAGGGGCAGTGACGGAACTGGGACCGTCACGGGGAGAGTGATGCACTCTGGGCACCAGTCCCCCTCCAGAACCAGTGGAGAACAGC
Organism: Pleurodeles waltl; assembly: GCF_031143425.1. Classification (NCBI taxonomy): domain Eukaryota; kingdom Metazoa; phylum Chordata; class Amphibia; order Caudata; family Salamandridae; genus Pleurodeles; species Pleurodeles waltl. Next base: position 545,232,064 of record NC_090446.1, on the reverse strand, counting down.
ATCCACTACCTGAGTCCTTAACAGGATGAAGCACTCTGGGCACCAGTCCCCCTCCAGAACCAGTGGAGAACAGCATCCACTACCTGAGTCCTTAACAGGTTGAAGCACTCTGGGCACCAGTCCCCCTCCAGAACCAGTGGAGACTGTTATCCACTTGAGAGTCTGTGGCTTTGCACTCCCCAGGATGGTACAGTGGGCAAACCACCCACTGCAAAGACTTGTGAGACTGTGGCTTTGCACTCCCCAGGATGGTACAGTGGGCAAACCACCCACTGCAAAGACTTGTGAGACTGTGGCTTTGCACTCCCCAGGATGGTACAGTGGGCAAACCACCCACTGCAAAGACTTGTGGGACTGTGGCTTTGCACTCCCCAGGATACATCAATGGGCATGGAGCCCCGTCGTGGATCTGGCGTGGTACTGTCATCCGGCTGAGGTGCCCCCCCTTCCGTTCTCCCTGAGGTGCCTGTTGTATTTCTATCTGATGCCCCTGCAGTGTTCTCTCCGTTTCTGGACAGGTATCGTGTGTGGGCCTCGCCCATGCATTTTGGGCCCAGTGGTCCATGGACACTGAATGGTGCATACCTGCACTACTAATCGTGATGTATATTTTTGGAATGTGTATATATTTCTGTATATATTAGCTTACTGTATTTTGATACATTACAATGGTTGTGCTCATTTCCTTTTGTCTTTGCATTCTTCCGGGGGTGTTGGGAGTTGTTACTGTGATGTTTGGAAATGCATTGGTGTGTGTGTTGTAGTGTGCGAGGGTCGGGGTGGGTGTGGGGGTGTTGCGTGTGTGTGTCCCTGACTTTTGCCTCCCCCCTCCCCTATGTCGTAGGTGCAGTACTCACCGTTGTCTTCGGCGCCGTCATTGCTGATGTTCATAGAGGAGCAGGAACACTATCGCAGGGAGTATTTGGAGTTCCGGCTCCATGGTGCCCTCCTTCCTCGTGGAGTGTGTTAAGGTGAGCGTTTTCCCATTGAAATGGCTGTTTCCGCCGTGTTTTTATCCACGGTGAATCCGCCCCAGAAAAGGTGGCGGATTGGCCTGTTGTAATACTGTGGGTGGTACTTTGTCTTCCGCCTGTCTGTTGGCGGTGACCGCCGCGCTGCTTGTCTGTACCGCGTGGCGGTCGGAGTATTAAAGTGGCTGTCTATGTTGGCGGTTTCCGCCACGGTCATAATTCCCTTTTTTTTTCCGCCGGCCTGTTTGCGGTATTACCGCCGCTTTAACACCGTCCGCCAGGTTTGTAATGACCCCCAAAGTTCTCAATACTTAGAGAACAGTAAACAGGCAATCTGTATAGCCGAAACAATGCAGGGTAAAAGGAGGTATCATACAGTGGAGATCATAATATATACATAGGATGAGGTACCCTTTCAGTATTTTGAAATTATATTTCATGTCAGGTTCCATGGCCATAGAGAGCACTGTTTACCAAACTGTGCATTCTGTTTTTTCATAGGTCGTGAAAGAGCAAGCTATAAATAAAGGTGTCTTTAAATTCTGAATTTATCTTGTCACATTTGCTGGCTTCAAAGACCAAGGTCGAATGTCAGGCTAAGTCTTCAGACAAGTTGCTGCTTTTAACATGGGGATTGGTGTCAACAAAATACTCTCACTTTGCAGTCAGAGGAAGAAAAATAAAGTGAATAATGTCTAGCTGGAGTACAGTTAGTGTGAAAGGAAAGGCAGTGGGATGTCATTTTTTGTAACACACAACATGTAAATACCTGCAAAAGAACGGTACACATTCAAGCAGTTAGGAAAGCACGAATGAAGCACATTTTTGTATTTCTGAAGTGTGATGGGAACAAGCTAGACTTTAATAGGATCCAAACAATGAAGCCACTTGGTAACCCACATGTGATTTATATTCACTGAAACCCAATATACAAACATTATTATTTGTGTGCCATGTAAAGTTAAACTTTCTGCCTGTACACATTTCCTGGCCATTTCAACAGAAAATGAGTTCTCTGTAAAGAACAGTGTTCACAAACATGAAACTATAGTTAAATTAAAAAAACACCCACCTGATGTCCATTAAAGCTAGGTGGGTCACCAAAGTTTGCCATTTGAAAAGTGAGTTGTGGTTCTGAAAATGTTTGGGAAGCACTGATATAGAGGAATAAAGACAGAGGCCTGGTTTGTTTATGAGGTAATTGAACTTCAAGGCAACTTACAATATGCTTTTAACATACCATAGAGATTACTGTATTCCTTCTAATACACAATTAAAATCACTCTACCTACTTTACTACTTAAATCATTGCTGCCTTGCTTTTTTATATGAATGAGATAGTATGTTACAGCCCTGAAGAATAAATGCAGACTCTGTTCTGTGAAAATAAACACACCAAAATTATTTAGTATTTGTTGGACCTGGCCCTTTTTGCATGGCCATCCTCAAACTTTTTGCTTCCTTCCTTCTATTTTTTTCTGACCAATTTTTGTTGGCTTTAGGACTTTGGGCACTTTACTACTGTTAACCAGTGCTAAAGTACATATGCTCTCTGTCTAAATTGATTTACTAGTAAGTCCCCAGTGAATTGTACTAGAGGTGTCCAGGGCCTCTAAATCAAATGCTACTAGGGGGTCTACAGCACTGTTTGTGCCACCCACTTTAGTAGTCCTGTAACCATGTCTCAGACCTGCCACTGCAGTGTCTGTGTGTGCAGTTTAGCACTGCCAATTCGACTTGGCAAGTGTATCCACTTGCCAGGCCCAAACCTTCCCTTTTACTACATGTAAGTCACCCCTAAGATAAGCCCTAGGTAGCCCCATGGGCAGGGTGCTGTGTATTTAAGAGATAGGGCATGTATCGGTTTGTTTTACATGTCCTGTTAGCGAAATACTGCCAAATTCAGTTTTTACTATTACAAGGCCTATCTCTCCTATAGGTTAACATGGGGACTGCCTTTAAGTATCTTTTAAGTGCAGTTTCCCATTGGGAGCAGATAGAAATGCAGAGTTTGGGGTCTCTGAACTCACAATTTAAAAATACATCTTTGGTAAAGTTGGTTTTTAGATTGTCAGTTTGAAACTGCCACTTTTAGAAAGTAGGCATTTTCTTGCTTCACCATTCCGTGCCTCTGCCTGCTTGTGGAATCAAAGTCTGGGTCTGGCTGACAGTTGGGCTGTTTTTCGAATTCCCTCTAGACAGTGACACAAAGGGAGCTGGGGGGTGTCTTGCATATCCTGAGTCTCCTGGGCTAGAATGGGGAGGGAGGAGCTGACACCTGTACCTGAAAGGGCTGTTTCTATCCTCACACAATGCAGTCTCTGACTCCCTGGTGTGTGGCCAGACCTGGGCAAGGCAGGATCTTGTGAACAACAAAGACTTTCTTTTGAAGTTTGCCTCCTTCAAAGGCAGACTTTGGTATAAGGAGTGGACCCCAAACCCCAGACCTTTAAAGCACCTCTGTATCAAGAGAAACCTCTGCCAAGGAGAAGAGCTGAAGAGCTGGAGGAGGAGTACTGCCCCTTTGCTGTGTGTCGTTTGCTGGGTTGGCCTGCAGTTGCTGCTTCTGCCTTAGAGAGGACAGAGACCGTCCTTTTCTGTGTATCCTGCTTGTGAAGTTTCTCCAAGGGCTTGGACTGAGCTTGCCTCCTTTTCAGAAGTCTCAGGGACACAAAGACTTCACCTACCAGCCTCTGGGTTCACTTGCTGTGGACTCTAACTCACCCTTGGGAGTAAAAGCTGATTGAAAACCAAGAAAAAACAAGTGCACCGACTTCAGATGATGTCCGGACTGGCGCCTCCGCCTGACCCTGCAACACCACCTGCAACCGAAGCTGTGGCCCCCGCTGGAGTGCAACAACCCCGACTGACTTTGCAGGCCTGACACCGCTGCAGCCCCGCTCTCGTCCTGTGACCTCGAGAGTCCCAGGTGCCGTTTCTCCGATGTCTGTGACACCCGACTTCGCCGCGGTGCCTGCAGCCCCGCGGCGTGACTGCGACCCCGTGAGGTCTCCCCACCATGTCTCGACCCGCCGGACATTGACCCCGACGGAGCATAAGGAAACAATGCTTTGCACTGAGTCCGCTTTATCTGCACTGCTCCGCAGCAAGGGCCTGACGCTTTGCACCAAAGCCTTCGCTCCACTGCGCCGCTGCACCGGAACCGATGCTGCACCAGATCCAGCGACACCTCACTTCCCTGATTCTGTGCACCGACTTGTTTTCATAACTGTGCTTGTGTATATTGGATTTTTATTTTTGTTGTTTTGGTCTTCTTTTAATCAGTCAAATATTGGCTATTTTTCTAAACTGGCGTTGAGTCCTTTTGTGGTGTTTTCACTGTGTTACTCTGTGTGATGGTACAAATACTTTACACATTGCCTCTGAGATAAGCCTGACTGCTTTTGCCAAACTACCAAGGGGGTGAGCAGGGGTTATCTGAGCTGTGTATCTCCCTTACCCTGACTAGAGTGTAGCCCCTGCTTGGACAGAGTGCAAACTGACTGCCAACCAGAGATCCCATTTCTAACAGTATTTTTCCTAAAATAAATTAGAATCAGTTTAATGTAAGTCAGATTAAGGAAATGATATAGGTCAGAATGTGAAGAAACATCCATAGATAGTCTTTCTTTTCTGTAATGATATATTGGCCCAGAATTACTAAGATTTTGCTTTTGGGTTGTGTATTCTTTTGATGCAGCCTGATGTTAAGCCTATTTTGTAATTTACTAAGCCATACAAAGCCTGATTTGTATGGCATAGCGTGGCGTTGTACAAAAAGTAATGCAACCCAGTGTGCAGAGCTGCCTCTCATTAACTTGTGTCAGGGAGGCTTTACATGGGTGCATCATGGTCTTTCCAGTGCTCCTAACCATGTATTCTGATGTAAACCAATTTTTACTAAAATCAGTAGCCATGGGTCCTGCCCAGAACGGTCGCCTGCCCAAGGCTGGTGTTACAAGGAGACATATCTTTAATTCTCCCTGTTACTTCCACTTTAGGTATGTGCTGCATTTTGCAGCACAGTTACAAAAAGAAATACACCTCTGAGAATAGTTTTTATGCAGCAAGATATCATGTCAGCAACTTATCTTGCTGTTTTGTGTTTCATCCAAGATTGCTAAATCTGGGACGTGGTGTGCAAAACATAAACACTGCCATAAATACCTCCTTTCTTAAGATAACTGTTAGAAAAACAGATCAGAAGAAGGAAAAGCCGGTTCTTGTTTACATTATTTAAAGTGTATTCGTAACTATACTCTATGGCCTGCCTTTCATTTTGGCTGATGGCTCAGGAATCAGGCCTTATGATCAAATATTCCAATGGTTATTCCAGACCATTGTTTTTCACCCACTATGCCGTTCCAGTCAGAAGCCACCTTATGCAAATCATTTCTGACCCTGCTCCTCATAGGAAGAGCCCACCCTAAACTGCCAGGCAATGAAAGCGATGGGAAAGAAAATGGAGGACACTATCTCTGGAGCAGTGTGCTCCTCAGCAAATGTCCCTGAGATTAGCAAAACCATTGGCACAGCCCCTCCACTTGCAACAGTCTGCCTTCTGTATTCAATTGTGACCAGGGTTAAATATGTTTATTTGCAAGTGCCACCTAGGGTATCAAAAGCAAATAACTTGCTTCTCTGTCTTTTACAATTCTGTGATATCTATCATGAAAATGGTTAACACATTTTGTTTCCAAAACTGAATTCCAGACCAAAACAGAAAAGAAATAAACTTATTTGAAGGTTCAAATGCTTTTATTGAAGTAAAAAGTGAAGTGATGCTGTAAGATGCTATTGGGAGAAGAAGAGAGACTTGGATGAGTCAGCGAAGCTTTTCCTGAAAGACATTGCCATCAATTTTCAGCACAATCCCATCTTCTTGATTCGAACGTCAGTATGCCTTAACCTTTGATATGAACAAAAACAGTTAAATATTTAGTCAATATGAAACAGAAACAAATAACACTTCTTATTTTTCTTTAAAGAAATATTATTCAGTGCTGGTAGTGGTCAGTTGAAATGTCAGATTTGGTTTCATGCGAGCCTAGTAATAACTCCCAAAAGTAAGGCACGATTCAAGCATGAGATGCTAAATTAGCACAGATACCCTCTGCCTTGGTCCAACAGGCTCATGACCAACTCTGCAGCAGAGATTTACTGACACTTTGCACCAGGTTTCTGTCGCAAAAACTGTTGTTTATGGGAATTACTTTTCACTGTGAGTCCTGATTTGGGTTAGAGAATAGCCTAATGGTATGTAAAGTAGTGAAATGTGCTACATTATGTTACTTTGCTTCAAGGGGACTTTCAGGAGTGGTACACAGGTGTTCCCATGGAACCATCTATGGGGTTTTGATGCAAGTGCCTGTGAACTGACACTGAGAGACAGGGATGCGCTCCAAAAAGTTACACTATGTTGAAGCAGGCATAAAGTTTGAGAAAATATTATTTTTTTCCCCAAAGGGTTTTCCAGGTTTACACATGCACTGAACTGTACAGTACACATACAAGGTGGAAAAGTGGTAAACTATGTCAAAACATAGGGCCTCATTTACAAGGCCTTTGCGCCTCAGTTGCATACATTTATGACGCAGTGGTGGCGCTAAGCAGTGCTTTACACTGCTACACATTTACAAACTGACACATTGGGCCCAATGCATCAGTTTGTAAAGCCTTGTGTCACATTATACCTGCACCAGGTATAATGTATGCATGATAGGCATTGCCAGGCAAAAAGCCACACAAAACTGATGCAGTGAATTTCTGACATATCTGTGGAGCCTTGTGCAATGGAGCTCTGTATAGTAAATACAGCGCATCCATGGCATTGTTAAAGAATCATTAGGCAATTCAAGAAATCTGACGCATTGGGCTGATGCGTCAGTTTGTTGTAAAAGAAGCCCATAGTATTTTGTATTAGTGGGGTGCCCTTCCGGTACAAAATCTGTGATTGACTTCACACACACCCTTGCACTATGCAAATTTGCATCAAAAAGTATAAATCTGGGCCTATCTGATTCTAATGGGCAACACCAACATAGGGCACCTTTTCACCACTTTAAACATCAATAACAGACACATTTCCAGTAAGGAGCAATATCAGATGCAGAGAATTCTTGTATCATCCCTGCCCCAAGATAATTTAAATATATATAAATCAGCAACGTCAAGGATTCATCAAAGATCAGGTCTGGCTAGTGGCATACTGCCAGTGCTTGTCAGTCATCATATCCATCCTTCCCTCAGAACTCCTTCATACTAGAAATTGCAAAATGATGGAACTCTCATGTGGTCTCGAAAATGTAAGAAGGGCACAGTAATGAATTTTTAATCGTCCATATCTTCTCCATCAATTACATGTTGTAGTCAGGATCACAAAGAGAAACATTAATTTTCCACAAATCTACTATTCCAGCCAGATTCAAGTCAAACATCACTTTCTCCAGGAATTCAACACCCCCATCAATATTTTAGGTCTGATTTGGCAATGTAGCTGTTGCCAAGCCATTTGTGATAAACAAATGAGAGTTGAAAGAACGGCTTAGACTTCACCCAAGTGTTACTCGTCCTGAGTACAGGATATGATTGGGCCGAAGATGAGTGTTTCTGCCAAAAAGAGTGCTTATATTGCACTGATTGGCTTGTGGCAAAGTTAATACTCTGTACAGAATGATTGTGTTGGTTTTTATGGAAAACCAGTGATCATGGCTGTAGGTTTGATTAGTTTATTATGAAATGTTACTAAAAAGACAGTAGGCCTGATGCATTTATTGTAAAAAGCATAAGATCAACCAATCCATTGAAGGGTGAATTGTTATGATTCTGTATAAAAGCCTGTAGAGAATAAATGTTTACATCGAATCTCACAGATTACTGAAATAGGCACAGGATTTTGTGCTGGTTACCCCTGTGAGAAATCGTGGACCTAGAACATTTTCTCCGTGAGCATCCTTGTTAGGTACTCTTCGGAGAGATTATATTTTGTTGTGTCAACTATAATTTTATATAACTTTGTCATTTTAGCACTGTGTGCCTCGTTTGAAAACTTAAACTCAACACTGTAGGCCTGAGTTAGTTATGGTGACAATCTATAGGTCTGATTGGCGTACTAGGAAAAGTTATGACCGATGTCATAATTCTGATTTGTTTATTATGACAAAGGAAGTAAGCCTGAATTATTTATTGTGCAACACATATGTTAAAGTCAAAGGGCCATTAAGGATGGATTGTTATTACACTGTATTCAAGGCTGTAGACGTCCGACCTCATCGATTGCCATAGTAGGCAATAGTTTGGGTGTTTGACACACCTCGAGTGCACAGTTACGAGTGTAGTCCTGCTTTTTGTTTTTTAATGGGTAGTATGATGCAGCAGCTCAACCCATAAGTGTATCTTAGATGGACCATATCAGCACGAATGCTTGTAGGAAGAGACCGTAGTGGAGACAGAGCCAGTCTCCAAGAGAAATGCTTTGTAATTAGACCTTGCACAAGAAAACTGGCCTATTGTTCCCAGACATCTTTCATAGAGCCGACAGCTGCTGATGGTGAGATTAAGCAGCCCTGACCCATGTAGATGACTAAGGAGATATGATGGTGTACTCGGGTATTGCACCTTAAATCATACCGCAGAGGGCAATATGAGACCAAGACTGACATATGAAGGACCCCAGACACCACAGCTGATGCCTCGGAAAGAACAAAGTGAAATGAGAGCAGGCCCTGCAAAATTGACAATAACTAGAGAAGATGTTCAAACCTATAAATTAATCTTTCAGGGAGCTGGACAGCTCTGTGTACAGTAAGAACTACTCTTTTCTCCCTCCCCCCACTCCCTCCCCCTAGTGCCTTGACACCCTCACAGGTGATTAGTCACGCTCTACAAATCCCTGATTGATTGATTATTAAGCTGAAATCTCTCATTTGTAATGCACATTTACAGAAAGAAGTTACTGCATGCTGAGCCAATAAAGTCTATCCCCTGCACAAACAAATGGCGTCCAATTGGACAAAAGTGTGATGGTGGACTCACTGATCAGCCTTAAATCAAAAGGCACGCTAAGGTAGCCAGGGTGGACACAGGCTATAAAACTTGAATGCCTATACATTGAAGAATGTAAGACTAGAGAAGCTGAACAGACAATTGGACACTGCACCAGGTCAGTGGTTCCCTCCCTTTTGACTTATGTGGATCCCCACTTTATCATTAGTGGAGTCTGAGGACCCCTAGTGAATCAGAATTGGAATACCGGGACCCCCCAATGAATCATTACTGATAGCTGGGGACCTAATCTGTTAATATTGTATAATTTTCGATGCAGTCGCTGAACCCCTGAGGAGGATTCACGTACCCCCAGGGGTCCCCAGACCACAGGTTGGGAACCACTGCAGTAGGTGATTCCCCTTCTGAAAGGACTGACATCCCTCAAGCAGATACTGCAGTTTGATATTATGCAAAATCAAATGTCATTCTGGCAGGACAAATGAAAGGAAATTTAGAAGGTCTACTCAATAAAATTTTCAAAGATATTCAACAGGTAAAATGGTTTCATGATAGTTCAGCAGCAATTATAAAAGAGAACTTTTACCACAGGAACAAAAACATAGACAGAATAGTATTCCGTCTAGAACATATGGAACAAAAGATTTCAGCTCTAAAAGATATAGAGAGAGAGATATGGAAGGATCAAATGGCAGAATAAAAAATGAAATTAAAGCAAAGCAGGAAGACGGAGAAAACAGATCTTAGCACAGAGATCAGCCAGATCAACTGAATTTTTTTAAAACTCTAACTGATTTTGAGGGGAATGATTTTGAGGGGGATGTAACAATAATGACCTACAAGAAGATTCCTCTAACCTGAATCTCAGGCAAAACAAAAATCACACAATGTTTAAGTATACAATAGATTTTTAAGAGACCCAGGGCCTGATTTAGATGTCAACGGTCTTACTGCCAAACCAGTACAGCAGCGGGCCAAGTATTTTGTCAAGCTGACAGCAGCCCACCCTATTTCGATCTATGGAGGCTCAGCCTTCATCCACGTCAAAGGAGTGGACTCCATAATGCCAGCTGTGTCCGCAACGACCATGGCAGACAACAATGTTGCTGATTAGTACCCCAGATGACTGATTAGTATTCCAGACATCTAGCATAACATACATTATCAAACTTAAGTTACCAAAACATCTTGGGTAATCTAAAACAGTAGTATCATGGCTGTTATGATCTATTTAACAATAACAAACATGTATTGTCAGATTGTGTGTTGTCCTTTATGAACACCTCTTGCCTTTGCCTAGTCCTTTGCTATATCTCAATGTAGGGTGTTTTACTTCCAAAAACAGATCTTACACTCCATCAATATACACATGAACTTATAGTGCTTGTAAGTGGTACCTTAACCTATTCACTTTCAACACATGTGTGCACATGTTGCAAATGTCTGTTTAATTTTCACTGTAAATATATATATATATATAGGTATGTGCAACCCACTTTTTTCACAAATAATGGCAATAGTGTATACGTGTATACAAATGCCTTCAACTACCATTATGCCCTGCTTTAGTCTCTGCAAAACAACAGTGTAATGTGATGTAGCTCAACCTCTCTTTCCTTCCATATATGCACAAAAGTCAAAGCTTGTTGTAGGTGACATCTACAATTTCATGGTATGTTTTGAAATGTCACCTGCTGTGTCGTTCCAGTATGTTATCACCTTCTTGTCACTATATTAAATTGATCTACTTGTTTAATAAATCATAGTTTGTGTTTTCAAAGGTTTCCGATCATGTTCTGTGGCATGCTGATTATAAGTAGTATTGCTGCACAAATTACTTTGCAGTGTACATATGATGGCCAATGCCATTGAATACAATAAGTTGTACCATCATTTGTGTCTGAGACTGGTAGGCATTGAAATGGCACAGCTCTCAAATCTCCTTTCTACTGTGTTGAGTGGTATGTCTGGTACATGGAATGTACACTGGTACATCTCATGATTCAGGACATCTCTCCATCATTGTTTCTAAAGTTTGCATATGTGCAAATTACCCTGCATTAGTAAAAAGTCACAAATCACACAAAGGCCTAACCATTCCATCATTCGTAAATTCTTAGTTTTTTCAGGTTGCTTCATTTGTTCAAGAAGACGCATTTGTGGTGCAATATAGACCTTTAATGTAATTTTCTTTGTAATTCATATTGGGGGAAATACCCAGGGCCATTGGACCCCCGTCTGCAACTGAACTCACATCCATTCCAGGTCAGGATCAAGCCTTCAGTGAGGACACAACTCCTGAAAGTCTAGATGATGACATGCTGGGTACATCTGGTCTTTCTGGGCAGACAGCCTAAGTGAGTCACACTCTGCCCACAACCACACCTCCCACCCCAGCTGCTACAGCAACTCAGCCTATTGATTTCCCCACTTCCTTTATCCAGAGGAGCACAAATCACATCTTGTGCCTCAGTCCTGGCTACTGTTGACCAACCACCACCACTACCACCTCCAGTTATGCCAGGACCTAGTGGGATGGGGCACAGTGCCTCAAGAGGATAGGGTAGTGAGGGTAGGAGATGTGGGAGGGAATCTGTGGGCCAGCATAGTAATACCACTGGTGTCACTGTCACCCAGACCACCATTGACTGAGTCTTGGAAGCATTCTGAAAAACCTAGTATGTGATGGACCAGATAGTCACAGAGCTCCCGGACATCAAGCAGGGTCAGAGGGAGCACAATCTGCAGATGGAGAATCTCAACTCCAATTTGGGCTCCTTGGCTGTGGTGATGATTGACATTTACCACTGTATGTGCAGGGCTTTTCCTGTACCATCAACCCCTGCCTGTGGTCCCTCAGCATCAGGAGCAAATACACCAACCTCAGTCACAGACAGGGTGGCTCTGCCACAATAGGTGAGTGCTCCACCCACCCCAGGCCCTGCATCTGTGCTGCCCTCCCCCCCAACAGTAGGGGGCATGCATCCGGACCACCACCTCTAAGAGATGCAGTACCTAATTTCATCCAGTGTTTGTCTACCAATCACTCTGTCGACTATTTCGGACACCCATTTACATTTTCTACGGAGAGCTGAATTTTGTAGCTTGAACTCCAAACAATTTAGCCTATACAATAATAGTTTCAACCACCATGGTACTTGTTTCTTTTATCCTTGCTTGTCATTTGAATCTATTTTGTTCATTTGGGCCACAGAAATAAATGTAAATTACACATAATGAAAGACTGTTGTGTTTGTTGTGTGACTTAGTTTATCATTTCTTACTTTAAACATTATTTTGCCAACTATATTGACCAATAACTTCCACAGGCATATCAATACGATAAATATGTAACATATTTCCTATTTCATTAAAACAAAACAAAGTAATTTCACAATGTATTGGTGCCATACATGGGTAGGTAACACGTCTCTGAGTTAAGCATAGTGCTGTTAAGAAACCAGACATAGGCCCAATAATCTGTGCCGTGTATAGGTTGACAATCCACGACCTTGGCACCATGGAAGAAAGGGAAAATTACAGTGTATCAAATGAAACAGGCACATTATCATTGATTCATGACAACAGTTGCTGGGGAGAAAAGCCTGGGTTGGCATTTTGTTGAACTCACTGATGAAAATGGAGTGTGTAAATATGTGGATTTAATGGAAAAATTTTGAAACTGTTTTGAATTTGATCATATTTTATTGATATTACATATCAGGCTGTGCACTCTGGTTTGGGGACCTGGCGAGGCTCGAATTTCTGGTATGCATCCACACGTGTATGGACAAAGCGGGTTCCCGGTTAGCACACCATTATTTGGTTCCTGAACTTTTTAAGACGCTTGAAGTGGGGTGTGCATCCTACCATTTACAGGCAACAGTTGCAGCCAGACATCATGACCTCACAATAGGAATTGCAATATCAATAACACCAACAGTCTATATCATGGCAGCAACAAAATCTGAGGCCATAGGGCCAGTTCATTACATGGTGGCAGTATCTGGTGAAGTGTCACAATCATGTTTCAGTGGTGTGCTACAAAAAGTACTTTCAACTGTAAGGGGACACATCAACAGTAGGCTTGGGTGGAGTTTGTGGAAGTCCGTTATGCGGAACTCCGCGAAGTATAGAAAACACTCTGTGAACTCCACCTTATTCCAAGCGAGCGGGCAGAGTTACGATTGCCACCCGTTTGTGCTGATTGGTGCAAGTAGCATGCGCTGCATTGCAAATGCGAGCGCAAACTGCACCACGCTGTCACCCATGCACGCGGCCATCTTGTTTTTCTATTCTGTGCATGGTCCTGAGCCTACTTTAATCCCTACTTTATCTTAACCATCCTGTCTTTATCCAACTAATCCTCCCGTTTTACACTTATTTCCTTAATGTGTGTATTTGTGTGTGTATTTTGTGTTTTGCCTCTTTTTTCTATTTTCCGTAACTTTTTTGTCCCTTTAATAGTTTTCCCCTAACTTCTTCTAACTTTCCCTCTTTGTACTTTCTTTTACCCCTGTGTTTTTTTTTATTTCACACCCAGCGCCATGGCAGAACGTGGGGGACAAGGTAGTGCTAATGGAACTGGCACCACCAAGGGATGCAGCCTCACACCATTTTTTGTGAGGAGGAGGTGGCTGCACTTGTTTTTTTGTGCAGCGCCACCTTCCCTCCTTGTTGGCAGCAGACGGCAGGCCCAGCACTGGGTACGTCCTGCAGGAGTGTCAGCATCAGTGGGGAAAGGTGGGCCATTGCGACGCTGATGCACTGGGGTTCGGCGTACCCAGCAGCAGCTGATGCACCGCTGAGCCTATATTATTGACTAGGAGAGGGACCTGCTTGACCTACTGGGCGTCCAGGTTGTGGGGCTTGGTGAGTACTAGTAATTAATTATTACTAATTTTATTGTGTCCTGTCATATAATGCTATTTTTTTCAAATATCATACTGCTCACACTCAGAGTTAAATTAAGTTCACATAAGATTACGGATATAATGTGATGCAATTTGATCGAGCCAGGTGCTTGGTGCTACCTAGTTCTACTTGTTGTTGTAGGCGCTCGCTTGGGTGTATTATGCTGATTATGCTGGTTATGCTGACTCCTCAGTCCTTCTGTCACTTAGACTGTGGTACTGTGGTAGTAGTAATAAAAGCATGTAATACATATCAGTGAGTTAGTGTTCTCGGTGTCTTTCTTTTTATGTAGCTTGTACAGTCCCAAGCATTCTTCCAAAGATGTATGCATGCATCTATGCGTTAAAAAGGGAAACTGGCTGAGATGGCCCATGTAAGGGGGTTTGCAAATACAATTTGTGAAACAAAGATCATTCTTTGCAATACATTAGGATTTCTAAACGTAGCTTAGGAAATTTGAAATAGGGCTTAGGTAAGGTGTCGGAAATTAGGAATAGATCAACTCAATCATATAGGTATTAGGCAATCTGATTGAGAAAAGTAGTAAAGTACAATGTCAATATATTACTGCATTTGCCATTGCCTGGCATAATATTTTCTAGGAGATTAACTGTGCCACTAATCTATTTTTGTTATCTTCTTTATTTCGTACATCAGCACCCAAGGGCTAGAAAAAGGGATTGGAGGGTCGGGCCTAGGAAGGTGCCACCACCAGTGCCGCTGCAGGCAGAAGTTCCACTGCCACCTCCAGCACCGCAGGAGACAGTTTTGCTGGCCCCAGTAAGTTCTTGTTAATATTTATTTCTCTAACTTTTTACTCTCCCAATTTAGATGAATTTTTTCTCCTTTCTCTTTTGCTGTGACTCTTCTTTTCAAATGCTCTTCATTCTAGTCAATGTTTATTCATGTTATCCCACCCTGCATTGTCCTTTTTATATATTTGTTTGTTTCTGTGGCTGTCTTTCTCCTCTTTCTGTGATCTGTAGCTTAAGCTTTCTTCGGCTTGGTTATGCTGTACCTCTCCCCTAACCTTTATTATACCCTGTGGACCGGTACTGTAAGACTAAGATACTAGATTAGGTAGTCTACTGTGAAGATTGAAGAGTATGCAGACCCAAGCATGCTCGTCTATGCTTGTTTGTTGAGAAGGCTTTCTATTTCTTGCTCATGCTCAAATGATGGGAGAGTGGCCAAGGTCATGGTGAACCACTTCCCCCCAAATGTTGTATTATCCCAGCAGTTTCAATGACAGAGCAGCATGGCAGTAAAGTAGTATGAGGAAGGTTGCATTGCATTTGCCAAAATTGCCAACAAAAAACTAAATATATGTTCTTCATTGACCAATTTATTCTACCCCTTCGCTGCACTTCAGGTGACTCACAGTCATCATCCCATCTCTCCCCCTCCATTACGGTTGGCTTGATTACTGGCTTTAGTTTTCTAACAATTGTCAACAAGCAAAATACCCAAAGTGATATTTTTCATGAGAGAGGAGATACTGCTAACTCAACTGTAGTCATGTGGTGTGGTTGTATTTTGTTAAAAAAAAGGGAGAGATGTTTGTGGCATCTGAAATGTGTAATGTTGTTTTTTTTAAGCCGCACAGACCACCAGTGCCGGGGCCAGCACCAGTACGCCAGATGCAACACCTGAAAGGAGAGTCTCTGAGGTGGCAGGGGCGGGTGATGGCAAGTCACATTGCTTGTTTATTGACAATTACCAGTATGCCCACTGTATTCGTTAAGTCAGGCAGATCCCACAATCCATCATCATCCATGACCTCCCTGCCCATGGCACTTCAGGAGCTGCGATTCCGGCCCATGGGCCATGATGTGATGATGATGACCTCAACCAACTGCATCATGGATCAGCTGGACACTGCAGGGTTAGATGTGCAATGTGCATCTGCTTCTTTCAATGTAGCATTTGCAAAGCTTTCAATTAATTGCAAACCAAACCAAAAACAAGGCGGCAGATTTAAGAAAAGTGGCGCTGCATCCAATGCAGCACCACTTTTCTTGCGCCCCCCTAATGCCACCATGTGTTCGCTGTAATTAACATATGGCACACCATGGCGGTAGTTGGAGAACTAGCATCAAACTTTTTGATGCTAGTTTGGCACGTTGCTCTTTTTGACGCTAGTGGAGCACAGTGCAAGGAAACCCATTGATTAAAATGCGTGTCCTTTTAACTCCTGCTTTCAGCAGACATTAAAAATTACGGCCAAAATGGCGCAATTAAATCTTGTAGATTTCATTGCACCATTTTTGCGGGCCTCCTTGCGTCTGAACGCCCCCTTTGTATACATTATGCATGCATAATGTGGCGCAAAGGATTACAAAGTAAATGTGTAAACATGGCGCTGCAATTTTGCAAGCCTAACGCCACATTAGCATAAAAAAATGACGCTAATGTGGCGCTAGGTCTTCTTAAATTTGGGCCAAGGTGTCTTTCTCTTCCCTCCCAGTGCCCACTCAGTCACATCCCCTAGTACTCACTATTAATTTCTAACTTTTGTACAAATTGAGAAAAACATTTTTGGGGAATGTGCCAACTGTCACGGCCCAGACAAGTGGTTCATACTTCATATGGCTTCCATAATGGATTTACACCTGTTCAAATTTGACATTCATCAACTTTCAGTTTCAACTACAGTGACTGATTAAGCCCAAGCTGCATAATCAGTGAACCACCCCCTCCCCCAGTATTCCATGGCAAAACCTCTACAGTAACTACCTGGACTTTTCCCTGTACTTTACCCTGTGGCAGCAGACTGATGGCCTGATTGAGAGAGTTTGGTGGAGGGGGTTACTCTGTCCCAAATGTAACAGATTTCCTATTTGCCATATTCCGAATTGCAATACGATGGATGTGATATCTGTCACATTTGTGACAGAGTAACCCCTCCGCCAAACTAAATCAGTCCCAAATTCAAGTTTCCTTTCATTTTTCTTCCCTTACTGCCTAGTGAATGTATTTGATTTAAATAATTTGTGTTTGAGGGTGAGGCCAGGAAGTAAAGTGGGATTAAGGGGTTCATTATGAGTGTGGTGGTCTAGCACCGCTGCCAATGCGGCGGTCCGACCGCCACATTAAAACCCTGGCAGTCGGACCACCAAGGAACCTCCAGCTCCACCAGGAACTTGGATCCCTGCCGTCAGGAGGTGGTGGTGATCTTAATCCACCAGGGCAGCGCTGCAAGCAGGTGGTCTGGAGGTGGTAGTGATCCTAATCCCCCAGGGCAGCGCTGATACAACCTCATTCTCAGCCAGCCTTTTCATGGCGATAGCACCGCCCTGAAAAGGCTGGTGGAGAACAGGTGCAGGGTGCAGTGCACTTGGCATGGGCAGTTCAGGGCCCCCCTGCCCAGCTCCATCGGAAAGTTCACTGTCTGCTTTGCAGACAGTGAAAATTTCGAGGGTGCTGGTGTACCCTGCAAGCTACAGCAATGCCGCCGGCTCGATGACAAGCTGGTGACAATGCTGTAGCCTGTTTCCTGCTAGGCTGGCGGGTGGAAACCGAGATTTCTGCCCACCAGCCTAGCAGAAAACTCTTAATGGGGCCGGCAGAGAGATAGACTGTGTGGTGGTAACCTCCCCCTCTGAAGTTCGGCGGACGGTGAAAACCATCTGCCGAACTAGTAATGACCCCCTAAGTGTCTGTGATTTTGTCTTTTGCAGATGGGATACTCTGTGACGAACATGCCCAAAAAAATCTATATATCTTGTTTCTTTTCCTGTGCTGCAGTACATCATTTTTCCCACCGTCTACGTAAGCCAAACAGGATATCTATATTCCACATGTTATACATGACTTTTGTGGCAAATAATCATCATCTGCCTCTTGTAGTCAGGCTATGTTAGATGTGGCATCCTTAGGGTGGTCTTACCCCAGACTTTTTGCCTTTACCTTTTTACCTTCTGTTTTGTTGCTGTATCTTTTTGTTGGCCTTAGGATTGTGAGCACTTCACCACTACTCATCAGTGCTAAAGTGCATGTAATTTTCCCTAAAACATGGTAACATCAGTGTAACCAAAACTGGACTATTTAATTTACCTGCAAGTCCCTTGTAGTGTGGTATACCATATACCCAAGGCCTGTAAATTAAATGCTACTAGTGGGCCTGCAGCACTGATGGTGCCACCCACTTAAGTAACTCTGTAAACATGTCTCAGGCCTACCGCTGCAGAGCCTGTGTGTGTACTCTCACTGCCACCCCAACTTAACATCTAAAACCTCTTGCCAAGCCCAGAACTCCCCTTTCCCCGCTAAGGTAGGCCCCAGGTAGCCCACACGGCATGTTGCCATGTAAGCAAAAGGCAGGACATGTACCTTTCAGTTTTTCATGTCCTAGTAATGAAAAACTTCTAAAGTCATCTTTCATTACTGTGAGGCCTCCCCGTCTCATTGGCTAGCATTGGAAATTTCTTATAAAATCTTTTGGCTGACTAAACTTCCTGACCTGAGAGGTGTAGCTGCATCATGTTTAGTACCATTGGAATGGAAATAATAAATCCTCATCACTGGTAAAGTCGGATTTATTGTTACAATTTTAGAAATGCCACTTTCAGAATATGGACATTTTGTCTGAACTCTCTGCCCTGTGTGCCTACAGCCTATCTCCAATACACATTTGGCTTGGGCTAGGCGACAGCTACACTTATGCATTCCCTTCAGACACCCACAACACAGGTACTCAGATACATCTGCATTCTTCTGCATACTGATGGGCCTTCCTGCGGAGGAGGTTAGGAAGGGCTCACATTTTAAAGGGTAGTGACTAGAGTCCACACAAAGGGTCTGATTACCTCAAACTGGCAGTCTGGAGCCGAGGGGGACCTGTGCACTTCACCATAACCCTTTTGTAGTCACCCCCCACATCAAAGACACTTGTCAGTATAAGTACTGGGTCTCTTGACCCACTCAGGTAGTACACTACAGGACCTGTAAGAAACTCTGCTGGAGTACAGGCTGTGACGCTAGAAGGCTTGCCACTCTGCTGTGTCTGACTGTTCCCAGGAACTGCTGCCCTTCTTTGCTGTGCCACCCTGCTGCCTCCAAACCTCTGCCCTGCAAAAAAGACCTAAAAGACACCTCCAGAAGTGACTCCAAGGGCTTGCTGGCTTGTCCCCTGTCCTCTTCAAGGTCTAAGGGCCATCAATGACCTCACTTCCCGTATCAACTATTTTGCCTCTGCTAAAAGACTGCCTAAAATAATTCTAGCGCTCTGCTCTGAGAGAGTCAGGAGCCTACCCTCGGACTCAGCACACTGTGAACGGTTTACCAGAAAATTCGGCGTAGTGGGCTTTTTACTTATTAGTAGATCATCCAGCCTGAGTGCTGAACAAAGGCACCTCACCGCCACCGCATCAAGGAGATCCTGCGGCACAGCTTTTTGTGCCCTAAAGGAATCCCTCAGAGTGGCCTCTCCAGCTGAACAGGCAGGATCCAATGACAGCCGTCCATCAGGCTTTGCCCAGCGTGGCCTCTCCAGCTGAACCGGCAGGACTGAAAGGCCAGCGCCCTTCAGGAATACCCCAGCGTATCCCCCCCTTTTAGTGACTTGGGTCCCCTAGCCACTATCAGAGCCACCGCCTGTGTCGCAGAGCCTTGGAATTGGACCTCTGCCGCCGGACACTGGAGGCATTGAGTCTTGTGGGGGCCCTCGGGGTGCTCACTGTTGGTCCGCTATGATCTCCCGGCCCGCACTGAATCGCTTTTGCAACCCTAGTGGACTGTGGGTGTAACGAGGCTCTTTGCCGGTCAAGCCTT
This sequence comes from Pleurodeles waltl, assembly GCF_031143425.1. Taxonomy (NCBI): domain Eukaryota; kingdom Metazoa; phylum Chordata; class Amphibia; order Caudata; family Salamandridae; genus Pleurodeles; species Pleurodeles waltl. The sequence continues at coordinate 545,212,403 of NC_090446.1, read as the reverse complement.
TCTGAGAGGGACTGCGCATTCCTTTTTTACACAAAATGAACCCATAATAATTAGAGCACTGCTTTTTCCTGACAATATTTGAGAATAGCCTCTGGTGATTTACTAAGTGGATCTTTGTCAATTTGATTGTAATATCTTTTGCAATTATAAAAATATGTCTATTTTGTATATATTCCTGTGTGGAACTTTCTTTTTTTTTGTGGTGTCTCACTGTATTTATTGCCTGCGTGTTGCACAAATACTTTACACATTGCCTGCTAAGTTAAGCCTGACTGCTCTGCACTAAGCTACCAGAGGGTGAGCACAGGTTAATTTAGTTGTGTATCTGACTTCCCTTGACTAGAGTGGTATGTTCTGCCTGCCTTAGGTGTATACCCTAGCCAACCAGAATGCCATTTCTAACAGGATAGAATTAAAAGGCATTTGGAGAAGAGCAGGGCCATTAGAATCAAAGATAATTTTTTGTTCATTGTAGCTGCCCAAACGGCAGACCGCATAGAGTAGCAAATATGTAGTGTACACGATGTGCAAGCTAGCATGCTTCCAGTCATTTAGCACAACAAGAATATAATACTTGTACTCCACAGTGGATGATGCCTCACTCATTAAGCAGATTTATTTTTATTTTGCCCACATAAAGTGTCTGTGTGGTTTAATTTTTTTAGGATATCCTATATCAGAAAAAAACACTCGTTGTTTAATATTATGCTGCCTCCTTTCAGACAGTCTGTGGTTTTCTGAGGCATGTGTTGTAATCATGTCCCTCCCTGTGACTGACTTTTGTAATCATCACATAAAAAATTCCAGCAGCAAAGTACTTATACTGTGCAACTATGTAATTTAATAAGAAGTGTTCGCACAGAACGTTCTTTACAATTTGACTTTTTTCTTCTTTCAGGATATAACTACTCTTGCTCGTTCACCTCCACCACGGACTTAGCAGGAGATTGTGGCCCTCCTCTGGCAGCAGAGGCTGGAGGCCACCTAGGCACATTACCAGTGTTTTGTGGATGAGGATTGCTTGTCACATGCCTCTGCTCCTACACTTGGACCCAGTTCCACCAGCCAACCGGCTGTACCTCCAGCCTCCAGGACACACGAGCGCCGTCGCCGGCCTTGAGCACCATTACCCCGTGCTGCGCCCCCTTTCAGACCGGCTCTACCATTGCCGTGTGGTACGGGAGCTGGCACAAGTGGGCCATCGGCTGGCATGCTTTCAGGGCCACATTGAACATCTGTAGACCCTCATAGAAAATGGCGTCTTCTAGCCCTTTTAAAAAAAAATGTGTTTTGGAGGAAGGGAGTAAATGTGGGTGGGAATTTGAGAAGGGCATTTCTTTCTTTTTGACATTGCTGCACAAATATGTTGGACTTGGACATTTCTTTTGGATATTGGTTGGGGATGGGTAAAGATGTGGGAGAGGGGTGGGCCTGTTGTGGGTGGAGAGGGTGAGTTGTACAGTTTACCATTTATATTTTATGTTAGTAAAGGGGAACATTTTATAATCTACTTAATGACTGAAGGTTTTTTTGTGTTTTACTTTGACTTTGCACTGATGCCTTTTCGTGCAACTTGTCTTTTTAATCTATATTTCTCTAAGTGTATGCCAGTTAGGAGAGTATGCTGCCATCCCCTATATTGCCTACCGGAATACATATAAACAACCAAGCACTTATCTCAACTGCAGTATAAGTTAGTTAAGTACTAAGCAAAGTAGTTCACTTCACTTCATAGTTCTGTTCCCTGTAAAGATGAAGTGATGGCTTTTCCTTCTGTCAAGCTTCCAAGTTCCAACACCTTACTGAAGAGTTTCCCAAGGTGCCTTCTTTATGGTAGTGGTAGTGCGCTAACAGGAAAGGCATCACAGCGAGGTCCAACTCCCACCTAGGTGATCTCCAACTGTAGGATTAATCAAAATGATCACAGGTGACTAATTTGAAAGAAAAACTGAACTGAGAGTTAGTAGGTTATACATATACATTTATATTATAGCTTTAGAAAGTCTGAGGAGAGACTATTACCACCATGGCACATCAAAGAATACCTCATCTCAAAAACTATCAAAAGTAAATTATTATGAGCAATGGTGAGCATGGAATTTGAAAACCAAAGTCATGAAATCCTCACGTCGCGAAATATGTACTCAAAGTCTGTACTAAGAGTCAACAAGATAAGTGGTTTATTGACACATAACAAATGACTCAATGATGATGTGCTGACTTTGAGGAATGACCTTTGTTCTTACCTATACGTGGTTGGGTAAGTAGGCTGTTGTGGGCTATAGCTCAGGTAATAGAAGATCCCGCCATGAGTTGGTGTCACATTTAACCACATCCGCCCGACCATGTGTAGGATCTATTTGGTGTAAATTAACTTAAGTCACACCTCAATAAATCACACAGCCCAGGAGGAGAAAGGTTAGTGGTTTGATGAATGGATGGGAAAGGAGATTTGGGGAACGGTGTGACAAAGACAAACACAACACAACAACAGTATTCATCAGGGCGATGAGCAGTGCATCATCATCATCATCATCAATCAGTTCTGGAAGGAAATAAATGAAAAAAATTAGTATGACACAGTTCAATTAAATGTATTGCAAACACTAACTCAAGGCTAGAGATCCAAATGTTCTGTCATCTAGGTTTGAAATGGAGGAGTGAATTGAACCCTTACAGTTCTAAAAAATGTAATTGGTAAAATAAAAATGATACTGTATTGCCAATTTGGGCGATGCATCTGCATTCTCCTCGGATTGCCTGTCACTCTTGGGTCCTGTCTTAAGACTGGTCCAATAGGTAAGCAGGAGTGTTGAGCTCATCTTTTGCCTTTTGTTCATGCTGGAGAGGAGAAGGTTTGCAGATTTTTAAAAGAGAAACTGTATTGTAGAGTCAAGGAGTACGGCAGAAGGAAGGTAAGCTTCATGAGGGGTGTACCAAGAAGACTCAGAGGCAGAGCAAATAACAAGAGGACTCAGAGTTTCACTTTTGCCACCAGTGAAACACACACACTCATCATCATTTCTCTAATCAACTCACCTCTCTCCATTCCACATAGCTGAGTACTAGGCCTCAGAGTCATAGCTTCCATTTGAAGTTGATAACTCTCTTCTTCTAGCTGTTGTTGGTGAGGTAGTCTAACCCTGAGTCCTTCCATCCTCCTCCTGATTCCAAATAACTCCCTCCCAGTCCCAACACAAGCAAGATAGATGTGTAGTGCACTGCTGTTGAAAATCAAGTAGAGAAACTGAATTGCCATATCTTGTATAGATTTGTGTTTGTTAACTAAAGTAACTGGTCTGGTCTCTGACGCACCCAAAAAAGGAGTAGACCTTACAGGTAAATTTTCGGCTATTAATTTAGAAAAGGCCAATCACCTTCTGGAAAAATTATCACCGGTCAAGCACCAAACATTGCAATTCAGCAAAATCAAGTTTAGCATTAATTGAACACCCTTCCTCACTATCTTCCACCACATAAATCATTAATTACCACTTAGAACATCTCACTCATTGATGTGATAGTTGTACTTGGTTATAGTTACCTCTTCCAATAGAAGCACAGGTAGGCTAGGTACACAAGTATATTGTTGACGGAGTCAACAAATTGGAATTTGACATTGGCACTATTGTAACTAAATGATCTTCTGGGGCAGCTCTGCTAAGTAATGCAGAAAATCGGTAGGCATGCTAGGGTGGCAGACATTTTCTCCAATGTCATGAAGGTATTGTTGTGGAGGCTTCTTCACTGCACACTGGTCCAGCTCTATTCCAGCCATGTATGTGACTAAAAATGGTTGGGCAACATCAAATTAAATCAGAAGTCAAAGAATGTTCCACTAGCTCTTTTGTTTCTTTTGTAAAGAAAGAAGTTTAATGAGAAATAATTAAAACGTTCTATAGTGGCAGTGGCATACTTAGGCCCCCATTATGAACTCGGCAGGATGCCCCGCCGCCAACCATGCTGGCGGTCAATGAAAAACCGCCAGTGTTGCCGGCTGGCATCCCACCAAATAATGACGCATGGAGCCTCACCGCCATTGTTGGCGGTGAGGGCCGCCATGGGCCACGCTGGCAGTCAGTGGCAGGGGTGGATGCTGCTCCACCCTCACCACCACGTCGGACCATGCACCGCCACGCCTATAATGACGCAGTTACAGGCGTGGCGGTGTATGGAGAGGCACCGATGGCGGCGGAGCAGCATCCAGGGAGCCCGTTCCATCCCAGAGCAGCGTGACGGAAGAGGTAAGTGCTGTTCGAGAGGTAAGGGAGAAGGGGGTGTTTGTGTGAGTGTGTGAGTGCATGGGGTCTGCGAGAGTGTATGTGTTGGGGGATGTGTGTCTGAGTGCATGTATGCATGTGTGCATGTAAGTGAATGGGTGCATGTGAATGTGGGGGGTTGGGGTTTGGGGGGACCTGTATGTAGGGGTGGGGGCGGAGGATGGTGATGGTCGGCTTGGGGGACCTACATGGGGTTTTGGGGGTGGAGGGTTGGGGGTTCGATTTCAGGGTTTGGGGGTGGGGGCTGTTCTAGGGGTTTGGGAGGTGGGTAGGTGTAGTGGAAAGGGGGGGAGGGACCTGCTGTGTCACATTCAGGTGACAGGAATGATTATTCCTGTCACCCGTGTGCTTTCTGCAAGGGATTACCTGGCGGGGTAACTCGCCAGGGAATCCCTGGTGGAAATGGGATCATAATCCCACCGCTTGTTCCGGCCTCCACCGTTGGGTCGAATGTGCCCATAGTCGGCCCGGCGGTCGAATCTGGCCCGGTGGTGGGTGGTAGTGAACTGGCTGCTTTGCAGCCAGTTCTCTAATGTGTTCAGAATAGGGCGGTCAGGACCGCCATGCCGTTGACGGTAATGACTGCCACCGCCAGCGTGGCGGTCCAGACCGCCATGTTCATAATGACCACCTTAGTCCGGGAAGTAGGGTTTGTTCTAAAACTCAGGTGGTTCACCCAAAAGTTGGTCAGCTAGCACACTTGATTCTAACCAATCATCCTCCTCTTCCTCCTATGGTGTTTTGGGAATGGTGTAATTAGGTGGTATGAAATGTTGGTTTATTTTGATCATGGTCAATCTCTCCAAGTTTTGAGGCAAGAGTCTGGTCCTTCTCACTGTAACAACCGAGCCAGCTGCACTGCACACATGCTCAGCAGACACACTGCGAACAGGACAAGCCAGATACTTTATTACCAGCCTGCTGAGCTCTGGCCATTGGCACATCTTCCCATATCAATATACCAATGGGTTTTGATCCACATGTACCTATTTTGGGTCATCCAGATACTCCTTGAACATCCTCTAAATGGTCATTGGTGCTGCCACTTACTTCATCTCTTTTACCTTTGCCTCTGCACTGGCCTTAAGGCCCGCCACCTGAAATCAAGCCAATGCAGGGGCTTGGTCAAATTCTACTGTTGCTCTGTTTGCCAGTGTTCTTGTTGTTGGTGTTGGCTGCTATGATGAGACAAGACTGCCCTCTCTGGAAGTTGAAGGTGTCACCCCAGAACTGTGCAGTGTTCCAGGCATTCTTCTCCCTGGTGTCCAGCTTGCTCAACAATCCAGCTCTTGTATTTTGTTACATCCCCTTCAGAAAAAGAAATGAAAGTTGGAAGAATTTTTTTGCAGCATAGATCAAGTAGGATGGCACTGATGTACTCTTCGGACAAGATAATGTAATTTTTCAACCTTGCATTACAAGTCAAGTGATACTATGAGTTCTCAACCAAGACATGCGATTCTGGCTTTTCTTTCACACCTCCGAGTGCGAACCTTTCAGACACCTTCTTTAGCTGGTCCTGTAGCAGATGCAACAGTGTTATAGCCTGGCCCACTGTACTATCCTCCTTGCTAACTTCCCATGTGAAAAACTCAAAAGGGAGCAGCATCTGTGTGAGGCATTTGACTAGGTCCTTTTTGTCCGCACTCATGGTCATAGCTTTCCCAATTGCATACCCTCCTCTTTGAATGACATAATCATTGATCTGTCTGTACTGCTCAAACAGACGTTGCAACACATAATAGGATGAGTTCCGACATGTTGGCACCTCCTGTATCAGGGCTTTAACTGCTACTCTATTAGCACACTGAATAACCAGCAACTGCTTCCGGGCTTTAAAAGAATGGCTGAAATGAGTGCAATTTGTCTGCAGGTGGTCAGTATTTTGCTGATGATGTCTTCTTTATTGAGAAACTCTTGAACAACTAGGTTGATGCAGTGCGCAAAACAGGACACTGAAATAGCCTCAGTCTGCTATGGCCTTGACTATGTTACTTCTATTGTCCACAGCAACCAATCCAATGCGGGGACCTCTGGGTCACAGCCATTCAGGCCCCTTGCTGTTAAATTCGTCCAAGATGTTTATAGCGCTATGTGATTTTTCCATGGCAAACATGGCTACTGTTGCATGCTGCCGAACGCTCTTAAAACTTTCTTCCGGGCCAAGACCTGTAGATAGCTTTTGCTTTATGCCCACAAATGAGATCAAGTGTGCAGTGATGCACATGTAATCAGTCACCTGACAACTGATCACATGTCTGTTGTCAGGTGGAGAGCGTGGATAACACTTTGCAGCAAAGCTTGTTCAAACAATTGCAGGACATCGTGATGCAGTGCTGGAACAGCAACTCTGGCAAACTAGGTCCAACTTGGAACCTTCCATTTCAAGCAGATGGCTGCCACAAATTCTAAGAATCCCACTCCTTCCACAAAAGAAAAAGGGAGTAGGTCCAGCGCTAACATTTTTGCCAGCTTGCCATTGTACAAACATGCTGTTGGTTAGTTGCCCCTCCTGCCTAAATATACCCAAAATAGTAGCCTGGATTTTCTTCTTTTCTGGGGCCACTGACACAGGTGACTTTCAAGAAGTGAGTGGTGGTAGACTCAATGTGGGTTGTGGGGCAGTTATTGTATGCAGTGGTGTCTCCCTCTGACTCTGAGTCTTCTTGTGCCATTGTGAGGTCAATGAGGTGGGTGATTCTGGGGGAAGGTTGGGAACAGGGCTGCTTTGCATGAGGCTGTCACCCTCTTCTTCCTCACCTCCCACATTGGTTGGACCAGTTGTGCCTGATGTTTCCCGGCTCTCCTCACCTTAATCACCATGACCACGTTCAGTATTTATTTTAAGGGGCTCCTCCCACCGGATTGCATGATGTTTTTTCATATGGGTTGTTTGGCCTCCAGTACCATAATGTGTACCAGGTTTACCTTGATGAACACTGGCATGTTTGTCAAAGTAAGCCTGGTACTCACATGGCAAATTGAGCACATTGCAATGTTCTCCTCCTGTTCGTTAATCGTAAATAGTTCCCAGATTGGGGAGGAGTAAGTTCCTAGTGGGCCACTGCCAATGCCTGAAGAAGAACTGGAGGCAGGTGGGTGTGTCATCTATTGCCTCTCTACAGTGCATACTTCTACTGAGGTAGGGGGTTGGTGCAGGTCTCAGCTGGGGCTTTACAAATATGAGAGCTGGAGGTGCTGCTTGTGCCACATCTCTTGAACAGGTTAAATAGTAATGTCGGACTCCTCTGAGCCAGCTTCCACAATGAATGGCTTGTCGTTGTTATCCTCATCATCACTCCCTTCCATGATTCTAAGGCTTTCCAGAACTTTTCTTGTCCCTTGCCTCTCCTGGCGTCCTCCTGACTCTGCCAGGGTTCACTCCATGTCCCTATCATCGTCATCAGAAGCGGTGCTTGGAGAAGATGGTGGAGTAGTACCCTTCCTTTTTCTTGCTAAAGATCTGGGAGCCACTTGATTCTAAATGAGGAAGTTCTTGCTCAGCAGGAAGATCAACTTCCTGTTCTACTCCAACTTTAGGAAGATTTACTATTGCTTGCTGCAGTTGCTGTCCCCTTTGCTCCATTTCCTGAAATGATTGGGTACTACTTTGAGCAAGAGACAAATCCAATTCAGCGTCACTGCTCGTAGGCGTAGCCATGATTGCAGTGGCTGTTTTACTGACAGACTTCGGCTTGGGCTTAGGTTGGGGTGGTGCTGTTGAAAGCAGGAGTGCTTCTCCCAGGTTTCCCCCGGAGGCCGGTGTGGCAGGCACACGTCTGAAATCACTTTTCAGGCCTGCTCTTTGGCAGTACTGCAGGTAACGTCTCTTCTTCTCTTGTGCACCGAAAAGCAACCAAGCAAGAAAACATGTAGTTAGTGAAACGTAGCATTGTTGCAATAGTACCGACAAATGCAACATTAGTGTGGTTGTTTACTTATCAAATAAATACAAATGTATCAAAACATTGTAAAGTCAAACCACACCATAAAATTTAATTTCAAATCAGGCAACACAACATGTAGATATTGCTCTCTGCTATATCTCCATCTATTTTAAAGGAGAGACCTGTGTTAGTAAGAGAGAGGGACATGGGTGAATGGAATAATCCTTAAAAAACCTATGGTGGCAAGGTGCTCCAGGGGAAATTGAGTAATCATTAAAAAATGAATGATGCTGCTGATGTGCCTGCAGTGCACCGCAGCCAGGCTATCCAGGAGGAAATGGAATCATACACCTACAGAAACTGAATGTTGTACCGCAGCTGTGCACCTATGGTGGATGGATGAATGGAGGGATGGATGGATCAAGGCAAAATACAGAATTAAATAAAAAACAAATTAAACAAATTATCAATAAATGCTGATGTTTGTGTGGGAGGACAAGAAGAAAGAAACTTATTGTGAGGAAAGGCGGTGCAAAATAAACATGTAATAAAGGGAAGGAAATAATATTAGCATGTTCAGAATCATATTCTTTTACTATGCATATACTACAATGATCCTCAAGCATATTATTAAACTGGTATTACATCCATCAATGCAAGCTTATGGCAAAAAAACACAGCGTGGATGCCCAAAATCGTTTCCATCTCGGTCCTCTTTGGCTTCAACCCAACTGGCTACCGCCTCCATCTCAGTGCCAAGGAAATTGCACTGACTGAAGGCTTTGGTGCTGAAATCCACAGATCCGAAAACCTCGTACCACAGATTCTGGTCAATCTTTTGCTACATTTTCTCCTGTGAAACGTATTCTGGAGACTATGGACACTTGTCAGCACCGCCTCCATATACAGGATACAAGATGCATTATTGCTTCTCCCCCTGTACTGATCAAGAGGAAGCTGTCTTTTCAGGAAGCTCTGGGCACTTTACCTCCAAAGAAAAGAAGCAAGGAAAAGGCCACCAGCCCACCTCACAAGCCTTCTTTACCTCTTCCTCCTCCTCCTCCTCCTGATCTACCATCTCCTCCTCCTCCACCCCCTTCTTCTCCTCCACTTCACCCACCTCGTCATTCTCCCACTTCGCCTACTCTAGGAGACTACACACCTCATGAATCCCCTTTATATGTTGGGGAAGATTTGGGTGGGATAAAGTATGACCTGGAATTCACTGGACACTTATGACCCTGAAGTCATCCTTTCCCCCTCTCCAAAGATCCAGACCTACACCCGCACGCCCCTTGCCACCGGAGGATACTACATCTTACCAGCAAGTAGCAGCAAGAGTGGCCACTTTCCACAATGTGGAACTACACAGGGACCCTATAGAACAGGACTTTCTGTTTGATACACTCCCATCCACTCACAGGGATATCCAATTACTCCCAATGCTCCCTGGTATACTTCATCATACTGATTACATTTTCAAGGAGCCTGTCCGCTCTACGGTCATCACCCCTAGGATAGACAAAAAATATAAGCCTGCTCCTTCAGACCTATTATACATTAGGTCACAAGTCTCTTCAGATTCCATAGTAGCCACCACTGCACAAAACCCTGCCAACTGCCAGGCCACAGGTGCATAGCCTTCTCCTGGGAAGGAGAGCAAGAAAATTGATGCAGCCAGCAAAATAGTGGCTGCACAGGCAGCTAACTATTGGCGCATTGCCAATTCACAGGTGTTACTGGCTAGATATGACTGGGCTCAGTGGTATGAAATGGAAGAGCTCCTCCAATTTCTCCCAGATGAGCACTGCAACAGAGGACAACAAATAGTTCCTGTGGGGCAAACAATATCTAATAATTCCATCTGTTGTGCCCTGGATGCCGCAGATACAGCTGCATGCGGCATCAATACGAGTGTCCTAATAAGAAAGCACGTGTGGACCTGTTGCTCTGTTTTCAAACCAGAAGTACAGAAAGTGGTCCATAACATGCCTTTTGATAGGGAGCATCTTTTTGGCCCTCAAGTGGATACTACCCTTGAGAAGCTAAAAAAGGACACAGACACAGCAAAGGCCATGAGTGCCCTACAGTCCCCAACACAAAGGTGCACTTTTCGTCACCCCCACTTTCAGATGTGCCTACAGATGCACATCCCAGAGGTGTCTACTTCCCGAACCAGACAGCCTCTACCCTCTTATTTGTGGGGTCTCTATAGGGTGTCCTATGGAGGCAAGAACAACAAGGGCAGAGGTAAGAGCACCGCCTCCTGAGGCTCTGCCTCCACTGCAAAGCCTCCGTCTTTCCCCTGCTGACTCAACACCTGTCAGGGGACAGTTCCAGAATTTTCATTTAGAATGGGTCACATTACCACCGACCAATGGGTCCTTTCTAAATCCAACATGGTTATTGTCTGGAGCTCATTACCACTCCTCCAAATATTCCCCCTCGCACTCACAGGTTATACTATGAGCACCTCACCCTTCTCAAACAAGAGGTTCAATCCCTTCTTCTCAAACGGGCCATTGAGCCTGTTCCCTTGCAACACCAAGGGTCCAGGGTACACTCCCTATACTTTCTCATTCCCAAAAAGGACAGCTTTCTCAGGCCTTTTCTAGACTTCAGACCACTAAACCAGTATATTCTGTCCAAACACTTTCACATGGTTACTCTTCAAGATGTTATACCACTTCTGCAACAAGGTGACTTCATGACAGCTCTAGAGCTAAAGGATGCCTACTTTGATAGTTCCATCCACCCTGCACACCTAAAATACCTAAGGCTTGTTATTGCAGACAAGCATTACCAGTTCAAAGTCCTGCCTTTCAGGGTCACAACCGCTCCCAGAGTCTTCACAAAGTGTTTAGCAGTCGTTGCCGTACACCTCATCCACGTGTTCCCTTACCTAAATAACTGGCTCATCAAAGCCAATACCTCACGACGGTGTCAATATCACACTCAGTTGACAGTGGATCCCCTTCACACTCTTGGCTCCACACAACTTTTCCAAATCCCACCACCAACCCCTTCAGATACAGCACTATCTAGGAGCTATTCTCAATGCAGAGCTGGGGCTAGCATACTCCAACTCAGTCCAGGTTCTCCCCCAGTTTCAGGAGAATCGAATATACAGTCAGGACTAATATGCACCTGTTAGGGAGGATGCTGCCCTGCATTGTCATTGTTCCCCATGCCAGATTCCACATGCGTCCCTTACAGCAGTGTCTGCCTTATCAGTGGTCTCAGTCACGGGTACCTGGAAGATCTAATGTTGTTAGACCACCATACTCACCTCTCTCTCCAATGATGTAACACCACAAACCTGTTGCAAGGGCGGCCTTTTCTGGACCCTGTGCCTCAGGTCATTCTGACCACAGATGCATCACTGACGGGGTGGGGCAGTCACCTTCAAGACCTTATATTACAGGGCCCCTGGGATCTCAGTCACCAATCCCTACATATCAATTACCTCGAACTTCAGGCAGTATTTCTAGCCCTGAAAGCATTTCTTCATCACCTGTCTCACAAGGTTGTCTTAGTGCGCACGGACAACACAACAGGCATGTATTATCTATAGAAACAGGGGGGACACGGTCATCCCAGTGGTCACAACTCTCTCAGTAATTATGGAAATGGGCTCTCCACCACCACATTCACCTGGAGGCAAAATATCTCCAAAGGACGGACAAAGACTTTGCAGATCTTCTTGCTCAGCAGTATGCAGAAACAAGTCCAAGAATGGGAACTCCAACCACAAGTCCTTCAAACATACTTCCCAAACTGGGAAACTCCTCAGATATACCTTTTTGCCACAGCAGAAAATGCAAAATGCCCAAGCTTCACCTCCAGGTATCCACACCCTCTATTTAATGGCAACACTCTATGGATGAACTGGTCAGGGATATGCGCTTATGCTTTTCCATCATTACATTTCTGGTTCGGAGGATCAAGCAAGCATCTCTCACCATGATCCCTGTAGCTCCCACTTGGGCGCATCAGCCATGGTTCACCACACTTCAGGACCTATCAGTGGTTCTCCATGAGAAGCATCCCAACAGGCCGGAACTTCTCACATAAAATCAAGGACAGATCAGACATCCAGACTCTAGGTCACTCAACCTTGGGATGTGGCTATTGAAGTTATAGAGTTTAGTTAATTAGGATTGCCTGCGGAATGCATGGACATTCTTGGGGAAGCTCGTAGACCCTCAACTGGAGCATGTTATGCTGCAATATAGAAACATTTTGTTTGCTACTGCCAACCCAAAGATATGGACCCCATCAAAGCTACTGTTCAGGACATTGCTTATTTGCTCCATTTACATAAAGCAAATTTAGCTTACACTCCCATGCACCTACATCTTGCAGCTATAGCTGCATATCTACAGAACAGAAAACATAGGCCCTCATTACGACCTTGACGGGCGGCTTCTGACCTCCGGGCGGCCGCCAATGCAGCCACACTCCTGCTGCGGCCATCAGGAGATACCCACCGGCCCAGCGGGGATCTCGGCCACAACACAGGAGCTGGCTCCGAATGGAGCCGGCGGTGTTGCGGTCATTCGACGGGTGCAGTTGCACCCATCGCGCTTTTCACTGTCTGCATAGCAGACAGTGAAAAGCTACAAGGGGCCCCTAGGGGCCCAGTGACTCACCATACTGCCAGCCTTTTCTTGGCGGTTCAAACCAGTAGGGGGACTCGTAATCCCCTGGGCCGGGACCACTGTGGCGGGAAACTGCTGGTCCCGGCGGTGCGACCGCGGCACTTCCGCCACTGTCGTAATGCCCTGAGAAGCAGCGCCAGCCTGTTGGCGGTGCTTCCTCCGAAACAGCCCTGGCGGTCTTGGACCGCCAGGGTTGTAATGACCACTATAGTTCTTTGTTCCGAATCTCAGTCATTAAAGCTTTAATGGAAGGCCTTAAAAGGGTAATTCTAGCCAGGGTGCCTCCTGCACCATCCTAGAACCTCAATACTGTGCTTACCAGACTCATATGCCCTCCTTTTGAGGCACTTCATTCATGCCCTCTTCAATACCTTTCTTGGAAGGTGGCTTTCACTCAGGCATGTCAGTGAGCCCTAACTTCGGAACAATCTTTCTTTCAAATTTATAGAGACAAGGTGGTCCTTCGCACAAAACTGAAGTTCCTTACTAAAGGTGTTTCACAATGCCATGTGGGCTGGGGAGGGAATCGGTACCAATGTGTCTATTAGAGAGCAGCTCTTCCACCAAACAGTGCGTGAGATCATCGTAAGCACTGTGGAGGGCAGCACAGGAGCAGCGCGAGGGGTGACCATTCGGGATTTGTGGTTGTTGGGCTCGGGTGACTTTCAGAGTGCAGGGCATCCTCCTGGAGGACATGGTTTTATGCTGCAGAGGCTTTCAGAACCGATGACGTTCTGAAGGAGGGGCTTTGTGGAGTTAGATACTTTCTGATTGAAGCGAGACTAAATGTATTTTGAGTGAGGCTTTCTGGGAATAGAGACTTTATGATTAGCAGAGCTATCAATTTTCCCATGTCCAAGCGTGAGTACCTGAACTGGTCCGGGATTTAGCTGTGTATTCTGGGATTTGTAGTCCAATTTAGCCAATTATAAAATCTACACTATGAGTGCAAAACATACATTTGGACTGGATGAGCTTCTGCCACTTGAGACACCGTTTAGACCACAGTTCAATCAGGACTACAAGCTCCAGAATTCAAAGCAGAACCCTGTAGTGGATGGGCTACTCATGCATGGATGGACCTGGGAAACCCCATCGCGCTATATTAAAATGGGATGTCTGGGGGGGCTCAGGCATTTTCATGGAGGCCCTTAGCCACATGGCTTCATGGGGGAACGCTTGCTGTCCAACGAGGAGGGCTTTCATGAGGCTCAATACTACCTCATGGAGGGCCTCATATGAGTGTATGTTTAGGGACAATGGCTTCTGTGAAGGGAATGTTCTGAGGAGCTCAGGGCAAACTATGAGAGATTGGCTTCTGCTCCTGTCTGGGTGTGAGAGGGATCTCTGATGGGCTCAGAAGGTTTCATGATGTCGGCAGCATTAACTTATTTGGAGTTCCAGAAGGCTTTCTGAGGGGGCTGAAATGGAGGATACTTACTGAAGGGGCACTCTGGGGATTCTGAAGAGGGGTTGGGACTTATTTAGGGAGTAGCAGTGCTTTTGGGGGGGTCAAGTAACTTTAAAGAGTAGTGGACCTTCTGAAGGGTCAAAATGCATTCTAAGTGAAGAGTAGGGGTCCAGACTGTTGTTAATGGTTTTTACTACAGGACATTGTGAACATGGAGGATTACAGCACAGTGTGTGGAAAATTAGAGTAAAGCTTTAGGGTGAATTGTGGGTCAATTGAAGGACTCAAAACTGTTGATTTGGAGAGGCCTGGAGTTATGTGCCACAGTTGTAAGCCACACAAAATATTAGAGGGAGGAGCATGTTAATGCAGCTTTGTGCCTACCCCTGCTCAAAAAGGCTTCGGTTATGAGGACCAAGAACCAGGGCACTCTGAACTTAGGTTTGGATGGCAGTGGTGGGAATGCTTGCAACATTACATGAACTCATGGCATTACATTAAATCAAGTTGTATTGCACTAGAAGTTTATCAAAGCTAAATTGGTTGGTGGACCATCATTCGTGTGCAAACTATTAGTAGTTGGAGCTTTGGAACAGGGCAGTTTGGACAGAGGTTGGTGGCACGTATGTGTCCATTCCTAAGGCCACCCATGGTACCACACAAAAGCAGTGAACGGGTAGCCATGGTTAAAGAAGAGGCTTGCTTACAAGAAGGCATAGACATTGCCAGTGATATGGTATTGGCTGTAGGAAGATATTCTATGTCAGGTGGAACACCTACCTCTGAGTTAATATGGGGTCTGCTAGTTTTTGCATGTTATCTGAGTTCAAGCTAATTATTCTATAATTCTGGGGGTATAATTTAGGTGAAAATTGTCAAAACCCACAGAGAAACATTATTAATTGAACATTTAATTAGGGGTTTGTAATACATGGTCCATATAGTGCTTAGAAAGGCAAATGTGTATGTTGTAAACAAAATTATACACATTTTTAGGTCTGGTTTGATGGCATAGCTGTCATTATACCTTTTGAGATTGACCTAAAAAAGAGCTTTCAGTAGTACTACAGAGAGAGGCTTTGGCTCCGCCTACTTGTTGGTGACGGGAGTACATGGTTTGATTGGGCAGAAGTTGTGTACTTCCTCTGAAAAAAGGTGCTCCCTATCAAGGCAGCTGCGATTATTTTGTTTATCTAGCTGCCTGAACCATCACCAGTATAGCTTCCTAGAGAAGCCTTATTATAACCATTAAGCGTCAAGTTAATAATGGGACATAGTTTGAAGTTTCGTGGGATGCACATAGTGCCATTAACATGTCTAACATAAGCAGATAATTGATGGTGTTTTTTTTCCTCTGGCAGTAGCACATTTGTGTGGAGAGCAGTCTTGATTAATGTATTTGTTTTGCAGTCCCAGCACCATCACCTTCTATCATTGACTTTAGCCATCAGAGTGGAATTGTGTGTATCAAAGCTGTAGGGTGTCCAGGGCTACACTAATCCACAAAGATTATTAAGTCTGGCTTGACAGTGCAGCTGTTGCTGTACCTCATGCAATCAACATAAAAGAGCTTCCAGAGCACTACTGAGAAAACATAGGCTCCATCCACATGTTGGTTTCTCTGAGTACAGGATTTGTTTCTGCCGAATTACATGCTCTTACCAAAAAGACTGCTTGTATTGCACTTTTTTGCCTATGGCAAAGCTTATACTCAATATAGCAGGACTTAGTTTGTTAAACTGGAAAGTCAGTGACCATGCAATGGGCCTGATCTGTCTATTATAAAATGTTACAAGAAAGGCACCAAATCTGATGTATTCATTGTGAAAAGGAGATGTAAAAGTCAGTTGGCATTTAAGAGAGGATTGATTTTACTCATCCCAAACCTCATTTTACTACTATGATCTCCCTAATCCCTCTCTACGGACTCTTCCCTCCTCCATCTCCCCTTTACTCATCCCAAACCTCATCTTACTACTGTGATATCTCAATTAACACTTCTGGATTCTTCCCTCCTCTATCTCTCCATTATTCTATTCAATACAACTAACAAACTCATATGTCCTCCTCTCAAATTAACTCATACCTTCCTATATTAATACTAATACTGTACTCCTATTTCCCTATACTAATCCACCACTAATCCTTTTGGGTTTCGGAGAAGCATGCCACTCACCCAAAAGCAATTTGATGCCTTGTCAGGGGTAGTAAGGGCTATATAAATATAATTACAATGACAACTGCAAAATGGCTGCAAGCCACAAGGTCAAACATCAACAGCGAGCAAGGGGGGATGGGAAACAAAGACAAAATGTAAGCCTATGGCAGAAACACACTGGCTGGATGCACAAAATGTCTGTCACCCATTTGGTCCAACAACAACAGCGAGCAAGCAAGCATGCAGGACAAAGAACACATGCAAGCCTGTGGCAAAAAATAAACTGGCTGAATGCAAAAATGTCTGCCAGCCACATGGTCAAACTACAAAGTGAGCAAGGTGGCATGAGGATTAAATAACACATGCAATCCTATGGCAAAACACACTGGCCAAATGCACAAAATGGCTGCCAGCCACTTGGTTAAACAACAACAGCAAGCAAGGAGGCATGGGGAACGAAGAACACGTGCAAGCCTATGGGCACAAACTACACAAAATGGCCCCTGGCCACATGGCATGTAGAACAAAGACAAATGGTGGATGATGACAAAAACACACACACCCACACTGGCCAGAAAAAGGAGGCAAGGTGGTAATTTCAACAACACACATCCTCCTATGCCATCAATTATTACCCCACATATACACTTTTTGCAGAAAAAAAAGAAATGAAAACAATGGCCAACATTTTTCATTTAATCCAATGCCATCCCTGCCCCAAATGAAGTTTTACAGCCAAACACGACAGAAAGATTAATTTCATGCACTGATGACTAGTACTGGATCTATTGGCTAGATGGCCCATTTGAGGTCTAGGCCGTATAGTACAATAAATGAATATTGCAAATGTAAAAAACATTGAGAAAAGGGACTGTGTAGCGCAACAAGTTTCCTTTACATAAGATGAAAAATAAATGAAATGCAAAATAAATAATTAGACCCCTGCTGAAACTCCAGGTCCCCACCACAATGACATTTAAAAACCAAATTAAAGTACAAAGAAATACTAGTAAATGCCCAAGCAAACAACAACACCCTTATACAATATTTTTTGAACTTGTGTGATATCACAAACTAATGCACGAGCGAACACAAAATCTCACATGTGCTCGTTATCGGCCTGAGAGTATTGAGGCACAAGCAGCGGAACTCCACTTTGTGCCGAATGGCAGAATTCAGGAACTCTGCTATACTCTGCATAGTGCAAAGTGCCCAAATTCTGAAAACTCCACCAGTGAAGCAGAGTTTTGCACCTGGGCCTAATCAGCAGCTTCTTACCCTGAACACAAAGTTAGCTAATGTGAAGGGAGATCAGTATGCTATGCCTTGACATATACATGTCAGAGCAAGTTAAGCAGCAAATATTGCCTTGGTCCCAACATCCAATAGAAACAGGTCTGACACAATCTGAAGAACTTCCATATAGTCCCTGTGCAACTTGTCCCTGTATAAGATCTGTACATCCAAAGTAGGTGTCTGTCCCCAAATCAACCCATGTTCCCTTTTGTACTTTCCAACAGCATCATATCACTGCAAATGTCACAACTTTGAAATGGCCAAATGAAGATGACATGGTGAAGGATCATAAAAAAGAATAACAAGGGAAAATTATTGATCACTCAGAAGACATTTGACTTTATTGATAAGTCAGGAGGGCAAATATACTTTGCACAGGCAAAGGAAAATTCTTTAAGGAACACAGCAGTCAATGTATGGAAACTTTGAACAATAAACATCTTTGTGTAGGACTTTCCTGAACTGACCATTCCTACATAATTAGCACCACAGACTGATATGTTCAGTATGGCACAAGTTGTTCTGACATTGGGTGTTACAACATGTAAAGGTACACTTACACTCAGTTGAAGAAGCAATCAATGACATCTTGACGTACCTTAACTCCTTCCTCTTCACCACTGTCATCTTCATTGGGCATTTCAAGTTCCTCACCCAGTAGCTCTTCATGGTCTCCATCCTCTGCCATGATTGGGATGTTCCATCGCAGGGCAATGTTGTGCAACATACAGCACGCAACCATGATCTGGCGCACCTTATCGGGTGAGTAGAAGAAGGCTTCACTGGTCTTGTCCAGGTATCTGAATCTGAATCTGAATCTTAACATGTCTAACATAAGCAGATAATTGATGGTGTTTTTTTTCCTCTGGCAGTAGCACATTTGTGTGGAGAGCAGTCTTGATTAATGTATTTGTTTTGCAGTCCCAGCACCATCACCTTCTATCATTGACTTTAGCCATCAGAGTGGAATTGTGTGTATCAAAGCTGTAGGGTGTCCAGGGCTACACTAATCCACAAAGATTATTAAGTCTGGCTTGACAGTGCAGCTGTTGCTGTACCTCATGCAATCAACATAAAAGAGCTTCCAGAGCACTACTGAGAAAACATAGGCTCCATCCACATGTTGGTTTCTCTGAGTACAGGATTTGTTTCTGCCGAATTACATGCTCTTACCAAAAAGACTGCTTGTATTGCACTTTTTTGCCTATGGCAAAGCTTATACTCAATATAGCAGGACTTAGTTTGTTAAACTGGAAAGTCAGTGACCATGCAATGGGCCTGATCTGTCTATTATAAAATGTTACAAGAAAGGCACCAAATCTGATGTATTCATTGTGAAAAGGAGATGTAAAAGTCAGTTGGCATTTAAGAGAGGATTGATTTTACTCATCCCAAACCTCATTTTACTACTATGATCTCCCTAATCCCTCTCTACGGACTCTTCCCTCCTCCATCTCCCCTTTACTCATCCCAAACCTCATCTTACTACTGTGATATCTCAATTAACACTTCTGGATTCTTCCCTCCTCTATCTCTCCATTATTCTATTCAATACAACTAACAAACTCATATGTCCTCCTCTCAAATTAACTCATACCTTCCTATATTAATACTAATACTGTACTCCTATTTCCCTATACTAATCCACCACTAATCCTTTTGGGTTTCGGAGAAGCATGCCACTCACCCAAAAGCAATTTGATGCCTTGTCAGGGGTAGTAAGGGCTATATAAATATAATTACAATGACAACTGCAAAATGGCTGCAAGCCACAAGGTCAAACATCAACAGCGAGCAAGGGGGGATGGGAAACAAAGACAAAATGTAAGCCTATGGCAGAAACACACTGGCTGGATGCACAAAATGTCTGTCACCCATTTGGTCCAACAACAACAGCGAGCAAGCAAGCATGCAGGACAAAGAACACATGCAAGCCTGTGGCAAAAAATAAACTGGCTGAATGCAAAAATGTCTGCCAGCCACATGGTCAAACTACAAAGTGAGCAAGGTGGCATGAGGATTAAATAACACATGCAATCCTATGGCAAAACACACTGGCCAAATGCACAAAATGGCTGCCAGCCACTTGGTTAAACAACAACAGCAAGCAAGGAGGCATGGGGAACGAAGAACACGTGCAAGCCTATGGGCACAAACTACACAAAATGGCCCCTGGCCACATGGCATGTAGAACAAAGACAAATGGTGGATGATGACAAAAACACACACACCCACACTGGCCAGAAAAAGGAGGCAAGGTGGTAATTTCAACAACACACATCCTCCTATGCCATCAATTATTACCCCACATATACACTTTTTGCAGAAAAAAAAGAAATGAAAACAATGGCCAACATTTTTCATTTAATCCAATGCCATCCCTGCCCCAAATGAAGTTTTACAGCCAAACACGACAGAAAGATTAATTTCATGCACTGATGACTAGTACTGGATCTATTGGCTAGATGGCCCATTTGAGGTCTAGGCCGTATAGTACAATAAATGAATATTGCAAATGTAAAAAACATTGAGAAAAGGGACTGTGTAGCGCAACAAGTTTCCTTTATATAAGATGAAAAATAAATGAAATGCAAAATAAATAATTAGACCCCTGCTGAAACTCCAGGTCCCCACCACAATGACATTTAAAAACCAAATTAAAGTACAAAGAAATACTAGTAAATGCCCAAGCAAACAACAACACCCTTATACAATATTTTTTGAACTTGTGTGATATCACAAACTAATGCACGAGCGAACACAAAATCTCACATGTGCTCGTTATCGGCCTGAGAGTATTGAGGCACAAGCAGCGGAACTCCACTTTGTGCCGAATGGCAGAATTCAGGAACTCTGCTCTACTCTGCATAGTGCAAAGTGCCCAAATTCTGAAAACTCCACCAGTGAAGCAGAGTTTTGCACCTGGGCCTAATCAGCAGCTTCTTACCCTGAACACAAAGTTAGCTAATGTGAAGGGAGATCAGTATGCTATGCCTTGACATATACATGTCAGAGCAAGTTAAGCAGCAAATATTGCCTTGGTCCCAACATCCAATAGAAACAGGTCTGACACAATCTGAAGAACTTCCATATAGTCCCTGTGCAACTTGTCCCTGTATAAGATCTGTACATCCAAAGTAGGTGTCTGTCCCCAAATCAACCCATGTTCCCTTTTGTACTTTCCAACAGCATCATATCACTGCAAATGTCACAACTTTGAAATGGCCAAATGAAGATGACATGGTGAAGGATCATAAAAAAGAATAACAAGGGAAAATTATTGATCACTCAGAAGACATTTGACTTTATTGATAAGTCAGGAGGGCAAATATACTTTGCACAGGCAAAGGAAAATTCTTTAAGGAACACAGCAGTCAATGTATGGAAACTTTGAACAATAAACATCTTTGTGTAGGACTTTCCTGAACTGACCATTCCTACATAATTAGCACCACAGACTGATATGTTCAGTATGGCACAAGTTGTTCTGACATTGGGTGTTACAACATGTAAAGGTACACTTACACTCAGTTGAAGAAGCAATCAATGACATCTTGACGTACCTTAACTCCTTCCTCTTCACCACTGTCATCTTCATTGGGCATTTCAAGTTCCTCACCCAGTAGCTCTTCATGGTCTCCATCCTCTGCCATGATTGGGATGTTCCATCGCAGGGCAATGTTGTGCAACATACAGCACGCAACCATGATCTGGCGCACCTTATCGGGTGAGTAGAAGAAGGCTTCACTGGTCTTGTCCAGGTATCTGAATCTGGCTTTCAGGAGTCCAAAAGCCCACTCCACTGGCCTCTGCTTCCTTCTATGGGCCTCATTGAAGCGTACTTTCCCTGGTGTTGTTGGATTCCTCAGCGGTGCTAACAACCATGGTCTTTTAGGATACCCTGAGCCTCCTAAATGGGAGAAATATATCAATAGATTGACATCACATCAAGCCATTGTACCTTCCTAAAATAGGGTTTAAGCTAATTATCCTCATGTCTTTTTGTACCTACCAACAAGTCAGGCCCTCTCCGCTCCAAGTTGTGACATTTGCAGGGGTGTGGTGCTGTTGCATAGCACAAAGGAATCATGTGTTGACCCAGGAAATCGGGCAAACACACTTGAGATGTACAAATCAGCTAAGGAGACAACTTGCACATTGATGGAATAGAAGTAGTTCTGATTGCAGTAGACGTGTTCTCTTTTGTGTGGTGGCACCAAGGCAATATGTGTGCCATCTATTACCCCAACCACATGTGATAGGCCACCCAAAGCATAAAAATCTCCCTTTACAGTGGCAAAATCCTATTGTCTTGGGAACTGGATGTAGCTGTTGGTGTGTCTTAGCATTGAGGAAAGGACTTCCTGTAGTACACCACTGAAAGTTGGTTAGGACATGCCTCCAGATACTGCCACAATGCATTGGAAAGATCCTATGGTCACAAAAGGAAATACTGCCATGAGTTTCACCATTGGTGTTATTCATGTTGGATTCATATTGTGAGGCAGGAGATCAGGCTCCAGCAATTGACAAAAATCCAGGATAGTTAGTCTATTCAACCTGAATTTCCTGATAACATCCCTTTCCACCATGGCGGCTAGGTCTGGAAATGGCCTGAAGACTTGAGGTTGTCGTCTTC
Organism: Pleurodeles waltl; assembly: GCF_031143425.1. Taxonomy (NCBI): domain Eukaryota; kingdom Metazoa; phylum Chordata; class Amphibia; order Caudata; family Salamandridae; genus Pleurodeles; species Pleurodeles waltl. Next base: position 545,190,071 of record NC_090446.1, on the reverse strand, counting down.
TACCTATGCCTGAGTTCAAATGTCTGCATGTATGGAAAAACAATATAAGCTTAAAAGGTCACACCATACTTTGATGATGCTAAACACACATCTTAAGTATTTGTTAAATTAGGATCTCACAGTGTTGCATATATAGACATAATGTTCCTCAATTTTTTTTAACTTTAAAAATAAATGTTTTACATTTCTGAATGTTTATTTTATTATGTACAAATAATGCATTTTAAATGTATTATTTGCACATCATTTTTTTTCTTTTTTTTTCTTCTAAATACCGTCAACAGAGGTATTACTTCCCTCGTGGCACTATTGATGTCAAACACATTCGTCACGGTTCACTTTTAATATGTCATATCCTGCCAAAAACAGTGCTGTTCATATCTGACATTTGTGTATCTACTAGCCTCCATTTTGAGGGCTGGTAACGCACTAACAATACAAAAATATGGAGCTTCACACCCTAAAATGGCAGTTGCCTGAAATTGCCATCAGGAAATTAGCTAGCCGACGGGCTTCTGCAGAAGTTGACCTTGTACTAGGTGGAACACTCCACAACTGACCCTGACATAGGTTAACATATATGACGGCTAAGCACGAAAGCCAATGTCAGTGTCCGTCTCCTTCACAGATTGTGTGCGCTGTGTACTTGTACACGGTGTATTGAAAACTCTCTTGCCTCCTATCACTACAGCCAACAAGACCGCCTCATTTTTTGCTGCTGTTACCGACCACTGGGATCCAGGATGCCTGGCGAAGCCGGTGACAGGGCCCCTGCCTTCAGCACAGAGGAGCTTTAGCTCCTTGCCATGGAGGTCTTGTCACTGAACAACCAGCTATATGGGAACCCAGAGAAACAGGTACATGTCTGATTGCAAAATGTTTGACTAAGTAACTGGTTCTTTTTTGTCCACAGTTATGTATTAGACTTGACTTTGGTAAGTTGGTGCTATGACAGTATGATAATTAGAATGTGCACTAAAACACTGGAAACGTGCACAATAGCAACATTCCTTATATGAAACATTTTTAAAATCTGTTTTCACAGCAAAATTCTAACCAGTCCATCCATGTGGACAGTAGCATCCTGGCACCAAGCCTTAGTCCTTCAAAAATGTGCATGTAAACCTTAATTTGTATGCCAACCTGTATTGATTGCAACGGACAGGAATGTGTCCACATTGGTAAGAGAATTACACGCACCCCAAACAACATTTTGGTGTCCTTAGTTTTGTCCAGATGAGAAATCAATGATGGAGAGTAATGTTATTCTTAAAGGGGCATTTGTAGATGGAAGGTTACATCACATATAAGTTGTAGTATCCCATCTTGAAAAGTCAATATCCAGCCCAACACATGACTCTTTTGGAAATGTGAATATATTTTAACTCTGTACTGCAGTGGGTTCAAATGTCTCAATGCCTATGTGTTTACTCATGAGGTCAAAGCTCTGTGTCATGGAGAGAACTACAAGTGGATAAGAGACAAAGGCGTACATGATATAGGAGCTAGCATGGTGAATTTCTAGACTTTGAGCAAATGTTTTATCAAAGTTCATGTTCTATTGTATTTACACAGATACACTCAAACTGTTGTATCTCTCTTTTTAGCATCATCTGGGCAAGGCGAAGGTGACAGCAGCCATGTTGGCAGGGAGGAAGTTCACCACTGTGGCTCAGTGTGGACACCACAGACACCAAAGGACCCAGTGGCATGGAGGGTGAGGGGACTGGCACAGAGGCCACTAGTGATTCAACATCTTCTTTGGAGGCATCCACTGAAGACCAGTCCCTAGTGGTGGTAGATTCTGGAACGACTGTTACACCTGCATCGTTGTTTGCCACCCACATTCTAATCTCCACCCTCCCTCTTGCCCCCCCCCCCAAGCTGGCAGTAGCAGACCCGCTAAAAGCGGTCCTCCCACCTGCCCTGGTGTCATAGGCTGTGCTAATTTAGGAGGCTGTTGATCTTTTCAATGCTATCACTGTAGGCCAGACCACACTATTGAATGCCATCCAGGGGCTTGCCAGTCAGAATACCCAGATGCTGGCTTACCTGGATGGCATTCAGGGTGCCCTGTCTGTCCTAGAGCAATCATTAAAGGGTCTAGCCTCCTCATTAGCAATCATTAGCCACAGTCTCCTACCCACCCCAAATTTGAGCCCCGACTCCAACCACTTCCCCATCCCAAATCCCTCTTCCCAGTCCTATCCATGGCACATGCACACCTTTACAAGCACCCACTCCAACATATACAAGCAGCAAATCCTCACATAGACATAAGCACAGCAAGAAACAAACACACGCATGCAGACACCACACACCCCACCACCACAACCACAAGCATACCCACAGACACCATACCCACTACAACATAGACATCCGCACTCACCACCAGCACACTCACAGATACCACACTCACCACAACATAATCACCCACACACACCACTACCACCCCTGCCATTAGCACACCCACCACAACACAAACATGCACACTCCACCACCAAACCTGCAGTCAACATACCGACCATGACACACACATGTACCAGTACACCCACAGACACCACAACAACACACACCACCTCCACAACAGACACATCCACACACACACATATTGAACACAAACGCCCACACTCACCCACACAGCAGACACCCAGTAAAAAACACAAAGCAAAACAGACATCACATACACCAGACCCTCAAGCATCCACACCTTCAACAGACACATCACAACAGCCACAGCCACTCCCTCTACCTCCAAAATCCAACTCCCTCCTGAACAGCCTACCTTTTTCCCCAAGAACGGCCTCATGTTTTTTGTGGCCCTGACCCCTTCCTCATCCCAGACCACCCCTCCAAAACCTAAGTCCACCCCAACCAGACTTCTCTGTCTCCCTTACACACCCTAACCCACCCCTTCCACATCCAAAACCACCCCTTCCAAAGCCGATCCCACCCCTCCAAATCCAAACCCACCCCTCCTAAATCCAAAACCACTCCTCACAAACCCACCCCTCACAAACCTGAGGACTCCCCCTTCCAGCAACATCATTGAGGTGCCTGCTCTGTGCCCCAGAGATAGCCCTTCCAGAGGAGGTTTATACTGGCAGTGAATTTAGGATGCAAGTGATGGACCTGAAACCCATTTTGGCCCAAATGAGCTACCGCCTTTGTTTATTTGATTGGAAGAACTTTTCACAAACCCTGTTAAGAAACACATGTGTAAACTCTTTTATTTTCTGTCTGTTTTCTCCTTCAAGGATCGAACAGATTTAAGGGCCTGATTTAGATCTTGTGGTGTGTTTTTAAACATTTTTCTGAGTACGACATTCCAGACATATGCATTGAATGTCATTGTAGTATTGGTTGCACACTTTTGTTAGAAACGCTCAAGTCCAGTGCTAACGTACAGCGACAATTCCGAGGATGGCAGGTACAACAGTGACTTACCTTCTGTTCTGGTGATAATGGGGTTGATTTTTGTCTTGGTCCAGCAGCAGTAACAAGGGTAGTACTGGTACCATTGGATTCATGGTGCCAGGAAATGGGAAAAGTTGGAAAATGGGAAGTTTCATGCTTATATCCCTCCTAATCTGCCAACTCAGGAGTGGGGGCTTGACAGCCACAGTTAGGTTGGCGGGAATACACAACATGATTGGCTTGGTGGTAAAAGGGGCTGGAGTCCCGCCGCCAACTGCTTTTGCCTATTACACCGTCAACATGGGCTGTGATTATTGGCGGTGCAGACGGTTCATCGGTGGCCTTTCGTCAATGGGATTGCCAACATTTAAATCAGGTGGACTACCAAGTCAATGGACAGGAAATCCATCAGAAAATCAACTGTGGGATCATTACCACCATGATCTAAATCAGGCCCTTAAATCTGTCCGATCCTTGAAGGAGAAAACAGACAGAAAATAAAAGAGTTTACACATGTATTTCTTATATTTACGCTCGACGTCCTGCAAACGTTTGTTCTCTCCTCAGAATCCCTGCATAGTAATGGCCAACTATTCTTTGCCAAAGGTTTTTTGGACCATGGTGCTGTCAAATTAAAAATCATGATACCACCCAAACCTAAAAAAATTAAAAGGTGAATCTTTAATAAACATTTGATGGAAGATGAAACATGGTTGAAAGATAGTAAGGTCCAGATTTATATTTCAGTAGACAGCCCGCTGTTCCACCAGGGAGATGGAGTAGATAACTCCATCCCCCTTGTGGAAGACCACTCTCTGAATTTATAAATGACTGCCAAGTTGGAGGTCTTTTATAAAGTATTAGCAGGAACTGTCAAATAACAATGAAAATGCCCCCCACACAATAGAAGTCATTTCCCATGGTGAGGGGGGCATTAGACCTTTTTATACTGTCCCTTACCACCAGGGTTTGCCTTCCTGTAATGGACAGTGTTAGACTTGGCATCCTTGGCATGGTCTCCCCTAATGTTTTGCCTCTGTTTCCCAGGTTGTTGATGTGTGCTGGACTCTGTTTGTGATACTCTGGGCATGCTATGCAGTGCAAAAGTGCAAGTGTTCCTATGTAAAATGTAAGTGTCATTGGCTTTCCATGATTTTGATTTACTAGTAAGTCCCTAGTACAGTGCAGTAGAGGTGCGCAGAGCCTGTAAATCAAATGCTACTAGTGGGTCTGTAGCACTGGCTGTGCCACCCACATTAGTAGCCCTGTAAACATGGCTCAGACCTGCCACTGCAGTGTCTGTGTGTGCAATTCTAAACTGCCAATTTGACTTGGCAAGTGTACCCACTTGCCATGCCTAAACCTTACCTTTTCTTACATGTAAGGCACCCCTAAGGTAGGCCCTAGGTAGCCCCATGGGCAGGGTGCAGTGTATGTTAAAGGTGGGACATGTACTTTTGTGTTTTACATGTCCTGACAGTGAAGTACTGACAAATTCAGTTGTTAGTGTTGCAAGGCCTATCTCCCTCATAGGTTAACATGGGGGCTACCTTTAAATGTTATTAAAGCGCAGATTCCCTTTGGGAGCAGATGCACATGTGGAGTTTGGGGTCTCTGAACTCACAATTTAAAAATACATATTTTAGTGAAGTTGGTTTTTAGATTGTGTGTTTGAAAATGCCACTTTTAGAAAGTAGGCATTTTCTTGCTCAAACCATTCTGTGACGCTGCCTGTTTGTGGATTCCCTGTCAGGGTCAGTTTGACAGTTGGGCTGTTTGCAACTCTCTCTAGACAGTGACACAAAGGGAGCTAGGGTGTAGCCTGCATATGCTGATGAGCCATCTGTGCTGGGATAGAGGGGAGAGGTGGTCACTCACACATGAAAGGGCTGTGCCTGCCCTCACACAGTGCAGTCTCGAACCCCCTGGTGTGTGTCTGAGGTCTGGCCTGGGCAAGGCAGGATCTTACAAACAAGAGATACTTTCCTTTGAAGATTGCCTACTTCAAAGGCAGAAAGAGGTATAAGAAGAGCCCCCAAAACCCCTGAAAATTAGATCACTTCTGGAATCAAAACAAACCTTTGCCAAGGAGAAGAGCTGAAGAGCTGAGGAGAAGTGCTGCCCCTGACTGTGACTGTGCTTTGTTGTGCTATCCTGCAGTTTCTGCTTCTGCCTGTGAAAGGGGACAAAGACTGGACTTTGTTGTGCATTCTTGCTTGAGAAAAATCTCCAAGGGCTTGAACTGAGCTTGCCTCCTCCTGTTGAAGTCTCAGGGCCATCAAAGACTTCCCCCTACCAGCACCTGGACTCTCTGCTGAGACTCCTGCCCTGCCAAGTGGTGCCCTATCCACTTCCTGAGCCCTTGAAAGGTGAAGCTGGCAGACAAAGACTAAAAATCGATGCACAGACCGCCGTGCAGGGACATTTTCCCATGTACCTTCCGTGACGCAGCTGATAAACGACGCACCACTGGCTTCACGGCTGAAATCAACGCTACACCTGCATCGCGGCTGGAAGATCGATGTAACGCAGCTAGAGAAACGACGTTCAACACCCGCTAATGGAGGCTGATAACGACACAAACCCCACGCAGCGCAGTTTTGTGATAGCATGCAACCGGATTTTCAATGCAACATCGCTGGGCGTGGAAAAACAATGCAAAGCCTGGCCAGACCCGAGGTTCCCATCCAAATCGACGCATCGCTCTCTTGCGGGAGAGAAGAAATTACGCATGCTGACTCGACCGGAGAAGGAATGACGCACGGTCTCGTCTGCGAGTGAGAAATCAACGCATCGCTGGCCTTTTCCGACGCACACTTGCCGTGGGGTGTTATTTTGATGCTACCCAGGAACGTTTGTGCGCTAACAACATTCTCACTATTTTCTAAGGATTAAGACTCTTATTCTTTGAAAATTCATATCTTGACTTGTGTATGTTGGATTTTTGTCGTTTTGTTTAGATAAATATTATCTGTTTTTCTAAACCTTTGTTGTGTAATTTTGTAGTATTTTCACTGAGTTACTGTGTGTGTTGGTACAAATGCTTTATACATTGCGTCTGAAGTTAAGCCTTCCTGCTCGTGACAAGCTACCAAAAGGGTGAGCGGGGGTTAACTGAGGGTGATTGTCCTTTAGCCTGAATAGAGTGAGGGTCCTTGCTTGGAAGGGGGTTAACCTGACCGTCAAACAAAGACCCCATTTCTAACAGACAGTAAATAAACTGACCATAAATTCTAATTGGGTGGGCAGATATATTGCCATTCATCCAAGCCCTTAGTCCATTGGGATAGGTTTGGATATGGTGGTGATTAATCACCACTGTAACTAAATCTATGGTCCATCCGCATGTAGATGGTGCAGGAGGACCATTATCTTGACTATGAGCATACTTGTCACCATTGCAATGGAGTATGCTTAACACTAAGACATAAATAGGGCCCCAAGAGCATAATAAAGGAGTTCTTTAATAAAAACTCATAGTTGGCAGGTTTAATTGTAGTTTGGGATACATTAGAAGCATCATTGTGTGGTCAAATAATTTGCAAATAAAAAAGGGGGAAAGGAGGCCATTGATGATCTAAAAAGAAAAGTGGGCCTTTCCCAGCAGATGGCAGGATCGAACAATCTACCAGATCATATATAAGAATGACAATGAGCAAGGGATAAGTTGAATTATTTCTATATAAAAAAGGTGAGCTAAACAATAACACTTACCAGTAAAGGTGTTATGAGGAAAGTGAGTTTTCAAGGATTTTCTATTATGAATTTCGAGGGAAATAAATAAATAAAAATGAGGTAACAGCACTCTGGTTACATAATGGTAGCCCATTACAAGTATGCCCACTCTAAAAAGGAGGTGATAATTGTATATCAGTTAGAACCCTTTCTTGATATACTTCTGATAGCAAAATTAGGTGTGGAGAAAGCTGTCCAGACAGTGAAACCTTTCTCCCCAGAGTAGGTAGTAGACGTTATTACAAAACTTCCTAAAGGAACAACAGCAGAAAGCAATGACTTGCCAGCTGAGTTTTATTGTTAAAAAAATTGTCGACCAGGTATCTATCAATATAACCGAGCTACCAAATAACATTTTGGAGTGAAGGATTTCACATTCAACTTAAAAATCTGCAAAAATGCACATCATCCTAACTCATACAGAACAATTACACTTCTCAAAAGTGGGATATTATTGTGGGATATTATTAAAGTGTATTGTAGAATTAAGGGTCTGATTTAGATCTTGGCGGAGGGAATACTCCATTACAAACATGACGGATATCCCGTCCACCATATTACAATCTCCATATGATATCATGGGATTGTTATACAGCAGACGGGACATCCGTCACATTTGTGACAGAGTATTCCCCTCCGCCAAGATCTAAATCAGGCCCTAAGTCTTATTCTTTGAGAAATTCCACACAGGCCAAGGGGTATTGATAGCAATTAGTCTAACACTGTCCAAATGCATCAACATTTTGGCAAGACATTTTGAGAAATACAGAAAGACAAATGCAAATCTTCCTTCCTTGTGACACTCTGTAGCAGTTCCAGGGTACTTCTATCCCTCGGATAGCTATCCCCAATATATCAAGGTCCGTATTTACTAAAGACTTGCGTTGCTGTTGTGTCACAGAATGCAATGCAAACCTTTAAGTAAGATTTACTATGCATGCAGAGCCACCTTGCGTGGCACTGCATGGCATAGTAAATCTGGAGTAATGCAAGGCAGCATAAGTCACTGCTTTGTGTTACTCTGCAGTGGGAAGGCATTCCATGGGTGGAGTGTGGGTGTTCCTATGCATTCACCCATGGTTTTTGGCGCATTTCAGATTTACTAGCACTTGTAAACCTGGGAATGCTTTAAGATGATATTTCTTCCCGGGTGAGGTGTAAAAAGGAGGAATATGTTTAATTCTTCTTGTTTTTTACCTCTTTCTATGTGTGCAGCATTCTGCAACACACATAGAAAGAGGAAAAGCCTCTGATGATTGTCTATGGCCAGGAACGTGTCCATAGCTGCACAAAAACAATCCTGGATTAAATGCGGACACCCTTGCACCAAGGCGCAAGCGTGCCTGCGATGGTGTTAAGCTGCACTAAGTGCAGGGCGAGAGCAGGAATGTGCTATATATTAATAGATATTTCACATTTCTGCCTGATCCCTTTCATGCAATGCAGCACAGCAAGTTGTCTTGCTGTTTTGCATTGTGTTACTTTTAGTAAATCTGCCCCCAAGTGCTTAGTCTTTGTATGCATGCTAATAGCAAGGTCCATAATTGCAACTTATTGGAAAATGAAACACCTCAATTTGCAGAATGGCTCAGTAAAAAAACTAAGATTTATAAAAGGAAAATATTGTGTGGCTAGAAGAGACGCAAGCAATTGTTCTGCAATTGAATAATTTTATAGATGAGGACGAATTGAAGTAAAATGTTATGCTTATTACCGCTTTACTTCCTGCGCTTTAAGAACAATAATATTGTGAGCACAAATGTTTAGGACAACAGCTGTTTAAAAAAAATAAATCCTTCAGTTTATGAACGTGCTGATTCTTGTTCGGCCCTACTGAGGCAGGCAGTCTATCGCTTTGCAAAGTGTATTTTTCTACATAACTGTAATTTTTAACTGTATGTGTGATGGTTACGAGATTGTGTACACTTAAAAAGGTCTGTGCAGGTCATGTTGTTAAGTCAATTGTAAACGCTGTAGGCCTCATCAGTTCACTGTGAAAAGTTAGGTCAGAATCCATAGGATTGGACAGTTTATTATGAACTATTATGATAAAGCCAGGAGGCCTGACATACTTATTATGGAAAGTGTATCTTAAAATGAACAAGCTTTTTTAAGGGCGTAATGTTATTACACTGGTTTAAAGCCAATAGGGAGGTATTTTGTTATACAAAATCTCACACCTTACCATAGTAGGCAAGGGTTCTGGTGTTAAGGACCCATCCAAACAAAATATAGGAAAGAAGATATGTACCATGATAATCCTAATTAGGCTATATTAGGAAGGATCTTATATTGTTTTGACAACTAAATGTATACATATTTGCATTCAATTATGAAACATTTGATGTTTGTCTTGAGGGAAGGCTTATGCCCAACACAGGTGGTCAAAGTTAGTTACGGTGACAATCTAATGATTAAAGGTGATAGGCCAGTTTATTCATTATTAAACAGTATATTAAATGCAGTAGGAAAGACTTATTAACTGTGAAAAGCATACGTTAAATCAATAGGCATTTAATGGTAGATTGCTATTACTCTATATTAAAATCTACAGACAGGTATTTTGTTACATGGTACCTCACAGATAACAGTAATAAGCAAGGGTGTTGGTATTGGCTAGACCCTTTGTCAAACTATGGGTATAGATGATTTGCATTACGAGAATCCATGCTAGACCCTCTTAGGAGAGTTAGAATTTTGATATCGCAACAGTTACTGTTGTTGATGCAAACCCAGCATATTGGATCTGTCCTGGGTGTGTTGACACAGGTGTTGCCCCACAGCTGAAGCCCCATTGCCAAGTGCCAAAGAAAGCCAAAAGACGTGAAATCAGGCAGGAAAGGCACTGCCAAAAGTACTGATTTTGATTTTTCTATGGTTTTGGATGATGGTATTCAAGAGTTCTTGTGTGTGACAACATGGGGCCCTTTTTTCACAACTTGCAGACACGCTTAAATCTTGCCTAGCGCCTCTGGTCGAAAGGCTTTCTAAAATTGAAGCTGAAGCTGTAAGGATTTCTGGCTTCTGCATTTGTCATTCAGGTCACTCAGGTCCAGTCCTTGAGGCACCTCTCACTACACCACTGCCAGCCTCCCTTGAACCTGTCCTCCATCCCTTGCCCTAATGGTTGTACCACACATGATCAGGACCGAAATTCCCAGTCTGCAAACTTGGACTCCGTTACTTGCCCCCAGAAACACTCCTTCACGTATTAATCTTCCCTCAGAAAGCTTTCCTTTTGTAGCAGTCTTGGTGAACGCCCTTAATCTTAAGGACTCCTGTTTGAGTCACAGGATCAGCTCAAGAACAAAGTATGCCATTAGCTAGCTATTCATTCAATGTTTTCACTGTGAGACTACCAGAACATTAAGGTGGTGTGACGGGTGAACTGGATTGGTCCTATTGATAAGACTGCCCATGGTGACTGTATTATTATAAATTTTAGATATTTCTATCTTGCCAGGCATGTTTTAACCCCTTTTCAACAATAACCTTTCCCTATAGATGCTTACATTAGTGTTTTGACATTAGATTGTTTTTTTACAGGCATCTGCATGCCGGTATTTCCCATCCACATTGCAGAGAGGCAGCTTTAAAATGTCTTACTCCAATAGATATACGATGTTAGGTTACTTCAGTGCCATGGATTGACATCACCAGAGCCCAGGTGACATCAATCCCCCCTGTAGAAGCCTTGTACCTGCATATGCCCCAGTAAAGCAGGCTTCTCTGACAATCATTGGGCCTCTGGATACTTCCAGCTCATGTTGGGTGGCCAGGGGGAGCCCGGACAGAGATATCCCACTTCTGGTGACCCTTTGTCTAGCTCCCCTTTTGGGACTTATTTTTTAGGTCTACATTAATCTGCTGGAATGTCTGGACTTATTTTTAAAGTGGCTGATGTGAATTTGCTCAATTACACAGCAGGCTTTGATCTTATCTTGCTTCAGGAAACTTGGTGCCTGGAACTCCCAACTTGGGAAGGTTTTCATGGCTTTTGTGTGCCTGCCCGGAGATCTAAAAGGAATGGTCAGTGGGGGTTTGTTGGTTCTAGCCTGCACAATATGTAATTTTGAGGTACATCCAATTTCCTTTAAACACACAGGGATACAGCTCTTGTGGGTGCTACGCCCAAGTGCATTTAATTTTTGTCTAATCAATTTTTGTAACAACGGGGGCACAATGACTACTTATGCAATTTAGAGGTTGTGTTCTCTATTGTCCAATGCTTAAGGAAAAGGTTCCCACTTATGTCGCTTAATTTTAATATCCTTTAATATCCTTACTGGGGAAGACGTCATTGCTAAGCTGCGCTCCAATTATACAGTTATTCAGCCCTTTTAGGTGGTTTGCAATGCATGCTTCTTAGGTAACATGATTTAGAGGGGTGGAAAGATGTCAAAGTTTTTATGTGAATTTGGACTGCAGTATAGAATGGTGCTCAGGAGCAATATTGCATCAGACATCCCTACTTTTACAGGGCGGGGCAAGGCTCGGTTATTGATTATGTCCTAGTCTCACCCATTATGGGTTTGTATATTGGCACTATTAATGTGTTGGTCAGTGCATTTAGCAATCACAACCCTATTGAGGTTTCCGCTGTCTTCCCTGGGCCCATCAACAGCACAGTAAAGGCTACTCCGTTAGAGATCTGCCCACATGACCAAGGGCTGCGGCTTCGGTGCCAGGGAGTGAAGTTTTTAAAATTTCTCTGCCAGCTCATGAAATCCAATCGATTCATAATAATGGTATATCTGATGGTAGATACTCAGCCGGGTACTACTATACTTGAGGCCTTTGATTCCTTGAATGCCCAGATCAAAGAAAACCTCCTGGGTCAGGTGAAAACATGTAAAAACATTGCACTATGTTGGTTCGATAAGGAGTGCAGATATGCTAAAAAGCAACTGTGACAAGATTAAGGTTGGGGTGTGTTGAGCCTGTCATAGAATATCTATTAGCAATAGAAAGCAACTCGCTAAGCAAGAGATGGGGGATGATCTGGTGGCATCTATCCAACTTAAAAATTCAGGAAGCTGTTGGAAAGTTCTTAATTTTCCTAAGCTTACTGAAACTGTGTCAGCAGGATTAGGGACCAAAATTAGTGCCGACAAATGGGTTACTCACTTTAAGGCTATGTATTCCTATGTGGGCCCTGGGGGCAGCAGGCCCGTAGATCGATCTTCATTCTTCCCTCTATCTATAAAGTTTGTATTAAGTAAGGTTTGGGAGGCGATCATGAAGAGCCCATCCAAGAAAGCCACAAGGCTGAATATGGTCCCAATAGATCTATATGAGGAGAACATGGAGTTTTGGTCTCTGGTAATCATGAATGTGATTAACAATGCAACCTGATGTGATTTCCATATGTCATGGCACACTGCTGTAATTATTCCGGTCTACAAAAAAAGACTGTAAAAAATGACCCACAATGCTACAGGCTGATTTCTCTTCAGAATTTGGAGGTTAAGGTCAATGGGTTTAGTTTAGTTTAGTTTAAGAATTTATAAAGCGCGTAGTGACCCGAAGGCATCCCAACGCTAACCTAACCTGACCGGTGCTGTCACTAGGAGAGTTGAGAGCGCTACCTACAGAAAAGAATAGTCTTGAGTTTTTTCCTAAAAAGTAGTTCTGAATGTTCCTGACGTAGATCGGAAGGAAGATCATTCCAAAGACGGGCGGCCTTGGTAAGGAAGGAGTTGGCCCCCCAAGCTCTCTTAGACCTCAAGATGGTCACAAGTCGAGAGGAGGAGGACCTCAAACTTCGAGAAGGAACATAAAGACATAGCCGCTTTCTAAAGAACATTGGGCCCTTATGTTGAAGAGCTCTATGAACAATGCATAGGGCCTTAAAATAGGTACGTTGCTTGAAGGGGAGCCAATGAAGCGAGGAAAGAGCAGGTTTAGCGGATACATGTCTGGGAAGATTGACAAGAAGCCGGGTGGCTGTGTTCTGGACTGTTTGTAGCCTTTTTATAACATAAGCCGGGGCGCTGAGAAAAAGTGAGTTCCCATAATCCAACCGGGAGAGGATAAGAGTTTGAACGAGGATTCTTCTGGCCATAGGGGGAAGAAGAATCGAGATTTTCCTAAGAACTCTTAAGATGCCAAAGCATATAGAGGAAACTCTTTTTGCTTGATAATCCATGGTCAGACGAGAATCCACCCAGAAACCAAGGCCCGTATTTATACTCCGTTTGCGCCGAATTTGCGTCGTTTTTTTCGACGCAAATTCGGCGCAAAACGAACGCCATATTTATACTTTGGCGTTAGACGCGTCTAGCGCCAAAGTATGGGCAAAGAGCGTCATTTTTTAGCATGAACGCCTTCCTTGCGTTAATGAGATGCAAGGAAGGCGTTCCCGTCTAAAAAAATGACGGCGACGCAAATGCGTCGTATTTATACTCCCGGGCAAAAATCACGCCCGGGAGGTGGCGGGTCAAAAAAACCCGCATTTGCGCCACTTTTTAACGCCTGGGTCAGGGTAGGCGTTAAGGGGCCTGTGGGCTCAAAATGAGCCCACAGGTGCCCTCCCCTGCCCCCAGGGACCCCCCCTGCCACCCCTGCCCACCCCAGGACGACACCCAAGGATGGAGGGACCCACCCCAGGGACATTCAGGTAAGTTCACGTAAGTATAATTTTTTATATTTTTCAAATTTTTTTGGGTGGCATAGGGGGGCCTTATTTGTGCCCCCCTACATGCCACTATGCCCAATGACCATGCCCAGGGGACAGAAGTCCCCTGGGCATGGCCATTGGGCAAGGGGGCATGACTCCTGTCTTTACTAAGACAGGAATCATTTAAATGGCGTCTGTGCGTCGAAAAAATGGCGCAAATCGGGTTAAGACGATTTTTTAGCGTCAACCCGACTTGCGCCATTTTAAGACGCCCTAGCGCCATTTTCCCCCTACGCCGGCGCTGCCTGGTCTACGTGGTTTTTTTCCACGCACACCAGGCAGCGCCGGTCTGCTTGCGCCGGCTAACGCCATTCCATAAATACGGCGCCCGCATGGCGCTTCGGAATGGCGTTAGACGGCGCTAAATTTTTTGACGCTAAACTGCGTTAGCGCAGTTTAGCGTCAAAAAGTATAAATATGGGCCCAAGGCTTTTTACCTGGTCCTTAGGGGGAGGAAGATTATTGAAAGCCTCAGAGTACAGCGGAAGCGAAAGAGCTGGGGGGGAATTGCCTAGTACAATGACTTCTGACTTTCTGTCATTGAATTTGAGCTTAGACTGGACCATCCAAGCTCCAATGTCTTTCATACAGCACGAGAGGTTAGCTGCCGACGAGTCCCCGGAGCTGGATAGGGACACCACAAGTTGAGTATCGTCGGCATAGGTGACCAAAGACAAATTGTAGGGAGCGATCACCTTAGCCAGCGGAGATAAATAGACATTAAAAAGAGTTGGGCTCAAAGAACAGCCCTGGGGAACTCCACAAGTCAAAGGAAAAATGTCAGAGAAGTAGGCTCGATCCAGGACTTGAAAAGATCTGCCTTTGACAAAAGCGGACAGCCAGGACAATGCCAGGCCTCCTATCCCCAATTCTGAGAGCCTGCGGCAGAGAAGGTTGTGGTCCACTGTATCAAAAGCAGCGCTGAGATCAAGCAGAATCATGGCCACATGGGACCCTTGGTCCAAAAGCTGCCTGGCTGACTCAGTCACTGCAAGGGTGTATAGCCCTTAGAAGGATTGAGGACTGGTCTAGAGTTAACCAGCTAATTTCCCCTGTACAATATGGGTTTAGGGAAGGGCTCGGCACCATTGTGCAGTGTCTTAACCTCCATCTAGTTATTAGTATATATATACTTGTTACAGTGGGCCCCGTTATTTCGCTCCTTAATGGACTTAAGTAGTGTGTTTGATAGGGCCAATTGCAGTAAGTTCTGTGATATTCATTTGGCCCTAAGTCTGAAAGAGACTTTGGTTACTTTTCTCCAGTCATTATATTGTGGGGTAAGTGCCTCTGTTAAAATTGGTGCAGGAGGGGAATGCACTGACACTTTTAAATTAGAACAAGTTGTCCGCCAGGGCTGTGTCATGACCCCCATACTATTTTTATTACATATTAATGGATTAAATGCCTCTTTAGTAACTTCAGGGAAGGACATGCCCATGATAAGGACAATGCCTATTCCGGCCCTGCTCTATGCAAATGATGCTGTGTTAATGTCCCGTACTCTTAATGGCCTGGGGGCCTTAATTAGTAGTTTTGTTAATTGATGCATCAGATTTGGACACCAATACAGCTACAACTAAATATATGGCCTGCGGCTTGAGAGCAGGAAAGGAGGCTCATTTGGGATTAAAGGTAGGCATTTTGACCGTGTTATGGAATTTCTATAACTGGGGGGTCGTGTTTGATCAGAAATCGTTATGGTCGCCTTGCAGAGCCATCCGTTGTTTATATTATAGCCAGTCTGTGGATACTGTTTGACTTTTCCAAGAGAGTGTGCAATAAACCAGTACAGTCCTTTTTGTAGGCCTTTCAGCAAAAATGTTTACCAGTCCTCATGTATGGCACAGTGGTCTGTGGTTACCGGAATGTTGCATCTATGCCAGGTGGTAGAGAATCAGTTTGTCGTTGACTCCTGGGATTAGTCCCTTCGACCCTGCATTATTTTCTTCATGAGGAGTTGGGTATTCCATATGTAACTGATCTGATCAGGGTGGCCCCCTTGGTTCTCTGGGTTTCTCCCTGGGCAAATGAGGTTACTGTTGTAACGTAGGTAATGTATGTAATTCTTTACACTTATGTATATTGATAGATTAGCACAGCCTTGTGCTATGATGTAACATTAGAACCTTTTGTGTGGGGAATTCTATTGGTGGCGGTTGGAGTGGAGGAAGCTGGTGGTGAAGCATCCTCTGCCTGTACAATGTTGTCTGGGGCTGCTAAATAAAGAACCTACATCAAAATAAGACTGTAGTGAATACTACAGAAATTGGCGACGAAAGTGGCGCAGCCCTGGATGTGGTGAAGCAGATTGTGTTGATGAAGAGGCAGTGACACTACTCTGCCTATTGCAATGATACTGTAGGCCCTACCGTAATCAAGCTTGGCAGGAGAATCGGACGCAGTACAAGATTGAAGAGGACCAAGGAAACTGTTAATTAGTGAGCCCCAAAATACTCGTTCCTTCCCACATGAGTCCTCTAAACAAGGAATGCACTTTGACAGTCTCAGAGGACAGATTCAGCTGTGGCAAGTATATGCTTAATTCAGCATGAACGTGAGTACATTTAAAATCCATTACCTACTTTATCCGTCTCCCAGCCGGTCTTCAACTGCCTGTACTGTGAATTTACCCATAGTGTCTCCTCGTGGCAGACATATTTCTGGTACATTTGCTGTTCCACACAGCTTGTTGGTTAAATTTCAGCATTACAAAGATTCACTGATCAACACAGCTTATATTGTTGACAGATGAGTCAATCATTCTCTGCTGATCATCACAGCTGATTACGAAAGTTCGAACATTTGAATCAA
The DNA here is from genome assembly GCF_031143425.1 of Pleurodeles waltl. NCBI lineage: Eukaryota > Metazoa > Chordata > Amphibia > Caudata > Salamandridae > Pleurodeles > Pleurodeles waltl. Next base: position 545,173,426 of record NC_090446.1, on the reverse strand, counting down.
TTTGGAGAGTTTAATATAATTAAAATGTTATACAACTGCGCCACCTACTGGGTTTTTATGTAACTGTTCACATGCTAGTTGATCTTTATTACTAACACATTGCTGTTTATTATCAAATTTAACCAATATATTGTGCACTTGTGTTATTTTCTTTGTTTCTGCCACCTCATTACAAGCAGTGAAACATGTGTGCATTACACTTATTGAACTTATCCAATCCTCAACCATTTATTCCTGCGAAAGGAGAGCCCACGATGCCTTGGAAGGAATGGAAAGAGTACTTTTGTAATTATATAGACACTTTTGAGGAAGAGGATTTTTCACTGGAGGAAAAAAAAAAGGTACGGCTGTATTGCTTAGGTCCAGGAGGGCTTAAACATACAATCAGATTGAAAAGAAACCCAGAGAAGGAGGGAATGTATTTACGCACGCTTTGGAGGATCTTGATGCACATTTTTCACCTATTGTGTGTCTTGCTGTAGATAGGTATAAGTTTTTCCAGAGGAAACAAGGAAAAACTGAGAATGTTGATGACTACATTGCTGCACTTCGTGCTCTGGTGTTAACATGTCGTTTTGGTCCACTCCAAGAAGAACTTATTTGTGATCATATTATTATGCATGCGAGCAACCCAAATATTCAGGATAAACTGTGGGTCAACGGTGAAGCACCTCTAAAGGAAGTGATTGTTCTAGTAAAGAAAGCTGAACTTACAGGTAGATGTGCCAAAGCAGCAATGGATGAAGTACAAGAAATAAAAGAAGTTAATAAAATATCTAATGCAAAATACTGGAAAGGTGGTGAAACTAAAAAAAGCTTCAAGAAGCAACGGATTATAATTGCAAATCCATGAGTGTGGAACAAAAGAAGTGTTATAGGTGTGGGAGTGCTGACCACTTAGCATTTTTCAAAAAATGCCCCGCAAGGAATCAAAAGTGTTCTCATTGTGGTGATGTGTCACTATGCAAAGGTTTGCAGAAGGAAATCAGTTAACTCAAATGTGAATGTTAAATACATTAGAGACAACAGTGACTCTAATTCTGATGATTTGGAGAATACGAATGTTCATCAGGTGTTTTGTATAGATTACGACATTTTAGGTGTAGATCAAGTTAAAAGGATGAAACCATGGTGTGAATTGGCGGTAGGAGGGGTGATGATTAAGGTGATTGCAGATTCAGGTTCACCCTTTACCATAGTGAATGAAGATGTATGGAAGGATAAATTGGTGGAAAAATTAGGCACACATCTTGACAAATCTGAGGTTGTTGCCAAGAGCTATACTGGAGACAAAATTGAATTTGTGGGTTTCCGGGAGTTAGAATTTCAGTTTAAAGAAAGGAAAGCACAGTGCAAATTGTACGTTTCTAAAAAGGGACCCTCAGTCTTAGGTTGGACGGACCAGGGTGATTTAGGAATAATTTTGAACCCCAACAGTCCAGATCCAGTGTTGACAATTAAAGAAAATCGTCAGGGAAAGGAAGAAATATTGGATTCTTACTGTAAGAGGCTGGCCTGGCTTGTAGTGGGTACCAGAGGTACTTACACCTTGTGCCAGGTCCAGTTATCCCTTATTAGTGTAGCAGAGGTGTTTCTAGCAGCTTAGGCTGATAGAAGGTAGCTATGGCAACGCAGCTTAGGCTGAACAAGGAGACATGTAAAGCTCCTACTATACCACTGGTGTCATATGCACAATATCATAAGAAAACACAATACACAGATATACTAAAAATAAAGGTACTTTATTTTTATGACAATATGCCAAAAGTATCTCAGTGAGTACCCCCAGTATGAGGATAAGTTATATACACAAGATATATGTACACAAACCAAAATTATGCAGATAATAGCAAAAGGAAGTAATGCAAGCAATGTAAAGTTACAGTAGATTGCAATAGGAGCACATAGGTATAGGGGCAACACAAACCAAATACTCCAAAAGTGGAATGCGAACCACGAATGGACCCCAAACCTATGTGAGCTTGTAGAGGGTCGCTGGGACTGTAAGAAAACAGTGAGGGTTAGAAAAATAGCCCACCCTAAGACCCTGAAAGGTAGGTGTAAAGTGCACCTACAACCCCCAGAGAGCACAGAAGTCGTGATAGGGGGATTCTGCAAGGAAAACCAACACCAGCAATGCAACAACAGTGGATTTCTGACCTGAGTACCTGTAAGACAAGGGGACCAAGTCCAAGAGTCGCAACAGTGTCAAGAGTGGGCAGGAGCCCAGGAAATGCCAGCTGAGGGTGCAAGGAAGCTGCCACTGGATGGAAGAAGCTTGGTGTTTTGCAAGAAAGAAGAGGACTAGGAACTTCCCCTTTGGTGAATGGATGTCCCACGTCGTGAAGAAGCTTGCAGAGGTGTTCCCACGCAGAAAGACCGCAAACAAGCCTTGCTAGCTGCAAGGGTTGCAGTTAGGGTTTATGGATGTTGCTGTGGCCCAGGAGGGACCAGGATGTCGCCACTTGGATGAGGAAATAGAGAGGGCGCCCAGCAAGTCAGGGAGCCCTCACAGAAGCAGGCAGCACCCGTAGAAGTACCGGAACAGGCACTTAGAAGAGGAGTGAACTGGAGTCCATGCAAAGTCACAAAAGGGAGTCCCATGATGCCGGAGGACAACTCAGAAGGTTGTGCACTGCAGGTTAGAGTGTCGGGGACCCAGGCTTGGCTGTGCACAAAGGAAATCCTGGAAGAGTGCACAGGAGCCGGAGCAGCTGCAAATCACATGGTACCCAGCAATGCAGTCTAGCGTGGGGAGGCAAGGACTTACCTCCACCAAACTTGGACTGAACAGTCACTGGACTGTGGGAGTCACTTGGACAGAGTTGCTGAGTTCCAGGGACCACGCTCATCGTGCTGAGAGGGGACCCAGAGGACCGGTGATGCAGTCTTTTGTTGCCTGCGGTTGCAGGGAGAAGATTCCGTCGACCCACGGGAGATTTCTTCAGAGTTCCTGGTGCAGAAAGGAGGCAGGCTACCCCCAGAGCATGCACCACCTGGAAACAGTCGAGAACGCCGTACGGATGAGCGATACAAGGTTGCTAGTAGTTGTCTTTGCTACTTTGTTGCGGTTTTGCAGGCGTCCTGAGCAGTCAGCGGTCGATCCTTTGGCAGAAGGTGAAGAGGGAGATGCAGAGGAACTCTGGTGAGCTCTTGCATTCGGTATCTGAAGAATTCCCCAAAGCAGAGACCCTAAATAGCCAGAAAAGAAGGTTTGGCTACCTAGGAAGGAGGATTGGCTACTAAGAGGTAAGAGCCTATCAGAAGGAGTCTCTGACGTCACCTGCTGGCACTGGCCACTCAGAGCAGTCCAGTGTGCCAGCAACCCCTCTGTTTCCAAGATGGCAGAGGTCTGGGGCACACTGGAGGAGCTCTGGGCACCTCCCCTGGGAGGTGCAGGTCAGGGGAGTGGTCACTCCCCTTTCCTTTGTCCAGTTTCGAACCAGAGCAGGGCTGGGGGATCCCTAAATCAGTGTAGACTGGCTTATGCAGAAATGGGCAGCATCTGTGCCCATCAAAGCATTTCCAGAGGCTGGGGGAGGCTACTCCTCCCCAGCCATCACACCTATTTCTAAAGGCAGAGGGTGTTACACCCTCTCTCAGAGGAAATCCTTTGTTCTGCCTTCCTGGGCCAGGGCTGCCTGGACCCCAGGAGGGCTGAAACCTGTCTGAGGGGTTGGCAGCAGCAGAAGCTGCAATGGAGACCCCGGAAAGGCAGTTTGGCAGTACCCAGGTTCTGTGCTAGAGACCCGGGGGATCATGGAATTGTCTCCCCAATGCCAGAATGGCATTGGGGTGATGATTCCATGATCTTAGACATGTTACATTGCCATGTTCGGAGTTACCATTGTGACGCTATACATAGGTAGTGACCAATGTATAGTGCACATGTGTAATGGTGTCCCCGCACTCACAAAGTCCGGGGAATTCGCCCTGAACAATGTGGGGGCACCTTGGCTAGTGCTAGGGTGCCCACACACTAAGTAACTTTGCACCCAACCTTCACCAGGTGAAGGTTAGACATATAGGTGACTAATAAGTTACTTAAGTGCAGTGGTAAATGGCTGTGAAATAACGTGGGCGTTATTTCACTCAGGCTGCACTGGCAGGCCTGTGTAAGAATTGTCAGATCTCCCTATGGGTGGCAAAAGAAATGCTGCAGCCCATAGGGATCTCCTGGAACCCCAATACCCTGGTACCTCAGTACCATATACTAGGGAATTATATGGGTGTTCCAGTATGCCAATGTGAATTGGTGAAATTGGTCACTAGCCTGTTAGTGACAATTTGGAAAGCAGAGAGAGCATAACCACTGAGGTTCTGGTTAGCAGAGCCTCACTGAGACAGTTAGTCATCACACAGGGAACACATACAGGGCACATACTTATGAGCACTGGAGCCCTGCCTGTGAGGGTCCCATTGACACATAGACTAAAACAACATATATACAGTGAAATATGGGGGTAACATGCCAGGCAAGATGGTACTTTCCTACACTTACCCAGAATTATTTTCTGGCAACGTGGGGCTGTTGAATGATTTTCAGCACAAAATAGAATTAAAATCATCAGCAATTCCATGTATTCATAAGGTTAGACACATACCTATCTCTATTAAGGAGGAGGTTCACGATGAATTGAAAAAACTGGTGGAGGGTGGCATTATTGAGCAAGTTGAGTCAGCAGAATGGGTTTCTACATTAGTAGTTGTAAGGCGTTCCAATGGTAAAGTAAGATTATGTGTGGACCTTAGGGAGCTGAATAAAAACATCTTAATTGACCAGTATCCATTACCACGCATAAATGAAATGTTTTCCGCAACAAAGAATATGTGTTGGTTTTCAACTATCGATCTAAAATCTGCTTACCATTAGGTGCCATTACACCAGGATAGTAAGAAATACACAACGTTCATAACGCCTTTTAGATGTTATCAATATGCCCGAGTGCCTTTTGGACTAGCATCAGCTGCAGCGATGTTTCAAAGGATTATGAGTAATAGATTTAGTGGAATCTCTGGGGTGATGTTTTTCCAAGATAACATCCTAGTCATGGGTAAAAATAGAGAGGAACATGACAATAAGTTGAAACAGGTTCTAGAAATCCTTAAGAGGAAAGGTTTGACAATAGAGTATAGTAAATGTAAATTGGCTCAAGAAGAAGTGGTTTACTTGGGTCATAGCATCAGCAAGAATGGCATTAAACTGATGCAAGCTTTAGTGGAAGCTATCAAAGAGGCTCCTTGTCCTGCTGGGAAAGAGGATGTCAGAGCTTTTCTAGGTTTAATTGAATTTTATTCCAAGTTCATTAGGAACTTTTCAGAAAAAACGTATCATATACGACAATTACTCAAGAACAAATCCAAATTTATTTGGTCAGATGAGTGTCAAAGGGTGTTTCGGGATTTAAAAATGGAAATTTGTAAAGCACCATTTCTGAAGGGATTTGATCCCAAATGCAAATCCATTGTGACAACAGATGCAAGTAATAAATGGTTGGGGGCGGTACTAATACAGTGTGATGATGAGAACAATGAATGGATTGTTGCCTTTGCATCATGGTCTTTGACCCCAGCTGAAGAGAGATACTCAGTCATAGAGCGAGAAACATTAGCCTGTGTGTGGGCATTGAACCATTTTCGTCAATTTGTGTGGGGACTGCATGTCTTGTTGAGGTCTGATCATAAACCTTTAACAAAGGTTTTGACGACTGCTAGATTACAAAATGCATCTCCGAGATTGAGCAGGATGTTGGTAAAATTGTTGGATTTTACTTATGATGTATAGTATTGGCCTGGAGTCAAGAACAAAGTAGCTGATTTTCTAAGTAGAATGTCATTACCAATTAAAAATGTAGATGAACTAATGGGTGAGGAGAGTTGTGTGGCTGGATTATTTGATGAGGGAATGGAAGGTATTGATATTATGGAATGGAAGGAAGGATGGGTTAAGGATGACAGTTTAAAAAGAATAGCTGGTTACATAAATGGAGGTTGGCCTGAAAAAATAAATCTTGGGGCAGATGGAAAAAATTTCTGGGAGGTGAGAAATGAACTTTATTTAGAAAACAATATGATGTACAGAGGTGGAAGAGCTGTACCTCCAGTTTCTCTTAGGAGAAAGATCCTAGATTTATGTCATGAAGGACATCTTGGAATATCCAAAACTAAACAAAGAGTCAAAAGCAGGTATTGGTGGCCTGGTCTTGATAAGCAAATTGAAAAAAAAATAAGAGACTGCCTAGAATGCAATAGTTCTGATACGTGTCAGAAAACATTTAAACCACCTTTATTACCCATTGCATGCCCCAATATGCCCTGGGAAAAGATAGGTTTGGATGTGGTGGGACCGGTGGAATGCAATAATGGTGAATACAAATTTATTCTCGTCGCAGTGGACCATTTTTCAAAATGGCCAGAGATTGAAATAGTTCATAAGGCAGAATGTGAAAGAATTATTACATTTTTAGACCAAATACTTACAAGAGAAGGTCTACCTAAAACTATGATTACTGACAATGGTCCTCAATTTGTGGCTGAGAAATTCAAATTAAAAAAAAAAAGAAATGGTGTAATCCATATCACTACCTCATTATACCATCCAGAAGGAAACGGTTTAGTGGAACGATTCAACAGGGTCATCAAAGGGAGAATCCAGTTGGCCAAGAGTAATGGTTTGACTTGGGAAAGTGAGCTATGTAAGTTAATTTGGGCTTACAGAATTACTCCCAGTAGCGTCACTGAGGAAAGTCAATTTTCCTTAATGAGAGGTCGTGAACCTATCAGCAAGGATCTTGGTTAGCTATCGTCTGGTAAGCGAGTCGAATGGTCACCTGATCAAGTAAGATTGAAAATCAACAAGGCTCAACAAGCATATAAGGAGTGGTATGACAAGAAAATCAGAACAAGAGAATCCAAAGTAAACTGTGGAGATTGGGTTAAAGTGAGAAAAGAGAGAAAAGTCCGAAAAGGAGAAAGCAGATATTCAGAGCCTCTGAAAGTATATGAAGTATTCCGTAACTCAGTTAAATTAAGTGATGGGAAAGTGTGGCATTTGGGCAGGGTTTCCAAGTGTAGGAATGTTAAACAAGCTGAAACAGAGAATGTCAAGAGTTATGATTGGTTGGAAACAGAGGAAAAGGCGAGTAGTGAAGAGGTAAATTTATACGGTAGATTAGTGAGGAGTGACAGTAAAACGCGTGCGCTTGAAACACCAATGCAGGATAGTATTCAGCATTCGCTGCTTGAAAGTGAAGCGACCGGTACACAAAACTTACAAAACAGTACAAACAATGACAGTCAAATCAACACTGGAAGGTTTGGTAGGATTATTTCCAAACCAAAGAGGTTTGATGACTTTGTATGTGTTAATGCAGTTTAACTGAAAAATATAATGTTTGTTTCTGTTAGATTTTTTAAAAACGTACTGTTTCTTATCAACCTGTATGAATTTAAAAAGAAAATGTGTAACTTGCTTGTAGTGTATTTATGTGATAAGATATACGTGTATGGAAGTTCTACTATTATTTTTATTTTATTTTTTTTAAATATAAAAAGGGCAGATGTGTTGTAACGTAGGTAATGTATGTAATTCTTTACACATATGTATATTGATAGATTAGCACAGCCTTGTGCTATGATGTAACATTAGAACCTTTGGTGTGGGGAATTCTATGGGTGGCGGTTGGAGTGGAGGAAGCTGGTGGTGAAGGATCCTCTGCCTGTACAATGTTGTCTGGGGCTGCTAAATAAAGAACCTACATCAAAATAAGACTGCAGTGATTACTGCAGTTACCTCCCTTAACAAGGAGATTATTCCAGATTGCTTGAGATGTGAGAAAGATCTTGCTATTCCCTGGCTGAAATATGTGAGTTTTTTGGCTGAAGAAATTGGCTGGGACATTTCTAGGGCCGACATTTCCAAGGTCAAATGCCTTTTTATGACCCATAGCAGGTCTTCCAGGGAACAGAGACAGCTGAGAAAATCTCTCCTGACGGGCTGCATAATTATACAAACCTCACCTAATTTTGAGCAATATTTGAGCTGGGTTGTGAGCCTCTGGTAGAGAGCACTTTTATCCAAGTTTCGATTAAGGGCAATAAGATGTCTACTTTGTTTTCCCCTGGGCAATTTGACAACTTTTCTGTGCTAGTCTGTCCATGTGAATAGTTTGCTGTGCAATCCCTTGAGGCCTTTATCTTTCTTTGAAAATATAATGAGCCATTTACATGAAAGTTTTTAAAACCAATTCTTAATGTATATAGATTTCAACAATGGAAGCCTGCTCTTTACTGTTTACAAATGTTGCCTAATATTCAGGTCTGCTTTAATGTTGGTAGTTTTTTAAAATTAGTGGTTAGTTAACGAAGATCTTTTTTTCTAATGATTTTTGATTTCTAGCATATGTAACATTTTCCTATTATTTTATCTGCATAATGGTGTGATGCAGTTATGATTGTTTTTAAATAATCGAATAAAGCTTTTTGATGATGATGAAATGGCAAAAATAATTTGGTATTGTTAGAAATTGGGTCTCTGGTTGGCAGAGGTATGCACGCTATCCAAGCAGGAATCACAAACCTCATCATGTTCAGTCAGATACACACCATAAATTAACATGTGGTCACCCTCTGGCAGCTTGGCACAGAGCAGACAATCTTAACTTAAGAGGCAATGTGTAAATTATTTGTGCAACACTTCAAACAGTAACACAGTGAAAACACCGCAAAAAGACTTTAAACCAGGTTAGAAAAATAGGACTTAATTTAATGAATAAAACAAGATACACATGACAAAAATCCCAAAAAGTAGGAGTCGAGATATTAATTTTTAAAAAATAAACTTAGTTGTAGTGCTTAGAAGCATAAAGCGCCCACAAGGGCTATTTGGTTGCTCTAACTGGGTCAAATCTGAAAAGACAGACCGACCGTGATAGAGCGTGGGTCGGTTCCAGGGATCAGATTTGGCCCACTGAAACACTACTTTGGTTCAGAGTTGCGTTGACATTGAGAACAAGATGCAAGGGCAAATGGGGGTGATGCGTTGGCATTGATCCTGAAGATGTAGGCGATGCGTCAGCTCTAAGCCGCAAAAAGTCAGAGATGCTTCGGGAATGGAGACAATGCATTGCACAGTCAGCAATGTGGTGCTCCCGATCCTCGCAGCAGTGGCTATGCGCGTTAATTGGTGGTGATAAAATGTGCTTAATCGTCGCAGCAGCAATGCGTTGGCATCAATGGAGATGTGCCGGTTTTGAACGGCGCAAAGGCATTAATGTGCAGGTTCTGGCAGTTGCAGCACTTTATACCCACTTTCAAAGAACCAGGATCTGGATTGGCATCACTTGACATGGCAAGACGTTCAGCAAGCAAAGCCCAGGTACTGTTGCAGGATGTTGAGAAGTCTTTGATGTCCCTGAGACTTAGTACAGGGGGCAATACAACATTCCTTTGGAGTCACACTGGGTTCAAGTGAGATGGGCCCAGTCCTTCTTCAGCAGGGCAGAGGGCAGCAGACGGCGGGGTAGCACAGCAGTAAAGTAGTTTTTCCAGAGCAGCAGTCCAGAGAGGCAGACTTTGTAGCAGCACTGCAGTCCTTCCTCCTGGCAGAGTTCTTCACAGGTCCGGTAGTATACTAAGTTGGTAGGGTCCAGTACTTATACCCAGTTGTGCCTTTGAAGTAGGGGTGACTTCAATGAAGTGTCTTTGAAGTCCACAGATGTCCTTTCTTCCTGCCCTAGCTCCAGACTCACTCTAGGAAGTATGCAGCCCTTTGTGTAGGGCAGGACACTGCCTATTCAGGTGTGTCAGCACCTCCCTTTGATCCTGCCCAGGATCGCTCATCAGGATATTGATGGCCCATCAGTCACACCTAAGCTCCCTTTGTGTGTGGCTCTCTAGATGGAATGCACAAATTCTAGCTGTCACCCAGCCCAGACATGTATTGGAGACAGGATGCAGGCTACAGGGCTAAGCGGAGGAAAATGCCAACTTTCTAAAAGTGGCATTTTCAAAATTGTAACAATAAATCCGACTTTACCATTAATGAGCATTTATTATTACAATTCCATAGGTACTAAACATGACATATCTACTCTCAATTAGGAATTACAGCTTATTAAATGTAATAAGGAATCGCCAATGTTAACATATGAGAGTGGTAGGGGTCACAGTAATGAAAAACGAGTATGGGAGATTTTCACTACCAGGACATGTAAAACTCAAAGGTATGTGTCCTGCCTTTTAATTACATAGCACCTTGCCCTGTGGCCTACCAGGGCCTACCTTAGGGGGGACTTATATGAAATAAAAGGGGAGTTTAAGGCTTAGCAAGAGGTTTTAAATGCCACGTCGACATGGCAGTGTAAACTGCACATACAGGTCTGCAATGGAAGGCCAGAGACATGTTTAATGACTACTTGAGTGAGTGGCACAAGCAGTGTTGCAGTCCCACTAGTAGCACTTTAGTATGCCAGTTGTGGCTGTACCAGTCAAACCATGTTTAGGGGGGAGAGTGCATCCACTTTAGCTCTGGTCAGAAGTGGAAAAGTGCTCAGAGTCCTAAGGCCAACACAAATGAATCAGCAAAATATCAAGCAGGCAAAATGTTTGGGGGAAGACCACCCTAAGACTAACAGGTCTAAAGGTATACATTTGTAATTTATGACATTTCTGCCTAATGATTGCCATATGGGAAAGCTTACACTCAGTACAGTAGAGTACAGTTGATTATGGTGACGCGCCAGAATCATAACAGATATAGGCATTATTAGTGCACTGGAAAAAATGAAAAATGATACCAGATGCTGTAGGTCTGATCTGTTTATTTTGAAATGTTACAACAGAATAGTTTATTTACTATGTACTACATTTCTTAAAATTAATAGGCCTTACGAGTGGATTGTTTTGCACTGTGTTAAAGCTTGCGTTCACACATTTTGTTACATGAAATTTCACACATTACCTCTGTTGAAAAATAATTGCACTTTTGCCGATAGGTTTCATAGCGAGCGAACTTTTATTTCCCTTTGTGTGTCTGCTTTGTGCTGATGTCGGCCGTCGGCTCGCTTATGTGAAACGTTTACCTTTCAGTTTATGTGGCAAGAAAGGTCCGGTTAGTTCTATGAAACTGTTTTACTTTAAATTTTCAATTTATGTGGCAAGAAAGCTCCGTTTCGGAGTTTACAATGCTAATAGCTCTAATTTCTAGCAAACGCAAGACCCATTGCATTGCAAATGCTTGTTTTAAAGAGAATACTGCAGCCCCCAGGGTGCTCTAATGAGCTGCTAGCTTGCTGCTCATTTCACTGGTAATGTGCCACTTTCCGTAAGGCCACTTGTTTTACCTTCTTAGATGGCCAACCTGTTGGTTATAATTGAGGTGATCATGCTGGAACTTTAAAATAGCTAAAGTCTATGTACCATTCCTCTGCGAGATGGACAACCCCTGCTATGCTTAGTTTCATTTTTAGCAAGCATTTGCCGGTTGTGTTCGGACGGCAGCAGGTTTTCTTTTTTCTACTTCTATTCTTTTATTTTATCTAGCATATATTTTTGAGTTTTTGTGTGTTTTATTTTGGTTGTGTCAGAAGGCAAATGCAAGAATAAGTCATTGAATCAATAAGTGGTGCATAGGTAAAAAGATGAGTGACAGTGCAAAAATGATGACTAACTTGAGTGCTTTTAGCTGAAAAATGACACAAAAGTCACTTTCATGCATATGCTACACCTATTTGACAGTGCTAGTGTTGGTTTCTTAATTCACCAGGGCTGCAGAAAGATGAATGTATGGTTAGGGGCTGTGGCATGCACTATGAATTGTTGAAAAGATGTCAAACCTGTTAAACAGCCTAGTCATTCAAACATTTCAGCTAAGTTTTAGTTTCTCTTAAAAATATGATAAAATTCCTCCATTCAGCGACATTTCTTTGGCCTAAATGCCGGGGATGAGGTTCAATGTCTTCCCTTTTTGCTCTGGCAGTTTCTCAGTACAGTTTGCTTAGAGTTATGACAGACAGCATGTGGCAGAGCAGGGCGACAGCGACCATGCAGACAAGCAATTGTGCCTTTAGACCATGGATACTCAAAGTACGGCCGCGGGCCTCATGCGGCTCCTCTGACCTTTACATGCGGCCCCTTGGGCAACAGGAGCACTGGGCAGCTGTTTGCTCGACTCCGCACTAACAATACAAATATTAAATAGACACAATCATTTATTTCAAACTTATTTGGTGTTAAAGAAATGAAGTAACTAGGGACTCCTGCACTTCACTTTAGAAACGCCTTCATTTTTAAATACATCTTGCAGCACAAGTGTAAAACTAAGACAGTCTCTTCAAAATTAAAAAAGTGTATTTAGATAACATTCCGAACATTTTTGCCTTAGTACAATTTATTTTATCAGTGAATTGAGATGTATTCATTTAAAAGTGATAGTTTTCAAACATAAATTTGGAAACATAAATTCTTTCCTCTACCCTGAGAACACCATCAATAGTAAATTAAAGAGGAAAGCCACTTGGTATGTGCACTTTATGGCCTGGGTTCCTATCATACATTAACAAAATTATAGTTTAAAAAATCAAACATAGAAGCAGGTTTTGTGCAGCGCACACCATGAATCATGTATTTTGAGGTCATTTTAAATGTGATAATGTAGAAAAAGGAGGGAAAGCGAGACTAAACAATTGCCTAGGATCACACTATTTGTAAAAGTGGGTAAGCTGGGATTCATTCCAGGTTTTCTGGTTTCCTATTGTTTTTTTCAGCCACTAGATGTATATCATTTGCTTCTCTTACACCTACCTTGCCACCAATCCCCCCAGCTACCCCACCCATCTGCCACTGCCCTGACATCAATGCGGCCCCCAGGCATGTCACAGACAAAACTTTTTGGCCCCAGGGAAAATGTTTGCGAGTACCCTTGCTTTAGACAAATGAGGTTGTCTTTAACCTGTACAGTACCTCCTGCGAGCAAGCAAATTGGCGGGTCTGCCCGGGGGATCTGTTGCCCTCCTCAGAGCAGCGTCAGATTGGCATCACAATTAGGCCTGGGTACTCCAAAAAGTACCCCACATAGCCAGATTGTGCTGTTTCATGAACCACCATTTGGTTAGTCTCAGTGAACTCATTTCTTTAGAGAAATGTTTGGTAACTTAAACATTTTAAAGCCTTTAGAACCAATAACATTCGTGAAAACTAGAAGCACTGCATATTGGCGGGACGGCTCAGGTGAAATAAAATGGTTCAAGGCCCACAGCAATAGATTTGGCTAGGGTTTGCCAGTAGGCCGGTTTTTAAATCACCCGAAGCCATATTTTATCTCTGATCAGTATGTATTTAAAACAGTAAATACAAGGTGAAAGCACTTTAAAATGTGCTCTAAATCTGCCTTAATAATATGTGACTGATGTTAAAAAAACAGAAGATGGGCATTTTTCTTTAAGGAGACCTCTGTAATTATTGTGTGGGCCTTTGCAGACTCTTAAAACATGAACAAATGTTCTTGTTTTATTTTTTGCAGTTTTATTTAGTGCGAAATCGGCCCAAGGAGACAGGGCGATATACATGAGCATCAGTTACACTACACAAGGTCGAATTAAGTTTATTAGAGACTTTAGGAGATTAAGAGCCTAATTTAGATCCTGGCGGAGGGATTTGCTGCTCCGCCCTACGTCATAGTGCAAGGGCATAAATTAGGTGCATTCCTGCCATTGCACTATGACGTAGGGCAGAGCAGCAAGATGACTTGTGCGCTGCCCTATGCCAAAACCCTGTAAAAAGGGCTAGGTTTGATGCAGCCTCGGCTGAACATCCGGGGATTTTGAGCAAATGGTTTGGGGCCTGATTTAGATCCTGGTGGAGAGGATTACTCTATCACAAACATGACGGATATCCCGTCTGCCGTATTCAGATCCATAATATACTATGGAGATCATAATAATGTGGACGTGATATCTGTCACGTTTGTGACTGAGTAATCCCTCCGCCACACATGGAAGGAGGTAAAAACGTGGAGAAATAAAAGTATTTTTCCTCGTTAAGCCTCACCACGGGAGGCGTAAGGTTTTAGCTCTTCCCCAGGTTTACATGTTTATGTAAATCAGGAGCAGCATGAAAATCCATAAGTGTTGTGTGGGACAACCCATCACAACACCCATGGAATGCCTCCCTGGCGCAGAGTAAGGCAACCCAGCGACTTGCGCTGCTTTGCCTTACTCCATATCTATGAGGCCATTCAAAGCTATGTAAAGTGGCTTTGCGTGGCCTCATAGATAAGTGGCTTTGCGTGGCCTCATAGATAAGTGGCTTTGCGTGGCCTCATAGATATGGCTGAGAGGTTTGTGCCACCAGAGTATCACAAAAAGTGACGCTGTGGCGGTACAAGCCTCTGATAAATCAGTCCCTTAGTTTCCCAGTTCCAAAGTTTGCAGCTTTGGCCATAGCACATTCTCTCTTTGTGCTGAATCAAACATTAAAGCTTTTATCAGGAAGAAATAGTAATCTATTTCCTTCCAGTCTGATCATCGTCTCAGGAAAACGGTTTAATGAACTAGAAATCCTTCAGGGAATGCTGATACTTTCAATACCAGCATAGCAGATCTGGGGAGCAGTGCAGCTACTGCGCCAACAAAAGTATAACAGCCCTGACAATAAGTTCCATTTCAGCCCATTCGTAGTACACCAGCTCTGCTGTTCCTCTGGGAAGTGCTGACACTGTCCATTATTATTCATTTGGGGAGCCTCTGGGAAATCACGTTAATGTAACTCTAAGGGTATGCCCATACATCGAAGTTATGACGTGATGGTTTGCTGAAGTATGTTTCACATAGACAACATATGTGTGAAGAAACCTCCTCCTTGGAACTTTAGGTACTGTGCACAGTGGTGAGTTTCATCGTATTTTTCCATTTCCTTCACAGGGGTTTTATGTTTGTCCAAACCCAAAATTACATTAATATTTTGCAATATAACTTTCCAACAGCTGCCAAAACCAAAACGCTGTCTTAATTATCACTCACCGATTTTTAACGCACAGAGTACATTCGTTGGTGTATACCGTATTATCTGTGCCGCAAACAGGATTATAAATATAGGGACAAGCTGCACTCCGATAGCACAAAGGCTGAAAAACAAATTGAGATTCTGAAACAATGTAATGCAAGAGCTTGACCAGTATAAACTATGACAATCCGGGTTAGATTTAGAAAAACTACAAAACCGGAACAAACAAATTAATATAGGCATTAAATATTGTTATCATAGTAGGACATTCCAATATTGCTTATGAGTCCTTTTAAAAGGATTCCAGAGCTCCAATGCAAAATTACATTTTTCTGTTTTGAGGTCGCTCCCAACTACTAAAACCGATATTTTTTAGTATTTTTTAATTATAATCATGAATATTTTTCTGGCAATTTCTGATGGTGCTGCAAAGCAGCTGCCTGTATTTCTACTAGTGCGGCACTAACCCTGTCTCATTGGCCCAGATTTATTAAAGCTATGCACTATTGTAAAGTGATGCAACACAAAGTAGCAGATGTAATTGTTATGCAGTGCAAAACCACTTTGAGTTGCTTTGCTCCAAGATGGCAATATTGGGGTGTATCAGCGCAAACTCCTATAGGTTTTGATGCAAAGTCTGAAGTAGTAGGATATGTGTTACAGTCTTTGCATCAAAAACTAACACAAACTAAAAGAAGGAGAAAACAAGTGAAAATATGGCCATTTATCCAAAAAAGACTCATATTTGTTGTAGTACACAGCACACATCCAATGTGTTCAATCCTTCCGAGTTTGCCTAGGCATATTCATTTGTATTATGGGGCATGTGTTAGTCCCTGTTTGTGGAAGGGTGGCACAGGGCAAATACTGGCTGTGGGGCATCAAATGTGGTGGTCAAGGTCGTTTGTCACTGGTGTCCAGGTGCCCATCCTACTAAGGTTCTGCAAACTGGGCCAGCACGCTGTTTCCGCACTTGACTATTAGGGTAGCTAAGGAGAGTAGTCCATGGTGACTCTGAGTGGTAGAATGGGTTGAAAGAGGTGTAAAACGCAAACAATCACAAATTAGACGCAATAATGTAATGTCCAGTGTAATAATACTTGTTACTTTAGAACAAAATAAGGCCCATATTTATACTTATTTAGCGCCACATTTGTGCCTCTTTTTGATGCAAAAGCGGAGCAAACTTACAAAAATACAATTGTATTTTGTAAGTTTATGCCGCTTTCGCGTCACAAAATGACTCAAATGCGGGGCTAAAAAAGTATAAATATGGCCCTAAGTATTTCAATCAGAACAGAACTTAATACGGCCCACAAAGAGAAAGCAACGCTCAGGGATGCACTAGTTGGTCTTTGGGGCTATATGCAGAACAAATGACTTTACATTTTTGTGCCAGGAAAGGTAGGGCTAAGTAAATTGACCCATCAAATTCTGTTAGCCGAAGGTTCATATTCAATGTCTTTCAGATGTATGAAATTATGTGATTTAGTGTGCACTTGGGATTATCTAGCATGGGTGTGCTAGTGGATGGGGTATGGGGCAACCTGTTCCACTAACTCGGGCTCGTTTTGGCAAGCCTGTCTTCTATATGTGATGGGCTGGTTGGCACTTCAGCAACGCCACAAAGACAACTCCAGAAATTGCACTGGAAGGATCTTCTCCTTCATTCCGAGTCACAGTGAGGCTTCTAGGATTTTTGAGACCCAGGACAGATAAGGAAGATGAGATTCTCCTCCGATTTGCACACAACATGACATCACAGGACATTTAATCACAATAGGTGCCATCAGTTTGCTAGGAGCAACTTTCCTTGTGCTGACATTACTTCAACAATAAAAACTTAACTATTAACCTAATAAAAAGGTACATACATTTTAAAATTCTATTAACTCAAAATACATAGTATTAGTCACACTGTGTGGGAAAGTTAGGCGTTTATCTCACCAAAATTTATATCATTAATCAAACGGTAACAAATTAATTCCAGATTACTGCATTTTATGTATGTATGTATGTATCATATATGTGGTATTTACATATGCAAAAAAAACAGATGATGGACAGAATGCAGAGCAAATCAAACATTCACTCCCAGTCACAGATCTGGGTTTAATGTTTTTTTGCTTGCCATGTGTAGGAGGCTGGCCTGGCTTATAGTGGGTACCTTGTGGTACTTACACCCTGTGCCAGGTCCAGTTATCCCGTATTAGTAGAATAGAGGTGTTTCTAGCAGCTTAAACTGATAGAAGGTAGCTATGGCAAAGCAGCTTAGGCTGAACTAGGAGACATGCAAAGCTCCTACTATACCACTTATATCATATGGCACAATATCATAAGAAAACACAATACTCAGAGTTACTAAAAATAAAGGTACTTTATTTTTATAACAATATGCCAAAAGTATCTCAGAGAATACCCTCACTTAGAAGGTAAGTAATATACACAAGTTATATGTACACAAACCCAAACAGGTAAGCAACAGTGAGAAAAGTAGTGCAAACAATGTAGAATCACAATAGGATGCAATAGGTGAACATAGGTCTAGGGGCACCACAAACCATATACTCCAAAAGTGGAATGCGAATCACGAATGGACCCCAGACCTATGGGAGATTGTAGAGGGTCGCTGGGACTGTAGGAAAACAGTAAGGGTGTCCAAAATACCCCACCCGCAGACCCTAGAAAGTAGGAGTAAAGTTACCCTACTACCTCAGAAAGACACAATAGTCGTGATAGGGGGATTCTGCAAGAACCACAAGCACCAGCAAAACACTGAAGACGGATTCCTTGATGTGAGGACCTGCAAGGCAAGGGGACCAAGTCCAAGAGTCGCGATAGTGTCCCGGGGGGGCAGGAGCCCAGGAAACCCCGGACGAAGGTGCAAAAGGGCTGCCTCTGGGTGGAAGAAGCCGATGATTCTGCAACAAGAAAAGGGCTAGGAACTTCTCCTTTGGATGGAAGATGTCCCACAGCGTGCTGAATGTTGCAAAAGTGTTTCCACGCAGAAATACCCCGAACAAGCCTTGCGCCACTGGATTCAAGCTAGCCTAGCTGATGAAGGGTGATACCCTGAAACCGGTCCTAGAATGCTTGTTTCCGGTCCAGGCAGGACCTGGCTTGGCAGTTCGGGATGGACTGTTCCCATGAGGAACAGGGTCAAGACTGATTTTCATATGGCTGGGTCCAAACTGGGGTGGCGTGGTGAGCAAAAAAACGATGGATTAAACCCAGATCTTTGTGACTGGGGGTGAATGTTTGATTTGCTCTGCATTCCGTCCATCATCTGCTCTTTTTACATTTGTCGCCCCAAGTGGGCAGGGTATGCCCAGACGTGGGTCCCGTCCTCACTGGGCCACTGGATTCAAGCTAGCCTAGCTGATGAAGGGTGATACCCTGAAACCGGTCCTAGGATGCTTGTTTCCAGTCCAGGGAGGACCTGGCTTGGCAGTTCGAGCTGGACTGTTCCCATGAGGTACAGGGTCAAGACTGATTTGCATATGGCTGGATCCAAACTGGGGTGGCGTGGCGGGCAAAAAAATGATGGATTAAACCCAGATCTTTGTGACTGGGGGTGAATGTTTGATTTGCTATGCATTCTGTCCATCATCTGTTCTTTTTGCATTTGTTTCCCCAAGTGGGCAGGGTATGCCCAGACGTGGGTCCCGTGCTCACTGACCACTGGATTCAAGCTAGCCTAGCTGATGAAGGGTGATACCCTGAAACCAGTCCTAGGATGCTTGTTTCCGGTCCAGGGAGGACCTGGCTTGGCAGTTCGGGCTGGGCTGTTCCCATGAGGAACAGGGTCAAGACTGATTTGCATATGGCTTGGTCCAAACTGGGGTGGCGTGGTGAGCAAAAAAATGATGGATTAAACCCAGATCTTTGTGACTGGGGGTGAATGTTTGATTTGCTCTGCATTCCATCCATCATCTGTTCTTTTTGCATTTGTGGTATTTACATAGCACAAACCTGTCCAAAAGGCAGTGGAAAGCTGTACTGGGTTACAGCCAAGGGGAATATTCCTTTACAAGTGGTTGTAACTATGCAGTGCCTTTACCAAGCAGCTTTTACCACACAAGCATTTTTTGTGTTTCTACGAGGCATACCTTTACCACACATGGTAAGTCTAGTTAAGGTAAGTATATATATATATATTATATATATATATATATATATATATATATATATATATATATATATATATGTCTCTCTCTCTTTCTCTTTCTCTCTCTCCTCTCTTTCTCTCCATCTCTATTTCTCTCACTCTCTCTCTTCCTCTCTTTCTCTTTTCTCTGTCACTCTCTCTCTATAATGATGCAAGGGTGCCTGCATTTGTGCTAGGTAGCCAAAACAACACCGGCCAGCAACAAAGGCTGGAATGTGCTGTATTGTTTTAAATATGGCACATTCCTGCCCTTTCACTGTCACACAGAGCAGCAAGGTAGCTTGCTGCGCTGTGCTGAGTAACTTTCTAGTAATTATGGCCCTTAGTATTGTAAGCAACCTCAAATTATTAAACCGAATTTTCTTAGCATGGCAATTTCTAAATAAGTATAAGACTAGGTGCACCAGATACTAACCTATGTGAATGTGTTTCTTTTGCTTCGGAAAATGGACTATCTGTAAGGTTTTCACCACAGTATGTAGGCTGCAGTTAGTATAATCATCAGCACCTTCATAACTTAGCTATTTTAAATAAATAGTGTGTTTTTGACATGTGTTGCATAGAGTGCACACTGTTCTTAGTGGATACTTTTTAATACTGTGTGGTGTATTTCTCATAAGAGTTTTACTGTCTGCAAAAAGTGTAGTACAGAATAAATTCTCCCCATAGAGTAAACACTGATAACAGTCCCCGCTTTTCTACTCATATCAACTTCATTTCTCCAAGTAGGTTTGGTGACTGATACAGATGAAAGCTGTCCATAGTAGGGCATTCATTCCTGGAACAGAAATTGACTATCTTGAGGAACTTGTCTTTCGCTGAGCAGTTGTTTACAGATTGAACACTGTGTGCAATGATTATATATCTGTGGTTAATTGTTAATATGAACTAGGCTACCCATTAAGTATATGAAATTGAGTCAGTCTTCCACATAACACATGCTTGTTGCACCCAAGGGGGTTATATCCATGATGGCTTTAACCATGCCGCATATTACTTTGAGTTATTCTCTATTTACTTTCAGGCCTCTAACGCCATACTCGTTGCAGAGGAATGTGTGCAAAAGAAGCTTGGATGAAGTCATGAGTGATGTCATCATTGATGCAATTTAAATGTCATCAGTGATGTCATAAATGACCTCATAGAACATGTTATAAGTGATGTAATATATTATGTCGTAAGCAGTGCAGGTGGGGGCGCAAATTATAGTAAGCTTTGTTAACTATAACCGGTGAATTCCTGTGTTTTTTTTGTTCAATACATTAATATTGTCACTGACATATTCCCCTAACATTACTTTCACCTTTGTTTTTTTTGGTGAATTTTAAGTTTGTTTTTTTAAATGGAAAAATATATTTTTATCACTCCTAAGTATGATATTACTTTAAACTTTTTTAAAGTGTCTTTCCAGGATTTCTTTTAATGCAAAACATGCATGGCAGAGGGTTGGCCGCAGGCCTGGCCTGCGGCCAAATCCCTAGCAGGCAGCCAACACCATGCTGCGTACGCCATTTGTCATATGCAGCACATGGTTGGCCTTTGAGTCTGGCAACCCCATCTGGGGCCAAAAACAAGACAAAAGAAGAGTGTCTGAGCCTTATTCGGTGCTGTGGACCTCATACCCAAGGGCCTTCTTTTTGCCCACCTCGGGGCTGAAACATACAATAAAGTGAGGTAAACCGCATATCCCTCCCTTCCTGAGCCTTAAAAAGGCCCTGGGGAGCCCATCCCCCAGGGACCTTTGTTTTGTAAAGAGGGGAGCCGTGCATATTCTTTAAAGAGGTGACTAGTCAGCTGTTTTCTAGATTGGAGCTGTGTCTGAGCTGTCCAGATAGATATGGGATATCAGTCCAGATCCTTGGGGGCAGATTTATCAAAATGTCTCACAATTCAGAGTAGCAAGATATCTTGCTACACTGTGTTGCATTACAGGGAGAGGGCAGAAATGCGCCATATTTAACATTATATGGCACATCCCTGTCCTCTCCTTGTGCTGGTTCACACAGTGCAGCCTAGCTCCAACGCAGGCACCCTTGCACAAAAACAATCCTCACAGGATTTTCTTCTTTTTCTTTGTGTGCTGCAGGACGTACCACATGTAGAAAGAGGAAAAAACAATGAGGAATAAAGATATTTATCCTTGTTACACCTCTGTCACACCTCCTCAGAGAAGGTGTAGCATTTTGCCGCATTCCTAGGTCTACTACTCATGGTAAGTATGAAATGCTGCAAAATCCATGGGTGGGAACATCCAGGCTCCACCCATGCAACACCACCCTGGGGCACAGGAACGCACAGCAAAAACCTACCTTGCCTTTTATTACTCCAGATTTACCTAACCACACAGGGCTACTCAAGGTGGCCTTGGGTTGCTTAGTAAATCTCATTCTAGGTTTTGCTGCACCCTGCTTCCCCTTGCATGGCATAAGGGTGACACAAAACCTTTGATGAGTATGCCCCTTCATCCATAGATTGGGAAGGCCTTATGCCTTGTGCTTTTCTCTCATTTGCACTTTTTCATCTCCTGTCTAAAATGTTTCCTTGATGTAGGTTTGTGAAAAGCCACCAGAGATGGTGAACTTGTCATTCATGTATGCAGGGGTGCCACTCATACTGGCTTCACAGATGGTGCAGATGGTTGTGAAGATGGTCGTGAAGGTTGGTTGTGAAGGTTGTGAACAGCAAGGAACTCTTTGCGATCATCAGTGAACTGACCAACCCCAGAGCAAACTCCATGGATATCCTCCCCTCACAAGAACTCTGCAATAACCTCTCCACCTACTTCCACCGCAAGATAGCAGACATTTACAACAGCTTCCTGACTCAGGACCTTCCCACGCCCACCACCGGCATATCAACCACCGAAGCTACTCCTGGGCCAACGTCTCTGACGAAGAAACCCTCAACATCACGAACTCCATCCACTCTGGCTCTCCCTCCAATCCCTGCCCCCACCACATCTTCAACAAAGCAAGCAGCACCATTGCACCCAAACTCTGCACATCATCAACCGCTCCTTTGAAACCGCCACCTTCCCAGAAATCTGGAAACACGGCGAAATCAAGCCCTTACTGAAAAAACCCTACTCTCTGAGCCCCACTCTCTTCAACCTCTACATGGCCCCCCTAGCCACCATCGCCAGACACCACGCACTCAACATTGTCTCATACACCGACAACACTCAGCTAATCATCTCCCTCACCAACAACGCACACACAGCCAAAACCAACTTCCACAATGGAATTAGAGCAGTCGCCGCCTGGATGAAGGAGAGCTGCCTCAAGCTTAATACCGAAAAAACAAAAGTCCTTGTCATTGGAAACAATCTCTCTGCCTGGGGCATCTCCTGATGAACCACTGCCCTCGGAAGCGCTCCGGCCTCCACCGACTACACCAGCAACCTCGGCTTCATCCAGGACTCAGCACTCTCGATGAACCATCAAGTCAGTGCGGTCTCCTCCGCCTGCTTTAGCACCATGCGCATGCTCCGGAAGATCTTCAAATGGATCCCAACTGAATCCAAAAGAACAGTCACCCATTCCCTCATCAGCAGCCGCCTAGACTACGACAACGCACTCTACACCGGAACCACCACCAAGGTCCAGAAAAGACTGCAAGGCATCCAGAACGCCTCAGCCCATCTCATCATGAACACCCCCAAACACAGCCACACCTCCGCACTACTGAGAGACCTGCACTGGCTCCTAATAGACAAGAGAATAACATTCAAGTTTCTCACGCACACTTACAAAGCCCTCCACAATACCGAACCAGAATACCTCAACCAAAGACTCCACTTCTACACGCCCACCAGAGAGCTCTGCTCTGCCGACTTCGCACTCGCCGCCGTCCCATGCATCCGGAAGGCCACAGCCGGAGGACGATCCTTCTCCCACCACGCCACCAAGACCTGGAACTCCCTTCCCATCCACCTCAGAAGATCTCCCACTCTATCGAAATTCAGAAAGGGCCTCAAAACTTGGCTCTTCACCTGATCATCAACGGCCTCTCACTTACTGCCCCTGTGTCCTGAGACCCTATTGGGTGACTAGTTGCGCTTTACAAGTTTTATTGATTGATTGATTAATTGAAGGTGGTGTGGGCTGTCAAGAGGAGCCTATGCAGATCCATCAGGGGTGAGTGATGTGGACATATTTCATCTAGGCCAAATGTGGTGTGCTTCAACATGTATTATGTCCCTAAGGGGGGGCAGTGTGGATTAAAATTCCAAGATAATTTTCCAGATCCCCTCTGCAAGATAAAGTGTCTGGCACAGAAGATTTTTGAGTTAGAAAGATATGAAAATTAGCACAGCTATTGACAATGGCTTGACTTCTATTAAAGACATCTCTCATGGCAATGTAAAATACAAGAAACAAGTGAATACAATGATATGTAGGCTACAGGGGTTGAAAGGCATGTGTCCTGATCCTGGGCTACAATACCTTTCTCAACAGCCTCAGTAGCCTGTAAAAGTTGTGATATTAATTATTATTCTACAAGTCAGTGGTTTCCAGAATATATTTCCTTTTGTAAATTAGAATGATGCCAGATTTAATTAACAGTTTTAAGATATACCTTTTTTCACCTGCATATGATGACTCTTTCCAATTTTGTAGCACACGTTCAAATACAAATAATTGATGTTGTGAACTAATGGGTACCATCTTCTGGGCCTCACCACCATATCCAGAACTGCAAACTCCAAAGCCGAGTGGAGGGAATGCATTCTGCTGGGCATCACATTTGTGGTTTAGCGCTGGTGGGCCCAGTGGAAGGAGCCCCATACCAATCTCTCTCCCAGCTATGGTCTATTGTCTATTGCTGTGATTCCCAGGGGAGGGTGATCTCCTTCCTTCAGCCTCACAACCATGATGCAGTGCTGCAAGGCACATAAAATGGGCTCCATTATCCTAGGCATTGCAGTCTTGGCCTAGAGCTGCAAGGCCCAGGGGAGGAGAGTCCTCGTCCCTGGACCTCACAGATATGACCAAGCTCTGTGAAATCCAGGGAAGGGGCTACATGTCTATGGGCCTTGCAGCCATAGTTTAACTTTGTGAGGCCAAGGTAGGGTGGCAAAGTTTACATTCGCACTTTACAAGGCACTTTGAGCATGTGGAGACTCTTTATGTATACTGGGGCATAATTGCACATGCAGAGATATCAGAAGATGTTTGTGGTGGAGCATGGGGACTATGAGTTGCATAGCTCATTTTGGGGTTTTATTCCAAATCCACTTCCTCTAATGCAGGCTATTTTAAAAAATATAACTCGTCGATTTGAGCTTATCAAATGTGATCGCTATTCACACTGTATGTGAGTCCCCTTTACCACCTTCTGGAGTAAGATTTGACTGCTTGCTTTTTGAGAGGATAGTTTAGAAAAAACAAAATAAACAACTCTGGTATGTATATTGCATTTCAATTAAATAATCTTAAGCTTTGAAACACCAGTGATAAATATTAGTAACTACCAAGCATACTGTACAGTAGCTATCCCCTGCCACAGCACATGGTCTAGTGGATGTTTTAGCTTTAGCAATCTAACTCAGTTTTTTGACATCTAATCTCACCCTTATCACTTCACCCAAATGTGCTGGTAATATACACTGTATTCTAAGGCTGGACAGGGCTCACAATACAGTGACATTTTCCTCGTCAGGGCATCCCCTTGGCTTTGCTGTCAGTATGATTATCACCTCATTTGTGGTCTAGTGGACTACTTGGAAATGTTGATTCAGGCAAAACGGTTTTAAAAACTGGCCTCCCATTTGGACAAATTGTGTGCTCTTGGGCTATCACTTTTTTAAACTTCTTCCCCTGCTCTATTTTTTTTACAATATTGTGAGTATTTAGAATTAGTGTAAAAAAGGATGTGGCAAGCATGTGGTTACAAAAATGGAGTGGATATTATCTTTGTGCAGGGAGAAGTGCCCAGGCATATGGTAAGTTACCAAGATGCAATACATTGGTATATCAATAGCCATTGCAGCTATGAGGAGTGTGCTACAATATTGACTCTACTAATTAAACAAACTCTTCGACCCCGGGCAAATAAAACTCTTGTTGTCCCTCTATCCAGTGACCTTACAATTTGTCAGCTCTCTGAAAAGGGAATAATGGAAGAAACAGACACTAAGGGCATACTCCCAGGAAAGGGTTGCAGTATAATTTCCTTTCCCACATACACAGCTATTTGAATCTCAATAGCTGAATGTTATCCTGAAGCTGCCTGGTGCAGGACCTCTTCCATGCTGTGGCCTCTCCGTCCCAACCACATACCAACCCTCTTTTACAGCTCATAAGTGGCTGAAAGAGCAAGAACTGGTTGTTGTTTAAGAAGGTTAAAAGTGGCAGGGCACCAAAATGCTAGATGATCGACGTCCTGTATTGCTTTTGTGCAGACGGTGGGAAAGAATCCCGGATTGCAGAACAAACCTGTATAAACATAAAATGTCTCAATGCAGTTAGGCTCAGGAAAGGGGGTCTCCTTCCCTACGCCTCACAGCACTACACCATAGCTGCAAGGCCCAGGGTAGGTGTGAGAAAGTAGCCTCTTTCTAGCCTTGTTACCCCCACTTTTGGCCTGTTTGTGAGTGTATGTCAGGGTGTTTTCACTGTCTCACTGGGATCCTGCTAGCCAGGGCCCAGTGCTCATAGTGAAAACCCTATGTTTTCAGTATGTTTGTTATGTGTCACTGGGACCCTGCTAGTCAGGACCCCAGTGCCCATAAGTTTGTGGCCTATATGTATGTGTTCCCTGTGTGGTGCCTAACTGTCTCACTGAGGCTCTGCTAACCAGAACCTCAGTGGTTATGCTCTCTCTGTACAAATTGTCACTAACAGGCTAGTGACCAATTTCACCAATTTACATTGGCATACTGGAACACCCTTATAATTCCCTAGTATATGGTACTGAGGTACCCAGGGTATTGGGGTTCCAGGAGATCCCTATGGGCTGCAGCATTTCTTTTGCCACCCATAGGGAGCTCTGACAATTCTTACACAGGCCTGCCACTGCAGCCTGAGTGAAATAATGCACACATTATTTCACAGCCATTTTCACTGCACTTAAGTAACTTATAAGTCACCTATATGTCTAACCTTTACCTGGTAAAGGTTAGGTGCAAAGTTACTTAGTGTGTGGGCACCCTGGCACTAGCCAAGGTGCCCCCACATTGTTCAGGGCAAATTCCCCGGACTTTGTGAGTGCGGGGACACCATTACACGTGTGCACTACACATAGGTCAATACCTATGTGTAGCTTCACAATGGTAACTCCGAATATGGCCATGTAACATGTCTAAGATCATGGAATTGCCCCCTCTATGCCATCCTGGCATTGTTGGCACAATCCCATGATCCCACGGGTCTGTAGCACAGACCCAGGTACTGCCAAACTGCCTTTTCAGGGGTTTCACTGCAGCTGCGGCTGCTGCCAACCCCTCAGACAGGTTTCGGCCCTCCTGGGGTCCAGCCAGGCTTGGCCCAGGAAGGCAGAACAAAGGACTTCCTCAGAGAGAGGGTGTTACACCCTCTCCCTTTGGAAAAAGGTGTGAAGGCAGGGGAGAAGTAGCCTCCCCCAGCCTCTGGAAATGCTTTCATGGGCACAAATGGTGCCCATTTCTGCATAAGCCAGTCTACACCGGTTCAGGGACCCCTCAGCCCTGCTCTGGTGCGAAACTGGACAAAGGAAAGGGGAGTGACCACTCCCCTGACCTGCACCTCCCCTGGGAGGTGCCCAGAGCTCCTCCAGTGTGCTCCAGACCTCTGCCATCATGGAAACAGAGGTTCTGCTGGCACACTGGACTGCTCTGAGTGGCCAGGGCCAGCAGGTGACGTCAGAGACTCCTTCTGATAGGCTCCTTCAGGTGTTGCTAGCCTATCCTCTCTCCTAAGTAGCCAAACCCTCTTTTCTGGCTATTTAGGGTCTCTGCTTTGGGGAATTCCTTAGATAACGAATGCAAGAGCTCATCAGAGTTCCTCTGCATCTCTCTCTTCACCTTCTGCCAAGGAATCGACTGCTGACCGCGCTGGAAGCCTGCAAAACTGCAACAAAGTAGCAAAGACGACTACTGCGACCTTGTAACGCTGATCCTGCCGCCTTCTCGACTGCTTTCCTGGTGGTGCATCCTGTGGGGGTAGTCTGCCTCCTCTCTGCATCAGAAGCTGCGAAGAAATCTCCTGTGGGTCGACGGAATCGTCCCCCTGCAACCGCAGGCACCAAAGAACTGCATCACCAGTCCCTTGGGTCTCCTCTCAGCACGACGAGCGAGGTCCCTCGAATCCAGCAACTCTGTCCAAGTGACCCCCACAGTCCAGTGACTCTTCAGTCCAAGTTTGGTGGAGGTAAGTCCTTGCCTCCCCACGCCAGACTGCATTGCTGGGAACTGCAACTTTTGCAGCTACTCCGGCCTCTGTGCACTTCCGGCAGAAATCCTTTGTGCACAGCCAAGCCTGGGTCCATGGCACTCTAACCTGCATTGCACGACTTTCTAAGTTGGTCTCCGGCGACGTGGGACTCCTTTGTGCAACTTCGGGTGAGCACCATTTCACTCTTCTTCATAGTGCCTGTTCTGGCACTTCTGTGGGTGTTGCCTACTCCTGAGAGGGCTCCTTGTCTTGCTCGACGTCCTCTCTGTCCCCAGACGCAATTGGCGACATCCTGGTCCATCCTGGGCCACAGCAGCATCTAAAAACACTAACCGCACAACTTGTATCTAGCAGGGCTTGTTGGCAGTCTTTAAGCGGGAAAACACTTCTGCACAACTCTCCACGGCGTGTGGAATCCATCCTCCAAAGGGGAAGTCTCTAGCCCTTGACGTTCCTGCAGAATCCTCAGCTTCTTCTGTCCAGTAGAAGCTTCTTTGCACCCACAGCTGGCATTTCCTGAGCATCTGCCCATCTCCGACTTGCTTGTGACTTTTGGACTTGGTCCCCTTGTTCCACAGGTACCCTCGACTGGAAATCCATTGTTGTTGCATTGCTGGTTTGTGTCTTTCCTGCAGAATTCCCCTATCACGACTTCTATGTCCTTTGGGGAACTTTAGTGCACTTTGCACTCACTTTTCAGGGTCTTGGGGTGGGGTATTTTTCTAACCCTTCCTATTTTCTAATAGTCCCAGCGACCCTCTACAAGGTCACATAGGTTTGGGGTCCATTCGTGATTCGCATTCCACTTTTGGAGTATATGGTTTGTGTTGCCCCTATCCCTATGTGATCCCATTGCATCCTATTGTAACTATACATTGTCTGCACTGTTTTCTAAGACTATACTGCATATTTTTGGTATTGTGTACATATATCTTGTGTATATTTACTATCCTCATACTGAGGGTACTCACTGAGATACTTTTGGCATATTGTCATAAAAATAAAGTACCTTTATTTTTAGTATATCGGTGTATTGTGTTTTCTTATGATATTGTGCATATGACACTTGTGGTACTGTAGTGGCTTCACATGTCTCCTAATTCAGCCTAAGCTGCTCTGCTAAGCTACCATTATCTATCAGCCTAAGCTGCTAGACACCCTATACACTAATAAGGGATACCTGGGCCTGGTGCAAGGTGTAAGTACCCCTTGGTACTCACTACAAGCCAGTCCAGCCTCCTACATTGGTTGTGCAGTGGTGGGATAAGTGCTTGAGACTACTTACCACTTTTGTCATTGTACTTTTCATAAGAGAAAAATATACAAAACAAGTTCAGTGTATGTACACCTAATCCAAAAGTTTTGCATTTCCTCTTTTCACTCTTTTCTAAGTGCTGAAAAGTACCTCTAAACTTTCTAAAAAGTTCTTAAAAAGTTTAAAAAGTTTTTTTTCTGTCTTTCCAAAAGTTCTGAAAAACCTTTTCTTCACTTTTTCTATCACTTAAACTCTTCTAAAAATGTCTGGTACAGGTCAAACTGTTGATCTGTCCAAAATTGCATATGATCACCTTAGCTGGAAAGGAGCAAGGAGTCTCTGCATAGATAGAAGTTTGAGTGTAGGGAAGAATCCTTCTTTGGAACTATTGCTTAACATGCTTAGAGAACAAGATAAGGCGAGAAGGGCCCCATCTGTTGAAAAAGTAGCTAATGGTTCCCAATCTGATCCAGGGACTCCCCTAGAAAAAGATTCAGGGAGGAAACTTCCTAGCCTGCCCATTACTAGACAGTCTAGCATAGATGGTACTGATGAAGAGTCACACCATACAGATAGTGTTGTCTCACATCATAACAAGAGCATTCCTTCTCACCACAGTAGAAGTGAAGTTTCTGTTAACCAAGCTGTTAGGGTGCCTTCTGTAAGGGATAGGTCTCCTTCTGTCCATTCTCACCATACTTCTGTTTCAAGACATGTCCCTCCCACCCACCCTGATGACAGAGTGTTAGAAAGGGAGCTCAATAGATTGAGAGTGGAGGAATCCAGGCTGAAGCTCAAGAAGCAACAGCTGGATTTAGATAGGCAGTCTCTAGAGATAGAAAGAGAAAGACAGAAATTGGGTTTAGAAACCCATGGTGGCAGCAGCAGTATTCCCCATAGTCATCCTGTAAAAGAGCATGATTCCAGGAATCTGCACAAGATAGTTCCCCCTTATAAGGAGGGGGATGACATTAACAAGTGGTTTGCTGCACTTGAGAGGGCCTGTGTTGTACAAGATGTCCCTCAAAGGCAGTGGGCTGCTATCCTATGGCTATCATTTAGTGGTAAGGGTAGGGATAGACTCCTTACTGTGAAAGAAAGTGATGCCAACAATTTCACTATTCTTAAGAATGCACTCCTTGATGGTTATGGCTTAACCACTGAACAATACAGGATGAAGTTCAGAGAGACCAAAAAGGAGTCTTCACAAGACTGGGTAGACTTTGTTGACCATTCAGTGAAGGCCTTGGAGGGGTGGTTACATGGCAGTAAAGTGACAGACTATGAAAGCCTATATAACATAATCCTGAGAGAGCATATACTTAATAATTGTGTGTCTGATTTTTTGCACCAGTATCTAGTGGACTCAGATCTGACCTCTCCCCAAGAATTGGGAAAGAAGGCAGACAAATGGGTCAGAACAAGAGTGAACAGAAAAGTTCATACAGGTGGTGACAAGGAAGGCAAGAAGAAAGATGGTGAAAAATCTCAAGATAAGCATGGGGATAAGGGTAAAACCAAAGATCCCACTTCAAATCTTAAACACTCTTCAGAGGGTGGGGATAAAACAAATTCTTCCTCTTCTTCTCAACCTACACAATTTAAAAAGCCTTGGTGCTTTGTGTGTAAAAACAGAGGCCATAGGCCAGGGGATAAGTCCTGTCCAGGTAAACCCCCTGAGCCTACCACCACTAATACATCAAGCTCTAGTGCCCCTAGCAGTAGTGGTACTAGTGGTGGGACTGCTGGCAACAGTCAAGTTAAGGGTGTAGTTGGGTTCACTTATGGGTCCATAATAGAAACTGGGGTAGTTAGTCCCAAGACAGTTTCTGTCACACCTAGTGGCATTGGCCTTACCACACTGGCTGCTTGTCCCCTTACAATGGATAAGTACAGGCAGACAGTTTCAATAAATGGTGTTGAGGCCTTGGCCTACAGGGACACAGGTGCCAGTATCACTTTGGTGACTGAAAACCTAGTGCATCCTGAACAACACATCATTGGACAACAGTATAAGATTATTGATGTCCATAACTCCACTAAGTTTCTTCCCTTAGCTATAATTCAGTTTATAGTTTAGTTGGGGTGGAGTTACTGGCCCTAAGCAGGTGGTGGTATCACCTAGCTTACTTGTAGACTGTCTCTTAGGTAATGATCTAGAGGCCTCAGGTTGGGCTGATGTAGAGTTTTATGCCCATGCAGCCATGCTGGGCATCCCTGAGGAATTGTTCCCTCTCATTTCTACTGAAATGAAAAAGCAAAGGAGAGAAGGCCTGAAAACTCAGGATCCCTCTCCATCAACAGGTAAAAAGGGTATCACAGTATCCCCTAACCACCCTACCATTCAGGATACCATTCATGTGGTGGGAGAAACCTCTCCTGGGGTGGCACCTGTTCCAAGGGAATCATCAGCTGGCAAAGCTGGACTCCCTGAGGTAGACGTACCTCTCTGTGGGATAACTAACATTGGTGAGAAAAAGAGCACCATTTTAGTTAACATGGAGCATCCCTCCAACCCTCCCAGAGAAACTTTAGTGCAGAAACCCTGCACTGCCTCCCAACACTTAGGACAGCATCCCTGCCCTAGTGTGGAGCTCATAGGACAGCATCCCTGCCCTGCTCCAACTCAAGGGAAACAGCCTCCCTGTTCTCTCTTCCAGCCATATAGACAAAGTTTTTGCCCAGCTATGGCTTTTCTGAGACAGCATCCCTGTCTGGCATTTCCATCACTACAAATAGGTTCAGTGGACAATTCCCACTGCTCTAAACTAAAACTTACTGATAGAAACTCTGAAAATACATCTTCACATTGTTGCTTATCTACAAAACTTCAAACAGGGTGGTTGACATCCCCACAGGGAAGTAACCATGTAGTGGATGATAAAGGGAGTAACCAGTCTATTGCAGAGCTACTCTCTACTTATCACCACTTAGACAATAAAGTCTCAACTGGCCAAGGTTAGCCTTATTGTCCTTTGTTTGGGGAGGGGGGGTTGTGTGAGAAAGTAGCCTCTTTCTAGCCTTGTTATCCCCACTTTTGGCCTGTTTGTGAGTGTATGTCAGGGTGTTTTCACTGTCTCACTGGGATCCTGCTAGCCAGCAGCTCTGACAATTCTTACACATGCCTGCCACTGCAGCCTGAGTGAAATAATGCACACATTATTTCACAGCCATTTTCACTGCACTTAAGTAACTTATAAGTCACCTATATGTCTAACCTTTACCTGGTAAAGGTTAGGTGCAAAGTTACTTAGTGTGTGGGCAACCTGGCACTAGCCAAGGTGCCCCCACATTGTTCAGGGCAAATTCCCCGGACTTTGTGAGTGCGGGGACACCATTACACGCGTGCACCACACATAGGTCAATACCTATGTGTAGCTTCACAATGGTAACTCCGAATATGGCCATGTAACATGTCTAAGATCATGGAATTGCCCCCTCTATGCCATCCTGGCATTGCTGGCACAATCCCATGATCCCACGGGTCTGTAGCACAGACCCAGGTACTGCCAAACTGCCTTTTCAGGGGTTTCACTGCAGCTGCTGCTGCTGCCAACCCCTCAGACAGGTTTCTGCCCTCCTGGGGTCCAGCCAGGCTTGGCCCAGGAAGGCAGAACAAAGGACTTCCTCAGAGAGAGGGTGTTACACCCTCTCCCTTTGGAAAAAGGTGTGAAGGCAGGGGAGGAGTAGCCTCCCCCAGCCTCTGGAAATGCTTTCATGGGCACAGATGGTGCCCATTTCTGCATAAGCCAGTCTACACCGGTTCAGGGACCCCTCAGCCCTGCTCTGGCGCGAAACTGGACAAAGGAAAGGGGAGTGACCACTCCCCTGACCTGCACCTCCCCTGGGAGGTGCCCAGAGCTCCTCCAGTGTGCTCCAGACCTCTGCCATCTTGGAAACAGAGGTGCTGCTGGCACACTGGACTGCTCTGAGTGGCCAGGGCCAGCAGGTGACGTCAGAGACTCCTTCTGATAGGCTCCTTCAGGTGTTGCTAGCCTATCCTCTCTCCTAAGTAGCCAAACCCTCTTTTCTGGCTATTTAGGGTCTCTGCTTTGGGGAACTCCTTAGATAACGAATGCAAGAGCTCATCAGAGTTCCTCTGAATCTCTCTCTTCACCTTCTGCCAAGGAATCGACTGCTGACCGCGCTGGAAGCCTGCAAAACTGCAACAAAGTAGCAAAGACGACTACTGCGACCTTGTAACGCTGATCCTGCCGCCTTCTCAACTGTTTTCCTGGTGGTGCATCCTGTGGGGGTAGTCTGCCTCCTCTCTGCATCAGAAGCTGCAAAGAAATCTCCCGTGGGTCGACGGAATCGTCCCCCTGCAACCGCAGGCACCAAAGAACTGCATCACCGGTCCCTTGGGTCTCCTCTCAGCACAACGAGCGAGGTCCCTCGAATCCAGCAACTCTGTCCAAGTGACCCCCACAGTCCAGTGACTCTTCAGTCCAAGTTTGGTGGAGGTAAGTCCTTGCCTCCCCACGCCAGACTGCATTGCTGGGAACCGCGACTTTTGCAGCTACTCCGGCCTCTGTGCGCTTCCGGTGGAAATCCTTTGTGCACAGCCAAGCCTCGGTCCACGGCACTCTAACCTGCATTGCACGACTTTCTAAGTTGGTCTCCGGCGACGTGGGACTCCTTTGTGCAACTTCGGGTGAGCACTGTTTCACTCTTCTTTGTAGTGCCTGTTCTGGCACTTCTGCGGGTGCTGCCTGCTCCTGAGAGGGCTCCTTGTCTTGCTCGACGTCTCCTCTGTCCCGAGACGCAATTGGCGATATCCTGGTCCATCCTGGGCCACAGCAGCATCCAAAAACGCTAACTGCACGACTTGTAGCTAGCAAGGCTTGTTGGCGGTCTTTCGGCGGGAAAACACTTCTGAACGACTTTCCACGGCGTGGGGGATCCATCCTCCAAAGGGGAAGTCTCTAGCCCTTGTCGTTTCTGGAGAATCCTCAGCTTCTTCTGTCCAGTAGAAGCTTCTTTGCACCCACAGCTGGCATTTCCTGGGCATCTTCCCATCTCCGACTTGCTTGTGACTTTTGGACTTGGTCCCCTTGTTCCACAGGTACCCTCGACTGGAAATCCATCGTTGTTGCATTGCTGGTTTGTGTCTTTCCTGCAGAATTCCCCTATCACGACTTCTATGTCCTTTGGGGAACTTTAGTGCACTTTGCACTCACTTTTCAGGGTCTTGGGGTGGGGTATTTTTCTAACCCTTACTATTTTCTAATAGTCCCAGCGACCCTCTACAAGGTCACATAGGTTTGGGCTCCATTCGTGATTCGCATTCTACTTTTGGAGTATATGGTTTGTGTTGCCCCTATCCCTATGTGATCCCATTGCATCCTATTGTAACTATACATTGTCTGCACTGTTTTCTAAGACTATACTGCATATTTTTGGTATTGTGTACATATATCTTGTGTATATTTACTATCCTCATACTGAGGGTACTCTCTGAGATACTTTTGGCATATTGTCATAAAAATAAAGTACCTTTATTTTTAGTATATCTGTGTATTGTGTTTTCTTATGATATTGTGCATATGACACTTGTGGTACTGTAGTGGCTTCACATGTCTCCTAGTTCAGCCTAAGCTGCTCTGCTAAGCTACCATTATCTATCAGCCTAAGCTGCTAGATACCCTATACACTAATAAGGGATACCTGGGCCTGGTGCAAGGTGTAAGTACCCCTTGGTACTCACTACAAGCCAGTCCAGCCTCCTACCCTGGACCCAAATGCAAAGAGACACATCTCACTCTCAAAAAGATGGGGAGGAAGCACAAGAGGGTCCTTGTGGGAAGGGACAAATGTGGGAAGCTGTGATGCAGGTCCCATTTTTCTGGACTGAGTGGGAGGCCCTGGGCAGCTGTCCATACTGCCCATACCTACCGCTGGCCTTGTCGTTGAGTGCTCGTGTAACGGCTGAAGTGCAAATCAGGTAGAGTCAGTACAAAACATCAGCATCGTTCTTTGCGTTGGTCTTCAAAATGGGTTATCTCTATTTTCCAGTTGACTTTAGCAAGACAGACACAAACTTTCCTTGGTCAGACTTGACTGGAAAATCAGGCAGGGAGACTCAGAAAACCTGTGCACTTCACAGGTCTTCTTGGCACTGGCCTATGTTTCCCCTATTATGTTTTGGACGCTCCTCACACCGGTCTCAGTAGCTGGCCTCTCTTCCTGGGGCAGGCAGGTTCATGTGATACAAGGCTTTCTCTCCTCTCCCCTGTCAGCAGATAGGCAGTTCCCAGGGTCACTAGCAGACCCACAGATTTTTGCAGCCAGGCTTGCAAAAATCAGGCAATATCCCGTTGCCTTTGTCGATACCCATTCTGGAATACAGAGGTTCTTCTCCAGGGGCAGTGAAGCAGCTCAAACTGGAACCAAGTAGGTAGGTTTGGGACACACTTTTATGCTGTATTTTCAGACGGGCATGGGGATCAATTTTCAGGGTTTAGAGACCAGTTTGGCCTTGTTTCTTTTCATAGCTCTTTTTCAGCTTTACAGCACTGACAGGTCCTTTGTGCAAGGTGATTACTCCTCACAGCAGGAAGTGATGATGATGCTTCCTAACAGGAGTACCCACAATGTGAGTGCAATAAGTAAGAAGCTCTGCACCTGACTCTCATCAAACTTCCAGGACCACCTACTCGAAGAAAGGCAAAGGACTCAGACCCTCTTACAAACTTCTCTTTCACTAGCACCTTTCTCTGCTGACTGTCTCCAACACCCAACCACCATTAA
This sequence comes from Pleurodeles waltl, assembly GCF_031143425.1. Classification (NCBI taxonomy): domain Eukaryota; kingdom Metazoa; phylum Chordata; class Amphibia; order Caudata; family Salamandridae; genus Pleurodeles; species Pleurodeles waltl. The sequence goes on along the minus strand of NC_090446.1, from coordinate 545,137,881 downwards.
ACAAATGACGGTGTTCAGAAAGGACTAATCAGCAACCCCTTGCTAAAAAGGAATGTTGAATAGTGGTGGGCAGAACTCGCAGAGTGTCACTCCGTGGAGTTACAAGTAAACTCTTCAAGATTCAGTGAGTTCTGCAAACTGGAGGAAATCAGCATGTTGAACTATTTTATAACACCGCCAACATGCCAGAAGGAGCTGCTTCTCAAGCTGGTTTGGCTGACTCTCGAGTTAATTTTACGCTCAAGTTGATTTTTTACTCGAGCAGCAGTTTTCTCACCTCGAATGGTCACGACCATCCACATTGGCAACATTTTTCCAGGTGCCCTCCTAGCACCTGAAACTAAGGGATTCCAATTCTCACTTTTTTTAAATATATCTTTTTATTGAGTTTAAAGACATACAACAAAACAAAGGCAGTGAAGCATAATCATGGGTTCCCAACGGTATTTTCTCAATGAGGCAACCTTGTATCATTTATCACATTCAAAGAGTCACACAGTAATTATCTCATAAGCAATCTCTCAGAAGAATCCAAAAAAGCGTCCCTGCTGTGGGCCCTGGAGACCCTCAATGGATTCCTCCTCCATCCATTGGTGTGAGCGTCACGGGGACCAAATTTTCTCCCATTTTTGGAGGCACCCTCTGCCCAAATAGATTGTTTTTTTCAGCGAGCATGCACCATTCCATGTCATGCTCCCATCCCGATACAGTTGGTGTCTCTCGTGCCACTGACAGTCCTAAGGATACCCACAATTTGATTTATCTCGGGCAGGTCATACCCCCAAATGTGCAGAAGGCATGTTTGGGCCGAATTCGGTATCTCCACTCTGACAACCTCTCCCGCTAGTTTCTGTATAGCCAACAAGTAGGGCTGTATCACCAGGCAGGCCCACAGTACATGGAAGAATGTGCCCCTCTCACCACAATCGGCATGGTGTGGGAGTAATAGGAGCGATGTAAGATGTGTAGGTGTATGAGACGGAAGTCTGCATTGAGTGCCACTTCCTTAAAGGGCCCAGTGGCCTCCTCCCATTCCCCCACTTCAAAGACCCCAACGTCAGTCTCCCATTTGGACCTTAAAGTGGTAAGGTGTAGGGTGAATTATTGATGAGTTTTTTTTATATATGAGTGGGATCATCTTTTTTGGTAGGGGTTCCATGAGGACCCTGTCCTCCAAGGGCATGGAGTCCTCGATGAGAGTGTGCATGGGGATATGGGACTGTAACGTGTGGCCGAGTTGGATATATTTAAGGGCTTCTTTGGGTGCCTGGTCATATTAGGCTTGCAGGTCGGCTAGACTAAGCTTTAAGTCCCCTTTGCAAACATCTCCCAATGTATCTATGCCCATGAGGCCACATTTTGCGAACACTTGTAGTTTCCCCACCTTTCTCAGAATATCACAGGACCACAGGGGGGGTCATCTCTGTTGGTTTCCCTTTCCACACCAAAAAGGCCGTCACTGCCCTCCACGCCCACATCACTGTCAGGGTTTGAGGCAAAAGCATATTAGTAGTGGTTGATTTGTACAGTACCCCTTGGTACCCTGCGTTTCCTAACAAAAATCTCTCCAGTCTGTACGCTGGGTCATCCCAGGCGCTGAACGCCCAGTCATTAACCACAGTTAGCTGTGTGGCCCAGTAATATTTTTTAATATCAGGAAGACCAATCCCCCCATTATAAATCCCACCCGTGAGTTTTGGAAGAGCTATGCAAGGTGGGCTCATATTCCATAGGAGCAGTCGGATTAAAGACTCTGGGGGTCATTATGACCTCGGCGGTATTTTTGAAAGACCGCTGAGGGACCGCCGTGCTGAAGACCGCCAGTGGTGGCGGTTTTCCGCTCGGCGTACTATGACTGTTGGCAGCTCTCCGTCCTTTTTCGGACAGAGAGCCTCCAACAGCCATACAGGCGGGCGGCGGGGAAGTGGAGGTTGCTCCACCTCCACGCCAACAGAACACCGCCCAAATCAAATCAAATCAAATCATTAACATTTATAAAGCGCGCTACTCACCCGTGCGGGTCTCAAGGCGCTAGGGGGGAAAGGGGGGGTTATCGCTGCTCGAACAGCCAAGTCTTTAGGAGTCTCCGGAAAGCGGAGTGGTCCTGGGTGGTCCTGAGGCTGGTGGGGAGGGAGTTCCAGGTCTTGACCGCCAGGAAGGAGAAAGATCTCCCACCCGCCGTGGAGCGGCGGGTGCGAGGGACGGCAGCAAGTGCGAGGCCAGCGGAGCGGAGGGGGCGGGTGGGGACGTAGAAGCTGAGGCGTCTGTTGAGGTATTCCGGTCCCTTGTTGTGGAGGGCTTTGTGTGCGTGGGTGAGAAGACGGAAGGTGATCCTTTTGCTGACTGGGAGCCAATGCAGGTGTCTCAGGTGTGCGGAGATGTGGCTGTTGCGGGGTACGTCGAGGATGAGGCGGGCCGAGGCGTTTTGGATGCGTTGCAGGCGGTTTTGGAGTTTGGCGGTGGTCCCGGCGTAGAGGGTGTTGCCGTAGTCCAGGCGACTCGTGACAAGGGCGTGGGTCACGGTTTTTCTGGTGTCGGCGGGGATCCAGCGGAAGATCTTGCGGAGCATGCGGAGAGTGAGGAAGCAGGCGGAGGACACGGCGTTGACTTGCTTGGTCATGGTGAGAAGAGGGTCCAAGATGAAGCCGAGGTTGCGGGCGTGGTCTGCGGGGGTCGGTGCGGTGCCGAGGGCCGTGGGCCACCAGGAGTCGTCCCAGGCGGACGGGGTGTTGCCGAGGATGAGGACTTCCGTTTTTTCAGAGTTCAGCTTTAGGCGGCTGAGCCTCATCCAATCTGCGACGTCCTTCATACCCTCTTGTAGGTTGGTCTTGGCGCTGGCGGGGTCCTTGGTGAGGGAGAGTACAAGTTGGGTGTCGTCGGCGTAGGAGGTGATGATGATGTCGTGCTTGCGTACGATGTCGGCGAGGGGGCTCATGTAGACATTGAAGAGTGTCGGGCTGAGCGATGAGCCTTGAGGTACGCCGCAGATGATCTTGGTGGGTTCTGAGCGAAACGGAGGGAGGTAAACTCTTTGGGAGCGGTTAGCGAGGAAGGAGGCGATCCAGTCCAGGGCCTGGCCTTGGATCCCGGTGGAGCGTAGGCGGGTGATTAGGGTGCGGTGACAGACGGTGTCAAAGGCAGCCGAGAGGTCGAGGAGAATGAGGGCGACTGTTTCACCGTTGTCCATCAGGGTTCTGATGTCGTCTGTGACTGAGATGAGGGCGGTTTCCGTGCTGTGGTTGGTTCGGAATCCGGTTTGTGAAGGGTCGAGCAGGTTGTTGTCTTCCAGGAAGGTGGTCAGCTGTTTGTTGACGGTCTTTTCTATTACCTTGGCTGGGAAAGGTAGAAGAGAGATGGGGCGGAAGTTTTTCAGGTCGCTTGGGTCAGCCGTAGGTTTCTTTAGTAGGGCGTTGACTTCAGCGTGCTTCCAGCATTCGGGGAAGGTAACAGAAGAAAAAGAAGAGTTGATGACGGTCTGGAGGTGCGGGGCGATGATGTCGTCGGCTTTGTTAAAGATGAAGTGCGGGCAGGGGTCCGAAGGTGCGCCGGAGTGGATAGAGTTCATGATGGATTTGGTTTCTTCCGTGTTGATGTGGGTCCAGTTGTTGAGGGTGATGTCCGGGGAAGCGGGTTCAGTGGTGTATGGTTGGGTCTGGTGTCCGAAGCTGTCGTGGAGGTCGCTGATCTTGCGATGGAAGAAAGTGGCGAGGGATTCGCACAAATCCTGTGAGGGCGTGACGGCGTTGGCGCTGGCGCTGGGGTTGGAGAACTCTTTGACGATGCTGAAGAGTTCTCTGCTGTTGTGGCTGTTTTTGTCTAGTCTGTCGGTGAAAAAGTTCCTTTTGGCAGTGCGGATCAGGTGGTGGTGTTCGCGTGTAGCGTTCTTGAGGGCGGTCATGTTGTCCGCGGTGTGGTCCTTGCGCCAGGCCTTCTCAAGGGCACGACAAGTTTTCTTTGATTCTTTGAGGGTGTCAGAGAACCAGAGAGGTTTTTTGGTGTTGGTCTGTCGATGCGTGCGTTTGAGGGGAGCAAGGTTGTCAGCGCAGTTGGAGATCCAGTTTGTGAATTACGTCCTGTGATTCGGCGTGGCAGTGTTCTGTTGACGGTGTGGTATCAGCGGAGCAGCCCCCATGGATCCCGTCCCCTCCCAGAGGATCGACGGACCAGGTAAGTCGATCTTCCGTTAGGGGAGAGGGGTGGGGGGGCCTTGTGTGTTGTGTGCGTGCATGGGGGTGTGCGTGTGTGTATGTAGAGGGGGGGTGTGAGTGCGTGTATGCTTGCGGGGGTGTTGTGTGTTTGGGAATGAGTGCGTGTATGTCTGTGGGTATGTCTGTATGGATGTGTGCATGTATGTTTGAATGTGGGTGTGCGTGTCTGACTGTGTGTGTGGATGTTGGCATGTTTGTCAGTGTGTGTGCATGTATGTGTGTTGGTGGTGCCTGCGTGTGTGTCGTGTGTGAGTGAGTATTGTGATGTTGGGGGTTGGGGTGGGGAGGGGGGCCCTGCCACCTTTGGGGGGTGGCAGGGAGTGTAGGGGAGGGAGTCGGGGTGGGGGTGGGGGGTGGTGGAGACCCCTATCAGTGCCAGGGAAGGAATTCCCTGGCACTGATAGTGCTTACCGCCATGGATTTCATGGCGGTTTCAAACCGCATGAAATCCATGGCGGACAGCCGGGTCCAAATACCGCCGGAGGTATAGTGACGGCCGCCGGGCTGGAGACCCAGGTCTCCAGCCCGGCGGGCGGAACGGAGAACCGGCGGATGACCATGGCAGTAACCGCCATGGTCATAATTCCCAAAAAAAGACCGCCAGCCTGTTGGCGGTCTTACCGCCGCTTCTCCGCCTTCCACCAGGGTCATAATGACCCCCTCTGTCTTTATGAAGAATTCATTAGTTATCCGGTATGGAGTGTTTTGGAGAGTGTAAAGCATCCGAGGTAAAGTAATCATCTTAAACAGTGCTGCTCTGGCCAGTATGGAGAGCGGCAAACCCCTCCAGTGCTGTACTTCTGCTGCGAAGCGGTCCAAAAGAGGAATCAGATTATACTGGTTAAAGAGAAGGGGGTCTAACGTGACATGAATCCCCAAGTATTTGAAGTTCCCTATGGCTATGCACATTTGAATGTCCCTAGGAAGGCTGTGCATAGGGCCCGTAATCTGATGTACAAGGATTTTCCCTCAATTGATGGTGTATCCTGAGTGTTGGTCAAAAATATGGAGAATCTGTGTCAGCCAGGTAATTGTCATGTGGGGATCAGTGACATAAAACAGGATATCAACGGCGTATAGGGAGATATGCTCTTCCCAATGCTTACCCCAATGAATAGTCCATACCAGTGGGTCATGTCAGACCCACATTGCTAAGGGTTCTAAGGCCAAGACAAAAATCAGCAGGACCCCTGTTGCTTCCCCCTGCGGAGGAGAAAGCTTTGGGAAATTCACCTTGTCATGAGCCATGGGATCCCTGTAAACTAAGCCCACAAACCTATGAAGTTGGGTCCAAAATCCATTAGCTCTAGTACCCCAAACATGTAGTTCCTCTCCAATGTGTTGAATGCCATAGAGGCATCCATAGTCATCACCAACATAGATACAGCCCTATCCCTGGACCCTTCCATAATCCCATAGAGTCTACAGAGGTTCAGCCTCGTCCCTCTACTTGGCATAAAGCCAGATTAGTACGGTTGAACTGGGAATGTTATCACCTGGCATAGACGATTGGCCAGAAGTTTAGCAAGGAGCTTTATCTCGACAGTGAGGAGGGATATGGGCTGATAGGAGCTACATTTGCCCTTGGTTTTCCCTGTCTTGCGAAGTACCACTATTGTTGCCTGTGTCTGGTCCTCTGGGAGGCAACCTGCAGTGCGTGCCTCAGACCACATATTCAGTATGTGGGATTCTAGGTGACTGGCTAGGCGCTCGTATAGCTCGATGGGTAGACCATTTGGGCCTGTCATTTTGCCAGAGTTGAGGGTGCATAACGCTTGGGCTATGTTTGTGCTCTTCATGTGCTGGGGGAGGTTGATGTCAGAAAGGCTTGAATGTCCGAGGTAGTGAGGTGTGTTTTGGTGGAATAAAGATGTTTGTAGTATTCTCAAATATTTCAGCTATTCCCTCCGTGTCTGATATGGTGTTCCCCCTCACATTAGTGGTCTGCAGTACCCAACTACGTGCTTGATCGGGTTTTTCCATCCAAGCCAGCATCTTTCCAGCTTTATTACCTATGTCATAGAGATGCCTTTAGACCAGTATGTGGCATGTTTTCACCCTTTCTTCTGCAAAGTGTCTGTTTTCCTTTTGTTTAAGTTTGAGGGAGTAAACTCGCTCCGCGTTTGTGTCCTGTAGGTTCATTTGTTCCAGGACCAATATGTCCGTCTCTAGGGCAAGGAGTTGTTCCCGCCGTTTTTTCCTCCCCCCACGCAAGGAGGGAATAGGCCTGCCCTCTGATCACTGTTTTGTGCGCTTCCCATAGCGTTGATTGTGAATCAACTGATCCACCATTCAGCCCAAAGCAGGAGACCATGGCCAATTCCAGTTCATGCATGAAGATTTGTCTGTGAGATGCCAGGCGTTAACAGGTCGGGGTTCCAAAGAGCCAGAGGACTGTCCCCACAGCTCTAACCACACTGGGGAATGATCAGATATCCATCTAGGTAAGTGACGTGTATCTGCAACTTGAGTCAAGTTGGCAGATTGAGTGAATATAATAGTTAAATCTAGAGAGACTGTTGTGTGCCCAGGATAGAAATATGTATTGGTGCTCCCGCATGTGGCGGAGGCACCAAATGTCTGCAAGTCCCATTGCCCTGATGAAGGTGGCCAGTGTAAGGTCCCAGTGTTTGAGTCGAGCCTGTGTGTATCGGTCTAGATCTGCAAATAGAGTGGCATCGAAGTCCCCTCAATAACTAGTGTACCGTCAGGTAGCTGCTGTATGAGGTCTCCCAGCCCTGCAGCGTGAGATGTTGGTGGTGGTGTGAAACATATATCGAACATAAGTTAATCGGGATTCCCCCCTCCACCTTGCTTGGTTTTCTGTGGGATGAATGGGACCAAGTTTTTAATCAGGATCCCCACACCTCTAGAGCCACATGTGCTATCATTGTCTATCCCTCTTTAGTCATGGCCTTGCAAGAGTTAGCTAGGAGAGGAGTCTCTTGTAGGAGAACTATGTCTGGACTAGGTCTTAAGATGTATTGGAGTACCATCCCTGGTTTGATTTTATCACCCAGACCATTTACATTCCATGACAACATTTTTAATCGAGTCCGGGGGACAGGTGTCAGGGCTCTAGACTGTCTAGACTGTGTGTTGGGTTGCAGCATGAATCACCCAAAAGAATGAAGAGGCCCCAAGAGTCACCACAAACCCATCCACTGCCACTGCTGTATAACTCGAACATTGACCTCCCTTTGTCAATAACACGTCCCCCCTCCCTGCAACCCTGCATTGTGGGTTCCAAACTACCCACTCCTCCCCAACTAGCAAGGCACTTGTCACCCAAAAGAACATGATAGTTAACTTACAACTGGGGTGAAAACTTGCCAGCTAGTATCCCCTTGTCTACCTCCCTCCACATAGGATCAAAACCAGTTTGTCCCTCTCCCCTCCTCTGCATGTATCTCAAACCATAATACCATACAGTTCCAGTCTGTGGTACCAGTCCTGTTGTCGCAACAAAGTTCTCAGCCCATCGGTAGCACTAAGCGTCGGCCACCTGTGACAGCTGATCAGTTTGCTTGTTCTGCCTGTGTGCACTTCCGCCATCACTCCACGCCCCCTGACCGTCATCCACCCCTTCATCCGAGTCTCCCCTCAGAGCCCCTTATCTTCAGAGCCACTCCAGCCACTACTCTCTGCCATCCGCTGGGCCCAGCATCAGGCACTGCAGGTATGCGTCTCCTCTAGGGGACTGTCCCAAGCCCAGTCGGCGTGTAAGTCTCTTGTTTTCCCACCAGGAGGGCCGTCGCCATGGGCTCCCCGCATGCCCAAGCCACTCACCACCAAGGGGCTGATATCAGTGTGTGGGTCCGCTAGACTCTGGCGTGATTTTCGGCCCCAAGCATTTTCAAATCACCGGGGCTCCAGTCACTCTCCAGTACTTCACACACCTCTGGGTCCTCAATCTCTGCCAGGGCCACCCACTCAAGCTGCTCCTCAGTGTGCCCAGGCCACACTGTAGTCTTCCCTCAATGGGCTGCAGCAGAGGGCTGGGGGGGAGGAACACACAGCCCGTCATTCCCAAATACCCCCCTTCTGAGCGCTCACCTTAAAGACTGGATCTCTGTGTGGCTGCCAATGCAGGGGCCTGCAGGGCCGAGTCCACATAGGTCCCGAGGGCCCCGGGGGACGGCCTCAGCACCAGAGTACAGTAGGTGCCAGCTGCCCTTTGAGCACCCGCTGCCCAGACAGGCCCCGCAGCTCTGAGTCACCACCTTGTCCAGTACATCAGAGGGCGGGCCGATCACCCCAGCCCCGCGGCTTCCTGAAGGATAAAGGTGAGAGTCTCACTGCGATCCTGCTGGGCGATTCCTCCCAAGCAAGCCACAGTAACTTGCTGGGCCCCAGAAGCAATCTGTTGGTCGCCTGTCGCGGCCTCCACAGTCGATGTGTCGAGGGCGCCCCGTGTTGTTCGTCTTTTGGCAGGTTCACAGCGGTAAATAAGCATTTGCAATGCAACGGGTCTCGCGTTTGCTCATGTTAGAGCTGATAGCGTTGTAAACTCCTAACCCGACTTTTCACCTATCAGCAAAAGTGCATTTATGTACCTAACCCGAAAAAGTGCAATTAACTGTGTAAAGCGCTCGACTTCTGCCAAGCGAAATCGCGCTAGGAAAATAGAGAAAAAGTAGTCCACGAGCCCGACAGAAAACAGCGAGCCTCGCATGTTTTCTGTACTTGGTCGATGCGCTCGAGGAGAGCTAGCCACCGGAAAAGGCATGATGTATGCATGCCTTTGACTAATGAAAGCAAGCAGATTTTAATAGGCAAGCCCACGAACCAATGTAAAACACTGACGTGACTTCAACAGGGCTCCGAGCCCTTTTCTAATACCTAAAGTGTCTTGCTGCGATACGCATGTGAGAGCGCATGCTACGCACGCTTGACCCTAAAAAGAAGTCAGAACTATGCCGGATGGTGACGGACTGAGAAGGAAGGCGGCTCGGGTCGGGAGCTCCGCTAACATGCAACTACCATGTTGGGATGCTGGCCCCGCCCCCCTTGCCAAGTCTCACTTGCACATGCCAACTTAATTTTGGCGCGCCATGTGTGAGAAAAACTTTACCAGGTGGATGTTGGCACACTATGGAGGGAACACCACCTTACAAGTGTAATGTGGTGGGGCCTAAATTAAGCCAGCTCCACTAGCAGAGCAGAATTTATCGCCCAGCCCTAATACTGAATTTCTAAAGTCAGTCATTTTTCCATCCCACCACACTTCTGGGCCCAGAGTTACAACCTCCTGCTCAGAAATGCAGGGAATACACTTTCAGTGATTACAGCTGCTTCACAACCTTCATCTTATCAGAGCAGGGGCAATCCAAACCTGATCACACAGGTAAGAGCATTCATACACACTTGAAAACAATATGAGTTCTAATACCAAACACCATATGTGTACAGACACTTGTCATTCCCATAGGGATGTCAGCGTAGAGTTTGTTATGATGAATGAGTGGAACTTGATTCGAGCAGGCCTATAGGCAATGCGTTTATATTCTTGAATAGGTAAAAATGTGCCTTCTGTTACTGATCACGAAAAACATGATACAGTGCCTTCATTACTGAATGTACATGGTTAGGGAGACAGACGCTAGTCCTGCATCGAGCCAAGTGTACACTTTTAGGACCCTATCATGAAATAGAAGCCAGGCTTTGGGCCTCAATTTAAATTTCTGACCTAGGCCTGCAGCACAAACCTAGGATTGTGTGTGTGCTAAGACCAAAAAAAAAAGAGGATACCAGATCCACTTGTATTGGGCCAGTCATGGCAGGGGTACATGTCCTTTACTATGGAGAGGACAGTCCTTTTCCAACATACACCCTTCCCACATCACACTTCTTCAATCTTACTCCATTACTTCAGAAACCCAGTTGTTGGTTTGGAAAAAAATGGTGGGGTCTCTATTCCCAAGCTGCAGAATGGCTTTGTGTTCCACAGAATAATCTAAGTCATCTAATGGTGTAGACCCTCTCAGTAACCTGGGATTTTTACAATTCATCCCCATCAGCCACTTGGGTGGCTAGTAATCCATCTAAACCACAAACTTAATAACAATGTTGTAAGGTGCCCAAACTATCACATAGCATTCCTTATCAATAGCAGCCCAATTATGTTACCTTCGAAGCAGGCTTTGAGCAATAAAGGCAATTGGGTGCACTCTGCCCTCAACATCAAGTTGAGCCAGCACTGCTCAACCTCCCTTGTTTGAGGTGTTAGGCTACACAATGAAGGGCTGACTCTAGTCAGGTGCCTTCAGAACAGATGCATTGCAGGGTGGCATTTTCAGGTCCTCAAAGATTCTCTATAGTCGTAATAGCTTTCCTTGGGCCCTTTCTTGGAACTCAGGGCTGTCAAGGGCATAGTTATGGTTGCACATTTGCCTATAAAGTTCTGGTAATAGCCAGTGAGTCCTAGAAAGGCTTTCACCTTTGTCAGGATAATGGTGACCTCCTATTATGGCACAGATTAGATCTTTGCTTCTAAAAGGCAAGCCTTCAATTTACCTACCTGACATTTGTTTGCCGTAATGATCACCTTGCCCCCTGTGTCCTGACCAACACCTGTTCTACATGCTTCAGCTGGTCCTCCCTGAATTACTGAACACAGCAATATCTTCCAAGTGAACTGTTTCAGCCAGGATAGAACATAATTCCATAGGTTTCGAAATGTCACATGTGCATTCTTCAGCCCAAAAGACACAAACTTCAACTGATATAGTCCTTTTGGTGTTCAAGAACATGATCTTCTCCTTGACACTTGGTGATAAGGGGATGTTATGTTATGCAGATATGTAGAGCACATTATCACCCGGGAAGGTATACCTGCATTAAGCATGTGTGAGTCTAGGCATCCCGAGGGCCTAGAGGGACTACTTGAAAAGCCACATCTTAAGCTTCTTGCAGAATTCAAGAAGGAGGGTCTTATGTGTAGGGACATGCATTTCTGTTTTTCCGTATGCATGGGATTTGTGCAAGTAGGAGTCCGAAAGAGTGAAGGTGTCTGGATGTTTTGTGAAAGGAGATGCGATTGTTGAGGTATGCTGGCCCAATGTTATGAAAATGGTAGTGAGTGAGGAGTTTAAATTATGCTTGTTTGTGAATAGAGAGCCAGTGGAGCTCCTTCAGGTGTGGTGTGATGTGAGTGTGGTGTGGGGGACAGAGAGTGATTCTGGCAGCTAGGTTCTGAATGATCTGTACCCTTCTGATATGTTTTTCACTGATCCCTGCATAGAGGGTGTTCTCAAAGTCCAGCTTACTTGTGACCAGAACAGGAGTGATGGTTTTCTGGGTGCTGATTGGGAGCCATTTGAAATTCTTTCCCAGCATCTTCAGGGTATGTAAGCATGAGGTGGTGTTGACAGTGCCTTGGGTGGTCATATTGAGTTTGCTATTGATGATCCCGAAGTTCTTGGAGTCAGTGGTGGGTTTCGGTCCTAGCTCTGGTGGCCGAAGTCTCATGGTGATGTGCTTTTCCCAAAGATCACAATTTCAGTCTTGTCTGTGTTTAGCTTTAGACAGTGGGCCTTCATCCAGAGGCAATTTCAGTCATTCAGACATTGAACTTGATCAGGGTACTAAGCATCATGTTTGGGAGGGAGAGAATCAGTTGCATGTCATCGGAGTAGGAGAAGATGTTGATATCGTGAGAGTGGATTTTGCTGGCTAAAGTGATGCTGTATGCATTGAAGAGGGCCGGGCTCAGGGAGGATCCTTGTGGAACTCAACAGATGAGGTCACAGGAATCCGAGGTGTACGGTGCCAGGCTGACTGAATGTGTCCTTCCAGTCAGGCAGAAGCAGATCCACCTGGAGAATAGCAGTTATCTTGATGCTTGCTGAAATTGGCACATACCTCAAATATTCCTCCTTTATTCCTCTTTTAGACAGGTACCCCGCTTATAATTTGGGAAAAACTGGAACCTCTGTAATAAGTTTACTGGATTCAAAAACTGCTGTTATGTCCCCATGTGTGCCCTGAAGAAACAACATATAAATTTAGAAGTCCAAAATATGTGTTGGCTTGGATTTTGTGATTATTAACATTCTAAATAAAATGTCAACAGTGAACATCATGCCTTTCACTATAAACTTCAGAACTCTGTCTGTGACCCATCAGAGAGTGTGTTCTTGGATTCTGATGTTGTGTAGGCATTGGATAAGGAGGGGATCGGGATGCGAGGCAACATAAAATGCTGCTGACAGGTTCAGGAGGAAGAGGGTTGCCATATCTCCTCTATCCATATCTCCTCTATCAAGAGTCATGTACATATCATCCGTAGCAGCAATGAGGGCAGTTTTGATGCTGTGGTTGGGTCTCAAACCAGACTGAGTGGTATTGAGTAGTTGGTTGTCATTGAGGTATTTGGTGAGGTGTCTGTTGATGTTTTTCTCTAGGACCTTGGCAGACTGGGCTGTAGTTTATGAGCATTTAAGGGTCCACAGATTGTTTCTTAGGCAATGTGAGGACAGTTGGGTTTTTCCAAGCATCTGGGAAGGCTGTGATAGAGGCATTCAGAATGGGTGTGAACATGACACTCATGGGTTGTATTCCTCTAGACTAGACATGGTGGGGGCAAGGGTCCCTGAGTGGATTGACTTCATGGTAGTGGTGGTTTGTTCTGGGATGATGATAGTCTGTATGGTTAGCATTGGTTCTTTGGATAAGATTGGGAGGCATTTGGCAAGGTCTGTCAGTTCTGGGCTAAAATTGCTATAAATGGTTGCAGAGGTCCTCCGAAGAGAGTGATAGGGTAGGAGGCGGACAATGGTGAGGTGAAATCTTTCACAATGGAGAAGATTTCATTGCTTCTATTGGTGCTGGTATTGATGCAGTCCACCAGAGTGGCATGTTTGGTGGTCCAGATCATCTGATGGTAGCATTTTGGGGTGGATTTTAACATGCTCCTGTCTGCATTATCCTGGCTTATTCTCCATTTCTGCTCCAGTTGTTTGCAGTGGTGTTTCATCAATGTGAGTTCCTTCCTGTACCAACTGGCCTGGGGTCTGGTTGTAGTGCTGTGTTTGACATGTGCCAGGAAATCGGGGCAGGAGGTGATCCAGTTGTTGAAAGCTTTGGGGAGGCTATTGGTGTTTTTGGTCAGTGGTTGTTGAGATCAGTATTCCAGTCCTTGTCAGTGATGCTGTTCCAGTTTTGGCATGCTGGTCTGGTGGTGGTGTGCTCATGTGTGTTGGGCTGGGACAAGGATGCTGAACTTGACAAGTGTGTGGTCTGTCCAGGGGAATAGTGTGGATTTGTTAACTCAGATGTTGCTGAAGTTGGTACAAATGGGGTTCAGTAGCTGTCTGGTGATGTGGGTACATCCCTTTAAAGGTTGAGTGAGCCCCAGACGTCCAAGGTCTTCAATGAATTCTTTTGAGTTGGAGTTGGTGTGGTCTTACAGGTGGAAGTTACAGTCTCCGAGTAGGATGTAATGGCTGGAATTGAGGGTGAGTGGTGCAATGAAACCCAGGATGAAGTCAGCTGTGAGTGGAGTTTGAACAACAGGTGTTCCATGTTGGAGGATAACATGTCTGTGAATGTGGTGCAGCTAATGGTGTTCTTGTGGATGATGGTGATTCCACCTCCAGGATTGTGATGTCTGTCTTTTCTGGCAATCTTGTAGATGGGGAGGTGAGATGAGGGGAAATGACTGTCACAATGTCAGACATGGATGCAAGATTCAGTTGGGATTCTCAAAGGAAAGAATGCGCAGGTGTATTGTTGTGCAGCAGGTCTCAGATCTCTGTGACATGTTTAGTGAGTGAGCAGGTGTTGAAGAACATGCATGCAAGTGTGGAGTGTTGTATGGGTGGCAGCAGGATTGTGTGAGTGGGAGGGAGTTGGGCGTTGGAGGCTGTCAGTGTGCTGAGTGTTAGGTGTGGGTAAGTGCATGAAACCTTGAAGGAATAGTAGAAGAGTGCTGCCTCAGTGTTGTATGGTGTGGTGAGAGAGCAGCATGTGTAGCAGCAGCCAGAGCTGAGGGCTGGGAGGTTTGCAGCATGGTGGCAGCAGGGGGTGGAGGACCAGAATTCCTAGCACTGGGCATGGTCTGGGAGTGGACAGATGCAGACTGGTGTAGAAGGTGGTGTGCCTTTGGCATGTAAGCACTGTAGCTGCTGGGCTTATCTGCCGCAAGTCTACGCTGCAACAGCCATTAAGTAGGTCATGGGAGGGTAGAGGAGTGATGTCACTTCCTGTGCAGATGGAGGATAGGAAATACAGTGATGTCACTTATTGTACAGATCTGCCAATATCCACTGGTTGCACCAAGAATAGACAGCAACCAGCTTAGGGGATCAAGTGTGCATCAGTCTTAGCAACGTCATTGTGATCTCAGGAGACCCAATAAAATGTAACCCTTAATTTGAAACCTACATCACTGAACAAGCCATAGACTACAGGAACAATCAATCACTGCCATGTCCATCATATCACTACCCTTGTGCATTGGTGCATTCTTGGACATGGTCTGTGTTAGACCTGACAGCCTTTCGGTGGTCAACCCCCAACCTTTTGCCTGCCTCCCTCCACTCTTCTGACACTTATTTTGCTGGTTTTAGGACTCTGCACACTTTACCACTGCTACCAGTGCTAAAGTGCGTATGCTCTCTATCGAAAACATGGTAACATTGGCTCATACCCAATTGGCATATTTAATTTACTTGTAAGTTCCTAGTAAAATGCACTACATGTGCCTAGGGCCTGTCAATTAAATTATACTAGTGGGCCTGCAGCACTGATTGTGTCACCCACATAAGTAGCCCCTTAATCATGTCTCAGGCCTGCCATTGCAGGGCCTGTGTGTGCTGTTTCTCTGAAATTAGCTGAAAACCGTCAGCGATTCACAGAAAGCAAGAGATTGATTGGCGCTCCATAAAAAAAATGGCTCTATGTTGTCTTGCCAAATTGGAATGACTGGGTGCGAGGAATAGAAGTTGTTAGACCTGATAGCCTTAGGGTGGTCATCCCCCAATGTTTTGTCTGTCTCCTTCCGTTTTTCTGACACTATTTTTGCTAGTTTTAGGACCCTGCACACTTTACCACTGCTAACCAGTGCAAAAGTGTATGTGTTCTCTCCCCTAAACATGGTAACATTGGTTCCTACCCAATTGGCATATTTAATTTACTTGTTGGTCCCTAGTAAAGTGCACTACATGTACCCAGGGCCTGTAAATTAAATGCTACTAGTGAGTCTGCAGTACTGATAGTGCCACCCACATATGTAGCCCCTTAACCATGTCTCACGCGTGCCATTGCAAGGCCTGTGTGTGCATGTTGGAAATGGCCCTTTTTGCAGGGTTATCCCCAAACTTTTTGCCTTCTTTCTCCTATTTTTTCAGGTCTGTTTTTGCTGGTTTATTGTCTCTGCGCACTTTACCACTGTTAATGAGTGCTAAAGTGCAACTGCTCACTATAGAAATTGTACTGTTGATTGATTTATCCCTGATTGGCATACTTGATTTACTGGTAAGTCCCTAGTAAAGTGCACTAGAGGTGCCCAGGGCCTGTAAATCAAATGCTACTAGTGGGCCTGCAGCACTGGTTGTGCCACCCACATAAGTAGCTCTGTAATCATGTCTCAGACCTGCCACTGCAGTGTCTGTGTGTGCAGTTTTGAATGTAACTTTGACTTGGCAAGTGTACCCACTTGCCAGGCCTAAACCTTCCCTTTTCTTACATGTAAGGCACCGCTAAGGTAGGCCCTAGGTAGCCGCAAGGGCAGGGTGCAGTGTATGGTTAAGGTAGGACATATAGGGCCTGATTCTAACTTTGGAGGACGTGTTAAACCGTCCCAAAAGTGGCGGATATACCACCTACCGTATTACGAGTCCATTATATCCTATGGAACTCGTAATACGGTAGGTGGTATATCCGCCACTTTTGGGACGGTTTAACACCGTCCTCCAAAGTTAGAATCAGGCCCATAGTAATGTGTTTTATATGTCTTGACAGTGAAATATTGCTAAATTCGTTTTTCACTGTTGCAAGGCCTGTCCCTCTCATAGGTTAACATGGGGGCTACCTTTAAATCTTATTAAAGTGTAGATTCCCTTTGGGAGAGGATGGACATGTGGAGTTTGGGGTCTCTGAGCTCACAATTTAAAAATACATCTTTGAGTAAAGTTGATTTTAAGATTGTGGGGTTGAAAATGCCACTTTTTGAAAGTAGGCATTTTCTTGCTTAATCCATTCTGTGACTCTGCCTGTTTGTGGATTCCCTGTCTGGGTCCTCTAGACAGTGACACAAAGGGGGCTGGGGTGTAGCCTGCATATCTTGATTAGCCATCTGTGCTGGAGGGGAGGAGTGGTCACTCACACCTGAAAGGACTGTGCCTGCCCTCACACAATGCCGTCTCCGACCCCCTGGTGAGTGTCTGGGGCCTGGCCTGGACAAGAAAGGATCTTGCAAACACTTGAGACTTTGCTTTGAAGTTTGGGTTAATTGGAGGTGAGTTCCCACATCAAGAATATCTATTAATAAGTACTGTGCATACTATTGGTGAATGTTCAGCAGTTGTTTATTTACATTAGAAAAGGAAATCATGAGTAGCTGCAAGGCAAAACATTGCACTAAATCCACAGTTGCCAGGGGTTCCACTGATTTAGAGCCCAGTTGGTTCTTGACAAGCTTGAAGAAGTTATTAAGTTCCAAGGATCGGCAAGATTACAGTCCAATTAAGTAATGCCAAAATTGGAGAGAGATCAGGTAGCAGTGTTCGGAGGAGTAACAGCCAACACGTGTTTCGCCCCTTTAGCGAATAAGCAAGGGCTTTCTCAAGGCTAGTTCAGTACACATTGAAAAGCTTCTTACATCAATTGTCACAATTATGGATATGGATCTGGCGAAACGGGAATAAGAAAGTAGAGCCGAGAAATCCCGGCACGTCCTGCGGTGAATCGCTTTTTTTTGCTTTGAAGTTTGCAAACTTCAAAGGCAGAACTGGGTATAAGAAGCAGACCCAAAACCTCAGACTTTTAGAATCTTTCTGGAATCAAGAGGAACCTCTGCCCAGGAGAAGAGCTGAAGAGCTGAAGGAGGAGTACTGTCCTTTTGCTGTGTTGCTTGTCTGGACTGGCCTGCAGTTGCTGCTTCTGCCTGAAAAGAGTGCAAAGGGTGAACTTTGCTGTGTTTCCTGCTTGAGAAAATTATCCAAGGGCTTGGATTAGAGCTTGCCTCCTGTTGGAAGTCTCAGGGACACAGAAGACTTCAGTTTCCTCAACCTGCAGCACTGGGAACTGTGTGTTTTGTGCTGTTCAAGAGGAGAAACCACAGCGACGCCGCCAACGACGCCGCTGGCCTGCACCGTGACCTGCTGACGCCACACAGAATCGCATTGCCCCACTTCGCACCGCGACCCCTGTCTCACCGACTCTGTCATCGGACGACTTCACCGAGCCGCTGCTTGCACCGCGACCTGTGGGCCCCGCACTCCGGCATCGCCTGCTCACACCGCAGCCTGGGCATCACTGACGATGACGCTCCTGCTCACACCAGCGCCGCTGCCTGCACCGTGGCCTGTGGACACCACTCCTGAGGTACACGAAGCACCGTCCCATCCCACACCACAGCCCCGGTCCACCGACGCCAGCACCATCGACTCCTGTGTCGTCCCCAGGCATCCTGCCTGCACCGTGGCCTGTGGACACCGCTCGTGAGGGTCACGAAGCACCGTCCCGTCCTGCACCGCCGGCTTGGGCCTACCGACGACAGCACTTCAGCAATGACGCCGCCGCTGCCTGCACCGTGACCTGTGGACACCGCATGTCGCACCGCCCCGCTTCACACCGCAGCCCTGGTCTCACCGACGCCACTGGACGCCGTCACCGAGCCGCTGCCTGCACCATGACCTGTGGGCACCGCACGTCACATCGTCCCACTTCGCACCGCAGCCCTGACGCCATCCACACCGGCGCACCTGACTTCATCAGCCTGGAGTTCGATCTGCAACGCGTGTGACCGCAAGGGCCCGACGACTCCTGCACCGACTCCGGACCTGACACTGCGACGTCAGTGACACCCCCCTCCGGAGCTCACCACGAGGATCACGATGCCCTGCAAATCCAAAGTACTGTTTGCGGGTCTTCCCGACACCGTAGCTGGCCCGCAACACCGCGGCCGGCTTGAACTGTTGGTTTTGTTGATCACGACGCCGTGATAGCCCCAGGTGGAGCTATCGAACTGTAGTTTTGAGTAAATCTTGCAAAATTCATATTTTTCTTACTGTATGTTGGATTCTTATCGTATTTGGTCTTGTTTTATATAGATAAATATTGGCTATTTTTCTAAAACTGGTGTGGTGTCCTTTTGTAGTGTTTTCACTTATTACTGTGTGTTATGTGCAAATGCTTTATACATTGCTTCTGAGACAAGCCCGACTGCTCGTGCCAAGCTACCAAGGGGGTGAGCAGGTGTTATCTGAGTGGGTATCTCCCTTATTCTGACTAGAGTGAGGGTCCCTACTTGGACAGGGTGCAAACCGACTGCCAACTAGAGACCCCATTTCTAACAGTGTAGTTTCACTGCCACTTCGACTTGGCATTTAAAAGTACTTGCTAAGCCTCAAACTCCCCTTTTTCTACGTATAAGTCACCCCTAAGGTAGGCCCTAGGTAACCCATAGGGCAGGGTGCTGTGTAGGTAAAAGGCAGGACATGTGCATGTGTGTTTTATATGTCCTGGTATTGGAAAGCTCCTAAATTGGTTTTCCACTACTGTGAGGCCTGCTCCTTTCGTAGGATAGCATTAGGGCTATCCTCATATACTGTTTGATTGGTAGATTCTGATCAGAAAGGGGTAACAAGGTCATATTTAGTATGGCCAGAATGGTAATAGAAAATCCTGCTTATTGGTGAGGTTGGTTTTTTTATTACTATTTTAGAAATGCCACTTTTAGAAAGTGCTTGCTATGCCACCAGATTCAAGTTAGCCTGGCTGATGAAGGGTGATACCTGTAACTGGTCCCAGGATGCTTGTTTCTGGTTCAGGAAGAACCTGGCCTGTCAGTTCGGGCAGGACTGTTCCCATGAGCAACAGGGTCAAGACTGATTTGCATATGGCTGGGTCCAAACTGGAAAGGCATAGCAAGCAATAAAACTGATGGATTAAACCCAGATCTGTTACTGGGGGTGAGTGTTTGATTTGTTCTGCATTCCGTCCATCATTTGCTGTTTTTGCATTTGTTGCCCCAAGTGGGAAGGGTCTGCCCACACCTGTGTCCCGTGCTTGCTATGCCACCAGATTCAAGCTATCCTGGCTGATGAAGGGTGATACCCTGAAACCGGTCCCAGGATGCTTGTTTCTGGTTCAGGAAGGACCTGGCCTGGCAGTTCGGGCTGGACTGTTCCCATGGGGAACAGGGTCAAGACTGATTTGCATATGGCTGGGTCCAAAATGGAAAGGCATAGCAAGCAATAAAACTGATGGATTAAACCCATATCTGTGACTGGGGGTGAGTGTTTGATTTGTTCTGCATTCTGTCCATCATTTGTTGTTTTTGCATTTGTTGCCCCAAGTGGGAAGGGTATGCCCAGACATGGGTTTTGTGCTTGCTATGCCACCAGATTCAAGCTAGCCTGGCTGATGAAGGGTGATACCCTGAAACTGGTCCCAGGATGCTTGTTTCTGGTTCAGGAAGGACCTGGCCTGGCAGTTCGGGTTGGACTGTTCCCATGGGGAACAGGGTCAAGACTGATTTGCATATGCCTGGGTCCAAACTGGAAAGGCATATCAAGCAATAAAACTGATGGATTAAACCCAGATCTGTGACTGGGGGTGAGTGTTTGATTTGTACTGCTTTCCGTCCATCATTTGTTGTTTTAGCACTTTTAGAAAGTGAGCATTTCTCTGCACATAAAATCCATCTGTGCCTTACAGCCTGTCTCCAATCAATGTCTGGGCTGGGCTGGTTGACAGCTTCCTTGTGCATTTCACCCAGACAACCACAAACACAGGACACTCAGTCACACCTGCACTTGTCTGCATACTGAATGGGTCTTCCTGGCCTGACGCTTACATTTCAAAGGCTAGTGGCCTGCCCGCACACAATGGACTGCCAAACCCCCTACTGGGACCCTGACTTGCATGGAGACCGCAGAGAAGGAGATGCGTGGAAAAATAGGGTGTGCATCAGATTTTCTGGCGCGGCACAGACAATGCGTTGTTTCTTTCCACTCTGCAAGAGGCTTTGCATTGTTTTTCGGCACACAGTCTTGGTTCCTCACTGAGATGCAGGGGATCTTTTTGACACCCAGGGACGATGCAGATAAATCCTGGGTGTGCTGGAAGAAGTCACAGGCATTCCGTTGATCCGGTAATTTTCTGTTGTGCGGCAGGCGCTGCGTCGATTTTCCACACGGGCAATCGGCTGGGTAGTTCCGGTTTGGCTGTAAAGAGATTTTCTCGTGGCAAGGCAGGCTATGCATCGTTTCCGGCAGGCTGTGCATCGATTTTCAGCGCGCAAGCAGCTTCCCTGAAGAGATTAAGGTGGTCATTACAACCCTGGCGGACGGTGTTGAAGCGGCGGTAAGACCGCCAACAGGCCGGCGGTAAACAATTTGCAATTACGACCGTGGCGGAAACCGCCAACAAAGACAGCCACTTTAACACTCAGACCGCCACCGCAGTACAAACAAACAGCGCGGCTGTCACTGCCAACAGACAGGCAGAGGACAAAGTACCGCCCACACTATTATGACAGGCCAATCCGCCACCTTTTCCGGGGCGGATTCACCGCGGATAAAAACACGTTGGAAACAGGAATTTCGAAGGAAAAACGCTCACCTCTACACACTCCACGAGGAACGAGGACACCATGGACCTGGAACTACAAATCCTACCAGCGATAGTCTTCCTGCTCCTGTACCAGGATCACCAACACCGGCGGCGAAGACCACAGTGAGTACTGCACCTATGACACAGGGGAGGGGGAGGCAAAAAACAGGGACACACACACGCAACAAGCCCCACCCCCACCCCCACCCTCACCCACAACAACACACACACTAATACATATCTATACATCATAGTTACACCCCCCAACCCCCCCGGAAGAATGCAAAGACAAAGGAAATTAGTGTAACCATTGTAATATATTAAAATGCAGTACGCAAAAATATACCTATATACACTATTAACAAAATAACACCAAGAATAGTAGTCCAGGTATCGCACCATTTATAGTCCGTGGACCACTGGGCCCAAAATGCATGGGCGAGGCCCACACTCAATACTAGATCAAAACAGAGAGAACACTGCAGGGGCATCAGATAGAAATACAACAGGCACCTCAGGGGGAAGGGAAGGGGGGGCACCTCAGCCGGATGAGTGCACGATGCCAGATCCACGAGGGGGCTCAATGCCCACTGTTCAATCCTGGGGAGTGCAAAGTCACAGTCTCTCAAGTCTCTCCAGTGGGTGGTTTGCCCACTGCATTATCCTGGGGAGTGCAAAGCCACAGTCACTCAAATCTCTCCAGAGGGTGGTTTGCCCACTGCTTTATCCTGGGGAGTGCAAAGCCACAGTCTCTCAAGTCTCTCCAGTGGGTGGTTTGCCCACTGCATTATCCTGGGGAGTGCAAAGCCACAGTCTCTCAAGTCTCTCCAGTGGGTGGTTTGCCCACTGCATTATCCTGGGGAGTGCAAGCCACAGTTTCTCAAGTGGAGTCTCCACTGGTTCTGGAGGGGGACTGGTACCCAGAGTGCTTCATCCTGTGAAGGACAGAGGTAGTGGATGCATGTGTCCACTGGTTCTGGAGGGGGACTGGTGCCCAGAGTGCTTCATCCTGTGAAGGACAGAGGTAGTGGATGCATGTCTCCACTGGTTCTGGAGGGGGACTGGTGCCCAGAGTGCTTCATCCTGTGAAGGACAGAGGTAGTGGATGCATGTCTCCACTGGTTCTGGAAGGGGACTGGTGACCAGAGTGCATCACTCACCCCGAGACGGACCCAGCTGCGTCAGTGTCCCTGCCGCTCATGGGCTAGCGGAGCTTGATTTGGCGGTGCCCTGTTCAGCGGTGCTTGAGTTGGCGGTGCCCTGTTCAGCGGTGCTTGTAGCGGCGGTGCCCTGTTCAGCGGTGCTTGAGTTGGCGGTGCCCTGTTCAGCGGTGCTTGTGGCGGCAGTGCCCTGTTCAGCGGTGCTTGAGTTGGCGGTGCCCTGTTCAGCGGTGCTTGAGTTGGCGGTGCCCTGTTCAGCGGTGCTTGAGTTGGCGATGCCCTGTTCAGCGGTGCTTGATTTGGCGGTCCCTCATGGCTCAGCGGGTCTTGAGTTGGCGGTCCTTCATGGCCCATCTAGGCTGGGGCTGGCGGTGGCCTCCTGGGCAGCTGGGCTGGCCTCCTAGGCAGCTGGGCTGGGGCTGGCAGTGGCCTCCTGGGCAGCTGGATGGGACTGGCGGTGACCTCCTGGGCAGCGGGGATGATGGCGGTCTTCTCCGCCGTGCTGCTCTTCCCAGACTTGCCGGGTTTCTTGTGGCCCTTCCCCACCTTGGGAGGTGTCACAGCTGAGTCCACACCCCCACCGGGACCACTGGGAGTGGCTTGGGTGGCTGGAGTCTTCCCCCTCTCCCGCCGGGCACTGGCCAACTTCTGATGCTTCACATGGGGGGGACTGGCTGTGCTGTGGCTCTGCGCCACACTGGCTGTCCTGGTGGCCGGTGCACTCCACATACCTGTGACTACAGGCACCACTGGTCCCGGAGATGTTGTGGCTGAGGTGCTAGTTCGGGACCTATGAGATGGACGGGGTGGGGGAGGGGTGGGAAAAAGGTCACGGCAGGACAGGAAAAGATTTTTTGACACATTGGGACGGGTAGCTGGAGGGGGTTTGGGAGTGGAGGAAGAGGTGGTGGTAGTAGGAGGTGTACGTTTGGTGACTTTGGGTGCAGGTGCATGCACTGGAGGCTGTTGTGAGGTGGATGGCTGTTGGGTGGGTGTGTGCCTGCGTTTGTGTATCTTGGGAGGGGGCGTCACAGACACACTGGGAGAGGACACAGGGGATGTGTGAATGGTAGTGGGGGTGGTGACTGCACGTGAGCGGGGTGTGCTGGTGGGTGTGCTGGTGAGGGACGTAGTGGCTGTAGAGGTAGTGCATGCAGGTGTGTGCGTAGACGAGACTGGGATGGAGGAGGGAGACGACGAGGAGTGGGACACAGTGGAGGCAGTGGATGTTGGTGTGTCTGCATGTGTGTGATGCTTGCGTGAGTGCCTGTGGGATGTGTAGTGCTTATGTTTGCCTGAGCTTCCCTTGTGTGGTGAGGTGTGTGCAGGCTGGTCTGATGGTGTGCTTGGGATAGGCAGAGGTAAAGGGGATTGGGTCTGGGTGGAGGAAGTTGGAGGGGGGAGGCTAGAGACAGGGACAATGGCTGCCATCAGTGCTGAGGCCAGAGTTTGAAAGGCTCGGTGAAGGGCCGCCTGACCAGAATGAATGCCCTCCAGGAATGCATTAGTTTGTTGCAACTGCCTTTCTACACCCTGGATGGCATTCAAAATGGTAGACTGCCCAACAGTGAGTGACCTGAGGAGGTCAATGGCCTCCTCACTGAGGGCAGCAGGGGTGACAGGGGCAGGGCCTGAGGTGCCTGGGGCGAAGGTGATGCCCACCCTCCTGGGTGAGCGGGCACGGGCGAAGGCTGAGGGGCTGCTGGGAGGGCGTGCTGGTAGGGGGGGTGGCGGCTGTACCTGTAGATGCGGGGGCACAGATGTTGCCGCCAACACAAGGGGGCTCCCATCAGAGGACGTGTCTGTGTCGCTGGTGTCAGCTCCTGTCCCCGCCGTGGAGCTCCCCTCGCCCTCCGTCCCACTGGTGAATTCTGAGTCCATAGTGTGGCCCTCCATGGCCATGTGGGATGCAGCTCCCTCGTGCTCCGGTGCCACTGCTCCTCTGCCTGATGATGCTAAAAAACACAAGAACAGGGAAACCACAAAAAGGGGGGGGGGACAGAAAAAAGACATGTTGAGTGCATGGATTACCGCTACCGTTGGCGGACAAGACAGACACAGAAGCCCCCTGCACTACGCCGCGCTCTTGGGCTCTACAGTGCAATTCCTGTGAAATGGCCTACAAGGCTATGGATGACATCTGCACACATAAATGACACAGGGGCATGAATAGCTGTACTTGGCACTCTACAGAGGTGGGGTGGGGGGCCACAGGGCCATGCCTTACAGAGGGGCCTTGCCTACGGAACTCGCCCTGGACTAGGGAAACCCACAGCCCTCCTCTCCCACCCAGACAACTCCACTGCACGCAAAGTCAGCTGAATGAGAGTGTACTCACCCCCTTGTGTCTGCTGTGATGCCCTCAAGCACCCATCCAACTCCGGGTAGGCCACCGCCAGGATCCTGAACATCATGGGGGTCATGGTTCGACGGGCACCCCTCCCACGTTGGGAGGCCATCCCCAGCTGAGCCTCCGCCGTCTTCTTGCTCCAGCGGCAAATGTCCTCCCATCTTTTCCGGCAGTGGGTGCTCCGTCTGTGGTAGACCCCAGGGTCCGGACGTCCTTGGCGATGGCACGCCAAATATCTTTCTTCTGGTGGGCGCTGACCTACATGAAATGTACAGGTGAAGAAGAGAAGTAATTACCAACTGCACCGTCAAAGTGAGTGGCCCCCATCCCTACCCTTGCCATGTGGCACATGCACCCACCGACTTTCCTGCATGCAGAACTCTGCCCCCTTCCTTCTTACATCCAGCCCTCTCCACACAGGCATAGCCCATACAACATGCTCCCTGTGTACTTACCTGTTGGTCTGGAGGACCGTAGAGTAGCGTGTACGGGGGGAGGACCCCATCAATGAGCTTCTCCAACTCCTCCGATGTGAAGGCAGGGGCCCTTTCCCCAGACGCACGAGCCATTGTCTCTTCCAGACCGAGGTCACAGCAGCACTTGCAGTGTAGGTCCTCTCCTGTCGAAGATCAGGTATCGAGTGATTGAAGTGATAGAAAATGGCGGTCACGTCCGCGGCGGTGCGTACCATCACCGCCGGCGTACATCGCCATTGGCTCCTGGGACCCATAGGGTCCAATGTTAACCAAAGCAGCATTGCGCCGCGGTCTCCGACCGCCTACCGCAACGGTGTACAACGCCAGCACAGTTACCTCACATCCCATTGTCCCACTTTAGAGGTCAGGCAGCCGCCATTTCAGGGGCCCACATGGCCTCATTTTCAACTGCGTCACACATACCTAGGCCTAGTCTCAAAACACATACAGGCCACTTTTCGGATTCTGATTCGTGTTCTGTGTAAGCTGTGGGTACGTACCACTGAGTTGTTTGACTCTGTGCTTGCTGTTGTCCTTCATAGGCACCGTCCGCTGGGACATGTGAGGAGATGGCGTAATCCTCCGGTGTACCGACCACTGGTGGACCTGTCGACAATGGAGGAAAGAAATTTGATAATCACCTACAGGTTTGACCGTGCCACAATCCAGGAACTGTGTACCCAGTTGGAGCTAGACCTGATGTCAGCAATCCGCCATCCCACAGGAATCCCCCCTCAAGTGCAGGTGCTATCAGTGCTCCATTTCCTTGCAAGTGGGTCATTTCAAACAACTGTGGCAATGGCATCAGGGATGTCCCAGCCTAGGTTTTCCAACGTATTGTCCAGAGTGTTGTCTGCCCTGCTGAAACACATGCAGAGCTACATCGTTTTCCCTCAGGTGGAGGATTTGCCTACAGTGAAAGGTGACTTCTATGCCCTTGGACATATCCCCAACATCATAGGTGCCATTGATGGGACCCATGTGGCTTTGGTTCCCTCCCCACAGGAGTGAACAGGTGTTCAGAAACCGGAAGAGTTATCATTCCATGAATGTGCAGGTGGTATGTTTGGCAGACCAGTACATATCCCATGTGAATGCCATGTTCCCTGGCTCAGTGCATGACGCCTACATCCTGCGGAATAGCAGCATCCCTTATGTGATGGGGCAACTCCAGAGGCACTGTGTGTGGCTATTAGGTGAGCCCCTGGAAGCAAGACAGTGGGAATGGTTGTCTGGGGTTATCCCTACAGGTTAGTGTGTGTCTAACAGTTGTTTCTTGCCATTTGCAGGTGACTCTGGTTACCCCAACCTGTCATGGCTACTGACCCCAGTGAGGAATCCCAGGGCAGAGGAACGCTACAATGAGGACCATGGGCGAACTAGGAGGGTGATCGAGCGGACCTTCGGCCTCCTGAAGGCCAGGTTCAGGTGCCTGCTTATGACAGGTGGATCCCTATTCTACCCACCAAAGAAGGTGTGCCAGATCATCGTGGCCTGCTGTATGCTTCACAACTTGGCTTTGCGACGACAGGTGCCTTTTCTGCAGGAGGATGGTCCAGATGGCAGTGTTGTGGCAGCTGTGGAGCCTGTGGACAGTGATGAGGATGAAGCAGAGGAAGAAGATATGCAGAATAGTGACTCAGTGATCCAGCAATATTTCCAGTGAAACACAAGTGAGAATACATTCCTGCCTACAACATGTACTTTTACACTGCTACCTCTCTACTGTCTGTCGTTTTCACCCAGTGTATGGTCATTGAGTTGTCACTTTCCCTTACGGTTTCACAGATATGGGTCCCCACTGTGTGTCATCTGCTTAGATTCCTCATGGACTAGAGCTGTGTGACATAGGTATGTTGACATTACTATTTCAAGAACATTTTGTCACTGTAATTACAAATACACTATTTCGAAATCACAGACAGACTCCAGATTGTTTTGTGCTTTAACTGTGTTTAAGTGCTCAATATTGGAGGGGGAAGTTAAATGGTGAGGGGTGATGGCGGAGGAGTGTCCATGGCAGAGTCCAGTCTATTAGTCTCACAGGTGCATTGCCCATATGGGCATAGGAAGTGGAGCTGGGGCAGTTTAATTATGGACAGGGTGACAAAGTGGGACAGTGGGATGACAACCAGGGTGGTCTCATTTCTTGGCGGGGGTCTTGGCATCATGCGCTGTCTTTGTCCTGGATCTCAGGGACCGTTTGTGGGGTGGTTCTCCCTCTGCAGGGGGTGGGGTGCTGGTGTGGTGGTCCTGTGGTGGGGTGTCCTGTCTACTAGTGCCGGCGGAGGTGGTGGGCAGTTCATCGTCCATGCTAGTGTCAGGGGTCCCTTGGAGTTCCACAGTGTCCCTCCTGGTGTTAAGTAGTTCCTTCAGCACCCCTACGATGGTTCCCAGGGTGGAGCTGATGGTTCTGAGTTCCTCCCTGAAGCCCAAATACTGTTCCTCCTGCAGCCGCTGGGTCTCCTGAAACTTGGCCAGTACCGTTGCCATCTTCTCCTGGGAGTGGTGGTATGCTCCCATGATGGAGGAGAGGGCCTTGTGGAGAGTGGGTTCCCTTGGCCTGTCCGCCCCCTGTCGCACAGCAGCCCTCCCAGTTCCCCTGTGTTCCTGGGCCTCCGTCCCCTGGACCGTGTGCCCACTGCCACTGCCCCCAGGTCCCTGTTGTTGTTGGGGTGGTAGGTTATCCTGGGTTCCCTGCAGTGGTGGACACACTGCTGATTGACGTGTCCTGGGGACGGAGGTATGGGCCCGCTGGGTGGGTGCTGTGCTGGTGTTTACAGAGGGGGGAAGGTCTGTGGTGGCCTGTGCCTGTGTGAGGAGAACCGACTGTCCCGAGGCCCCCGATGGTCCGGGCTGGTCACCTAGATCCAGTTGGACAGAGGTGCTGTCATCACTGTGGGCCTCTTCTGTGGGTGGAGTGGACATGTCTGGACCCTCCTGTCTGGTGGCGTTGGGTAGTGGTCCTGCAGGGGTGGAAAGGCATGATTATTGCATCTGTGTGTGGCATGGTGTGCAATGGGTGGGTGACCGTGTACCCCAGTGCTTGCATTCCTGTGTGGGAGCTTGTGTGATTATGGTTTAGGGGGGTGTATGGGTATGTGCAGTGGGCATGTTTTAGTGATGGGTGTCCATGCTTTGTTGTTGCATGCAGGGCTTGGTGTTGGGATGTGTGGTTTGTGATATTGGGACATTTGTGAGGAGTTAGAGTGATAGGGGTGAGGGCGAGGGTGGGGGTATGTGATAGCATGCAGGTAGGGTGGGGGATGTAATAGTTAAGATTTGACTTACCAGAGTCCATTCCTCCACCAACTCCTGCGAGGCCTTCAGGATGCAGAATCGCCAAGACCTGCTCCTCCCATGTTGTTAGTTGTGGGTGAGCAGGTGGGGGTCCGCCGCCAGTCCGCTGAACCGCCTGGTGGTGTCTTGAGACCACAGAACGCACCTTCCCCCGTAGGTCGTTCCACCTTTTCCTGATGTCCTCCCGATTTCTTGGGTGTTGTCCCACTGCGTTGACCCTGTCGACTATTCTTCGCCATAGCTCCATCTTCCTTGCAATTGAGGTGTGCTGCACCTGGGATCCAAATAGCTGTGGCTCTACCCGGACGATATCCTCCACCATGACCCTGAGCTCCTCCTCCGAGAACCTGGGGTGTCTTTGCCGTGCCATGGGGTGGTGTAGGTGATGTGTGGGGTGGAGTGTGTGGTGATAAGTGTGGTGATATGTAGTGGTGTGTTGTGTGAGGTGCGTGGAAGTTGTGGGGGTGATGGTGTTATGTGCCTGTGGATGCTGTTATACTTGCTGGTGGTGTCTCTCTCTGTGCTTCGTTCTCGATTTTTGGTAGTAGGGGTTTGTGGGTGATGTGGGTGTGTGTTTTATACTGTATTGGGTGTGTGGGAGTGGTGTGTGTGTATGTGTATCAGGTGTGTGTATTTCGAATTGTCCAATGTGGCTGTGTTTTGTAAGAGTGTGTGTATTTTGAGCGCGGCGGTGTGTACCGCCAATGGAATACCCTGGTTGAAAGACCGCCGCGTGGATTCGTGTGTCGTGATAGTGTGGGCGTATTTCTGTTGGCGTGACGGTGTCGGTTTTGTTTTCGCCAGTTTATCACTGACCTTTGGTGTGGCGGACTTGTGTGGGTGTCTGAATTTTGGCGGCTTCCGAGATGTGGGTCATAATAGCTGTGGCGGAATTCTGCGGCTGCGGCGGTGTGTTGGCGGTCTTCTGCACGGCGGTAAGCAGCTTTTACCGCCAATGTTGTAATGACCCCCTAAGTCTTTTTCGCCCTGAGGCTTCAGAAAACAGAAGGGAAGCTCAATCCAAGCCCTTCAAGAGTACTTCATAGCAAAGTCAGAGGGCAGCAGGGCAACAGCAGCGAAGCAGTCCTTCTCAGCAAAACAGTACAGATGAGTCCTTTGGGCACCCAGGCAGTTCTTCTGACGGAGTTCAGGTGTAGATCCAGAAGTGTCGGATTTGGTGGGGTCAGAGACCCTGTTTATATACCCAAAAATGCCTTTGAAGTGGGGAAAACTTCAAAGAGTGGTTTTGAAGTGCACAAGTTCTCCTTTCAGCCAGTCCTGTCTGCTAGGATCCCTGTGGGGAGGTTAGCAGTTCTTTGTGTGAAGGCAGGCCACTGGCCTTTAAAATGCAATAGAGAGCCCCTCCACCCTTCCTGCCCAGGGAGACTCATTCAGTATTCAGATGAATGCAGATGTGACTGAGTGTCTTGTGCTTATGGCTGTCTGCGTGGAATGCACAAGGGGAGCTGTCAAATAGCACAGACCAGATGTGGATTGGAGTCAGGCTGTAAGGCTCAGATGAAAGTGAGTGCCGAGAAATGCCCACTTTCCAAAAGTGTCATTTCTAAAATAGTAATATTAAATCCAACTTCACTAATAAGAAGGATTTTCCATTACCATTCTGGCCATACTAAACATGATGTGGCTACTCCTTCCAGATCAGAATCTACCACTCAAAAGTATATGAGGGCAATTCTAATGCTAGTTTATGAGAGGAGCAGGCCTCACAGTAGTGGAAAATGACTTTGTGAGTTTTTCACTACCAGGACGTGTAAATCACATAAGAACATGTCTTGCCTTTTACTTACACAGCACCCTGCCCTATGGGTTACCTAGGGACTCCCTTAGGGGCAACTTATATGTAGAAAAAGGGGAGATTAAGGCCTGGCAAATAGTTTTAAATGCCAAGTCGAAGTGGCAGTGAAACTGCACACACAGGCCTTGCAATGGCACATGTGAGACATGGTTAAGGGGCTACATATGTGGGTGGCACTATCAGTACTGCAGACTCACTAGAAGCATTTAATTTACAGGCCCTGGGTACATGTAGTGCACTTTACTAGGGACTTACAAGTAAATTAAATATGCCAATTGAGTAGGAACCAATGTTACAATGTTTAGGGGAGAGAGCACATGCACTTTAGCACTGGTTAGCAGTGGTAAAGTGTGCAGGGTCCTAAAACTAGCAAAAACAGTGTCAGAAAAATGGAGTGAGGCAGACAAAAAGTTGGGGGATGACCACCCTAAGGCTGTCAAGTCTAACAACTTCTATTCCTCGCACCCACTTGTTCCAATTTGGCAAGACAACATAGAGCCATGCTTTGAATGGAGCGCCAACCAATCTCTTGCTTTCTGTGAATCGCTGACGGTTTTCAGCTGATTTCATACAAAGCATGCAATCAGACCTTCTGTTATTTATTTATGGTCCATTTGATCAGGTGTAGGCATTCTTCCAAAAGCAAACAACTAATCATAGCAGCTGTCACAGCTCCATCATTCAAAATCTGCATTATATATCCAACCTCAAAATCTTTAAAATATTCCAATAGATTCATGCCTTACACATAAAAGAGCACAAGTCCCTTTGGAACCTTCACAGGTACCTTTGGAGACTTGGAGCTAGTTTCACCTTTTCCAAAAGTACCTATCTCTGCATAACAAGTCCCTCCTTGTCTAAGGCTATACTTTTTTACCTACAATTCTCTTTTTCTTTTCTTTTCTTTTCTTTTCTTTTCTTTTCTTTTCTTTTCTTTTCTTTTTGTTCCATTTCCTTCTTTCTCACCTGCTCGTTTTTCTTTTCCTCCCTACCTCCATCCTCCAGTCCCCGCCTCCTTCCTTCCTATTCCTGGCGGGCTAAACTCACCTCCTCCCTTTCAGACTTTCTGCCCTTCCCGTCTTCTCCAGCCTTTTCAACATCCTTTGAAGGGCCAACTGAAAGTTTAAGGCCTCTGCTATGCTTAACCCATCCAAAGGAATGACTCTTTGCATAACTGACAGTGGTACTCTAGAAATCGGTAGTGGAGATTATCTCAGGGAAACCTCTGAAATCAAATTTGTGAACACACTGTAGGATGCTGCCTCTCTATATAGTGAACAAAAATGATGTGCACTGTGTAAAGAATCCATGCAAATCTCACCTTGGTTTCCAGAAGTAAAAAGCAGACCACCTACTGCTCTGTTTTTGTAGTAGTGTGAGCGCGCAGTTGGGCTTATCTTGGAGATCTGCTAAGCATTTGTTGTAAGCATTTGTTGTACTCACAGTATCAATAAATATGGACACACGCTCTGAAGAATACCTTGAGATTTTTATAACATTTTAAAGACCAAGATCATCAAATTCGGGTAGCTTCTTTTAAAGAAAACTTTCTGTTTCTGTGCGTAACTATGCACCACAGGTCAATAGGAGAAATCTTTAAAAATGCATATAAAACCAGGCAATGTTCTTACAAGTGTCACCTTCTGTTTTTAGGTTGAGGTCATTGAGATGTCCTGTGGGCTAACTGGAGAAGTTCGGGCGGTTCCCGGTTTTGCGAGAGCAGCGGCTGAAAGTCTTGGAGCTGGTGAGGGGACCGCTTGGGAAGGCACTGCACAGATGGACTGAAAGATAAGTCCGGTGGGTCCCTGTGGAGTGTAGAGGTCACAAGGGGTTGGGGACCCCTAGAGCACAGCTGGTTTGTCTATGCAGGGGCCAGGAAGGCCAGGTGCAGCATGAATTGGTCAACCAAGGGTTGTGGGGCCTAGGGTCCTTGGAGCCAGATGCAGGTCACTTTGAGGGTGGGGTTGCAAGTCAGCAGGGCCACTCTGGAGGGTGGTTCTTGGGCGTCCTGAAGTCCCTCAAATGGATCCTGCTTATAGTCTTCTGGGTGACTGAAGTTTGGGGTCCAGTAAATCGGGCTATGGCACATCTCAGACACTGGAGGTCTTAGTGCCATCAATCTTGGCACTGCAGGGTTTGTCCTCTGGGCCAGTTGGGTGGAATTTGGTCAGGCTGCTTCTCTGGTTGGTAGGTAAGCAGCCAGTCAGTCAACTGGACTTTAGTGGTTTCTTGCTTGCAGGGTGCAGAGAGTGATGCCTTCACTCAGAAGGAGGTTCTTGAAAATGTGTAGAAGCCAGACAGTCCTCTGGGGTTTCTTAGAGTCTGTCCATTGTCCAGTAATCCCCTCAGTGGCAATTGTCGAGTCCTGGGTGCAGCAGACAGGGTTTGCTGCCTTTTTCTTCCTGCAGCAGGGCTTCTGTTCTCGTGCCTCAGGTCTTCTTTGTCACCGGTCTTCTTTTGTCCATCGAATCTGGTCTGCATGTTTAGGGATGCCCACTAAATACTGTGTTTAGTGGGCATTAGAGGGAGTTCCTGGTAGTGACCAATAGGCCACTTACCTTTGGGTGGCTACATCCGCTATGAGACCACTTCCTGTGGGATGGGATCACATCCCTAACCCTAGCTGGCTATGTTCCTGCCATCCAAGATGGAAAAAAATGAAATGGAGTGGTCACCTCGCCTGCCACACCTGAGGGGTGGTGCAGGCTGAGGGTTGTCACTCCCCCTATCCTTTGTTAGTTTTCCCACTGTTTCCCCCACCAAAAGTGGGGTCTGGAATGGGGACGGGCATCTGCTGCTAGCAGTAAATGACTGGAATGGTGCTTCAAAGGTGGCATGGCCTTTGAAGCTTCCTGCCAGAGCAGGGCACATTCCTGGAGGAGGGGGTGTGACACCTCCACTCAGGAAAGGCTTTGTCTTCTGGGTCCAGAGAGCAGGAGCTCTCATCCCAGGCATCCAGAACTGTGTCTGGGGTGGCAAACTGGTTTGGACTAGTCAGAAACCCTGCGAAAATGGTGTAGGTTTTGCAGGGGCACCTCTAAGGTGGCCCCTGGGTACTTTTTTAGAATCAATCCAACACTGGCACAATGAGGAATTTTTTATTCGGAGTAGTTTGATATCAAACAACCCATGGTTCAGATTAGCCATCATGTTGCTGGGAACCTCGTAATGACCAGTGTCCAGTACTTGTACTTGCTAAGGCTCCCCTGTACACTTACTGTGCCTTAAGGTTTTGTAAAAACGCAGTAGGGGCATATTTGCTCATGCAAACATTTTGCCCTCACATGCATTATAGTACACCCTGTCTTAGAGCTGTAAAGCCTGCCAGAGGGGTGACTTACTTATAGTGCATGCAGTGTTAGTGGACTGGGCACTCTTGGTGAGTGCCATGTAGAGTTTGTAACTTTTAAATACACCAGGTCAAGCACTTGCACTGGCAGTCTGCATGAGGCTGGTGTCGGGGTCTTTTAGTGTGGTACAATTGGTGCTGCAGCTCTGGGGGACCATCTTCAGTACCCAGGCCCTAGGTACCAGGGTACCATTCACTAAGGAGTTACAAGGGTGGCTGAAGCACCAAACATAGTACATTTTTGGGGAAAGACATCTAGCCCTGGGAACCTGCAGAATGCAGCACACATATAAGTACCAAATTGTGATTGTTGAATGATTGTTTATGTGCAGGAAGGAACACCTTCCTGCACATAAGCAATCATTCATGGCCTTTTGCTTTTTCTATGTGTGCTGCAGTCTGCAGCACACATAGAAAAAGCAAAAATGAGAAGAAATGAAAGTATTTCTCTTTGTTGTGCCATGCTGATGCCACCCGTGGGGTGGAGTTAGCTTTTGGCGCTGCCTCAGATTTATGTTTCCTTGTAAATCTGGGGCAGCGTCAAAAGCAATGGGTGTTGTGGTGAACACCTACAGCAACACC
Organism: Pleurodeles waltl; assembly: GCF_031143425.1. Classification (NCBI taxonomy): domain Eukaryota; kingdom Metazoa; phylum Chordata; class Amphibia; order Caudata; family Salamandridae; genus Pleurodeles; species Pleurodeles waltl. Next base: position 545,103,858 of record NC_090446.1, on the reverse strand, counting down.
CATTGCACGCCCGTCAGCGGCAGCAAACTGCTTCAGAGGGGGGCAAATGTACAAGGCGACAATAAGCCACAAAAAGTGGCTTAATGCCGCCTTGTAAATATGGCACATGGCACAGTACCACCGTAGCGTCACAAAACTTGATGCTACGGTGGTGCTAGGGGCTTGTAAATATGCCCCTATGAGTTTTCATTTGTGTTCAGTATCTCGAACCAGAGGCTGCCTCTCTACATTTTTTACATTGTACATATAACCTTTAGAATAGTTTTTTCACATCACTGTTGCACTTCTCACTGCACCGTCGCTTTGGAGCACCTATTTTGATGCAAGTCAGACGCGAAGTCAACAGCCGGTCCCTCCGAGTGCCTGGTCTTCCATCCTATTAGATACAGGTGGGCGCCAGTAAACTCATCTAGGCGGCGAAAGGGGGATGTTTTGCCAAACTCCGTGCTTCAAGCAAGGCGCAGAGTGGCGAAAAACTGAGAACTCTTCCGGCAGAGTGCAGTTTACCCCCACCCCTAGGGCCATAATTAAGGGTCCCTAGCGCCACTGGAGCGTCACTTTTACAGTACTGCACCGTATTTACAAGGTGGCATTAAGTCACTATTTGTGGTTTAGTGCCACCTTGTAAATACGGCCCCTTCACACCCAGCACTTTGCGTGGAAGGGGCATGCAATGGGTGTTACTTTGGGAGTTCCACAGCAGCACCCATTGCATTTTGACGCTGCCCCAGATTTACGAGTTTTCGTAAACCTGAGGCAGATCCAAAATCTAACACCACCCCAGGGGTGGCGTTTGCATGGTGCAACGAGGAGAAATGCTTTTATTTCTCCTCATTTTTTGCTCTTTCTATGTGAGCTGCATTCTGCAGCACACATAGAAAGAGCAAATCACCATTTAAGATTGTTTTTGTGTAGGAAGGTGTTTCTTCTTGCACAAAAACAATCTCCCCCTCAACACAGCCATCCTTGCACAATGGTGCAAGGGTTGCTGCGTTGGCGCACGCCAGCAAATTCAGTGCCGGCGCAGGGGAAAACACAGGGGTGCGCTGTATTCTATTAGGTACGGCACATCCCTGCGTTGCGAAAATTACAGTGCGCAACGCTGCCAAATTTGGCCCAGTGACACGCACCGTAATTTTCCCATAAATCTGGCCCCAGCTGTCTCTCTGACAGACTTTTTCTGGACAGCCAGGCTCACGAGAATGAAAACTGCACAATGTAAATTTCTGAGAAATGTTGCGAATGTCATGGTGCAAGGGTGCCTGCTTTGGAGCTAGACAGCCAATAGTGCACTGGCACTAGGAAAGGACAGGGATGCACTCTACATGTTAAATACAGCACACTTCTGTCCTTTCCCTTTTATGCAGCGCAGTGCAGAGTTTACTGCACCATTTTTGGGGGGGTCCCTGTGGGGGAATGCCTCCCTTTCATACATCATACCTGGCACAAGTATAATGTGGCGCAAGGATTTACAAACTGGTGCAATTGTGACATTGCACCAGCTTGTAAATACTGTTCAGGGTGAGGGACTGTTTTTTGTTACCATAGCGTAAAAACAATTATGCTACGGCAGCGCAAGTGCCTTGTAAATTAGCCCTGAATTATTTTTTTCTGTGTGAAGTCTATGGCAGCAGCAAAGGAAATGGGCCAGACGTTCCTTAGACTGGGCAATGGATCTTTAGGTGTCTAATGAAATTTACTTTTTGCTTTGTTGGTATAGCTCTATAATGGTGTAGGAAGTTGGCTCTGTATATACTATCTCAAAGTGAGAAATAGTGTGCACAGAGTCCAAGGGTTCCCCTTAGAGGTTGATAGTGGCAAAATTAGATAATAGATGCTCTATTTGTGGTAGTGTGGTCGAGCATTAGGCTTCTCAGAGGGTAGTGTGAAGCATTTGTTGTATTTTCTTAATTTATTTCAGAACCACAAGATTCAGAATTTAGGTAAGTACATACATTGTAAGGTACTTCACACAGGTAAGTATGGAACTTTGAATGAAAACAGTAATGTACACAGTTTTGGCAAAAATGGCACTAAGCTATTTTAAAAGTGGACACTGCAAAAATCAACAGTTCCTGGGGGAGGTAAGTATTGGTTAATTTCTCAGGTAAGGAAATCACTTACAAGTTTAGTCACCTGGGCATAGGCAACCCACAGTTGGGGGTTCAAGTCAACCCCAAACACCCAGCACCAACAACACAGGGCCGGTCAGGTGCAGAGGTCAAATTTGGGCCCAAATAGCATAGGTGCCTATGAGGAACATGGGTGCTCCGGTTCCAGTGTGCTAGCAGGTAAGTACCTGTGTCCTCGGGGAGCAGACTAGGGGGGTTTTGTAGAGCACTGGGGGGGTCCCAAACAGGCACACAAAATACACCTTCAGCGGCACAGGGGCGGCCGGGTGCAGTGTGCAAAGTAGGTGTCGGGTTGTAGATAGGAATCAATGGAGAGATCCGGGGGTCACTCTGGCGATGCAGGCAGGGCACAGGAAGGCTTCTCGGGCCATCGACCGACTGGGCTAGGACGAGGGCTGCCTGCTGGTCACTCCTGCACTGGTAGTTGGTTCCTCTCGGTCCTGAGGGGCTGCGGGTGCAGTGCTTCTTCCAGGCGTCGGGCTCCTTTGTTACCGGGCAGTCGCTGTCAGGGGGAGCCTCTGGATCCTCTCTGCAGGCGTCGCTGTGGGGGTGCAGGGAGGTCAACTCAGGGTGTCCACGTCATTGGAGTCGCCTGGGGGGTCCTCTCTGCGGTGTTGGTTCCTCTGGAAACCAGCCAGGGGCGTCGGGTGCAGAGTATGAAGACTCATGCTTCCAGAGTGATGCTGGAGTCTCTTTAAAGATGGTTTCTTTGTTGCAGTTTTGGACAGAGCCGCTGTCCTCAGGAGTTTCTAGGTCCTTTAGGTGCAGGTCAGTCCTCTGAGTCCTCAGAGGTCGCTGGTCTCACTGGATGCATCGCTGTGCAGATTCTCTGAGTCTAGAGACAGCCCAGTAGTGCTGGGACCAAGTCAGTTGTTGTCTCCGTCGTCTCTGCAGGGCTCTCAGGTCAGCAGTCCTTCTTCTTGTTTCAGATTGCAGGAATCTGATTTCCTGGGTTTAGGGTCACCCCTAAATTCTCAATTTAGGGGTGTGTTTAGGTCTGGGGGCAGTAGCCAATGGCTACTGTCCTTGAGGGTGGCTACACCCTCTTTGTGCCTCCTCCCTGTGGGGAGGGGGGCACATCACGAATCCTATTGGGGGGAATCCTCCAAAACAAGATGGAGGATTTTCCAAGGAGGGGTCACTTCAGCTCTGGTCACCTTAGGGGTGGACCTGGCTGAGGGGGTGACTCCTCCTTGTTTTTCTCATTACCTCCCCAGACTTGCCACCAAAAGTGGGGGCTGTGTCCGGGGGGTGGGCATCTCAACTAGCTGGAGTGCCCTGGGGCATTGTATCATGAAGCCTGAGCTTTGAGGCTCACTGCTAGGTGTTGCAGTTCCTGCAGGGGGAAGGTGTGAAGCACCTCCACCCAGTTCAGGCTTTGTTTCTGGCCCCAGAGAGCACAAAGGCTCTCACCTCAGGGGGTCAGAAACCCGTCTTAGTGGCAGGCTGGCACAGACCAGGCAGTCCTGCACAGAAGGATTGGGTAAAATACAGGGGGCATCTCTAAGATGCCCTCTGTGTGCATTTTGTAATAAATCCAGCACTGGCATCAAATTTACCAAACTTCCCAGTGTTCAGTGTAGCAATTACAGAACTGTGGAGTTTGTTTTGACAAACTCCCAGACCACATACTTAATATGGCCACACTGAACTTACAATGTCTAAGAATAGACTTAGACACTGTAGGGGCATATTGCTCATGCAGCTCTGCCCTCGCCTGTGCTATAGTGCACCCTGCCTTAGGACTTTAAGGCCTGCTAGAGGGGTGGCTTATCTCTGCCACAGACAGTATTTTGTGTGCATGGCGTCCTGAGGGGGATGCCATGTTGACTTTGCCTTTTTCTCCCCACCAACACACACAATCTGCAATGGCAGTGTGTATGTGTTAGGTGAGGGGTCCCTTAGGGTGGGACAACACATGCTGCAGCCCTTAAGGACCTTCATGGTCACAGGGCCTTTGGTACCACTGGTACCTTTTACAAGGAACTTATCTGTGTGCCAGGGGTGTGCCAATTGTGGAAACAATGGTATATTTTTAGTAAGAGAACACTGGTGCAGGGGCCTGGTTAGCAGGGTCCCAGCACACTTCTTAGTCAAGTCAGCATCAATATCAGCCAAAAAGTGGGGGGTAACTGCAACAGGGAGCCATTTTCCTACAAATGGCAAATTGACAAAACATAGGGCCTGATTACTACCTTGGCAGAGGGGATTACTCAGTCACAAACATACGGGTATCCTGCCCGCCATATTGCAAATTCCATTATATCCTGTGGAACTTGTAATACGGCAGATGAGATATCCGTCACGTTGATGATAGAGTAATCCTCTCTGCCAAGGTCATAATCAGGCCCTCAGTCTAGCGTATTTTATAGAAACTTATTTGAAGAGTGTTCTACCACAGTTGTTCTCAACCTTTTGACTCCTGTGGACCCCACTCAATCATTACTGGAAGCCAGGAACTCAAGTGAATCACTGTTGTAATCCGAGGACCCCCACTGAGTCATTACTTGAAGCAAGAGACCCCAGCCTAAGCATTTTTGATGATTTGAACTGAAAATAAATACACAAAGTATACAGAAACAAACATTTATCGAACAAATACAAAAGGGCCTCATTACGGTTTGGTGGGTGGCGGAAGCCGCTCGCCAAACTCGTTAGGTTGGAAGACTGTTAGTTCAGTCTTCCACCTGCTGGCCCTATTATGAGTTTCCTGCTGGGCCAGTGGGTGGAAACTCTGTTTCGCCCACTGGCCCAGTGGGAAACTACCCACAATATTGACGCCGGCTCGTAATCAAGCCGGCAGCAATGTTGCGGTATGTCGGGTGCAACAGCACTAGTCGTGCTGAAAAGTGTGACGTGGCTGCCCACAGGGCCCTGGCACCTCATCTACACAAGCCTTTGCATGGCAGTGGAACCGCCATGCAAAAGCTGCCAGACACAGAAGCCGTGGTCCCCAGGGCAGCTCTGCAGTTTTTAATCCATACCCCCAGCTGAACCCAAAGCCTGTGTCTATCAATGCAAACAAATGCTGTTTCAAAATCTAACAAGCAATCATATAGTGTCATGAATTTGGTTTTTACATAATGGTTTGACAAAATTAAAAAAAGCCCTGATATTATCTAGTGTGCCACTATTTGCAATGAATCCTGTCTGGTGCAAGGGAACCCTTCTCTTTTTGTGTCTGGCCATTCATTTAGGTCTTTTATCAATAGGAACATGTAAAATATAGCTTCTACATCAAGTAGGGCTATCATGTGATGATTTTCAGGATCTGCCATTGAACCCTGCTTGATTACAGGATGAAGCTCTTCCAAGAAGATTGGCTAGAGCTTGAATTAAAGCTACCATTGAAGAGCAGGGTTAACTTTGAAGCCCAATAGGAGTGCTCAGACTTGAAAATTTTAGAAGGGATGCCATTAAGCCTCAGATCTCCATCAGATCTCCCTTTCCTGATAATGACTGATACTAGTTTCTCACAACACCAGTCATATGTGCCAGGCTCCCTCAAGATCTCCTTCACTGATATATGCTGGCACCATTCTCTGGATGTTGTAGGTAGAGGAGGTTAATCAATTTCATTTTCAAATTGAAATTTGGGGGCCGCAGATATTACAGGCTATGCTCTGAAGGACGCATATTAATTCTCTGTCCCACTGTATGATGCTTCAGACTTGGAACCAGCAAAGGCACACATCTCTACAGGAATAATGTAACACTATTACACTCTGACGCCTGTTGGATAGACATAGATCTCTTCTATCTATGTGTATCCAACATCTATGAGTTCCAGCCTCAGCAGCAATGGGTATGTGCTGAGGATGGAACCATTTCGTCCTTGCACCGGTCCTCAGGGGAAGCGCTGTTGTTCCCCCGTGGGCCGCCCATTTAACTTCCTCAGACAGGGATGGCAGAGGAAGTGCTTCCGCCACCACCCTCAAAACCCCCAAGCTGATCCGATGATCTTGGCACACATGGCGCACACCAACGTCATCAAAAGGTGCTGGTACTCGCCAGAAGCCATTTGGCTTTCAGTACATGGGAGAACAAGTTATATTTTGCCTTCTGGGGAGGAGCAGCATGCAAAGAGACATGGGGGAAAGAGAAAAGTTTTCTATTTCCCCCGATGTCTTTTTCCAGCACATTCCTGTTGCACAATTGTGTGTGGGGCGGTGATTGTGCACCTGGAATGCAACAACTAGCAACAGTGTCACTCCCACTATTATGGGTATTGTTTTGGCTATTTTCTGCCCTCCCTTGGGGCAGATCGGCTGTAGTGGGAGGCCCATCTGCCCCCAGGGAGGCAGAAAACTCACTAGCACCAGGGATAAATATATATTTATGTTTGGGGCAGCTCACTGGGCAAGGGTCGCTCCAAACACATTTTTCTACCCCCGGGGGCAGATCGGCCATAGATGGAGGCCCATCTGCCCCTAGGAGGGGGGCAGAAAACCCCCTATCACCATGGATAAATAAATATTTATGTTTGGGGGGGCCTTGGGCAAGTGTCTCCCTAATTGGGAGGGTATTTTTTTTAATTTAGATCTGGCCATTTTCTGCCCCCCAGAGGCAGATCAGCAGTAGTTGGGCCCCCACCCCCAGGCAGATTGGCCTTAGTTGGAGGCCCATCTGCCCCCAGGGTGGGCAGAAAACCCACTAGCACCAGGGATAATTATATATTTATGTTTGGGGCAGCCTCTTCAGCAAGTGTTGTGCCAACTAGGGGGGGTATGTTTTTTTATATACTTTGGCCATTTTCTGCCCTCCCTGGGGCTAGATTGGCGGTAGTTGGAGGCCTATCTGCACCCAGGGTGGGCAGAAAACCCTCTAGCACCAAGCATAAATATATATTTATGTTTGGGGGTGGCCTCTTGGGCATGTTTCAGCACAACTGGGGGACAATTTAGTTTTTTATTTCCTTTTGGGCATTTTCTGACCCCAAGGGGCAGTTCAGCCATAGTTGGAGGTCCAGCTGACCCCGGGGTGTTAGAAAACCTACTAGCACCAGAGATAAATATATATTGATGTTTCGGGGTAGCCCCTTGGGTAAGGGTCACCCCAATTGGGGGGGATATTTTTTTATTTACTTTTGGCTGGTTTCTGCCCCCAAGGGGCAGATCAGCTGTAGTTGGAGGCCCAACTACCCCTATGGGGGGCAGAAAACCCACTAGCACCAGAGATAATACCACATTTATGTTTGGGGGGGGTGCCCTGGGCAAGGGTCTCCCCCACTTGTGGGATATGTGTTTTGATTTACTTTGGCCGTTTTTCTTTCCCTTTTTGTGACAGATTGGCCATATTGTTAGGCCCATCTGCCCCAAAGGGGGGCAGAAAACTACTAGACACCAGGGAAAGTTTATGTGTGCATGAACTAGAGTTCGGCTGGCAGTGTGCTTGGACTGGCGGTGTGTGTGGACCATCGCTTGGCTGGCGGTGTTTGTGGACTAGCATTTGTATGGTTACATAGCGCTTTATAATATTAACTGTTTTATTTCTTGTCATCAGTTGCATTTGTGGTTGTAATGGTTTATTTCTCTTTGTTATTCTAGTGCAAAGCTTTTTAGTTCCTTTGCTGTGATTTCTGCTTGTGGTTTCTGCATTGGTAGATCTGCAGTTTGTGTAGTTGCATGTGTTTGGTAAGAAAAAGTTTTTTTTGTACTGTTTACTCTAAATGAGTATCATTCCCCTGCAAGAACGTGCTTATGTAAATGTGGTAATAATAGCAATATATTTTGCTTCTGTTTTATTGTGTGTGACATTATCTTTGGATTTGTGCACGATGTGCATTGTGTTGTCTTGTGAGTCATTTCTTTTGTTCTTCCTTTTTAGTAGAATATTGATGGTGTTTGCTGTGTCTGTGCAGAGTAGCTGCTGGTGAGTCTAGCTGTCTCTGACAAGAGAGTGGTATCATTTTTCAGTATATAGGTGTTTGTGTGCTTTGTATTGATTGAGCTTTCCTTCCAGATTACCAGTAGTTTTACTTTCTGTTTGATAAGGCCACATTTTGGGGCATATTTACAAGAAAGTGGCTCATCAGCTGTGATGAGCCACTTTTCCTGCTTCGCCCTGCGCCCCCAACATCACCATGGTAGCACTGTATTTACTAGACAGTGCACCTTTGTGCATGTTAGCACAATAGCATCATAATTTATGACGCTATTGTGGAGCTTTGCTGGATTAGCTCCATAAATTATGGCGGTAGTCCAGCAAAGCACAGGAAGACCCATAGGTTATTATGCGAGTGTTAGTGTAACACCTGCCCTGAGTAGGCGTTAAAAATGATGGAAAAATGGGGCAGTGAAATTTTGTAAATTTCACTGCTGCATTCTTTTGGGCCTCCCTGAGTGGGAACGCCCTCCTTGCATACATTATACCTGGTAATGGTATAATGTGGCGCAAGGGGTTACAAAGTAGCGCAATGCATGAACTGCGCCACTTTGTAAATATGGCGCATGGTGGGGGCCTCCTTAACACCTCCTTAGCATAAAAATAATTATACCTGGGCGGCGCAAGGAGGTGCAAGGGGGTTGTAAATATGCCTCTTTGTGTAATACTTACACACTTGGTAGAGGACTGTTAGACCTGGCATCCTTGGCGTGGTCTCTCCTAACTTTTTGCCTCTGTTTCCCAGGTTGTTGATGTGTGCTTGACTCTGTTTTTGCTGTTTTTCATCCTCTGGGCACTTTACCACTGCCATCCAGTGCTAAAGTGCAAGTGTTCCTATGTAAAATGTATGTGTAATCAGCTTTATTTGATTTATTAGTAAGTCCCTAGTACAGTGCACTAGAGGTGCCCAGGGCCTCTAAATCAAATGCCACTAGTGGGCCTATAGCACTGGTTGTGCCACCCACTTTAGTCGTCCTGTAACCATGTCTCAGACCTGCCACTGCAGTGTCTGTGTGTGCAGTTTAGCACTGCCAATTCGACTTGGCAAGTGCACCCACTTGCCAGGCCTAAACCCTCCATTTTTATACATGTAAGAAACCCCTAAGGTAGGCCCTATCTAGCCCCATGGGCAGGGTGCAGTGTATGTTAAAGGTGGGACATGTACTTATGGGTTTTACATGTCCTGACAGTGAAATACTGCCAAATTTGGTTTTCAGTGTTGCAAGGCCTATCTCTGTCATAGATTAACATGAGGGCTGCCTTTAAATATCCTTAAAGCGCAGAATCCCTTTGGGAGCAGATAGACATGTGGAGTTTGAGGTCTCTGAACTCACAATTTAAAATCTTTTAGTGAAGTTGGTTTTTAGATTGTGTGTTTGAAAATGCCACTTTTAGAAAGTAGGCATTTTCTTGCTTAAACCATTCTGTGACTCTGCTTGTTTGTGGATTCCCTGTCTGGGTCACTTTGACAGTTGGGCTGTTTGCATCTCTCTCTAGACAGTGACACAAAGGGAGCAGGGGTGTAGCCTGCATATCCTGATGAGCCATCTGGGCTGAGGGGAGGAGTGGTCATTTACACCTGAAAGGGCAGTGCCTGTCCTCACACAATGCAGTCTTCAATGCCTGGTGTGTGACTGGGGCCTGGCCTGGGCAAGGCAGGATCTTACAACCAAGAGAGACTTTTCTTTGACGTTTGCCTACTTCAATGGCAGAAAGGAGTATAAGAAGAGGACCCAAACCCCTTGAAAATTAGAGTACTTGAAGGATTCAAGAGGAACTCTGCCTGGAGAAGAGCTGAAGAGAAGTGCTGCCCTGGCCTGTGACTGTGCTGTGTTGGGCTATCCTGCAGTTGTTGCTTCTGCCTGTGCAAGGGGACGGAGACTGGACTTTGTTGTATTCCTGCTTGAGAAGTACTCCAAGGGCTTGGAGTAGAACCTGCCTCCTGTTTTGAAGCCTCAGGACAGCAAAGGCTTCACCAACCAGACCTGAGTCTACTTGCTGTGGACTCTAGCTTGCCAGAGTGTGCCATTCTAGTTCCTGGACCCCTGGAAGTGAATTCCTGGGCAAAAACTAGTCTAACAATGTCAGATGACGTTGTGCGCCTTCGCAAAGGACACCAACGCCCAGAACTGCAACGCCGCTTGCCCCGAGGCCATGGACCTCGCTGAGTGCGACGACTCCGACGACTCTGTGAGCTGACGCTGCTACCCTGGAGCCACGACGCCACCTGCCCTGAGGCTGTGGACCCCGTAGAAGTCCAACAACCCTGTAGGCCTCGTGTCACTGGAGCCGCCGATCCCGTCCAACTTCGCTGACATCGGAGTGTCACAAGTCTGTGACAACCCAACGCCATCGCAGCACCTGCAGCCCTGTGACATCATCGCGACCCCTTGAGGTGGCCCCGCAGCATCGTGACTCCGCCGTACTTCGTATCTGCCGGAACGAAGGGACTGACTTCGCATCTGGCGCCGCTTCACCCCCACCACCCTGTAGTGAGGACCCAAGACCGCTGCATGATGCCGCTGTCCTTCTGCCCCGTGGCACCAGAACCTATGCTGCTTCGGACCCCACGACACTGCTTTCCCTGACTCCGTGCACCGGCCTGTTTTCTACTTGTTTCTTTAAGTACTCGACCTGGGGGTCGAGCGACTCCGTAAACGGCACCATTGGCATCGCATTGTAGGAAACGATTCCGTCACGACGTCGCATAATACCAAATTGCAGTATTTGTGCCTAAAGGCACTGTTTTCATACTTTTAAGTTCTAAATTCATACTTTTAACTGTATATTGTGGATTTTTACCATAACTGGTCTTGTTTTGTTTAGATAAATATTAGATATTTTTCTAAACCTGCGTGGTGTCATTTTGTAGTGTTTTCACTGTATTACTGTGTGTGTTGGTACAAATTCTTTACACATTGCTTCTGAAGTTAAGCCTGCCTGCTCGTGCCAAGCTACCAAAGACGTGAGCGGGGGTTAACTGAGGGTGATTCTCCTTTACCATGACTAGAGTGAGGGTCCTTGCTTGGACAGGGGGTAACCTGACTGACAACCAAAGACCCCATTTTTAACAATTACTTTTTAACGAAGGTCTCCATTCATAAGTAGATAACTACTACACTGGTGTGCAATTGTTCAGAGAATTGGGCAAAGTGGACACTGTTGCTTGTGGCACAATCCACTTAAACTGTAAAGGTTTACCCAAAAGAGCTTGTTTGTGAAAAGCTTGAGAGGGGACAGTGCAGTGCCTTGCATAGCGATGAACTTCTAGCTGTGAAATTTGCAGACAGATGAGATGTCCACATGCTGACTGCCATCTACGATGAAAGAATTTCACCTGAGAGTGTTTGGGGTCAGGTTGCTGAACTGCACAAACCTGTGTGCACTTTAGACTACAATAAGCACATGGGAGATGTAGATAGAGTGGATCAGAGGCTGATGCCTTACACTGCTGTTCATAAGGCTTGCATTTCGCATAAGAAGTAGGCTATACATTTATTTCATTTAGCTACCTTCAATGCCTCCATTGTCAAAGATGACATTTGTTCAGTTTCAGCTGTCTGTAATAGGCAGCCTTTTAGAAGTGGAACAGGCAAGAGTTTCTGGAGTTGACGCAGTGGAGAGTGTGGCTAGATTAAAAGATCGCCACTTTCCTGATCACATTCCTCCCATGCCCAAAAAAGACTTTCCCAGTGGGAGATATAAAGTTTGTATCTGAAGAGGTGTGCAGAAGGAGAGTTGTATGTCCTGCCCCGATTGTCCTTCTAAACCTGGTGTTTAAAATTGTACCACCCACAACGGATTTCTTGGAAGCAACCGTGAGCATAAAAGTAATCTAACTGTCTGTATTGTTTTATATTTTTTGTTCGGATTTCATAGTTGACATTAGTGTGATGTATTTAGTTAGAGCTGTTGTGTTAGTAGTTATAGTACTGAATTTACTTCCAATTAGTTTGTGTTTTCTTTTTTGTTAAACAAAATGTGAAAGCAGTGTGTGTGAACTGGCGCATGGCTGGTAGTGTGTGTCTGTTGGCGCTTGGCATGTGGTGTGTGTCAGCTGGCATTTGGCTGGTGGTGTGTGAGTAGTGACTTGCTGCTGGTCACTACACATACTGCTATGCTAACGCCAGTCCACACAATCCATCAGCCACCAGGTGGTGTGATTGCTGTGCCAGTCATTTGGGTGTATGAAAGTGATGGCCCTTGAATGATGCTGTCTGTTGATGTGAGTATTGTAATGTGCTGGGCACGTGGCTTGCGGTGTGAATGGTCTTGTGTGTCGTGTGTGAAAGGCCTGTAAAGCAGTTGGTGCCTTGTCGTGGCTTTACACCTAATGAGCTGTGATTCATTGGTTCAGTTTTTTTAACTTTCAATTTTTAACAATGCATTTAATTTTTGTGAAATCTCTTGTTAAAAAATGTTTATATATTGAACCATCACTCACTCTCCTGCCAAATCCAAGCAGTGTGTGTATTTAAGTGATGAATAGAAGGTTGTGCAGTAATAAATGTATTTTCTGATATTTTCTGCCACAGTGTACATTGTCTCTACATTGTCCATTGATGTGAGTGTTGCAATGTGCTGGCCCCGCAGCTGGCGGTGTGGATTGTCTTGTGTGTGTCACGTATGAAAGGTATGTGAATGTCCTATAAAGCGGTTGGTGCCCTGTCATGGCTTTACAGCTCATGAGCTGTGATTCGTTGGTTCAGTTTTTTTACCTTTCAATTATTAACAGTGCATTCCATTTTTGTGAAATCTCTTGTTAATAAAATTTTAAGTTCTGAACCTTCACTCATCCTCGTGCCAAATCCAATCAAGATGTGTGTGTACCAGTAGAAAGTGAGAAGAGAGAGCTTGCTCACCTTCCCAAATTACTATTTACAGCAACAAAAAGCGAGCACATTACTGAGTCTCTTACTTCTGTGATGTCCCAAACACAGAAATTATGAAAATCACTGTTGTGAACCTTTATTCAAGGTTACCACAATTAAAAACACATCATATTGGTGGGTAACCATAAGACAATGTTATTGCACTTCTCATAGTTGGGAATTCAACTCACAAAAAAATGCTCCACTGTTATCAGGCATCAAAGCACACCCCTGACATGCTAGGTGTCTTGGGTGGGATCCCATTGATAAGGCATGCCACCAACTAGGTTGGTGGGTGAAGGGTCTTTTTAACAAAACATGAGGGCTTTTTCAAAATTTCAGTTTTTGGGACATCACAGAAGTAAGAGACTTGGGGCCTCATTCCAACCCTGGCGGTCTATGACCGCCAGGGTGGATGTCGCCGGAAGCACCGCCAACAGGCTGGCGGTGCTTCATTTGGCATTCCGACGGATCGCCCAGCCGGGTCCGGCGGTTTCCCGCCGGATTACCCCCGGCTGGGAGAATCCTCCATGGCGGCGCTGCAAGCAGCACCTGCCATGGGAATTCCGACCCCCTTCCCGCCAGCCTGTTTCTGGCGGTTTTCACCGCCAGAAACAGGATGGCGGGAACGGGTGTCGTGGGGCCCCTGGGTTCCCCTGCACTGCCCATGCCACTGGCATGGGCCCCCTAACGGGGCCCCAGCATGATTTTCACTGTCTGCTTAGCAGACAGTGAAAATCGCGACGGGTGCAACTGCACCCGTCGCACCCCTGCAACACCACCGGCTCCATTCGGAGCCGGCTCCTGTGTTGCAGGGCCTTTCCAGCTGGGCCGGCGGGCGCTCCCTTGGCAGGCGCCCGCCGGCCCAGCGGGAAAGTCTGAATGACCCCCGCGGTCTTCTGACCGCGGAGCGGTCATTTGACGGGGTTAGTTTGGCGGGCGGCAACCGCCGCCCGCCAAACTCGGAATCACCCCCTTGGTATGGTGCTTGCTTCTTGTCTAGGGAGAATATACAAACTCTAGATATGTTTGAAAACTAGACACCTAGGGGAGTACAGGTAGTGTGCCTCTCGTGGATCCCAACAACTTTTCGTAATCCACAATGCCCTGCAAATCTCAAAAGGTGACTAAAATCACACATCTGCCTTGTATTTCCATACCATATTCTTCCACAAACTGAAATAAACCACACATTCCCTACCATCCAGCGTCCCCTCAGTCTCCCAATAAAAATGGTACCTCACTTGTATGGATAGTCTGAGTGCCCACGACAGTGAAGGGCCCAAAACCTGTTTTGGGGACATAAAATTTATCTCACAAAACAACCTGGTTTTGCAAGGGGGACACCTGCGTTTTTGGTCCTAGGCTCGGTAGCCATCTAAGGAAACCTACCAAACCCAGATGTTTCTGAAAACTAGACACCCGGGGGAGTCAGGAAGGTATGGCTTGTGTTAATCCCTAAAGTATTCTTACTCAAAAAACCCTGCAAACCTCACATTTGGCTAAACATCACATTTTCCTCACATTTCTGTGTGATATCACTGAGCCAGCACAAATTTCCTACCACCCAGCATTCCCCTTGGTCTCTCGATAAAAATAATACCTCACCCTGTGACACATATTAATATCTATGTGGATTTTGATGCGATTGTCATCAACAATGGCAATACTGACATTGCAAGAATGGAACCAATGATTGTTTTCATGCAGGTTGCCCTACAAGTTCATAGGAAAAGTAAATGGATGTATCAGTATAGTTTGGATTAATTTCCTTGGTAAAGACATATGAGTGAGTGGGTGAGATATGGCATATGTTTAGTGTCTAATTATGTGTAAATGCCACACTCAGGCATCTTTTAAGCACTCAGCAAAGAAGATAGATTTTAAGCTCCTCTTAATTCTTTCCTTGAAGGGCTGTATGGCTCTCTAACTGCCCAATTTTCTTATTGTTACATTCTCACACAAAATATGCAACTATAAATACTGTCAAATGTACTGCTTCATTTGGAAGAAATCAAACAATTTAACTTTGGAGTTGGTGCATTCTTCAACCAAAAGCCAGTGATTTACCTTCAGAATTGAACCTCTGTGTACCTCAATTGCACACAAGGCCTTATTATAGAAAGTGTTAAGTGGGCATAACACTCCTGAGTCCACTTTCTGGGCCTCTTGGTACTTTGGTATTCCAGAAGTGGCTGTAGATGCTTGCATAGCACTTTCTGTCATACAGATCACATCAGAGCTACATGTGTGCCGGTATAAATCCAAGGAGGATTTTCCCTCATTTGCTTGGTGATATGTCTCATGCAACTGAGAAAACATGTTGCCACTGCACCTATGCCATATTACAGATGCAGAGGCAAAGGATCTTTTAAAAGATACACTGACTGCGAACTACAAAGTAGGGCAGCACAATTAGTGTTCCTGTCCCCAAAGGGCCACCCTTGCTTGGGAACTAAGGGGTTCCCATGAGCCACCAAGACATTCCCTTGTAGACGAACACTCACTGTGTTTGCCATCTTCAGAGTGTCTTTACACATCATGCCCAGATTTACTAATATTTTATCCAAGGCAGTGTGGCAGCAAAAAATGCAGAGAGAAAAATGCACCATATCTATTAAGATTTCTCACTCAGCACTGGCACACTTTTGACTTCCAGGTACCAACTACACACACTTGCGCTATAGTGCAAGGGCGTGTGTGTTCTCTAAAGCATAGGTTTTGTACTGGAATGAGACATTTCAGGTACAAAAACTATCCTTGAATACTTTCACAACTTTGTATTTGTAATGAACAGTGCAGCAAACATGCAAAGTTTGAAGAATAAAGTGAAATGAAAATGTTTCTCCTTGTCATGCCTGCCTCAAGGAGGCATATGTTTTTTTCCCACAAATCACTGTCTACGAATGTAAGTAGATTCTGGTTTGCATTAAAACCCTTGGGTGGTTGCATAAAAATGCTTGTGTACCACCCATGAAAAACCCACCTGGCACACTATTCATCGATGTTGCACGTAGCTCAACTTTGTATTACTTGGGGGAACTTTCCAATACAAATCCTGGTTTGCGCTGGATTGTAAATTCTACTACAACTCACTTTTGTTATGCAACCCTGGCTCAATGTGTTAGTAAATTTGGGCCAACTGTTTTCTGCAGTCTCCCGGTTAGTTATGCCCGTTTTCTCCTGATGTCTTTCTAAGGTACAACATCTGTATATCTCGCATCTCATCTCTTTCATATTTAGCACACTCTTTTCACTCTCTCCTACAAATAATTCCTTGCATTTCCTCACCTCAAGTACTCCTCCTACACAAATGCATCCAGTCACTTGTAAGCACTTCCCTTTCTTTAGCTTTTGCCCTGGCAATAAATCATTAGTTGTGTACCTCTTTCACACATCTTTGCATGTGATCACATTTACATTTGACACACCTAACCATTGATCTATGCCCTCTGCAAAGGGGCCAAGAACTGGATGAACATATATTCTGAACTCCTTTATGACCCACTAAAGTCTACTGTAGAAAATTAGTTCTGCCTTCTGCCTGAAATCCACAACTCTCTATCGTGCCCCGTTATAAGCACCTACTCACAACCTAAACAGGTACATTTCCAAAGGGGCACCGTGTACCCCTGCTTGCACCCCGACTGATTGGGAGTCTTTTGCCTAGCATGTCACACTGAGGCAGGAAACACTACATTGGAATGCTGCTCTAAGGTGGGCAGACCTACAGATAAATTAAAGGTGCAGGATAGAGTGCTGCCACTGACCACAGGCAAAGCTGGTAGAGACCACACGTCTGGACACAACACGTTTGGCTTCCGCTCTTCTATGCTCTAAAGGAGCATGTTAATTCTAACAAATCTGAGAGAGATACTGTTGTCATCGCCCAATGAGTCCATACAAAGGAACTTAATATAGGATAGCACAGGACAGCCTGTTACACGTGGGTGAAGAGCCACTGGAAGCTCCATTTTAGAGTCACTCAGTGAAGTTGAGTTAGAGTCACTGTGTTGGCACTTACATGTCTTTTTTTTTTTACCTGTATTGTCCCAAGTATGAAAACTCTCCCTGAGATATGAGTTAGAGAGGTTCATCTTAGTACATGAGCAATTGTATCTCTCTGGGTGGCATATATAGTTTGTATGCGGAACTGACGCATGTTTAGGCAGTACAATTTTCCCCAGACATTCTTTTGGATGCAGTTTTCCTTACAAGATACGATTCACAAGGAAGTGCTGAAAAATTCAGATATCTGCCCCCTTTGGTTTCCTCCTATGCATGGAGTCATTTTTTGATTTTGGGGGATTAGCTCCTCCCCCAAATCAATCTGTCAATTATGATGTGAATTTCTAATTGCAATTGACTTTTCAAAAAAGTGAAACTCGCAATTGTGAAATGGACCCATAGTGATTTCCCATAAACTTCCCTGTACGTGGGGCTTCACTGATTTTGTCAGTGCCCCTTGTTTAGTGTACCTTTCCCCGTAAGTCTCCTTAAATTTGCATGGGCGAATCCACAATAATAGCAGATTTTCCCATATCGTAAGTGCACTTATTACTCTTGAAACATTCTACATATAAGGAACTTTGCACCGTTATTAGCTTATTTGGAAACAAGATGAGGCATATTTAAGAGCCCCTAGCGCCATCTTAGCATCGCCATAGCGTCATTTGTTTGATGCTAAAGCGGCGCTAAAGTGCCTTTTTCCACGTGCCTTATTTACAAAGTGACGCAATGCATGCATTGTGCCACTTTGTAAATCCTTGCACCACATTATGCTCGCGCCAGGCATAATGTATGTAAGGTGGCATTCCCCAAATAGGGGGACCAAAACAATGGCTCAAAGAAATATAAAAGATTTCTTTGCGCCATTTTTTGCGGCATTTTTAACACCTGCACAAAGCAGGTGTTAAAATGAGGCTGCCGTTGTTTTCAATGGGTCTCTAGGTGCTTTGCAGCATTAGCTTAACATTTTTTTAAACTAATCCTGCAAAGCTCCAAACTAGTGTCGAAAATGTTGACGCTAGTTCCCTAACTACCGCCACGGTGCTCTGTATGTTAAATGCGGCGCACACATGGTGGCGTTAGGCGAACACTAAGGGGAGCAGGAAAAGTGGCGCTGCATATGATGCAGCGCCACTTTTCTTAAATTTGGCCCGATATATTGATTTTGCAGACACCTTAGTAAGCTGTACGAATAATGCCTCTTTCTCAAGGGTGTGAGGTCCTGATACATTTTAAAGTGAGCAAGCCATGTATCCCATTCAGACTGATGCATATGTCACTCAATAGGTTTTGTTATGTGAAGCATCTGCCTGCGTCATGCACAAATTTATAATCAATATCTTACCTCTCGCCCCTCCACATCAATGCTGGTAGCTTTGGCCTGATCTAAACATAACACAAGAAAGAGAGAAGAAAAACATGACAGTGTAGTGAGAAAAGGGTTCTGTGTAACACACGACTATATTTTATTTTGCATAGCAGCCAACATTGTAAACAGTCTGATCCGTGAAACTCCTTCTTTCTGCCTATACATTTTATACATTATATACATTAAAGTTGTGTGCAAACTCCTAGAGGCAGGACGAGCTCTCCTTGACGTGGTTTTGAAAGCAGTTTCATTCACAGATTGGTGCTTGCATTACTTATGAGACCATGAACTCAGAAGAATTGTTAACCCTCTAAATCCCTTGCAACTACGTCACTGTAAGCTCTACAGAGAGTTGTACCATTCCCCTTCAACCACCTTGGCGTATATAACGAAAGGTCAACTGGAAGATGTCCCTCTGTATTCCACCATGACTCTTCATTTTCATCCCTCTTATATAAGTTGTGTCACTGTGAGTTCTGCATGAAGCTCACCCTTACTTCCTATATGAGGTGTTACTGTAACCTCTGGAAAAGGCGACACATTGCCCTCTCCACCAAACTGAAGGCCCACCCTCCTCATTTGGAGTTGGGCAGACCTTCAGTATGTTGACAGAGGAGATTACTCTGTCTCTGTCACTGAAGTGCATCTCTGATGACCTGACAGAGCAAGGGCCATCTGTGGTTTTGCCATTTGTCTGCTGCCCTATTTGGAGTAACAAACTAATGGCAAGTTTTCACTGGCCATCACCTCTCAATAAATTCAGGCAGTAAGGGACAGGGAGTCATTGTTTTTTTTAATCTCAAAAACGAAATCCCGCGCGAGTTTCAAGAACATTGAAAGTTTGCCATGTGGCTCCATCCTCTTGACAAAGTCGTCGGTCGGGTTTTCAATGCATTTACAGCAAATGCTGTGATTTCAGTTCCTGCCAATGCCTGAGGTGACCGGTGGACATCTCTAAATCTGGCAGGTGGCTTGCTCCCTCTTGTACTTTACTCTATTAACTCTAAATCGCAGCTGTCTATTTTGAGAAGTATCATTCTAAGGTCTGCAGAGAGCTCTATCGCACCCCTATGTGACCTGTGTCATTTTAGGATCTACAGAGAAATTTCCCTCACTTCCACTGCTTAATTTGTAAAACAAAGTAAGTGCCAGGACCCTTCTTGGGAGGCCACTGCTGTCTGCACCACCCATTGCCCCTGCCAGCACTGCCAAGAGCAGCACCACTTGAACTACTGAACATCGCACTCCTACAAGTGTGACAATTCAGCATATACTGGGGCACCCAAAGCTATGAAAACGGCACGAGTGGCAGCTAATGTTCTACCTTGATGTATTTTGACTTATTAAACCCAGTTGTGCTCATTTCAAAACTAGGCAGGTTGCCACCATGTGATGGATTGTCTCTAGAGCCAGTGCTGATTAAGTGCCGGTGCAGAGCACTGGAAACCACTGGCTCAAATAAAGCACTGCTCACTTCTCCTGTGTGAAACGTGTCACTTTGATTGGAGGTCTCTCTCACCTCTTCTGTGTGACTTAAGTGACAGTGTAAACACTCAAGTGTGTTCTCTCATTCCGCCTGTATGACTTGTGACTGTCTTTGTAAGTTCTATAGAGAACTCTCTCTTTCGTACCTACTTTGTGATTTGTGTCACTGTAAACTCTGCAGGAAGATCTCCCATACCCCTCTTGTGTGACACGTCACTCTGCAGGACGCTGTCTCTCACCTCTGCAGTGTAATTTATCTTAAAGTGCAAGTTCTCTGAGGCGTTCTCTCTCATGACCCTCCTCTGTGACTTGTTTCCTTGTTTGTTCCACGGAGGTCTCCATTTTAGTCCCTACTTTATGACTAGTGTCACTGTAAACTCTGCAGACAGCTCTCCCCCTTCTTTGTGACTTGTAGCATTGTAGGTTTTTCAGGGAGCATCCTCTCCGCCCTTCTGTGTGAATTTGAGCTTTCGGTTGCACCAGCTCTTATTTTTAGCCATCAACACTTATTTTTCTTCATCAGCCTTTGACCCCGAGCAAGACAGAGAAAAATTCAAAAGGGGTAAAGAAGGAGGAAAACAATGACAACAGGAGAAAGCAGGGATTACTAATAATTTACAGGATTGAGCTTGAGTATCAAGGTGTGTCTGATGATGGATTACTACCTCGGTATTTTGCATCGACTTTCCAAAGCACCTCGCTGGTGGCAGCTTCTAAGCAACATTTGGGCCCTTGCACTTATTATTTTACAAATGTATCACTGTAAACTCGCAAGTGTACTGTCGCCTACCTTCTGTATTAACCTTGAGATTTATAAAGCATGCTCTCAGATTCTACTCACTCACCTTTTAATAAGTGAAGAGATGTGCTACATGCAGCTGGCAAATGGAGGAATTTAAATGAATCCACTACTGCAGGTTCCAACAAGTTATAGACCATATAGCCCCTTCTTGACATTTTACAATGCCACAGGATTACACTAATAAAAGTCCATCCCAGCACATCTTTCCAAAAGTTCTCCCTCCAGTTTATGCCTGTTCAAGACCATAAACCTTGAACTAAATGTCTTCTAATGTACACCCCAGTGCACTAACCAGCAAAGTGTACTATGTCAACAGCCACTGGAATTATGCAGCAGGGCGGCAACGAATTATGTGGCAGGGGAGCACTAAATTGTTAAGAAAAGGCAAATTATGCATCATAATGCACTACATTTATTTATAATATTATTTTAAAAGTTGCAAAATATGGAGTCAGGAGACAATAAACCTGGTGCGTCAAACCTCCAGGGCATAAAACTTCAATATTGTGTAATTTTTACACATAATAATACTGTCTGGGGAAAGATTTTACCTCATTAGTTTAACAATCATATACAGAAAAAAAAACTACTGAAAGATGACCGAGCAGTAAACTTTGAAAAGGGCACTCCACGCAAGAAAACATGTGACAAAGTTTAAAGTAACTTTCAATCTGCTTGAGCTAGAACCAACATTTTTTTGTTAAAATCTGTAGTTTATGCATCAGGTTATAGATTATGTGGCAAATGCTGTAAATCCATAATTATGTGAAAAAATCAACGGCCGCAGCAACACATAATTCCAGTGGCCCTGAATAAGACCATGTGAAATACTATAAAGGGATTTCTAGAGCTGTTGAAAGCTGCCATCTTACAGAGAAACATAAACAGCGTACCTGTTTCTCACCCTTCTTTATCCTTGAAGCTGCTGGGCAATGTATCCCATAATAGGATAAACACACATCAGTGACCGTCATGCACGATGTGGAAGCACTTTTCACATAGGATCAAAAAAGACAACATATTTCCACCCACACACTCTGTGCAGTGTAGCATGCTAACCATGTATATAAACACTTGCACTCAACACACAGGGCTATACAGGCTATATAAATGTTGTATAATATGAATGACGTGTGCAACTGCAAGCTTTACCGGATATTACTTCTCATGCCCTGTTTCTGCATAACTTGTGTTACAGTTCTACAGAGCAGTCACTCTAATCCCTATCCTGTAGGACTTGCACTAGTGTAAGATCTGCAGAGAGCGCTCTCTCACCTCTTGTGATTGCATAGATTTTTCTGCGCATGCGTGGAAGCACCGCTGCCCTGGGGATTATGAGTCCCCGACCGCCAGCCTGTCCGTGGCGGTAAACACCGCCATTGAAAGGCTGGCGGTAAGGGGACTTGGGGTGCCCCTGGGGGCCCCTGCACTGCCCATGCACTTGGCATGGGCAGTGCAGGGGCCCCCAGGCATAGCCCCGTCGCGCATTTCACTGCCCGAATTTCGGGCAGTGAAATGCGCGACAGGTGCTACTGCACCCGCTGCACATCAGCATTGCCGCCGGCTCTATTACGAGCCGGCAGCAATGTTGATGTGCCATTTCCGCTGGGCCAGCGGACGGTAACACTGTTACCGTCCGCTGGCCCAGCGGAAATGTCATAATAGGGAGCCAGGAATACCGCCGGCAATGGCGGTATTCTGTCTCCCGCGGCCTCAGCGGTCTTTTTGCAAGACCGCCGCGGTCGTAATGACCCCCTTTGTCTCTTGTTAATACGCGCCCAGTGCCTTATTCCATTTTCGGCTGACTGCCATGCCATGTCTTCGAAATAGTGTGCGTGTCAAGTGAAAGAAAGACACTCATTGGTATGGTTCCACACCATAGTCTGTTTGGAAGTGATAGCGCGTCCAGTCTTTATAAATTACTTGTACTTGGACACGCCGGAGGTCGGTGAACCTTTTAACCGAGTTGGGTTCTCCTCATCCAAATATAGTCGGATCTTTCAAATCAATAATCAATAATCATTATGATCAATACCCAATACTTAATTAATAGATCAAACGACACATTAGGAATCAATAACAATCAGTATTTTGACGCACCATGACCTTTCAGTCATGAATAACCACACCAGTTTATTAGAAGTTAATGAATTTATTTCCCTATATTAACAAAGCTAGCATGATATAAGTGAGTCTCAAAATCAAATGGTATACATATACGAACATTACTATTTGTCCATAGCGACGGAAGAAACGCAATCTTCGCAAAATCTGGATTATAATACACTCGGTTATAGCAATGCAAATCACTAATATAAGCAACTGAATTTGACTAATTGCATACATCGGTCAGCATAACAAGATTTCAATTTAGCATGGTGCATCAAGTGAATACCTCAACTAACCTCTAATTAGCATTGGCATGTGGGGCTTCATGCAAAACGAATTTAGTTAACACAGATTTAGAAAACACCTAGCTTGGGCCCTCTCAAAATAAGCAGTTGGTACCTAGGAAGGAAAACACAATGCATAATACAATTTTCCTTTCATATTTCCAAATACAATCAGCATTCAAGAAAAGTCTTCGTCCTTCAGGTATCGGTTCGATCAGCATGGGGCAGGTTTCAAAGGGGCAAAGTTAAACAAGTTTTCCTTGCCGCAGCAAGGAGAATGGGGCAAAGGTTACTGCATGGGCAGGACGGGGTAAAAATAAAGTTAAAGTCTCTAGGGTGAGAATTCTTAAAGCCTCTTTCTCTGCGTCGGAGAAAAGGCATCAAAGGGTCGTTCAAAATGGCTTCTTGAATCAGGCTTCAAAATGGCATCGAAGAAAATGTCTGACTTCTCTTTGTCCGGTGGGTTTAAGTAAGAAACATTCCAAATTCTTCAGGGTCTTCCATTGGAGGGTTCATAGGGTGGCTTCCCTTTGACCAATGAATAGTGTCTTTCTCCTAGTACTCATTTATGCATAAGGTGTCCTTGGAGCCTTGGAACATAAGTTGCAACAAAGTTTGCCAATTAATTCTATATCAGAGCTCTTATTGTCTGCACCTGCAGAAGCTGACCTTGCTTCAAAGGGGATGAAACTAGCCTAGCACGAAACCTTGAGATAAGTGTATTAGTCATCTCTACTGGAAAAATACAACCTTAAAGTAAAATAGTATGTCTTTGTTAATACAAGTGAAAACCATGCAGTTAAATTTGAGACCAGGCAACTAGGCCAAAGCCTCTGCTAAATTTAAGCTAAGCATATAATAGTTTCGACAAGAAAATCATGGAATACATTTGCAATTATGACGGATTACTACATTTGTCAATTCTTCTTGATTAATTAAGCCCGTTTATAATAATGGCGAACTACTCCGTGGGCACAATTTCCCACGTACATCATTTTCTTTGCTAAAATCACACTACCTTATACGATTTTGATTACATGATATATGAATATTTGTTAGTCCTTCTTTTTCTGCTTCATCAGAAGCCATTTTGTGTTCACGTGCCTTGGCATACTTTGAAGGTCTATCACCATTCTCGGTTTTCTAACAGTCGAAGATGAGCCATGATCCAGATGTTCCGTTCCCCAAGTTTTCTGATCATCTCTCACTATCAATGATTGTTTTTCAAGTTCATAAAGGTATTAATAGTGGTGTAGACGATCCATGCAACTAATTTAGACACATAGAATAGTCAATAAAATTAATATTGCCTTGCCTGGTACTAACAGGCAAAATGTTACTCATTAGGGAAATGCAAATGTTCATTGCTTTGTATTATAGCATTTCAATGGTGCTTACTACCTCTATATGGGACGGAGAAACACTGAAAGATAATAGACAATAGAACTTGAAAAAACAGCAAAACACAACAATTTTCCTTCAACCAGTGGCTAAAAAATATTTAAGTGGATCCTGTGGGGAGCAGGTGAATCCACAGGCTGCAGCGGCAGAGGCATGACGTCAACTGCGCAAGGTGCACAGCGCCTTGATTGTACAGCAGGGAATTGAGACCAAAAAGCACAGCATGGCTGCAAACTGGGCCAGTTACGTTTTTCCAAGGCCACTCACCAAAGCAGGCCTTGTTTTTGAAAAACAAAAAACTTACAAATTCCCCAAAACTCTTGGACTTTTCTTCCACAGTGGTTTATAATGCATACCAGCCATGCACTCTGGCTAGCCCACAACACGACCTTTATGAATTGCAGCCATTTAACAAACATCAGGGATATATAACTTACCATTCCATGCTGCAAGGCACAGTACTGTTCCATACCGTACCATGTGCCACTCAGGGCTGGGCAATGAGAAGTGCATAGTGGCTGCGAGGCCATACTAAAAGCTGAGTGTCGGCTACACAAATGCCAAACAATAGCAATTGACATAATTCTATGATGTCAAAATTCTAAGCCAAAAAGAATAGAATACTGATTTCTGCTTCACAAAAGCAAAAACGTTTGTAGTTTCAAATGGTGCAGCAGGTGCAGCAGCACCCAGGCCTAAGTGCCTGAGCCGACCCCCACCCCCATTATATTTTTTGCTGTCTTTTACTGCCCAGCTTGGCTACGGCACTGAAGACAGCTTTTTTTTATTCGCTCGCTCTCTAAAGTGCGTAATGATCGTAAATAGCCTGTAGAAAAAGGTCGTTCTTCAATCAGTTAGCGCTGTTTCACATAACCATTTCTAGTTAATTGAAACCTGGTCTCTTTTAGCTCGAGAGCTGCCGCCAACTAGAGTCTTTAGGGTCGAGCCTGCGTTGCATGCGCTTGCGCATGCGTATCGCAGCAAGACGCTTTAGTTTTTAAAAAAGGGCTCGGAGGCCTGTCAACTTTACCTCAGTGTTTTTTATTAGTTTGTGGGCTTGCCTAATAAAATCTGCTTGCTTTCATTAGTCAAAGGCACACATACGTCATGCCTTTTCCGGTGGCTAGCCATCCTCGATCGCAGCGACCAAGTACAGAAAACATGCGAGGCTCGCTGTTTTCCATCAGGCTCGTGGACTTTTTTTTATCTAATTTACGAGCGCGATCTCGCTTGGCAGAAGTCGAGCACTTTACATAGTTAATTTAACTTTTTAGGGTTATGTACATAAATGCACTTTTGCCCGATAGGTGAAAAGTCGGGTTAGGAGTTTACAACGCAATCAGCTCTAACATGAGCAAACGCGAGACCCGTTGCATTGTAAATGCTTGTTTTTATGGGCGAGCGCAAAGCACTCCTCCCCATGCTGTAATCTCTCTTTGGGCTTCTAGCCACACCCATGTCACGCGAGTCACTTTCATTAGGTCGTGGGCTTGCCTTTTAAAATCTGCTTGCTTTCATTTTGTGAAAGGCATGTATAGGTCATGCCTTTTCTGGTGTTTAGTCCACCTACACAGCACCTGTAAACTACTGAAGCCATTCAGGCTCGATGTTTTCAGCATGATTTCTGGACTACTTTATCTTTTTATTTTCCACGCAGCGGGATCGCACTCGGTTTTTCTGTTTTCACTTTCAGCGCAATGCCGCTGCATTTTACATAGCGCGATCGCGCTGTGTTTTTTTTCTTGGAATTTGTGTGGCAAGAAAAGTCCAGTTAGGAGTTTACAACGCTAATAGCTCTAACTCGGGAAAATGAGAGATCCGTTGCATTGCAAATGATTGTCATTATTACATACAATTCAGGGACTTTTTTGATACAGTTGAACAGTTTTGTACACCTGGAACTGTGTTTGCAGATGTGTGATCGTGTTTTCAAATGGTTTATGCGTGTGTTTCTTTTCAGTGCCTTCGTATGTTCGGTTGTATTAATTTCGTTACAGTGTTAATCGTTTTGTAAGTGAAGGTATCCAATTATTTTTGTGTTTATTATTTGTTTGCGTGTTCTTTATGCGGCGATTGAGTTTTCAAATGGTTTATGCCTGTCTTTGTTTTCAGTAGCATAATCTGTTTTGTCTCTTCCAAGTTGTTCCTGAGTAGAAAACTGATTTGCCGAGGATCACACAATGTTGGTTGGTCCAGTCTAAAAGCTGAGACTCGAACTGAAGCTTTCAGGTTCAAAAAACTGAACTAGAGTGAGGGCAAGTTCAGTTGACAGCAGGATAGTTCTGAAGAAGGTGTACATTTCCTAAACACCTAAACACCACAGTGCCCTCTGAGGCAAGGGTCTGACGAGCAATTGGGAACAGGGTGATGGTCCATTATTAGGGTTGCAGCTTTCTTCGTATCTGCCTTTCCTTGTATTTTGTTACAGTGTTTATCGATGTGTAAGTGTAAGTGAGAACACCCATTTATTTATTTACTTCTATTTGTGTGTGTGTGTTTTTATGTTTTAAACTATATGTTTTGCTTAATGCGTGCCTTTCCGTTTAGTGGCAAAACATATAGAAATATGAGGCACTTTTTTTTTTTTTAAATAAACTACTTCTACAAAACTGGCTCCTTCTAGCGAAAAACAGCCCCTGCCTTTTAAAAGCTGCTTGTAGCATTGCAGCAGTTTACAAAATTACACATATCTTCAATTTGCTAATGGGAGTTGTTATAAAAGAATGCAACATATTGGAATGTAGCTGTCAGCATAACCGGCCACCTACTGCATGACTGGGCTACATTCTTCTAATTTCTGGAGTAAACGCTCAATGCTCAGTGTGGTTATTGTAGCATTTATTTTCTGTTTTTGTCTTTTTGGTTTAAATAAAAAAGGTCAACACCACCAGCTGTTGCTTTGTAGCTGTATCAAATATTTGGCAACCTTGGCAAGTAGTCTCTGATCTCGGGTGAAAGATTTTTCTGCTCTGTTGTTGGACAAGTTAGTTAATGTCTGCTAGTGTGAATTGCATACACGTCTGGTCACAGTAAAGAAAGCGATCATTATTTTTCCTTTTGCTGGTTTCCTTCACACTCTTTTGTTGTGCAGGCATCTCGGGAGGTGAGAGCTCATTTTAATCATTTGTCTGCTTAACGTAGCCTTTTAGAATATGGCTCACGTATTGCGAGAAAAGCAGTCTCTACCCTTCAAGCATCCTGGAATATACACAGTGCACAGTGCAGTTAGTGGTAGATGAGCAAATATTACTAAATTACAAAACCTTTTAAAACACATACATTATTTAGTAAAAGCATCTTGGCAATTTTAGTTACCTCAAAATTAAACAAAAGATGAGGCACTTAGCAATTGTCCTTATAGCAACAAACATCCTCCAATATATTTGTGGCTAACGGCAACAGATATTGTATATATGAAGGTGAAGTGCAGTTATCTTAAAAATGCAGTCTACCCCTAAAAACAATTAGCTCATTTCATAATACCAATGTACTGAATTTTGTATTGGACATTACTTTTCAGTGGATTCGTATGTGTGTTTGTTTTAAGTGGCTTTGTACGTGCCTTTCCTTTTATTTTGTTACAGTGTTTCTCTTGGTGTGAGAGCTCCTGTTTATTTATTTAGTTATATTTGTTTGCGTGTATGCATCTTTGCGTTTAAACTTTGTTCTTTTAGTGCATGTCTTTATGTTCAGTGGCAAAACTAATAAAAATATGCTGCATTCTGCTATTGTTTTAAAAATAAACTACTATTACAGAACTGGCTCCTTGTAGCAAAAACAGCCCCTATTGTTTAGGAGTTGCTTTATGTAATTGCAATGGTGTAATCTTAAAAATGCAGTCCCCCCCAAAAATCAATTTTTCTTTTTATATTACAGATCTATTTAATTTTTTAGGCTGCCTTATTGTCAGTGGCTTCGTGTTTATGTTTCTTTTAAGTGACTTGGATAGGAAAACATGTAACATTGGCATAAAATGGGAATATTCAGGGATAGTTATATACACTTAGTACGCATAGAAAGTATTATGTCCTCTTTGCACTTTTAGTAATTGTGAGTTGGACGTTTGGGTGTAAATTCACAAAGCCCTCCTGTGAGTTCATAAGGGTACTTCTGTAGTATTTCCTCACATACCCATAAATGCTCTTGTAAATGGAGTTCCTGCTTCGTGCAAGGCACACTAGAGGTACCACTCACGCAGTCTTTAGTCAGGATGTTCATGATGCCCAGGACGCACTGCACCTATTCCCTGATGTAGATACATTTTACACCAGGAACAAAATTCAGTAAATTACCTGCTGTCACATATCTTGTAGCAACTGGTAGTGTTGGGCAAAGAATTTGTGAAGATTATAAAGCCCTCTGTCACCTGGGAGGGTATCCAGGCGCTATAGCAGGAGCAATTATGGCCTCTAAAGGCTAAGTATAAGGTTTCACTGCATTACTTTCTCCTGTGTTTTTTCATGGGGTTATCCCCTCTATGGACTAACAATATGGTTACATAACCACGTTTCTTACAAAGAATATTTTTATTATGGTGCCCTCTAGGGGCTGTGTTGAGCATTACAATCTAATGCCAAAAGTTTATATCTGATAAAGGTTTATATGATAATTGTATTTATTTTAATAATCTCTCCTGATTACAAT
The DNA here is from genome assembly GCF_031143425.1 of Pleurodeles waltl. Lineage (NCBI taxonomy): Eukaryota > Metazoa > Chordata > Amphibia > Caudata > Salamandridae > Pleurodeles > Pleurodeles waltl. Next base: position 545,074,870 of record NC_090446.1, on the reverse strand, counting down.
TATGACCATAATTCAGGCCAATTTAACATCCTTATTACACTATGACTGTTAAAACACTCTTGATATGTTTAGGTGACCCTTCTAGTGTATTCTCCTATCTGGCTGTCTTGTGTGTTTTTTGGGGAAATTGTGTTAGCCAGCCAGCAACTCTGATGGTGGTGTGTTGAAAGTGGTATTCTATTGGAATTAGTATGGCAGATTTAAATTGGGATGCTAAATATCAACATTAAAATGTTCTGCTGCAGATAGAAGAAGAAGGTAAATGGAAGTGCTTTAGTTATATGCAGGACCACTGTAATTATATGGCAAGAAAAAATGAAATTATCTGCCAGGGTAGACAAATTTATGTGGCAAGAGAAGTCCAGTTATTAATTTACAATACCAATAGCTCTAACTCAAGAAAATGCGAGACCCATTGCATTGCAAATGCTTGTTATTTCTAAGCCTTACTCGTGACGCAGTAGATAATTGCCACAAGGAGAAGCCGGGCCCATGCCACCTTCATCGTTTCTGTGTTGATTGAAGCGTTCTTCGAGGACTGAAATTGTATGACTGATAAAAAGGAAGGTCTTGGGAGATCACCTTATAAATGATTTCCTGAGACACACGCAGTACACCTACTCATACTTTAGAATGACTTAGAACTCGTGATAAAGCAATGTGTATTCTTGCAAAAATCTATCAAACCCTTTGAAATATCAGCCAGGTGAGATGTTTGCGATTCACAGAACAAATATTCACGTGACACACACCACGAGGAACAATGTGTTCATGTCTCTAAATTTACAAACTCATGTTCTTAAATCAGCAGAGAAAAACAGGAGTCATCATGGGAATTCTACAAGTTTAATGTCTAAGAGCCTTATTACGAGACTGGTGGGCCGACAGTCAGCCCGCCAGCCCTGTGGTGAGGAGACCAGCGCAGAGCTGGCGGTCTCCCCTCCCAGACTGATTACAATGATTTCACTGGTCTGACTGGCAGAAGCCTCCATATTAGGAGGTTTCCGCAGGTCAACCCAGTGGAAACAGTGCCGCAGCATTGGCCTCGGCTCTTCATGGAGCCGAGGCCAATGCTGTAGCACAGAGGGTGCTCCCAGCACCCTCAGAATACACAATGCCTGCTGTAGCAGACAGTGAACATTCCCAGTATGCTGGGCAGGGTGGCCTCTGCACTGCCCATGCCATGGGCAGTGCCCCCGCTAGTCTTTCCAAGGCGGAGAGCCCACTATGAAAAGGGTGGTGGAAAGAGGACTCCTGATCAGCATGGTGGTGCTGAACTCAGCTCCAATGTGGCTGACCATGACTCCGACCCCCACGACCCCGTTGGCAACTATGGGGTCATTCCAACTCTGGCGGGTGGCTACTGCCGCCTGCCAGGCGGGAACCGCCATGCGGCCACCATGCGGCCGCAATAACGCGGTCCCCGTTCCAACATTCCCGCTGGGCCGGCGGGCGCTACCCATGTTTGCGCCCGCCGGCCCAGCGGGAATGAGGCCGCAACACAGGAGCCGGCTCCTAATGGAGCCAGCGGTGTTGCGGCCGTGCGACGGGTGCAGTTGCACCCGTTGCGCTTTTCACTGTCTGCCATGCAGACAGTGAAAAGCAGGCCGGGGCCCTGTTAGGGGGCCCCTGCACTGCCCATGCCAGTGGCATGGACAGTGCAGGGGCCCCCAGGGGCCCCAGGACACCCCTTACCGCCAGCCATGTTTGCGCCCGCCGGCCCAGCGGGAATGAGGCCGCAACACAGGAGCCGGCTCCTAATGGAGCCAGCGGTGTTGCGGCCGTGCGACGGGTGCAGTTGCACCCGTTGCGCTTTTCACTGTCTGCCATGCAGACAGTGAAAAGCAGGCCGGGGCCCTGTTAGGGGGCCCCTGCACTGCCCATGCCAGTGGCATGGACAGTGCAGGGGCCCCCAGGGGCCCCAGGACACCCCTTACCGCCAGCCTCTTCCTGGCGGTGTAAACCGCCAGTAACAGGCTGGCGGTAAGGGGGTCATAATCCCCAGGGCAGCACTGCTTGCAGCGCTGCCCTGGCGGATTATCACCGCCGGGGGAAAATCAGCGGGACACCGCCGTCCCCGGCGGAGCGACCGCGGCTTTACCGCCACGGTCAGAATGGGCAATGAAGCACGGCCAGCCTGTTGGCGGTGCTTCCGTCATTCTTGCCCTGGCAGTCCAAGACCGCCAGGGTCAGAATGACCCCCTATGTTCCTTGCGGTGGTCCCCTGGCAGTCCAACCGCCAGGGTCATAATCTGCCAGTCGGATTGCCAGGAGTGCGGCGGTCCAACCGCGAGTCTGGGGGTCTTAGGACAGCCAGACTCGTAATGAGGCCCTAAGTATTGTTTTATTACCCACGATTGCAACAAGACTTTATATGTTCGTTTAGCACCATTTTTTCTTATTGTAAAGTCATTTTGAATCATCAGGGAACAACACATCTCCCGGATATTGCATATTGATTTTTTTTTCTTTGTAGGAATTTTCATTTCTCTCTTTCTGTACGTGGTAAAAATGGCAGGTTCTTTGGTCATGCTAATCTTCACCTTACACAACACTCTGGGAAGCACACTGCTCAACACTTTGCCATTTAATTAATTTGAATTACTCATTTTGTCACACCATTACTTTGTCATAAGCCTTTACTTCCAAAAGGTCGAATCATTATTCTATCTCTGTTCCTAGCCCACTGGGGAAGCAGGCCCATTAAAGTAAAGGTGTCGAGAAGTGCATTGTATTTAATTGAAGGGACGGGCAACGCTTTTTCAACCCTGTCCTCTGTATGTCTCCTCAAAGCAACTGACATCCACTTCTAAGTTTCAAACACTGTATGCAAAGAGGTGCGGAAGTCACTGAAAGCACGTGCCCGGCTCAAGGCTGAAGACTGACTCTGGCTCTGGCTCAGCTCGAGGTTCTGTTTGAACCTCTAGCCCATAACCAGCCAAGCTTTTATGTGGCTCCTGCTTGCCTGTTTCCCCATACCTTGGGGGGGGGGGGCATACTTATGAGTGGCCTGTGCCACTGTTGTGTAATGTTTTTGACGCTCTGGCAGAGCAGTCAATACTCCACATTTACAAGGTCACACATCTGGACCAATGCTTCAGTTTTGGTAGGCCTGTGTTGGAAAATACCCAGGTCAGAACTGGCTGCACACACGCAGATGTTAATATATGCAAGGTAGGCTTTCCCTCATACATTCTAACATAAACCTGATGCAGTGATACTTATGGTTTTCTGAAAAAGTGACATATTGCCAGCAAGCGGCGCGCAGAGCCTGAAATGCATCAACATTTCTGTGCATCAGCAACCCAGGCATAAGAAATGATGCCATAGCTCTGAAACATAAAAGCAACACACACAAAACATTTTGGCAAGCTCAACTACGCCATGGAGATGTTCATTCTTCACCTGGGAGTTGCATGGAGACCACCACCACCATGTAGGAAACACTGGAAAAGGGAGTATGTCTAAATATGGCGGGTTTCCCTCATTGACCTCAGGGAGGATTAGGTCTTCACATATTACAGACTAAGCACCACCAACTTCCTCTGCAGGTCAAGCTGACGGCAGACCTCCACATGTTGGCATCTGGTTCATTCCAGAGCACAACAACCACAGTGGCAGGAATTTCACAGCCATCATTTTCTGTGTTCCTAGCCTCCGTTCTGGATGCCATCATCAGACTCACACCCCAGTACTTCCTTTTCCCCAAGACACAACAACAACAGCTGGACACCAAGCAAGGCTTCTATGCCATTGCTGTGTTTACACGTCTTAGGGACCATGGACAGCACACATGTGCAACTGGTTCCCCCCGCAGCAATATCACATCTGTAAGGGAACTGGAAGCACACATACTATGTCAACGTCCAGGCCATTGTGAGCCATTGGGTGATGTTTACTAATGTGCTGGCAAGATACCCAGGGAGTGCGCATGATGCCTGTAGCTTCAGGCACTCCATTATCAATGACCGCTTCCAGAATGCCCAATATGGAAATGGACTACTTGTGGGTAAGCAAAACTGAAGTACATTACAGACCTACTAACAGTAACAAATGTATGACATAATAACAATCTCTGTGTCTGGCAACGGAGCTAGGGCCATATGTCTTATGGGTGTGCCTCATACATGCAACATTCATCATGGTACACATGTAGTACAAATCCACAGCTCACACATAATAAGACATGCAAAGCCACTTTCTGTGCCTCTGAATGGTGTAAAGGTACAGGGCAATGCAGCACAGGCCAAAAAGCAGTGCAACTTCATTGTGTGCAAGGGAGGGGCTCCATGGGTGGTGTTGTGGTGTTTACATGCAATTCCCATGGTTCATGAGTCATGTCATGTATCTCACACTGGGTAACCTTTTGATTGTGACAAATCAACTGGGTTCCTCAGGTGATTTTTAACAACAAAGCTGAACTGAAGTAAGCCAAGTCACTCCCACTTCCTATGCGTGCTGCAGCCAGTGGCAAATATACATAGATGATCATGGCTTTGAGGGTACATCATGTGCAGGAAGGTGGCCCCCCTGCACAAAGACAATCCTGTATGCAATTCAGGCACTCAAGTACCATGGTGCAAGTGTGTCTGTCTTTGTGCTAGGCAGCATGCTGTGTGCCAGTGTAGGAGGAAGGGTCAGGAATGTGCTGTATTGTCTAAATACTGTGCACTACTGCCTTTTCTATGAGATGCAGTGTATTGCAGACAGATGGCTTGCAGCAATGCAGAGTGCTACTTTCCCCAAAGATCTGGGCCCTTGTGTCATCTGCACATATCGGCAACAATGCCCTGCAACATGGAGACAATGATGTGCCACACTGACCTGCACTTATTAATCGGTCAATAGCAGAAGCAACAGAAAATCAGTGAGTATCAATGCATCATTTCCTTCTGTCTAGATGGATGAAACCACATCAAATGCACAAGGTAAAGAATCATGCATGAAATCATGTGGCAGCACAGACAGGGCAATTATGAGTTCAAAGGCAGCACAAGATACAAATCTGAGGTAAGTGTTTCCTCAATGTCATACAAACTCCTGATATCAGCCAAAGGTCCTAAAGGTCAGTGGTGTGAGAACAAGTACTGTGGAAATGAGCAAGTGTGTCACACTTGGCTGTAAACTTGTATGTTGCCCAAAGTGTCATGACTAACACAGGAAGAAGTATGTGAAAAGGCCATGTGTGACATGCAATGTTAGTTTAGGCCCCAGAGATGTGAAACTGCCCATACTGGATACAATTTTGACACCAACAGTACAAAACACACATATGTGTCAGCAATACTGACAGTCTACATCCAAACATACACATAGCTTGATGGCTGCATTGACTGTTGTAAACAGTTTGATGGCTCACATGTTTCGTGGCGTAAGTAGGCCAAATGTAAAGCACATATATCCAGCTATGGGAATCACACAAAGTGAAACACAATGCTGCCAAACATGTCATAGAGCAGTCACCGCCTTAGATTAAATTGCAAACTGGACATGGCACTATAGTGCATTCAGGATACCAACCTCAATATACATTTGCCACAGCTATGAGGCCAAAACCAAGGTACCAAACAATACAATCCCCGAAATGCCAGTCATGCACATGAAAGTTAAAAAGCAACGTAATGTGTCTAGATGTGGAGTACACAGCTCCTTGTAACAACATTAGTTTGTCACACAAAAAGATGGCCCACAATGCAATACATATGTGCGTATCAAAGTGCACCATGAGAAGTTATCTGGCAAAAAGCAATTGTTGAATGCTGACAATGAACAGCATAAAAATGCATGTGACAAGTTTGAATTGCAACCTATTGATTCATCAAAATCACATGGCAAAGTTAGTGAACTATGAAACGGCTGTGCCAATGTCATGTAGGCCACCAACAAAATCTGTGTTTGAACATGGACATATGTATGTGTCAATGTTAGATATGTTGGCAATGTCACAATCTACCTAGGGAGGAATAACTAGTCACATTTCTGATCACCAAACTGTCACTTCTCACATGTAGTGAGTGTGCAGAACTTACAGTTAACAGGAACATTTGGAAATACACATCACAGTAAGCTATTGTATACAGATTAACATCTGGATGTAGAAGTGTAATAATGTCATTCTCATCATTAGCTATTACACAGAGATCTTGAACATACATGTGTAAACTGATCGGCAACTGTATAAGTAACACATATTCATAAATACCATAAGAAATGTGTATGATTCATTCAGTACACATGGCACACATGGGAAGGAACGCAGCTGTAACATAGAGCAAAAGCATTGACTGTTGTAATTTATGTTTAAATTTCAGCTGACCAAGGATATGATCTCCAACCATGGGTAATGACCCCAGTAGAGCATTCTTAGACTGAGCCATAATGAAAGTACAACCTGACACTGGCTAGGACCTGCAGCATCAGGGAGAGAAGCTTTTGTGTGCTGAAGTCCAGGTTCAGATGCCTGGACATGTCAGGAGGCAGATTAAAATGCTCTCCCCCTATGGTCTGCAAGATAATACTAGTACTTGCCATTCTCCACAATATCTGTGTACTGACAAATGTCCCATGGAATATGGACTATGATGAGCAGTACCCAATGGAGGATGAAGATGGAGGACAGATCCAAAATATGGTGGCTGGGAATAGGCGACGCACCCGCATTGGGCAAAATTTCTCCGCTTGACTTACATGTTCTTTGACAGACTGAGGCCTTCATTATGACCCTGGCGGTCCAAAGACTGCCAGGGACACGGTGGCAGTCTCACCGCCGACGGGCAGCTGTGAAGACCAGCACATTATGAGTGTGGCGGGTTGGCCTCTGCCAACCCGCCACATCCCCACCTGTACCACCAGCTTGGTTGGACAGCCGGGTCGGAGATTAGCATCTCCTGACCAGGAGGTCCACTGAAGACCGCCGGCGGTATCACGAGTTGGCTTTTCACCAGGGTTTCTGTGGCAGTAGCACTGCCACGAAAACCCTGGTGGAAAGGCTACAAGTGACATAAAATGTATTTCCTGTCACCGGCATACGAATCTCCCAAGCCGCTCTGCAATCCCAATGCCCCCTGTCCCCCTTCTATACCAGAACACCCCACACCCTTCCAGTACAGCACCCCCCTCCCAGCACTGCACCCCCTCCCACATACACGCACACATACACCCACACGCACCCCACATACACTCATTCACCAACACTTACAAACATGCATTCACTCACACACATCCATACCTGCATTCACTCACATGCATCCATACTCGCATTCACACAAACATTCCAACATGCACTCACTTCAACAATCATACATGCATTCAAACACCCATACACACGCATTCAAACACATGCATACACACTTATATTCACACACGCAGACAACACACACGCACCCACAACACCCCCCACTCTCCTCCCCTGTCGGATGATCGACTTACCTTGTCCGGTGAGGAGGTCATCCAGTAGGGAACGGGAACAGGCGCTTCCACCACCGGCAGCACCCTGCCATCAGGACACAGCCAGGCTGTATTGCAGGTCCTAATACGGCTGGTGGAGTCCTTTTGGCAGGGCAGGGCCGGTGGTGGAACCGCCCCTGTGCCTCTGACTGCCAGCACGACTACTGGAGGATTTCCACCCAAATTGTGGCAGAAATCCTTCAGTACACATAATATGGTGGTCAGAAGACCACTAAGCACTGGCGGTCATCTGGCACCCGTGGCTTCGGCGGTCTTGAGAAAAGACCGCCAAAGTCATAATGAGGGCCTGAATATCCAAACATGATATGAATGTTCCACATGTAAATAAATCTTTACATCCAATACTTGTGTTGGTGTGTATGTCACAGTCCCAGAAAACATCAACTCACCCACATCCTGTCTACTAGAAGTAGGCCTCAAAATGTAACTATCACTATCACTGTTGACCAACATTGTACCATGCCTCACATCTATCATTTGCACACATGCAGAACTGCTATGTAAAGCAGTGTACTGAATTAAAGGGACATGCATGCCATGCCACATTTCAAGATCCAGATTTATTGATACTCTTCCCTTACACTTGAGCAGTGAAGGGCTGCACAGCTAGCAGTCTTGCTGTGTTGTGCAACAGCTAGGTGTACAACAGATGGTAATCAGTGAAGGTAGGAATACAAACCACAAGCTTCCATACCCGAGAATGACCTCATATTGCAGTGTGTCTCACCAATGTGTTCCCATGCAGAATAACTGTGTTTTGCTCTAGCTCGTGTAGTAATAGATTCCATCAGAGGTCATGAATGACAGTTGTCATGGACAAAGGTCTACTGTTCTGAAAACATGTGAAAGCAGTAACTTGTAAAGAACTATACATGCATGTGTACCCCAAAACAAAGCACATGTGAACTAGTTCTAGGCCACAATATTGCATTATGTTATCATGGTACAATAGATAAATGACACATTTGCCATGCATTGCTCAGCAATTCAGTTAGGACAAAAGGGCTGTAAAAATACAACATGATCAGAAGACATTGTACAGTGCGTAAATGGCCAAAGCACTTTGAATTTGGAAAGGTAATATGCAAACATTTGAACACTTGAAGTATACTGAGATGTCAAGGATGAAAAGTCAGACAAAATGCATGTGCATACACACATCACATTGCACATGGTCAGATGGAGTGATTTAGATATAAACTTACCTTAGTATAGCAGGACAGGAGTTGAGCACCTCTAACCCGAGTGTACAAGTGAATAGTTGAGTGGATCACAAAGAGACTATCCACCCAAAGGTGACATTTTTGTTGAAAGTGTGCCATTACATATGGCTGTGTCAGGGAATGCAGTCTCCTTGGACCAGGAGAGACACACAAAGGCCTGCCCACAGATAATATGTGAATGGCAGAATCTTTTCAATTGAACATCACAAGTACAATGGACTATTTAACGTTGTCTCACTGCAGGGGTGACTGATGGCTAACCGACCTATTCTAAAGGTCTGTTGCTGCGTAACACACTCACCCCAGATCTACATCATGTTTTAGGATGTATGTGGTCATGATAACACCATGTGCAGCACAGATGGGCTTGGGCAAGACATTCACAACCGAAATATTGCAATGTGTAACTGTCTGCACATGCAGAGATCATGTGTACTGCTACAATGTTCAACTACAAATCCTCTGCAACAGTCCAAAGTGAGTATAGTACCAAACAGTGTGCATGGCCACACAGTGCAGCACAGATTTCTATCTATGTCACATCAACGTTTAGAAGCACATAGCAAGATAAGTATGGCATTTAACCTCACACTTACAAATGTTGGTTCTTGACCTGGGCCTGTGCTGAATTAGCCACCTAGGACCCATGCAGACCCACTTGCCCCATGAGACAAGGATGCAACTATTACATGCAGGAATGAATGTGACTGTGATGGTGCATCTTACTGTAAACTCAAACATGCTGTTAGCCCTAGTGCTCCATCTATGTCTGTTGCAGTGCACAGGACACAAAGACAATCAAAGTAAAGATAAGATGTCAAGGCCTAACTACTGTCAGGAATGAGGCCATGCGCGGTCCAGGCCCTGCCCAAAACTCCGCAGCGTGGCTCTGCGGTGCTTTGTGCGCACCACTTGTTATCCCCTCTTGTTCCAAAGGTGGCCATCAACGTCGTCTGTCCTGTGGTAAAGTTCATAGAGCTGCAGGTTCAGGGCATTGGTGGACAAGATGCAATTATCAGTGCTATTCCATGAAGGGACTACAATTCCCATGTTTTTAGAGGCAGCAACCATCTTGAGGTGTGGCAGCCCTATAAAGCCCAGCCACACCCAAGCACGTTGCTCACTATTTTGAAGACTTTGATGCAGTCAGACCTCGTTGGGGTTTCTCTGAAGAAGAGCAGAGTTCCTGCATGGCAGAGCGTCATTCAATCGAAGTATCCTTGTTTCCATGGTGAATTCAAAGACGAGTAGGTCGAACTCGTAGCGGTAAGGCCTGAATGAATCCAATTTTGAAGGAAGTCGTTATCTTCCAAAGGTAAAGAGCTCTTTGCAAGGCAATTCAAGGGTTTCAGTTCACAGTTGTAAAGCACTCTTGGCATGGCGATTCAGGCGCTTCCGTCCATAGTTGTAAAGCGCTCTTGGCACGACGATTCAGGCGCTTCAGTTCACAGTTGTAAAGCGCTCTTGGTACGACAATTCAGGGGCTTCAGTCCACAGTTGTAAAGCGCTTTTGGTATGACAATTCAGGTGCTTCAGTCCACAGGTGTAAAGCGCTCTTGGCATGACAATTAGAGCGCTTTAATCCACATGAGTAAAAGGCTCTGGGCACAACAATCAAAGTGATTCAGGCCACATGAGTAAAGAGCTTCAAGTTCAATGAGTAAAACATTTTTGGCCTTTATAGCTGTAAAGTATTTCTGGAGATACGCAAATCATAGTTTTCATTGCTTTCTGGAAGGCATATTATGTGAAAAGCATATTTAATTTTTTGAGATTTTCTAGTTCATGATCAAAGGTTTATATTATGAATGCATAAATGTTATAGGATTGATATTCTGAGTATATTCATAATCCAAAGTTCTTGCCATCTCTTGGTTCTGAGGTCGTAGTTTATTTTTGTTCCATGATTCAAAGAAGGGGCTTAGCCCTCATTTCAAAAGGGGTCTCCATTTGATATCGGAGACACATTTAATCAAGAGTCTATTGATGAGTTATATTTCTATGAATGAGTAAGTGCATATTTGTTCTAACCTTTTCTTTTCAGATCTCTCTCCCTGCTGTTCCTTACCCTAATTCCCTTCCCCCGACTAGCTTCATCATAACTCTGTGCTATAATAGCTTTCTGAGTTGGTGACGATGGAAGGTGGGCCTTTTGTTCAGCAACGTGCAGATCCTGAGGAAAGGACACTGTGACAACTACATGTCATGTCACTCCTGTGATGGCAATATTTAATGACAATTTGCATGTTTGCCCGATATCATCTGTCATTGAAGGCACATATGATCATCTGATGTGAATGCCTACCCACATGCAAAACTCCAGGACACCCTCTCATGCACTGAGTAATGCAATGCATTTACATACTACAGTATAGTGGCACTCAGGATTCCTTGCGCTTGTCTGGCCTACTCCAGCTGGACTTGAGATGATAAAACAATAGCAAAGACATGTTCCAAGGTGCATTGTGCATGAGACACACATACTGTGTCAAACACAAAGCCCAGAGAGCAGATGTGTCTGTACCACAGCATTCCATGGTGGAAGGTACCTAGGGCCATATGTACGAACACTTTTTCCCATAGACACAGAATGGGTAAAAACCTTTGCTACATCTGGCCCCTAGTTTAGTGTGTAAATGACGTTTGGCAAGCATTCACAGGTGTCTTATTGATCTAACACCATACCTATCACATCTATTCGGATAAATGTCAAGCAGAATGCTACATACACTGTGAACTGGCTAAGCCTGAAAGTCCCTGTGATTCCCTGAGTGTGTAATGAATCTGTAACACATCTTGTTGGTGGAATCGGGAACATTTGTATTAAGTCAGATAATGGGCATAGTGGTGAATACAGTAGTGTATATCATAGGTGTTGCAAAGCAACATATTTTACCATTAAAATGCAAACTACGGGCTACCTCCGTTCACCCAAGCATAGTACAAACTGAAAAGGCAATAAGAACATAGGATTGTCTTTAGGCATCACCATGTGTATGTGTAATCCTGATCAATATATTTTCACTGAATATTTCACCACGATAAAGGCTAAACATCTCACGTAGCCACACTTTGACCACAGAAGAACCAATATAACAAGACTGTCAGGTAAGAGAAGAGGTGCAAGGAAAGTGAGCCTAAGGTGTGTTACCTGCTTTGCACAATCCACTACAGTGTTTTGTAGACAATCGGCCTTTTACATAGGTTAGAAACCACGCATTGAGCCGTTTGTGCATCACATTGCCCCACTGAGGGGGTCAAATGCGGCGCATCAGAACCACTGCATTGAATAAACCTTGGGACAAATGCATTGTGCGTTGTTCACACACTGGCTTTTTTATTATGGATGTGTAAGAAACAAAAACGGCACATTTGTGAAAATGGGTGGGTTACAGGCAGGAAGTGATGCATTGGGTATGGCAGGCTGCAAATTAGAAAGTGTGAAGATACTTTCACTTACTCTCTGTTAGTCTGTGCTTGATGTAGGAGGTTGTTTATGAGAATATGACAGTAGTGTGTGCGTCTTGATAGTATGAGTGTGTGTATTGTCTACGAAATGTCCCTGTCCTATTCATATATTGTCCTATGTCATTGTTTTGTCTAGTCATTTATAATTGTTTTGCCTGGTGTTCATCTAGTTGGGTTTTGTCTTTTGAGGTAGATTTTTTCAGTAGGGGGTTAATATATAGGTAGGTAAGGTATTTTTGTTGTTTAATTAGGTTTGAGATCATGTCTGGGAGCGGTGGAATTTTTCTGAGTCACAGCTGGGAGGTCTGATTTGGCTCATTTTTCATTGCCTTCCACTGATGCTTGCAGCTGGTGGCAAGGTGAGCCAGGGATACCCACCTAAAGACAAGAAGGACCAATGGGAGACACTATAAGCAGACTATCAAGGTGTCACAAACAAGCCACCAATTGAATCACAGATGGGTGCACGTCGTCTTAAGGGATGCTGATATAATTGACTACCTGGGACTTGAGAATGGTGGAAGTCTTGGTAGGTATGTATGTTCTGTCTTCATATTGCCTCTGTTGCAGGCAGGATTGTTTTTGTGCAATAAGGTGCCCCTTCCTGCACAAAAACAATCCTACAAGGTGTTTTTAAAAGAGGATAACATATATTTGTCCTCTTTACTCCTCACCTTGTGAGTCGTATGGATTAGACGCTTTTCCAGGTTTACATCACTTTGAAAATCTGGGGCTGCGTCAAATTCCATAGGTGTTGAATGTGAAAACCCACAGCAACATCCATGGAATGCCTTCCAGGCGCAGAGTAACGTAATGGAGGGATTTGAGCAGCATAGCCTTCTTTATATTGTATGACACCACTCAAAGCAATCCAGGTTGGCTTTGCATGGCTTCATAAATCTTTTATGAGAGCCCTGCCTCATGGATGAACCACTTTATGTGTTGCAAAAGTGATGCAGGGCTCTAATGACTAAGCTCCTATGTGTGCTGCAAAATGCAGCACACATGGAAAGAGGACAAAATGAGGAGGAATTAAAGTGTTTCTCCTTGGTGTGCATCCCCTGGGGAGCCATTCGGTATTGGCACATCGCCATTACTCAATCAATCAAATCCTTCATGCATGCTCCAGGCATGTCATGATGGTAACATCTAAACTCCACCATCCAGCCTGCTCAGGGCTACAAACTGACTAGATGGGTGCAATGAACTGGGCATATTTCCATATTTGTGTAAGTACGGGTATGTAGTTCTGATGTACAGGGATATTAGAGTTTACTAAAAAAAGTTAACATGTGTAAAATCATTTTGTTTTTAAACTGTTTCCTCTTTCATGTCTCCTTGGCGGATATCTTCCATTCTCATAGGGAGAGGTGAAAGCATTCCAGGACCCCAAAGCTCCCAGTAAGTGTGATAGGTACATATATGTACGATTTTTATGTCTGTGTATGATCGATGAGGAACTGACCACTTGTGATGTGTGGTGAAAGTGAACTCTCAGCTATCGTCATTGAGCTGTCAGTCGGTGAATATGTATAGAACTGAGCCAAAGTTTGTTTAGGACTGCTCACAGTCAAAGAAATATGAGAATGCAAGGTCTATGTAAGTGGGCCCACAGAAAGTATGCATCTTTTAAGATGTACTTACAGTGGCACATCTACAGTCATGTAGCTCTAGGCAAAGTGAGCAGTATCTGGCACATGCTCTGCATGTGTTACACACAGACACATTACCTCGAACAAATAACGGCATAAGACATTGAGTCAACGTATGTAGTGGCACAGTGAAATATGTTTTGCTTAGCACGTCTGGGCAGGGATAAGTTGTTAAAGTCCCAATTTGTTCAGGAAGCTGGGACAGATGACATGCATCAGTGCTCCACAGCCATTGTTAACAAGCATGGACAGGAGAGGTGTAATAAAATCTGATTCAGACACGTTGTGATCTTAAAGCATGTGTCCCATCTAAATTCAGCTGGATGTGTTCAGACATGCAGCATGTTTTGGGGATCTCCAGATGACATATGCAAGTTTCACTAACCAATATGATGGTCAGACACATCTGCTGTGTTACGCACTATGGAGCTTATGTTTTGAGGGTCCTGCGTCACTTTTGCACCATGTAAAAAGATACATGTGTAGCACAGGGGTCTAATCCAGGTTCTGTAGCAACGCAAAGCCATCCTGCCTGGCTTTGAGTAGACTTATAAATCTTGAGTACGGCAACACAGCACAATTAGCTGTGTCATGTTACTCTGCCCCCGGCAGGAGTTGCATGGGTGTTGTGGTGAGTTTTCCCACGCACCACCCCTGGATTTTGATGCTACACCAGATTTACTAAAGCATGATAAACATGGGGAAGTGCACAATCCATACCCCTCCCAAAGGTGAGGCCTAACAAGGAGAAATTTATTTTATTCCCCTTGTTTTATCCGCTTTTTATGTCTGCTGCATTCTGCAGCACACATAGAACAAGCAGAACACCGCTTAGGATTGCTTCTGTCCAGGAAGGTGTCCCTTCCTGCACAAAAACAATTTTGCATGCAATGGAGGCACCCTGGCACCAATGGTTTAAGGGTGTCTGTGCTGGTGCAAGGCTGCCGAAGCTACTCCAGAACAGGGAGAATGGGCAGGAATGCACCATATTGCATAGATACATTGCACTCCTGCCCTTTCACTTTGGCATAGGGCAGTGCAGCAAGGTGCCTTCCTGCACTACCCTACCTCGAAATCCCATAAACGAGGGCCTTTATGTTCAGAGAAAACAAATCTGTCCCTGTAGCAGTGTGGCAAAATGTATGTGTATGTCAGAGAAGCCTGAGTTGCCTTCGCTACGAAAACACATTACAGTACGGTAGTTGTACCATATGTTTCATGTGAGGGGCCTACATCTTCATTAGTAATGAGCTTGGGCCATAACTGACAACCAATCACATGCCTATAAGTCTGTCTGTTCATGTGTTTGTGAATCATAGGATGCATATTAAGATATTAGATGTGTTAGTGTACCATGAACTATGTCTATTGTGATACAGCCCCAGTGGTACTTGTTCCGCCCTCATAGGTATGGAGCAAGGGTCAATGGCTCATAGCAAATCCACGATTCTGCAAGATGACTAGTCCGTCAAGCAGGCACACACTACTGAGATGCTATGTTCAGGTAATGATGTCTGTCTCCAAATGCAGCTTTGGGATGATCTATGTATATGAGCATGTTTAAGTATGGCTCATCATGTGTTTTTCTACAAGTCTGCAGCAGGAGATAATGCAGATATTTCTGTACTATTGTTTGTGGCTAAATGTTATAGATGTCCCTGAAGCATGTTCTACAGTGGGTACATGGTAGCTGGAAACATTATTAGTTTCGCGCCCATTCGGCTTGCGTCTTTCCATCGATCAACACTTTTTATCGTTCTGAGTATTATCATCACATAGGAGCATAGTGAGCTCTCTATTTTGGAATTTATGAAGCCGGCTGTCGGCGCGTGACTTTACTCTGCACGCTCTATGTGCCGATATGGGGGGCTTGGCCCGTCATTGCGGTTAACAAACTGCCTACCGCTTAGACCATATTTGAGAATAAAAGGTACTTATTCCAAAGGAGGAAAGACTCGGCTGGGTGGAGTTTACTGCCTTCGATGTTATTGCTTTCCCTTGATACATAGGACCATGAATGTAATAAATTGTTCCCTGGAATTATTTTGAATACATTAAAGGTTTGTGCCATGAAGAAGGTGAGCGACCTGCCTTGGTCGCTTGTCACCGAAACGTACGTCGGCACTATCACCAAGGAATAAGATATTTGTGGTGACCAACATGGACTTTTTTCATATTCTGCAATCAATTCATCTGTCTAAACATGAGTGAAGGACTTTAGAACACATTTGATAAATAAAGAACGACTTATGGACTTGAAAGTCAAGCCAATAAGAAATCATAATAGTGATTGAGGACCACCTTTGTAGGGCCTTTTTATATTGTTGCATTATGTTATTGTCTGACAACTAATTTGTTGTGTTACCACTGGTAAGACCTAGTGGCCTGCCAATCTTGGTTATATTCTGTAGCCCTTCGGTTTTTACTCGTGTTGGTCTTAATATAACATATTTTGTTGAGTCCCATCCTTATTTTATATGGTATGAGTGAAGGAGTGTGATTGTGATTTCATGTTTTAGTATTGGTTAGTGTTCCAGGGTGCACATTATGGTGGTCTCATCAGTTTGTTATTTAATTATATACATAGATATTCAATAATTACAATATTTAAATACATTTATTACTGTGTTTGTCTATTTGATACATTGTTCTATGTCTCTCTATTATCAGTCTGTCATCCTGAGATCTCTGTGTTGGACGCCTGGGATTCCTTGCTTGGCACCCATTGTGTCCTTGGGACATTTTTCTTCATTTTGTACAGTGGGTACATTACAACCCCATATCCCTGCATTGACAATCTGCCACTGTGTGAGTTAACACAGCTACTTGTGAAGCCATGTAAAGTCCGGATGGGGTATGCAGAGGCAAGCTACTATGCCTGTACTGTTTCACCTTATCCAGTTACACTTATTTTCAACATTTGTAGGATGCAACTAAAAATCCCAATTTAGGGTAGGCAGGCCCATGTGCCAAAAGGTAGACCAGGACATCTTAATTAGTGTGAACATTTTCCTATATGATATGGTATCCGTCTCATTGTGAGCACTGTTACATTTTGTGTTCCTACGAAGATGGAACTTGACTCACTTTACCAGGTTAAAGTAGGGGATGTCTATATAGTGACAACATATTGTCCATGGTTTTCTGCCCATTGCTGGCTTAGTTTGGGTCAGCAAGATCTGATATGTGTTACAATGTCTGACTATATATCTTAGACGTGATGTACATGTTCTGACTGTTTTAACTGTTATTTCTATTTGCGCCCTAGGCAACATGACAGTTGATGAGACCCGCACATTTGGGCTCCGGTGGGAACAGTACCATCATGTCCGGAACGTAGCAAAGGCTTGACGAAATATGTGAAAACTGTCTGTGTGGGCCAAAGCAGCTGGGTCCTGGAACATTGCTCAACACACACGACCTGCAGTGCCAACCTCACCCACTTCCACAGACAGACCAGGCTCAAGCCACGCCAGAGCTGTGCCAAGCCAGGCCAGAGCAGCTCAAAGCCAGCCACAGCTGGCCCAAGCTGTTGCAACACCAGCTCCCCCAGCAGCTTCACAACGTGTGGCCACACAGTCCAGGAGGCAGCCCCCAGGGTAATCGGTATTCCACTAGACCAGACATCTCCAAAGAGTAGCTTGTGATGTTCTATGGCTATTTTAGCTATATTTTAGTTGGTTTAGCAAACTATGCCTGCTGGTGTGCACTTTAGTCCAGTTACATTTTATTTAGTAGTGCTTTATTTTTTCTAGCAATAGCCACATTTGTGGTATTGTTTTATTTCCCTTTATTGAATTGTTCTTTCGCCTAGGAAACTATGAAGTTCAATAGGACATTCATTTCACTTTGTGCTTTCTTCACGGCTGCAGTCAGATAGGGTTACCGGCAAACGTGGTATGCTGTGTCTCCAACATTCACAGAAACACATACACTCGTACATGGGGTCCATGTCTTTGAATGTCAACTACTCTATTATAAAAACACTGCCTTTGTCCCATATATGTTAGAGGGAGATTCCAGCCAGATGACAATGACTACATGCTGATTGCTGATTACCGCTGCTTGTTTAGCCGGCCGAACCCCTGGCCTACATGGTGACGGTGTCTTTCTAGACTGCAGGCTTTCTTACTCAGGAATGAGGGATGATGTTTTCCCAGGCGGAAACCTGAAGGGCAGGCTAGGTTTATTATGCTGTGCTCGACTATACCGTAGGTAGAAGAACTACATATCGCTTATAGTGACAGTATGGTGGGACTGTTTTTGTGGTTCACTCTCCTCATCACATTTTTGCTTTTATCGTGTTTTATCATCCTAGTTATTGCAATACATGACATTTTATCTAAGGAGCAGTTACTTCAATAAATCCTTTTTTAACTTTATTCTGCCTCTGTTTGTCCTTCCCTGTGTGACACTTGTGTAACTGAGAGAATGGGACGAGATCTTATAGACCACGATTCCCCTCAGGAGTCTTTCTTGTCATGCAACCAGTTGACACAATCATCCCTGCTCTTGGGTGGAAATGAGGTGCTGCTAATTAGCGGGAATTGACGGATTAGGCTGACAGGTGTCAACTGATGTGGAATAGCGTTAAGTACTACACAATCTATGCGATTCTGCTGCCCGAATCCAGTAGCCTCATTAGCATAATGAGAACCTATGCGACAGTGAGCTACTGGTAGCTTTCCAACTACCTGTGAGTAGCTCTCATGTGTGCAGCTCAGCCTACTAAATTAAAAACCTTTGATTGGTTGAAGGAATATAATGTTACCAAAATTGAAAAATGTGTATTTGAGATCAAAATGTGTGTATTTTCCGAACCCACTAGGCCTGCTGCTGTGCACTCTAACCTAGATATATTTTATTCGGCTTCATTTTATTATTGTCGCAATAGCCACTTTCACTTGTTTTATTTTTCTGTTTATCTAACTGTTTTTGCCTAGGCCAGCACTCTCTTCTCAAACAAGACATTCTTGCTCACTCTATGCTTCTTCCAAAGCTACAGGAAGATGGGTTGCCGATGAACGTGGTATAAGTTTAGTCTCCAATATTTGTAGAAAACACGCATCTTTACGCAGGGACATTTTCTTAGAACATCAGCTGTTTTATTATAAAAACACTTTCTTGTCCCTTACACGTTAGAGGGAGATTCCAGCCAGAGAACCACAACTGTATGCTGATTGCTCAATGCTTCGCTACAGATGCTAATGCAGACTTCAGGCCTTTGCTCAGGTATGGGGCATGATGTCTTCCCAGGGGAACCTGAAGGGCAGAATTAGAGCTTAATACGCTGTGCTCTATTATAGCCTAGGTAGGAATTAGTCTATTGACTGTAGTGACAGTGTGGTAGCGCTATTTTTATGCTTCACTCTTCTTGTCACAATTTTAATACTGTCATGTTGTGCCGTCCTGGTTATTGCAGCTCACGCTTTGCTATCTAAGATGCAGTCACTTCATTAAAATCACTATTGAAACATATACTGCCTCTGTTTGTCATTGTATATATGAGACTAATTTAATTGAGAGAAACGGATGAGACCTGAGTGACCACGGCTTTCCTGAGAAATCAATTATGTTATGCGCTCGGCTGCCCAGTCATCCCTGCCTTTGGGTAGAGGTGAGGCACTGCTAGTTAGCCGAAGCAAAACCCACATTGGAGCGACAGGTGTCACCTGCAGTGGGTCAGACTTAGGCCCATATTTATACTTTTTTAGCGCCGCATTTGCGTCATTTTATTGATGCAAAAGCGGCGCAAACTTACAAAATACAATTGTAGTTTGTCAGTTTGCGCCGCTTTGGTGTCAAAAAGCGGCGCAAATGCGGCGATAAGAAAGTATAAATATGGGCCTTAGTCTCCCACACCACGGGTGATTTTGCCGCTCAAAATCCAGTAGTCTCATTAGAATAATGAGAGCCTACACAACACCATAATTTCTAAAATGTATTTAAAGCTGATATTTGAATGGTAAATCATGCAGCACTGGAGGATCTATTACTAATATACTAAACTCTGATATTATTACCTCGGTGCCAAGGGCATTGCAGCTGTGGCTATTATGTATTACTATTGTAGAGCCATTCCATATTGATAAAGCTTTTTTTTAAATTACTTCTGGCAATTCTGCACTGAAATGAAAAGGGCAGGTAATCATGCATAAGGAGGTCACTAATGTAATCTTGTCTGATGTGTACAACACTGATAATTTTAGTAGCTCGGGTGATTTTCAGGGAACATAAGTAGCTCTTGTTACTGACAGGGTTGGAGACCCCTGCACTACATCATTACCTGGGAACTTCAAAAACTGAACTGGAAACTGAATGCAATCCACTAGGAGCAGGGCCGGCAGAGCATCCCCCTGAGCAAACTGAAGGAAGCGGTTGATCAGATTTCACAGCTGCTGTGAACTTTTGACTTTGTTGAATATTTTAATGTATTTTGTAGTTTTTAGGTAGTCATGAGATAGGATATATTTAGATTAGATAGGTTTTAGTATTTTTTAGTATTTTTGTAGCTTTTAGATTTTTCAGGGTGATAAGGTGCTAGTGGATGGGGGTTAATGCTTAGGCTTTGGGAAAAAAAAGAAACACCACACAAATGTATCTGTTTAGATTTTCGTGTGTAAATAGTTCACATATAGGTGTAGTCTATGTTTGTATTGTGTGTCCATGTGTGTCAAAGGCGGTGGAAGATGAACATGTCTGTTGCGGTAAATGTGTAGCATAGATTAAGCTAGGACAGGATAGGTTAAGGTAGTGTTAAGTTAAGTTAGTGTAGGATAGGTAGGTTAAGTTATTTTAGGCTTAAGATTATATTTAGTTAGGTAGGTAGGGTAAGTTAGGTGGTTTTTACTTGTTGCAAAGAACAAATTCTAACATAAAAATATTTTTCTATTTTTACAACTGAGTAATGGTTTACTGCATTGGAGCTGCCATTTTTGTTTGATCAATCAATCATTTAAATCATTTGTAGAGCACAGCACTATCACCTCTGGGGACATCTGGGCGTTGGGATGTGTTGTCACATTTAAAAAGCCAGGTATTGAGTTTCTTCCTGAAGTCTGCAAGGCAGGGTGCTGTTCAGAGGTTAAGGTAGCAGGCTGTTCCAGGCCTTGGCAGCAATGTGAGAGAAGGAACGGCCACTGCTGCTGCTGCAACGGATTTGGGGTGTGTGTATAAGGACTAGTGAGAAGGAGCAAAGGTGTCTGGCAGGTTGGAGGAAGTTCAGTCGGTAGTTTGATGTAGGCCGATCCTTGATCGTGTAAGGCTTTGTAAGCGTGCGTTAGGATCTTGAACTGGCATCTCTTCTGGATGGGGAGGCAGTGGAGGTCTCTGAGGTGGGGGGTGAAGTGGACACTTTTGGGGAGGTTTAGGAAGGTGCAGCTTCTGTATTGTCTGAAGTCTTTTGAGCAGTTGGGTGGAGATGCCAGAGTAGAGTGCATTGCCATAATCGAGGCTGCAGATGATGAGGGCCTGGGTGACAGTTTTTCTGGTGTTGACTGGAATCCACCTTAAGTGCCTGCAAAGCATGCGGAGGGTGTGGAAGCAGGAGGAGGTGACTCAGTTGATTTGTCACTTCACAGCCAGTTCGCTGTCGAGGATGATGCCGAGGTTGTGTGCGTGGTCTGTAGGTGTTACGGCGGGTCTGAGTTCAGCTGGCCACCAGCTGTGGTCCCATATGAATTTGTTTCTCCTGAAGATAAGAAATTCTGTTTTGTCTGAACTGAGTTTGAGGCAGTTTGCTTTCATCCAGTTGGCTATGTTGGTCATGACTTTGCGGACGTTAGTACTGATGGTAATGGGTTCTTTGGTGAGCAAGCAGATGAGCTGTGTGTCATCAACGTAGGATATGATGTTGAGACGGTGGGTCTCTGATGATGTCTCCCAGGGGGTTCATGTAGGTGTTGAACAGTGAGGGTCTGAGGGATGATCCTTGGGGTATGCCGCATATGATATTTTTGGGTTTGGAAGTTAATGGGAGACAGCTGGATGGTCTGCCTGTCAGGAAGGAGGCAAACCATTTGAGGGCTTTTGCTTGCATGCTGATGTTGTGGAGTGTGCTGATGAGAATGTGGTGGGGTACGGTGTCTAATGCTGCTGAGAGGTCAAGTAGGATCAGGGTTCACTCTTCCCGTGATCGAGGAGTGTGGTCTCAGTGCTGTGGTTGGTTCCGAATTCTGATTGAGAGATGTCAAGCAGGTTGTTTAACTCCAAGTATTTGGTGAGCTGTTGATTGATGGCTTTGTCTTCTCGAGTACTTTGGTGGGGTAGGAGAGTAGCAACATCGGTCAATAATGTTTGAGTTTGCTGGGATCAGCGATGGTTTCTTTAAGAGGGGTCTGATCTCTACCTGTTTCCATGTGTCGGGGAAGACTGCTGTGGTGATGGAGGTGTTGAGGATACTATTGAGTTCTGTGCTGATGTGATTGGTTCTGAGATTGAAGAAGTGGTGGGGGTTGGAGGTGCTCCAGAGTGGATGTACTACATGATGGGTGAGGTGGATTGTGTGGGGAGCGGCGTCCAGGTGGTGATCGTTCGGCTGGTGTTCGCTGGTTGGACGAGGCTGCTGAGGTTTAGGACTGTGGGTTGGGATTCGAAGTTGTAGTATATGGAGGCAATCTTGCTGTTAAAGTAGTCTAAGTGGGTATTGCAGAGTTCTTCAGAAGGGTGGATTGTTTTCTCTGTGGCAGCCGGATTGGAGTATTCCAACCCAGAAGCCACAATTTGTTTGATTTGAGCATGCAATGTTGGGTTTCTCTGCAGTGTTTGTAGATATGTGTAACTTTGTGAGACACCCATGGTCAAGAGTCAGTCAGTGTTTGCAATGGAGTTACTTAAGGGCTCTTCAACAATCATTGAGCTCTGTAGGTTGTCCTCATTGTGTGAATGGATGTACAGCCCAACATAGAAAGTCACCTACTGTAGCGCTGTGTATGTAAGTTATGCTACATGTTCATTAGGCATGTACCTGTCGCACCATAGTGGCAATTCATGGCTTTGCCTAGACACACACTGGTGCCTTCCAATTACACACTCACCCTTGCACCGTTGTAGTAGTATGTCACTGTTGTCTGCTGGTGAGTATCCATGAAAGTGTACACCATGTGTAGGAGACATCATTCATCCTTGGCATTAAGTACTTGCAAAGTGTTGCACTTCCTGCATGTGTATTTGTGAAACAAGTAGCTAAGTCAGAAAAAAATAAATGTCTGATGGTTTCTTTTAGCCTAGGAATGTGTAGCTTTGTTCCAGGCAGTGTGCTCTGGGTCCTCTATATTGTTATGGGTATACATGGTACAAGTGGCGTAATGTGTGGTTACACTCACACTTAGGCCCTCATTACAACCGCCCGCCAAGGTTGGACCGCTGAGCGGCCACCTATGCGGCCGCAAACCCACCAGCTGCATCACAACATCCCCGCTGGGCTGGCGGCCAGAAACAGAGTTTCTGCCCGCTGACCCAACGGGGATGTCGGCTGAAACATTGCAGCCGGCTCCTGATGAAGCCGGCGGTGTTGCGGCCGTGTGACGGGTGCAGCTGCACCCGTCGTGCAGACGGTGAAAAGCAGGGTGGGGCTGTGCCTGGGGGCCCCGCGACTCCCCTTCCCGCCAGCCTTTCCATGGCGGTCTCTACCGCCATGGACAGGATGGCGGAAGGGGAGTCATAATCTCCGGGGCAGCGCTGCAAGCAACGACAACGATGGCAGAAAACCGCCAGTCCCGGCGGTGCAACCACGGTGCTACCGCCGCGGTAAAAATATGGCGATTTGTACCGCCAGCCTGTTGGCGGTAAGATCATCAAAACAACCCGGGAGGTCTTTGACCGCCAGGGTTGTAATGAGGGCCTTAATGTATGAGAGAGCTCTCCAGGCGAAAGAGACACAATGTCCCCAAGTATCCCCATATGCCTAACTGAACCTTATATCATTTGACACAGGCCCCCAAATACTTAGTAGTTGCAGTTCCTGCTTAATGACATCCAAGGTGTAGCACTGAGCGTCTGCACCCTTTGAGTGGCATAGGTATGATGCTATACATAAGGAGTCTGGCCACAAATATATACCTATTGTTAGTGCATGCATTATGATAGTACTCATAGGATATTTTCAGTTGAAACTTTGCAGCTGACTTGTGCATATGTGTATGATGACATTGTCATGATAACTGAGCAAGATATCTGTGGATGTGTGAGCATGTGTTAGTGGCTCATCTACATCACAGGACCCAATTTGTGCAGTTCTGCAATTGTGTGATTAGTTGGCCTACTTCACTCTGTGGCACTCAAGGTATCAGTGGTTATTGTCACACCATGACGTTTAATATTTCAATGAGATATGAACATGATGTCATGGCAGGGAAGGTCCATGATGCTTGACCTTGTCGAACAAGAGAATGTGATAGGGACTGTAGTGCAATTCCCTTTAGATGATAGGAAGTGCCTTTTGGGTCTGCACATCCACCATGGTCTAGTTAGTCCTAGCTGCAACAGACATACACCACGCAGTTTCAAGGTAGTGCATTTATTTACAAGTGTGTTCATAGACTGATTCACAATAGCAGTTCTTGCAGCAACAACCCCAACATTGTTTGAGAGTCAAAGGATGTCCAGACAGAGTCCCTGGGGGATACATGTCTTGTGACATGTGGAGTAGAGGAGTATTCCAGTGAGGAGGAGGTTGAAAATGCCAATACAGAAGATAGGCCTCATCAACAGTTCACAAAAAAAATCTGATTAACAAGTGGGCATACAAAAAGTAGACAGTACCATGTGACAAGAGCGATGGCATGATATTAAACACATTTGCAATGATAAACCGGCCAAGAGTCACAGACAAATGTTATTGGCTAGTTCTCTGCCGGAAACTGGTAAAGTCCACATCTTTCTCTACTGATCTGTGTTGTGCCTCCCCTTAGGGTGGTGGTGTTTGTGCAGAAGGCATCGGAGGCATGCACACATCAGAGGCTGAACATGTGGCTCCCCTGTCCCCAGGAACATTTGCCTGTGCCAACAAGGAAGACAGCACAGCGCTGTGAAGGAACTGCTGCAATGAAAGGTACCCATTGTTGCAATTTAGATGTCCTGATTCAGCTCCATTTATTGAAGAATGGTGCGTATAGCTCCAAGCTGGGTGGCAACTTCACTGGTGTCATATCGGCAGGGCTGTTGTTCTTGCCTCTGCCTCCTGCCACCAGGGACTGTTCCAATCTATGGAGCAGTGGGTAGGTGCTTCTTATTTCCCCATAGGTGTCCTTATTGGGACTGAGGCACCTACGGACTACCTCTATGGAGCTTGTGACAGTCTCCATCCTTGCCCCCACCTCATCGACCAGTGATGCTGGACTCCTACCTCCTGCAGTTGGAAGACTACTTGGGGGTCCTCGGAGTCCACGCTTGGGCTTGGGCTGGCATCCGGGGTATGTGCCATGATAGGCAGTTCCTCTGGAGACCAGCCCTTCCCACAACCAGAGAAGGTGTTACAAAGTAGTCCAGGATTTGATGAAAAGTGTCATCGTGCATGTGGAGCAGGATGTCAATGCCAAAAGTTTAGTCAACTAGGGCAAACAGCTGGTCAGGAGATATAGTTTCTCTCTCTGCAATGATATACAGATATCTCAATTGTGATCTATGCTAGATTTTCACATGAGTCTTCTGGCTGACATACAGATTTTATCCTCATTCAACTTCAGTTCAACATTGATGAGTAGAACCTATATGATTTGTAGAAATTGAGGCTAAATTGCACTGTAGTTGCCTTTTAGATGGCAGTATCTCTACATTGTTCACACACCACTGTGTGACAAGGGTGATTATTCATTTCATACCACACATTGCCCCACAGTTAAACAGCTTGCTGGCCTGCCCTGCCATAGTGGATAAGTTGAGGTAAGGTCCACATCTGCCTTGAAGAGTAGCTTTCTTTTTCATGATGGCTATACAGGATGAGGTTTCAGGTATTGACAGCATTACTGTGCAAATTGCACCACGTCATTAGGGTGCCATGCATTCTTTCTGGACACTACTCAGCCCACAGCGCCTGGGAAAGTTGACGTGGGTTTGGTCATGTATTTGATTTGATCCTGCAGTTTGCCTTCACACAGTACACCACCACAGTCTGCCTTGTTGTGCTGTCTTGCATGCATATTTTGCATTCATGTGGCCAAGGGCTCATATTTGTCACGCATCCATACTACTCTATACAGCTAGCAGCCTAGCTACATTGCAGGAATGTGTAAGGGCATGTCCTTATCATGGTTGTGCTATCTGTGTATACTCATGGGATAGCATTACACACAGTTGGCTCCATAGTTCAAAACTGTGGCCAGTTTGTGCTAACTCGAAAGGGATAGGCCCAATCAACCTAGGTTGATTGGTAGCACTGATGCTCGGCCCATTTCAATGTTGCCAAAGCTGGGTATCTGCAGGGCATTACACATTGTTTAACTCACCTCGCTCCCTTGTCCATGTACATGACTCCTCTGCCAATCCTCATTTAGGGCCAGAGGCTCCACTTCCTATCACACACTGATGGTGCCCAGATCATACATTGACTCTCGTGTGATGCCAATCCCAACAATATGATTCACCACTTCCAATTGCCCAGCATGCCTCCCTTTATTTGAGGGCTAGGGGTCAAGATGTACCCCACATGTTAGGAGTGATGATAATCAGGGACATTTACCTACCCTGGTTTGCCACACAACTAGCCTTATACGCCTCACCCTGCAGCCATCCCTGAATCCTGCCCATAGCCGTGGCAACCTAGCTCATCCTGTCACTTCACAATTCCCTGTTTGACATCCTCCGGCTATCAGTTATGTGACCTGGTAAGACATTTCTTCTTCTGGCTCCCTCCTGACATGTGCTACATCTTCACCCAGGTCCACATCACATGTAGGATGTACTACACCTATGCCCCCTTCTATGTCATCCCTTCCCAGCTGCAACACAAGTGTGACACTTTAGACACAGCAGTCCATGTGTATTGCTCATGCTACCTTGCAGTACACAGGTCACTGCTCTCCTCATTGCTATGCAGTGTCTCCTCATTCAGACACAATGCCAGTTCAATGTGCTCAACCACACCTACATTGTACAGCACTACAATGGGGCCACCGGGCTTACACACCATCCATTGTTTGAACAAACAAACGTGGTTTTCTAGTGTGCATCACTTGCATTCCCTCCACCCCAAAATGAATTTGTATATAACAAGAGTTAGGGTGGTCTCTGCCATGGCAGCCAACACCTGTTTGCTCTCACCCCATATATCAGGAAGGTGCATGTAATGTAGTTTCATGCTAGTGACTATACACATGGCTCTTCACATGTTCCATTTTGGTGATACTTCACATGCCTAAAACCTGACCCCCCTCTCAACCGAGAAGTTTATCCTCTGACAACCCCATTCTATTTCATAGTTTTTCAGTCCAGATTTGGCTGCACGGACCCAAGACAGGCACACTAGCCTCATGGTGCAAGGGGGTATGCACTATCCATGTTGAGGTGGGCAGGATTCCAGTGTCTAGGCATGATGTGGTGTTCCAGTCCTGTTTTTTGCTTTATATTGTGGGAAGTGGAACTTGTAGTCTTGGTCACTAATGTTATACATTACACTACAAGTCCCAGGATACAAAGGTGAACCTTGACTGGTCCTGCGCATCACACATGGACAGGACAAACAATGGAGCTTGACTGGGTTGTGCAACATGTGACTGGTCAGTTTGACTTACATTTTTATGATGTATGACTCGACTTGTGAGTGGTTCCACCCCTTTCCCTTCCACTCAGCACAGTGGAGCTTAGGAACGTAGCTTGCTGCGCTGCAGTGTATGACATATTTGATCATATTGTCCCTTGTTGCCACTTATCGTGTAGGTCTTGTTGGTCCCCATAACAAGCACTGTCATGTCCTTCTACTCCTGACACCAACTGTGGTGGGATGACTGCTGCCACCTGCTCCTTCACGGACGTCAGCTCCTATGGGACCTCAGGACCACCTCCTCCAGTCCGCCTTCAGGTTGTTGAATAGTTTTTCCTTGGTCCCGCACTTAAATCGTGCCAGCACTTCTTGCATTCTGGCACTGTCCTTGTAGCTTGCCTACACTGTTGATCTTGTCCACTAGGGACTGCCAAATAGACTCTTTCTTCCCTAATGGCAATTCGGAAGTGACAAAGAATTGTTCATACTTTGCGCTGCAGTGTATGACATATTTGATCATATTGTCCCTTGTTGCCACTTATCGTGTAGGTCTTGTTGGTCCTCATAACCAGCACTGTCATGTCCTTGGTCCTCATAACCAGCACTGTCATGTCCTTCTACTCCTGACACCAACTGTGGTGGGATGACTGCTGCCACCTGCTCCTTCTCCGACGTCAGCTCCTATGGGACCTCAGGACCTCCTCCTCCCGTCCGCCTTCAGGTTGTTAAATAGTTTTTCCTTGGTCCCGCACTTAAATCGTGCCAGCATTTCTTGCATTCTGGCACTGTCCTTGTAGCTTGCCTACACTGTTGATCTTGTCCATTAGGGACTGCCAAATAGACTCTTTCTTCCCTAATGGCAATTCGGAAGTGATAAAGAATTGTTCATACTTTGTCACCTCTATTATCAGGATTTGATTTTCTTCCTCACTAACATTACTCTTCTTCACCTGGGGGTCTGTATTGACATACCGGCTGATGCTGGGGTTGTTGGGGTTGTTGCCTTGGCTGCTGCTGCCTGTTCCATTTCTCCCTTTTGAGGTATGAGGGAATGTTTTTTTTTTCCAAATCTGTCACTTTTTGATGTTTTCTTTGACGAATTACACATCAAGGCCCATATTTATACTTTTTGACGCAAAACTGCGCCCACGCAGTTTTGCGTCAAAAAAATTAGCGCCGGCTAACGCCATTCTGAAGCGCCATGCGGGCGCCGTATTTAATCAATGACGTTAGCCGGCGTTAGCTGCCGGCGCTGCCTGGTGTGCGTGGAAAAAAACGACGTACACCAGCCAGCGTCGGCGTAGGGGAAAATGGAGTTTGGGCATGAAAAAATGGGGCAAGTCAGGCTGAGGCAATTTTTTCGCCTCAACCCGATTTGCGCCATTTTTTTTCACTCCCAAACCCCATTGAAATGACTCCTGTCATAGCAAAGACAGGAGTCATGCCCCCTTGCCCAATGGCCATGCCCAGGGGACTTATGTCCCCTGGGCATGGTCATTGGGCATAGTGGCATGTAGGGGGGCACAAATCAGGCCCCCCTATGCCACAAAAAAAAAAAAAAAAAATGACTTACCTGAACTTACCTTAATGTCCCTGGGATGGGTCCCTCCAGCCTTGGGTGTCCTCCTGGGGTGGGCAAGGGTGGCAGGGGGTGTCCCTGGGGACAGGGGAGGGCACCTCTGGGCTCCTTCTGAGCCCACAGGTCCCTTAACGCCTGCCCTGACCCAGGCGTTAAAAAGAGGCACAAATGCGGGGTTTTTTACCCCGCCCACTCCCGGGCGTCATTTTTGCCCGGGAGTATAAATACCACGCACATGCCTCGGAGTCATTTTTTAGGACGGGAACGCCTCCCTTGCATATCATTAACGCAAGGGAGGTGTTCACGCCAAAAAATGACGCAAACTCCATGAACTTTGGCGCTAGACGCGTCTAACGCCAAAGTATAAATATGGAGTTAGTTTTGCGTCGAATTTGCGTCGAAAAAAACGACGCAAATTCGGCGCAAACGGAGTATAAATATGCCCCCAAATGTCACGCAAGGCTAATTTGCGTTGCTTTAAGTTCTACAAAGCAGCCTAGAGTCACTTTTGTTGGATCATGCATTAGTTTTCTCTGCTCCAGCCATCCCACAGATGCATATTTTTTTTTTATGCACTATGGGACCTTACATCATCGTGCACCATACCATAAACACAACGTTTCCACGGCATTTAGAAATGTCGAACCGCAGTACTAGTTTTTCTGATGCATCACTGCCTTGCCTCAGCGATGAGTCAGTTTTCGTAAATATGCCCCACTCTGTTTACATGACAATTGCCTTGCGTTTAAGTTCACTAATGGATCGTGTTTCAAAACTATCACTTTTAATGAGGTACTTCCACTTGCTAAAGAAATAATCTTTTTGAGACTTTACATATTTTAAGTGCTGTTTGATCTAAGACCCCAGCCAGGCCCTTGGTTCAACTCAGCTCTCTCTGTTTATTTTTTGGTTTTCCCCCTACCATTACTCTACATGCCCTGTCACATTAATCAGATAACGAAAAATCACAACGTATTTTAGCCTCAAATTTAACTCTGGACTTTGTTGTGCTGGTTGGCGACCATACAAGAATGAGAGGACCACCTAAACAGAGATTTATGCTTCCATTGCGCGTTCATCAGATTTTGATCAAGAGGTTTTCCTATTCCAGCTGCAGTTCCTGAACTAATATCCTGTAATTTTGAATTATTTCTCCAGTATGGAGAATATGCAGTCAGACCTGTGGACACCAGATTGTTTTGCACTGGTTTTTCTTCAGTCCCTGGTACAAAGCTGACATTTTTCCATTTTCTCAGAGCAGCAGCCTGGAAATGTCAGCTGGAGGGTGATAGGGAGGGGAAACAACCTTTACAATGCGGTCAATACAACCCAACGCTTTACCAGGCATCCATTACCAGGAAATGCCTTTACCACGCATAGCCTTTACCACGCATTGCCTTTACCACGCATACCTTTACGAATTTGATTTGTAAGTATAAATCAGGTATATTTATATATATATATTTATATTTATTGAAAAAACAAAGGTTACAGGGATGTAATAGTAAGGTTCAGATTTTGCACACACAAATCAGTAGAAATTCAGTGGTTATAGTTATACTTATCTCAAGAAATTATAACTCATACCCTAAGGTAACTTTAACTTGTGCTGTTACCATGCACTGCTAATTGCCAATAGTCATCACATCTTCTATGACATCAATTATAATATCACTGCCACAGTTCCAATGAAATTAGTGGTGAGAAAACTGTGCATGGTTAGGGTGTGAGTTATAGGGCCTGATTTAGATCTTGGCTGAGGGGAAAACTCCATCAAAAACATGATAGATATATTAGGATCCCATTAAATCCTATGAGATTGTACTACATTGGACAGGATATCCGTCACATTTGTAACAGAGTATTCCCTTCCCCATGATCTAAATCAGGCCCATAGTTACCTTAAGACAGGAGTTAGATTTCCTCAAGATAAGTATAACTATACCAGATGAATTTCCATGGTTTTGTGTATGTAAAATCATAACCTTACTATATCGTCCCTGTAAACTTTGTTTTTTTTAGTGAGCTCCTAAGGTTTTTTTAAATTTTTTTATTCTATTTCCTAATTATAACTCCCCTGTAACCTTTGGTTTTTCCCGACATTTTGTAAGGTTTTTTTTTAAAGCAAAGTAATATTTTATTACCATATGATAATCCAACCACCGCTGCTCATGGCCTTCGACTGTGCGTAGCTGGAGGTTAGCTGCAGAGCTTGGCCCATGGCCAACCCCCTCCATGTAGCCAACCCCATGTTGTGGGTCTGTGACTGGGTGTTTAAGAGGCTGTGTGGGTGGTAGCCTAGGTGTATGTGGTTTTGTGGGTGTATAACTGCATGTGTGACTGTATGAGTGGGTGTGTGAGTGAGTGTATGAGTGACTGTGTGGGTCTGTTAGTGGGTGTGTGAGGGGTTTTGTCGGTCTGTGTGGGTGTGTGAAAGTCTATATGGGTTTGTGAGTGGGTGTGTAAGTAGGTGTGTGAGTGGCTGTGTGGTTCTTTGAGTGGGTGTGCAAGTGGTTTTGTGGGCCTGTGAGTGAGTGTGTGAATGGCTGTATGTGTTTTAGAGTATGTATGAGTGTTGTATTGGGTGAGTAAATGGGTGTGTGAATGGGTGTGTGAGTGGCTGTGTGGGTCTGGGAGTGGGTGTACATGTGGTTTTGTGGGTCTGTGAATGGGTGTGTGAGTGAGTGTATGAGTCGGTCTTTGGGTGTATTTTTTTAATTGGGGTTTCGATCTGTGGTTCCCCATTTGCCCCCAAAAACATTTTTGGGCAGTTTCTTGCCCTTGAGGGGTTCCTCACAGACCTTTCCATCAGTCACATGAGGTCAGGGGTCCACCCTACCTTGACCCCTTCTATCACTTTTAAGTTGTGTTTCCCCTCCCTCAGTCCCGATATACAAAATGGCGGCTGCAACTTTTCCTCTCAGGTTGCAGCCAGCCAATCACAAAATTGCTGTTGGCGCATTGATCCGCCGCATTGGATCCGTGATGAATCTGTCTCACAAGATATATATAAATCTTTTTTCTTTAATAACTGCTCCAAAGTTATTAGCAAAATAAAATACACTTTTTCCAACAGAAGGTCGCCAGTATATAGTTATATTTTGGACCGAATGTCCATAGGAAAAACGTTTTTTGTTTTGGCAATAACTTTAGCGTCGTTTGACGAATCTTCACAACATTTTCAAAACTAATAAAACAGCTGGTTCATCTGCTGACTGTGATCTGCTGTGATCCAGCAAGCTAGGGTTGAGAAAAAGGGGGTCCCAAAATGCATTGTACCCATTCATTTTCCCATAGGGTCTTTAGACATGACTAAAGCTAGACTTTGGTGCACAGATTGTGATTTTTGAAATCTGTTCAGTAGTTTTGGAGATATTAAAGGTTAAAAAATATGGACACCTAGTGACTCGGAGGCTCCGCTGATCCCAGAGATCTTATGCTGAGATCTGATTGTCTGCCAACACTTCAACCAGGAGGTGTTGACAGCCATTTTGGTTTTCAGCTGAGTTCCAAGACCAAAAAGGAGAAAAATGAAGCAAAGGGAGCCCTTAGCCTTGGTCCAGGCACCTCCCTGGGATCCAGCCAGGGCAAAAACCATTGAAAAAAAATAATTTAAGGATAAATCTGTGGATGGAGGTGCAAATTTGATGCAATTTGTAAAAAGAAAAGAAGCACAGGTCCACACACTTGTCATTTTATTAGCCCCCAGGTGTGGCAGGTCCCCGGGGCATTGTGCACACGTGGTACCCCACCAAGGGCTTATTAAAGCCCCTGGGACCACCACCTCCCCAGTGCTGCACATTACAAAATGTGCGGGGCTTGCAGGGACCCAACCCGGGCCAGGTACCACCACCTCCCCAGGGCTACAATAATAAAAGGAAGCAGGGGGTGCGCAGACCTTCCTGGGCCCCGGGTACCACCACCTCCTTGGGGCTACATAAATATATTATGTGGGGGGCCAGACAGCCCCACCAGGCACTGGGGAGCACCACCTCCCCAGGGCTAGAGGAATTAAATGATGCAGGGGGGGCACGCAGACTTCCCAGTGCCCCGGGGACTAACCACCTCCTCAGGGTTACAATAATAATTTGATGCAATGCAGCTGCACAACCCCTCCCTGGCCATGGGGACCATCTCCTCCCCGAGGCCATAATTAAAAAAAGTTGCGGAGGGCTGCGCGTATTCCCTCCCACCCCCAGGCCCTGGGGACCACCCTGGGCTAAAATTAAAAAAAATATGCAGGGGGGCTGAGCAGGCCACCCCCGGATCCCAGGGTATACCACCTGCCTGGGGCCAATTCATCTTTTTAAAAGTAGGGGGGTGGGTGGATATAGGGAGGTGGCTGCAGGTCGCGCTCTGTGGCCAAACCCCAATGCGCATGGTCAAAGGCACTGTTTTGGAACCAGGGGCCAGGTGCAGGAAACACTTTGCGACTCGCAAACGGCAAAATTTGCCATTTGCGACTCGCAAATGCGTGTTTCCTATGCAGAAATGCATTTTGCGAGTCGGACCGACTCGCAAAATGCATTTCCGAATTGCAAATAGGAAGGGGTGTTCCCTTCCTATTTGCGATTCGCAGTGGTATGCAATACCATTTGCGACCGCATATGCGGTCGCAAATGGTGTAGCAGTTACCATCCACTTGAAGTGGATGGTAACCCACTCGCAAATTGGAAGGGGTCCCCATGGGACCCCTCCCCCTTTGTGAATGGACCACAAATTATTTTTTCAGGGCAGGTACCTGCCCTGAAAAAATACCGAAACTAAAGGTTTCGGATTTTTTTTAAGTGCAGCTCGTTTTCCTTTAAGGAAAACGGGCTACACTTAAAAAAAAAAAAAATGCTTTATTTAAAAGCAGTCACGAACATGGAGGTCTGCCACTTTAAGTCAACAGTGTAATCTGTAATAATATTGAAATCTTTATAAGCTAATAAAGAAAGAAATATGTAGTAGCATTTTATTTAAAACACAAATTAACAATATTACAAACAATAACTACATTAACACCTTTACTGCTAGGCCTTTTCCTCCCCTCTGCTAAGCCCTTTGTTTGGCTTTTTGGGGTACTTCCACTTAGGCCCCTCATAACCTTTTGTCCATATAAGTTATCCACGCCAAATGTGTGTCTTTTTTTCCAACATTCTGGGGATTCTAAAGGTAGCAAGGGTTTGTGGATTCCCCCGGAGGGGACCAAGAAATTAGCAAAAATACAGCTACTTTTGTTTTTTTGTGTGACAAAAGGTGAAAAAGAGCTGCAGAATAAAGCATCTGTTCTTTTGCCTGCAAATGACAAAAAAGAAGGGTTTGCCGTGCTAAAATCACCATCTTCCCAGCTTTCATGAATTGGCAGACTTTAATCAGAAAACAAAGGGGCATATTTAAGAAAAGTGGCTCTACACACAGTGCAGCGCCACTTTTCTTGCGCCCTTTAGCGCCCCTCGAACACCACCATGTGTGTGCCGTATTTAAAATACAGCGCACCATGGCGGTAGTTAGCGGACTAGCATCAGACTTTTTTACACTAGTCCGGTGCTTTGCAGGATTAGCGTAAAAATGTTGACGCTAATCCTGCAAAGTACCCGGAAGCCCACTGTAACCAATGGAAGCCTCCTTTTAATGCCTGCTCTGATGGTGGTTTTAAAGGTACCGTAACATATGACACAAAGAAATCTCTTCGGTTTCTTTGCACCATTCTTTCACCCCCTCTCAACTGGTGAATGCCCCGTTTGCATACATTATGCCTGGCGCAAGCATAATGTATCGCAAGGATTACAAAATGGTGCAATGCATGCATGGTGCCACTTTGTATATATGGTGCTGCGTTTTTGGCCTTCTAACGCTGCATTAGTGTAAAACAAAATTATGCTAATGTGGTGTTAAAGTGGCGCTAGGGGCTCTTAAATATGCCTCCATCTCTTTAAACCCAGTTTTGGCGTTCTACTGGATGATTGCTCATGTTTCCTATTTTTTGTGTTTCCAACCTCCTTCCAGTTAGTGGTAGAAATGGCAGTGAAACCAAAGGTGGATCCCAGACAGCCATACATTTCTGAAAAGTAGACACAATTCTGAGCTCAGCAAGGGGGTCTTTTGTGTGGATCCTTCAAAGTTTTCCTATAGAAAGTGACAGTTAAAATATTGAAATTAAGTTGAAAAAGACAGCCATTTGTTTTTTGTTTTCATCTATAACTTTTTCTATCGCAAATTTTTTAAAGCAATATGCGGTTACTGTAGGAAAGTAACATCTTTCTTGGCATGTTACCCCCAATTTCTGCCTGTTTGTCAGTGTGTTTTTACTGTCTCACTGGGATCCTGCTAGTCAGGACCCCAGTGTTCATAGTTTATGTCCTACATGTGTTGTCAGTGTGCCTGACTGTGTCACTGGAGTTCTGCTAACCAGAACTCCAGTGCTTATGCTCTCTCTGTTTATCAAATTTGTCACTGTAGTTTAGTAACTCAATATTACAATTCAGATTGGCATGCTGGAACACCCTTATGAGTCCCTAGTATATGGTACCTAGGTACTCAGGGCATTGGGGTTCCTGGAGATCCTTATGGGCTGCAGCATTCCTTTTGCCACCCATCAGGAGCTCATACAAACACTCCTTCAGGACTGCCACTGCAGCCTGAGTGTAATAGTGTACACACTATTTCACAGCCATTTTTCACTGCACCAGGTAACTTATAAGTCACCTAAAAGTCTAACTTTCATTTGCTGAAGGCTAGGTGCAAGGTTACTGAGTGTGAGGGCACCCTTGCACTAGCAAAGGTGCCACCACATTGTCCAGGACCAATTTCCCAGACTTCGTGAGTGCGGATACACCATTATAAGTGTGCACTACATATATATCAATACATATATGTAGCTGCACAATGGTAACTCTAAATATGGCCATCTGAGGTGTCCAAGATTGTAAAATTGAGCCCTCAATCCAAATCCGGTAATGGGGCGCCAATTCCATGCACCCTGGGGGCTCCACCATGGAACCCCAGTACTGCCAAACCAGCTCTCTGAGGTTTCCACTGCAGCCCTAGTTGCTGCCACCTCACAGACAGGTGTCTGCCCTCCTGGGGACTGAACAGCTCAATCCCAGAAAGGCAAAACAATGCATTTCCTTTAGGAGAGAGGTGTTACTGTCAACATCAGGACAATGCTCGCTCTACGGGCGACGTAATGCAACAAGCCAATCCTTATGTAATGTCATAATTCAAGCATTGTGTGTTGAGGCAGTATGTTAACCTTTTGCATTGCAAAGAATTATCCTGAAATGTCTTTAATACTGTTTGCAAAGTATTGTTCATTTTCAAGGCTTTGCTGCTGGACTGCAGGGTTTGGTCCTTATCCTGAGCCCTTCTAGAATCCCTTCCTGCAGTCAGACTGGGTTTGGCACGTGGGCGGGGCTTGGGTCTATTTAAGGCACCCAGCCCAGCTCCACGTGCTCACTATTCAGAGGTACCGGTGCAGAGCAGCAGCATTTTCCTGAGCTCCTGTGCCAAAGGCCTACCTTGCCTTTTCCAGGCCCTGTCTTCAATATCTTGGTGATCCTCCAGCAGGGCGGTAAGACGGAGGTCGGGTTAGGCCCCTGACTCCGTTC
Organism: Pleurodeles waltl; assembly: GCF_031143425.1. Classification (NCBI taxonomy): domain Eukaryota; kingdom Metazoa; phylum Chordata; class Amphibia; order Caudata; family Salamandridae; genus Pleurodeles; species Pleurodeles waltl. Next base: position 545,038,193 of record NC_090446.1, on the reverse strand, counting down.
CCAGGCATCTTCGAGTTTTGGGCCTTTTGGGTTGATCGCGTTTGCGATCCATCTCTGGCATTTAACTCTTGCAGTTCAGATCAGCAAAACGCGCAATCGTAATCTTTGGCATTTAGGTGGTCATTACAACATTGGCGGTAAAAGCCGCTTACTGCCGTGCAGAAGACCGCCAACACACCGCCGCGGCCGCAGAAAAGCGCCACAGCTATTATGACCCACAGCACGGAATCCGCCAAAATTCAGACACCCACACAAGTCCGCCACACCAAAGGTCAGTGATAATCTGCCGAAAACAAAACCTCCACTGTCACGCCAACAGAAATACGCCCACACTATCACAACACACGAATCCACACGGCGGTCTTTCAACCGCGGTATTCCATTGGCCGTACACACCGCCGCGCTCAAAATACACACACTCCTACAAAACACAGCCACATTGGACAATTCGAAATACACACACCTCATACACATACACACACCACTCCCACACACCCAATACTATATAAAACACACACCCACATCACCCACAAACCCTTACAACAACAAATCTCTAACGAAGGCCAGAGCGAGATACCACCATCAACAATACAAGCATCCACAGGCACACAACACCATCACCCACATACCTTCCACGCACCGCACACTACACACCACTACATATCAGCACACTTATCACCCCACACATCACTTACACCACCCCATGGCACGGTAACGACACCCCAGGTTCTCGGAGGAGGAGCTCAGGGTCATGGTGGAGGAAATCGTCCGGGTAGAGCCACAGCTATTTGGATCACAGGTGCAGCACACCTCAATTGCAAGGAAGATGGAGCTATGGCGAAGAATAGTGGACAGGGTCAACGCAGTGGGACAGCACCCAAGAAATTGGGAGGACATCAGGAAGAGGTGGAACGACCTATGGGGGAAGGTGCGTTCCGTGGTCTCAAGACACCACCTGGCGGTTCAGCGGACTGGCGGCGGACCCCCACCTCCTCCCCCACAACTAACAACATGGGAGGAGCAGGTCTTGGCGATTCTGCATCCTGAGGGCCTCGCACGAGTAGGTGGAGGAATGGACTCTGGTAAGTCAAATCTTAACTAATACATCCCACACCCTACCTGCATGCCAGCACATACCCCCACCCTCAATCTCACCCCCATCACTCTAACTCCTTACAAATGTCCCAACATCACAAACCACACATCCTAACCCCAAGCCCTGCATGCAACAACAAAGCATGGACACCCATCACTAAAGCATGCCCACTGCACATACCCATCCACTCCCCTAAACCATCATCACACAAGGTCCCACACAGGAATGCAAGCACTGGGGTACACGGTCACCCACCCATTGCACACCATGCCACACACAGATGTAATAAACATCCTTTTATACCCCTGCAGGACCCCTACCCAACGTCACCGGACAGGAGGGTCCACACATGTCCACTCCACCAACCGAAGAGGCCCACAGTGATGACAGCACCTCTGTCCAACTGGATCTAGATGACCCGCCCGGCCCATCGGGGACCTCGGGACAGTCGGTTCCCCACACCCAGTCACAGGCCACCACAGAGCTTCCCCCTCTCTGGAAACACCAGCACAGCACCCACCCAGCGGGCCCATACCTCCGTCCCCAGGACACGTCAATCAGCAGTGTGTCCACTACTACAGGGAACCCAGGCTAACCCACCACCCCAACAACAACAGGGACCTGGGGGCAGTGGTAGTGGGCACACGGTCCAGGGGACGGAGGCCCAGGAACACAGGGGAACTGGGAGGGCTGCTGTGCGACAGGGGGCGGACAGGCCCAGGGAACCCACTCTCCATGAGGCCCTCTCCTCCATCATGGGAGCCTACCATAACTCCCAGGAGACGATGGCAACGGTACTGGCCAAGTTTCAGGAGACCCAGCGCCTGCAGGAGGAACAGTATATGGGCTTCAGGGAGGAACTCAGAACCATCAATTCCACCCTGGGCACCATTGTAGGGGTGCTGAAGGAAGTACTCAACAACAGGAGGGACACTGTGGCACTACAAGGGGCCCCTGACACTAGTCTGGACGATGACCAGCCCACCACCTCTGCCGGCGCTAGTGGACAGGAGGCACCGCCACAGGACCACCACACCAGCACCCCACCCCCTGCAGAGGGAGAACCACCTCGCTAACGGTCCCTGAGATCCAGGAACAAGACAGAGAACGATGCCAAGACCCCCGCCAAGAAATTAGACCACCCTGAATGTCATCCTACTGTCCCACTTTGTCACCCTGTCCATCTTTAAACTGCCCCAGCTCCACTTCCTATGCCCATTTGGGCAATGCACCTGTGAGACTAATAGACTGGACTCTGCCATGGACATTCCTCTGCCATCACCCCTCACCATTTTACAACCCCCTCCAATATTGAGCACTTAAATAAACACCCTTAAAGCACAAAACAATCTGGAGTCAGTCTGTGATTTCGGAATACTGTATTAGCAATAACTGTGGCAAAAAGCTGGTTCATTTGTAATGTCAACATACCTATGTCACACAGCTCTAGTCCATGAGGAATCAAAGCAGATGTCACACTGTGGGACCCAGATCTGTGAAATCGTAAGGGAAAGTGGCAACTCAGTGACCATACAGTGGGTGAAAACAACAGACAGTAGAGAGGCAGTAGTGTTTAAGTACATGTAGTAGGCAGGTCTGTATTCTTACCTGTGTTTCACTGGAAATATTGCTGGATCACTGAGTCCCTGTTGTCCATGTCTTCTTCCTCTGCTTCCTCATCTTCACTGTCCACATGCTCCACAGCTGCCACAACACCGCCATCTGGACCATCCTCCTGTCGTCGCAAAGCCAAGTTGTGAAGCATACAGCAGGCCACGATGATCTGGCACACCTTCTTTGGTGAGTAGAATAGGGATCCACCTGTCATGTGGAGGCACCTGAACCTGGCCTTCAGGAGGCCGAAGGTCCGCTCGATCACCCTCCTAGTTCGCCCATGGGCCTCATTGTGGCGTTCCTCTGCCCTTGTCCTGGGATTCCTCACTGGGGTCAGTAGCCATGACAGGTTGGGGTAACCAGAGTCACCTGCAAATGGTGAGGGACAACTGTTAGACACACACTAACCTGTAGGGATATCCCCAGACCCACACAACCATTCCCACTGACTAGCTTCCAGGTGCTCACCTAATAGCCACACACAGTGCCTCTGGAGTTGACCTATCACATAAGGGATGCTGCTACTCCGCAGGATGTAGGCGTCATGCACTGAGCCAGGGAACATGGCATTCACATGGGAGATGTACTGGTCTGCCAAACATACCATCTGTACATTCATGGAATGATAACTCTTCCGATTTCTGTACACTTGTTCACTCCTGTGGGGGGGTACCAAAGCCACATGTGTCCCATCAATGACACCTATGATGTTGGGGATATGTCCCAGGGCATAGAAATCACCTTTCACTGTAGGCAAATCCTCCATCTGAGGGAAAACGATGTAGCTCTGCATGTGTTTCAGCAGGGCAGACAACACTCTGGACAACACGTTGGAAAACGTAGGCTGGGACATCCCTGATGCTATGGCCACTGTTGTTTGAAATGACCCACTTGCAAGGAAATGGAGCAATGCCAGCACCTGCACTTGAGGGATGATTCCTGTGGGATGGCAGATAGCTGACATCAGGTCTGGCTCCAACTGGGTACACAGTTCCTGGATTGTGGCATGCTCAAGCCTGTATGTTACTATCACATGTCTTTCCTCCATTGTCGACAGGTCCACCAACGGTCGGTACACCGGAGGATGCCGCCATCTCCTCACATGTCCCAATTGACGGTGCCTATGAAGGACAACAACGAGCACAGAGTCAAACAATGCTGCATTGGTTAACATTGGACCCTATGGGCCCCAGGAGCAAATGACGATGTACGCCGGCGGTGACGGTACGCACCGCCGCGGACGTGACCGCCATTTTCTATCTGTTCAATCACTCGATACCTGATCTTCGACAGGAGAGGACCTACACAGCAAGTGCTGCTGTGACCTCGGTCTGGAAGAGACAATGGCTCGAGTGTCTGGGGAAAGGTCCCCTGCCTTCACATTGGAGGAGTTGGAGAAACTCATGGATGGGGTCCTCCCCCAGTACACGCTACTCAACGGTCCTCCAGACAAACAGGTAAGTACACTGGGAGCATGCTATATGGGCTATGCCTGTGTGGAGAGGGGTGGATGTAAGAAGGAAGGGGGGAGAGTGCGGCGTGCATGAAACGACAGTGAGTGCATGTGCCACATGGCAAGGGTAGGAATGGGGGCCAATCACTTTGACAGTGCAGTTGGTAATAACTTTCTCTTCCCCCTGTACAAATCATGTAGGTCAGCGCCCACCAGAAAAAATATATTTGGCGTGCCATCGCCAAGGACGTCCAGACCCTGGGGGTCTACCACAGACGGAGCACCCACTGCCAGAAAAGATGGGAGGACATTCGCCGCTGGAGCAAGAAGACGGCGGAGGTTCAGCTGGGGAAGGTCTCCCAACGTGGGAGGGGTGCCCGTCGCACCATGACCCCCCTTATGTTCAGGATCCTGGCGGAAGTTAGATGGGCGCTTGAGGGCATCACAGCAGCCACAAGGGGGTAAGTACACTCGCATTCTGCTGATTTTGCACGCAGTAGAGGTGTATGGGTGGGGGAGGTGGGCTGTGGGTTTCCCTAGGCCAGGGCAAGTTCCGTAGGCAAGGTCCCTCCAGAAGGCAGGCCATGTGGCACCCCACTGCACCTCTGTAGAGTGCCAAGTACACCTAGTCATGCCCCTGTGTCATCCATGTGTGCAGATGTCATCCATAGCCTAGTAGGCCATTTCCCAGGAATTGAACAGTGGAGCCCAAGAGCGCAGCGTAGTGCAGGGGGCTTGTGTGTCTGTTGTGTCCGCCAACGGTAGCAGTAATGCATGCACTCAACATGTCTTTTTCTGTCGTCCACCCCCTTTTTGTGGTATCCCTGTTCTTGTGTGCATTAGCATCATCAGGCGGAGGAGCAGTGGCACCGGAGCACGAGGGGGCTGCATCCCACATGGCCATGGAGGGCCACACTACGAAATCGGACTTCACCAGTGGGACGAAGGGCGAGGGGAGCTCCATGGCGGGGACAGGAGCTGAGACCAGTGACACGGACTCGTCCTCTGATTGGAGCTCCCTTGTGGTGGCGGCAACATCTGTGCCCCTCCATCTACAGGTACAGCCACCACCCCCCCTCCCAGCACCGCCCTCCCAGCAGCCCCTCAGCCTTCGCCCCATGCCCGCTCACCCGGGAGGGTGGGAATCACCTTCGCCCCAGGCACCTCAGGCCCTGCCCCAGTCACCCCTGCTGCCCTCAGTGAGGAGGCCATTGACCTCCTCAGGTCCCTCACTGTTGGGCAGTCTACCATTTTGAATGCCATCCAGGGTGTAGAACGGCAGTTGCAACAAACAAATGCATTCCTGGAGGGCATTCATTCTGGTCAGGCGGCCCTTCAGCAAGCTTTTCAGACTCTGGCCTCAGCACTGATGGCAGCCATTGTCCCTGTGTCTAGCCTCCCCCCTCCACCTTCCTCCACCCAGACCCAATCCCCTGTACCTCAGCCTATCACAAGCACACCTACAGACCAGCATGCACACACATCAACACACAAGGGAAGCTCAGGCAAACATAAGCACCACACATCCCACAGGCACTCACGCAAGCATCACACACATGCAGACACACCAACATACACTGCCTCCACTGTGTCCCCCTCCTCCTCGTCTCCCTCCTCCCTCCCAGTCTCGTCTACACTCACACCTGCATGCACTACCTCTACAGCCACTACTACCATCACCAGCACACCCACCACCAAACCCCGCTCACGTGCAGTCACCACCCCCACCACCATTCACAGGTCCCCTGTGTCCTCTCCCAGTGTGTCTGTGACGTCCCCTCCCAAGATACACAAACGCAGGCACACACCCACCCAACAGCCATCCACCTCACGACAGACTCCAGCGCATGCACCTTCACTCAAAGTCAGCAAACGAACACCTCCTACAACCACAACCTCTTCCTCCACTCCCAAACCCCCTCCAGCTACCCGTCCCAGTGTCTCCAAAAAACCTTTCCTGTCCAACCTTGACCTCTTTCCCACACCTCCCCCACCCCGTCCGTCTCCTAGGTCCTGAACTAGCACCTCAGCCACAACATCTCCGGGACCAGTGGTGCCTGTAGTCACCAGAATATGGAGTGCACCGGCCACCAGGGCAGCCAGTGTGGCACGGAGCCACAGCACAGACAGTCCCCCACCTGTGAAGCATCAGAAGTTGGCCAGTGCCCCACAGGAGAGGGGGAAGACTCCAGCCACCAAAGCTTCTCCCAGGGGTACAGGTGAGTGTGTGGAGTCAGCTGAGACACCTTCCAAGGTGGGTAAGGGGCACAAGAAAGTCAGCAAGTCTGGGAAGAGCAGCACGGCGGAGAAGACCGCCATCATCCCCGCTGCCCAGGAGGCCACCGCCAGCACCAGCCCAGCTGCCCAGGAGGCCACCGCCAGCTCCAGCCCAGCTGGGCCACGAAGGACCACCAGCAAAAGCCCAGCTGGGCCATGAAGGACCGCCAGCAAAAGCCGCGCTGGGCCATGAAGGACCGCCAGCAAAAGCCCCGCTGGGCCATGAAGGACCGCCAGCAAAAGCCCTGCTGGGCCATGAAGGACCGCCAGCAGCTGAGTCACTGCAAATGAGACCGCCGCTCCAAGCACCGCTGAACAGGGCACTGCCGCCTCAAGCACTGCTGAACAGGGCTACCGCTGAACAGGGCACTGCCGTCTCAAGCACCGCTGAACAGGGCACCGCCGTCTCAAGGACCGCTGAACAGGGCACCGCCGTCTCATGCACCGCTGAACAGGGCACCGCCGTCTCAAGCAACGCTGGCCCATGAGCGCCAAGGGCACGGACGCTACTGAGTCCGTCACAGGCAGAATGAAGCACCCTGAGCACCATGCCCCCTCCAGAACCAGTGGAGAGATCCATCCACTACCTCTGTCCTTAGCAGGATGAAGCACTCTGGGCACCAAGCCCCCTCCAGAACCAGTGGAGAGATCCATCCACTACCTCTGTCCTTAGCAGGATGAAGCACTCTAGGCACCAAGCCCCCTCCAGAACCAGTGGAGAGATCCATCCACTACCTCTGTCCTTAGCAGGATGAAGCATTCTGGGCACCAAGCCCCCTCCAGAACCAGTGGAGAGATCCATCCACTACCTCTGTCCTTAGTAGGATGAAGCACTCTGGGCACCATGCCCCCTCCAGAACCAGTGGAGACTGTTATCCACATGAGAGACTGTGGCTTTGCACTCCCCAGGATTGCACAGTGGGCAACCCACCCACTGTAGAGACTTGAGAGACTGTGGCTTTGCACTCCCCAGGATTGAACAGTGGGCAAACCACCCAGTGTAGAGACTTAAGAGACTGTGGCTTTTCACTGCCCAGGATTGAACAGTGGGCAAACCACCCACTGTAGAGACTTGAGAGACTGTGGCTTTGCACTCCCCAGGATGGAACAGTGGGCAACCCACCCACTTTAGAGACTTGAGAGACTGTGGCTTTACACTCCCCAGGATGGAACAGTGGGCATGTGGCCCTCTCGTGGATTTGGAGTCGTGCACTCAATCGGCTGAGGTGCCCCCCCTTTCCCTCCCCCTGAGGTGCCTGTTTTGTTGCTCTCTGATGCCCCTGCAGGGTTCTCTCCGTCATGGTCGGGGATCTTGTGTGGGCCTCGCCCATACCGTGTGGCCCAGTGTTCCACGGACTTAATTGGAGCACTACCTGGACTACTATGCTTGGTATATATTTTGTATATGGTGTTTATATATATTTTTGCCTACTTGATTTTAATATATTACAATGGTTACACTCATTTTCTATTGTCTTTGCATTCTTCTGGGGGGCTTGGGGGGCGTAACTGTGATGTATCATGTTGTATTAGTGTGTGTGTTGTAGTGGGTGAGGGTGGGGGTTGGGGTGTTGCATGTGTGTGTCCCTGTTTTTTCCCTCCCCCCTCCCCTGTGTCATAGGTGCAGTACTCACCGTGGTCTTCGCCGCCGGCGTTCGTGCTCCTGGTAGAGGAGCAGGAAGACAATTGCAGGGAGAATTTGGAGTTCCGGGTCCATGGTGTCCTCGTTCCTCGTGGGGTGTGTAGAGGTGAGCGTTTTCCCTTCGAAATCGTGTTTCCACCGTGTTTTTATCCGCGGTGAATCCGCCCCAGAAAAGGTGGCAGATTGGCCTGTTGTGATACTGTGGGCGGTACTTTGTCCTCCGCCTGTCTGTTGGCGGTGACCGCCGTGCTGTTTGTTTGTACCACCGTGGCGGTTGGAGTGTTAAAGTGGCTGTCTTTGTTGGCGCTTTCCGCCACGGTCGTAATTGTAAAATTTTTACCGCCGGCCTGTTGGCGGTCTTACCGCTGCTTTAACACCATCCTCCAGGGTTGTAATGACCACCTTAATCTTTGATGTTCGAATCGGCAGCAGTGTGCGCGATTCATTCATGGGATTGAACTCTTGCAGTTCAGATCGGCAAAACGTGCGATCATAATCTTGGCTTTCAAACTTTGATGTTCGAATTGGCAGCAGGGTGCGCAATTCATTCCTGGCATTTAACTCTTGCAGTTCAGATCAACAAAACGCGCAATCGTATTTTTGGCATTTAAACTTTGATGTTTGAATCGACAGCAGTGTGCACGATTCATTCCTGGCATTTAACTCTTGCAGATGAAATCGGCAGAACGCGCAATCGTATTCTTGGCATTTAAAACGTTGATGTGCGAATCGGCAACCACGATTCATTCATGGCATTTAACTCTTGTAGTTCAGATCGGCAGTGTGCGCAATCATTTCAAAGAATTGAAAACTTGATGCACAGTTTTGTAATACGGTGATTACAGATTTCTAGTTAAATCAATCCTGACATTCTAGACAGAGTATGATCTTGCAGTATCATTCATGAGTCTATCACAATTTATTTATGACAACTAATGTGATCATTGATGTTGGTAATAATGTGATCTTCACTCCCAGAACAAACTTGAGACAATTGAATGTTTAAAGCATAATATGATATTCTAAGAACTCTCACATGAAAGTTCGCATAATCCTTTATTTTCCAGGTATTCAGAGCTATTAATGTCATGTTATAGAAAGGCTCCTGATCATTCATGTTATCCGTATATAAGCATTAGGAACAGAGTTTATGAAAGTCAATGTGTGTACTCTTGCTATTGTGTTTTAACTCTTGCTTCCACAGGTCTCCTTTCCCGCTGTTCCGAACCTAAAACCCATTCTTTAACTCTGTGCTAAAACAGCTAGTAGAGTTTGGAGCTGCCAAGAGGTGGACATATTGGGAACAGGCGCAAATATCGAGGATCTGGTCTCTCTGACAGAATAGTGAGCCCACAAATTTTTTATCCTTCTGGTTTGCGCTAGGTTGCTAATATGGCCACATTGGATGAGTTAGTTAAAGTAATTACGCAGCTCCAATCAGATGTAGAAGCATCTAAGGATATAGCAACAAGTCTAGCAGAGAGAGTGAGTCAGTTACAAGACAGAGTAGAAAAGAAGGAGCAAAGTCCTCTGGGTGCGGGTTGGCTTGGTCATCCTCCTCAAGGTTCAGGAGGAAATCCTCCCACTAACATTTCCCTCACAGTTCCCTCAGCCATTCCGTTGGCTCTTCCAGAAAGGTTTTCAGGTGATCCTCTGAAAGCACAATCCTTTTTGACTCAAGTAGAATTGCATTCACCTGTCGACCACACACCTTCCCTGATGCCCAATCCATGGTGGACTTCTTGCTATCTTATTTGACTGGAGACGCGGCCACCAGGGCAACTGCTCTTGTACGCAAAGACAGTCCCTTGCTTTATAATTGGAGAAACTTTGTCAAGGAATTTGAAAGAGTGTTTGATCGAAGAACAGTTATTCTATCCGCAGACCAAGAACTGCTAGAATTGCGACAAGGCAATAAAGACTTAGGCGGTCATTATGAACATGGCGGGAAAGACCGCCGACCGCCGTGGCGGCGGTAAACAGAATCCCGCCGGCGGCGGCGAATGGAAACCCGCCATATAATGATTGAAAAACCCAACCCCGCCAAAAATTCCCAGACCACCACTCCCCACAGGGACCCTGTCGGCGGGAATCCTGGCCCACCCCATTCTGCCACCGCCAAGCACACCCACATCCCACCCTCCAACTAATGATGCACAAATCACCTCGGCGGACAGTGGAGGCCGGATGACCATTGGCGGCTGTGACCGCCACCGGCGGCAAGTGGTCCCAACAGCAACCAGTGCACACATTGGCTAGGCTTAGCACCCACACACCTGACGCACACCCAGAACACCATAAAACACCCCCAGACACACCCCACAATCCCTTGCAATGAAACCAGGACCAGAAGACGGAGAGCACCAGAGCCAGACAGAGAACGCCAGCAGACAGGACATGCATATCGACCCACACAGGATCACCCAAACCCCGTCCCCAGTCCTGACGCCATCCACCACCCTCACCATGACCCCGCCCAAAAATTAGCGCTTCACCGAAAGGGAGCTAAGGACCATGGTGGAGCCACAAATATTCGGGTCCGACGTGCAGCACACACCCATCGCATGGAAAATGGAGCTGTGGCAGACCATTGTGAACAGGGTGAATGCAGTGGGACACCATCCACGCACCAGGGACGACATCCGCAAGAGATGAAATGACCTGCGGGGGAAGGTCCGGGCCATGGCATCCAGGCACCACATCGCAGTGCAGAAGACTGGGGGAGGCCCGCCACCAACACCACCCGACAACACAGACTGGGAGGAGAAGGTACTCGCCATCCTGCACCCAGAGGGACTCACTGGAGGAATGGACTCGGGTAAGTCATCTACAATTACCCCATCTACACCTTACCTGTAATGCATTCACAACCCCACCCCACCAACATCCACCTAGACCCACACCCCACCCAGGCTTTACCCACCACATCCACCACCTTGCATCATCCACAACTCACTACCAGGCCCGCATCACTCCCGCTGTGCACAGCCACCTACCCCTGCACGTACCCACAATGGAATAATAACCCCCACCACAATGTAACCCCACCACTGCCACTGAAAGGCACACCAGCACAAAATTGCCCAGTTCAGTACACCTCAAACCCTCATGCATATGTAACAGATATTTCTATGTCCACCAACAGGCACCACCACCCATGCAATCCTAATGGAGGGGACAAGGAGTGCCACAGCGCTCCAGGGAGACAGAGGCACATCACAGGACACTGGTGAAGGATCCCTGTACACTGATGAGCAGGCAGGCCCCTCACACAGCCCTGGATGCTCACCATGCAGCAGCCCCACCCAGGAAACCGCTGTCACCCCTAACACCTAGTCAAGACCAGCAGGCCAGGGGAGACATACACACACCAGTGGACCCAGGGCACAAACAGGTGGAACACAGCTACAGAGGCCACAGTCTCCCACCCCCAACATGCAGGATGATGAGGGCCCCAGTACAAGTGGCACGTCAAGACCTGACCAGGGGACGCAGGCACAGGGGGCCAGGGCAAGGTCAAGTGGCCCAGTGGGTCAGGGGGTAGGGCACCGGATAGATGCAGCAGCCCAGGACGTAATTGCAGAGGTATTGGGGGCCTACCAACATACCCAAGACAGTTTGGCACAGATTGTATCCACCCTGGAGCAAAGTCAGAGGATGCAGCTGGAACAACACCAACAGGCCATGGAACAGTGGAAAGAACACAATGCCACAATGGCCACCATTGCTGGAGCACTGCTGCAGTTGGTCAACAAATACTTAGACACCCACACTGGACAAGAGGCCCCCACAACAGCCCTGGACAACCAGCAACAGATGACCCAATCAGCTAAAACAGCACAGGAAATACCCTCCCAGGAATCACAAGGCCCAACCATGCCACCCCAAGAAGCTCCACAGCAGGCGCCCAAACGTAGACTCAGGCCAAGATATGGCACTGGAAATCCAGCTAAGAACAAGCCCCACTCCAACAATTGACACTGCTACTACTGCCAAGCAACCATCCCACCCATTCACCAACTACACTTAGCTGAGGTCTAAATAAAGTACTAAACTACAAATAGGACCCACCTATGACATCAAACAGGCCTGCCACCAAGTAGGTTTTGAGGACACCCAACCATTACGACTTCCATCACTGTACATAGCACATTTCACTGTATTCCACCAATAAACCACATATCTCACCTGTAACATTGTCCCCTGTCTTCAATGTTGAACTAAGTGGAGTATGGATGCAACTGGCACAGAACAACTTTATTGTCAATTTGTGCATGGTGATGGTAATGTGTGTTTCAAATTAGGCAAGGAGGGAATGCATATATTGTCTGTCAGTACCATGCTGAAGAGGTCCATGTCTCGCCTTTCATGACCAATTCCCCCTAGATGACATGGCACACTTACAGTATCAGTCACTAACCACATTTCCTGGCTTAAGTCCCACACAGTTATTGGAAGTAGAGTTGTATCAGTTGGTTCCTGGATTTGACATCTTCCCCTTCATCATCCTCACCATCACTCTCCTCACCTCTCTGAGGTAACTGATCAGGACCTATAGCACCCTTCACCTCCAAAAGGGGGATTGAAGTTCTCACTGCCACGTTGTGCAGCATGCAGTAGGCCACCACTATTCTACATACCTTATCTGGCCCATAGGCCAGGGAACCCCCAGAGATATGTATGCACTGGAATCTAGCCTTCAGGAGACCTATAGTACACTCAATCACCCTCCTAGTACGTCCATGGGCCTCATTGTATTTCCTCTCTGCATCCGTCCTGGGATTCCTCACTGGTGTCAGGAGCCAACACAAGTTTGGATAGCCAGAATCACATAGAAAATGGTGCAATGCAGAGTCGTCATTGTAATGCCCCTTAGTCAGACAGGCTGGTTCTCAGCAATGTGTCAGTTATTGACAGGCAAACTTATCTATGATCCACCCTCTGTCCTCTTGTAGTTGTTCCATCTTCTGTGGCTCACTACTGTTCCTCAAAACAAATGAATCATGGACAGAACCCGGAAACATGGCATTCACATGGGATATGTACTGGTCTGCAGTACATACCAATTGGATGTTCATGGAGTGAAAGTTCTTCCTGTTTCTGTACACCTGTTCACTCACACTTGGGGGGATGATAGCCATCGATGGCACCTATGACATGGGGAATGTTTGCATAGGCATAGAAGTCAGAGTTGATGGCAGAGAGGTCAGCACTTTGGGTGAATCTCACGTAGGAATGCAGATGTTGTACAAATGCATTCAGAAATCTTGTCAGTACCTGGCTGAACATTGGCTGTGAGACTCCAGCACCCATGCCCACTGTCACTTGAAATGAGCCTGTGGCCAGGAAATGGAGTGCGGAGAGCACCTGCACCTCAGTTGGAATGGCATGGTGATTACGATTTACGGGAGTCAGTGCAGGATCCAGTAATGCACATAGGTCCTGAATAGTTGCATGTGTGAGTCTGTAGGTGATTATGATCTGACGCTCCACCGTGGACCTCATATCCACAAGTGTTCTGTACACTGATGGTGCCCTTCCTCACCACAAGGGTTGGTACCTATTTGGGGTAACAAAAAGGAGTGATGTGCACACATACACTGGCATATTTCCTACATACATGCACTGCATTCTTCATAGTAGTGTCTGTACAATAACTAAAACCTGACAGATGTACATGTACATCGCTAGGAGGGAACGGAGTAAATCATGTGTGATTATATACTCAATGGATAGAGGCCTAGGTGCTTCTTATGGCTAGTAGGCCCAGCATTGTGAGTAATATGAATTTCTAGATGCGTAGGTGATGGCAAAATGTCTGCCCACTGTAGTTCTGGCCCTTCGTTGTGGAAGTGACCTAATACCGCTAGCGGTTGACGTCACAGAGTACGGCGGTGTTGACCGCTGTTCGCACACTCATTGGCTAACATGGATGCCAATGGGGAATCCTGGTGTATCATGATCGCCGCCGGCAGTGACGGTGCACACCGCCATGAAACGTACGCGCGTTCGTCATCGTTTGATCACTTGACTCCCTGATCGTGTGCGGACAAGAACTCCACTCTGTGTACTGCTGTGGCCTGCCTCTGGCTATGGATGTTCCACATGGTGCAGGGGAAAGGGCCCTGGCCTTCACCCAAGAAGAACTGGAGAAAGTGGTGGAAGGGGTCCCGCCCCTGTAGGGAAGACTCTAAGGACAGCCAGAGGTACAGGTGAGTCCAGATTTTGGGGGCACGGTGTGAGTGATGGATGGAGTGGATTGCACAGAAGTGTGCTCCTGTGACCCAGGATGGGGCTTGGTCCATGGAATGCTGCGTGCCACTGTCCTGCATGTCTGAGAGTACTGTCTGTCCTATGTCTGACAATCTGCCAGCTGTTGCCATCGTGCAGGTGCCTGACCTCTGTGTTCCATTTCTGTGTCACCCTACTAGGTAAGCGCCAACCAGAAGAGGGCACATTGGCATGCCATCCCCAAGGAGGTATGGACCCTGGGGGTCTACAACCGGCGGAGCACCCACTGTCGAAAGAGGTGGGAGGACCTGCTGCGGTGGCGTACCCAGATCTGGATGAGCGCTTGAAGGCTGCACAGCAGTCACAAGGGGGTGAGTACTCACAGACCATACTTCAGTCTGGAAGGATGAGTGTGTGTGCGATAGGGCTCATGCTGCTTAGAGCAGGGAATGTGACTGGTGTCCATCCACTGTATGTTCCCCAAAGGGTGTAGGGGTGTCCCTGTCAGGTTTCACCTACCTCAGCTCCAATTCTATTTCAGGGGATGGGTGTGGGTCATTAGTCTGCTCAGTAGTCAGGGGCATGGCATAGTGCATGGTGCTGCCTATTGGGTGTGTCTGCTGGGTGGGTGTATGTCTGGCCATTCTGCATCAGCATTCAGCTATTTACAGGTGTCTCTCCTGTTTTGTCTCCCCATCCCTGTTCTCCTGTGTTGGTTTGGTACAGCATCAACATCAGGCGAGGGAGCTGAGGCACCGGAAAGTCGGGAGGCAGCAGCCCACGGATCCTCTGAGGCAGAGACAACGGACGCCCAGGGGACCAGTGGGTGGGAGGGCGAGGGGACTTCCACGTGGGAGGCTACTACCACAGGGGGTAGTGACTCTGAGACCTCCTCCGATGGGGGTCCTCCGGCGGTGGCAGACCCTAGTGGACACACCACTATCGTGACATCTTCCACCACCTTCTATACCATCAGCGCCCTCCCTTCTGCTCCCCAATGAGTTGGCCGTGCCCGCCCACCCAGAAAGGTGGGCGTCTCCTTCGCCCCAGGCACCTCCTCCCCTGCCCCAGTCAGCCCTGCTGCATTCACAGAGGAGGCTATTGACCTCCTGAGAACCATCTTTGTAGGGCAGACAACCATCGTCAATGCCATGCAGGGGCTAGCATCAGAGGTGCAGCAGACAAATGCCTACTTGGATGGCATTCACTGTGCTGTGTCTGCCCTACAGAGATCTTTTCAGGCTCTGGCCTCCTCTTGGACAGCAGCCAGTTTCCCTGGCCATTCCGTCCTCCCTCCAACCTCCTCTACCCCTTCCAGAACCACACTCGCTTCACCCGTCCAAAGCACACAATCAGACCTGCTTACAGGCACATCAACACACAAGAAGCACACTTCCAAACACAAGCACCACACCTCCCACCACAAGCATTCATACAGCCAACAGAAACCTGCACACACAACAACGTCCACTTCCCCCAGTGTGCCTGCCTCTTCCGCCTCACTCTCTGTCCCCTGTACATCCACACCCTCATGCACTGCACCTTCACTCACTGTTACTGCTCCTCTTCCTGCACTCACCACAATAGCAGACAGCCATACATGCACCTCATACACCACACCTGCACTCACCGCCTCCCCTGTAGTTGAGACATGCAGCACACTCACCGACTTACAGACACACACCCAACATACATCCACACTAGCTGTCTGTCTTCTCCCACTGTGTCCACCCCCCACCTCCCAAAACACTCAAACGCACCAAGACACCCACCCATCAGACATCCACCACACCACAGCATACTGAGCAGTTACCTGCACCCACTACAAGCACACCTACACCCCATACATCAACTACCTCTGCCTCCACTCCCACGCCCTCATCCATGCCCACCCCAATTGCACCAAAAAAACGTTTCCTCTCCCGTGCAGACCTGTTTGAACCCCCTGGCCCACCCCATCTTGTCCCAAAACGTGCCCACCTCCTTGCCCTTTCCGCTCCTTCCACATCACAGCCCACCCCAGTCCAGCCTTCTTATTCCCGTGCCCCTTCTCCGGTGAAGAAGAAGGCCCGCTCGGGGCCTAAGCCATCCAGCTCCACCCGAGCCAAACAGCCCCCACCCCCTTCAAAGAAGAAGCCCACCCCCCTCCAACCTCCTCACGCAAGTCAAAGTCTGACCCCTGTCGTAAATCCCCACCTCCACCTCCCCTACTCCCCTTCCATGAGGTGCCTGGATCCCCATATGGTGCCTCATTCAGTGGAGTACCCAGCACTTGTGGGAGTCAGGTGTGGCCAGTTGTGGCCAAGGACAAATGACCTTTGAAGGACTGGCCATTGTCCCTGTTAGCACTGTTTGGCTTAGTGAGCTAATTATAAACGTTTCTGTGTGACCTGTTTTTGGGCTACATGCAGTTCCACCCTGGTGTGTGTTTCAATTATTTATGGGTATGGGGCTATTGTATGTACTATGGCCAAGTTGCAGTGGCCTTCGGTCGGGTGCGTCCCTCTTGGTGTGGGGTGTCTGACTTGTGCTCTTGGGAAGGGTTGGGGGGCATTGTGAGGTGCGCGGAGTGGGTGGGCATGTAACTTTACCCTTTCCTCCCTTGTGTCGTAGGTTGCAGTACTTACCGTCGTCGTCTTCATTGGCGGTCTCGGTCGTGTAGATATATGGCGAGGAGCAAGGCTGACCTGATCTGCAGCTCCCTGTCCATGGCTGACGCTGCACATTTTGTTGAACTCCGGTGTGTGTTTCCTTCTTTTTGTTTTTTTTCCACCTGGCTTTGTGTGGCGGTGGTTCCTGCCCCGGAACTGGTGGCGGAATGGTGGTTCATAATTTGATGGGCGGGTTGGGCCTTTCCGACAGCCTGTGGGCGGACTCTGCCATCATCAGCGGGACTCCTTTCCTGGTGGAGGGTGGTGCACGGGATGCATGTGTTTCGTTTGGTTCATTATTTGGCAGTCCTGCCCGCTCCTCTGTTGGCAGATGGACCACCAGGTTCATAATGAGGGTCTTAGTTTCTTACTTGGCTAGTTTTAATCGGATAATAGCAGAAAAATCTTGGCCTGAAGAAAAACAGGCAGCCCTGTTTTATCAAGGACTCAAAGATGAGCTAAAAGACATTCTTGCCCAGATCGATCCTCAACCCACGGATTGTCAAGATTTGATAAACCTTGTTCTGAGACTAGATCATCATCTTGCTGAAAGACAAGGAACACGCAAAAATACTGAGAAAAGTTCCTGGTGTGTTCATGACCACAGAGAATCACGAGTGCAGAAAGAGGATAATCATGAACCAATGGAAATTGGAACTATTAGACGGCCCTTGACAAAGGAAGATAAAGATCTACATAGAAAGAATGGACAATGCCTGTACTGTGGTCGAAAGGGCCATTTCGTCAAGGAATGTACAATAAAACCTAAAGGTAAACAAAGTCTCACCAAGAAAGTGGCAGCAAATGACCAAATCGAACAGGGAAACTAGAACACCTACGATGTAAAGAAGGGTTGCTCTTGGGTGTAACCGTGGACCCTTCACTGTCAAGACACTTAAAGATGGACTTAGAAGTGATAGTGAAAGAGAAGAGTTATCAGAAGAAAGCCTTAGTAGACTCCTGAGTTACTGGAAACTTTATCGATGCACAATTGGTTCAATCATGGGGGATCCCATGCAAGAAGTAGAAAACACCAGAAATTATACAAGCTGTAGATGGAAAACTTCTAGATGGAGGTCCAGTGACTCTACAAACTCTCCCCTTGTCGGTGATCTGTAAAGGGAAGAATCAAGACACCATACATATAGAAAAATTGATCTTTGATGTTATCCAAGCTCCTCAGTATGGAATCATCCTTGGAATAACTTGGCTAAGCTACCATAACCCTGTAATGGACTGGCAAGAAAGAACAATCATGTTTCCTTCAGTCATGTGTAAAGAAAAATTTCTCCAGGTAGCAAGTGTCACAGTTCCTCACAGATCTCACATAGCCACAGCCGCTGAAAAAGATGTAGCTCTGCCCTGGCAGTACTCATCATTCTCAGATGTTTTTGACGAAAAAGAAGCAGAAAACTTGCCTCCTCACAGACCCTATGACTGTCAAATTGATCTGACTCCTGGTGCTATACTCCCTAGTTGTCGTGTGTATGCCTTGTCAGAACATGAAAACTAATACCTGCGAAAATACTTAGACCAATTTCTAGCTAATGGTTTCATTCGTCACTCCAAGTCTCCTGCAGCATCTCCTCTCTTTTTTGTCACCAAGGCTAATGAGGATCTCCGAACCTGTATAGAATATAGAACAAATATCCATTGCCCTTGATTCCTGTCTTGTTGGATCAAGTTAAAAAGTCCAAAATCTACACCAAGTTAGACCTAAGAGATGCTTACCACTTAGTAAGAGTGAGAGAGGGCGACGAATGGAAGACTGCCTTTAAAACTCAGTATGGTCTATTTGAAAACACAGTCATGCCCTTTGGACTTTGTAATGCACCAGCAGCATTCCAGTTATTTTTGAATGATGTTCTCAGAGAATTCCTAGACATATTTGCAATAGTCCATATCAATGACATTCTAATCTACTCTGATAACAAAGTCGAACATGTACAACATGTCAAGAGGATTCTCACAGCTCTTCGAAAACATCATCTCTATTGCATATTAACCAAATGTGAATTTCATGTTACCACCGTTGAATTCTTGGGGGTCATCCTCACCCCTAAAGGCATGGTCATGGCAGAAAGAAAAGTACAAGCAGTAGATGATTGGCCCATTCCAACGACTGTTTGAGATGTTCAATGCTTCTTGGGCTTTGCAAACTTCTATCGCAGGTTCATAGATCACTTCTCACAGACAGTGGCACCAATCACCAAGCTACTACGAAAGAAAGAATCATTTGTATGGTCTCCAGAAGCTGACAAAGCTTTTTCAACCTTAAAAGAAGCTTTTTCCACTGCCCCAGTTTTGAATCACCCAGATTCTGGCCGTCCGTTCGTAGTAGAAGCAGATGCTTCAGATGTGGCAATTGGTGCAGTGTTATCACAGCGCAGTAAAGACACTGGTCAGCTTCACCCTGTAGCTTACATGTCTGGAAAACTGAACAAAGCTGAACAAAATTATGTCATTGCTGAGAAAGAGCTTCTAGTGATCCGTGATGCCTTCAAAGAGTGGAGACCCTATTTACTGGCGCCAAGTGCACTATCACAGTACACACGGATCATCGCAACCTCCAGTTCATGATTTCAGCTAGACTTTTGACTCCTCGACAGTTGCGATGGATGCTGTTTTTTGCAGAGTTTGATTTTGTGGTAACCTTCTGTCCAGGTAAAGACAATCACAAAGCAGATGCCTTGTCCAGACAAGATTCTGCCATGTTACCCAGCGAGCTATCATCGCTCCAGATAAAATTCTTTGTATCATCAAGACAGAAGATTTTTTTGAAGAGATTCGTAATTCTTTCACCATTGAACAATGGCAGAAATGGGCTCAAGCAGGTCCCAAAAGATCGATCAAACAAGGCCTGCCTTTTCATGATGCATGCTTATTTGTTCCAACTACCAAGTTGTGCAAACTAGTGTTTCATTGGTTACATGTTATACGTACTGCAGGTCATGGTGGCCTACTTTGACAAAAGACGTTAAACAAATGGTTGATATGTGCGAAGTCTGTGCTCGCATCAGGACAAGTCATTCAAAACCAAAAGGTCTGCTACAACCTCTCCCAACTCCACTTTGACCTTGGGAACATATATCATTAGAGTTTATTACAGGACTGCCAATTGTTCAATCTCACTCAGTAATCCTTGTGGTGGTAGATAGTCTCACTAAGTGCACACATTTCATTGCTTGCAGAAAATTGCCTACTTCAAGTGAATTGGCAACAATACTTTTAAACCAAGTGGTCCGTTATCACGGATTACCAAAAGTGATTCTCTCTGAACGAGGATCACAATTTGCCTCTAACTTCTGGAAAACGTAGTGCAAAACGCTACAGGTCACCTCTACACTATCTACCAGTCATCATCCTCAAACAGATGGCCAAACTGAGAGACTCAATCAAACATTGAAACAATATCTGCATGCTTACGCTGAGAAAGCACTTCATTCTTGGAAATCAATGCTTTGGTTAGCTGAATTGGCCTACAATAACTCATATCATGCTTAAACTGGTGCAACGCCCTTTTTTGGTCTATTTGGCTACCATCCTGACACCCTACCAATCACAATTCCACAAGAAAATTCACTTACACCCGCGGTGTCAGACACCATATGACAACTCCATCAAACCCAGAAACAAATCCAGCAACATCTAGAGAAAGCAAAACAAACGTATAAAAAAACATTATGACAAAAAACATTGTGAGGGACCACAATATAAGCCAGGAGACAGAGGGGGTCATTACGACCCTGGCGGTCAGAGACCGCCAGGGGTAATGTGGCGTCCGTACCGCCAACAGGCTGGCGGTACGGAGACCCGTATTACGACCGCGGCGGTAGCGCCGCGGTCGCACCGCCGGGGCCAGCGGTTTCCCGCTGTTTTAGCCCCGGCGGTGATAATCCACCAGGGCAGCCCTGCAAGCAGCGCTGCCCTGGGGATTATGACCCCCCTACCGCCAGCCTGTTTCTGGCGGTTTGCACCGCCAGGAAGAGGCTGGCGGTAAGGGGTTTCCTGGGGTCCCCTAACAGGGCCCCGGGCAGCTTTTCACTGTCTGCATAGCAGACAGTGAAAAGCGCGACGGGTGCTACTGCACCCGTCGCACAGCCGCAACACCACCGGCTCCATTAGGAGCCGGCTCCTATGTTGCGGCCTCATCCCCGCTGGGCCGGCGGGCGTAAACTTGGTTTGCGCCGGCCGGCCCAGCGGGGATGTCGTAATGGGGTCCGCGGGAGTGCGGCCGCACAGCGGTTACCGCTTCGCGGGCGGGCGGCTTGTAATGACCCCCAGAGTGTGGCTTTCCACTCGTCATATTGATTTCAAGAAGAAACACATGTCTAATCCCACATTTAAAGGTCCTTACACAGTTCCTCAGCAGATCAATCCAGTAACCTATAAACTGCAGTTACCAAAATCACCACGTATTCATCCAGTGTTTCATACTTCTCTCCTGAAAAGAGTGGCCGGCTCTCAACCAGCTCCAGTTCTAGTACAGGGAGAATTAGAATATGAACTAAAACAAGTTCTGGATTCAAAACTTAGAGGTCGTAACCTCTGGTATATGGTGTCTTGGAGAGGTTACGGTCCAGAGGACAACTCATGGGTTTCCGCATCTGATATGCATGCTCCACGACTATTGAGGCGTTTTCATTGCCTAAACCCAGATAAGCCAGGCCCTACAGCGCGTTTGGGAGGAGGGAGTACTGGCAACATCCGGACAATGCGCGCTCTGCGGGCGACGTAATGCAACAAGCCAATCCTTATGTAATGTCATAATTCATGCATTGTGTGTTGATGCAGTATGTTAACCTTTTGCATTGCAAAGAATTATCCTGAAATGTCTTTAACACTGTTTGCAATGTATTGTTCATTTTCAAGGCTTTGCTGCTGGACTGCAGGGTGTGGTCCTTATTCTGAGCCCTTCTAGAATCCATTCCTGCAGTCAGACGGGTGTGGCACGTGGGCCGGACTTGGGTCTATTTAACGGACCCAGCCCAGCTCCACGTGCTCACTATTCAGAGGCCCTGGTGCAGAGCAGCAGCATTTTCCTGAGCTCCTGTGCCAAAGGCCTACCTTGCCTTTTCCAGGCCCTGTCTTCATTATCTTGGTGATCCTCCAGCAGGGCGGTAAGACGGAGGTTGGGTAAGGTCCCCGAATCCGTTTCGAGGCATCTTCGAGTTTTGAGCCTTTTGGGTTAATCGCACTTGCGATCCATTTCTGGCATTTAACTATTGCAGTTCAGATCGGAAAAACGCATGATCGTAACCTTTGGCATTTAGGGGGTTATTACAACTTTGGAGGAGGTGTTAATCCATCCCAAAAGTGACGGTAAAGTGACGGATATACCACCAGCTGTATTACGAGTCCATTATATCCTATGGAACTCGTAATACGGCTGGAGGTATATCCGTCACTTTACCGTCACATTTGGGACGGATTAACACCTCCTCCAAAGTTGTAATAACCCCCTTAATCTTTGATGTTCGAATTGGCAGCAGTGTGCGCGTTTCATTCATGGCATTTAACTCTTGCAGTTCAGATCGGCAAAACGCGCGATCATAATCTTGGCTTTCAAACTTTGAAGTTCAAATCGGCACCAGGGTGCGCGATTCATTCCTGGCATTCAACTCTTGCAGTTCAGATCGACAAAACAATTGTATTTTTGGCATTTAAACTTTGATGTTCGAATCGGCAACAGTGTGCGCGATTCATTCATGGCATTTAACTCTTGCAGTTCAGATCGGCAAAGCGCGCGATCATATCTTGACATTTAAACTTTGATGTTCGAATCGGCAGCAGGGTGAGCGATTCATTCCTGGCATTTATCTCTTGCAGTTCAGATCGGCAGAACGCGCGATCGTATTTTTGGCATTTAGGGGGTCATTACGACCCTGGCGGCCAGCGGTATGTTGGCGGTAACACCGCCAACAGGCTGGCGGTGTTCCGCCAGCAATTATGACTGTGGTGGAATTGCCACACCCATACCGCCGGCCCCTCCATTTTCCCGCCAGGATTTAGCCTGGGAGCACTGCTGCCCCGGGGATTATGAGTCCCCGACCGCTGGCCTGTCCGTGGCGGTACACACTGCCATTGAAAGGCCGGCGGTAAGGGGACTTGGGGGTGCCCCTGGGGGCCCATCCACTGCCCATGCACTTGGCATGGGCAGTGCAGGGGCCCCCAGGCATAGCCCCGTCGCGCATTTCACTGCCCGAATTTCGGGCAGTGAAATGCGCGATGGGTGCTACTGCACCCGCTGCACATCAGCATTGCCGCCGGCTCTATTACGAGCCGGCTGCAATGTTGATGTGACATTTCCGCTGGGCCAGCGGACGGTAACACTGTTACCGTCCGCTGGCCCAGCGGAAATGTCATAATAGGGAGACAGGAATACCGCCGGCAATGGCGGTATTCTATCTCCCGCGGCCTCAGCGGTCTTTTCAAAAGACCGCCGAGGTCATAATGACCCCCTTAATCTTTGATGTTCGAATCGGCAGCAGGGTGAGCGATTCATTCCTGGCATTTATCTCTTGCAGTTCAGATCGGCAGAACGCGCGATCGTATTTTTGTCATTTAGGGGGTCATTACGACCCTGGCGGCCGGCGGTATGTTGGCGGTAACACCGCCAACAGGCTGGCGGTGTTCCACCAGCAATTATGACTGTGGTGGAATTGCCACGGCCATACCGCCGGCCCCTCCATTTTCCCACCAGGATTTAGCCTGGGAGCACTGCTGCCCCGGGGATTATGAGTCCCCGACCGCTGGCCTGTCCGTGGCGGTACACACTGCCATTGAAAGGCCGGCGGTAAGGGGACTTGGGGGTGCCCCTGGGGGCCCATCCACTGCCCATGCACTTGGCATGGGCAGTGCAGGGGCCCCCAGGCATAGCCCCGTCGCGCATTTCACTGCCCGAATTTCAGGCAGTGAAATGCGCGATGGGTGCTACTGCACCCGCTGCACATCAGCATTGCCGCCGGCTCTATTACGAGCCGGCTGCAATGTTGATGTGACATTTCCGCTGGGCCAGTGGACGGTAACACTGTTACCGTCCGCTGGCCCAGCGGAAATGTCATAATAGGGAGACAGGAATACCGCCGGCAATGGCGGTATTCTGTCTCCCGCGGCCTCAGCGGTCTTTTCAAAAGACCGCTGAGGTCATAATGACCCCCTTAATCTTTGATGTTCGAATCGACAGCAGTGTGCGCGATTCATTCCTGGCATTTAACTCTTGTAGTTCAGACCGGCAGTGTGCGCGATCATTTCAAGGCATTGAAAACTTGATGCACAGTTTTTTAATACAGTGATTACTGATTTCTAATTAAATGAATCCTGACATTCTAGACAGAGGGGGTCATTACAACATTGGCGATATAAGGCGCTTACCGCCGTGCAGAAGACCGCCAATACACAGCCGCGGTAGACCGCCACAGCTATTATGACACACACCACGGAATCCGCCGAAATTCAGACACCCACACAACACCAAAGGGCAGCGATAAACTGGCGGAAACAAATCCGCCACCTCCACGGCAACAGAAACACGCCCATGCTATTACGACCCACGAATCCACGCGGTGGTCTTTCAACCGCGGTAGTCCATTGGCGATACACACCGCCGCGCTCAAAATACACACACATCTACAAAACACCGCCACATTGGACAATTCCAAATACACACACCTGATACACATACACACACCACTCCCACACACCCAACACAATATAAAATACACACCCACATCTCCCACAAACCCCTACAACCAGAAATTCTGAGAGAAGGCCAGAGAGAGAGCACAGCTATTGACAACCCCATCACACAGAGGCACACAACACCATCACCCACACAACATCCACGCACAAAACACCACATACCACTACACTCACCACACTCATCAACACATACACCACCCCACACATCACACACAACACCCCATGTCACACCAAAGACACCCCCGCTTCTCCGAGGAGGAGCTCAGGGTCATGGTGGAGGAAATCGTACGGGTAGAGCCACAGCTATTTGGCTCACAGGTACAGCACACATCAATAGCCAGGAAGATGGAGCTATGGCGCAGAATAGTCGACAGGGTCAACGCCGTGGGACAGCACCCAAGAAATAGGGAGGACATCAGGAAGAGGTGGAACGACCTACGGGGGAAGGTGCGTTCAACGGTCTCCAGGCACAACATCACGGTGCAGCGGACTGGCGGCGGACCCCCACCTCCTCCCCCACAACTAACAACATGGGAGGAGCAAGTCCTGACCATCTTGCATCCTGAGGGCCTCGGAGGAGTCGGTGGAGGATGGGACACTGGTAAGTCAAATCTTAACTGTCACATCCCCCACCCTACCTGCATGCTATCACACACCCCCTCCCTCACACACTCCCCTATCACCCCAAATTCTCACTAATCTACCCATGACACCAAGCACCCATCCCAACACCAAGCCCTGCATGACACAACTAAGCATGGGCACCCCTCACTAAAGCATGCCCACTGCACATACTCATAACATCCCCTAACCATCACCACACAAGCCCCCACACAGGAATGCCTGCACTGGGGATCACGCACACCCAACCATTGCACACCATTACACACACAGATGCAATAATCATGTTCTTATACCCCTGCAGGAACCCGAAGGAACATCACCACACCAGAGGGTCCAGACAACACCACTCCACCCCCAGAAGAGGCCCACAGTGACGACAGCAGCTCCCCCCCACTGGATCCTGATGACCAGCTCGGACCATCGTGGGCCTCAGGACAGTCGGTTCCCCTTGCCCAGCCACAGCCCAACACCGAGCTGCCACCCTCTGGTAACACCAGCACAGCACCCACCCAGCGGGCCCAAACCTCCCTACCCAGAACAGGTCAATCAGCGGGGTGTGTCCACCACTACAGGGCACCCAGGCTAACCCACCACCCCAACAACAAGAGGGACCTGGGGGCAGTGGTAGTGGGCACACGGTCCAGGGGACCGCGGCACAGGAACACCGGGGAACTGGGAGGGCTGCTGTGCGACAGAGGGAGGACAGGCCAAGGGAACCAACTCTCCACGAGGCCCTATCCTCCATCATGGGAGCATACCACCACTCCCAGGAGACGATGGCGACAGTCCTGGACAAGTTGCAAGAAACCCTGCGTCTGCAGGACGAACTGTATTTGGGGTTCAGGGAGGAGCTCAGGACCATCAGCTCCGCCCTGGGCACCATCGTAGGGGTGCTGAAGGACATTCAAAAGACCTTGAGGGACACCGTGGCACTCCAAGGGGCCCCTGACACTAGCCAGGACGACGAACTGCCCACCACCTCCGTCGGCGCTAGTGGACAGGATGCCCCGCCACAGGACCACCACACCAGCACCCCATCCCCTGCAGACGGACAACCACCACGCAAGCGGGCCCTGAGATCCAGGAACAGGACAGAGCAAGATGGAAAGACCCCGCCAGGAAATAAGACCACCCTGATTGTCCCCCCACTGTCCCACTTTGTCACCCTGTCCAGATTGGAACTGCCCCAGCTCCACTTCCAATGCCCAGATGGGCAGTGCACCTGTGAGACTAATAGACTGGACTCTGCCATGGACATTCCTCCACCATCACCCATCCCCATTTTACAACCTTCCTTGATTTTTTTAGCACTTAAATAAACACCCTTGAAAGCCAAAAAGAATCTGGAGTCAGTCTATGATTTGGAACTTTGTATTATCAATTACAGTGTCATAATGGGTTACCCATTGTAAGGCTAACATACCAATGTCACACATCACAAGCCCTTCAAGGATGCAAGCAGTTGACACGGCGGTTACCACACTTGTGAAACTGACATGGAAGGGTACAACTCAATTAACAAATAGTGAGTGAAATGTAGGTACAGGATAAAGGTAGACGTGTGAAAGTTAATGTAATGTTAAACCAGAAAATGTTCTCACCTGTGTGTCACTGGAAATATTGCTTTATGACTGACTCCCTGTTGTCGTTTTCTTCATCCTCAGCTTCATCCTCATCACTGTCCACTGGCTCCACAGGCTCCACAGGCTCCACAGCTGCCACAACACCGTCATCTGGATCATCCTCCTGCAGAAAAGGCACCTGGCATCGCAATGCCAAATTATGGAGCAGGCGATGATGATGTCGCACCCCTTCTTCGGTGAGTAGAATAGGGATCCACCTGTCATATGGAGGCACCTGAACCTGGCCTTAAGAAGGCCGAAGGTGCGTTCGATTACCCTCCTAGTCCGCCCATGGGCATCATTGTACCGTTCCTCTGCCCTGGTCCAGGGATTCCTCACTGGGGTCAATAGCCAGGAAAGGTTGGGGTAACCAGAGTCCCCAATAGCAATACACGGTGCCTCTGGAGTTGACCCATCATATCAGGGATGCTGCTATTCCGCAGGATGTAGGCGTCATGCACAGAGCCAGGGAACATTGCATTTACCTGCGAGATGTACTGGTCTGCCAAATAGACCATCTGGACATTCATCGAATGATAATTCTTCCTGTTCCTGTACACCTGTTCACTCCTGCGGGGGGGGGGACCAGAGCTACATGGGTCCCATCAATGGCACCTATGACGTTCGGGATATGTCCAAGGGCATAGAAGTCACCTTTCACTGTAGGCAAATCCTCCACCTCAGGGAAAATGATGTATCTCCTTACGTGTTTCAGCAGGGCAGTCAACACTCTGGACAGCACGTTGGAAAACATAGGCTGGGACATCCCTGATGCCATGGCCACTGTTGTCTGAAAAGACCCACTTGCAAGGAAATGGAGCACTGACAGCACCTGCACGTCAGGGGGGATTCCAGTCGGATGGCGGATTGGTGACATCAGGTCTGGCTCCAACTGGGTACATAGTTCCTGGATTGTGGCACGGTCAAACCGGTAGGTGACGATTTAATGTCTTTCTTCCATTGTCAACAGGTCCACCAGCAGTCGGTACACCGGAGGATTCCGCCATCTTCTCACATGTCCCAGCTGACGGTGCCTAAGAAAGACAACAGCGAAGAACCAGTCACTATTCCTCCAGGTATGTACCCACAGTTACACACAAGACTACACCAGACAAAATACCCTTCCTGTATGTGTGTTGAGAATAGGCCTAGCTATGCGTGACGCAGTAGTAAATGAAGCCATGTGGGCCCCTGAAATGGCAGCTGCCTGACCTCTAAACTGGGACAATGGGATTGTGGGGTAACTGCGCTGGCGTTGCACACCGTCGCGGTAGGCGGTCGTAGACCGCAGCGCAATGCTGCATTGCTTAACATTGGACCCTATGGGTCCTAGGAGCCAATGAACAGGTGCGCCAGCGGTGATGATGCGCACCGCCGAGGACGTCACTGCCGCGGACGTCACCGCCATTTTCTATCTGTTCACTCACTAGATACCTGACCTTCGACAGGAGAGGACCTACACTGCTAGTGCTGCTGTGACCTCGATCTGGAAGCGACGATGGCTGCTGCGTCTGGGGAAAGGGCCCCTGCCTTCACTGCACAGGAGTTGGAGAAACTTGTGGATGGGGTCTTCCCCAGTACACGCTACTCTACGGTCCTCCAGACCAACAGGTTAGTACACAGGGAGCACGTTGTATGGGCTAGGCCTGGGTGGAGAGGGCTGGGTGGAAGAGGGAAGGGGGCAGAGTACATAGAACAGTTATGCATGGGAATGAATGGGCCACATGGCCAGAGTAGGGAGGGGGCCACTCACATTGACGGTGCAGTTGGTAATGACTGTTCCTCTTTCCTTGTGCATGTCATGTAGGTCAGCGCCCACCAGAAGAGGGACATTTGGCGTGCCATCGCCAAGGAGGTCCGGACCCTGGGGGCCCACCAGAGACGGGGCACCCACTGCCGTAAGAGATGGGAGGACATTTGCCGCTGCAGCAAGAAGACGGCGGAGGCTCAGCTGGGGATGGCCTCCCAACGTGGGAGGGGTGCCCGTCGCACCATAACCCCCCTGATGTTCCGGATCCTGGCGGTGGCCTACCCGGAGTTGGATGGGCGCTTGAAGACATCGCAGCAGACACAAGGGGGTGAGTACAACCTCATTCAGCGGACTTTGCGTGCAGTGGGGGGGTCTGGGTGGGGGAGGTGGGCTGTGGGTGTCCCTAGGCCAGGGCGAGTTAGGTAGGCAAGGCCCCTCCGTAATGTAGGCCATGTGGCACTCAACCCCACCTCAGCAGAGTGCCAAGATGAGGTATAGTTGACCCTGTGGCATCCATGTGCGCAGATTTCCACCATTGCCATGTAGGCCATGTCCCAGAAATTGCATGTGCAGAGGTCAGGAGCACGGCGTAATGCAGGGGGCTGCTGCGTCTGTCTTGTCCGCCAACGGTAGTGGCATGCCATGCACTAAAACTCTCTTTGTTCTGTCTCCCCCCCTTTTCCTGCTCTCCCTGTCCTTTTGTACATCAGCATCATCAGGCGGAGGTACAGTGGCACCGGAGCACGAGGGAGCTGCATCCCACATGGCCATGGAGGGCCACACCACAGACTCTGAATGCACCAGTGGGACGGAGGGCGAGGGGAGCTTCACGTCGGCCACCGGATCACCAACCAGCGACATGGACTCGTCCGCCGATGGGAGCTCCCCTGTGGTGGCGGCACCACCTGTGCGCCCCACTTCTACAGGTACAGCCGCCACCCCCCTACCAGCACCGCCCTCCCAGCAGCCCCTCACCATTTGCCCCGTGCCCCCTCACCCAGGAGGGTGGGCATCACCTTCGCCCCAGGCACCTCAGGCCCTGCCCCAGTCACCCCTGCAGCCCTCAGTGAGGAGGCCATTGACCTCCTCAGGTTACTCACTGTTGGGCAGTCTACCATTGTGAATGCCATCCAGGGTGTAGAACGGGAGTTGCAACACGGTAATGCATTCCTGGAGGGCATTCATTCTGGTCAGGCTGTCCTTCAGCGAACCCTGCAATCTCTGGCCTCAGCACTGATGGCAGCCATTGTCCCAGTGTCTAGCCTCCCCCCTCCAACTTCCTCCACCCAGACCCAATCTCCTGTACCCCAGCCCATCCCAAGCACACCTACAGACCAGCATGCACACAAGTCAACACACACAAGTAGCTCAAGCAAACATAGGCACCACACACACCACAGGCACTCATGCAAGCCTCACCCACATACAGACACAGCAACATCCACTGTCTGCACTGTGTCCCCCTCCTCCTCTTCTCCCTTCTCCCTCCCAGTCTCGTCTACACACACACCTGCATGCACCACATCTACAGGCACTAGGACTCGCATCAGGACACCCAGCACCACAAGCCGCTCACCTGCACTCACCACCTCCACTGCCATTTACACGTCCCCTGTGTCCTCTCCCAATGTGTCTGTGACGCCCCCTCCCAAAGTACACAAACACCGGCAATCACTCACCCAACATCCATCCACCTCACGACAGCCTCCAGTACCTGCACCTGCACCCAAAACAGCTAAAGTGACACCTTCTACAACCACCTCCTCTTCCTCCACTCCCAGACCCCCTCCAGCTACCCATCCCGGTGTCCGTCAGAAACTGTCCCTCTGTCAAATTGACCTTTTTGCCCCCCCCCCTCCAATTCATCAGTCCTGTCGTAGCGCCTCAGCCAAAAAGCCTCCAGTACCAGTGGTGCGTGTTCCAGGTTTTTGGAGTGCACCGGCCACCAGGGCAAGCAGTAGGACCCGGAGCCAAGGCACTGGCAGCCCACCCCCTGTAAAGGCTCTGAAAATAGAGAGTGGACGACGGGACCGTCTTAAGACTCCTGGTGGGACAACAAGTGACATGGGATCGAAGGCGATTGGTGAGTCAGCTGTAACTCCAACAAAGGTGGGGAAGGTCCAGAGGTAGTCTGCCCAGCCTGTTGTGAGTGTCACGGCGGAGAAGTGCGCCATCATTTCCGGCGATCCAGACACAACCGCCAGCACCGTCGTCACTGGTCCAGAAACCACGGCCAGAGTCACAGCCCAGGAGGGCCCAAGTATCGTCACTGGTCCAGAAACCACCGCCAGAGTCACAGCCCAGGAGGGTCCAAGTATTGTCACTGGTCCAGAGACCACCGCCAGAGTCACAGCCCAGGAGGGCACAAGTATCGTCACTGGTCCAGAAACCACCGCCAGAGTCACAGCCCAGGAGGGCCCAAGTATCATCACTGGTCCAGAGACCACCGCCAGAGTCACAGCCCAGGAGGGCCCAAGTATCGTCACTGGTCCAGAAACCACCGCCAGAGTCACAGCCCAGTAGGGCACAAGTATCGTCACTGGTCCAGAAACCACCGCCAGAGTCACAGCCCAGGAGGGCCCAAGTATCGTCACTGGTCCAGAGACCACCGCCAGAGTCACAGCCCAGGAGGGCCCAAGTATCGTCACTGGTCCGGAGACCACCGCCAGAGACACAGCCCAGGAGGGCCCAAGTATCGTCACTGGTCCAGAGACCCCCGCCGGAGTCACAGCCCAGGAGGGCACAAGTATCGTCACTGGTCCAGAGACCACCGCCGGAGTCACAGCCCATGAGGGGCCAGGATGCCACAGCCCCGCTGGGCAATGATGGAACGTCATGCCACACACTAATGCCCATTGTAGAGATCGTCATGCCACACACCAATGTCCGTATCAGAACCGCCATGTCAAAGCACCGCTGAACAGGGCAAAGACCGCCATGGCAAAGCACCGCTGAACAGTCCAGAACCGCCCTGTCAAGGCACCGCTGAACAGGGCAAAGACCACCATGGCAAAGCACCGCTGAACAGTCCAGAACCGCCATGTCAAAGCACCGCTGAACAGGGCAAAGACCGCCATGGCAAAGCACCGCTGAACATTCCAGAACCGCCATGTCAAAGCACCGCTGAACAGGGCATGCACCGTGTAGGAATGAACGGACCGCCACATCAGGCATCCTTATCCCATGTGCAGCTGGGACAGTGACAGGACAGGTACTTTCACGTGGAGACTCATTCAGTCTGGGCACCAGTCCCCCTCCAGAACCAGTGGAGACCTGCATCTACTTGAGAGACTGTGGCTTCGCACTCCCCAGGATGGCACAGTGGGCAAACCACCCACTTTAGAGACTTGAGAGACTGTGGCTTTGCACTCCCCAGGATGGCACAGTGGGCAACCCACCCACTGTAGAAACTTGAGAGACTGTGGCTTTGCACTCCCCAGGATGGCACAGTGAGCAAACCACCCACTGTAGAGACTTGAGAGACTGTGGCTTTGCACTCCCCAGGATGGCACAGTGGGCAAACCACCCACTGTAGAGACTTGAGAGACTGTGGCTTTGCACTCCCCAGGATACATCAATGGGCATGGAGCCCCGTCGTGGATCTGGCTTTGCATTCATCTGGCTGAGGTGCCCCCACTTCCCTTCCCCCTGAGGTGCCTGTAGAGTTTCTATCTGATGCCCCGGCAGTGTTCTCTCCGATTTTGGTCAGGTATCTATTGTGGGCCTCGCCCATGCATTTTTGGACTGTTGGTGCACGGACATTGTTGTGTACATATCTGCACTACTTCTCGGATTGTATGTGTAAATAAGAGTGATTTTGGGATATATATATCTGTATATTTTTTTATGACATGTATATTGCCACATTACAATGTTTGCCCGAATTTTGCATTGTCTTTGCATTCTTCCGGGGGGATTGTGGGTTGTTACTGTGATTTTTGTGACTGCATTGGTGTGTATTTTGTGATATGCGAGGGTGGGGGTGTTTGGTGGGTGTACCCCTAACTTTTGCCTCCCCCCTCCCCTGTGTCGTAGGTGCAGTACTCACTGGTATCTTCTGCGCCTACGTAGCTGTTGGTCGTAAAGGAGCAGAAAAACAAGGGCAGGTAGGATTTGTAATTCCGGCTCCATGGTGTCCTCGTTCCTCGTGGGATGTGTTCAGGTGAGCGTTTTCCCATAGCAAAAGCTGTTTCCGCCGTGTTTTTATCCGCGGTGAATCCGCCCCGGAAAAGGTGGCGGATTGGCGGGTTGTAATAGTGTGGGCGGTACATTGTCTCCCGCCTGTCTGTTGGCAGTAACCGCTGCGCTGCTTGTCTGTACCGCCGTGGCGGGCGGTGTGTTAAAGTGGCTGTCTTTGTTGGCGGTTTTCCCCAGGGTCATGATTCCCTTTTTTTGTCCGCCGGCCTGTTTGCGGTATTACCGCACCTTTAACACCGTCGTAATGACCACCAGAGTGTGATCTTCCAGTATCATTCATGAGTCTATCGCAATTTATTTATGACAACTAATGCGATCATTGATGTTGGTAATAATGTGATCTTCACTCCCAGAACAAACTTGAGACAATTGAATGTTTAAAGCATAATATGATATTCTAAGAACTCTCACATGAAAGTTTGCATAATCCTTCCTTATTTTCCAGGTATTCAGAGCTATTAATGTCATGTTATAGAAAGGCTCCTGATCATTCATGTTATCCATATATAAACATTAGGAACAGTGTTTATGAAAGCCTGGCAGCCCCTCTTTGATGCAAAATGCGTCCTTGTGAGAACCAAGGCTTGCTGGCGGAATCCAGCAACGCAAACAGCCTGCATCTAACTACTCAACGAGGGACATCTCTTGCACCAAGCAGGAACCCGCAGCTATCTTCTTTGGTGCATTTTGGTAATTTTCTTCCAACTGGAGAATCCACTTTTGCACCTTCTTCCAGGTTGGCAGGGGCTCCTGTTCTTCCTGAACTCTTCATCGACTTCTGGACTTGGTCTCCTCTCTCTACGGGTCTTCAGGTCCAGGAATCCATCGTTGGTTTCTTGCATTCTTGCTTGGTTCTTGCAAAATCCTTCATCACGACTTCTAGTGTGTTCTGAGGAAACTTGTTGTACTTTACTCCTGTTTTCCTGGGCTCTTGGGTGGGGTACTTTACTTACCTTTGGTGTTTCCTTACACTCCCAGCGCCCCTCTACACACTACACTTGCCTAGGGGGGAATCCGACTTTCGGATTCCACTATTTTAGTATATGGTTTGTGTTGCCCCTAGGCCTATTGTAATCTATTGTGTTTTTCACTGTTTGCACTATTCTATGACTGTTTACTTACCTGATTTTGGTTACTAGTGTATATATTGTGTATAATACTTACCTCCAGAAGGAGTATTGCCTCTAAGATATTTTTGGCCTTGTGTCACTAAAATAAAGTACCTTTATTTTTGGTAACATTGAAACATTGAGTATTGTCTTTACTTGTGTATAAGTACTGTGTGACTGTAAGTGGTATTGCAACAGCTTTGCATGTCTCCTAGTTCAGCCATGGCTGCTCTGCTACAGCTACCTCTAGACAGCCTAAGCTGCTAGACACTGCCTACATTTCACTAAGGTGGATCACTGGACCTGGTATAAGGTGTAAGTACCTCTGGTACCCACTACAAACCAGGCCAGCTTCTCACAGTTATGTTCCTGGATGCTTCTGGTTGCGGGGACATATAGGACTTGAAGGTACACCAAGATTCCAAGGTACCCACAGCCAATAACTGAACTGCACCTTGCAATGATTTTTCATTGTGTATCAGCTATACAGCAATTCATTTGATAAAATATATAGGGGGTTATTACAACTTTGGAGGAGGTGTTAATCCGTCCCAAATGTGACGAATATACCACCAGCCATATTACGAGTTCCATAGGATATAATGGACTCGTAATACGGCTGGTGGTATATCCGTCACTTTACCGTCACTTTTGGGACGGATTAACCTTTCCTCCAAAGTTGGAATAACCCCCATAGTGTGAAAAATAGTATCAAGAAAACCTATGTATTTCCGAAATGGGAAAGATATGGAGTTTAGAAGCAGTGGTTATTTGTACATCTGTGAATTTGTGGGTACCCAGACTCGCATGTGAATTACAGGGCATTTCTCACTATATATTGATATAGATTGTGGGGGTCATTACGACCTTGGCGGCAGCCCGCCAAGATCTGACCGCCATGCGGCCAACAATGTGGCCGCACCCCCGCCACGGCCATTTGGAGATCCCCGCTGGGCCGGCGGGCGGAAACCTGGTTTCCGCCCACTGGCCCAGCGGGGATCACAGCCGCAACATAGGAGCCGGCTCCATATGGAGCCGGCGGTGTTGCGGCTGTGCGACGGGTGCAGTTGCACCCGTCGCGCTTTTCACTGTCTGTACAGCAGACAGTGAAAAGCCGCAGGGGGCCCTGTCAGGGGGCCCCTGTACTGCCCATGCCAGCGGCAATGGCAGTGCAGGGGCCCCCAGGGGCCCCTTGACTCCCCATACCGCCAGCCTTTTCCTGGTGGTTCAGACCGCCAGAAAAAGGCTGGCAGTCGGGGACTCGTAATCCCCTGGGCAGCGCTGCAAGCAGCGCTGCCCTGGCGGATTACATCCGCCGGGGCCATTGTGGCGGTAAACCGCCGGCCCCGGCGGTGCGACCGCGGCGATACGCCGGGAGGCACCGCCAGCCTGTTGGCGGTGCTCCCGTCGTTTTGGCCCTGCGGTTATAATACCGCCAGGGTCATAATGACCACCTATATGTATAATTTTCACTTACAATTTCAAATAATAATAGTCACATATTACATACGCAATGTATGTCATGAGTGAACATAAACAAAATGTTATCATTTATATTTGTCCTCATCATCTTCTCCTGAATAGATACCATCATTCTCTGCATCTGTTTGATTCTCACAGGCAGAAAATCTGCACATGTTAGTACACTGGAGATCATTTAGACAGCAGACAAGTGTTGACAGTTTGTAGTTCCTAATGCAGTTGCAAGCTAGTAAATCTAACAGTTGCGGCTCGTGCTGCATGGAAGGGGTGGGGCGACGCGGGGAGGGATGTGGGGGAGAGGTGGGAATAAAAATTAAATAAAAATATAAAAATAAACACTTACTTCCTCTGTCGATCTGCATCTCTCCTCCGTCGCCGCAGGCAGGCACAGGCTCCCAGCCTGCCCTGTGGCCAATCCTGACGCTGCTCAGAGCAGCGTCGGTATTGGCTGGGAGTGCCCAGGCAGGGTGCTCCCAGGCAGACTGGGAGCATGTGCAGGTTCTCTCCAGCAGGTAACTGTGTTGCTGGGCTGGAAAGAGCCTACTGCCTATGTATGTTTGGTCGGCCCCAGATGGCCGGCCAAACACACATGCACTCTGAGGGGGAGTGCGCACTCCTCGTCATCCCTGTGGCCCGTTCCTTTGTAAGGAAACAATTAAACACTATTTATTATAGTTTCCTTGTAAAGGTTTGCTGCTGCCACTGCTAGCGAGGGGAAGCGCTCCTCTGCACTAATGGAGGAGCTGCCCCTGAGATCTAACACAGCTTGAGGTGCTGGCTGCCCCTCCATCCAGGCCACTACCAGTTGCTCTGCTCCCTTGTGTTCCAACTTCCACCCTCTCCCAACTGGACTAGGTTGTCGGTGGATCATTCAGAAGACATCTTTTGCTTATAGCAGTCTGATAATTTGCAAGTTCGACATGTTTCTTCAGACAGTCCCTGCAAGGTGGAAGTTGATGACTCTCTATCTCACCCTTCTTTGCGCAGAATAGGTGATATCTCAAGTCAGTCACATGCTGAGCCAAAGATTTTGGGGCATACAGCTCCAATTTGTCCGTTAGTTCTTCAGAGAGATCCCGTTTGTCTTCGAGCTGCAAAAATGTTTCCTGTGTATGTCTGTTGTCAGACAGGATTTTGAATGCACTTACTTTATCTTTTCCCACAAATGCCCTTACTGTATCACATCCAAGAAATGTGTGAAGACCTATCATAGTATGACAAACATTTTCACTAAGAGTTGAAGCTATTTTTCCAATATCAAGGACTCGCATGCATATTTTAGTACCACATGTCAGAAACAATTTAGCCATGATTCTGTCATGGAATCCCAAACACTTAACACATCAATGTGTTCTGAGCATATCATTACTGCCTCACAACCCTCATTAGCAATGTGTGCAGCATGCAGCAAAAATGACCATCTGCTTCTTTATGTGTACTGTTGAGATCGGGGACTGCGTGGCTCCCTTCAGATGTGATTTTGTATTTATTTTCACAGTTCGCAAACAGTGTTTTATTCTCAAGTTTTACAAAATACTCTGGTTTCTTCCATTCGTTAACAAGTTTATTCCTTACGTGCCATTGGTATTTCCTCCACTGTCTGACAATCTGGGAAGGTGAGATGCTCTGTAACTGGTGCCCAAGTTCTTCCACTCTGATTGTCCCTTTGCTGTTCTTAATAGACAGCACATTGTACGTATCAAACACAACGTTGATTCTTTGACTCCTATTTCTTTCCTGCAAAGCCATGGACAACATAGACATAGCCACCTCACCAAAGTTTGATTTCTTTCCTTTTACTTTCTGAACAAGGACCATATAATCAATCAGCATGGCTGAATTACCAGATATTTCCTCAGGAGGGGTAATGTTTTTTCTGCAAGTATGTTGCTAAAACAGCTTTGTTTGTCTTTCGCAACAGATCTTCAGGAGTTGCTAAAGCCCCTAGTAAGAGTCCTAAGGGATGAGAGTGTACATCTGCCATTTGAAGGTTCCGATTCTGTGCTGTTACAATGATTCAACCAAATAGTGCTTTGTCTGCTTTCATGATGACTGTACTGCCATTGCTTTTCACTGCCTTCTTCTCGGACACGTTAGTGAAGGTTTTAGTTTGTTCATTTTCATTAGGTCATGAAACTTCTTAATAGATGGATTATTCTCAAGTTGTTTAAGCCTGAAGTCTGTATTGCACTGTTCACCTATTTCATGCACCTCCATTGTGTCAAATACTACGTCTTGAGAGGCTTTTTTGCCATGGAGAGACTAATGAGATCATGTGGCCCAACAAATGGGCTTATCCATGTTTTAATCAGGCTAACAGTTCTCATAACATTATCTTCGTCTTTTTAAATTTGTGACTTATTTAGTTCTGCATGAGTAAGATCTGATCTGTTGTTACAAACCATTTCCCTTATCTGACCCAAAAAGGTGCATCTATGTTCAGCCATCATATAAAATCTTTTGACAGCACCCGCCTTGAGGTTGACCCTTGTTGTACCACCTGGAATCTGTGTGTCTTTGTTGACTGTTACCTCTATCGCTTGATCGACCGGATTCATCCAAACACATTAACACCTGACAGTTGAACTGAAAAGTATCAGTTGATGAACAATGTGGTGTATCTCTGGATGTTTCACTGCAAGTAATGTAACTTCAGCATAG
Organism: Pleurodeles waltl; assembly: GCF_031143425.1. NCBI lineage: Eukaryota > Metazoa > Chordata > Amphibia > Caudata > Salamandridae > Pleurodeles > Pleurodeles waltl. The sequence goes on along the minus strand of NC_090446.1, from coordinate 545,000,083 downwards.
TATAAAGGAAGATATCTAGCGTAGTTCATCCTCTCATATGCAAACCACCATGGGATCAAGTGTGTGGCAGTAACATGTAAATGCCAATTTCCTTTTCGAGCAGCACTCAGCAGAGCCAGCAAGACATATCAACAATATCCACATACGACAACTAAAATGCAGAGAGATCTCCATTGTCATGACGAAGATGTTCCAAGAATACATCCGGAGGCTGTTTTACTTTGGCAAAAGCAGCATTCTGCAAGAGGTTGTCTAATCTAGGTTGACATAGGTCTTTGCAAAGTCATTAACATCCTCAATGAAGGAGTAGACTACCTAAATGTTCTCTTCATAATTCTACTCTACCCAGGGGATAAATTCCAACCAAGCCAGTCTCAACATATCTTCATACTAGTTGTACTCGAACTACACAACTGTACATATGACTTTCTAATACTCATGATATTGATTCCTCTGCTATCATGTCTCATTCAATGCTAAGGTCGCAAAGGCCAGTGTCTTGAAAGCGTTTTCCAAGTATGGACATGGCATTGCAAATGGTGTGAAAGATGCCCATTCAAAGAATGATTCTGTCATACATTGCTTTATGCTTCCATAAGATCTAAATTGCTTTTGCGTAGAGAGCTTGACCCATGACCACTACAATTTTGTCAAATGCAGCCATTCCCTTATCAGCTCAGACTGTTTCAAAATTTCAGAAACAATTGTCAACTCAGTTGCAGGGACATTAATGGTGGGCAAGTAGCCAGTGGAATCCAGTGATACACTAACTAGGTCTCTAGTACTGATGTTAAATCCTGTTCAACTTGGTATGATCTGTGCAAGGCTCCCTTCTTGTCTTGTAACAACCCATATTATGTTCTTATTTTCCATTGGGCAACACATTCCTGCATGACTTCGGCACTTGTCATCAGTGGCTGAGGCCCAACTCATTCACCAGAAACATACATGAACAGTTCTTCAGAATTTGTGATGGTCAATGTTCTTTGCTTTTGTTTCTCAAAGCATGGGAGAGGAGCGTTAAAAGGTTGTGGTCCAAGCAACTTGGGCTGCACAGCTATACCGCTGACTGAATGAGATGTCCCCTTACCACTAAGAGTCTCTTCCAGCCTATCAAGGTTATCCCATGCTAAGTTTAACGTAGGGCTGAATGTCAGATGGAAGAACAATTTGCCCATTTAAGGTAGCAGCAAGTTTCTGTAGACACAAGGCGGTATCATTTTCTTCCAGTTGTAAGTATGAAATACCATGACCACGTCTGTTTAGAGTTTGAACAATTTCAACATTGCATGTCAGTTTTGTTACTGCTTAAGGGAGCAACAATTGCTTGGGGGTTTCTGCTGGCCTTTTGTGACTGCATATATAATGTCCTGACTGAATGATTGCATAAGTAAGGCGACCCTTTTTGGATGGCATTTGAGTTTTCTGGATCTCCAATCAGAAGTCCCAATAGGAACCGTGTAAGGTAATCAGGCACTGTAAATGAATCTTTATCAGCGTCTAATGGATGATATGGCCACGGTGCTGATGTCAAGTTTGTTTTAATCATTGTTCTTATGTGCGATGGTGTTTGATCAATAATCTTGTTCGTGTCTGTTTCCTTAACCTTTAAAACTGATAATCCTCTTTTCAAACTCTGGTTTTCTCGTACAATGCCTGTAGCATGACACTATCAGATTGGGCCAATAATTTTCTTTGGTTGTCTGGGAATATGTGGAGGCTGTCACTGAATTCAGAGTCCAATTTTCTTCTAATATGCTTCTTGGTTGATTTGTCTATTCCCCGTATTCCTTTGCATGTCATGAGGGTTTCAAGCTTTTCAGTGAGAGTCGTCACATGTAATACCTCTTTGCTAGGAATAACCGCAGTTCTAATGTATTGAAATAGTTCATCATATGCTTCATCTCTCATATTTTTGTAGTAATCATCAGTTTGAATGCTAGATGCCTGATCTTCCTCCTTTGCTTTAATCCTTGTATATAAGTATAATAATCCTTGTATAGATGCATGATAATGGGCTTTTGCAGCCACTATGTCCCTACTACAAACTGCTAAAATATTTAAATCACAATTAATGGTTACACACTCTTGAAGCCTTTTGTCAACTCTAAGCTCCGTGGCCTTGATCAATTCCTCACACATTGATGTTCCCTTGTAGCATTTTATCTTTCCACATCATGTATGTTCTTACATGTTAGATTTTAATGATGTTCTTCTGTTTAAGTGTTTACTCGTGCACTCACTTGTTCCAGCATCATCACTGACACTTTCATCCGTTTTTCGCTTAATGGCCTGTAAATCTCTCTTCATAGTAAACAGGCTCCTGCACTTCCTGTGGTAAAGTACTTGGGGAACCGTGTTGCTTTCCACATTTCTCACAATGTCTAACAGTGGAATCTGATTCCCTACTTGAGAGGCCTCTAACAAAGTTTTCCATGATGACTATTCCCTTGGGCTTGTCAGCGTAACTCCATGATGGATATTTGACCATAAATTAATTACACATGGAGGGGTCAGAGGGACAGGATGTGCTAGTTTCAGTCTTCTTCATGATGCTACGCGGTTATTCACCACCAGCTCTGGAAAAATAAATTAATTTAAAAATCTATAAATTTTACCTGGTGTACTTACTATAATCACATTTACTATTATGCTAATTATCAATTTATATAGTCACATTTACTGTATTTTTCATTTTTAATAATAAAATTCACAATAATAGAAATTATGAGAACATTTCCATTTACATCAAGGTATCGTGGGAGTAGAGTGGTAAGACACCAAAGGCAAACAGTTATGACTTGCTGTCACATATTTTCCATCTCTAAGTGCCCATACCTTGCCAATAAATCATATTAGAACCCATCCCCCAAGTGGTACCCATAACATGGTTGGCTCAAGGCCTATGAGGGGAGCCACAACCTTCCTTCCACCCAGCATCCCTTCAAGTCTCCCCATAAAAATGGTACCTAACTGGTGTGGGTAGGCTTAGAGCTCATGACAGGAAATCGCCCAAAAAGCAATGTGGACACATCACATTTCTCCATAGAAAACCGACCCTTTCTTTGCAACATGCCTAGCTGTGGATTTTGGGCCCTAGCTAAGCCGGCACCCAGGGAAAACTAGCAAACCTGTGCATTTTTTAAAACTAGTCCCCTAGGGGAATCCAGAATGGGGTGACTTATGTGGCTCTTACCAGGTTCTGTCACCGAGAATCCCTTGCAAATCTCACAAACGTCTCTGATGGAAGGTTCTGGATTCTGAGGGGAGCCACAAACTTCCTTCCACCCAGCATTCCCTCACATCTTTCAATAAAAATGGTACCTCACTTGTGTGGGTAGGCTAAGTGCCCTCGACAGGAAACAGCCCAAAACACAATGTGGACACATCACATTTCTCCACTGAAAACTGACCCTTACTTTGCAATCTGCCTAGCTGTGGATTGTGGGCGCTAGCTCAGTCAGCACTTAGGGAAACTTAGCCAACCTGTAAATATTTGTAATCTAGACATCTTGGGGAATCCAGGATGGGGTGACTTGTGTGGTTCTTAGAAGGTTCTGTCACCGTGAATCCCTTGCAAACCTTAACATTTGTCTGAAAAAAACACATTTTCCTCACATTTCTGTAGGGGAAGGTTCTGGAATCTAAGGGGAAACACAAACTTACTTCTACCCAGCTTTTCCCCAAGTGTCCCAGTAAAAATGGTACCTCACTTGTGTGGTTAGGCTTAGTTCCCGCAACAGGAAACGGCCCAAACACAACATTGACACATCACATTTCTCCACTGAAAATTGACCCTTTTTTTGCAATGTGCCTAACTGTGGATTTGGGGGGCTAGCCCAGCCTCCACCTAAAGAAACATATAAAATCTGTACATTTTTAAAAACTAGACATCTTGGGGAATCCAGGATCGGGTGACTTGTGTGGGTCCCATCAGGTTCTGTCACCCCAAATCCTTTGCAAACCTCAATATTTGCCTAAAAAACACATTTTCCTCATATTTCTGTTATGAAAAGTTCTGGAATTTGAGAGGAGCCACAAACTCACTTCTACCCAGCATTTCGCCAAGTGTCCTGATAAAAATGATACCTCATTTGTGTAGGTAGGCCTACTTTCCGTGACAGGAAACGTCCCAAACGCAACATGAGCACATCACATACCTCCACTAAAAATGGACCCTTTTTTGCAATGTGCCGTTTGGTACCTCACTTGTGTAGGTTGGCCTAGTTCACGTGACAGGAAAGGGCCCAAACGCAACATGAACACATCACATATCTCCTCTGAAAATTAGCCGTTTTTTTAAAATGTGCCTAGCTGTGGATTTTGGGTGCTAGCTTATTCGGCAACTAAAGAAACTTATCAAACGTGTACATTTTGGAAAACTAGATACTTTGGGGAATCCAGGATGGGGTGACTAGTGTGGCTCTTACCATGTTCTGTCACCCAGAATCACTTGCAAACCTCAAAATGTGTCTTAAAAACACATTCTCCTCACGTCTCTGTGATGGAAAGTTCTGGAATCTGAGGGGAGGCACATACTTCCTTCCACCCAGCATCTCCCCAAGCCTCCCGATAAAAATGGTACCACACTTGTGTTGGTAGGTCTAGTTCCTGCAACAAGAAACATCCCAAACACAACATGAACGCATCTCATATCCCCACTGAAAATTGACTCTTTTTTTGCAGTGTGCTTAGCTGTGGATTTTGAGACCTGACTCAGGCGGCACTTAGGGAAATCTTGCAAACCTGTAAAAAAAAATTAAACTAGACACCTGGGGGATTTGAGGTTGGGGTGACTTGTGTATCTCTCACTAGGTTCTGTCACCCAGAATCCCTTGCAAACTTCAAAATTTGTCTAAAAACATATTTTTCTCAAATGTCTGTGATGGAAAGTTCTGGCATCTGAGGGGAGCCATAAACTTACTTTTGGAATAGTCATCATTTTGAGTCATTTTGAATTCAAGCTAATAGTCTGATTTTTGATGAAAATCATGAACCCACAGACTTACGAAATGCTTCAGAAAGTTCCAAAATGGACAGTTTTCAGTTGTGGCTTTTTTAACTCTTTATGAACTGCTGAAGTGAATCATCACTTTTGGAGCTTAAATGATCATGTTTAGTGCCTTTTTGAGGATCTCTCATTTTGAAAGTGTATAGTTTAGAGGTTTTATAAAAGTGAATGAAAATGGCTGATCAGGTAAAATTGAGCCCTTAAACAGTGTTTGCGCACTGCGGGAAGTGATATTAACATCATTTGGAGTCATTTTGAATTTGAGCTAAAAGATCACATTTTTAAATGAAAATCTTTGACCCATGGACTCACGAAATGCTTCAGAAAGGTACAAAATGGACAGTTTTCAATTGTTGCATCTTTTAATTCTTTATGATTTGTTGAGGTGAATCATCATTTTTGGGGCTTAAATAAGCATGTGTAGAGACATTGCCATTCTCTGAACGGGCCAAAATGGCTAATTTTTGGATTTTGTAAAAGTGAATGAAAATGGCCCACTTGGTAACATTAAGGCCTTAAACACTGTTTATCCTTGGAGGGTAGTGATTTAAATAGCATTTGGAGTCATTTTAAATTCAATCTAAATGGTGAGATTCTTGATTAAAATCATTGACCAACGGACTCACAAAATGGATGGTTTTCAATTGTTGCATCTTCTAACTCTTTATCATGTGTTGAAGTGAATCATCACTTTGGAGCTTAAATAAACATGTTTAGAGAACTTACTTCCACCCAGCATTCCCCCAAGTCTCCAGAAAAAAATGGTACCTCACTTTTGGCATCTGAGGGGAGCCATAAACTTACTTCCACCCAGCATTCCACTGAGTCTCCAGAAAAAAATGGTACCTCACTTGTGTGGGTAGGCCTAGTGCCAGCGACAGGCAACAGCCCAAAATGCAACATGGACACATCACATTTCCCCACTGAAAACGGATCCTTTCTTTGCAGTATGCTGAGCTGTGGATGTTGGGCGCTAGCTTAGCCGGCAAAACCGGGAAACCCAGAAAACCTGTACATTTTTTTAAAATTAGACATCTAAGGCAATCCAGCTTGTGGTGACTCCTGTGGCTCTCACCAGATTCTGTCACCCAGAAAACCTTTGCAAAACTCAACAATTTTCTAAAAAAACACATTTTCCACACATTTCTGTGATGAAAAGCTTTTGGGTCTGAGGGGAGTCCCAAACTTCCTTCCAATCGGCATTCCCCCAAGTCTTCTGATAAGAATGGCACTTCAATGGTGTTGGTAGGCCTAGTGCTCGCATCAAGAAACAGCCCAAAATGCAACATGGACACATCACATTCCTCCACGGAAAACTGACCCTTTCTTTGCAATGTGCCTGCCTGTGGATTTTGGGCCATAGCTTCTCCGGCACCTGGGGAAACCTAGAAAATCTATACATTTTTCCAAACTAGACACCCAGGTAAATCCAGGATGGGATGACTTGTGTTGTTCTCACCTGGTTCTTTCACCCAGAATCCTTTGCAAACCTCAAAATGTGTCTAACAAACTCACTTTCCTCACATTTCTGTGATGGAAAGTTCTGGAATCTGAGGGGAGCCACAAATTTCCTATCACTCATCATTCCCCTCCATCTCCAGATAAAAATGATTCCTCACTTTTTGGGTGGGCCAAGTGCCTACCACAGCAAAGGGCTAAAAACGTTTAGAGTTTGAGGGGGAACCAAAGTTGTTCCGAAAGGGCAGGGTTTGTTTATACGTTTTTAGACTGACTCTGCTTTGGACACTCACACAAGGGAGGTATCATTTTTATCGGAACATTATGTGGAAGGAAATTGGTGGTTTATTTCTATTTCTGAAAGAATACGGCACAGAGATCCAAGGAAAATGTGTGATTTTAGTCACATTGTGAGGTTTGCAGGACATTGTGGGTAAGAAAACTTGAACTTGTTGGGATCCATGAAAGACACACCACCCCGTACTCCCATGGGTGTCTAGTTTTCAAACATATCTAGAGTTGGTAGATTTTGCCTAGACAAGAAGCAAGTAAGCTACCAACTCTCTTACTTGTGTGATGCCCCAAATACTCAAATCTTGAAAAATACACCTTTAGGTTTTGTTGAAACGGACCCTCATTCTTCATCATTGGAGTCCCACCTGAGACGCCTAGGGAGTCAGAGGTGTGCTTCTTCAACATCTGATTACAGCGTAGCAGTTTTTTTTTTTAGTCGAGTTCCCAACTGAGAGGAGAAGTGCAATAAGATTGCCTTGTTGTTACCCACCTAATAGGTGTGTTTTTAATCGTGGCAACCTTGGACAAGGTTAAAAACTGACTGTGATTTTCATAATTTGATTGTTTGGGACATCACAGAAGTAAGAGACTTGGTAGCCTGCTTGCTTTTTATGGTTGTTGAGCTCTCTCTTATCACTTTCTATTGGTACACACACATCTTGGTTGGATCTGGTACCAGTATGAGTGAAGGTTCAGAACATAAAATTTTATTAACAAGAGATTTCACAAAAATGAAATGCACTGTAAATAAATGAAAGTTTAAAAAACTGAACCAATGACTCACAGCTCATGAGCTGTAAAGCTGCAACAAGGCACCAACTGCTTTATAGGCCATTTACGCATCCTTCAGTCGTGACACACACATTCACACTGCCAGTGGCAAGATCAGCACATTACAACACTCATATCAAAAATTAGTGCCATTCAAGGGCCCCTCCCTTTTATACTTCCACATGCCTGATACAGCAATCACATTGGCTGGTGGCTGACGGAGTGTTTGGGCTAGGTTCTGGCTAGCCATATGTCTACTAACGAACAGCAAGCCTCTACTCACACACTGCCAGCCAAATGCCATCTCACACACGCCACCAGCCTAGTGCCAATCCAGGCACACTGCCAGCCAAGAGCCAGTCCACTTACACTGCTAGCCAAGCGCCAGTCCATGCACACCACCAGCCAACCGTTAGTCCATGCAAGCTGCCAGCCAAGCACCAGTCCATTGACACTGCCAGTCAAGCACCAGTCCATTCACACCATCAGTCAAGTGCCGGTCCACGCACACTGCCAGCAAAGTGCCAGAGTCTACCCAAGAGCCAATCCATACATACCACCCACCAAGCGCCAGTCCATGCACACCGCCAGCCAAGTGCATTTCCACACACATCGCTATCACATTTTTTTAACAAAAAAGAAGACACAAACCAATTGGAAGTAAATACAAAACTAAAACTACAAACACAACAGCTCTAGCTAAATACATCATACTTATGTCAACAATGAGATCTGAACAATCTGTAAAAAAATATAGAAGGATAAAAAACAAGTCAGTTTTCTTTTACGCTCATGGTTGCTTCTCTGCTCCATTGTGTGTGGCACAATTTAAATCATGTGAGCACATATAGCCAAGGTTTCGAAGGATAATCAGGACAGTACATATGACTCCCCTTCCGCACACTTCTTTGCATACAGACTCCACATCTCCTACTAGGAAAGTCTTTTTTGGGCATGGGATAAATGTGACTAGGAAAGTGGTGATCTTACAATCTAACCACATCCTCCAGGTACTCCAACTCTAGGAACACTTTTCTGTTCCACTACAACAAGGCTGTCTATCACAGATGGCTGAACCTGAACAAATGTCATCTTTGACTCTGGAGAACAATCCTTGAATACAACAAAAGCATTAACGTTTGCTAAGTGGAATAAATCGACAGTCAACTTCTTACACCAAATGTAAGCCTTGCGAACAGCAGTGTAAGGTTCTAACCTCTGATCTACTCTATCTTTACCACCTATGTGTTTATTGTAATCTAAAATGCACACATGTGTGCGCACTTCAGCAACCTGACCCCAAACAGTCAGAGGTGAAGTACGTTCATCATGGATGGTAGTTAGCGTGTAAACATATCTCCTGTCTTCAAATTTCACAGCTATACGTTCATCACTACACACTGCATTGTCCCCTCTCAAGTGTTTTACAAACTAGCTCTTTTGGGTAACCTTCACAGTAAGACTGGATTGTGCCACAAGCAACAGTGTTCACTTTGACCAATTACTTGAACAATTGCATACCAGTGTTAAAGTTATCTACGTATAAATGGTAGCCTTTGTTAAAAAGTACTCTACCAGGTTCCCATACAATATTCTCACTAACTCCAAAAGTGAAGGGCAACCACGTGTGTCAATATTAGAATCCTTACCAGTGTACACCCGGAAATTATAGACATATCCACTCCTACTCTCAGACAGCATATACATTTTAATTCCATAACATGCCCTCTTGCTAGGAATATAGGGCCATATGTCCGAACACATTTTCCCATTGACACAGGATGGGAAAAACCCTTTGCTACATCTGGCCCATACTGCTCAAAAAAACAAAAAGCCTTTAAAAGGACCAAAGACTCATCAACATCTATTTCTTCCCCTGGAACATAGATCTCTGAAAACCGATCTACAAAGTGATTAAGGACAGGCCAAATCTTAAAGAGATAGTCACAATCAGGACAATCTGGTGGCAGCTACAAAGCATTATCAACAAAATGCAGCATCCAAAGCAGAAGCAAATACCGATCACGACTCATGTTTGCAAGAAATATAACAATTTCCATCAGGGGACTAGTAGACCAATAGGAAGACAGTGACAGCTTCCTTATCAAGCTCACCAAAAAAGTTAAACCCAATAACTTCATCAACCCATCCAGATTTGTGGGAGTCCACCAGCTAGCTCTAGAGTGGGGCTTAAGTCTGACACTGTTGTCCCTCAAATACTGTTCAGCATACAAATTAGTCTGGTCAACAATCTCATCCAAAAATACATCATCCATAAACAACTGAAAGAAATGTATAGGCAAAAAGCTTTCAGTATTCACCCTACACCCTGCAACACCAGGAAAGGCAGGCAACGCTGGTTGCACCATGTTTTGGGCAACCCAGAGTTTAGTACTTCTGATGGGAAGGCTTTCAGCCCCAGACTAGAATCCAGAAGTCTCTTGCTGTACCGTCAGCACATCAGTGTCCTCCTCTAAAACAGGCACTTCCTCTACACTGAGAGTGGATTCATCATCACAAATAAAGTCCAGTGCCATAATATCGACACAACAAATATAGACCTAAAAATTAACACTATACTTAATTTAAAAAGTACAAATATCGTACACAAAAATATTGACAATAAAAATATCGAAACTACTCTATTTCGGAAAACAAAATCTGAAAAAAAATATATTGCGACTTGGAACTAACTATTGAATATAACAAAAATATCGAAACCAAGAATATCGTCAGCAAATATGTCATTAAAACAAATAATAAATACCAGTTTAAAATATGAAGAATATCATATATAAACTGATAAACACAAACAAATCCACAATAATACATTTAATTCATGAATAAAATATAAAATTTTACTAACCCAAAAATTTTACATTTCAAATATATTAACGTAAAACTACAAATTACACATATTTGCATTCCACTTACATACAACTCATGTTTATTTTTATATATAAAATATTTATTTACTAACATCCTCCCAATGTAACAGAAATAGAAGTAAGAGAAGCATTGGATAATATAAGGGAAGCAAGCATTAGTTTCCCAAGAACCAACATCACAAATACTTAAAGACATACTACACCACATACCAGAACATATAGCAGGTCAGTTACCATCAATACCCACCTTAAAACGCCTTATAACACAAATAAAAAGAGCTACCTGCGAAACACCACCTACTCCAAAAACATTCAAAGAAATGATCATCCCACCAAAGCTTATAATAACACACAAAGAAGACAAATTCCTACTCTATGATAATAAAAGCCATGACAAGCATATACTTATATTTGTTACTCTCAGAAACATACTAAAACTAGCCCAATGTCAAACATGGATGATGGATGGCACATTTAAAACATGTCCCAAACCATTCTACCAATTATACACCATACATGGCGATTTCAAAACACAAATATAGCTGTTGTGTATGCATTACTCCGAAACAAACAAGGTAGTAGCTACATGTAACTGCTAACTCATATAAAGCAAAAAACTACTATCCCCAAAAAATAATTATTGACTTTGAACAAGCCATGATACAATCTATGCTCAAAATATACCCCCACACAGCCATACAGGGATGTTACTATAATTTTAAGGAAAGTATATGGCAACACCTGTTAAAATATAAAAGAAACATCTTTATGGATGTGTCATGAAACTGAAACACACCTTCTCGGCTAATTCTCTGTTATGTACTTCCACATATCACCCACATTTCAAGATAATGCAACGTAAATGGAATACAAAATAATCAGTATAAGAAAGGTTCAAAGGTCATAATGTAAAAATCCCTGCAGATTTGGTATTCCTCTACCGAGGGGACCCTGGAAGGCTGGTGCCCTGGGCTAAATATCACTTTGCACATCCCTCAAATCCTCTATTTGCACAGGAAATGTGCCTTGATGTATATCAGGGGCAACCAATAGTATAACCAAGTGACAACCAAATGTGGGAAATGTATAAGTGCAAGTCATGAAAGTTAATACAGCAGTATCAATATGGGTCACACATGTAGTTAAAGTAGGTGTAAGGTACACACATGAAAATGGACACGTCCATTAAAATGCATACAAAGGTATGACAGTTGAACACCCTAAATGTGTAGACAAATGTCTAGCTTGTATACATTAAACAAATCCCCAACCTAGGTAGAAAGAGAACCCAATTGATGTTGACAATTTTGACATTGGCCAAGCCAAAATGAAATACCTACCATATGAAACTCTACCCAATGCAATGTCAGCCTCAATAAGATTACATCCCACCAATCCATCCATTTAACATTTCTCCTGTTCCTGGGTGACTCCAGCATTGGTTCCAAAGTCAGATCATACCAACCACATCAAATGGATCATCAATCAGTGTGAAACAAACACAACTGAAGTCATACATCCCAAAGTACTCATGAACATCAAAATGGTAAAAAAGTAATGGCAGGACTAATGTGTACGAAAGCAGCCACTTTTTTATTTAAAACAATGAACACATGGGGCCCGATTCACAAAGGTAAACTTAGACCAAAAGTCTAAGTTTAGACCAAAGGTCTAAGTTTACCTTTGTGAATCGAGCCCTGAGTTTAGACCAAAATTCTAAACTTAGACCAAATGTCTATCTTCACTACTAGTAAAGTTAGACTTTTGGTCTAAACTTAAACCAAAAGTCTAAACTTAAGGCCTCATTATGAGTTTGGCGGTCAGACCGCCAGACCTCCATGTTGGCGGTTCCTAAAACACCGCCCGCCCTGTTGATGGTCTTTCAGACCGCCCAATTACGAGTTACACAGGCAGGACTGCCTTCCGTCAACCAAAAAAGGCAGACCACCAGTGGTGCGTCGGCCTGGAAATAGGCTGTCTGACCTCCAGCTCCGTCAGCATCGTGACCAACCACTGAGCACCTTAAAAGTACACTGTCGCCGTGGTGGTCCCCCATGGCAGTCAGTCAATGGCGGTCCGAACCACATCGGTTTCGCGATCTGCAAAGCAATACACAACTGAACATTGGATGCATTGGAAAACAACACAGCTGACAAACATTGTCACACTAGACACCACTAAAAGGCACTATAAAACACACCCCTTCGCACACCACAATCCTTTGCATTTCCAATGCAAGACACAGAAGCCAGAGCCCCTTATTTTCCATAGGCTTCATAGATTAGGCACACCTTTTTTTTCACCATCCCACAGAACACTCTGCACACACTTCTGCTCATTGACACCCTTTTGCAGTTTCCCTGTTTAGTAAGTCAACGTCACCCATTATTTTTAACCACTGTGTCAAAGTCCAAAAATCGAAATTTTTGTGAAGATGAGTTAAAAGTCATGATGAATGAAATCATAAGACTAAAACCACAAATACATTCCTGGCACACAAGTCCAGCATATTCCTCTCAGTAGAAAAATGGAAATGCAGGACAGGATCGTTAGGAAGAGGTGGAACGACCTCAGGGGCAAGGTCATTTCCCTGGTTTCCAGGTACCAGTTGCAGGCCAAGAAGGCTGGTGGTGGCCCTCCTAGTGCCCCATTACATCTCTTTCCCTGGGAGGAGAAGGTCTTGTCCATCCTGCATCCTGAGGGCTTGACAGAAATACCTGAAGGAGTGGAGTCTGGTAAGTCACAACACAAAGGGCCAGATGTATCAAAAATAATTGCACTTGCAAACGGCAAAATGGGCCGTTTGTGATTGCTAAATAGTGGTCTGCAATGCATCAAAGTCATTCGCAGACCACAAAATAGAAATCGTAAAAATTTGTTTTTTTTGCATTGTGACCTGGATTTTGCGAATCGCAATTTGCGATTCGCAAAATCCAGGCCGCAAGGCAAATCTGCAAAAAATCGCAAATTGCGATTTTTCGCAGAATGGTAATTTGCACATTCCAAATACCATGGTCTGTAACCAGGTGGTAACCTGGTGAAAAATTTAAAAATGCAGTAAAACTGCATTTTTAAATGTAACATGTAAAGCACACATGCCCTTTTGGCATGTGTGTACTTTACATGTAAAAAAAAAAAACTTGGGGTGCAGGAGATGGGGCCTTAGGCCCCCAGCACCCTGGCCTTTTGCATTTCCCAAATTGCGATTTCTGGTTCAGAAATCGCAATTTTGGAAATGCAAAACATTTGCAGCTATGGGTCAACAGGCCCATAGCTGCGAATGGGGCCAGTATCGCAATTTGCTATTCGCAAATGTGATACATGGCCCTTTGAGAGTCAGTAACATCGATTTCTTAAAAATCGCAATTACCGATTCGCAATGGGCCAGAATCATACATCTGGCCCAAAAAGTTTCACTAAAAGGCCATGTCATGCATGATCATAGCTCACCTTTACTGTTACTCCACTCACCAGCCCATTGTTCACCTATTCAAAGATCTCTATTTGGCAACTCCCAATTGAAGTATACTCACCTGGGGAGATGGAATTTGTATAGTGTATTTAGCAAAGGGACTGGCATGACTGCAACTCCCAGCAGGCACTGTTTCCATAACTCCAAACACCAGACCAGTAGTCATTTGTTCAAATATCCGTGTTTATCAATTATCAATTTAAGGGAACACACCTAGGGAGATAACAGTTGCCAAGTGTGTGTAGTACAGGGATTGGCTTGACTACAACTCCCAGGAGGCACTGTGCCTGTATCTACAAACACTAGCACAGAGGTCACATACTACAACACATCTGATTTACATCTATCAATTGAAGTGAACTCATCTGGGAGGAGAACATTGGTTAAGGGTGTGTAGTAGAGAGAGTGACATGATTGTAACTCGCAGCAGACCTTGTGTCTGTAACTCCAAACACCAGCACAGGGTTCACTTGCTCAAATACACCTATTTGTAATCTCTCCAATGCTCTTCGCTCACCTGAGAGTATACCATTTGCAAGTATTGGGAAGTAGAGGGAGTGACCCGAATGCATCTCCCAGCAGGCCCTGTATCTGCAACTCCAAACACCAGACCAGTGGTCACTTGCCCATATACACCTGTTTGGCTACTCACCAATGGAGTTTACTCACCTGGGGCCAGATGTACAAACCGTTTTGCATGGCGCAAACTGCAAAATTTGCAGTTTGTGGCATGCAAAACGGGCATCGCGATGCACATTCCCATTTTGCGAGTCGGTGCCGACTCGCAAAATGGGAATGCGACTCGCAAATAGTAAGGGGTGTTCCCTTCCTATTTGCGACTCGCATTGCGATGCAGAATTGATTTGTGACCGCGAAAGCGGTCACAAAGCAATTTGCAGTTAGCACCCACATGAAGTGGGTGCTAACTCATTCGCAGAAGGGAAGAGGTCCCCAGGGGACCCCTTCCCCTTTGTGAATGTCGCAAAAAATGTTTTTTCAGAGCAGGCAGTGGTCTAATGGACCACTGCCTACTCTGAAAAAACGAAACCAAATGGTTTCATTTTTTATTTTGTATTGCAACTCGTTTTCCTTTAAGGAAAACGGGCTGCAATACAAAAAAAAGAAACTGCTTTATTGAAAAGCAGTCACAGACATGGAGGTCTGCTGTCTCCAGCAGACCTCCATCCCTGTGAGTGCAGGGAATCGCAAGGGGGTCGCAAATTGCGACCCACCTCATTAATATTTATGAGGTGGGTCTTTGCGCCCCCCTTGCGATTCGCAGAAGGTGTCTGAGACACCATTCTGCATTTGATTTTGCGAATCGGAAATTGCGAGTCGCACCAACTCGCAATTTCCGATTCGCAAAATTCTTTCTTGCTACATCTGGCCCTTGGAGTGAGAACATTTGTATAGCGTGTGTAGTAAAGAGAGTGACATGACTGCAACTCCCACCAGGACCTGTTTTTGTAACTCCAAGAATCAGACCAGTGGTCACATGCCTCAATACATCTGTAAGTGAACTCACAAATAAAGTTTACTCACCTGAGGGGAGAACATTGGTCAAGGGTGTGTAGTAGAGGGAGTGACATGACTGCAACTCCCAGCAGGCCCTGTATCTATAACTCAAACACCATACCAGTGGTCACTTGCCCATATTCCCCTGTCAACTCACCAATGGAGTTTACTCACCTGGGGGAGAACATATGCATAGTGTGTATAGTACAGGGAGTGCCATGACTGCTAAGGTCAGGAGGCTCTATTACTGTTACTCACTCACCAACCCAGTGTCCTCTTGTCCAAAGACCCCTGTTCGGTAACTCACACATGAAGTGTACTCACCTAGGGGGATAATGTCTGTGTAGTATGTGTAGTACAGGGAGTTTTATGACTGCAACTCCCAGCAGGCTATGTTACTGTCACTCCACCCACCAGTCCAGTGTTCTCTTCTCTAAATACCCTTGTTTGTTAACTCACAAAATGAAGTGTACACACATGGGAGGATAACATTTGTCAAGTGTGTGAAGTAGAGGGAGTGACATGACTATTAAGGCCAGGAGCCTCTGATTCTCTAACTCCAAACACAAGCCCAGTGTTCACTTGTACAAATACACCTGTTTGTAATCCCTAGATTGAGGTTTACTCACCTGGGAGGATACAATTTGTATAATGGTGGGATGCGGAGGGAGTGACCTGAATGCAAAGCCCAATAGGCCCTGATTCTGTAACTCCAACCACAAGCCTAGTGTTCACTTGCCCAAATACATCTATCTGTGAACTCACAAATTATGTTTTCCTCACCTGGGAGGATAACATTTGTTAAGAATGTGTAGGAGAGAGAGTGACATGACTACAACTCCCAACAGGCACTGTTTCTCCTACTCCAAACACCAGACCATTAGTCACTTGCCCACATACCCTTGCTAGCTAACTCTCAATTGAAGTTTACTCACCTGGGAGTGACAGATCATGCCCAGCTCAGTGAAGTGTCTGGCTACTTAGCTGCATCTTGAACTGCAAAACCAAGAAGAAACTATTGAGGACAGGAAGGACAGCCACCCAGTGTGTAAAACAATGATCCCTAAGGACTCAAGATGCATAACCAGAATGGCATGGCAGCAGACACAATCACACTGCACTGACCACATGACTCCAGTCACATATACAACAAACTCCTGGGTCTATCTGCTTCACATAAACTGGGCCTCAAAATGGCCAAAGCCAGATCTTTGATAGCCACTGTTTTGCCTGTACTGGTGGTAAAATGGTATTCTCAAGCAAATCTCCCAAGGGCTAATGATCTGCACATTTCAGCAGCTTCATCAGTCACAGAGCTCTAGCATGCTCAACAAATGTCATGTCAATACAGCCGATACCATGGGTACTTGCCACAATTGAATTAACTGCAACTTAACTTTGATTACTGCAACACAAAACTGTTGAAGCTAGATGTCACAATAAAACCAGTAACATTGTACGTTTCATATCAAAAGGTCGAGCTGCCACTGGGCACATAGAGGCCACAGAACAAACTGCCACTGCCTCCCTGGATGAAGCCCTCAGTGAAGAAGACACTCCTGCACATCTGGATGTGGAGGACAAACCTGGTCCATCTGGGCAACCTGGTCAGACATCAACAGTGAGTCTCACTGTGCCCACATCAACACCTCCGTGCCTGGTTGCTTCAACATCACAGGCAGCCATTCGCTCCCAAACCTGTGAACAGAGCACAGTGTCTACCATCTGGCGCCCTCCCAGTCCTGGATCCTGAGTTGCAACGCAACACTTTGGACAGTGAGGGACCAGGAACAAGATGGAGAGGGCACCCTGTGGCAAGGGCACAGGCCCCTGGGGTAGGATGCGTGTGAGGGTTGCTGTGGGCCAGCGTGGTGAGGCCACTGGGGCTGCTCTTGGCCAGGACACCATCAGCCACATCTTGGGGTCTACCAGGAGCCCCAAGGAGTAATAGGCTAGGCCTTGACCGAACCCTGGGAAATCAAGCAGCTACAGAGGGACATCCATAGGGACATGTGAGAACAGATGGAGGCTCACAATACCACCATGGCCTCCCACACAGGGGTGCTGAGAGACAGCAGGGCTTCTCAAAACCAGTCTACCCCTTCCTTTGGCTCATCAACAGGCCCATCAACACTGGTGCCAGCCACTGGTAGGGAGGCCCTCAAAAAAACAACCAGACCAAGACACCGCTATCACCTACTACTCCAAAATGATCCAACATCACATAAGCCAAGATATAGGCGGATGGCAGTATAACAGTCCCTGATCACAGGCCTATCATAATCCAATGACCATGCATCTGGTGGTATGACACAAACATATGTCAGTGTTGTGACACAGGCACTGTGGCCTGCTATGATGAAACACATCTACAGCTACATACTGGTCATACAAAAGTTGTTTGGACAATGTGAAGGTTAAATGACTTGGTTGCAATCTAGGACTACATATGTCATGCCAACATGATGACACACATGATGCAATCAGCCCAACACAGCACACAACACAAGTCCAATAGGCACTTCAGACCTTTCACCCAAACATTGTGCAAGTTATCTTGGCACAAGGTCTCACACACCCAAACTCTGTGACCTACATTAGCCAGAACAATCCATTTCTACCTTGTATGTCAGAACAGCATCAGATACCTGCCAATGTCACAACTCTGAAATGCCCACTTGAGGATGTCATGGTGAAGGTAACAGTACTAAGACAAAACAAGGAGTATAGCCTTGAAAACATACCTATTGCGCAAATCACATAGTGAGCTTCTGGAAAAGAAATTACATTGCAAGGAAACTGACACAAACAAAGCAACATCATCAAGGTGGAGATATGTCAAAAGCTATCTCATCAAGCAGCCTTTGGCTGAATATTGCAGAGCATCAGCTCCCTAGCTGTTTCTAAACCAACAAACTCCACTCATTGTCCAAACTATCGGCCATTTTGTACAGTCACAGTTATTACATCGCAATACATATTTACACTCATAAAACGTAGGTGTTGATAAGAACTTCACACAACTCAGCTCCTTCCTCTTCACCACTGTCATCCTCATTTGCCATTTAAAATATTCACCCAGTGGCACTTCAGGCTACCCCTCATCAGGAATATATGTGATATGCCTCCTCAGGACAATGTTGTGGAGCATTCAGCAGGCCACAATGATCTTACAAATGTTTTCGGGTGCATAGAGGAAGGCTCCACCTGTCCTTGTCCAGACACCTAAATCTGGCCTTCAGGAGCCCAAAAGCCGGCTCCACTACCTGCTGTGTTTTTACATGGGCCTCATTGAAGCAAACTTCCTCTGGCGTAGTTGGATTCCTTACTGGTGTCAACAACCAAGGACGGTGTGGATATGCAGAGTCTCCTGTAAAGGAATGGGACATATGTTCAACAAGTCACTCATCTCATGATTGTAGCACCTGACATTGCACACACACAATGGGGACAGATGTGACTCACCAACCAGCCAGGCTGTCTCTGGGCACAGTTGTTACATCAGCTGGGGTATGGTGCTGTTCTGCATTATGAAGAAATCACTGACTGAACCCGGATAACGGGCACAGACATGTGAAATGTAGAGATCTGCAAAACAGACAACTTGCACATTGATGGAATGGAAGTTCTTTCTGATCCAATAAACTTGTTTGTTGGCCTGCAGAGACACCAAGCCAACAGGTGTGCCATCAATGGCCCCCACCACATGTGGGAGGTGGGCAAAACCATACAACTTTGCCTTCACATTGGCTAATCCTTCACATCGGGGAAAACAATAATAGCTGTCAAGGTGTTTCAACATTGCTGAGAGGACATCCTTCGAGGCCAGACTGAACATAGGTTGGGACATACCAGCCGATAGGGCCACTGTATGTTGGAAGGACCCTTTGGCTAGGAAGTGCAATACTGACATAACTTGCACAATGGGTGGTATGCTGGTTGGATAACTCATAGCTGGCATCAGGTCTAGCTCAAACT
This sequence comes from Pleurodeles waltl, assembly GCF_031143425.1. NCBI lineage: Eukaryota > Metazoa > Chordata > Amphibia > Caudata > Salamandridae > Pleurodeles > Pleurodeles waltl. The sequence goes on along the minus strand of NC_090446.1, from coordinate 544,980,696 downwards.
GCCGACATAAGTCCACTATTGTTTGCCTATCCAGGCGGCAGTACATGATAATGTTGTGTTGCTCCATGATCTGAAGGTCTGGCTGGGGACGGTAGACAGGAGGCTGTCACCTCCTCCCTCTCTCTGAGTGCTTATGTGTGACAAGACGTGATATTTAACATTAATCAGTGTGTTCAAGGCAACATACATGATGCATGCCAATTATATCATGTGACTAAGCATTTCTGATTGTATAGACATGGCACCCAGTACACATACCAGCTGGCAACTACACAAGGGTCACATGTGACCCCCATGCTTTTAAAAAGCATGCGTCCACAACATGGATTTGGAGTAGACTCAAAGATATACAGCACAATTGCCCTTCAAAATGTGACTGTCTGTTCAGACTGCTAAAATAACAATCGGGGTGGTGGACTGTACACTGCTGTTAAATACCATCAGGATAAGGATGTTTGTGAATCAACAAAACATGTTTCGTAGGTATAACGCAGTTCATTAAGCCCAATACATCATTTCAGGCTGCCAAAATGGCAGATGCCTAAACTACTCCACTGAACATTAGGAACCAATTACTGGACATTAGGACCGCCTGCAACAGCCAGCAGAAGTCACCATGGCGGTAGGAGGTTGGAACTGTGGCATACACAAACATAGGCTAACCTTTCAAGTGGTGGTTGTGGCCAAATGGCTATGTCTGCCGGCTGTGACGACAGTGTACATGGCAGACGTGACCTCCATGTTCTACAGATTCACTCACTTGACTCCTGACACTGCTGCCAACAACATCTCCATGACCTGAGCTGCTGTGTGCCACCTCTGGGAGCAATCATGCCATGTCCAGCAGGTGATAGGGCTCCTGCCTTCTCTCCAGAGGAGATAGAGAGGCTTGTTGAAGAGGTCCTACCCCTGTATAAATAGCCCTATGGCTCACAGAGGAGCAGGTAAGTATCTCAAGTGCACAATTTTCTCTGTACTTCACCATCCTTTTCCTCCTCACAGGCTAAAATGTGCCCCTGTGCGCCAGTTAAACTTCTTGTGTGCCTGTTGTTGCAGTCTGTGTGGCATCAATGGGATGTACAATGTGCAGGCATTGGTAACGAGGACCATACGTCAAGTTCAGTCACATTGTGTTTTGTGAGTTGTTTTGTGGGCCTAGACCCCCCTTGTGTTGGATGCACATAAGTAGATAAGGAGATATTACTGCCATCCAATGACATCTTTCTCCATGATTATTGTATATGTTGGACAACATGTATGTGCATGACAGCATGAGCTGTTTATGCATTGTGTATGATTAATTTGTAAATCATGTGAGCAATGTTTATAGTGCCACAGATCTTTGAACTCACATCTGGCTTTGCAAAACTTTTTGGGGGGAAGGCATATCATGACTCATTCTGCCCTTCAGGTTGACACTCAAACCACATACTAACTTGCTGATGGGCACATGATGTACTGTCATGCATGGAAGGGATGGGAATGGAGTGTCATGTAGGTGCTGTCTGCTCAGCCTACAGATACTAGGGTCTGTCAAATGTATCTTCCAGTATGGGACCTAGTGCTGGCTGTGGGAGAGTCACTATGGCTATGCAACTGTGGCCCTGTGCCCATTCCCTGTACACCAGCAGATCCTGGCATGTAGACATTATGATGCTCCAGTAGCACAACCTGACCTGAATACTTCAGGCTTTTGACTAGATTGTGAATGGGTACAGAGATAAATCATTAAACTAGTTCATATGTGCATTTTGCATCATTGTCAATGAGTGTCTTTGACTCATGACAGGTTCCTTACTCCCACACTTCTATTGTCACCTTCACACAGGTCGTACTTGCCCTGTACACGCTTAATGCACAAATGACAGTCCCACAGTGCAGAAAGTGTGTTGATTTCTGGGTGGCCATGATATGTGAGTCAATAGCTTAGTCACATAGCAGAAATTGTACAATACATGCCTTTGAATGCTGGATGTCATCTCTGTAGGCTATACACATATGTCCAAGGGGCTGTGTTGTAGTACAGGTACATACCACAGTCCCCACCCCGTGAAGTGGCATCAGTCTGCATTTGGTAGGCCACATATCCACACATTGACAAGGAAGATACTTTCTGTACCCAAAATGGCAGCGCATAGATTGTCACTCAATTGTAATGGTGAATTTTGTACTATGGCAGTTGGCTGTAGGGCCTGTATGAAGAGTTAATCTCACAGAGTGTGAATGTGTTCGTCCATTCAGGCCTTAGGAGTTTACCCTTCAGAAGCCACATAGGTGTGTAGTGTTTCATTGTGGCTCACATCACAGTACATATTGGAGGAGCATGGGCTAACTGATGTCAGTTAGCTTGATTAGTCATTGTAGGGCCTGAACAGGGTAGTGGGTTATTCTGCAAATGGAAATACTTATGTCTGTAGTCATGTCTCTGTTCTTATTGGATTGTGTGTTTCACACTTGCAGAGTGTTGAAAAATTGAATAGTTCTAGCTTGGTGTTTCTGACAGGTATGTGACTCAACCATTTGTGCCAAAAACTTGTGATTGTAATCTTGATTTGTCTTTTGTAACCATGCAGGTTAACACCCATCAGAAGAAGGAGCTTTGGAGACCAATCACCCGGAAGGTGTGGACCAGAGGGATCCACAGCTGGCAGAGCGTCCACTGTCAGAAGAGGTGGGAGGACCTGAGACGCTGGGCCTGGAAGATCGCTGAGGTCCATTTGGGGCTGGACAGGGCACACGTCGGACCATGACCTTTTAATTGCCCGCTTTCTTGAGGTGATCTACCCAGACCTTGAAGGGTGTTTAAGGACAGCAGAGCAGCCACAGGGTGGAGAGTACAGGGCATATTCCTGACTGTCACATTTCCTAGTGAATGTGTTAGGTTCTGACATCTCCCCTTGACGGTTAGGGATGAGCCATGTGTAACACAGTAGATGAGTAATTGTTTGTGTAGACATGTCATGTGATGTATACTGATGTGCCTTGCCTATTGGTCCAGGGACCTAGGACACAACTGTATACAAACCACAAATATTTTGCTCTCCAGGGATAACATGTGGCTGTGTAGATTGCTGAATCAAGTACTGTTTGTTGCTGTAGTGGGTGTGAATTCTATGCAACAGACCACTACTCCTCAGTGTTACAGGCCAAAAGAGAGGTGGTGATCGATCACTGTCCTCAGCCATGTGTCTGGTGAAATGAGTTTATTGTCATCTGCCACCCAGAGGCTACTTGTCTTCAGCGTATGACGGGTGTTGGTGCCTCACTACTGTCTGTAATGTGAAGATGGCCTTCATACATGTGACAGTGTACACATTGTTTTTGAGGTGCAGCTATAGATCTAAAGTTTCTCTTAGTAAGTGGGGAATGTCCATTGACATGATTTATGTGCCATCACTGTTGCCAACATTCCTTGTGCCTACATGTCAGCATGTGTCCCTTTCTCTTTTCAAAATCATTTGTAAGCTGTTGTTTTATGCATAGTCTACTTGTGTTGAAGGGATGATTTCTTTATTCCCCCACATATGTGTGCATGCCAACCAATGTGTGTAATAGGACATTTACAGTGGGGGTGCCACAGACAGGAAGGAGTGTGTCGCTATTGATTATTTGCTGACACATACCCTCACCCATCATAGCATGTCATTTGGCATGTACAACTGCAGTAGCAATGAGGGCCGTGACAGATGGGTCTAGAGTTTTTACCCACAATGTGCATTTCCATGCCGTTAGTGTGGATTCATGTAGCCAAGTACTTTGCAAGTGTGAAATGGGGAAGGTTTGTAACATGACTGCTGGCATGCATCATGGAGTGACTTGCAGCTATGTTGAAATCACATATGATTTTGTGCTACCATTCATCTACAGGCATCTGTGTTTGCATGACCAAAATGGAGACATTGATGTAGCTTCCCACTGCGGAAAATGTTGAGGGCCTTCTACATGTACTTGCGAATCTCTGGGCATCTCCAACATCCAAAGTACTAATGGATGCACTCAAAGTATGTCCTTGTGAGGGGTGCCAGACATTAGTGGTAATTTCCCTGTGACTTGCTGATTCATTGTATTGTAGATTTTAGAGACATCTCCCTGACACATTTTGTCCTCAGTGTACATTTCCATGCCAAATATGCGGCATATCTGAGCAACATTGCTACTACCTCCATGACTCCATTGGGACAAATTTCACTTGGTGAAGTGTACATTGTAGATATCTTTGCAGTGTGACATGAGTATTTCCATGTCACCTTCACCAGACTATTGTACTTTTGTCAGCACCATAGCTGATTCTGTGACCCACAAACACCACAAGACCCACCGGCACGCAGGCGCTCAACATACACACACACACTCAATATCAGCCACCACTTTCCCAAACACCCCCACCTACTTCATCGCCCCACACACCACATCAAGCATATCCACAGGCACCACTACAACAGGCATGGACACACCCACCATACCCGCAGACACCACCCCAACAGACACAGAGACATCCACCACTATGAACATACCAGCAGACACCTCCCAACAGACACATACACATTCATCATGCCATCACCCAGCACCTCCAGCTCCCTGACCGCCTAACACACTAATGACCACACTCACAAACGCAACAGATACCACCCAAACATAAGTATATCTCACCCACGCACACACCTAAGACATCCACTCCGACAGACAGAAATCCGCCCGAGTGCTGACTTTAAGATACTACTCATAAATGCCCTTTGTGAATTCCCAAAGACATAAACTTAGACGTTTGGTCTAAGTTTAGACCAAAGGTATACATTTACCTTTGTGAATCGGGCCCAACATGTAGATGTATATCCCATGCAGTTTCAGTTGTATTTGCTTTGTTGACTTGCACTTCCACATTGTGCAGATAGGCATGTCTCTTGATTCTAGTATTATTTGTCCCTGAGATACCTGAAGGGCCACTTCCTGTCCAAATGTTGTTTCTGGGGCATGTGCAAAGTGATATGTGTAGCATCATTCCCTTAGTGTTCCTGATGCTGCCATCCTACTGTGCAGGTATTGTTTCATAGTGAGCTTTGAGTATTTGTCTTTTAGACTATTGTGCACCCGTTGTCCTTCCATTGTGTTTCAATGTGTGTGATGTGTGTGTCCATTGCAGGGCTGTTTGATGGGAGTGGTGTTTGTGTTCTATTACACATACATACATATGTGTGTTGAATGTGATGGCTGTCCATGGCATGTGAGGGATGTGAGGGTGTCAGTTGTATTTGTAAATGTGATGTTGTTGTGTTGATGGCATAGTGTGACACAATGTTGTGTACACTTCACTGGCCCTGTGCGTTGCAGTGTGAGTGATCTGCCCAAAGAGGGCGCTTTGTGACTGTGAATGTGTCCTTCTTTGGCAAGCTTCAGACCCGGGACACAATGAGATGTGTACTTGGTGCCCGTACTGTGACCCTCTATATCATGTGGATGGCGGTGCAACAATCTGTTGTTGAGCTGGATGACACAGGTAGGTGCAGTGCTTGAAATGGAAAAATAGAAGTGCAGGTACTCTGTATCACAGTACCTGCTTGATTCTGAGAAGTGCCAGTATTGTCTAATGAAAAGTATTCTGTTTTCCTTGAGAAGTGCAGGTACTCTCCCTCTCAAAATAAAAAAGTGCCGGTACTCAGTACCGGACAGTACCAGTCAATTTAAAGAACTGGGTAGGTGTGTGTACTTTTGGTCGGTTGCGTCCACGGCAGCGTGAATTTTGTGTTCCATCGATGATCTGCAGCAGCACATGTGTGATGGGCTCCATGGTGGCACCGGACGTGTGAGGCTGTCTGCAGGTGAATGCCTCCATTTATACTCCCAGTTTCTGCCTGCTGAGACGTGGTGGTTGGACCGCCAAGGTCAAATTGGCAGTGTGCAACCTCATAATGTGTCCAGAGGGAATACTGTCTCCATCGTCCTGTTTGTGCTGCCTCGTGACCGTAGAAGTCGCTGCTATCTGGCAGTGCTGGGCCAAACCAACTACGGTTGGACCGCCAATGTCACCATGGCAGTTCACGGACTGCCAAACTCGTAATGAGGCCCTTAGACCAAAAGACTAGCTTTACTACTAGTAAAGTTACACTTTAGGTCTAAACTTACACTTTTGATAAACTTACACTTTTAGTCTACGTTTACCTTTGTGAATTGGGCCCATGTAGTAAAGTTAAGGCTAATGGCAAGTCCAGTACTACAATATGTGTTCCAGCACTCTGCTGTGCTGCTAAACATGCCTCTCAGAACACTGCCTTGGGAGCCACACCAGGAAGGGGCATCTAGTGGGCAGTCCAGGCACCTCAATGATGTTCTTTGGGAGGGGTGGGGTCAGTTTTGGGATGGATGGGTTTAGTTTTGGGAAGGGTGGGCCTGACTTTGTGAGGGGTGTCCTTCTTTTGGGTTTCTTTGAGGTATGGCTGGGTTCAGTGGGAGAGGGGATCAGGTGTTACAGTGGGGGAGATGGATGTGGAAGGGATGGGCTACGGCTGTGGTCCCTTTGGCTTTGGGAGGGTGGATGGTTTTTGCAGGGGCAAGGGCAAACATCAACCTATCTTTGGGGAAATTGGTAGCGTGTCCAGAAGGGATTAGGGGTTGGGAGGTTGAGGAAGTAGAAGTGTGTGTGTGTGTGTTATTGGTGCTGCTGTCTGTCTGAAGTATGATATTTGTGTTTTGTCTATTGTGTGGGTGGGTATGGGTGTTTGTGTTTCTTTGTGGTGGTTGATGTGGATGTGCTGGTTATGCTGGGCGTGGGGGATGTGTCTATTGGTATGGATGTTGTGTCTGGAGATATGGTGGGAGTGGTGGATGTGTCTGTTGGAGTGGTTTTGGTGTCTGGAGGTATGGTGGGAGTGATGGATGTGTCTGTTGGTGTGAGTATGGTGTCTGGGGCTATGGTGGTAGAGGTGCCTGGGTCTGTGGGTGCAGCTGTGGTGTCTGAGAATATGGTGGGGGTGGTTGTGAGTGTGGTAAGTGTCTGGTGGGTAGCTGCATGCTTGTGTGATTTGTGGTGTTTCCGTTTACGTGTGCTGCTTGGCGCATTTCTACATGTCACTCCCTGATGCATGTGTGATTGTGCTTGGGACAGGGATGGGAATAGGGAAATTGGATGGGAAAGAGGCAGGTGGTTGGGTGGAAGTAAGAGATGAGTGTAAGACTGCCATGAGGGAAGAGGCCAGAGCCTAGAAAGATCTATGCAGAGCACACATAGAACTGTGGATGCCTTCCAGGTAGGCCACCATCTGTTGCAGATGGCTGCCCTGTACCTGGATGGCATGCAGTAGTGCCAGCTGACCCACAGAGATGTTTCTCAGAAGGCAAATAGCCTCCTCAATCAGGGCAGCAGGAGGAATATGGGCAGGTATTGAGGTCCCTGGGGCAAAGGAGACGGATCGCCTATTGGGTGAGTGGGCCCGGCTAACTGGGTTGGGAGCAACAGGGAGGGTGGAGATGGTAGTGGGGGTGGTGTACAAGGATAGTATAGGAACTGGTCCTGTATGTCCCACCACCACTAGGGAGTTTCCACTGAAACTGGACTTGGACGACAAGGATGTAGAGTCTGTGTCACAACCGGGGGTACCATGGCCAGCTGCTTCCCCAAAGGTGTTGGCCCTGTCTCCTCCACTTGCCTGATATGATGTTAAAATGACACACACCAATAGGTTTATTGCATGTGACAGAACACAGTTGACCAACAGTTAGAATCACAGAACATTACTATAATGTACAGTAGACCCAGCTACAAGGTCCACCAAAGTGGCACCAACATTTGCAAGGCCACATGCATGTATGCTACATGAACTGTAAACAGTTTCCCACTGTAAAGTCATCATCACAGACAACACCTATTGCAGTGGTAATGTTGTACAAGCACAATACCAATGTATCAAGTAGGAGACCTTGTCACCTTGAATGTTTTGGCTCTTGCACCATACCTCAGTAACCTGTTGTCATCAAATAGTATGGCAGGCCAAATGTATTCCTACAGATTCCGCACAAAGCCCTGCAATCAGCAGATGTTTAGATACCTAATACCACATCATGATGAAATTATGGTTAACAAATACAGCTATGTTGCAGCAAGATATACAGTGGCTGAAGAAGGTGACATGGAAAAACATGTCATACTGTAGAAACTTCCCAATCGTAACTTCCTACCATGTCCATTGTCAAAATAGTCTCATGAAAGTTGCACTAATGTAGCTTGGCTATATAAAACATGTCGAACAGGAAAGTACACTGGACACAATCTGCTCAAAATGTATGGGAGATTTGTCTACAAATATCCACAGCACAATGATTCAGGTAGGCCTAGGCAAATCAACAGTTGCGATTTGTACTGGTGAGAACTCCATTCTAACATTGCATAACTAAAAGCCACTAGCCCATTGAATGTTACTGAGGTTCAGGGAAACTCCATCACCTGAAGAGGTGGTTTAATCTGTTTCTCAATGGGAAAGCACATCACTGTACTTTTTTTTCATGCAAACACAAATTCCATTGTGTTACTGAGTGTACACACTTCTATTTCTACATGTCACTCCTTAATGCATTTTAACAGTCAGTTAATGAATCTTCACCAATAAACGTGTAAATCACTAAACTTAATAATTCCACATCACTGGCATGAAATGCACATTGTGAATAAATACTGTAGGTCTACCTGCCATGTCCTTCATTGCTGCAGCAATTGGACAAGACAAATGACATTGAATAATGGATTAGGGTATGTGTGACCCACCAAACAATGTTTAGACGCTCCTGTCTGTAGTAACCCCTGAACTGTATACCCAGGACATATAACTATTTTCCAATCTATTCTTGCATGCACACATATGTGATGAAATCAGACATCATTCCATGAAGGTAGGTTGATCATATGGGAAACAGTAGTGTAAATGATACTACTAAAGTGAAAGGTACACATGCCAACATGTAGGCACAAATACTGCTGGCAACATTGATGTTAGCTAACTCATGTAACTGTACATTCCCCACTTACTAAGGGAAAGTTTTGCTTAGTAACTGTACCCACAGTGCACTATGTGCTAGTCACATGCATGAGGGCCACCATCACATGAGACACAGTAGGGAGGTACCAGCACTCATGACACACTGAAGACAAGTGGCTTGTTGGTTAAAAATGTCAATATACTCTCTGGAGTAGACACATAGCTGAGTACAGTGAACAATCAGCTCATCTTGTTTGATGTTGTGGGTGCCACACTGAAGACAAGTGGCCTCTTGGGTAAAAATGTCACCCACAAAATCAAACAACATGAGCTGATTGATCACTGTACTCAGACATGTGTCTTCTCAAGTGAGCAGATTGCTAATGGACTGGACTCTGTTTTGTACCTGGTCATTTGGACAATAGACAAGTCACATCAGCATCCACTTACTACCAGACCTACACAAACAATAACTCTTCTTGTGCATCACACATGGGCCACCTCCATTATTCAGGGGGAGATGGCTGCTTCTAACACATAAAAATGGCAATGGAAATGCCTGAATCTGCCCAAGTCTCACCCCTTGTAGCTTCTGTAATTCCTTCAACCACCAATCAAGCTCCAGGTAGGCCACTGCCAGTATGCAGGCCATTAGGGGTGTCAGGGTTCAGCGCCCGTCCCATCCACATTGGGAGGACAGCCCTAGCTGGACCTCCGTGATCTTCCAAGCCCATCATCTCCGGTCCTCCCACCCTTGCTAACAATGGACCCTGTGTCGGTGATAGACCCCAAGGGTCCGCACCTTCTCGGAGATGGCTTTCCAAATAGCTTGCTTCTGATGGGCGGTGACCTGTATGGATACAATAGATGAATGAAGAGATCATAAATACATAATTTAGGTGTCTGTTTGGTCCACATACATTTTGTAGACACCTAGCACAAGCATTTCTGAATTGTTAACACACTACATGTGGAAATGTCACATGCTGATAAGTACAGGAATATACCTACACACTATTGTAGTCATCTGCTGACTATCCACAACACTGGTCATGATCTACACTGACTAACCAAGCCCACTAACATCATGTAGCCCAGGGCCAACCAAAGTACTGTGTTGTGAGCCACTATGAAACACAACATAACATTGTGACCTTCTGAAGGGTAAATTTGTGCATGACTGCACAGACACCTTTACATCCAGGCACATTGACTTGTTGCATTTGGGTCATACAGTACAGGCTACTACCATAGTACAGGCTACACCCTAAAACTTAGGTGATAATGTAAGGGATGGCGTCGCTGTCACTGAGAGCTTCCTCTATGTGGATGTGTGGACATGTGGACTACTTAATGGAATCTCATGCAACATTTGATTGAGTTTGTGTGTTAGGTATCGGTATCACAGGACACACCGTTCCCCATATGTAGCACTCCTACAGAGATGACATTCAAATACCAAAGTATGTTTGGTCTGATTGGTTGAATATAATAAAGTTAGTGATTCGCATGTAATGATCTCTCCAGAATTAACCAACTATCTGCACTGTATGTTTGTCACTTGTGCAATAGGCCAGCACACTGCAACCAAGACTTAGAGAAAAGAGGCAACAGACCTATGGGAGTAAGGGGCCTGTCAGTAGTAAATGTCACACATTGAAAATGTGGGTCAATGGAAAGATGTAGCAGGTCAGGAGGTTACCTCATTCACCATTCCAAATGTAGTCTATGTAAAAGCATTCAGGCCTACTATTGGCTCTGAAGACTGATTTTGGAAACTTCCAAGAATCTGCAGGTCTACATGGAGTCTACCCTCTGCATCAGTTGCATTGCCACAGTAACTGTGCCTCAACCTGGACTATGGCCCCTAACAGCAAAACCTTTGCCAGGCCTTGCTCTCTGCAGGCTGAGAATACTGAACCAACATGAACCTCACATTTCCATCACTTCAATGCATAACAGTACATCTTGTGGTCATCCTATATGTGAGCTCAAGGTTGTGTGGCACTCTGAAGGGGGTCAGTAAGGTTTAGCTAGCTCACAGACAACATTCTGCCAAGTCCTGATCTGGGCTGAGTGATATGTGGGACTGTACACATTGCCAACATCCTCCTCAACTGCTTCTAACAATATACATGCACAGCTCATGCTGTAATGCAAATGCATTTATTTGCTCATTTACCTTCATCTGATCATCATATATATCATTGTTTCCCTGAAAAGATTACTTGCATAGACATGTGGATGCAGTCATCACAGTCAACAACGTTAGCCTATGGCTGTGACCGCTGTGGATGAAACCACCCACCGCACGGTCAACTTCCACCACCAGTGGCAGCTTCCAAAAGTCCAATATACGAGGTCAGCCATCCACCATTTTAGCGGTTGAAAGTACAGTATTGCTGACTGGTAAATGCATCACTACCACTACAAATCTGCTGTAACATGTAAACATATGTAATACTTAATTGATGTGTATTTTCTGCTACACAATCCTCTGTGTTGTGCGTTACTGATCATAATTGCCATATGACCACTGTGCACTGTGCACTGCTGGTGACAGTATTTTGGGAGGAAAAACATACTTTTCTATATCAATGTTCACATGAGGATCATATAGGTGTATGATGTGCACATATATGTTGTAGACACATATGTACACAACAATGGGAATTATAGCTGGATCTTGGAGAGTAAACAGTTGAAATGTGAAATGTGTAGAATGGGGTTTCAGCCAGTAATGTTTTTTCACATTACTTTTGTCTTACTCATCATGTATGTTGCTCTGGACACTGTGACTGATGCACCTATTTATTTGATTCCACACATAGTTACCCTGGGAGAGGGAGAAGATGACAACCTCCAGTGTACTGTCCATTTACAAGCTTTCAGACCATGGAAGAAGGGGATGTAATAAAGCAGTTTCCTCTGAATAGGCAAACTATGCAAGATTTATGTTGTCAGTTGGAGCCAGATCTGATGCCTCAAAACACTAATCCAACATGAATGCAACCCATTGTGAGAGTCATGGCAGTATTACAGTTACTGGCTACAGGGTCCTTTCGATTTACAGTGGCTATATCTGGTGGTATGTCACAATCTATGTTCAGTGATGTTTTAAAAGACATGCTATCACCAATGACGAAACACATTGACAGCTATACCAGGTCGTAGACATGAGGATTTAGCCAACGTGAAGCTTGGATTCTATGATTGTGGTTGCCTCCCACATGTGGTGGGAGCCATTCATGGCACCCATATTGCATCGGTGCCATTGCATGCCAGTGAACGTCTATTGAAACAGGAAGGACTTCCATTATATCAACATGCAAGTTGTCAGCTTACTATATTTGTACATTTCAAATGTCTGTGTCCGGTTCCAAGGTTCAGCCTACAATTCCTTTGCAATGCAGAACAGCACCATAGCCCAGTTGATGTCACAACTCCAACCAGAGAGGGCCTGGCTTGTTGTTAAGTAGCATTTGTCATAACATTTTGTGTGCAATGTCAGATGCTATCATCAGAAAGTGTGTGACTCATTGTAGCTCTTATCTCTCATTGTAGGAGGCTGGCCTGGTTTGTGATGGGTACCTAAGGTACTCACACCTTATACCAGGTCCAGTTATCCCTTATTAGTGAAATGTAGGCAGTGTCTAGAAGCCAGGCTGTCTAGAGGTAGCTGTAGGCAGAGCAGCCAAGGCTGAACGAGGAGACATGCAAAGCTCTTGCAATACCACTGTAGTCACACAGTACTTCCACACAAGAAAGACAATACTCAGTGTTACCATAAGATAAAGGTACTTTATTCTAGTGGCACAAGGCCAAAAATATCTTAGAGGCTATACTCCCTTAGGAGGTAAGTATTATACACAAAATATACACTAGTAACCAAAAACAGGTAAGTAAACAGTCATAAAATAGTGCAAAGAGTGAAAAACTCCATAGGTTGCAATAGGCCTAGGGGAACACAAACCATATACTAAAATAGTGAAATGTGAATGTTGGTTTTCCCTTAGGTAAGTGTAGTGTGTAGAGGGGCGCTGGGAGTGTAAGAAAACACAAAAGGTAAGTAAAATACTCCACCCCAAAGCCCAGGAAAGTAGGAGTAAAGTACAGCAAGTTTCCTCATAACACACTAGAAGTTGTGATAAAGAATTATGCAAAAACCAAGCAAAACTGCAGGACACCAATGAATGATTCCTGGACCTGAAGACTTGTGAAGAGAGGAGACCAAGTCCAAGAGTCGCAGAAGATTCCAGGAGTAACAAGAGCCCCGGCTAACCTGGATGAAGGTGCAAAAGTGGATTCTCCACTTACAAGAAAAAGTCAGAAATGCACCAAAGAAGACAGCTGCGGGTTCCTGCTTGGTGCAAGAGATGTCCCACATCGAGTAGATGGATGCAGGCTGTTTTTCATTGTTGGATTCTGCCAACAAGCCTTGGCTCACGCAAAAGACGTGGGAAAAGGGGCTACCCGGGCCCAGGAGGGAACTGGACGCCTCAACTCAGACTGAGAAGACAGAGGGGGATCTCAGTACTTCAGATTGCCCTCAGAAGACCAGGCAGCACCCACAGGAGTCCCAAAACACGGGGACAAAGGAGTTGAAAATGGCAGTCACCGCAGCACTACACAAAGGGATGCCACGCCACCGGAGAACAACTCAGGGAGCAGAGCATCGCAGGATAGAGTGCTGGGGACCTGGACTAGGCTGTGCATGAAGGATTTTTTGGAGAAGCGCACACAAGTCCTAGGAGCTGCAAAATATGTGGTGCACAGGGTACTGTCTGGCACGGGGATGCAAGCTCTTACCTCCACCAAATAGGAAAAGCTGGACCTTTGGACAGTCAGGGTCACTTTGGTCCACCACGTGTGTTTCAGGGATCACGCTCGTCATCAAGAGAGGAGTCCCAGAGTACCAGTTGTCGCTGCAGAAGGGTGCCTGCTGAAGCAGGGAAGTGACTCCGTCACTCCAAGGGAGATTCCTTCAATTCTTCCAGTGCAGGCTGAAGACAGGGAGCCTCCTGAGGATGCCCAACCTGGAAACTGTTGCAGTTGCTGGCAGGAGCTGAAGTTTCAGAGTTGCAGTAATTGTCTTTGATATTTGTTGCAAGTTGTAGAGTTCCTGGAGCAGTCTTGCGGTTGATCCAACAGTAGAAGCTGAAGCAGAGGATGCAGTGGATTCCTGCTGGAGTCTTGCAAATCTGAGGAAACACCCACAGAAGAGACACTAAGGCCCTCATTCTGACCTTGGCGGTCGGCGGAGAGGCGGCGGTCGGACCGCGAACAGACCGGCGGTCAGAAAAATGGGATTCTGACCGCGGCGGTCACCGCCGCGATCGACCGCCACTTCCCCACTCCGACCGCCACGGCGGTCATGACCGCCGGGCTGGAGTTTGCGCACTCCGGCCCGGCGGTCGTCCCAAGACCGCCAACGGTATCATGACCCTGCCTACCGCCGCGGTTTCTGGCAGTCGGGAACCGCCATGCGAACCATGGCGGTAAGCACTATCGGGGCCAGGGAATTCCTTCCCTGGCACTGATAGGGGTCTCCCCCACCCCCCACTACCCACCCGAGTCCTCCCCCCACACCCTCCACCCCCCTGCCACCCCCCAGAGGTGGTACGAACCCCCTCCCCACCCCCACCCCGACATGCACATACATGCACCCCGACATGCACACACCCCCAACATGCACATATACACACCCCCTACACACACATACACAACGGGGACACATACCCGCACACATACATGCAGACATGCGCACCTGCCGAACAGCACACATTACCCATAGACACAGTAGCACCCCCCGCCCGCATACACGCACTCACACACCCCCTCTACACACTCACACGCACACCCCCATGCACGCACACATCACACAACACCCCCCCTCCCCCTCCCCTCACGGACGGTCAACTTACCTTGTGCGTTGGTCCTCCGGGAGGCGACGGGAGCCATGGGGAGGTGACCGCCAACAGAACACCGCCAACAGAAGACCGCCACACAGATATGTGGGTCGTAATTCTGTGGGCGGTGTTCTGCTGTCGTGGCGCTGGAGGTTGACCAGTCTCCACTTTTCCGCCGACCGCCAGTGTGGCTGCTGGCGGTTTCCCGGCGGAACGCTCCCAGCGGTCGGAATGCGCACAGCGGCATACCGCCGCGGTCGGCGGTCTTCACCGCGGCGGTAACTCGGCGGTCTCGCGAAAAGACCGCCAAGGTCAGAATGAGGGCCTAAATAGCCCTGAGAGGGGGATTGGTCACCTAATCAGATAAGCACCTATCAGGAGGGGTCTCTCATGTCCCCTGCTGGCACTGGCCACTCAGATGCTGCCAGAGTTCCCTGACCATCCTGAAACAAGATGGCAGCACCCAGGGATACTCTGGAGGAGCTCTCGCACCACCTCTGGGGTAGTGATGGGCAGGGGAGTAGTCACTCCCTTCTCCTTTGTCCAGTTTCGAGCCAGAGCAGGAACTTGGGGTCCCTGAACCAGTGTAGACTGGATTATGCAAGGGGGGCACCATCTATGCCCTTCAAAACACTTCTGGAGGCTCTGGGAGGAAACCCCTCCCATGCCTGTAACACCTATTACCAAAGGGAGAGGGTGTAACACCCCTGTCCCAAAGGAAATGCTTTGTTCTGCCTTCCTGGGATTGGGCTGCCCAAGCCCCAGTAGGGCAGAAGCCTGTCTGTGAGGTGGCAGCAGCTGGGGCTGCAGTGGAAACCTCAGAGAGCTGGTTTGGCAGTACTGGGGGTCCGTGGTGGAGCCCCCAGGATGCATGGAATTGGGCCCCCAATACCAGAATCAGACTGGGGGTGCAATTTCCAGTTCCTAGACACTTCACATGGCCTTATTCAGAGTTACCATTGTGAAGCTACATATACGTATTGACCTACATGCAGTGCACACTTATAATGGCATCCCCCCACTCACGTCCAGTAAAATAGGCCTGGACGACATGGGGGCATCTCTGCTAGTGCAGGGGTGCCCTCACATGGAGGTACTATGCACCCAGCCTTCGGGGTCTGAAGTTCAGACATATAGGTGACTTATAAGTGACCTGGTGCAGTAAAAACGGCTGTGAAATAGTCCCTACACTATTTCACTCTGGCTGCAATGGCAGTCCTGAAGAAGTGTTTGTATGAGCTCCTTATGGGTGGCAAAAGAAATGCTGCAGCCCATAGGGATCTGATGGAACCCCAGTTCCCTGGGTACCTAGGTACCATATACTAGGGACTTATAATGGGGGTCCAGTATGCCAATTTGAAGTGGAATACTGGGTTACCAGTATGTAAGTACATATTTGGAATCAGAGAGGATAAGCACTGGAGTTCTGGTTATCAGGACTCCAGTGACACAGTCAAGCATACTGACAGACAGTTAAACATACTGACATGTAGGCCACAAACTATGAGCACTGGGGTCCTGACTAGCAGGATCCCAGTGTGATAGTAAAAACACACTGACAAACATTGATAAAGGCCAAAAATGGGGGTAACCATGCTAGAAGGAAGCTACTTTCTCACACTCATTACAAAACCGTAGACTAAGCATTTCCCAACCGTCCTTGGTTGTTAACACCACTGAGGAATCCAACTACAACAGGGGAAGTCCGATTCAATGAGGCCCACAGAAGAACACAGTGGCTAGTTGAGCGGGCTATTGGGCTCCTGAAGGCTAGGTTTCACTGTCTGGACAAGATTGGGGGAGCCCTCCTCTACTCACCCGGGAAGGTGTGTCCAAAGACCGTTGTACCTGCAGTGGCAGTCGGACCACCACACTCATGGCGGTTTGATCTCTAGGTTACAACCCTGGAGGTCAGACCGCCAGGGGACCACTGCCAGGATCATGGATCCCAACTGGGTGGCGGCAGTTGGAGTCGTGGTCACAAGTCCTCTTTCTACCAGCCTTTTCATGGCAGGGTCCGTGCCATGGAAAGGCTGGCCGAAAGCCAGTGCTTGGTCCTTCTGCAGCTGCTTGATTTCCCTGAATTCAGTTACTATCTTGTCCATCACACCTTGGGACTCCTGACAGACCCCCAAGACTTGGCTGATGGTGTCCTGATTGTGAGTCACCCGAGTGGCCTCACTCTGCTGGCCCACAGCATGGCTTCCACATACCCTATCCCCACAAGCATGTGCCCTTGTCCCAAGGTGTCCTGTCCTACTGGATCCTGGTCCCTCTGTGTCAGGAGTGGTGATTTGCACTTCAGCATCCAGGACAGGGGGCAAAAGATTGTACTAACAGTGCTAGGTACACAGGTTGGGGGGTATGGTGCTGGCTGAGATGTTGTAGCAGCTGAGGTGGGAAATGTTGATGTGGGCACAGTTAGACTCACTATTGCCGCCTGACCGGGCTGACCAGATATGCCAGGTCTGTCATCCACGTCCACATGTCCGGGAGTGTAGTCATCCCTGAGGGCTTCATCCGGTGGGTGGGTTGGGAGTCTGTTCGGTGGACAATGTCTGCCCAGGTGCAGTGCCATTTCAACCTGTTGAGAAATAGAGTACATTGTTATTAGTGAAAGTGTAGAATCTACATCCAAATGTTTAGTGTCATAGTAAGTAGAGACCAAGGACAACTTTAATAGGTATGGTTTCCTATTGTGGTAGATTTCCATGGTATTGAAGTTGTTGACAAGGCATTTGTGGAGGTTGCAAACCTATTAGGATTGAGCAGCTCATTAGATGTGCTGATAAGTTGCATTTTGGATTAAGGAATGAACATGATATCTAACAAACAGTTAAGCCAACTCAGTGGAGAAGTAACGTGTATTTGACCCATCCAAGGCCCCGTTTTGAAAGATTCAAGTGAACACACAACTTGGTTGTATATGTAGCAGTAGACATCATGTGAGCAGTGCAGAGTCAGTGGGTTACCTGACACTTCCAATCGGCTGAAGCAGCTAATGCCTTACAACTACGTGATGTACACACTTGGTAAGGAGTCATTCATGGCATCAATAATGTAATTTGGGGTTACCAGGACAACATCAAGCTAGGTAGGCATACACATCTCAGAGTTAAGCATGATATGTAGATTGCTCAGTCCATGATGAGTGAAGATCATTTGTGACATGGCTCACATGAGTCTTTGTGCAAGAGCACAATTGCCTCTAGATTTGAGTTACAGAAAGAGGGCCTCATGGTGTTGTAGTCATGTCACTTTCTAACTCTCAACACTAGACAAATGGTAAACTCTATGATGAGCGAACATCAGTTGTGACATGGCTAATGAGTGTTTGTGTGCAAGTGCACAGTGGCTTCTTGTTTTAAGTCACAGAAATAGGTCCTCATGGTAGTTGTAGTCATGTCACTTTCTAACTCCCAACACTAGACAAATGGTAAATTCTATGATGAGTGAGCATCAATTGTAACATGGCTAACAAGTGTCTTTGTGCAAGTGCAATATTACCTCTTGTTTTAAGTTACAGAAAGAGGGTTTCATGGTAGTTGGAGTCATGTCACTTTTTAACTCCCAACACTAGACAAATGGTAACCTCCATGAAGAGTGAACATCAGTTGTGATATTTCTAACAAGTGTTTTTGTGCAAGTGCACAATGGCCTCTTGTTATGAGTTACAGAAAGAGAACCTTATGTTGGTTGTATTCATGTCACTCTCTCTACTGCCCAACATTTGACAAATGTTAAGTTTGACATACCTGTTGTCACACTGAAAGTTAGGTTGAACCATACATTGACATGTTGACACATATCGTGGGTCTTGGGAAGATCTTTTGATATTAAAGCACTTAGAGACCCCAGTCCAACATATGTCATGTAATGGAGATTGATACATGTGATGTTATGTATGACAATACACATGGACAATCTACTGTCACCAATACTTTGGGTATTGCAGGTTATGAAAGAAGATTACCAAAATAATGGCAAAATCTGAGATGTGAACATACAGAACATCGAAGTTTACAACAGTTTTTGTGGTGTGACTTACCAGACTCCGCTCCCCCAGCTATTCCTGTCACACCCTTAGGTGGCAGGATGGCCAAGACATTCTCCTCCAAGAGAAAGAGTTATAATTTTGTGCTGGGAGGACCACCACCAGTCTTCTGGGACTCCAGGTGTTGCCTGGGGGCCAGGCAACACACCTTCCCCCTCCAGTCGTTCCACCTTTTCTTGTGCACAAGGTGGTGCCTACAGCATTCACTCTGTCGACCATCTGTTGCCACATTTACATTTTCTTACTGAGAGGAGTATGTTGGACTTGGGTTCCAAACAATTGTGGCTGTAGTCCTATGATTTCACCCACCATGACTCTCAACTCATCCTCTGAAAAACTTTGGTTTTTGACCCAGGATATGGCTGAAGATTAAGTGGGTGACAGTGACTAACTAAACAAGACAAGTGAATATGGGGAGAAAAATTAGAAGGAGTGTGTGAAAGGTGTAACATGTGATGGGAAAAAAGGGCTGCCTTAAGTAGCAAAAATTGAAAAAATGAAGTGTGGTCTCTGTCTTGCTGTGCTGCACTGGAGAGGCAAAGGATCATGGTCGGGATGGGTGTGTTTTATAATGTGATTTTCGGGTGTGTCCAATTGGCCAATGGATGTCAACTGTGTTGTTTTTTAATCCATCCAATAGGCGCTTTTCTGGTGCCTTGCTGTGAACATACTACAACGGTCGACCGCCGTCAGCTAAGCGCCGCAAGGGGGCCGCCAACTGTGATTTTATATGAGGCACAGTGGTTGGCGGCAGCCACGATGGCCACGGAGCACATACCACTAACATTGCAGCCCGCCGCACCACTGGCGGGCAGCAAGATGTCGACGCTGTCAGCAGTTCAACCTCCATGCATCATAATACGGCTGCGAGGAGACCTTTGTTGCAGCAGTCTTCTTGGGACCGCCACTGTGGCGGACTAGCAGTCCAACCGCCAAACTTGTAATCAGGCCCTAAATGTGGAATATGCCACCAACAGTCAATTTACCTCTGAAATAAAAAAAATTAATTGCACTAGCCTACGTCTCTGTAACAAAAGTAGCCAACATCCTAGTACAAAGTCCCTTTTACCAAAATAATGAAGACAAACCAGCTCCCATAATGGACTACTTCGAGGACACATGGGTAGGCAGACTACATAGGTCAGCACACAGACGCCAACCAAAATTCCACATAACATGATAGAATGTCTATGACAGCACCTTGGCACAAGACGCAAAAACAAACAACGCTGTGGATGAATGGCTTAGTGCCTTCCAAGCCACACTAGGCAAAACTCAACCTACACTACAGTGTTAGCCCCCACCTTTTGTCTGGTATTTGATGTAGTCTCAAAATTGTTAGTGCCCAGGGCCCCTGCTAACCAGGTTCCCTGGGCCAGATCTCTTTCTCTAAAACTGTTGTGATGCATTGGCACCATTGGCAACACCTTTAGCTGCCACTATGAGTCCCTAGTAAATGGTACTTATGTACCCTGGGCATGGGGTACTAAGGGTAGCCCCCTGAGGGCAGCAGCACAGATTGTGGCACCCTCTAGGGTCATGTATCCAGAAGCACCCAGCACTACCATTGCAGGCTGAGGGTTCTGATGCAATCCTAAAAGACAAACTTCACATGGCACACAGGCTGTGTGCCCTGTCCACAATACACTGCTTGCACTTTAGGTAAGTCATCCCTCTGGCAGGCCTTTCAGCCCTATGCAGTGTGCACTATACTGTATGTGTGTGCATAGATGCATGAGTAATATGCTCATACTCTGTCCTTGCCAAACCTTGGACATAATAAGTGAACAGGACAGTCATTTTTATGCATGTGCTGGACATTGATCAGTACGAGCTTCACAGCTACATAATGGCTACCCTGAACCCTGGGTAGTTTGGTATCAAAATACTCAGAAAGTTAAATCCAAAATGGTACCAGTATTGGATTTATTACAAAATATGCCCAGGATCACATTAAAGGTGCCCCAAGCAAAAGCTAACTACCCTGGCATGGTTGCTGGCCGGACACAACCAGCCTGCCCCCACCAGACAAAATCCTGAAATTCTGAGCCCCTGGGGTGAGAGATCCTGCTCTCTGGGACTCAGAACAAAGCCATTCCTGGGTGGAGGTGCTAACACCCCCTCCCTCAGTAGTGTGCACTACCCTGCTAGCGAGCTTCAAAGGGCTTACCACTCTTGAAACTCGACTCCAAGGCCTGTTGTTAGCAGCAGATGGCCAACCCTGTTGCAAACCCCCATTTTAGGCCAGAGCAATGGTGGAAACCAGACAAAGGACAGGACGAATAGTCAGTCCTGGCTT
This sequence comes from Pleurodeles waltl, assembly GCF_031143425.1. Classification (NCBI taxonomy): domain Eukaryota; kingdom Metazoa; phylum Chordata; class Amphibia; order Caudata; family Salamandridae; genus Pleurodeles; species Pleurodeles waltl. The sequence continues at coordinate 544,959,471 of NC_090446.1, read as the reverse complement.
ACACCCCCTAAGGTGTTGCAAGGAAGGTGGCCCCTCCATTTCATTTTCCTCCATCTTGCAAGGAAGGAAAATAGCCATTCAGGTGTAGGGAAGTGACCTCTGCCCACAAGAAGTGGTCACTTAGTGGGTATAGCAACCCTAAGGTAGATGACCCATTGGTCACTACTAGGTACCCCCTAAAATGCCAACTAAATACAAAGACTCACTACTAGGTACCCCCTAAAATGCCCACTAAATACAAAGACTTACTACTAGGTACCCCCTAAAATGCCCACTAAATACAAAGAAGACCCATGGCTCAAGAACTGAAGCCCTGCTGCATAAAGAAGAGGCACCAAACACTTCCTGCTGCACCCAGGACTCAACAATCACCACTGAGGGGTTGTTTGGACACTGGACAAGACTCTGAAAACCCCCAGAGGACCTCCACTCTTTGAAAATTGCCAAAGATCTCCCTCCAGAGTGAAGGCATCACTTTCCTGCAACCCAAGTCGAAAGACCCAGTGAAGACCACTTCACTGACCAGCTGCTGACCAAGGAACCGTATGTCACAGACAGAGGAAACTCCAACCAACTGACTATGAGGACAAACTCTGTCAGTGTGTCACGTTTGGTGGCACTGTGCCCTCCAGTAGCCAGACCATGCAATAGCCCTAGGGACTGGTCGCCTCACATTGGACACCCAGAATAACAGTACATTCTGGACTGAAAAAGGACCAGGAGGAACCCCAGAGGAGGGACTTCAGGAACCACCAGACCTCCCACCACAGTGCCCATGCTGACCTGTAAGCGACCTTCAAAGAGACCTACCTCCTTTTCCCAAAGGCACCTTTGCGCACAGCTCCTGGCTCACCGATTCGCTCTGCACCGGGATGCCCTGTGCCCTTCATCGAAGGTCCAGCTGTGCACTTAGGGTCCCCCACCCCTTGCAACCTTGATACTCCAAAGTGGCCCACCGGACTTACCTTTAAGTCCACCTGTGCAGTGCTTTTCCAAGTAGTTCCCCGCAGTGGCCTAGCACCAGCTTCAACAACTTTCTGCAGCTGCTCCTGGTCGAAATCGGGAGTCACCCGAACTTCTCTAGCTCGTCCATAGTGCCCACCGACAAATTTGACACACCTGCAAAAGGAGATTTTGGTAAACACACTGCCTGCCTGATTTTATATGCATTTTCAAAGTATTTTCTCCATTGATTTCTATGGTGTGCAATTACAAACAAAAGGACTATTTTTATTAAAAATTAAAAAATTCTGAACTTAGAAAGTACTTACCCAATTATGACGATCTTGGTCTTAAAATGTATACAAATATCTGAGGTATTTTTTTTAATTTGTCTCAAGCTACTCTTTTGAGCTTGTGGTCTCATTTATTGAAACTGTGAGTACAACAAATGCTTCTCCAAGATTAGCATAACTGCTCGACCAAGCTACCATAACAATGTAACATTAGGTAGTGCAGTTTTTACCTCTGTAAACCAACATGTGGTTGCCTGGACCCCTTACACAGTGTGCCTAGTTTTGCACGCTACACAGAGGACCAACCTCCTACTCATACAAAAAGAACAAAACTACCAAAGACTTAGACTAGAACAATCTGTAACAGAATTCTGTCTTAAACTATCCAAACAAACAAGAAAAATGTATGAAATGCTACAATGCTAAGAAAAATATTTATAAACAACAAAGGACTAGAATACTTAGAATAGTCAAATCTATACTCTAAACCAAATATAAAATACACCAATCATCAAACAAACCACAATATAATATACCATTTAAATGTAAACATTTTTAATTATTATCAATTATCAATTATTTTATCAGTGAAAAAATAAAAATTAATTTAGCATTACTCACTGAGATACTAAAAATATTAATACTATTATTAAAACATATTTTAAATTATTTAACACATCAAACAAACTAACAAACTACCTATACATAATTTTTAATGTACAAAACTTAGTTTAACAAAACAACATAATAAATACCTGAACATAACATATTTATCAATATTAAACATATCCCATGTAGAGTAATTAAATTCAATTAACTTGCAATTTTGTTGTTGCAGATATCTCTACAAATCTGTATACTTTAAAAAAGCACCCAATCAAAAAGATCTAAAAACCATACCAAAAAAAAAAAGTGCAAAAATGTATTCCAAAAATTAGAATCCCTCAAGCACTCCATAGTCTCAAAAAAAAAAAAAGTTGGCCAAAAAAAAAAACTCTCCAGGGAATCTGAAAAACAAGGGAATCTTTTTGTAAAAAATAGTTTATGATAAACTAATGCAGATTTCTTTAAAAAAAAAAAAAAACACAGGACGTCCAACTGGCCTTACAAATATTCCAAGAGATAAAACCTGCAAAAAAGTGTTAAAACACCCTCCCGCACAAAACACTGCACTCCCAAATCTGCTCATACATTACATTACTGTACACGAAACTACTTCAAAACACATACACTATACATAACTAACACTAAAAAACACTTTAATTACTACAACATACAATATAACTACCGAACACCAACTTGCATTCAAGACAACAATAAATAACAAAAAACACTCATCGATCAATCAATCAATCAATCATTGGATTTAAAAAGCACACTACGTACCCGTGAGGGTTTCAAGGCGCCGGGGGGGGGGGGGGCTTGGGGGAGCTGGTGTTACTGGTCGAAGAGCCATGTCTTGAGGAGTCTTCTGAAGGTGAGTAGGTCTTGAGTCTGTCGCAGGTTGGTGGAGAGGGTGTTCCAGGTTTTGGTGGCGAGGTATGAGAAGGATCTGCCGCCGGAGGTCTTTCTTCGGATGCGGGGGAAGAAGGCGAGGGCGAGGTTAGAGGAGCGGGGCTGGCGGGTGGGGGTGTAGAAGCTGAGTCTGTTGTTTAGCTAGGCTGGTCCGGTTTCGTGGAGCACTTTGTGAGCGTGGGTAAGAAGCTTGAAAGTGATCCTTTTGTCCACGGGGAGCCAGTGAAGGTTTCTCAGGTGGTGGGGGATGTGGCTGTGACGGGGTACGTTGAGGATCAGTCGGGCGGAGGCGTTTTGGATGCGTTGGAGGCGTAGTAGGTCTTTTGCTGGGATGCCTGTGTAGAGTGCGTTGCCATAGTCCAGCCTGCTGCTGACGAGGGCCTGTGTCACTTTTCTTCTTGTTTCTGTCGGGATCCACTTGTAGATTCTGCGGAGCATGCGGAGTGTGTTGTAGCAGGAGGAGGAAACTGCGTTGACCTGTTTAGTCAAGGAGAGGGAGGAGTCGAGGATGAAGCCCAGGTTGTGAGCGTGGTCAGTCAGTGTCGGTGGGGTTCCTAGTGCTGTGGGCCACCAGGAGTCGTCCCAGGCGGAGGGGGTGGATCCGAGGATGAGGACCTCCGTCTTGTCCGAGTTCAGTTTCAGACGGCTGTTTCTCATCCATTCGGCGCTTGGATTTCATTCCCTCGTGGATGTTGGTTTTGGCGGTGCGCGGGTCTTTGGTGAGTGAGAGGATGTTCTGGGTGTCGTCGGCGCAGGTGAGAATGTTGAAGTTGTGTTGTAGGGCCACTTGTGCGAGGGGGGCCATGTAGATGTTGAATAGCGTTGGGCTGAGGGATGAGCCTTGGGGGACGCCGCAGATGATGTCGGTGGCTTCGGACAAGATAAGACTACACATATAATATATACAACTGCACTACCTTCCCCACCTTAAAAATGTACTTACAGTTACAGATGAAGAACAGCACCCAACCACGACTTCCCTTTCCCACGAATGACCCAACATTAACACTAATATACTACTAAATTTAGTTAGGGGAAAATAAAATGACTGCCTAATAAAAACAAAAAAAGACTATCTCTCCGAGAAATCAATGGTAAAAATGTCAACATATTATTAAAATGTTTATTTAAATGTTTAAAGATGTTTAAAAATATCAACCATGTACGAAAAATGTAAATAAAAATGATTACAAAAATTGTACAATATATATTAAATAATTTCATGATATATCTAATCTTATTACGAGTTACACAGGCGGGAGTGCCAAAAACAAGTAAAAAAAAACACACGGCCAGTACCGTTGAGGGCTGGAAATAGGCGGTCCGACCACCCGTACGGACTGCCCGCCATCCAACCACCAAAACACATTACAAGTTAAAATTTGCAGTGACGAACACTCATGGCGGTCCCCCAGTGGCCGTTCAAACTATGGCGGTTTGCGGTCAACAAAGTAATACACACCACCACATTGGAAGGATTTGAAAACAGCACAGCTGACACACATTGTCACACACGACACACCAGCAAAGCACACAATAAAACACCCCCCTTCTCTAACCACAATTATTTGCATCTACAATGCCATATTGCCAAATCAGAGCACATCGCAAAATTACCAAACCGTAGAGTAAGCACCCCCAGAACTTTCCCTAAGCACATATCCCACACTCTCAACACACTAATATTTCCAAGCACATCCATTTGCACTTTCCAACACCATTAACTCACCATCACCTGTTCATTTCCCATCACTTATTTTTTAATCCCCACCTTGTCACCTCAGAAAAATCCCAGTTTCACTGAAGATGATTTAAGAGTCATGATGGATGAAATCAAAAGGTTAGAGCCACATTCATTAGGAGCCCAAGTCCAGCACACTACTATTGCCAGGAAAATGAAAATGTGTCAAAGGATAATCAATTGAGTGAATTCTGTAAATCCCACCCCGCACAAGGGATATCATCAGAGAGAGGTGGAACGACCTCAAGGCAAAGGTCTGTTCCATGGCATCCAGACACCAGTTGCATGTCCAGAAGACTTGCAGTGGTCCCTGTCCCCCTTACAACTCACATCCTGGGAGGAGAAGGTCTTGGCCATCCTGCATCCTGAGGGCCTGAAAGGAATTCCTGGGGGAGTGGAGTCTGGTAAGTCACAAGACAAAAATCAACAAAATGTATCATCATGCATGCTCACTGATCCCCTTTTGCCACCCTCACTGTCACCCCACTCACCAGCCAGGTGTCCACCTGTCCATATACCCTTGTCTGGCATCCCACATGTGAAGTAGACATACCTGGGGGAACAACATCTCTGTATAGTGTGTGTAGTACAGGGATTGACAGCACTACAGTATAGGAAAGTACCATCTTCTGTGGCATGTTACCCCCAATTTCTACCTGTTTGTCAGTATGTTTACCTGCCAATGTCACAACTCCGAAAAGCCCACATGAGGATGGCATGGTGAAGGTACCTGGTCAAAAACATTACAAGGGGTTTTGGCTGGAAATGTTTTACCTATGACCAAAACATACATTGCAATGAGACTGACACAAACAAAGCTGATAATCAAGGTAGTGAAATGTTCAACTCTAACTTGGCAATCAAATCATGGCTCTTTACTGCAAAGCATGAGATCCTCCTGCAGCAGGGCACAATGCTCTTACAAACCTCTTCGGGTGAGTAGAGGAGTGCTACACCTATCTTATCCAGGCACCTAAATGTGGCCTTCAGGAGACCAAAAACCGACTCCACAACATGCTGTGTTCTTCCATGGGCATCGTTGAAGCAGACTTCCTCTAGCGTAGTTTTGTTCCTTACCGGCGTCAACAACCATCGACGGTTTGGGTATGCAGAGTCACCTGTTATAGAATGGGACATATGTGCAACTATGAGTCACTCTCATCGCAATTTTTTCAGCAGACATTGCACTCAAACAAACTGGACATATGTGACTTACCAACCAGCGGGGCCCTCTCTTGGTGCAGCTGGGGGATCATGCTGTTCCACTTAATGAAGGCATCATGTACTGAACCCGGATAATGGACACAGACCTGTGAAATGTAGAGGTCCGTCAAACAAACAACTTGGACATTGATGGAATGGAAGCTCTTTCTGTTGCGGTGAACTTGTTCATTGCCATGCAGTGGGACCAAGGCAACATGTGTAACATCAATGGCTCCCACCACTTGTGGGATGTGTGCCAAACCATAAAACTCAACCTTCACATGGGCGAAATCCTCATGTTGTGGAAACTGGATGTAGCTGTCCAGGTGTTTCAACACTGCTGAGAGTACATCCTTAACCTCTTAGCTGCTGGGCCTTCCCCCCCCCCAGTGCTGAGCCCTTTTTTGGCTATTTTGGGTGGTTCGCGCTTAGGCCTTCATAACTTTTTGTCCACATAAGCTATCCAAGCCAAATTTGCATCCTTTTTTTCCAAGATCCTAGGGATTCTAATGGTACCCAGAGTTTGTGGTTTCCCCTGGAGGAGACCAAGAAATTAGCCAAAATACAGTGAAAATTTCATTTTTTCCAAAAAAATGGGGAAAAAGGGCTGCCGAAGAAGGCTTGTGGTTTTTTCCCTGAAAATGCCACCAACAAAGGGTTTCTGGTGCTAAAATCACCATCTTCCCACCTTTCAGGAATGGGCAGACTTGAATCCGAAAACCACATTTTTCAACACAAATTTGGCATTTTACTGGGACATACCCCATTTTTACTATTTTTGGTGCTTTCAGTCTCCTTCCAGTTAGTGACAGGAATGGGTGTGAAACCAATGCTGGATCCCGGAAAGCTAAACATTTCTGAAAACTAGACAAAATTCTGAATTCAGCAAGGGGTCATTTGTGTAGATCCTACTAGGTTTTCCTACAGACAATAACAGCTGAAATAAAAAAATATTGAAATTGAGCTGAAAACAACAGCAATTTTTCTTTATGTTTTACTCTGTAACTTTTTCCTGCGATGTCAGATTTTTGAAAGCAATATATATGTCTGCTGGACTCTTCTGGTTGCGGGGATATAAAGGGCTTGTAGGTTCATCAAGAACCCTAGGTACCCAGAGCCAATAAATGAGCTGCACCCTGCAGTTGGTTTTCATTCTATACTGGGTATACAGCAATTCATTTGCTGAAATATGAAGAGTGAAAAATAGGTATCAAGAAAACCTTTGCATTTCCAAAATGGGCTCAAGATAAGGTTTTGAGGAGCAGTGGTTATTTTCACATCTCTGAATTCCGGGGTGCCCATACTAGCATGTGAATTGCAGGGCATTTCTCAAAAAGACGTCTTTTTTACACACTCTCTTATATTTGGAAGGAAAAAATGTAGAGAAAGATAAGGGGCAATAACACCTGTTATGCTATTCTATGTTCCCCCAAGTTTCCCGATAAAAATGATACCTCAATTGTGTGGGTAGGCCTACCGCCCGCGACAGGAAATGCCCCAAAACACAACGTGGACACATCCCATTTTTTTTACAGAAAACAGAGCTGTTTTTTGCAAAGTGCCTAGCTGTGGATTTTGGCCTCTAGCTCAGCCGGCACATAGGGAAACCTACCAACCCTGTGCATTTTTGAAAACTAAAGACCTATGGGAATCCAAGATGGGGTGACTTGTGGGGCTCTGACCAGGTTCTGTTAGCCAGAATCCTTTGCAAACCTCAAAATGTGGCGAAAAAAACAAATTTTCCTCTCATTTCGGTGACAGAAAGTTCTGGAATCTGAGAGGAGCCACAAATGTCCTTCCACCCAGCGTTCCCCCAAGTCTCCCGATAAAAATGATACCTCACTTGTGTGTGTAGGCCTAGCGCCCGCGACAGGAAATGCCCCAAGACACAACGTGGACACATCCCATTTTTTGACAGAAAACAGAGCTGTTTTTTGCAAAGTGCCTACCTGTAGATTTTGGCCTCTAGCTAAGCCGGCACATAGGGAAACCTACCAAAGCTGTGCATTTTTGAAAACTAGAGACCTAGGGGAATCCAAGATGGGGTGACTTGTGGGGCTCTGACCAGGTTCTGTTACCCAGAATCCTTTGCAAACCTCAAAATGTGGCTAAAATAACACGTTTTTCTCACATTTCGGTGACACAAAGTTCTGGAATCTGCGAGGAACCACAAATTTCCTTCCACCCAGCGTTCCCCCAAGTCTCTCGATAGAAATGATACCTCACTTGTGTGGGTAGGCCTAGCGCCCGCGACAGGAAATGCTCCAAAACACAACGTGGACACATCCCATTTTTTGACAGAAAACAGAGCTGTTTTTTGCAAAGTGCCTACCTGTAGATTTTGGCCTCTAGCTCAGCCGGCACCTAGGGAAACCTACCAAACCTGTGCATTTTTTAAAACTAGAGACCTGGGGGAATCCACGATGGGGTGACTTGTGGGGCTCTGACCAGGTTCTGTTACCCAGAATCCTTTGCAAACCTCAAAATGTGGCTAAATAAACACGTTTTCCTCACATTTCGGTGACAGACAGTTCTGGAATCTGAGAGGAGCCACAAATTTCCTTCCACTCAGCGTTCCCCCAATCTCCCGATAAAAATGGTACCTCACTTGTGTGGGTAGGCCTGGTGCCAGTGACAGGAATAGATCACACAACATCAATGTTGGTCCTTACATGAGGCAGCTGTTGACCCTGGGGTGATCCATTCCTGATGCATGCACTAGGTGTAGGCACTCAAGTGGGGTAGTGTTTTTATCAGGACAGGTTAGGAGTCACTAGGTGGTAGGAATTTTGTGGATCCCAGCATATTCCTGTAGTTTGTGTGACAGAAATGCGAGAAAAATAGAGTTTTTATTCAACATTTCAGCTTTGCAGGGTATTCTGGGTATGAAAACTTTAGGGGATCCACACAAGTCACACCTCTGTGGACTCCCCCGAATGTCTAGTTTCCAGAAATGTTTGGGTTTAGTGTGTTTCTCTATATGGCCGCCGAACCCAGGACCAAAAACACAGGTGCCTGCCTTACAAAACCAGTTTGTTTTGCGATAGATCATTTTGATGTCTCCACCATACGATTTGGGCGGTGGAATTTGGGGCCAAACTAAATTGGGGAGCTCCCAAGAGAGCACTCTCTCTCTCTCTCTGCTTGCCGCCGCATTCACCTGCTCTCTGGGTTGGGCTAACCCACTATTACCCAGTTGCACAGACTGCTTGCAAAGGGACAGCAGGACTGTCCTCATCACCTCCCTCATAATGTACTGGAAGAGGAGTTATCGAATGGGACTCCTCCGACTGAAAAATCACTCCCAGAGTCTGCGCCACTGTCCTATCCCTCAGATGCTGTCTCAGTATCTGATGTCTCAGTCTCTGATCTTATGTCAGAGCTGTCCTCTATAACCCGAATGCCGGCAGCAGTCATCCTCTAAAACACTAGCCTACGCAGACAGTCACAAAATCGATGGTGTGTGTGAGATACGTGCAACAGTAGAGGCCACCTTACCTGCGCTTCTTCCCTTAATCAGCACGTTCTTTCAAGACACTCAAAAAACACCTTGTCACATACCATTCGTTACAGTCTTTAGCACCTCCTGCGCCCAGTCCAACAATAATTATTGGTGCTCCCACTCACTCCTCCTCGGATTCCCTCATTACCACCCAGCAAAAGTTCCCTTCATCTCTCCATAGCCGCCCTCCACCCCGCACATACATTTCATTCGTATCATAGCGCAGGTAATGGCTGACTTTACTAATGTACTCAGCTATTTACATAAAATACAGATTTGCTCTTTGCAGTAGGCATATAAACCTTCTGCGCTTCTTTATTGCACTAAAACTGACACTACACAAGTCTGACCCTTTTGTAGCAGAAACATAATCACAATACTTACTTGACTTTTTTATTGCTGCCTAAAAGCTACAGTTGAAAAGCGTCAGTTGAAGTATGTGCATTGCTTTGAAGATGCAAGCTCTAACTGCAAGACAACTGGTGGCAAATCTATATATAAATATATATTTATATATATATACATATATATATATATATATATATATCACTTTTATATGCGGGTCTGGTTTTCCTGGGGGCCGATTGCGGCCCCCAGGGAAACCACACACATATTGACAAAAGTGATATATATATATAAATATAGATCTATCTCTATGTATATATCTATCTACATAGATATATCTATAGATAGATCTATATATATATATACATATATCTATATATATCTATAGATCTATCTATAGATATATCCATGTACATAGATATATCTACATAGATATATCTATATATATAGATCTATATATATATATATATATATATATATATATATAGATCTATTTTTTTTAGTTGTTGTATGGTTTCCTTGGGGGCCAAAAAGGCCCCCAGGGAAACCCTACAACAACGGAAAAAAAAATTGCCCCCACAGGGGGTTGCCCTGCCCACGGGCGACCCGCTGTCCATCTATTTTTTTTATTGAAAAAAAAAGAAAAATGTTGCCCCTGGGGGCACCTACCTTTTTTTTCCGAGGTTGCCGACCCCCCCAAGTGAAATCCCTTGGGTCTAGTGGTGTTTTCTGGCCACCGATCGCAGCTGTGCTGTGATCGGGGGCCAGGAAACAGTTTCAGGAAGGCCTCGTAAGAAAGGGGAGACGATCGTGGGCCAGGAAACACTTTCAGAAGGCCTCGTAAGAAAGGGGAGACTCTCCCCTTTCTTACGAGGCCTTCCTGAAACTGTTTCCTGGCCCCGATCACAGCACAGCTGCGATCGGGGGCCAGGAAACAGTTTCAGAAGGCCGCGTAAGAAAGGGGAGACTCTCCCCTTTCTTACGAGGCCTTCCCGAACGTGGGGAAGGCCGTTTTCCCCATTGCAGCAGGAAGCGGCCGCAAGGCTGCTTCCTGCTCCGATGGGGAAATCAACATTGTTACGTCAGCACGCCTCACGGCGCGCCAACATCACAAAGGGGCGGGGGAGACACGGAAGAGCTTCTGTGTCTCCCTGGACTGAAAACAATATATATAATCGCACCCGAGGATTTATTAACCCCCTCCCTGGTGTCGGCCACTGGTCGTGACCCGCAACAGGGAGGTAGTGCAGGCGTCGGCCAGTGGCCGATGCCCGCATTGAAGGGGTTAAAAAGAAGACTGAAAATAGGATGGGACATCCCTGCAGATTGGGCCACAGTATTTTGGAAGGTAGTGAAATGTTCAAGTCTGACTTAGAAATCAAACCTTGGCTGTATACTGCAAAGCAAAAGATCCCCTATCTTTTGGGGGAAACAACCCCTACTCAACACATCCTGACAACTCCAGTTCCTTATACAGTCACAGTAATCACATAAAATTACATACTTACACTCAAGTAAAGTAGTGATTGGTGAGATGTGCCCGCAAGTCTTCACCTTCCTCTTCATCACTGTCATCCTCACTTGGCATGGGCAAAAGCCTCACGTTGTGGAAACCGGATATAGCTGTCCAGGTGTTTCAACATTGCTGAGAGTACATCCTTCAAAGCAAGACTGAATATAGGCTGGGACATCCCAGCAGAGGGGGCCATTGTATTTTGGAAGGACCCTGTAGCCAGGAAGTACAACACTGCCATGACTATGTTGTCAGATCTGGCTCCAACTGACAACATAGATCCATGATTGTTTGCAGATTCAGACAGTAGGTCTGGATGATGTGGCGTTCTTCCATGGTCTGAAGGTCTGGCAGAGCACAATAGAAAGGAGGTTTTCTGATCCTCCCCTTCCCTGGGTACCTATGTATGACAAGAAATTATTTTGCCCATCATTCAATGTGCCCCTTGCAACATACATGATGCATGTCAATGACAAACTATGACAAGACATGTCGTAACACAGTGCACATCACAGCTGTTAATCACACAGAAGAAACATGCTGCCACCTTGCTTTGCAACATATGTGTACACATAATCTGTCTGGTCATTAACAATTTGTGCATGAAACTTGCACCTGGGACTGTGACTTCATGTGCCAAGCCTTAAAATGACCTTTATCAAGGGGAACTGTTCCCCAAAGTAAATTGCCATATGTGCCTAACAATGTTCAAAAATGGTGTCTGAGTAGTAGGACCTACATGACAGTACAAAAAAGGCACTTATCACTGGAGAAAATCAACATTTTCGGAGTGATGATGCATTTTTCGGGGCATATAATACTTTTCAGGCCTCTAAAATGGCGGCTGCAGACCTGCTCCACTGGACATTAGGAACTGCCCATGATCACCAGCAGAAGTCATCATGGTGGTAGGTGGTTGCAACCGCAATGAACACAGCCATAGGCTAGCATTGCTGCCAGTGCTGGTCGCAGGACAATGGCTGTGTCTGCTGACGGTGACGGCCACGTAGGTGGTGGACTTGACCAACATGTTCTGCAAAATCCCTCACTTGACTCCGGACACTGCTGTCAGCAGGAGCACCGCTACCTAAGCTGCTGTGTACCGCCTCTGGGAGCAATCATGCCACATCTAGCAGGTGATAGAACTCCTGCCTTCTCCCCAGAGGAGCTAGAGAGGCTGGTCACAGAGGTCCTACTCCTGTATGAATAGCTTTATGATGCACCAGAGGAGCAGGTAATTGACTCATGACCACATTTATTTTTCTGTACTTCATCATATATTCCCTCCTCATGAGCTAGATTGATCCCATGTGTGCCAGAATGTAAAGTCAAGTACATGGAGGAGCAATCAGTGTAGCATCAATGGGAGAGTCAATATGCATGTATCTGTGTTCAGTGCCAGATGCTGAGTCCTAATACAATGTGGTGTGTGTTTTGAGTTTACCCTGCTCTACCTTATATTGGATGCACAAAACTAGGTGAGGTGACATCACAGCCAGCTCCATACATCTCTCACTACATGGATGTTGTCAATGTGAGACAACATGTATTTGCATGACAGTATGAGCTGTGTATACATGTTGTATGTGTAAGGTAAATGGAAAGTGAGATATCAAACCACATCTGGCCCTGCTACACTGTTGTTTTTAAGGCATATCCTGACTCACTCTGCCCTTCAGGTTGCCACATAAACAAAACATGCCAAATTACTGTTGGCTACATGGTGTAGTGTCATGCATAAAACTGATAGGAATGGAGTTTCATGTAGGTTCTGTCTGCTCAGAGACCTGGGAGTGTCAAATGTATCTCCCAGTATGGGTGTAAGTCTAGGCTGGTGTTGAGTCACTTTTACTATGCAACTGTGGCACTGCACCAGCTCCCTGTATCCCAATTGATCCTGTCATGTGGCCAAACCTAGGCTATGTGGTAATTTTCAGTTAATGAAGCTCTTTCCCTGATGAGTATGAACATGTTTTTAGGGAGAAGTATTAATGATCTGCGACCAATCTGCACTTTCATTATTGTCAATGTGTGTATCTGTCCTCTGGCAGGTCCGTTACTCACACGGCTCTGTTGCCACCTTCACACTGGTCAAATTAGTCCTGTGAAGACTTATTTCATAAATGATAGTCTACAGTGCAGACAGTGTGTTGATTTCTGGGAAGCCATGTTATGTGATTCAGTAGCTTGATCACATGTCAGAAAATGGGCAATGCATGCCTTTGTTTGTTGGATGCCATCTCTGTAGAATGGACACATGTCCTAAAGCATGTTTTGTGGCACAAGCTCATGACACAGAACCCCACCCCCTGAGATTTCATGAGTATGCATTTGTAAGTTCACATGTCCACACGTGGATTGGGCAGACAATTTCTGTACCCAACATGCCAGTCCTCTCATTGTGACTCATGTGTAATGTTAGAGTGTCAGGAATAAGGCTGTGCGCAGTCCAGGTCCCATCCGAAAGTCCGCTGCGCGGACTTGCGGCACTTTATACGCACCACTGGTCCTCCCCGCTTGTTCCAAGAATGGCCATCAGCGCCGTCTGCTCTGTGATAAAGCTCACATAGCTGCAGGTTCAGGGCATTGGTGGACAAGATGCACTTATCATTGCTATCCTATGAAGGGACTACATTTCCCATGTTTTTAGAGATGGCGGACATCTTGGGGTGTGGCAGGCCTATAAAGCCCAGCCACACCCAAGCACGTTGCTCACTATTTTGAAGACTTCTATGCAGTTAGACCTCGAGGGACCTTTCTCTGAAGAAGAGCAGAATCCCTTCAGAACAGATTGGCAGTGACTCGAAGGATCCCAGTTTCCATGGTGAATTCAGACACGAGTAGGTCTTACTTGTGGCGGTAAGGTCTTGATGAGACCAACCCAGAAGGGAGTTGTTTCTTCCTAAGTTACAGCATCCCCCTAGCCTTACGAGCAAAGCGTTTCAGGCCACTTTGATCAGGCCCCTCGGGCCTCGTCATTCTAGCGCTTCAGTTCTCAGCAATAACGCGCATTGGCACAGCGCTCCAGTTCAAAGGAATAAATCGCATTGGCATTGCAATCCAGTTCACAGGAATAACGTGCATTGGCACAGCATTCCAGTTCACAGGAATAACGCGCATTGGCACAGCGCTTCAGTTCAAAGGAATAAAGCGCATTTACCCAGAGCTTCAGTTCACAGGAATAATGCTCATTTGCATAGCACTTCAGTTCACAGAAAGTAAAGCGCCCTTGGAGCAGTACTCAAAGCGCTTTAATTTACAGGAGTACAATTGTGGAAATGTTTCAAAGATAAGCAAATCACAGTTTCATTGTTTTTAGGAAGCATAATATGTGAGATACATATTAAGGTGTTTTGTACTATGCGAAATACACATTTGAGTGTTTTATGATATATAAGATACACATTTGAGTTTTTACGAATTTCATGACTGAGATCTAACGTTTTAAGTTTTATCAATGCATAGTGGTTTCATTATTGATATTCAGAGAGTGTCTATAGTCTAAGGCTCTTGTCTTCTCAAGGTTCTGAGGTCTCAGTTCATATTTGTTTCATGATTCAAAGAAGGGGCTATGCCCAATTCATAAAGAGTATCAATCTGATATTACGGAGATGTATGTATTCAAGAACTCTATTGGTGCTTTAGATGGTTATGAATGAGTACATGCATATTTGTTCTAACTTTTTCGTTTCAGATCTCTCTCCCAGCAGTTCCCTATCCTAATTCCCTTCACCCTGCCTGGCTTCATCATAACTTTGTGCTATCAAAGCTTTCTGAGTTGGTGACGCCGGGAAGTGGGCCTTTTCGTTCAGCAGCATGCAGATCCCGAGGAAAAGGCACTGTGACAGAATAGTGAGCCCACAATTTAATACTTTCCTCTTGGTCTGTACGTTAGCTGTGCAGAAATGGCCACCTTAGACACCCTTATGCAAGCAGTTGCTCAGATGCAAAAAGATTTGACAGACTCAAAAAATGTCACAGCTAATTTAGTTAGTAAGGTAACCCAGTTACAGAGTAAGGTGGATGGTTCTGATTCTGCTTTTCGTCCTACGATTGCCACACCTACTAACATAGCTGTGACTGTGCCGCCACACATTCCTCTAGCTGCACCAGAAAGATTTTCAGGGGACCCCAGTAAGGTTCAAATTTTTCGCACACAGGTGGAGTTACATATTACGTGTCGTCCCAGTGCTTTTCCGGACGCACAATCTAGAATTGCATTTCTGACATCATATCTGAGTGGTGATGCAGCTACTTGGGCTGTGCATTTAGTTCAAGTAGACAGCCCCCTTTTATGTTATTGGCGTCTTTTTGTAGAAGAATTTGAAAAAGTATTTGATAGACCCGCAATAACTATGTCTGCAGACAAGGAGTTACTAGAATTACGCCAAGGAAATAAAGACTTGATAACGTATTTGTCCCACTTCAACCAGTTAGTAGTGGAAACCGCCTGGCCTGAGGAAAAAAGGTCAGCAGTATTTTATCAAGGGCTAAAAGACAAACTAAAAGATGTATTCGCCAAAGTTGAACCTCAACCAGAAACTTGCACTGATTTAATTAATCTAACTCTACGGTTAGACCATAGACTCTCTGAAAGAAAAGGAGTAAGGAAAATATGGGAAAAAACTAATTGGTGAATGAAAAGGCCCAGACACCTTCAAGTGTCCACAGACTCTGTGATAGAACCAATGGATATCGGAACTGTCCACCCATCATTGACCAAAGAGGAAATGGACAAACGACGGAGAAATGGTCGTTGTCTGTCTTGTGGTAAAAAGGGTCATTTCATAAAGGAATGCCAAAAGAAACTCAAAGGTAAAATGAATCCAACTTTCTAAACAAAGAAAAAGATAGCTGTTGCTTTGGAAGACTCACAGGAAAACTAAGGTGTCCAATAAAAAATGAAGGGGACCCCTTGGGCAAATTAACAATCTCTTCAGTGTGCTCGTGCACAAATCGTTATGTCAAACATTTTTGAATTATATGACAAATGAATGTGCAGGGAAAAAGACATAAGGTACAAGTTTTAATTGACTCAGGGGCAACAGGAAATTTTGTGGATCAACAGACTGCACTAGACTTACATATACCCACTGTCAAGAAAAAGACTCCTGAAGTTGTTTATGCAGTTGATGGCAGTGAATTGGCAGGAGGCCCAGTTACTAAGCAAACCTCACAAATCCAAATGATCTGCAAAGATGATGAGAACCAGAACCACTGTGAGATCATTCACTTCGATATAATACAAGCATCCCAATATGGTTTTATCCTAGGAATGCCGTGGTTAATGTTACACAATCCATGCATCGACTGGTGCAACCAGGTCTTGCGTTTTTCTTCTTCCTCTTGTGCAAAAAGATGTTTTCAACTGAAAAGAAACAAAGAAGGAGATTTTCAACATTCTATTGCTACTGCAGCTGAGAAGGAAATTGATCTGACATCCCAATATTCAGAATATTCTGATGTTTTCAGGGAAAAGATAGCGAGTTCTTTACCACTCCACAGGCCGTACGATTGTCAGATCGACCTAGTACCTGGCGCGAATATACCAAATTCTAGAATCTATGCATTATCAGAGAAAGAAAATCAAGTCCTACGAGAATAGTATTGGGTGGTATTGTGAGATATGCATCTAGATCACCTAGATTTGCCATCAACCCCGCTATAGAAATATACAAAACATAAGCAAGGGGGGGAGTCCTGTATGGGGCAGAGCCATGGGGATATTGTAATTTGGAAGATCTAGAAAGAGTTGAAAATTCTTTCCTTAAGATGTTGCTAAGAGTACCGATTAGCACTCCTACTTTGCCAATTCGGATGGACTTAAATCTTTATTCCATCGCTCATATTGCCGCCTTAAGACCGTTGTTATATTGGATCCAGATCTGGTCATTAGATGTCTTTGGCCCGTATCGTGACTGGCTGAGCAATTTGATGAGTACTAGTGCTATTAATAAAATTAGGTGGTGTACTTATGTGGAAAAAACTTTTACCAATCTTGGGTTGGGAAACTATTGGCTAGATCCTTCCCACCTTCCAAAAAACACCATTCAGATTGTGAAGGATGTCTATTGGCTAAATGTCCAAACAAACGAATTAGCAGAAGTCTCGACCTCTACTATGATCAATAGTTTTTTGCAAATCAAATGCCTCTATGAGTTTGAGCCTTATATGGACGCAATACTTACTCCATTTGCACGAGCACTTAATATTAGATTTAGATTAGGGTCCGTTTCCCTACGCACCTTAAAGCATAAATGGTCTAGGGTTGATAACCATTCCAAATGATGTCCAATGGGCTGTGGGATTAATGAATCTGTTGCCCATGTTCTCTTCCAATGCCCCGCGTATTCTAAACAGAAGGTTTGTTGGATTGTGCCGCTATGTAAATCCATGGGCTTCAGGAATTGTCTGACAGCCCTCAGGACCCTCACTTCAGATCCAAATGTGATAATGGCATGCTCCTTAGCAAAGTTTCTTGAAGCCATCTGGCATTTTAGACACAGAATTTTAAATGGTTAATTTAAATGTTGTGTATTACTTGCAGGGGGGACTGTAAATTATTACCTGCAGGGGGGACTGCAAGTTTTTATTTAATATTTATATCTAATGCATAATTGGTTGTGTTGTTGTTTAGCAGTTACCAAATGCAATTGGGCATTACTGTACACTAATTCAATTTAATATGCCTCCCTCTTTGGTATATTTTCTTTTATATTGTCTTTTTAATGCTGTATTTTAATGTTATTGCTCCTGTGTTTTATCTTTCTTAATTATTTGTGCTGTGCTTTTATGGTATACTTTTACTGAAATAAAGCGGAATTGATTGACCCTACGACAATACCTTGATCAATGTTTGGCCAACAAGCTAATTCGGCCATCACGATCTCCAGCAGCTTCTCCGCTGTTTTTCGTATGCAAAGCTAATGGTGACTTGAGGCCTTGTATTGACTTTAGAGCGATCAATAAGATCACAGTCAAAAATAAATATCCACTGCCTCTCATACCAGTCTTGTTAGACCAGGTAAAATCTGCTGTTATCTATACCAAACTTGACTTACGAGGTGTTTATCACCTAGTTCGAATTCGAGAGGGAGATGAGTGGAAAACGGCTTTCAAAACCCGTTATGGCCTCTTTGAGTACTTAGTGATGCAGTTTGGTCTATGTAATGCCCCAGCAGCCTTTCAACATTTCCTAAACAATGTCCTGAGAGAATATTTAGACATCTTTGTCATCGTTTATATAGACGATATACTGATTTATTCAAACTCAGAGGAAATACATGAAGAACATGTAAAAGGTGTTGCAAACCCTACAAAAGCACAATGTATTCTGCAAATTAAGTAAATGCAAATTTCATACCAAAGAAGTTGAATTTCTGGGAGTCATCTTAACACCCAATGGCATGCAAATGACTGAAAGAAAAATTCAAGCTGTATCTGAATGGCCCACACCAAAATCAGTACATGATGTTCAATGCTTTTTGGGATTTGCGAATTTTTATCAACGCTTCATCCATCACTTCTCCCAAAAGGTGGCACCAATCACTAAATTGCTAAGGAAAAAAGCAGTCTTCAACTGGTCCCAAGAGACTGAGGAAGCATTTCAAGAATTAAAAAAGGCCTTTACTACAGCTCGCATCTTAGCTCACCCCAATGTGGAGGAACCATTCATTGTGGAAGCCGATGCATCCGATGTTGCTGTTGGAGCCATCCTGTCCCAACATCATAGAGAAATGAGACAGTTGCACCACATCGCATATGCGTCAAGAAAATTGAATGAAGCGGAGTAGAATAACACCATAGCTGAAAAAGAATTACTAGCAATTCGCAATGCTTTCAAGGAGTGGAGACATTATCTGTTGGGAGAAAAACACACCATAACTGTATATTCTGATCATAGAAATTTACAGTTTATGAGTTCCGCCAGACTACTGACTCCCAGACAATTGAGATGGATGCTATTCTTTGCAGAATTTTATTTCATAGTGACCTTTAGACCAGGAGTAGATAATAGAAAGGCACACGCCTTGTCTAGGCAAGATTGTTCGATCACACATACCGAACAAAAACCCATGCCTATTATAACGCCTTCAAAAGCATTGTGCTTAATAGCAGCCGAGAAATTCTTTGATCTCATTCGTAATCATTTTCATATCACCAAGTGGCAAGAGTGGCTACAACAAGACACCAAAAGGTCCATTCAACAAGGCTTACCTCTACATGAATCTCGAGTATTCCTGCCTACTGAGGAGTTAAGAGAAACAGCTCTTTATTGGTTACATAGTCATCCTCTGGCAGGTCATCCAGGTCCTCAAAAAACAATAGAAATCATGAAGAGGTATTTTTGGTTGCCTACATTTGTTCATGATCTTAAGCAAATGCTACAATCATGTGAAGTATGTGCAAGATGTAAATGCGAACATAGCAAGCCCAAAGGTCTACTGATGCCCCTACCTGTTCCCAATCATCCATGGGAACATATCTCAGTGGACTTCATTACTGGTCTTCCTCAAATAAAGCAATTTACAGCCATTTTAGTGGTGGTGTACAGTCTTACTAAATATGCTCATTTCATTGCTTGTAAATGGCTCTCAACCTCTGACACCTTAGCAACTATCATCTTAAAAAATATTATTCGCCTTCATGGACTTCCAAGAGTCATCCTCTCGGATAGAGGAACACAATTTTCTGAACGCTTTTGGCAACAATGGTGTAAGGCTTTACGAATTGATTCAACCTTATCTACTAGTTAGCGTCCACAAACGGATGGTCAAACAGAGAGACTAAACCAAACTCTGAAACAATGCTTACAATGTTATGCAACAAAATCTCCTAAAACCTGGCTGGATCTTTTGTGGCTGGCAGTACTGGCTTATAATAACTCTCATCACTCTTTGATAAACTCAACTCCTTTCTATGGTTTACATGGGCGTCATCCGCACATTTTGCAGTCACGCTACCTGTTTCTACACAAACCACTCCAGCAGTTATGGACATACTAACGCACATGAAAAAAGTGCTTTCACAATTGTAAACAAATCTTCATCAAGCAAAGAAAAAATATAAAATGCAATATGACAGGAAACACCAGCCTGGTCCTCAATATACAGACAAAGATAGAGCTTGGTTGTCCACAAAAACTTTGTATTCAAAAAGAAAAAATATGTTTCATCCAAAATTCATAGGGCCCTATGAAGTTCTATGACAAGTAAATCCAGTAACATACAAACTAAAATTACCATTGTCTTTGAAAATTCACCCAGTGTTTCACACTTCACTTCTTAAACCTGCTTCGCCCTCAAGTGTCACACAACCTGCTCCTCTCCTAGTCCAAGGTCATTGGGAATATGAGGTGCGAGCAATCTTATACTCCAAATATCAGGGGACTTCTCTTTGGTACTTGGTGTCCTGGAAAGGATACGGACCGGAAAATGACTCTTAGGAACCTGCAAAAAATGTCTATGCACCACGTTTGGTGTGAAGATTTCATCTCCTTCATCCTGAAAAACCAGGACCTGGACCGGGCCTGGGAGAGGGGTATAATGTCAGGAATAAGGCTGTGCGTGGTCCAGGTCCCATCCGAATGTCCGCTGCGCTGATTTGCGGCGCTTTATGTTCACCACTGGTCATCCCCGCTTGTTCCAAGAATGGCCATCAGCGTTGTCTGCTCTGTCGTAAAGCTCGCGTAGCTGCAGGTTCAGGGCATTTGTGGACAAGATGCACTTATCAGTGCTATCCGATGAAGGGACTGCATTTCCCATGTTTTTAGAGGCAGCGGCCATCTTGGGGTGTGGCAGGCCTATAAAGCCCAGCCACACCCAAGCACGTTGAACACTATTTTGAAGACTTCTATGCAGTTAGACCTTGAGGGACCTTTCTCTGAAGAAGAGCAGAATACCTTCAGAACAGATTGGCAGTGACTCGAAGGATCCCAGTTTCCATGGTGAATTCAGACACGAGTAGGTCTTACTCGTGGCGGTAAGGTCTTGATGAGCCCAACCCAGAAGGGAGTTGTTTCTTCCTAAGTTACAGCGTCCCTCTAGCCTTACGAGCAAAGCGTTTCAGGCCACATTGATCAGGCCCCTCGGGCCTCGTCATTCTAGGGCTTCAGTTCTCAGCAATAAAGCGCATTGGCACAGTGCTCCAGTTCAAAGGAATAAAGCGCATTGGCATAGCGCTCCAGTTCGCAGGAATAACGCGCTTTGGCACAGCGCTCCAGTTCAAAGGAATAAAGCGCACTGGCATAGCGCTCCAGTTCACAGGAATAACGCGCATTGGCACAGCGCTCCAGTTCACAGGAATAACGCGCATTGGCACGCCGCTGTAGTTCACAGGAATAACGCGCATTGGCACAGTGCTTCAGTTCAAAGGAATAAAGCGCATTTGCCCAGCGCTTCAGTTCACAGGAATAACGCGCATTTGCATAGCGCTTCAGTTCACAGAAAGTAAAGCGCCCTTGGAACAGTACTCAAAGCGCTTTAATTTACAGGAGTACAATTGTGGAAATGTTTCAAAGATAAGCAAATCAAAGTTTCATTGTTTTTAGGAAGCATAATATGTGAGATACATATTAAGGTGTTTTATACTATGTGAAATAAACATCTGAGTGTTTTATGATATATAAGATACACGTTTGAGTTTTTAGGAATTTCAAGACTGAGATCCAACGTTTTAAGTTTAATCAATGCACAGTGGTTTCATGATTGATATTCAGAGAGTGTCCATAGTTTAAGGCTCTTGTCTTCTCAAGGTTCTGAGGTCTCAGTTCATTTTTGTTTCATGATTCAAAGAAGGGGCTATGCCTAATTCATAAAGAGTCTCAATCTGATATTACGGAAATGTATGTATTCAAGAACTCTATTGGTGAGTTAGATGGTTATGCATGAGTATATGCATATTTGTTCTAACTTTATCCTTTCAGATCTCTCTCCCAGCAGTTCCCTACCCTAATTCCCTTCCACCCGCCTGGCTTCATCATAACTCTGTGCTATCAAAGCTTTCTGAGTTGGTGACGCCGGGAAGTGGGCCTTTTTGTTCAGCAGCGTGCAGATCCTGAGGAAAAGGCACTGTGACATAGAGTTTGTACTTTGGCAGTAGCATGTAGGAACTGTATGCAAAGACTCATTCTCACATAGTGTGAGTGTTTTAATGCATTCATGCCTAAGGAGTCTACCTTTCAGAAGCTACAGAGGTGTGATGTGTCCCATAGTTCCTCAGATCTCAGTTAAATTGCCAGAGCATGTCTCACTAGATGTCGGTTGACCTACCTAGTCAGTGAAGTACCTGAGCAGAGTGGTAGGTTGGTCAGCAGATTGGGAACTATTTGTAGTCATG
The DNA here is from genome assembly GCF_031143425.1 of Pleurodeles waltl. Lineage (NCBI taxonomy): Eukaryota > Metazoa > Chordata > Amphibia > Caudata > Salamandridae > Pleurodeles > Pleurodeles waltl. The sequence continues at coordinate 544,937,080 of NC_090446.1, read as the reverse complement.
TCCCTGTATTCAACGGCTAGTATGTGCTACACTTTGGCAGTTTGGGCAAAAGAAGAATGTTCTTAGCTTTGTGTACTGGCACGTATGTGACTCAGCCATTTTGGATGGGACTCTTGGCTATAATTTCTTCTTTTATCTTTTGCATCCATGCAGGTCAATGCCCATCAGATGAAAGGCATATGGAGAGCCATCGCTAAGAAGGTACGGCCCCTGGGGGTCCACAGCAAGGGGACCACCCACTGTCACAAGAGGTGGGAGGACCTGTGATGCTGGACCCAGAAGATCCTGGAGGCCCAGCTAGGGCTGTCCTCACAACATGGGTGGAGTGCCCATCAGACAATGAACCCCCTAATGGCCCGCATTCTGGCGGTGGCCTACCCGGAGCCTGATGGGCGTTTGAGGGCAGCACGGCAGTCACAAGGGGGTGAGTACACAACAAATTCCTACCTATCCCATTGCCAGGTGATTGAGTGAAGTACAGACTGCTCCCCCAGACAATTAGGGATGAGCAATGTGTCACAGAGTAGATGGGAGATTGTTTGTGTTGACATGTCATGTGTATTTAACTGGTGTGCCTTGCCTTTTGAACCTGAGAACTAGTACAAAACTGGGGGAATCCTCAAACCACTTTCTCTGCAGGGACCACAAATGGCTGTCTACAATGATCATTCATGAACTGTTTGTTGTTGTAGTGGGTGCAATTTCTATTCTATAGATCACTAACCCTAAATGTTACAGGCCAAAGATAAATAGGCTATGGATCACTGTCCTCTGCCATGTGTCTGGGTCGGTGTATATGTAGACATCTGCTACCCAGAAGCTAGTTATCTTCAGTATATGATGGGTGCTGGTGTCTCACTTCAGCCTGTAATGTGTACATGTCCATCATACATGTGACATGGTTTACATGGCTAATTGTTTGCAGATGTAGCAATCTACTTTTCCTTTGTAAGTGGGGAATGATCACTGACATGAATTATGTCCCATGACTGTTGCCAACATTCCTTGTGCCTATAGCCAGCATGTGTCCTTTTCTTTTTAAGAAACATTCTTAATCTGTAATTTCATGCATGTTCTATACATGTTATTGAGATTATGGTGGTCATTCTGACGCAGTGGTAAAAATCGCTTACCGCCGGTCAGAAGACCGCCATAACACCGCCACGGTCGCGGTTAACCGCCACGGTCATTCTGACCCGCCACAGGCAAACCGCCAAAAACCCGACACCAGCAAAAGTCCGCCACACCATCGGCCAGCGGAAAAGTGGCGATGACCAAACCTCCACCGCCACGCCAACAGAAATACGCCCATCCCATTCCGACCCACATATCCACGCGGCGGTCTTTCAAACGCGGTATTCCATTGGCGGTACACACCGCTGCGGTCCGAATACACACACACTAACAAAACACTACCACATTGGACAATTTGAAATACACACACCTGATACACATACACACAACACTCCCACAAACCCATTACTATATAAAACACACTCCCACATCACCCACAAACCCCTACGCCCAGAATTTATTAGAGAAGGCCAGAGATACAGCACAGCTAGTGACAACCCTATCACACAGAGGCACACTACACCATCACCCACACATTATCAGCGATCAAAACAGCACACACCACCACACTCAACACACTCACAAACACATACTCCACCCTACACCTCATCCACACCACACCATGGCACCCCAAAGACACCCCCGCTTCTCAGACAAAGAACTCAGGGTCATGGTGGAGGAAATAGTCCGGGTAGAGCCCCAGCTCTTCGGGGCACAGGTGCAGCACACCAGCATTGCAAGGAAGATGGAGCTATGGCAAAGGATAGTCGACACGGTCAACGCTGTGGGACAGCATCCCAGAAATAGGGACGACATCAGGAAGCGATGGAACGATCTACGGGGGAAGGTGCGTTCCATGGTATCTAGGCACAACATCGCCGTGCAGAAGACTGGCGGCGGACCCCCACCTCAACCCCCAGAATTCACAGCATGGGAGGAGGAAGTCTTGCACATCCTGCATCCTGACGGCCTCGCAGGTGTTGGCGGAGGAATGGACTCTGGTAAGTCAAATCTTCAGTACTTCATCCCCCCCACCCCACCTGCATGCCAAAGCATACCCCCACCCTCACCCCCACCCCCATCTCAACTACCCCTTGCAAATGTTTCACCAGCACAACCCACTCATCCCAACACCTAGCCCTGCATGCGTCCACTAAGCATGGACACCATCACCAAAGCATGCCCAATGTACATACACATCTCCCCCACAAGCCACCCTCACAAAAGCCCCCACACACGAATGCCAGCACTGGGGTACACGGGAACCCACCCATTGACCGATATGGCACACACTGAAGCAATAACCATACCTCCATACCCCTGCAGGACCCGAACGCCACCACACCGCCCAGGAGGGTCCAGAAATCTCCATCCCACCCCCAGAAGAGGCCATCATTGATGACAGCAGCTCTGTCTCCCTGGACCCAGATGACCAGCCCGGACCATCGGGGACCTCGGGACAGTCGGTCCCCCACAGACAGCCACAGGCCACACCAGACCCAACCCCCTCTGGGAACACCAGCACAGCTCCCACCCAGCGGGCCCATGCCTCTGTCTCCAGGACACGTCAATCAGCGGTGTGTCCACCACTACAGGGCACCCAGGTTAACCCACCACCCCAACAACAACAGGGACCTGGGGGCAGTGGTAGTGGGCACACCATCCAGGGGACGGAGGCCCAGGGAAACACGGGAACTGGGAGGGCTGCTGTGCGACAGGGGGGGGACAGGCCCAGGGAACCCACTCTCCACGAGGCCCTCACCTCCATCATGGGAGCATACAACCGCTCCCAGGAGACGATGGCCACGGTACTGGCCAGGTTCCAGGAGATCCAGGTACTGCAGGAGGAACAGTATAGGGGGTTCAGGGAAGAACTGCATACCATCAGTTCCGCAATTGGCAGCATCGTCGTGGCTCTCAACACGATTGTCACCACATTGCGGGACCATGTGGCACCACAAAGGGCCCCTGTCACTAGCACGGACCAAGAACTGCCTACCACCTCCGCCGGCGCTAGTGGACAGGAGGCCCCCACACAACAACAGGCCACCAGAACCCCACCTGCTGCAGAAGATGAACCACCCCGCAAGCGGGCCCTGAGAGCTCGGAAGAAGACAGACTAGGATGTCAAGACCCCGCCAGCAAAGGATACCCCCTGATGTCATCCCACTGTCCCACATTGTCACCCTGTCCAACTATAAACTGCCCCTGCTCCATCTTTCCACAGGCATATGGCAATGCACCTGTGTGACTGAATACTTGGACTCTGCCATGGACATTCCTCCACCATCACCCATCACCCATTTTCTAACATGTTCCAAAATCTAGCACTTTAATAAAAACACCTTTTGCACCGAAAAAACCTGGAGTCTGCCTGTATTTGGAACAAATGTATTAAAGCTAATGCAGCTAAAATGTCCAGTTACACAGTGATGAGAACATACCACTGTCACACAGCTGTGGTCCATGGGTACACAAAGCAGAGGTCACGCAGTGGGGGCCACAGATCTGAAATCTGAAGGGAAAAGCCACAACTCAGTCAACATACAATGGGGGAATAGGACAGACAGTAGAGAGGCAGGAGAGTAGAAGTAATAGTTAAAAGCCGGGGTAGATCTTTACCTGTGTGTTATTGAAAATACTGTAGTATCACTCTGTCCCTGTTGTCTGTGTCGTCCCCGTCGTCTTCCTCCTCTTCACTCTCCACAGGTTCCACCGCTGCCACAACACCACCGTCTGGACCATCCTCCTGCAGGAAAGGCACCTGGCGTCGCAAAGCCAGGTTGTGAAGCATACAGCAGGCCACGATGATCTGGCACACATTCTTTGGTGAGTACATTAGGGATCCACCTGTCATATGCAGGCACCTTAACCTGGCCTTCAAGAGGCCGAAGGTCCGCTCGATCACCCTCCTAGTACGCCCATGGGCCTCATTGTACCGTTCCTCTGCCCTGGTCCTGGGATTCCTTACTGGGGTCAATAGCCAGGACAGGTTGGGGTAACCAGAGTCCCCCAAAAGCCATACACGGTTCTCTGTAGCTGTTCCATCACGTAAAGGATGCTGCTATTCCGCATGATGTAGGCGTCATGCACTGACCCAGGGAACTTGGCATTTACATGGGAGAAGTACTGGTCAGCCAAACAGACCACCTGGACATTCATCGAATGATAACTTTTTTGATTCCTGTACACCTGTTCACTTTCTCTGGGGGAACCAAAGCCACATGGGTCCCATCAATGGCACCAATGATGTTGGGAATATGTCCAAGGGCATAGAAATCACCCTTCACTGTAGCCAAATCGCCCACCTCAGGGAAAACAATGTAGCTCCTCATGTATTTCATCAGGGTAGACAACACTCTGGACAACACCTTAGAAAACATGGGCTGAGACATCCCTGATGAAATGGCCACTGTTGTTTGGAATGATCCACTTGCCAAGAAATGGAGTACTGACAGAACCTGCACTAGAGGGGGAATCCCTGTGGGTTGGCGGATGGGTGACATCAGGTCTGGCTCCAGCTGGGTACACAGTTCCTGTATGGTGGCTCGGTCAAGGCGGTAAGTTAAAATGACATGTCTTCCTTCCATTGTCGACAGGTCCACCAGCGGTCTGTACACGGGAACATTCCTCCATCCCCTCGCAAGACCCAGCGGACGGTGCCTAGGAAGGACAACATGGAGCATAGAGTCAAGCAACCCACAGGTAGGGTCACACATCATGCACTGCACAAGAATCTCAATGCAGTGAATGGCTAGTATGAGTGGCTGTGCAAGGCCCAGGCCTGTGTGACGCTGTAGAAATTAAGCCATGTGGGCCCTTGAAATGGCGGCTGCCTGACCTGTGAAATGGGACAATTGGATGTGAGGTAAATGCGCTGGCGTGGCACACCGCGGCGGTCGGCGGGCGAAGACCGCGGCGCAATGCCGCATTGGTTAACATTGAAGCCTATGGGTTTCAGGAGCCAATGACGAAGTGCGCCGGCGGTCGCGGTACGCACCGCCGCGGTACGCACCGCCGCGGGCGTGACCGCCATTTTCTATCTACTTAATCACTCGAGCCCTGATCATCCACAGGAGAGGACCTATACTGCAAGTGCTGCTGTGACCTCGGTCTGGAAGAAACAATGGCTGCTGCAACTGGGGAAAGGGCCCCTGCCTTCACTACAGAAGAGTTGGAGAAACTCCTCCCCCAGTATGCGCGACTCTACGGTCCTCCAGACCAACAAGTAAGTACAAATGGGACTTGATTTGTGGCCAATGCCTGGCTTGAGTGGGGTGAATGAACGAATGTGCGGAGGGGAGCGAATGAGGCATGCATGGCACGACAGATGAGAGCATGGCCCACATGGCAAGGCTGGGGATGGGGGGCCACTTGCATTGAACATGCAGACTATATTCAACGTATTTATTTTCTCTCCCTGAACGTGTCACATAGGTCAGCGCCCATCAGAAAATCGGGATTTGGCGTGCCATCGCCAAGGAAGTCCGGACCCTGGGGGTCCACCATCGACGGGGGCACCCACCGCCGCAAGAGGTGGGAGGACATCCGCCGCGGGAGCAGAAAGACCGCGGAGGCTCTGCTGGGGATGGCCTCCCAACGTAGGCAGGGTGCCAGCCGTCAATTGACCCCCCTGATGTCTCGGATCCTGGCGGTGGCCTACCCAGAATTGGATGGGCGCGTGAGGACATCACAGCAGACACAAGGGGATGAGTACAAGCACATTCTGCTAACTTAGCGTGCAGTGGAGGTGTCTGGGTGGGGGAGGAGGGCTGTGGGTCCCCCTAGGCCAGGGCGAAATCTGTAGGCTAGGCCCCTCCGTAAGGCAAGGCCCTGTGCCCCCTGCCCACCACCTCAGTAGGGTGCCAAGTACAGCTATCCATGGCCCTGTGTCACCTATGTGTGCAGTTGTCGTCTCCAGGCTGATAGGCCATGTCCCACAGATTGCGTAGTGGAGCCCTAGTGCGCGGCGTAGTGCAGGGGTCTTCTGTGTCTGTATTGTCCGCCAACGGTAGCGGGAATCCATGCACTCAACATGTCTTTCTTTCTCTCCCCCCCTTTTTTTTGTGGTTGTTCTGTTCATGTGTGCTTCAGCATCATCAGGCGGAGGAGAAGTGGCATCGGGGCACGAGGGAGCTGCATCTCACATGGCCCCGGAGGGCCATGCCACAGAGTCGGAATGGACCAGTGAGATGGAGGGAGAGGGGGGCTCCACAACGGGGACGCGTGGAGACAACAGCGACACGGACACTGACACGTCCTCGGAAGGGAGCTCCCTTGTGGTGGCGGCAACATCTGTGCCCCCCGCACCTACAGGTACAGCCGCCACCCAGCGCACCAGCTCCGCCCTCCAAGCAGCCCCTCAGCGTGTGACCCGTGCCCGCTCGCACACCAAGGCGGGCATCTCCTTCGCCCCAGGCACCTCAGGCCCTGCCCCAGTTACCCCAGCTGCCCTCAGTGAGGAGGTCATTGACCTCATCAGAACGCTCATTGTTGGGCAGTCTACCCTTTTGAATGCCATCCAGGGGGTGGAGAGGGAGGTGCATCGGAGCAATGCATACCTGGAGGGCATTCATTCGGGTCAGGCTGCCCATCAGCGATCGTTTAACGCTCTGGCCTCAGCACTGACGGCAGCCATTGTGCCTGTCTCCAGCCTCCCTCCTCCAACATCCTCCACCCAGTCCCACTCCTCTGTTCCTCAGCCTATCCCAACCACACCTACAGACCAGCCTGCACACACCTCAACACCCAAGGGCAGCTCATCCAGACATAAGCACCACACATCCCACAAGCACTCACACAAGCAACATCCACATGCAGACACGCCAACAGCCACTGCCTCCTCTGTGTCCCCCTCCTCCTCGTCTCCCTCCTCCCTCCCTGTGACGTCTCCACTCACACATGCATGCACAACATCATCAGCCACTACGTCCATCACCAGCACACCCACCAGAACACTCCGCACACATGCAGTCACCACCCCCACTGCCATTTACACGTCCCCTGTGTCCTCTCCCACTGTGTCTGTCACCCCCTCTTCCAAACCACACAAACGCAGGCAGCCACCCACCCAACAGCCATCCACCGCACGACAGCCTCCGTCACAGGCACCTGCACCCAAAGACAGCACACTTGACTCTCCTACAACCACATCCTCTTCCTCCACTCCCATTTCCACTGCACCTACCCGTCACTCTCTTTCTAAACTTCTTTTCCTTTCCAACCTTAACCTCTTTCCAACAACTCCCCCTCCCCGCCCAACTTCGAAGACTGCAAGCAGCACCTCAGCCACCACCAAACCAGGGCTTACCAGGACTGTTCAGGGACTGTGGAGTCCCCCACCCTCAAGGGCAACTAGTTTGGGGAGGAGCCAAGGGACGGCCAGCCCACCGCCGGGGAAGCAAGCCAAATTCGCCAGTGCCCAGCGCGAGAGGCCACGGACACCAGGGACCAAAATCCCTACCCTGGCTCTGTCAGTAAGTGGTGTGCCACCTGGCACAACGGAAAAGACTTCTAAGGGCCACAGACGATCAGGGAAGGGTGGGAAGGGCAGCACACCAGACAAGTCCTGCCGCAGGCCAGCTGCCCAGGAGGCCCCACCAGCCCCATCCCAGCTGCCCAGGAGGGCCCCAGCCCAGCTGGCCAGGAGGGCCCCACCAGCCCCATCCCAGCTGCCCAGGAGGGCCCCACAAGCCCCATCCCAGCTGCCCAGGAGGGCCCCAGCCCAGCTGCCCAGGAGGGCCCCATCCCAGCTGCCCAGGAGGGCCCCAGCCCAGCTGCCCAGAAGGGCCCCGCCAGCCACAGCCCAGATGGGCAAAGAAGGAGCGCCAAGGCAAGCACCGCTGAACTGGGCCCCGCCGTCTCCAGCACCGCTCCGCTGGGGACCGCCGTCTCAAGAACCGCTGAACTGGGCAAGAACCGCTGAACTGGGCAAGAACCGCTGAACTGGGCCCCGCCGTCTCCAGCACCGCTCCGCTGGGGACCGCCGTCTCAAGAACCGCTCCGCTGGGCAAGAACCACTGAACTTTGCAAGAACCGCTGAACTGGGCAAGAACCGCTGAACTGGGCAAGCACCGCTGAACTGGGCCCCGCCGTCTCCAGCACCGCTCCGCTGGGGACCGCCATCTCAAGAACCGCTGAACTGGGCAAGAACCGCTGAACTGGGCAAGAACCGCTGAACTGGGCCCCGCCGTCTCCAGCACCGCTCCGCTGGGGACCGCCGTCTCAAGAACCGCTCTGCTGGGCAAGAACCGCTGAACTGGGCAAGAACCGCTGAACTGGGCCCCGCCGTCTCCAGCACCGCTCCGCTGGGGACCGCCGTCTCAAGAACCGCTCCGCTGGGCAAGAACCACTGAACTGGGCAAGAACCGCTGAACTGGGCAAGCACCGCTGAACTGGGCCCCGCCGTCTCCAGCACCGCTCCGCTGGGGACCGCCGTCTCAAGAACCGCTCCGCTGGGCAAGAACCGCTGAACTGGGCAAGAACCGCTGAACTGGGCAAGCACCGCTGAACTGGGCCCCGCCGTCTCCAGCACCGCTCGGCTGGGGACCGCCGTCTCAAGAACCGCTGAACTGGGCAAGAACCGCTGAACTGGGCAAGAACCGCTGAACTGGGCCCCGCCGTCTCCAGCACCGCTCCGCTGGGGACCGCCGTCTCAGGAACCGCTCCGCTGGGCAAGAACCGCTGAACTGGGCAAGAACCACTGAACTGGGCAAGAACCGCTGAACTGGGCCCGCCGTCTCCAGCACCACTCCGCTGGGGACCGCCGTCTCAAGAACCGCTCCGCTGGGCAAGAACCGCTGAACTGGGCAAGAACCGCTGAACTGGGCAAGCACCGCTGAACTGGGCCCCGCCGTCTCCAGCACTGCTCCGCTGGGGACCGCCGTCTCAATAACCGCTCCGCTGGGCAAGAACCGCTGAACTGGGCAAGAACCGCTGAACTGGGCAAGCACCGCTGAACTGGGCCCCGCCTTCTCCAGCACCGCTCCGCTGGGGACCGCCGTCTCAAGAACCGCTCCGCTGGGCAAGAACCGCTGAACTGGACAAGAACCGCTGAACTGGGCAAGAACCGCTGAACTGGGCAAGCACCGCTGAACTGGGCCCCGCCGTCTCCAGCACCACTCCGCTGGGGACCGCCATCTCAAGAACCGCTGAACTGGGCAAGAACCGCTGAACTGGGCAAGAACCGCTGAACTGGGCCCCGCTGTCTCCAGCACCGCTCCGCTGGGGACCGCCGTCTCAGGAACCGCTCCGCTGGGCAAGAACCGCTGAACTGGGCAAGAACCGCTGAACTGGGCAAGAACCGCTGAACTGGGCCCCACAGTCTCCAGCACCGCTCCGCTGGGGACCGCTGTCTCAGGAACCGCTCCACTGGGCAAGAACCGCTGAACTGGGCAAGAACCGCTGAACTGGGCAGGAACCGCTGAACTGGGCCCCGCCGTCTCCAGCACCGCTCCGCTGGGGACCGCCGTCTCAGGAACCGCTCCGCTGGGCAAGAACCGCTGAACTGGGCAAGAACCGCTGAACTGGGCAAGCACCGCTGAACTGGGCAAGAACCGCTGAACTGGGCAAGCACCGCTGAACTGGGCCCCGCCGTCTCCAGCACCGCTCCGCTGGGGACCTCAGTCTCAAGAACCGCTCCGCTGGGCCCTTCAAGTCATGTACAGCTGGCCCATTGGCAGAAGGGGCAGGGCCGGATCGGTATCAGGCATGGCTACTGGATGCACTCTGGCCACCATGCCTCCTCCAGTACCAGTGGAGTCTGTATACCACTTGAGAGACTGTGGCTTTGCACTCCCCAGGAGGCCCAGTGGGCAGGCCACCCACTGTAGAGACTTGAGACACTGTGGCTTTGCACTCCCCAGGATGGCCCAGTGGGCAGGCCACCCACTGTAGAGACTTGAGAGACTGTGGCTTTGCACTCCCCAGGATGGCCCAGTGGGCAGGCCACCCACTTGTGAGACTTGAGATACTGTGGCTTTGCACTCCCCAGGATGGCCCAGTGGGCAGGCCACCCACTGTAGAGACTTGAGAGACTGTGGCATTGCACTCCCCAGGATGGCCCAGTGGGCATGGAGGCCCCTCGTGGATCTGGCGTCGTGTACTCATGTGGCTGAGGTGCCCCCCCTTCCCTTCCCCCTGAGGTGCCTGTAGTTTTTACATCTGATGCCCCTGCAGTGTTCTCTCCGTTTGGATGGGGTCTCGAGTGTGGGCCTTGCCCTTGTGAATTGGACCCAGTGGTCCACGGACTATTGCTGGACTTATGGACGGACTTGTACATATTGTAGTATATACTATCTTAATTATGTGATATTTATTTTTCCAATTTTCTTCAATATATTTGAGTGTTTGTGTTCTATTCCTTTAGTCTTTGCATTCTTTCAGGGGGGTTTGGGGGTTGTGACAGTGATGTCTTGGTATGCATTGATGTGTGTGTTGTGGTGGGTGAGGGTGGGGGTGGGTGTGTGGCGTATGTGTGTGCCCGTAATTTTTTTGCTCCCCAGTGTCGTAGGTGCAGTACTCACCAGCGTCTTCTGCGCCGCCGGTCGTGCTCCTGGAAGAGGAGCAGGAAGACGATTGCTGGGAGGACGTGGATTTCTGGCTCCATGCTGTCGAGATTCCGCGTGGAGTGTGTCGAGGTGAGCGTTTTCCCGTCCGTGATCTGTTTCCGCCGTGTTTTTATCGGCGGGGCTCCCACCCCGGAAAATGTGGCGGATTGGTGAGTTGTGATAGGGTGGGCGGTACATTGATTCCCGCATGCCTGTTGGCGGTGACCGCCGCGCTGTTTGTTTCTACCGCAGTGGCGGGCGGAGTGTTAAGGTGGCAGTCTCTGTTGGCGGTCACCGCCAGGGTCGAAATTCCATTTTTTGCACCGCCAGCCTGTTGGCGGGTTGGCCGCCGCTTTTGCACCGACCGCCAGGGTTGGAATGAGGGCCTATGTCTGTATTCCTTCACATATATGTTCATGGAAAAGTGTTTGTAGAAGAGTACAGTTACAATGGTGGTACATTTCCTGTTGTGCCACAGACAGGAGTGTGTCACAATTGCTTATTGCCTGACAGATACCTTCATGCGTCATCATATGTAATTTGGCATGTAGAACTGCAGTAGCAATGAGGGACATGACAGTTAGACCCAGATTGTGGAACCACTCTGTGTTTATCTATGCTCTTGATGTGGATTCATGTGTAAAAGTGCACTGCACATGTGTAATGATTGAGGATTGTACCCAGGCTGTTGGCATGCATCATGGAGTGACTTACAGTGATGTTGACATCACATGTGTTTTGGTACAGGCATTTATCCACAGACACCAGGTTTGGCATGTTCAAGATGTGGATAGTGATGTTGTTTCTCATGGAACAACAAGCTGAGGTCCTTCTATTAGTCACTGGAATTTCTGTGTAGCAGGACTTCATGGCATCATTTCTAATTGTTGGTACATTATGTATGTGTCAAATAGATGTGTGCAAGACCTTGTGTGTGGAATGTGGGAATGGACTTTACAATGGGATGCCATTATTTGCCAAAAGTCAACTTAGGTCTGCTGCATGTGGCACCGCTTAGAGGATGGAGAGGTCTCAAAGTTGGTGTATGGTTATTATGGTTGCAAGACTTCAGCCATGCAATTGTCATTGTCTGAGATCCTGATTTTCCTGTGGGTAACTTTAGTAAATCCCGATGGCATTCATGTGTATGTTTTGGTACATGTATGTGCCACTTAGGTATAAGTTTTTACTGGTGTCTACTTGACATGTTGGTGTTGTATATCAATCAGAGTTGTGATTGAAGTGTTATAATGTAAATGTTATAACCCTATTTCTCTTTCTTTTTGCAACATCAGCACAGGCAATGAAGGAGCCGGGGCTGAGCCCAGTGGGGAAGCATCTGGCCATGGGACCTCGGGTCAAGACACTACTGACACAGAGGGACCCAGTGGTCCAGAGAGTGAGGGCAGTGAAATGGGGGAGACCGGGACATCGTCATCATCCTCTGGTATCACTTACAGTGATCTCTCCCGAGTGTTTGTGGACCCATCGGGGAATCCCCCTGTCCCATCTTTGTCTGCCACCCCCATTTATATCACCACCATCCCTGTTGCTTCCCAACCAGTTGGCCATGCCAGCTCTCCCAAGACGGTGGGAGTCTCCTTCACCGCAGGCACCTTTGGCCCATCCCCTGTTACCTCTGCTGCCCTGAGTGAGGAGGCTATTGACCTCCTGAGAAGTATCTCTGTGGGTTAGACATCCACCGTGAATGCCATCCAGGGACTGGCAAGTCAGCTCCTAATGCATTCATGGAAGGCATTTATGGTGCAATGGCTGGCCTACAGAGATCTTTTAAGACTCTGGCCTCCACACAGATGGCAGCCTGTCACCTCCACCTTCTGTCCCCCCCTCTAACTCCCTCTTACCACGCCATATACCCCCTTCCCCTACCTATCCAAAGCACCCAAACAGTTCCACAGACATCCAACTCAACAGATAAATGGAGCGCACACAAACACAAACACCACAAGACACACCGGCACGCACACAAACAACAACCACCCACAGACACAGCAACACTCACAACTTCCCCTGACACCCACAGTATCACACACACAACATCAAGCATAACTGCAGACACCACCACAACAGTCACTGACACAGCTACCACACCCGTCTTACCTGCAGACACCACCCCAGCAGACCCGGACATCTACCACAAGCACCACACCCTCAGACACCACAACTACAGACACACATACATCTACCACATACACTATACCGCCAGTCACCACCCCAACAGACACACACACATCAACCACTTCACCCCAGCACCTCCACCCCAAGCCCAAGACACATAGACACCCTCACTCTCCCACCTAACAGGCACCCACAACACACAAGCATACCTCCCATAAGCAAACACCTCCGACATCCACACCTACACGTCAGACAACCACTCCCTCATTCTCCATATCCCGACCCCTTTCTGATGACTGTCCCTATGTGTCGAAAAATGTTTTTTTACCTTAACCTTTGCCCTGTTCCCCACATCCCAGACGGACCCTACCCAGATCCCAGGTCGACCCTTCCACCTCCAAAGCTTCCCCTGCCCTCCTTACAAGTACCCATACCTCTCCCCCTGAAGAAGCCCACCCTCCTAAGAAGAAGCTCGGCCCTCCCAAGAAGACCACCTTTCCCAAGCCCCAGCCCAAACCCCCTCTCCCACATCCGATCCCCCTCACCCCCCAGATAATCCCTGAGGTGCCTGCCTGCCCCCTTGATGCCCCTTCCTGTGGAGGCTGCATGGCATTTGGGAGTCTAGTTTAGGCGAAATACTGTGCCATTATTGAACTCTTATATGGACTGGCCAATGGCCTTTGGACATTCCTAGTTTTCATTGTTAATAAACCTAAACAGTTGTTTTGGGTATACATTTATCCTGCAAATACCTTTCTACCTTTATGTTGTTCCTGAGTGACTTTGGTTGTTAAACTGCTGTTATAATTTTTTACCATACTAATGCAAAAACGACTTATTAAATTGTTTAATACTGGAAACATAACACATACAACATCCACTTAACTGCAAACAAAAAAAACACACACCTATACCACTAAATAAATTAAATTCACTTTTCGTACTCCAGTTCAACCTAACTCCAAAACGATTTTAGACACTAAAAAAGTTAAAAATACTATTCCCACTTCATTATAAAATAACTCAGGGAAGGTATTGGACAATAACTACAAAACATTTAGGTGGTCATTACAACCCTGGTGGACGGTGTTAAAGCGGCGGTAAAACTGCCAACAGGCCGGTGGTAAAAAAATTGCAATTACGACCGTGGCGGAAACCGCCAACAAAGACAGCCACTTTAACACTCCGACCGCCACGGCGGTACAAACAAACAGCGCGGCTGTCACCGCCAATAGACAGGCGGGAGACAATGTACCGCCCACACTATTATGACAGGCCAATCCGCCACCTTTTCCGGGGCGGATTCACCGCGGATAAAAACACGACAGAAACAGTAATTTCGAAGGGAAAACGCTCACCTACCTCTACACACCCCACGAGGAACGAGGACACCATGGACCCGGAACTCCAAATTCTACCTGCGATAGTCTTCCTGCTCCTCTACAAGGGGCACGAACGCCGGCGGCGAAAACTACAGTGAGCACTGCACCTACGACACAGGGGAGGGGGGAGGCAAAAAACTGGGACACGCCACACGCAACACCCCCACCCTCACCCACTACAACACACACAAATGCATATCAATACATCACAGTTACACCCCCCAAACACCCTGGAAGAATGCAAAGACAATAGAAAATGAGTGTAACCACTGTCATATATTAAAAACAAGTAGGCAGAAATATATATATACACCATGTACAAAATAAATACCAAGCATAGTAGTCCAGGTAGTGCACTAAGATAGTCCGTGGAACACTGGGACCACACGGTATGGGCGAGGCCCACACAAGATCCCCGACCATGACGGAGACAACACCGCAGGGGCATCAGATACAAAGAAAACAGGCACCTCAGGGGGAGGGAAAAGGGGGGCACCTCAGCCGCTTGAGTGCACGTTGCCAAATCCACGAAGGGGCCACATGCCCACTGTTCCATCCTGGGGAGTGCAAAGCCACAGTCTCTCAAGTCTCTACAGTGGGTGGTCTGCCCACTGTCCAATCCTGGGGAGTGCAAAGCCACAGTCTCTCAAGTCTCTACAGTGGGTGGTCTGCCCACTGTCCAATCCTGGGGAGTGCAAAGCCACAGTCTCTCAAGTCTCTACAGTGGGTGGTCTACCCACTGTCCAATCCTGGGGAGTGCAAAGCCACAGTCTCTCAAGTCTATACAGTGGGTGGTCTGCCCACTGTTCAATCCTGGGGAGTGCAAAGCCACAGTCTCACAAGTGGATGACAGTCTCCACTGGTTCTGGAGGGGGCATGGTGCCCAGAGTGCTTCATCCTGTTAAGGACAGAGGTAGTGGATGACAGTCTCCACTGTTTCTGGAGGGGGCATGGTGCCCAGAGTGCTTCATCCTGTTAAGGACAGAGATAGTGGATGACAGTCTCCACTGGTTCTGGAGGGGGCGTGGTGCCCAGAGAGCATCATTCACCCCGTGACGGACTCAGTTGTGTCAGTGCCCCTGCCGCTCATGGGCTAGCGGTGCTTCAGATGGCGGTGCCCTGTTCAGCGGTGCTTCAGATGGCGGTGCCCTGTTCAGCGGTGCTTCAGATGGCAGTCTCCATTGCAGGGTCTCAGCTGCTGGCGGTCCTTCACGGCCCAACGGGCCTTTTGCTGGCGGTGGCCTCCTGGGCAGCTGGGCTTGTGCCGGCGGTGGCCTCCTGGGCAGCTGGGCTTGTGCGGGCGGTGGCCTCCTGGGCAGCTGGGCTTGTGCTGGCGGTGGCCTCCTGGGTAGCTGGGCTTGTGCTGGGGGTGGCCTCCTGGGCAGCTGGGCTTGTGCTGGCGGTGGCCTCCTGGGCAGCTGGGCTGGGCTGGTGCTGGCGGTGGCCTCCTGGGCAGCTGGGCTTGTGCTGGCGGTGGCCTCCTGGGCAGCTGGGCTTGTGCTGGCAGTGGCCTCCTGGGTAGCTGGGCTGGTGCTGACCTCCTGGGCAGCTGGGCTTCTGCTGGCGATGGCCTCCTGGGTAGCTGGGCTTCTGCTGGCGGTGGCCTCCTGGGCAGCTGGGCTTCTGCTGGCGGTGGCCTCCTGGGCAGCGGGGATGATAGCGGTCTTCTCCGCTGTGCTGCTCTTCCCAGACTTGCTGGGTTTCCTGTGGTCCTTCCCCACCTTGGAAGGTGTCGCAGCTGACTCCACACTCCCACCGGGACCCCTGGGAGCGGCTTCGGTGGCTGGAGTCTTCCCCCTCTCCCGCCGGGCACTGGCCAACTTCTGATGCTTCACAGGTGGGGGGCTGTCTGTGCTGTGGATCCGTGCCACACTGGCTGCCCTGGTGGCCGGTGCACTCCAGATTCCGGTGACTACAGGCAACACTGGTCCCGGAGATGTTGTGGCTGAGGTGCTAGTTCGGGACCTATGAGATGGATGGGGTGGGGGAGGTGCGGGAAAGAGGTCAAGGGTGGACAGGAAAAGCTGGGACGGGTAGCTGGAGGGGGTTTGGGAGTGGAAGAAGAGGTGGTGGCTGTAGGAGGTTTACGTTTGGTGACTTTGGGTGAAGGTGAATGCGCTGGAGGCTGTCGTGAGGTGGATGACTTATGGGTGGGTGTGTGCCTGCGTTTGTGTATCTTGGGAGGGGGCGTCACAGACACACTGGGAGAGGACACAGGGGACGTGTGAATGGTAGTGGGGGTGTTGACTGCACGTGAGCGGGGTGTGGTGGTGGGTGTGCTGGAGAGGGACGTGGTGGCTGTAGAGGTAGTGCATGCAGGTGTGGGTGTAGACGAGACTGGGAGGGAGGAGGGAGACGAGGAGGAGGGGGACACAGTGGAGGCAGTGGATGTTGGTGTGTCTGCATGTGTGTGATGCTTGTGTGAGTGCCTGTGGGATGTGTGGTGCTTATGTTTGCCTGAGCTTCCCTTGGGTGTTGACATGTGTGCATGTTGGTCTGTAGGTGTGCTTGGGATAGGCTGAGGTACAGGGGATTGGGTTGGGGTTGAGGAAGATGGAGGGAGGAGGCTAGAGACGGGGACAATGGCTGCCATCAGTGCTGAGGCCAGCGTCTGAAAAGCTCGGTGAAGGGCCGCCTGACCAGAATGAATGCCCTCCAGGAATGCATTGGTTTGTTGCAACTGCCTCTCTACACCCTGGATGGCATTCAAAATGGTAGACTGCCCAACAGTGAAGGACCTGAGGAGGTCAATGGCCTCCTCACTGAGGGCAGCAGGAATGACTGGGGCAGGGCCTGGGGTGCCTGGGGCAAAGGTGATGCCCACCCTCCTGGGTGAGCGGGCACGGGGCAAAGGCTGAGGGGGTGCTGGGAGGGTGGTGCTGGTAGGGGGGGTGGCGGCTGTACCTGTAGATGCGGGGGCACAGATGATGCCGCCACCACAAGGGAGCTCCCATCAGAGGACGAGTCCGTGTCGCTGGTGTCAGCTCCTGTCCCCGCCGTGGAGCTCCCCTCGCCCTCCGTCCCACTGGTGAATTCTGACTCCGTGGTGTCGCCCTCCAGGGCCATGTGGGATGCAGCTCCCTCGTGCTCAGGTGCCACTGCTCCTCCGCCTGATGATGCTAATGCACACAAGAACAGGGAGACCACAAAAAGGGGGGGGGGAGACAGAAGAAAGACATGTTGAGTGCATGCATTACCGCTACCGTTGGCGGACACGACAGACACAGAAGCACCCTGCACTACGCCGCGCTCTTGGGCTCCACTGTTAAATTTCTGGGAAATGGCCTACAAGGCTATGGACGACATCTGCACTCATAGATTACAGAGGGGCATGACTAGCTGTACTTGGCACTCTACAGAGGTGGGCTGGGGTGCCACATGGCCTGCCATACGGAGGGGCCTTGCCTACGGAACTCCCCCTGGCCTATGGAAACCCACAGCCCACCTCCCCCACCCAGACACCTCCACTGCGCGCAAAGTCAGCAGAATGAGAGTGTACTCACCCCCTTGTGGCTGCTGTGATGCCCTCAAGCGCCCATCCAACTCCAGGTAGGCCACCGCCAGGATCCTGAACATCAGGGGGGCCATGGTGCGACAAGCACCCCTTCCACGTTGGGAGGCCATCCCCAGCTGAGCCTCGCCGTCTTCTTGCTCCAGCGGCGAATGTCCTCCTATCTTTTCCGGCAGTGGGTGTTCCGTCTGTGGTAGACCCCCAGGGTCCGGACGTCCTTGGCGATGGCACGCCAAATATCAGGCGCTGACCTACATGAAATGTACAGGGGAAAAAGAGAAGTTATTACCAACTGCACCGTCGAAGTGATTGGCCCCCATCCCTACCCTTGCCATGTGGCACATGCATTCACCGTCTTTCATGCACGCAGCACTCTCCCCCCTTCCTTCTTACATCCAGCCCTCTCCGCAAAGGCATAGCCCATACAACATGCTCCCAGTGTACTTACCTGTTTGTCTGGAGGACCATGGAGTAGCGTGTCCTGGGGGAGGACCCCATCCAAGAGTTTCTCCAAAATCCTCCAATGTGAGGGCAGGGGCCCTTTCCCCAGACAATAGAGCTATTGTCTTTTCCAGACCGAGGTCACAGCAGCACTTGCAGTGTAGGTCCTCTCCTGTCAAAGATCAGGTATCGAGTGATTGAACAGATAGAAAATGGCGGTCACATCCGCGGCGGTGCGTACCGTCCCCGCCGGCGTACATCGCCATTGGCTCCTGGGACCCATAGGGTCCAATGTTAACCAATGCAGCACTGCGCCGCGGTCTTCGACCGCCTACCGCAACGGTGTACAATGCCAGCGCGGTTACCTCACATCCCATTATCCCACTTTACAGGTCAGGCAGCCGCCATTTCAGGGGTCCACATGGCTTTATTTCCAACTGCGTCACTCATACCTAGGCCTAGACTCAACACACATACAGGCCACATTTTGTGTATGATAGGTGTTCTGTGTAAACTGTGGGTACGTACCTCTGAGTTGTTTGACTCTGTGCTCGCAGTTGTCCTTCATAGGCACCGGTCCGCTGAGACATGTGAGGAGATGGCGGAATCCTCCGGTGTACCGACCGTTGGTGGACCTGTCGACAATGGAGGAGCGACATTTGATTATCACATACAGGCTTGACCGTGCCACAATCCAGGAACTGTGTACCCAGTTGGAGCCAGACCTGATGTCAGCTATCCGCCATCCCACAGGAATCCCCCCTCAAGTGCAAGTGCTGTCAGTGCTCCATTTCCTTGCAAGTGGGTCATTTCAAACAACAGTGGCTATAGCATCAGGGATGTCCCAGCCTATGTTTTCCAACGTGTTGTCCAGAGTGTTGTCTGCCCTGCTGAAACACATGCGGAGCTACATCGTTTTCCCTCAGGTGGAGGATTTGCCTACAGTGAAAGGGGATTTCTATGCCCTGGGACACATCCCCAACATCATAGGTGCCATTGATGGGACACATGTGGTATTTGGTACCCCCCCACAGGAGTGAACAGGTGTACAGAAACCGGAAGAGTTATCATTCCATGAATGTACAGATGGTATGTTTGGCAGACCAGTACATCTCCCATGTGAATGCCAAGTTCCCTGGCTCAGTGCATGACGCCTACATCTTGCAGAATAGCAGCATCCCTTATGTGATGGGTCAACTCCAGAGGCACCGTGTGTGGCTATTAGGTGAGCACCTGGAAGCAAGTCAGTGGGAATGGTTGTCTGGGTCTGGGGATATCCCTCCAGGTTAGTGCGTGTCTAACAGTTGTCCCTCACCATTTACAGGTGACTCTGGTTACCCCAACCTGTCATGGCTACTCACCCCAGTGAGGAATCCCAGGACAAGGGCAGAGGAACGCTACAATGAGGTCCATGGGCGAACTAGGAGGGTGATCGAGCGGACCTTCGGCCTCCTGAAGGCCAGGTTCAGGAGCCTCCATATGACAGGTGGATCCCTATTCTACTCACCAAAGAAGGTGTGCCAGATCATTGTGGCCTGCTGTATGCTTCATAACTTGGCTTTGCGATGACAGGTGCCTTTTCTGCAGGAGGATGGTCCAGATGGCGGTTTTGTTGCAGCTGTGGAGCCTGTGGACAGTGAAGACGAGGAAGCAGGGGAAGAAGACAATCACAACAGGGACTCAGTGATCCAGCAATATTTCCAGTGAGACACAGGTAAGAATACAAACCTGCCTACTACATGTACTTTAACACTACTACCTCTCTACTGTGTGTCATTTTAACCCAGTGTATGGTAACTGAGTTGTCACTTTCCCTTTTGATTTCACAAATGTGGGTCCCACTGTGTGACATCTGCTTAGATTCCTCATGGACTAGAGCTGTGTGACATAGGTATGTTGCCATTAAACTTGAAAGAGCATTTTGTCACTGTAATTGCTAATACACGATTTCAAAATCACAGACAGACTCCAGATTGTTTTGTGCTTTAAGGGTGTTTATTTAAGTGCTCAATATTGGAGGGGGTAGTGAAATGGTGAGGGGTGATGGCGGAGGAATGTCCATGGCAGAGTCCAGTCTATTAGTCTCACAGGTGCATTGCCCATATGGGCATTGGAAGTGGAGCTGGGGCAGTCACAGTATGGACAGGGTGACAAAGTGGGACAGTAGGATGACAATCAGGGTGGTCTAATTTCTTGGTGGGGGTCTTGGCATCGTGCTCTGTCTTTGTCCTGGATCTCAGGGACCGTTTGCAGGGTGGTTCTCCCTCTGCAGGGGGTGGGGTGCTGGTGTGGTGGTCCTGTGGCGGGGTGTCCTGTCCACTAGCGCCGGCGGAGGTGGTGGGCAGTTCATCATCAATGCTAGTGTCAGGGGCCCCTTGTAGTGCCACTGTGTCCCTCCTGGTGTTCACAAGTTCCTTCAGCACCCCTACGATGGTGCCCAGGGTGGAGCTGATGGTTCTGAGTTCCTCCCTGAAGCCCAAATACTGTTCGTCCTGCAGGCGCTGGGTCTCCTGAAACTTGGCCAGTACCGTTGCCATCGTCTCCTGGGAGTGGTGGTATGTTCCCATGATGGAGGAGAGGGCCTTGTGGAGAGTGGGTTCCCTTGGCCCCCTGTC
The DNA here is from genome assembly GCF_031143425.1 of Pleurodeles waltl. Lineage (NCBI taxonomy): Eukaryota > Metazoa > Chordata > Amphibia > Caudata > Salamandridae > Pleurodeles > Pleurodeles waltl. The sequence continues at coordinate 544,916,370 of NC_090446.1, read as the reverse complement.
GCACAGCAGCCCTCCCAGTTCCCCTGTGTTCCTGGGCCTCCGTCCCCTGGACCATGTGCCCACTGCCACTGCTCCCAGGTCCATGTTGTTGTTGGGGTGGTGGGTTATCCTGGGTTCCCTGTAGTGGTGGACACACTGCTGATTGACGTGTCCTGGGGACGGAGGTATGGGCCCACTGGGTGGGTGCTGTGCTGGTGTTTCCAGAGGGTGGAAGGTCTGTAGTGGCCTGTGACTGGGTGATGGGAATCGACTGTCCGAGGTCCCCGATGGGCCGGGCTGGTCATCTTGATCTAGTTGGACAGAGCTGCTGACATCACTGTGGGCCTCTTCTGTGGGTGGAGTGGACATGTGTGGACCCTCCTATCCGGTGACGTTGGGTAGGGGTCCTGCAGGGGTGTAAAAGGATGGTTATTACATCTGTGTGTGTCATGGTGTGCAATGGGTGGGTGACCGTGTACCCCAGTGTTTGCATTCCTGTGTGAGACCTTGTGTGAGGATGGTTTAGGGGGTTGTATGGGTATGTGCAGTAGGCATGCTTTAGTGATGGGTGTCCATGCTTTGTTGTTGCATGCAGGGCTTGGTGTTGGGATGGGTGGTTTGTGATGTTGGGACATATGTGAGGAGTTGGGGTGCTGGGGGTGAGGGTGAGGGTGGGGGTATGTGATAGCATGCAGGTAGGGTGGGGGATGTAATAGTTAAGATTTGACGTACCAGAGTCCATTCCTCCACCTACTCCTGCGAGACCCTCAGGATGCAGAATCGCCAAGACCTGCTCCTCCCATGTTGTTAGTTGTGGGGGAGGAGGTGGGGGTCCGCCGCCAGTCCGCTGAACCGCCTGGTGGTGTCTTGAGACCACGGAACGCACCTTCCCCCCGTAGGTCGTTCCACCGCTTCCTGATATCCTCCCGATTTCTTGGGTGCTGTCCCACTGCGTTGACCCTGTCCACTATTCTTCGCCATAGCTCCATCTTCCTTGTAATGGAGGTGTGCTGCACCTGTGCTCCGAATAGCTGTGGCTCTATAAGGATGATTTCCTCCACCATGACCCTGAGCTCCTTCTCCGAGAACCTGGGGTGTCTTTGCCGTGCCATGGGGTGGTGTAGGTGATGTGTGGGGTGGAGTGTGTGCTGATATGTGTGCTGATATGTAGTGGTGTGTTGTGTGAGGTGCGTGGAAGTTCTGTGGGTGATGGTGTTGTGTGCCTGTGGATGCTGTTGTTCTTGCTGGTGCTCTCTCTCTGGCCTTCTTTCAGAATTTTTGGTAGTAGGGGTTTGTGGGTGATGTGGGTCGGTGTTTTATATTGTATTGGGTGTGTGAGAGTGGTGTGTGTATGTGTATCAGGTGTGTGTACTTCGAATTGTCCAATGTGGCTGTGTTTTGTAAAAGTGTGTGTATTTTGAGCACGGCGGTGTGTACCGCCAATGGAATACCGCGGTTGAAAGACCGCCGCGTGGATTCGTGGGTCGTTATAGTGTGAGTGTATTTCTGTTGGCATGACGGTGGAGGATTTGTTTTCACCAGTTTATCACTGACCTTTGGTGTGGCGGACTTGTGTGGGTGTCTGAATTTTAGCGGATTCCGAAATGTGGGTCATAATAGCTGTGGCGGAATTCCACGTCCGCGGCGGTGTGTTGGCGGTCTTCTGCACGGCGGTAAGCGGCTTTTACCGGCAATGTTGTAATGACCGCCTTACTATTCCCACAACACTATAACTTAACACAAGAAAGGTGGTGAACACTAAAAAAGCAAAATAGTACTTACCCACTTAAATAAAACTTATCTGAAGGGAATGTTTTGGACACTGAAAGGGTTAAATATACTGTTTCCACTCCAAAATAAAAGAACTCAAAGAAGATGTTGGACACTAAAGAAAGAATACACTGTTCGCACTCCAATCTAACTTAATACAGGGAAAGTGCTGAACACAAAAGAAGTAACATTGTCCATTCCCACTGAAGTAAAACTTATGTCAGAAAAGATTTTGGGCACTTAGGGCCTCGTTATAAGTTTTGCGGTCCGTGGAACACCATGGTGGTGGTGGAGGTCCAATCGCCATCGGCTTGGCGGTCAGACAACCGTATTATGAGACATGCGGGCCTATGCAGCAAAGACCGCTGTGGTTCCACTGCACCACCAGGTAGCACAGACCACTGCAGCCGCGAAGCAGCACAAACAAGCTGGCGGAACCTGTGTTTTCACCAGACACATGAGGTTACATACCTCTAATCTGACTTTGGCGGTCCAACCACCACATCTCAGCAGGCGGAAAGGAGCTATAAATGGAGACACTCACCTGCAGGAAGCCTTACACGTCTGTGTCGCTATGGAGCCCATCACACGTCTTGATACTGCTGATGGTCCTCAAAGGTGAACAAAATCCACTCTGCTGTGGACACAACCGACTGTAAGTATACACACCTACCTGTGTCGTCAAGCTTAACAACAGATTGTCGTGCTGTCAGTCACATCATACGGGGTCACGCTACGGCAACAAGTACACTTGTCATTGTGTTCCTTGTCAGAATCATACCCAAAGAAGGACACATGCATACAGGGGCATAGCTTGGTCAGTGAAATCAGGGGGTGAGACCTTTAGATTTATCGACAATCGGGCTGGCATATAGGCCCTCATTCTGACCCTGGCGGATTCAATCCGCCAGGGCCAACGGGCGCGGGAGCACCGCCGACAGGCCGGCGGTGCTCCTAAGGGCATTCTGACGGTCAGACAGGGAAAACTGGCGGTCTCCCGCCAGTTTCCTGCTGCCCTGGGGAATCCTCCATGGCGGCGCAGCATGCTGCGCTGCCATGGGGATTCCGACCCCCTTCCCGCCGGCCTGGCTCTGGCGGTTTGAACCGCCAGAACCTGGCCGGCGGGAACGGGTGTCATGGGGCCCCCTCACAGGGCCCCACTATGCTTTTCAGTGTCTGCTCTGCAGACACTGAAAAGCGCGACAGGTGCAGCAGCACCCGTCGCACGCCTTCCACTCCGCCGGCTCTATTCGGAGCCGGCATCTTCATGGAAGGCGCTTTCCCGCCTGGCCGGCGGGCGATCTTTGAAAGATGAACCTAAATGTGATTTTATTCTGATGTTGTGTTGTTTAACCTTTTGCTTCCTACAGCTCTCCTTCTCTGCTGTTCCCTACCTAATTCCCTTTTCCCCACTTGGACTCTCTTAGACTCTGTGACATTCTAATCAGAGTATTGGAGCTGTCTTGTGGGGGACATGTTGGGAACGTGCGCAGACCCTGAGGATCTGGTCTCCCTGACAACACTCCATGTCACAAACAAAACTCAAGCTGACACACATCACATGAACCCATAATCCATATCAGGGGGACAAGGCTAACACCACACGTGCTCACATTGGACAACACAAGATGAAATAGTTACCATACCAAACAGTACACAATGCCCTTACACCTCCATTGCATTTACACCCACATAGCTGTACAGTCACCATTTACCTTTGTCTTGGGGGAACACCAGCACTGCCCACAAAGTCAGATACTGCAAACAACAGCAAACTGATCAGCAAGAAGGCTCAGATACACACAACTATAGGCAGACATCATAAGTCACTTAGGAACAACAGTAAGGTAGAATAGAAATTGCAGGGCAAATGTATAGCCAAAAAAAAACTGTTTGGGATTTATTATATACAAAGGTCTGTAAGTCCAAGGCCAGTCCTTTTCGTCCCACACAGGCACATCACTGTGCTGTAACTTGACTCCCAAATGCCAGGGAACCTTGACAGGAAGGGGCATTAAGTGGGCAGGCAGGTATCCCAGGGATTATGGGGGGGGGGGGGGTGTTGGACTTCAGAGGGGGGGTTGTTCTTGGGTTTGGGTGGGGCGGACTGCTTTTTGGGAGGGGTGGGCTTCTTGTTGGGAGAGGTGGGCTTCTTCTTGGGAGAGGTGGGCTTCTTCAGGGGGAAGCTATCGCTGCTTGTCAGGGACAGGTGAGCCGGGGAGGATTGGGAGGTGGAGGTGCTGGGAGATCGAGTGGTAGATGTGTTTGTGTCTGTTGGGGTGGTGTCTGAGGGTATGCTGGAAGTGGTGGATATATGGGTGTCCGTTTGGATGGTGGCTGCAGGTATGCTGGAGGTTGATGGTGTGTCAATGACTGTTGTGGTGGTACCTGTGGGTTTGCTTGATGTGCTGTGTGCCCCCAGTGGGGGTGGTGGGGGTGTCTGGGGAAATGGTGACTGTTGTTGTGTCTGTGTGTGTCTGTTGTTTGTTTGTGTGCCGGTGTGTTTTGTGTTGCTTGTGTCTGTGTGTGCTGCTCTTGTGTGTTGAGGTGGGTGCATGTGGGTAGAGCTGTGTGCTGGGGGTAGGTAGGGGAATGGGGGATTTGGGTAGGGAAGAGGGAGGTGGAGGTGGAGGGGGGACAGAAGGTAGAGGATGACTGGCTGCTGTCAGTGTGGAGTCCAGAGCCTGAAAAGATCTCTGTAGGCCAGACTTTGTATCATGAATGCCTTCCAGGGATGTATTAGTCTGTTGGAATTGGGTTGTCAATCCCTGGATGGCATTCACAATGGCTGTCTGACCCACAGAGATACTTCTCAGGAGGTCAATAGCCACCTTACTGAGGGCAGCAGGGATAACAGGGTTGGGGCAGAGGTGTCTGCAGCAAAGGAGACGCACACCCTCTTGGGTGAGCAGGCACGGCCAACTGGGTGGGGAGCAGCAGGGAAGCTGGCAATAGAACTGGGGGTGGGGACAAAGATGGTACAAGGGGATGCCCCAATGGGTCCTCCCCCACTAGGGAGTGTTCACAGGAGGAAAAATCAGATGATGATGCGGATGTTCCAGTCTCACCCATGACACTCTCGTAACCAGATGCTTCCTCACTCACCTGTGCCCTATCTCCTTCACTTCCTGGTGCTGATGTTGCAAAGACAAAGAGAAATGGAGTCATCACATGTCCATGATCACACTTGAACAACAGCTTTGATTAGCAAGTATTACTGTTGCGTAGGCTCTCATTATTCTAATGAGACTACTGTATTTGAGTGGCAGAATCACCTGTGGTGTGGGAGACTGAGGGCCTCATTATGATCTCCGCCGAGTTCAGAGCTGGCGGTCAACAGAAGACCGCCAGTGAAACTATCCCCCTGCTGGCCGTATAATGTTTTCCCTGCTGGGCCGGCGGGTGGAAACAGTGTTTCTGCCCACCAACCCAGCAGGGAAAAGGGCTGTAACATTGACAGTGGCTCCAATTGGAGGCGCCGCCTATGTAGGTGTGCAGCGGGTGCAGCAGCACCCGTCGCGCAGATCACTGCCCGTATATCGGGCAGTGACCTGCACGATGGGGCACTGCATGGGGGCCCCTGCACTGCCCATGTCAAGTGCATGGGCAGTGCAGGGGCCCCAGGGGGGCCCCAGTGCACCCCTTCCACCAGCCTTTCCCTGGCGGGTTCAAGGCTGGAGAAAAGGGGATCATTATCCGAAGGGCAGCGCTGCTTGCAGCGCTGCCCTGTCGGAAAATGATTTCCTTCACCGTCAGGCTGCCTATCGGCGGCAGCCAGTCGATGGTGGAGGCCTGCCACAGGCGGCCCTCACTGTGTAAATTATATGGTGGTTCAGACCGCCGCTGCCGGTATGGCGGCCTGAACTGCCGGGGTTCATAATGACCCCCTAAGTCTTAACCCACTAGAGGTGACACCAATCCGGGTTTTACAGGGGCTAACTAGCAAAGCCTAATCTCCACCCAAGAGCAGGGATGATTGGGCAGCCGAGAGCATGACACAATCCATTTCTCACAGTTACATTAGTCTCACATACACAATGACAAGCAGAGGCAGTATATGTTTCAATAAGGTTTTAGTGAAGCGACTGCATCTTAGACAAGAAAGCATGTACTGCAATAACCAGGATGATAAAGATTGACAGGATTAAAATTGTGACAAGGAGAGTACAGCATAGAAATAACGCTACCATATTGTCACTAGTGTCAAATAGACGAATTCCTACCTAGGTTATATTAGAGCACAGCATGTTAAGCTCTAGTTCTGCCCTTTAGGTTCCCCTGGGAAGACATCATCCCCCATACCTGAGCAAAGGCCTAACGTCTGCATAAGCAGCTGTAGTGAATCATTCAGCAATCAGCATACAGTCGTGGTCTTCTGGCTGGAACCTCCCTCTAACGTGTATGGGACAAGGAAGTGTTTTTATAAGAAAACAACTGATGTTCTGAGAAAATCTCCCTACGTAAGGATGTGTGTGTTTCTATGAAAACCAGAGACAATACGTTTACCACGTTCACCGGCAACCTATCTTACTGTAGCCTTGAGAGAAGCACAGAGTGCTTGTTTAAGAACACAGTGCTGGCCTACGCAAAGAATAGCTAGATAGAGAGAAATAAAACAAGACTGCAAATGTGACTATTGTTTAAATAATAAACGAAGCTGAATAAAATATATTTAGGTTAAAGTGCACAGCAGCAGGCCTAGTGTGCTAAAAAAACATGCATGGAGCTGTAACTAAAATGGCTGCACAACACCCTCCCCTTGCCGGTTGGGTGGTTCAAAGCCTAATTAGGTATAAAAGCAACAAAAACTCAACCCTAAATATATATATATATATATATATATATATTTTTTTTTTTTTTAAATGTCAATAATGACAAGTTAAAAGGACACTTGAGCATATATAAAAGGACAATTTTAAAATGTTAACTTGTGGCATAAGAGTCAAGAGTCAGAGTCATTTTGGAAGTTGCCAATAGAATCCGGGACAACTGAGGACAGGAAATCCTCCACTTCGGCAGGTGTTAACTTTGGAAATGCATCGCCAAGAAGGACCAAGGAGCATTCGTGTTCCATAGCCTGAGCCTCAGCCAAGGCAGCAGCATTCCGTGGTGTGCCCAGTAATGAGTTCAGAGCTGCATCCTCCAGGAAGGGCAACTCATAAGCAGCTTCCCGTAGCAAACACACCCTCAACGTGCATGTCCGGTAATGAACACTCAGCGAGAAGATAAACAGATCAGCGTCCAATAAAAGCAAGCACTGCATAGAAAGACTAACTCTCAGTGCATGTTCGAATGAGCACCAGAGGCACAGAAACACAGGCTGCATACAATGCGAAACCGGTCTGAATGACAAAGACCAGTCACACTCCAATTCCTCCTGGAGTGTTGCTCCAAAGTACTGCATCATGCGTTCACGAAACAGCTGCGCTGTTGGGAGCGCTTTCATTCTTTTGCACAGAAAAAGGAGCAATAGCAAAATGCCACCTATTATACCCAAAGGTATTGGAAATCCCCCGAAAATACTGGAGAATATTGAGTGGATGGCTGATGGTACTAAACGAAAATATAGAGGAGAAGGTGTGAACGAAACCAGAACCAACACCCTTAAAAAAAATTGCAATTACAGTAGTACTGGACGCATTAAATATTTGTCCCAACGAGTTCACCAAAGTGTCTCAGAAAGTTGGTACTAAAAAGTTACTGTATCTCAGCTGATGACCTTGCCACCTGAAGTGCGTAGGTCTTGCGTGCAGATGTGAGTGCCACATGTTATTGGAACAATAAAGCCTTGAGTCTGCTCAACTTGTCAAAATTCACATTTGTAGTAGCAATATGGGTCCAGATGTCAGCTACCTCTTTTTGTCTAGTAGTACGTTCCAGCAGCATGTAACAATCTTAGAGAGTGAAACAATATAAACTATTCCGGCTCACATCCCACAACAGTCTTCACTATTGAGGAGAACATAGCTGCTATTTGAAAGCACCTGGAAAGTAGGTCTGATCGAGGGGACTGGAACTCCCTTCAGATACCAAGCCAAGTTCGCTGCTGAAGCGTTACACACCCCGTAAAAGGACAGCTGTTTACAAACAATTGAATGGCTGACAGAAGTCTTGCATTCACTGCCACTAAGAAAGACCTTTTTCATGCCACTGAGACATTTGTAGGAGAAGGGCAGATCCCACACCTCATGGATGTAACTATCTCCCAGCCTTTCATATCTGCCTACTGGATTGTGTTATAAACAGGACATGAATTGAAGTGTTGAACTAGGCAGATTAATGACCCTGTGTATTAACCATTCAGCAGGTGGTATTTCAGCCACAGTAAAAGGCAACTTTTCTAACTTGTCGATGTTTAGCATGACATAAGTCGCGTCTTTCTTAGCCATTAGTTGTTATTGTTGTCGCGTTAAATTAAAGTTAGAAAATATGTCCCTTGCGCTAACATGTTCCAGGGAACGCGACCCTCCTTCAATGTTTGAAGTGTCCAACCCAACTGCATAATGGACCTTAGTTGACTCTGTCCATGGTGTAAAGAAGGCATATCAGTTTGTATTATGTCTATAGCAGAAGAGCCGATGTTATTTAGGGTGTATATCAGGTCAAAAAGGGTATTAATCCCATTATCAACAACAGCTAATGCCTTCTGTAAATTTTCCTGGTCTATTTACCTTAACCGGGCAGCAGCTTCTTGTTGGGAAAGCTTCCAAATTTCATTATATACTTCATATAAGAATGGCTTTCGTTGTTGTTTTCTGGGGCCTATAAGAAAGCCCTGTAAATCAGTATTATTAGACAGGAGACTGAGGTGTTCTCTAACAGCATCTAGTGAGGAACTCTTCAACCATTGCTGGCATAGTTTCCCTACACTGTATGTTTTTTATTATACCTGCATGTTCGGATGATACATAGCGTGGGTCCGGCCTACTAGTTCCAAAACTCCCCGTGGGATTTGTAAAACATTCATGACACCCATTGGTATCTATTGGCCACAATACCCACCCGCCAGGATGTGACAGTGAAGCATTAAACGTACCATTCTGGACCCATTCATCAAGCTGATCTTCAGTTGCATTTATGTATTTTTGCCATTTATGAAATTTTGCAGGGGCAGGAATACTGGGCGCATTCAATTCCTTAATCTTTGCTAAGCCTAAACAACTTGTTTGTTGTACAGTTTCATTTAAAAATATAATGTGAACAGGTATCAGGCATGCTCTAAACAAAGCTTCCTTTCCCCTTGTTTACCAATTTCGTATTCCCCACACACTTTTTAAGTCAAACAACTTAGGCCAGAGTACCCCTCCCATTAGAACAGGTAGGTGGTTCAGGATAAGTCAATATAATGAATATGTGGCATACAACGAAGGGCCATTAGGAAGAAGTCACTTGCTGGCAGTGGTGGGTATCTTGCCATCTGCACCTCCTGGATTCTTTGCTGAATGTCTGCACTTGCGTGGGGGGAGGGGGATCAGCTGCTACAGAGGCAGGGGTGTCTGGGGCTGGTTGGCCTTTCCAGTGGCTAGCACCAATGCCGATGTGCCTGGTGTTGCTTCTCTAAAAGAAGTGGTGGAGTGTTGTTCAATAGCTCTACCCAGGGTGATGTTGATCTCCCTCAACACACCTGTTAGGGAGGCCATGTTGGTACTGTGGGTCTATCATTGCTCCTGCATGTCCCTATGGATGTCGCTCTTCAATTGCTTGATTTCCTGGAGTTCGGTCAATACCTGATCCATCACACCCTGGGACTCCTGATAGACCCCCAAAACATGGCTGATGGTGTCATGTCTGATGGCAGCCCCAGTGGCCTCACCCCACTGGCCCACAGCATCCCTCCCATGCACATCACCCCCACAGGCCTGTGCCCTCGCAACAGGGTGCCCTCTCCAACTTGTTCCTGGACCTTCATTGTTAGAAGTGTTGCACGGCAACTTTGGATCCAGGACTGGGAAGCACAAGATGGTTGACACTGTGCTCAGTACACAGGTTGGGGGGGGGTGTCTGGTTGCCTGTGATGTAGAGGCAACTGGGCTGGGAGGTGTTGATGTGGGCACAGTGAGACTCACTGTAGCTGTCTGATCAGGTTGCGCAGATGGGCCAGAACCATCCTCCACATCCAGTGGCCCAGGAGTGCTTTCCTCACTGAGGGCTTCATCCGGGGGGGTGGCAGTCTCCTCTGTGGCCTCTGTGTGCCCAGTGACAGGTAGATTTGTTGATGTGAAACATACAATGTTACTGGTTGTATTGTGACATCTACCTACAACAGTCTAGTGTTACAATAAGCAGAGACCTAGTACAAAGTGGCATTGCAGTTAATCTAAATGTGGCAAGTACCCATGGTATTGGATGTGTTGAAATGACATTTGTGGGGCATGCCAGATCTTTTTGGGAGACTCAGCTGCTGGAATGTGCAGCTCATTGGCACTTGGGAGTATGGGCTGAGAATTCCATCTTGCCACCAGTGCAGGCAAAACAGTGGCTATGCAGGATATGGCCATTTTGTGGTCTAGTTGATTGTGATGCAGGCAGAGGCAGGAGTTTGTTGTATATGTGACTGCAGTGATCATGTTGTTCGTGCAGTGTGAATGTGTCTGCTAGAAATCCCATTCTGATTATGCAGCTTGAGGCCTTGGGGTCATTGTTTTGCACACTGGGTAAGCTGTCCTTCCTGTCCTCAATAGTTTCATCTTGGGTTAGCATGACAAGATGGAGCTCGGTAGCCAGACAGATCTCTGAGTTGAGCATGATCTGTATTCTGCTCACTCCTAGGTGAGCAAACTTCGATTGAGAGTTAATAAGCAAATGTCGTTTGACAAGTGACCAAAGTCTGGTGTTTTGAGCAACAGTTTTAGGGCATGCTGGGAGTGGCAGTCAGGTCACTTCCTATATTCCCAAACACTTGACATATGTTATCCTCCTCGGTGAGTAAACTTCAAATGAGATTTAACAAGCAGGGTTTTTTGTGAAAATGACCACTGGGCTTGTGTTTGTATTTTCAGAAACAGGGCCTCCTGGCCTTCACAGTCATGTCACTCCCTGTAATTCCCACACTTGACACGTTGTTCTCCCAGGTGGGTCTACTTCATTTGTGGGTTACCTAACAAGGGTATTTAGAGATGAGAACACTGGACTGGTGGTTGGAGTGACAGCAACGGGAAACGTCCTAAACCACGCATCCTCAACAACGCAGACGTTTCCCACGCAAGCTTAACCACGCTTGCAGGAACAACGCATGGCTTTTTCTGTGCCTTAACCACGCATGTGCTAAACTATACATATGCGTGGTGAAGGCACAGAAAAAGCCATGCGTTGTTCAGGGTAGGACAGGCTGAGGTAAGTGGGGCTGCAGCAGGATTGGCATGGATGAGAGGGCCGGGGTCAGGTAATTCTTTTTTTTAAGTAGCAGGAGTGGGTGGGTTTGGGTATTATTTTTATTCAGGGCTTAGGGTGGGGGTGGGGTCGTTTATTTTTAAAGGGGTGGGAGAAGGTTTAAGAAAGGGCAGAGGGAGGGAAGAGAGAAGAGGAGGAAGGATTGGGAGAGGAAGCAGGGATGTAAGTGGGGTTGGGGCAGGGTTGGTGGGGAGTTTTTAGCGGTGGATTTAGGGCTGAGGGTAGGTGGGGGTTGTCAGGGTATTTTAGTTTTATGGGGCAGTGGTGGGGGGGTCAGGTAGTTTTTTTTAGGACTAAGGGTAGTTTATTTTTTAGGGGCAGGGTTGGGGGGGCCAGGATAGTTTTTTAAGGGCTTAGGGTAGCAGGGTCAGAGTTGTTTACTTATTAGGGGAAGGTTTTAGGACTCAGGGCAGGTTGGGGTAGATTAGTTTATAAGAAGAGGTTGGGGGGTCGTGGTAATTTAGATTTTAGGGGCAGGGCTGGGGGTGTTGAGATAGTTTTTTCTTTAGGGCTCAGGGTGCGTGGGGGTATTGGGGTAGTTTAGTTATATGGGCAGCGGTGGGGGTAGGGGTAGTTCTTTTTTAGGGTTCAGGCAGGTGCAGAGTCGGCGTACTTTAGTTTTTTAGGGGCAGGGTGGGTGGTTGGGATAATTCTTTTAGGGTTCATTTGGGCAGTTTAGGTATTAAGGGTGGAGGTAGTTTTCGAGCCTCTTCGAGGTAGTTTAGATATTAGGTGTGGGGGTCGTTTTGGGCCTCAGCGTGGGTGGGGGTGCTGCATGAAAGAACCAGGCATGCTGTTTTGCATGACGCTTCCACACCTGCCTTTACTAGTCATGCTTTTACTATTAAATTAGTTGTAAAGGCATGCGTGGTAATGGCATGCGTGAAAACGAGGTTGTGGTTCCAACCACCCAATTAAGGCATGCGTTGTTCCGCAATGCATGGTTCCATCATGCAACCACAGTAACAGAGGGGGTCATTACGACGTCGGCGTTCAATTCGCAAGACCGCCGAGGTACCGCCGTGCTGAAGACCGCCAGTGGTGGCGGTCTTCCGCTCCACATAGTATGACCGCTGGCAGCCCGCCGTCCTTTTTCGTACGGAAAGCCGTCAGCAGCCATACTGGCGGACGGCGGGAAAGTGGAGGTTGCTCAACCTCCACCGCTACGTCAACAGAACACCACCCACTGAATCACGTCCCATGATTCAGTGTGGCGGTGTTCTGGTGACAGTGTTCTGGAGGCAGAGCTGCCCCCATGGATCCCGTCCCCACCCGGATGATCAACTGACAAGGTAAGTTGATCGTCCGTTAGGGAAGGGGGTGGGGGGTGTTGTGTGTTGTGTGCGTGCATGGGGTTGTGCGTGTGAGAGTGTAGAGGGGTTGAGTGAGTGAGTGTGTGCGTGCGGGGGTGTTGTGTGTATGGGAAATGTGTGCAGGTCGGACGGTGTGCATGTCTGTTTGTATGTGTGCGGGTATGTGTTGTCGGGGTGTATGTGTGCGTGTAGGGGTGTGTATATGTGCATGTTGGGGGTGTGTGCGTGTAGGGGTGTGTATATGTGCATGTTCGAGGTCGGGGTGGGGAGGGGGGTTGTGGCACCTTTGGGGGATGGCAGGGGGATGTGGGGGGAGGATTCGTGGGGGGTAGCGGGGGTGGGGGAGACCCCTATCAGGGCCAGGGAAGGAATTTCCTGGCATTGATAGTGCCTACTGCCATGGATCTCATGGCAGTTCCCAACCATCTGAGATCCATGGCAGTATGCAGGGTCCTAATACCGTCGGGGGTCTAGTGACGACCGCCGGGCTGGAGACCGCAATCTCCAGCCCAGCGGTCTTCACCGCCATGGCGGTCGGAATGGTAAAGTGGCGGATGAACCGCCTCGGTCATAATTCCATTTTTTTTTTCGCAGGCCTGTTTGCGATCTTACCGCCGCTTTACCACCGACCGCCAGGGTCGTAATGACCCCCAGAGTGTCTTGGGATTTGCAGTCTGGTCTCTCCCTCCACTTCACACACTAGTAAAAAAGGGATCCCCAGGTAAGTAAACTTAATTTGTAAGTTGAGACACAGGTTTATTTGACATGAGGTACACTGCTCTGGTAGTTTGAGTTACAGAAACAGGGCCTATTGGTAGCTGTAGTTAGCTAGGTCCCTCTGCTTCACACAGTATGGCAATGGTATCCCCCAGGTGAGTAAACGTCATTTGTAAGTTGAGACACAGATGTATTTAGTCTGAGGCACACTGGACTGGTGTATGGAGTTTCAGAAACTGGGCTATTGCTCTCCTGCACACACTGGATAAATGGTATTCCCCCAGGTGAGTACACTTCATTTTGCAGTTGATATACATGGGTATTCTGACAGTTGTGCAGTGTGCTGGTGTTTGTAGTTACAGAAAGAGTGCCTGCTGGGAGCTGTGGTCAGCTCAGTCCCTCTACTTCACACAGTATAGGACTCTTCTCCCACCAGGTGAGTACACTTCATTTGGAAGTGTACAAACAGGAGTATTTGGACAGGTGAGCACTGGTCTGGTGTTTGTAGTTACAGCAACACTGCCTGATGGGAGTTGCATTTAGGTCACTCTCTCTGCTACACACACTATACAAATGTTGAGTATGATATATATCAGTTTGCAGACTGCATTTAAGGTTTGGGCATACATTTACCTGTTGAGACATACCATGAGTCATGGTATTGTTGTTGTATATTGAAAGCCTTACAAGCCCCATTAGAACCCATGACATGTGATGGACCTTAGTAGCTGTGATGTTCAACACTACAGATTGACAGTGTTGACACCCAGATACTCTGGGTATTGAATGTTGGTGGGGTACATGAACAAGAAAGTGGTAAATGTGAACTATGATCATGCATGACATGTCATTGTTGTGCCATTTTCAGTGTTGTGACTTACTAGACTCCACTCCCCCAAGTTTTCCTGTCAAGCCACCAGGATGCAGGATGGCCAGGACCTTCTTCTCCCAGTGCAAGAGCTTTAATGGGGCACTGGGAGGGCCACCGCCAGTCTTCTTGGCCTGCAGCTGGTGCCTGGAGACCAGGGAACAGACCTTGCTACTAAGGTCATTCCACCTCTTCCTAATGTTCTCCCTTGTGCATAAAATGGTGCCTACAGCATTGACTCTGTCGACTATCCTGTCTCACATTTCCATTTTCCTGCTGAGAGTATACTGGTCTTGGGATCCAAACAATTGTGGCTCTACTCTTATGATTTCATCCACCATGATTCTTAACTCATCGTCAGAAAAATTGTGATTTTTAAGACGTGACATGCTGGTGAAAAAGAAATTAGGTTGACAGGGACTTACTTAACAGGGGTAATGCAATAGCGGGTGAATGGTCAGAAGTGTGTGCAGGATGTTCTATGGGTGCCTACTTAATGTTCTCAGGCTTCTGGGTGTTGCTATGTAGATGCAAAGGATTGTGGTGGGTGAAGGGGTGTGCTTTGTGGTGTCCTCTGCAGGTGTGTCCAATTTGGCAATGAGTGTCAGCTGTGTTCTTTTCTAGTTCCTTCAATGTGCAGTTGTCTTTTCACCCTGCAGACCACTAACCGTTGGGGTTCGGACCGCCATTGAAGGACTGCCACAGCGACTGCATATTTGTAATACGCTCTGTGGTTGGTCACGAGGCTGACCACAAAGGAGGTCTGACCACCTATTTCCAGTCCCCTGCACCTCTGGTGGTCTGCCTTTTTTGGTTGGCATTCGGCGATCCTGCCTGTAGATCCCATAATAGGGTAGCCTAACAGACTGCCAACATGGCAGTCTTTTTGGGACTGCCAACATAGGCTCATTACGAGTTCTGTGCTAGCACAAGCCGACCTCCAAACACAAGGGAAGGAGACCACTGCGCAGCTGGTGGTCTTTCCCCAGGCCCATTGTGACATTTCCGCTGGGTTGACTGGCAGAAACCTCCATATTTGGAGGTTTCGGCTGGTCAGCCAAGCGGAAACAGTTCCACTGCTTTGCCAATGTTGTCGTACAGAGGGGGCCTCTGTCACCCTCAGAATGTGCACTGGCTGCACATTCTGGGGGTGCTTGGCAGGTCGTTGGTAGTGCAGAGACCCCTTTGCGCCCCCCTGCATTGTGTTTCCACCAGCCTTCTAATGGCAGAATCCTGCCTAGAAAGGCTGGCGGAAACTGTATTTGTGATCAGCGTGGTGGCGCTGAAGTCAGCACCGCTGTGTCTGACCACGACTCAGACCACAGTCATGCTTCTGGGAACCATGTTTCTGGCGGGGACAGCGGTCCCCTGATGGTCTGCCCACCAGAGTTGTAATGTGTGACGGTTGGACCGCCTGGAGTGCGGCAGTCTGACCACCACCACAAGGCTGGTGGTCTCAAAACCGCCACCCTCATAATTAGGCCCTGAAAGAGTTAAATATTCTATTACCACTTCAAGATAAAATAACTCCGGAAAGGTGGTGGACACTAAAGGAGCAACATTTACCATCCCACTCCAATCTAACTGAGCAAAGAGAAAGTGCTGAACGCAAAAAAGGTAGCATTGTCCATTCCCACTGAAATAAAACTTCCCCACTAAAATAAAACTTATCTCAGGGAAGATTTTGGACACTAAGGGGGTCATTATGAACCCCGGCGGTTCAGACCGCCATGCCGGCGGGGGCAGCAAAGACCGCCACCGGCACGGCGGCCTGAACTGCCATATAATGTACACAGTGAGGGCTGCCCTCCTCCACCGGCAGGCTGGTCAGTCCAGGGGCCCCCATGCAGTGCCCCATCACGCAGGTCACTGCCCGATTTATGGGCAGTGATTTGCGCGACGGGTGGTGCTGCACCTGCCGCACACCTACATTGGAGGCGGCTCCATTTGGAGCTGCTGTCAATGTTACAGCCCTTTTCCCTGCTGGGCCGGCGGGCAGAAACACTTTTTCTGCCTGCCGGCCCAGCAGGTAAAACATTATATGGCCGGTGGGGGGGGTGGGGGGGGAATAGTACCGCTGGCGGTCTTCTGTTGACCGCCAGAGCTGACCTTGGCGGTTTTTACCGCCGAGATCATAATGAAGCCCTAAAATAGTTATACATACTATTTCCACTCCAAAATAAAATAACTCAGGGAAGGTGTTTGACGCTAAAGGACCAACATTTACAATTCCCTCTCCAATTTAACCGAACACAGAGTAGGTGCTGGACACTTAGGGGGTCATTTTGACCCTGGCGGTACAACACCGCCAGGGCTAAAATGACGGAAGCACCACCAACAGGCTGGCGGTGCTTCCTGGGGTATTCCGCCGCCGCCGTCACACTGCCGGGGCCGGCGGTATTCCGCCACATTTGCCCCGGCAGTGATAATCCGCCTGGGCAGTGCTGCTACCAGCACTGCCCAGGGGATTACGAGTCCCCGACCGACAGCCTTTTTCTGGCGGTTTGAACCGCCAGGAAAAGGCTGGCAGTACGGGGAGTCGTGGGGCCCCCTGACAGGGCACCATGCGGCTTTTCACTGTCTGCTCTGCAGACAGTGAAAAGCGCGACGGGTGCAACTGCACCCATCGCACGGCCACAACACCGCCGGCTCCATTTGGAGCCGGCTCCTATGTTGCGGACGAGATACCTGCTGGGCCTGCGGACGGAAACCAGGTTTCCGCCCGCCGGCCCAGCGGGTATCTCCTAATGACCGCGGCGGGGGTGCGCCCGCATTGGCGGCCGCATGGCGGTCAGATCTTGGCGGGCGGCTGTAGCCTCCCGCCAAGGTCATAATGAGGGCCTTAGCCTCATTAAGAGTTTGGCGGTCCCACCACAGGACCAGCAAACTTGCAAGAAGGACACCACTGTCATGGCAGTGGTGCCCCCACCACCCTATTACAATGTTCCTGCCGGTCAGACAAGCAGGAACATTGCAATAGATCATTCCCACTGGTCAGACTGGCAGGAACAGTGCTACGAGATAGCACTCAGCTCCCTTAAAGGAGCCGAGTGCTATCTCATAGCACAAAGGGTGTCGATCAGCACCCTCAGAATGTGCACTGTCACACAGCAGTCAATGTGCATTCTGATGGTGCTGGGCAGGGGAGCCCCTGCACTGCCAATGCCAGGGATATGGGCAGTTCAGGGTCCCCCCTGGCCCCCAGCACACCCTCAACATCAGTCTTTCCATGCCGGTCAGGCCTCCATGGAAAGGCTGGTGGTGGGGAGAGTAGTAATCAGTAAGGCGGCACTTAGTCCAGCGCCGCCCTGGCTGAGCACAACTCAGACCACCATGATGCCGTGGGGAACCATGTTTCCGGTGGGGACTTCGATCCCCTGGTGGGTCCACCCGCCAGTTTTGTAAATGGGCAGTCACACTGCCCAGAGTGCAGCAGTCCTACCGTCAAGGTGAGTGTGGCGGTCTTCAGTCCGCCACCCTCATATTGAGGCCCTACAAAGGTAGCATTGTCCAATCCCACTAAACAAAACTTCTCAATGAAGGTGTTGAACACTAAAATGCTTAGGGTCTCATTACGAGTTTGGCTGTCCGTGAGCAGCATGTTGGTGGTCTGACTGCCGCACCTCTGGCTGTCCAACTATCGTATTGCAAGTTTGGCTATGGGATCACCAAAAGACCGCCAGCAGTCTGCTGGATCCGCTATACTGACTGTCAGTCAATATGGCAGTAACTCCAGCGTTCTTTCACCGCGGCACGCAGTGTCAGAGATCCCGGCATTGTGACCACCATGGCTATTATGACCTCTGGGACCACTAAGTTTTCATTGGAAATTCCACCACCATTGAAAGCTTGGCAGGTAAAGAGCTGAAAACGGGGGACCCTGGAGGTATGGCCACATGGAGGGGGAGTTCGGGGCCCAAAACAGTTTGGGGGCACACAATATCCAATGCACAGCATTGTGCATAGCAAACAGGCTGCCCATCATGTTGATAGGGAGGAGACTGTGGCCAGCAGTAGCTTCATCGTACTACCCCATGCCTCCACCCTCTAGTTGTTCCAGCCACGTGCAGAACTTGTAATAGGGCTGTCCTAGAGCTGTCGGCCAGGCGCCATTCGAAGGACCACCACCATGGCGGACTGTCAAACTCATTATCAGGATCTTAAATATACTATCCCACCTCCAAGTTAATTTAACTCAGGGAAGGTGTTAGACACCAAAGAAACAACATTTACAATTCCCACTCCAATCTAACTTAACACAGGGAAGGTGCTGAACACTAAAGCATCATTGCCTATTCACACTCAAATAAAACATATCTAAGAGATTAAGGACAGTATAAGGGTTAAATATACTATTCCCACTTCAACATAAAATATCTCAGGGAAGGTGTTGGACACTAAAGAACAACACTTACTATTGGCACTCCAATCTAACTTAACAGAGAGAAGGAGATGGACGCTAAAGAAGCAACATTGGCCATTCACACTCAAATAAAACATATCTCAGGGAAGGATTTGGACAGTAAAAGGAATAAATATACTATTCCCACTCCAGGATAAAATAACTCAGCGAAGGTGCCGCACGCTAAAGGAGCAACATTTACTATTCCGACTTCAATCTAAATTAAAACAAACAAAGTGCTGGACACTTAAAAGGTAGCATTGTCCATTCCCACTGAACAAAACGTATCTCAATGAAAGTTTTGGACACTATAAGAACTTAAATGTACTATTCCCACTCCAAAACAAAATAACTCAGGGAAGGTTTTGGACACTGAGGTGATCATTATGACATTGGCGGTGAGTAATAAAGTGGCGTAAATACCGCCAAAAGGCTGGCGGTAATTACCGCCAAAATATGACCATTGCAGTGAGAACTCCACCAGACAGGCAATGTGCCACACCATCTGCCAGGGTGTTAATACCATGAGCCATGGCGGTAGCCATCTACAGCTAGGCGGGAGACAAGGTACCGCCCACCATATCATGACACTGCAATCCGCCCCGATTTCCGGGGCGGTACCAATGCCATCAAAAGCCTGGCGGAAACGCTGCACAGAAGACGAAAGACTCACATCAGAGACACAGAGAAGACCAACGCCACCATGGAACCAGAGCTGCAAGTCTTCCCGATGCTCTTCTACGCCATGCTCTACCTGGAAGACACAGACGAAGACGACGACGGTGAGTACAGCCGCCTAGCACACAAGGGAGGGAGGGAGGAACAGGAGAGTGACACACACGCACAACACACACCATTCACACACAGACCATACACACAACCAGCTGCAGACGTAAAACAATGGCACATGACACACGGCATAATAATGCAAGAACAACAATAAGGCAGTACTGAGAATGTATTGAATGAGAACAGACACCAATGAACCAATTGGATAACAAAGAAATGTCAACAATTGTCCACAAAAGGCCAATACCCAGTACAAAGTACTAAGGGCCCACATGGCCACAGGGCACAGTCCAAGGCCCAACTTGTTTCCTGACAACATCCACACAGAGCTCTGCAGGGGCATCATTTTTTAAGTGGGCAGGCACCTCAGGGGGCACCTCAACTGAAATGGGGAACTTGCCCACTGTTTCTGGAGGGGGCTCCATGCCCATTATCTTTGCTGGGGAGTGCAAGGTCACAGTATCTCAGGTGGGTGACTTGCCCACTGGTTCTGGAGGGGGCTCCTTGTACAACAGTCCCTGGAGGGTGGCCTACATGCCATGCTGGAGGTTAGGGCTTCACTGTATCGGCTGGAGATGAGGGCTCCGTGACCACTGGTGTTGGTGGTGGTACCCTGCCATCCTCTGCAGGAGATGAGGGCTGCAGCGTTTCAGCAGGTGAAGATGCCTCCTAGGCAGCCTCTGCAGGAGGTGAGGGCTGCTGTAGCTCAGCTGGGGAAGGTGCCTCCTGGGCAGCCTCTGCTGGAGGTGAGGGCTGCACTGTGTCAGCTGGAGGTGAGGGTTCCGTGGCCACTGGTGGTGGTGTCGGTACCCTGCCAGCCTCTGTTGGAGGTGAGGGCTGCTGTGTCTCAACTAGAGGTGAGGGCTCCTTCCCTTTCATGCTGGGAGGTGAGGGCTTCTTTCCTTTCATTGCAGGAGGTGAGGGCTTCTTCCTTTTCATGGCAGGAGGTGAGGGCTTCTTTCTTTTTCAAGGCAGGAGGTGAGGGCTTCTGCCCTTTCATGGCAGGAGGTGTGGTATCCTTACCCTTCCTGGCTGTGGAGTGGGATCCTTACCCTTCCTCGCTGGTGGAGTGGGATCCTTCACTGTCTTGCCTCCAAGACTAGGAGGTGCCTCCACTGTCCCCATATACTGTTTGGCTAAGGTGTTGGGCTGGGTCATTGGGACCCTGCGCTTACGGGCAGGACGGGTGGAGGGAGGGGGAGGGAAGAGGTCAAGTTGGGCAAGGAAAAGCTTCTTAGGGATGGTGGGGGCGGGATGAGGGAGGAGGGATGGGAGCAGAGGTTGAGGGAGTGGCTGTTGGAGGAGTATGTCTGCTGGACTTGGGTGCAGGTGCATGGGCGGTGTGCTGATGTGAGGTGGATGGCTGTTGGGTGTGTGAGTGCTAGCGTTTGTATCCTTTAGGAGGCGGGGGGACAGCCAGGTGGGAGAGGACACAGGGGACATGTGGATGGATGTTGTGGGGGTGTCTGCTAGTGATGTGTGTGTGCTTCTTGGTGTGGTGATGCTGGTGGTGGATGTTGTAGCAGTGCATGCAGGTGTGAGTGTGGACGTGACTGTGAGGGAGGGGGAGGAAGAGGAGGGGGAGACAGTGGAGGAAGTGGATGTGGTTGTGTGTGCAACTGTCTGGTTTTTACGTGAGTGCTTGTGGGCTGAAGTGTGGTGCGTGTGTTTGATTGTGCCACTCTTGTGTGATGGCTTGTGTGCATGCTCATCTGTATGTGTGCGTAGGATGGGTTGGGGTTCAGGAGACTGGGACTGGGAAGGGGTAGTTGGAGGGGGATGGTATGGACAGGGACAATGGCTGCCATCAGAGAGGAGGCCAGAGCCTGAATCGATCTCTGTTGGGCCGCCAATCCACAGTGGATTCCCGCCAGGAATGTATTGCATTGCTGCATCTGGAATGCAATGGTTGACTGCCCTACAGAGATGGATCCCAGGAGATCAATAGCCTCCTCACTCAGGGCAGCAGGGCTCACTGGGGCAGGGCCTGAGGTGCCTGGGTCGAAGGAGATGCCCACCCTCCTGGGTGAGCGGGCACGGCCAACTCGCTGAGGAGCTACTGGGAGGGTGGTGCTGGTACAGGGGTAGCGGCTTTACCTGCAGCTAGGGTGGTCACAGATGTGGAATCGCATTATCCTGGGACCCATTTTGGGCCTGTTGGGCCCTGTGATACCCAATGACAACTAGACCTTTTTCTGTTGAACAACTTATAACCAGCACGAACTTTGCTAACTGATATGTTTTAATGTTGCTTGGAACGCATTATGTTGCAAGGCTTGCTATTAGAATAGCCACCATGACATTTCATTGCATGCTAGCTGAAGCAATCTTCCTTCTGGAAAGTACCATCCTGTGTATGTGTGTTAGACCTGACAGCCTTAGGGTGGTCACCCTTAACGTTTTGCCTGCCTGCCTCCCCTTTTTGGACACCGTTTTTGCTGGTTTTTAGACTCTGAGCACTTTACCACTGCTAACCAGTGCTAAAGTGCATATGCTCTCTCCCTTTAAACATGGTAACATTGGACTATTTAGTTTACTTATAAGTCCCTAGTAGTGTGTACTATGTGTTCTATCAGTGCTCCATTTCCTGGCAACAGGCTCTTTCCAAGTGACAGTGGGCTTGGCTACAGGAATGTCACAGCCAATATTCTTTGTTGTGCTGGCAAGGGTTTTGGAAATGAAATGGCACATGCCTTCTGTCCTGGACATTTCAGTTCTACAGCTGGTCACAGTAGTTCCCGTATTTATGTGTGTGGGTGGTATTGCATGTTGCACATATGTCTTTAGATGCATGCATCTATGTGTGTGAGTGCAAGCTTTTGTTTTTGTGAGACCTGGATACGTGCCTTAGTTACATAATCACAGGAGGGATCACAAGACTGCTACATCGTTGCCAGTGAGAATGAAGCTTCTCGTTATTTCCAATGCAGTAAATTGATATAATATGCACTTTGCTATCTAAATAACAGTCTCCGCTTTGGGCTTGTTTGCCCATCTGTATGATCAACATTAAAAACGTTATTGTTGACAGAAAATATATCATCTGACTAACTTGATTATTTAATAAATCTCTTTACAACTGTCAACGTAAACTAGCAATCGTTGTTACCAGAAGTGATTTTTAGAAATCTGTATTTTGAAGTAGCAAGCAACTTTTAAGCATGCCATTTGCGTATTTTTGTAACAGGTATTAAAATGTTAACAAATTTTCTGATCTTTACATAATATACAGAGTGCCAAATTCTCTACTTGCTGGAAGGAACTGCTACATAAATGTTGCTGACATTTTACTCATTCTATTGCATGTAGATACACCTGCTCTAGTCTAACCTTTACAATATCTTCACTTTAGCGGGTACTTCCCTACTCCAAGTCAGAATTATTGTTGCCAAAAAATTCTTGTCACATAGAAATTCCTAGAAATATTTGTTTCTTTCATATCCTTCATACCTTTCAGTTGTCCCTTCTCTGTCGCTTGGTGCTCAGCACTCACCGGCAACCACTCTACCCATTGTAGTTCCCAGGACTCTCTTTGGGCCAGCTGTTTCTATCCAACACTAGTGACATCACCTCTTCTTTTGGATTTTCCTTGCATCGTCATGTGGAGATACATAAATATTATTTTTACTCCTTTCTTTAATAACCAACCAGACTTGGCTGTTATTATTCATCTGGCTCGAAGTATTTACTTTGGATTTTGTCCGTCAGCAATGCTATCAGCCCACAACATTCTGCAGGTTTGAATTAATATAAAGAGAAGTTAACACACACCTAGCCTTTTACTCTTTTTTAATGTGGCTTTTTAATACAGAGAGCCATCTCACATCTTCAGTCACCCAATATTCCCTTGCCTCTCCATTCTCATCCTTTTCTCCCCAGCGCTCTCTCATCCCCCCCCCCCCACGTACCATCCTGCTCCGTTTCATTCTTTTGTTTGCTTTTTGAGGGTGCAGCAGCTGATAGGTGCAACTGGGCTGCTCATTTTATTTTTTTGTGCTACCTCTCCTGAGTTAGCTTTTTTTATTATATTATTAAATTATTTTTGCATTCCTTTGCTGAATCCATTTTTGTCAGATTTATGACTCCATGCAGTTTAAGTGCTTGTGCTCTCTCCTTTTTTAAACATGGTAGCATGGGGATACACCTGATTGGTAATTTTGATTTACTTATATGCGCCTAGAATATGGTACTACGTCAGACTTCTCCAACAAATAGATTGTGAGCCACTGGTGGCTCTCCTGCTACCTCTAAGTAGTTCTACTGATTGCGGCCCAGCTTTATTCAATTACAAGCTTTTGCTTTGTTGAATTAATATACATATACCAAAACGGAGATTATGTATTCAAGATGAAAATGTGAGGCCTTTCAGAACTCATAAGCTGATATTTTATTTAAAATGGCCGGATTTCCAAAATATCTGTACAGCTGATATTTGAATGATAAATCATGTGCATTGGGCAGACGTTTTACATATGTTATTACAGCTATAGCTGTTATGTGTAACCCATGTAGAGGCATTTTATATGCACAAAGCCTTTATTATAACCATGCCTGATGCACTGAGGTGATTGCTGGTAGTACTCTTGCAATTCGTGGCCACTAATGTAATCTTATCTGATGTGGGCACTATTACACACTAATAACATTAATAGCTCTTGATGAGTTTAACTAAACATACGTAGCTCTCATTACAGAAAAGGTTGGAGACCCCCTGTACTACATGTACCCAGTGCCTGTAAATTAACTGCTACTAGTAGGCAACATTGTTCATTGTGCTACCTACTAAAGCAGCACTGTAAACATGCCTGAGGCCTGCCACTGCAAATGTAGTGCAGTTTTTAACTGCCATTTTGACCTGGCAAAATAAACCTTTTGTCAGGCTTAAACGTTCATGTTTAATACTTGTATGTCACCCTAGGGTAGGCTTTAAAGGCTCATCGTGCAGGTGGTATTTGAAAAGTAGGACTGGTACTTAGGTTTTACATGTCCTATCAGTGAAAACTCCTAAAGTCAATAGGCTAACATAGAGGTTACCTTATTATACATAATAAGAGATAACTTCATTTGGAAGAAGATAGAGAAATGTTTCTTCCACTCATATAAACTGTAATTTAAAATCTTTTTTTAATGGTAAAGTTGGATTTTATGTTACTTTTCTGAAAATGCTACTTTTATTGAGCCTGCCTGTATCAACATGACAGAGAATAGCTTTCTTGCTGTGGGTTGTACATTCCTTCAATACATGGGGCCAAACAGGGCCTGGGTGTAGAATGAGTGGGTCTTTCTGACAAGATGACTGGGGAGGAGCTGTGTCCTCCTATGATTACCCTTCAAAGGACCCTTCCTGCAGCACACACAAAGGAACATTGAAATGAGGTCTTCCCTTGTATTTGCCACCATAGACAGTTTGAAAGTAGACCAGGGATTTCCCCCAACAAAGACGGGCACCAAGTATAAACATGGCACCTTCAGAACCTCTCATCAAAACACTCCTGGGTCTGATTAAGATTCAGAAAAAGGAATGCCCTGCTGTCTGAAGGAGGGAGACTGGACCTGCTTGCCTGCTTGTCTTTAACTTCAACTCACCAGGAGTGACTCCAATTGTCAGGTGACTGACCTCCTGTTTGAGCTACAGGGACACAACAGCTTCCAGAGGCTTTCCCTACAACTGCCCAGCTGGCAAGCACTAACTGGACCTGCCTGAGCCTCTGCTATAGAGAGCCCTGATCCTCCAGAGGTACACCCCAGGTCATGGGCCCTTGGCTAGCAAGAGTGCACTTCTCCTGAACTCCAGGTGAGAAAAAGAAAGTTTGGGGCTCCTCGTAGCAGAATAGAACTCTGCACACAAACTTGAGAAGGTAACTTTTCAGGTTGACTAGCCTTGTCCCCGAATCCACCCTGCCCTCCATTGTGGTGGGCCTGAACTTGAGAATTTTCACCAGTCCAGTGCAACCAGATCACCACAAGTGGTGCTTTCTTAGAGCTAGTTTCTCTGTCATATTTGTACTCTGTTTGCACCGGATTTGCGTCATTGTTTTTACACAAATCCGGCGCAAACTTAACTCCAGATTTATATTTTGATGCTAGACCCATCTATCGTTAAAATATTGGAGTTAACGTAATTTGTTTGCTGTGGAAACCTACCTTGCGTCAATAAGATGCAAGGTAGGCATTCCTGGGCAAAAAATGACTCCAAGTCAATATTTGTGATGCTAACCTGACTTGCACCATTCTTTGATGCACAACCCCCAGTCTTCTCTACACCTCCCCTGCCCAGTTAGCGTCATTTATTTTGACGCTGACCGGGCCTTAGAGCCTGCTAGCGTCATTCCTTAAATATGACGCCCGGCTGGCGTCTAGGAATGGCGGTAGCCGGCTGTTAGAAATGGGGTCTTTGGTTGGCAGTCAGGTTATCCCCTGTCCAAGCAAGGACCCTCACTCTAGTCAGGGTAAAGGAGAATCACCCTCAGCTAACCTCCGCTCACCCCCTTGGTAGCTTGGCACGAGCAGACAGCCTTAACTCCAGAGGGCTAGGTGTAAAGTATTTGTACCAACACACACAGTAACTCAGTGAAAACACTACAAAATGACACAACACAAGTTTAGAAAAATAAGAAATATTTATCTAAACAGAAAAAGCCCAAAACGACAAACATCCACAATACACAAGTCAAGTTATCAATTAAAAACCAAAAAGAGTCTTCATGTAATGTTAAACACACGCTAGCACTGCTAGCTTCGGAATGTACCTTGTGCACGTCAAAAATAACCCCCCACGGGCAGGTGTGTGCCAAAAAGGGCTTGCAATGCGTCGATATCACTCATGAGCGAGACCTTGCATCGGATCTCCTTTCTGTCAAGTCGGCGTGCTTCGTTTCTTCTCTCCGCAGGAGAGCGATGCGTTGATTTGGTCTGCACACGGGTCCGGGCAGGCCTTGCGTTGTTTTTGCACGCCCAGCGATGGTTTGCGTCAGAAATTCAGCAGCACGATGATTTGAAAACGACACAGCGCGGGTTGCGATCTCCCAGCCTTCATCAGCGAGGCTGCATGTCATTTCTCCAGCTCCGTGCATTGTTCTTCGGGTCGCGTTGAAGGCGAGCATCGATTTTCAGCCGCGAAGCCAGCGTCGTGTAATTTTTCTAGCCGCAGATTGGAGTCGCGTCTATCTTTTCCCCGCAAGGCGTCCTGTGCGTGGATTTCTTCCTCTTAGGCTGCCAGCTTCTCCTTTCACGGTCCCAGAAACTGGATGGGCACCACTTGGCAGAGTAGGAGTCTCTCCAGAGACTCCAGGTGCTGGCAGAGAGAAGTCTTTGCTGTCCCTGAAACTTCAAACAATAGGAGGCAGGCTCTAAATCAAGCCCTTGAAGATTTCTTCTTCAAGTTGGAAGGCACACAAAGTC
This sequence comes from Pleurodeles waltl, assembly GCF_031143425.1. Lineage (NCBI taxonomy): Eukaryota > Metazoa > Chordata > Amphibia > Caudata > Salamandridae > Pleurodeles > Pleurodeles waltl. Next base: position 544,889,741 of record NC_090446.1, on the reverse strand, counting down.
CAGTCTTTGCCCTCTTACTCTGGCAGAAGCAGCAACTGCAGGATAGCTCTACAAAGCACAGTCACAGGCAGGGCAGCTCTTCTTTCTCAGCTCTTCAGCTCTTCTCCAGGCAGAGGATCCTCTTGAGTTTCCAGAAGTGTTCTAAAGTCTGTGGTTTTGGGTGCCCTTCTTATACCCATGTTGCCCTTTGAAGTAGGCCTACTTCAAAGCAAAGTCTCTCTTGAATGTGGAATCCTGCCTTGCCCAGGCCCCAGACACTCACCAGGGGGTTGGGCACTGCATTATGTGAGGGCAGACACAGCCCTTTTAGGTGTAAGTGACCACTCCTCCCCCCTAGCACAGATGGCTCATCAGGATATGCAGGTTACACCCCAGCTTCCTTTGTGTCACTGTCTAGTGTGAGGTGCAACCAGCCCAACTGTCAAACTGACCCAGACAGGGAATCCACAAACAAGGCAGAGTCACAGAAGAAAATGCCCACTTTCTAAAAGTGGCATTTTCAAACACACAATCTTAAAATCAACTTAACTAAAAGATGTATTTTTAATTTGTGAACTCAGAGATCCCAAACTCCACAGATCCATGTAAACCCAAAGGGAATCTACACTTTAATCATATTTAAAGGTAGCCCCCATGTTAACCTATGAGAGAGACAGGCCTTGCAACAGTGAAAAACGAATTTAGCAGTATTTCACTGTCAGGACATATAAAACACATTACTATATGTCCTACCTTAACCATACACTGCACCTTGCCCTTGGGGCTACATAGGGCCTACCTTAGGGTGTCTCATGTGTAAGAAAAGGGAAGGTTTAGGCCTGGCAAGTGGGTACACTTGCCAAGTCGAATTTACAGTTTAAAACTGCACACACAGACACTTCAGTGGCAGGTCCGAGACATGATTACATAGCTACTTATGTGGGTGGCACAACCAGTGCTGCCTATGTGGGTGGCACAACCAGTGCTGCAGGCCCACTAGTAGCATTTGATTTACATGCCCTGGGCACCTCTAGTGAACTGTACTAGGGACTTATTAATAAATCAAATATGCCAATCACGGATAAGCCAATTACATACACATTTTGTAAAGGAGCACTTGCACGTTAGCACTGGCTAGCAGTGGTAAAGCACCCAGAGTAACAAAAACAGTAAAAACAGAGCCCAGCACACATCAACAACCTGGGAAACAGAGGCATAAAGCTAAGGGAGCCCACGCCAAGGATGAAAAGTCTAACACTGGCGGTAAACCTTTTGACACAAACCTGCGGTAGCGCAGGTTTGCGTCAAAAAGTATACATCTGGGCCCTAAATATAATCAACATCCCTAGTCAAGACTCTGGGTATTCAAACCCCATCTCTCCTGTCAATTGTTTCTCAAGTACTGCTTCAGGAACTGATAATTCTAAAACTGGCTCAGAAGGAGGAAGAAATCAGATTGCATTTCATCAAATGTCTGAAGTCTGTCTCCATTTATTACTTGATCTGTCTTTAAAATCCCCTCTGACTCACAGTCTTTCCATAACAGTTCTTAATGCCCCATACCTATGTGATCAATGCCCCCCTATGATCCTCTCTGCATATTTTAGTATTCATTTTTATCTCTCATGTGCTTTCGGTCATACATATGCCATTGCTTGCAGAATAGGATTTGTCTTTTCATACTTTCGGAAGTTCTTAGTATATATTGATTCAAGCCCCCATATTTACCTACTCTACCATTTTCGATTTTGACCCATTTCAGTGTTTTGAGAGCAGCATGTAAGCGCTACCGAACCTAGGCTAATTGGAAGAAAAGCTAGTAAGATCCTAAGGGCCAGATTTATGGAAAAGTGGTACAGTGCGATTCTGCGGCAAAATTGTCAGCGCCGCACTGTCACTTTAGAAACGCATGGATGCAGCGTATTTAAGTGAATACGCTGCACCCCTGTGTTTCCCCCTGCGCTAAATTTAGCTACCAGCGCCAACGCAGACCTCCTTGCACCATTGTGCAAGGATGTTTGCGTTGAGGGGTGTGATTTTTTATGTGCAGGAAGGTGTTCCTTCCTGCCCATAAACAATCACTAATGGCGCTTTGGCACTTCTGTGTGTGCTGCACAATGCAGCACACATAGAAGTGCCAAAGCGTCATTTTCAAATGATTGTTTATGTGCAGGAAGGGGCACCTTCCCGCACATAAACATTAATTTCTGGCATTTTACTCTTTCTATGTGTGCTGCAGAACGTTGGCTCCAATGGGAATCCATTTAATCACAAGGCTTTGCCCCTGGATATAGCATTAATTGCCAGTTCTGTTTCTTCCTTCATAAGCTTAGCTTCTGGTCTGGTCTGGCTAGCTCTGGAGATAGTGTATGCATTTCGAGAGGGACAAAGAAGTGTTCCTCTCGTGACTGGAAGTCTGTACTTTTGGATGTGTGTAGTGAGTTCTAAAAGTCTCTAAAAGTTGCCAGGACATATATAGGATGCATCACTATCTTTCTTTTTCTGTTTTCTATCATTAGGATCATCTGTTTCACTTCTTGTTGTCAAAGCTGAAGGTCTAAGAGGCAGCCCACTTTCTCTCCACTCTCATAGTGGTGATGGCACAAGTGGAGGAGGGATTTTTCTGACTGGGGGGGTCATTCTGACCTCGGCGGTAAAAGGCGCTTACCGCCGGTCAGAAGACCGCCATAACACCGCCGCGGCCGTGGAAAGCCGCCACGGTCATTCTGACCCACAACGGCCAAACCTCCAAAAATCCGACCTCCACTGCAGCCCGCCACATCAGCGGGCAGCGATAAACTGGAGATGACCAAACCTCCACCGTCACGCCAACAGAAATACGCCCATGCCATTTCGACCCACGAATCAACGCGGCGGGCTTTCCAACGCGGGATTCCATTGGCGGTACACACCGCCGCGGTCAAAATACACACACAGCACCAAAACACAGGCACATTGGACAATTACAAATACACACACCTGATACACATACACAACCCACTCCCACACAATCAATCAACTATAAAACACACCCCCACATCACCCACAAACCCCTACGACCACAATTACTGAGAGAAGGAGAGAGAGACACAGCAGACAATCCATAACAATACACACTGAGGCACACTACACCATCACACACACCACATAGTAGCACAAAGCACCACACACCAACATACTCATCATCACATACACCACCCCACACCTCACCCACACCACCCCATGGCACCCCAAAGGCACCCACGCTTTTCGGACCAAGAACTCCGGGTCATGGTGGAGGAAATCCTAAGAGTGGAACCCCAGCTCTTCGGCTCACAGGTGCAGCACACCAGTATAGCTAGGAAGGCGGAGCTATGGCAGCGGATCGTGGACAGGGTCAACGCGGTGGGACAGCATCCCAGGAATAGGGAGGACATCCACAAACGATGGAACGACCTACGGGGGAAGGTCCGATCGATGGTCTCCAGGCACAACATCGCGGTCCAGAAGACTGGCGGCGGACCCCCACCCACCCCTCCCGAATTTACATCATGGGAGCAAGAGGTCTTCAACATCCTGCATCCTCAGGGCCTCGCAGGAGTAGCCGGAGGAATGGACTCTGGTAAGTCCAATCTCAACTACTATATCCCCCCCACCCCACCAGCATGCCAACCCACACCCCCACCCTCACCCCCAACCCCCCAGCACACATCCTCCCTGACAATGTCTCACCAGCACAACCCACCCATCCCAACACCAACTCCTGCATGCCAACACAATCCATGGACACCCATCACCCAAGCATGACCACTGCACTTACTCCCCCCCCCCACTAACTACCCTCACAACACCTCCCTCAAGGGAATGCCTGCACTGGGGGACAAGGGCACCCATAACACGCACTCTATTGCACACACAGAAACAATAACCAAACTCTCTTGGTCCAGAAATGTCCATCCCACCCCCGGAACAGGCCCACAGTGAGGACAGCAGCTCTGTCGACACTGAACCTGATGACCAGCCCGGACCATCGGGGACCTCTGGGCAGTCGGTTCCCCTCACCCAGACACAGGCCACACCAGACCCGACCCCCTCTGCCAACACCAGCACAGCTCCCACCCAGCGGGCCCATGCCTCTGTCTCTAGGACACGTCAATCAGCGGTGTGTCTGCCACTACAGGGCACCCAGGCTAACCCAACACCCCAACAACAACAGGGACCTGGGGGCAGTGGGAGCGGGCACACCGTCCAGGAGACAGAGGCCGGGGGAAACCGGGCAGCTCGGAGGGCTGCTGTGCGACAGGGGGGGGAGGAGAGGCCCAGGGAACCCACTCTCCAAGAGGCCCTCACCACCATCATGGGGGCCTACCACCACTCCCAAGAGACGATGGCGACGGTACTGGCCAGGTTCACGGAGATCCAGGCACAGAAGGAGGAACGCTACATGGGGTTCAGGGAGGAGCTGAGAATCATCGGGACCGCAATGGGGACCATCGTCCTGGCCCTCAACAGGATAGAAGACGCGTTGCGGGACCATGTGGCACCACACAGGGCCCCTGTCACTAGCCCGGACCAGGAACAGCCTACCACCTCCGCCGGCGCTAGTGGACAGGAGGCCCCAACACCACGGCAGGCCACCAGAACCCCACCTCCTGCTGAAGAACAACCACCCCGTAAGAGGAGCCTGAGATCCAAAAAAAAGACAGAGTAGGATGTCAAGACCCCCGCCAGCAGGACATACCCCCTGAACTCTTCCCACTGTCCCACATTGCCACCCTGTCCAACCATGAACTGCCTCTGCTCCATCCTTCCACAGGCAAAAGGACAATGCACCTGTGAGACTGAGAACTGGACTCTGCCATGGACATTACTCCACCCCCACCCATCACCCTTATAATCACATGTACCAATATCTAGCCCTGTAAATAAATCACATATTGCACACAAATCAGTTTGGAGTCATGCTGTATTATTAGCAAATGTATTACATATTACTGTTCAATATCTGTTCTGTCAATTAGTGATGACAACATACCAATGTCAATACGCTGTAGTTTATGGGCAAACCAAGCAGAAGTCAGGCACTGCGTCATACAGCACTGAGAAGGGAAGGGAAAATCAAAAATTACCCCAAAAGATCTGGTGGGAACTACAGAAAGTACAGATGCAGGAGGCTAGAAGCAATTGTGAAATGGCGTGGGTGATTCTTACCTGGGTGTTACTGGAAATACTGTTGTATCACTCTGTCCCTATTGTCTGTGTCGTCCTCTGAGTCTTCCTCCTCTTCACTCTCCACAGGCTCCACGGCTTCTACAACACCACCATCTGGACCATCCTCCTGCAGGAAAGGCACCTGGCGTCGCAAAGCCAGGTTGTGAAGCATACAGCACGCCACGATGATATGGCACACCTTCTTTGGTGAGTACATTAGGGATCCACCTGTCATATGCAGGCACCTAAACCTGGCCTTCAGGAGGCCAAAGGTTCGCTCAATCACCCTCCTAGTACGCCCATGGTCCTCATTGTAGCGTTCCTCTGCCCTTGTCCGGGGATTCCTCACTGGGGTGAGTAGCCACGGCAGGTTGGGGTAACCAGAGTCACCTATTAGCCACACACGTTGTCTCTGTAGCTGCTCCATCACATAGGGGATGCTGCTATTTCGCATCACATACGCGTCATGCACTGACCCTGGGAACTTGGCATTTACATGGGAGATGTACTGGTCAGCCAAACAGACCACCTGGACATTCATCGAATGATAATTTTTTCTGTTTCGGTACACCTGCTCATCGTCTTTTGGGGGTACCAAAGCCACATGGGTCCCATCAATGGCACCAATGATGTTGGGGATATGTCCAAGGGCATAGAAATCACCCTTCACTGTAGGCAAGTCACCCTCCTCTGGGAAAATGATGTAGCTCCGCATGAGTTTCATCAGGGCAGACAACACTCTGCTCAAAATCTTAGAAAACATAGGCTGAGACATTCCAGATGACATGGCCACTGTGGTCTGGAATGACCCACTGGCCAAAAAATGGAGGACTGACAAAACCTGCACCAGAGGGGGAATCCCTGTGGGTAGGCGGATGGGGGACATCAGGGCTGGCTCCAGCTGGGCACACAGTTCATGGATAGTGGCACGGTCAAGTCTGTATCGAAGTATTATATGGCATTCTTCCATTGTCGACAGGTCCACCAGCGGTCGGTACACGCGAGGATTCCTCCTTCTCATCGCAAGTCCCAGCGGACGGTGCCTAGGAAGGACAACATGGAGCACAGAGTCAGCCAAACCACAGGTACGTACAGACAGCTTGCACAGTTTAAGAATGGCAATGGGTTGAAAGGCGTGTATGTGTGGCAATGCAAGGCCTAGGCCTGTGTGTCGCAGTCAAAATTAAGCCATGTAGGCCCTTGAAATGGCAGCTGCCTGACCTGTGAAGTGGGACAATGGGATGTGAGGTCAATGCGCTGGCGGGGCACACCGTGGCGGTAGGCGGTCGAAGACCGCAGCGCAAAGCCGCATTGGTTAACATTGAAGCCTATGGGTTTCAGGAGCCAATGACGAAGTGCGCCGGCTGTCGCGGTACGCACCGCCGCGATACGCACAGCCGTGGGCGTGACCGCCATTTTCTATCTGCTTAATCACTCGAGACCTGATCATCCACAGGAGAGGACCTATACTGCAAGTGCTGCTGTGACCTCGGTCTGGAAGATACAATGGCTGCTGCGACTGGGGAAAGGGCCCCTGCCTTCACGTCTGAAGAGTTGGAGAAGCTCGTGGATGGGGTCCTCCCCCAGTATGCGCTACTCTATGGTCCTCCAGACCAACAAGTGAGTACACCGAGTGCACATGGAATGGGCTATGCCTGTGTGGATTGGGGTGGATGTAAGTTGGTGGGGTGGGCGGCGAATGAGGAGTGCAACGCCCGACAGATGAGAGCATGTGCCATATGGCAAAGTTGGTGGGGGGGGCCAATCACATCTAACATGCAGGTCATTCATGATTTCCTCCTTTCCACCCTGTACATGTCAAATAGGTCAGCGCCCATCAGAAGATCGAGATTTGGCGTGCCATCGCCAAGGAAGTCCGGAACTTGGGGGTCCACAACAGACGGGGCACCCACTGCCGCAAGAGGTGGGAGGACATCCGCCGCGGAACAAGGAAGACCGCAGAAACACTGCTGGGGATGGCCTCCCAACCTAGGAGGGGTGCCAGTCGCACCATGACCCCCCTGATGTCCCGGATCCTGGCGGTGGCCTACCCTGAATTGGATGGGCGCTTTAAGACATCACAGCAGACACAAGGGGGTGAGTATCAGCACATTCTCCTATCTTTCTGCGCAGTGGAGGCGTCTGGGTGGGGGAGGAGGGCTGTGGGTGACATTAGGCCAGGGCGCTTTCTGTAGTGTAGTCCTCTCCCTTAGGCATGGCCCTGTGCCCCCGGCCCCCACCTCGGTAGGGTGACAAGTACAGCCATTGAAGGTCCAGCATCTCCCATGTGCGCGTTTGACGTCTCTTGGCCTGTTGTCTTAGTCAGTAGTACTGAGTAGTGTACCCCGAATGCGCGGCTTAGTGCATTAGGCACCTGTGTCTGTCCTCTCCGCCAATGGTGTTGACATTGCATGCACTCAACCTGGTCTTCTTTTTTCTCCCCCCACCCTTTCTCTTCATCTTCTTGTGCATGTGCGCATTAGCATCATCAGGCGGAGGAGATTTGGCATCGGAGCACGAGGGAGCTGCAGGACACAAGGCCCCGGTGGGCCCAGGAACAGACACCGAGGGCACCAATGATCCGGAGGGCGAGGGGAGCACCACGACGGGGACCGCTGGTGAGAGCAGCGAAAGCGACACGTCCTCGGATGGGAGCTCCCTAGGGGTGGCGGCAACATCCGTGCCCCCCACCTCTACAGGTACAGCCGCCACCCAGCGCACCAGCCCCGCCCTCCCAGCAGCCCCTCAGTCTTCGCTCCGTGCCGGTTCGCCCAGGAAGGCGCGCGTCTCCTTCGCCCCAGGCACCTCAGCCCCTGCCCCTGTTGCCCCTGCTGCCCTCAGTGCGGAGCTCATTGACCTGGTAAGGACGCTCATTGTTGGGCAGACGACCCTTTTGAATGCCATCCAGGGTGTGCAAAGGGAGGTGCAACAGAGCAATGCGTACCTGGAGGGCATTCATTCGGGTCAGGCTGCCCATCAACGAGCGTTCACTGCTCTGGCCTCAGCACTGACGGCAGCCATTGTCCCTGTTTCCAGCCTCCCTCTTCTTACTGCCTCCAGCCTTTCTCTGTCTCCTGTTCCTCAGCCTATCCCATCCACACCATCAGACCAGCCTGCACACACCTCAACACCCAAGAGCAGCTCATCCAAACACAAGCACCACAGATCCCACAAACACTCACCCAAGCAACACACAGATGCAGACATGCCAACAGCCACTGCCACCCCTGTGTCCCCCTCCTCCTCGTCTCCCTCCTCCCTCCCTGTGACGTCTACACTCACACCTGCATGCACCCCAACATCAGCCAGTGCTTCCATCACCACCTCACCCTCCACTAGAGTCCACACTTGTGCAGTCACCACCCCCACTGCCATTTACACGTCCCCTGTGTCCTCTCCCACTGTGTCTGTCACCCCCTCTTCCAAGACACACAAACGCAGGCAGCCACCCACCCAACAGCCATCCACCTCACGACAGCCTACAGCACCAGCACCTTCACCCAATGACAGCACACCTCACTCTCCTACAACCACCTCCTCTACCTCCACTTCCATCTCCACTTCTCCTACCCTTTACCTTGGCCCTAAAAAACTCTTCATGGCTAACCTTAACCTCTTTCCCCCCGATGAGCTCCCCCATCCATCTTCAAAGAGTCCCAAGAGCACCGCAGCCACCACCAGCCCAGCTTCGGGTGTCACTGTTGTGCCTTTGTTCTGGAGCCCACCCTTTGCCAGCAGTGACACATCGATCAGCAGCAAGGACATGTCCAGCCCCCCCCCCGGCAAGAGGACCCGCAAAAACAAGGGCCGCCGTGCGAGGACCGACAGGGCTGCCCCCAAGGAGCAATGTGCGGCCACTTCACCACCCACAGGAGTCCGTCCCCGAAGGGTCCAGAAACGTCAGGGCGACTGAGCAGGGAGTCCAGGCCAGGTCTGGCTCCCTTGACCTGCTGGAAGAGCACCGCTGAACAGGGCCCGCCGTGGAGTAGAGCACCGCTGAACAGGGCCCGCCGTGGAGATAGGCACCGCTGAACAGGGCCCGCCGTGGAGAAGAGCACCGCTGAACAGGGCCCGCGGTGCAGAAGAGCACCGCTGAACAGGGCCCGCCGTGGAGAAGAGCACCGCTGAACAGGGCCCGCGGTGCAGAAGAGCACCGCTGAACAGGGCCCCGCCGTGGAGAAAGGCACCGCTGAACAGGGCCCGCGGTGCAGAAGAGCACCGCTGAACAGGGCCCGCCGTGGAGTAGAGCACCGCTGAACAGGGCCCCGCTGTGGAGAAAGGCACCGCTGAACAGGGCCCGTGGTGCAGAAGAGCACCGCTGAACAGGGCCCGCCGTGGAGTAGAGCACCGCTGAACAGGGCCCCGCCGTGGAGATAGGTACCGCTGAACAGGGCCCCGCCGTGGAGAAAGGCACCGCTGAACAGGGCCCGCCGTGCAGAAGAGCACCGCTGAACAGGGCCCGCCGTGGAGTAGAGCAACGCTGAACAGGGCCCCGCCGTGGAGATAGGCACCGCTGAACAGGGCCCGCCGTGGAGAAGAGCACCGCTGAACAGGGCCCGCGGTGAAGAAGAGCACCGCTGAACAGGGCCCCGCCGTGGAGAAAGGCACCGCTGAACAGGGCCCGCCGTGGAGAAGAGCACAGCTGAACAGGGCCCGCGGTGAAGAAGAGCACCGCTGAACAGGGCCCCGCCGTGGAGAAAGGCACTGCTGAACAGGACCCGCGGTGCAGAAGAGCACCGCTGAACAGGGCCCGCCGTGGAGTAGAGCACCGCTGAACAGGGCCCCGCCGTGGAGATAGGCACCGCTGAACAGGGCCCGCGGTGAAGAAGAGCACCGCTGAACAGGGCCCCGCCATCTCAAGCACCGCTCCGCTGGGCCCTTCCTGTCAAACACCGCTCCGCTGGGCACCGCCATCTCAAGCACCGCTCCGCTGGGCCCTTCATCTCAAGCACCGCTCCGCTGGGCACCGCCATCTCAAGCACCGCTCCGCTGGGCCCTTCATCTCAAGCACCGCTCCGCTGGGCCCTTCATCTGAAGCACCGCTCCGCTGGGCCCTTCCTCTCAAGCACCGCTCCGCTGGGCCCCGCCATCTCAAGCACCGCTCCGCTGGGCCCTTCCTCTCAAGCACCGCTCCGCTGGGCACCGCCATCTCAAGCACCGCTCCGCTGGGCCCTTCATCTCAAGCACCGCTCCGCTGGGCCCTTCATCTCAAGCACCGCTCCGCTGGGCCCTTCCTCTCAAGCACCGCTCCGATGGGCCCCGCCATCTCAAGCACCGCTCCGCTGGGCCCTTCATCTCAAGCACCGCTCCGCTGGGCCCTTCCTCTCAAGCACCGCTCCGCTGGGCACCGCCATCTCAAGCACCGCTCCGCTGGGCCCTTCATCTCAAGCACCGCTCCGCTGGGCCCTTCATCTCAAGCACCGCTCCGCTGGGCCCTTCCTCTCAAGCACCGCTCCGCTGGGCCCCGCCATCTCAAGCACCGCTCCGCTGAGCCCTTCATCTCAAGCACCGCTCCGCTGGGCCCTTCATCTCAAGCACCGCTCCGCTGGGCACTTCCTCTCAAGCACCGCTCCGCTGGGCACCGCCGTCTCAAGCACCGCTCCGCTGGGCCCTTCATCTCAAGCACGGCTCCGCTGGGCCCTTCCTCTCAAGCACCGCTCCGCTGGGCCCTTCCTCTCAAGCACCGCTCCGCTGGGCACCGCCATCTCAAGCACCGCTCCGCTGGGCCCTTCATCTCAAGCACCGCTCCGCTGGGCCCTTCATCTCAAGCACCGCTCCGCTGGGCCCTTCCTCTCAAGCACCGCTCCGCTGGGCCCCGCCATCTCAAGCACCGCTCCGCTGGGCCCTTCATCTCAAGCACCGCTCCGCTGGGCCCTTCATCTCAAGCACCGCTCCGCTGGGCCCTTCCTCTCAAGCACCGCTCCGCTGGGCACCGCCGTCTCAAGCACTGCTCCGCTGGGCCCTTCATCTCAAGCACCGCTCCGCTGGGCCCTTCCTCTCAAGCACCGCTCCGCTGGGCACCGCCGTCTCAAGCACCGCTCCGCTGGGCCCTTCATCTCAAGCACCGCTCCGCTGGGCCCTTCCTCTCAAGCACCGCTCCGCTGGGCCCTTCCTCTCAAGCACCGCTCCGCTGGGCACCGCCATCTCAAGCACCGCTCCGCTGGGCCCTTCATCTCAAGCACCGCTCCGCTGGGCCCTTCATCTCAAACACTGCTCCGCTGGGCCCTTCCTCTCAAGCACCGCTCTGCTGGGCACTGCCGTCTCAAGCACCGCTCCGCTGGGCCCTTCATCTCAAGCACCGCTCCGCTGGGCCCTTCATCTCAAGCACCGCTCCGCTGGGCCCTTCCTCTCAAGCACCGCTCCGCTGGGCACCGCCGTCTCAAGCACCGCTCCGCTGGGCCCTTCCTCTCAAGCACCGCTCCGCTGGGCCCTTCCTCTCAAGCACCGCTCCGCTGGGCACCGCCGTCTCAAGCACCGTTTATGGTTCACTGTGCCCACCATGCCTCCTCCTTGACCAGTGGAGACTGTCATCCACCTGATGGACTGTGGCTTTGCACTCCCCAGGATGGTCCAGTGGGCAGCCCACCCACTGTAGAGACATTGAGAGACTGTGGCTTTGCACTCCCCAGGATGGTCCAGTGGGCAGCCCACCCACTGTAGAGACATTGAGAGACTGTGGCTTTGCACTCCCCAGGATGGTCCAGTGGGCAGCCCACCCACTGTAGAGACATTGAGAGACTGTGGCTTTGCACTCCCCAGGATGGTACAGTGGGCATGGTGGCTCCTCGTGGATCTGGCGTCGTGGACTCATGTGGCTGTGGTGCCCCCCCCTTCCCTTCCCCCTGAGGTGTCTGTAGTTTTTACATCTGATGCCCCTGCAGTGTTCTCTCCAAAGGACTCAGCTCTCCTGTGTGGGCTTTGCCCTTATTTCTCAAGACTTTGGCCCACGGACATGCTGAATTCGTAGGATGTGCAGGACTTGTTACTTCAGTTATACACTGATGTGTATGTCATTAGTTTTGTTGTGGATATCTTTCATGGTTGTACGATAATTTTCTGGAGCTTTTTGGTACATAAATATTTATTCCAAATTTGATTATGTCCTAGCATTTTTCAGGGGTGTTTGGGTGGTGTCACTGTGACTTGGTGCTCTGCATTGGTGAGTACATAGTTGGGGGGGGGGGTCGCATATGTGTGTGCCCGTAACCTTTTGTCCTCCCCCTCCCGTGTGTCGTAGGTGCAGTACTCACCGTTGTCGTCTGCGCCGGACTTCGTACTCGTGGTAGATGAGAAGGTAGACGAGAGCAGGTAGGATGTTTAATTCGGGTTCCATGCTGTCCTCCTTCCTCCTGGAGTGCGTAGTGGTGAGCGTTTTCCCGTCCGTAGTCTGTTTCCGCCGTGTTTTTATCGGCGGTGCTCCCGCCCCGGAAAAGGTGGCGTATTGGTGAGTTGGAATAGTGTGGGCGGTACATTGTCTGCCGCCTGTCTGTTGGCGGTGACCGCCGCGCTGTTTGTTTGTACCGCCGTGGCGGTCGGAGTGTTAAAGTGGCTGTCTGTGTTGGCGGTTCCCGCCAGGCTCAGAATCCCATATTTTTTACTGCCAGCCTGTTGGCGGGTTGGCCGCCGCTTTAACACCGACCGCCAGGGTTAGAATCACCCCCTGAGTCATTTATATTTAATTCAGCTCATATCTTGCATTCTGTAGGCACCTTAATGTGATTTAGGGATTGGCCTGTATTATATTAGTTGGTTCCATCAGATATAGGTGGTCATTATGACCCTGACGGTATTTTGACCGCCACTGTTAATGTGGCAGTATTACCACCAACAGGCTGGTGGTAATTACCTCCAAATTATGACCATGGCGGTGCTCCCTCCCATAGACAGCCAATGTACCACCCCAACTGCCAGTGTGTTAACACCACCGACCATGGAGGTAGCCACCTACAGCCAGGCGAAAGACAATGATACGCCCACCATATTATGACATTGGATACCACCAGGATTTCCGTGACGTTAGCAACACCACCAAAAGCCTGGTGGAAACACATCATATAAAAGGAGGCACTCACCTCCAGGGACACAGAGGACTCCGAGGCGGCCATGGAACCTGAACTGCAAGTCTTCCCGATGCTGTGCCATGCCATGGCCGTCCTGGAGCACCGACGCTGACGAAGACGTTGATGGTGAGTACAGCTGCCTAGCACACAAGAGATGGATGGAGGGAGGGAAGAGTGACACACAAGTACATACACCATACATACACACAACACACACCCAGAACCAGCTGCAGAGTTAATTGACAGTAACAGAACCCAGGAGCAAAGAAAGCCAGGACACATACCTGTTGTCCAACCTCTGCAATTAGGTGGCAACAGTGAGCTCATATAAAAAGTCCTAGAACCATATAAAAATAAATATACCGAAAGGGCCATTGACCAGTCCAAAGTTCAAAATGGGCACATGGCCACAGGGCAACGTCCAAGGCCCAACTTGACTAATGACATCATCCGGACTCCACTATTCAGGGGCATCATGCTGGAAATGGGCAGGCACCTGAGGGGGAAGGCGGGAGGTGGGGTGTGGGGGGTTGCTCCACATCTGGAGGGGGCTTCCTGCCCACAGTCTCTGGAGGGGGGTTCCTGCCCACTGGTCCTGGAGGGGGCTTCTTGGCCACTGGTTCTGGAGGGGGCTTCCTGCCCACTGTCCCTGAAGGGGGCTTCTTGCCCACAGTCTCTGGAGGGGCTTCCTGTCCACTGTCCCAGAAGGGGGTTCTTGCCCGCTGCTTCCAGAGGGGGCTTCCTGTCCACTGTCCATGGAGGGAGCTTCTTGCCCACTGTCCCTGGAGTGGGCTTCTTGCCCACTGGTTCTGGAGGGGGCTTCCTGCCCACTGTCCCTGGATGGGGCTTCTTGCTCACTGGTTCTGGAGAGGGCTTCCTGCCCACAGTCTCTGGAGGGGGCTTCCTGCCCAATGTCCCTGGAGGGGGCTTCTTGCCCACTGGTTCTGGAGGGGGCTTCCTGCCCACTGTCTCTAGAGGGGGCTTCCTGCCCACTGAGTCTCCTTGCCCTCTGGTTTTTTAGGGTGCCCCTTGCCCTCTGGTGGTTAAGGGTGCTCCTTGCCCTCTCGTGGTGGAGGGAGCTCCTTGGCCACTAGTGATGGAGGGGGCTCCTTGCCCTCTGGTGGTGGGGGGGCCTCCTTGGCCTTACCTTTTTTGAGTGGTCTCCTTGGCCTCACCTTTGTGAGGGGCCTTCTTGGCCTTACATTTGTGAGGGGCCTCCTTGGCCTTACTTTTGTGAGGGGCCTCCTTGGCCTTACTTTTTTGAGGGGCTTCCTTGGCCTTTGTCCTGGGAGTTGTCTTCTTGCCCCTAGGTTTTGGAGTTGCCTCCAAGGACTTGGTAGTCTGTTTGGGCGGGGACAGCACTTTAGGCCTCCGTTTTGAGGGCGGAGGAGTGTCCTTCGTGGGGGGGCCGGTGTCCCACTCATGTGCCCCTTAGTGGCAGCTGGAGACTTGGGATGGGGAACAGTGTCAGACTGTGTGCATGAGGTACTGGGCTGGGTGGGTGGGACCTTCCTCTTCCGGGCAGGATCGGGGAAGGGGAAGGGAAGAGGTCAAGGTGGGAAAGAAAAGCTTCTTCGGGCCAATGGGGTGGGATGTGGGAGGAGGGATGGGAGTGGAGGAAGAGGGAGTGGTTGTAGGAGGAGGAGATGTGCTGGACTTGGGTGCAGGTGCATGGGCAGTGTGCGTGTGTGAGGTAGAAGGCTGTTGGGGGTCTTAGTGCGAGCATTTGTGTGTCTTTGGAGAGGGGCAGACAGGGTGGGGAAGGTCAAACAGGACGTGTGGATGGATGTTGTGGTGGTGTCTGCAAGTGAGGTGGGTATGCTGCATGAGGTGGTGATGGTGGTGACTGCACATGTGGTGTGTGGGGTACATGTCTGCAGGTCTGCTGTTGTGGTAACTGTGGGCAAAGCTGTGCAGGTGGCAGGTTCTGGGACTGTTGATGCAGGGCATGCAGGTGTGAGTGTGGATGTGACTGTGAGGGAGGAGGAGGAGGGAGAGACAGTGGAGGCAGTGGATGATGTGTGTGCATCTGTGTGTTGACTGTGTGAGTGCTTGTGGACTGAAGTGTGCTGCCTGTATTTGTGTGAGTCTAGTGTGATGTTTTGTGTGCATGCTTGTTTGAATATGTGGGTGGGATGGGTTGGGGGTGAGGAGACTGGGACTGGGAAGTGGTACTTGGAGGGGGACGGAGGAAACAGGAACACTGGCTGCCATCAGTGAAGAGGCCAGAGCCTGAAACGATCTCTGTAGGGCCGCCAATCCACAGTAAATGCCCTCCAGGAGGCCATTGCATTTCTGCATCTGGGATGCCAGCCCCTGGATGGCATTCACTATGGTTGACTGCCCTACAGAGATGGATCTCAGGAGGTCAATAGCCTTCTCACTGAGGGCATCAAGGTTCACTGGGGCAGGGCCTGAGGTGCCTGGGGCGAAGGAGATGCCCACCCTCCTGGGTGAGGGGGCACAGGCAACTGGGTTGGGGGCTACTGGGAGGGCAGTGCTGGTACAGGGGGTAGCAGTAGAACCTGCAGCTGGGGTTGTCCCAGAGGGGTCCCCCACCACCAGGGAGCTCCCATCTGAGGAGGTATCAGAGTAGGTGGCATCAGCTCCTGTCCCTGCCGCGGTGCTCCCCTCATCCTCCGTCCTGCTGGTCCCCTCTGCATCAGTGGACTGTGCCTCCTGGGTCCTGCGGGATGCAGCTCCCTGATTCGCCTGTGCCCCAGCTCCTTCGCCAGATGATGCTAATGCACACATGGACAGGATGACAAAAGGAGAGAGGTGGGGAGAAAGAAAGGGAGCACAGGATCAATCACAGTATCAACATCACAGATGGCATACACATCACTGTCACACACTGAGATTAGTACCCTCCACCCAAATCGCATGCCATCCAACAGAGATGGGTGTCAAACACACTGTACTCACCACCTTGTGGCTGCTGTGATGCCCTTAAGCGCCCATCCAGCTCTGGGTAGGCCACTCCCATCAGGGGGGTCAGGTTTTGACAGGCACCCCTCCCTCGTTGGTAGACCGTCCTCAGCTGGGCCTCCGCGGTCTTCCGGGCCCAGCGTCTCAGGTCCTCCCACCTTTTCCTGCAGGTGGTGCGCCGCCGGCTATAAAACCCCCAGGGTCTGCACATCCTTGGCGATGGCACGCCACAACCCCTTCTTCTGATGTGCGCTGACCTTCAGAGGAAACACAGACAGAGGGACACCATGAACCAGACTAATCTAGCCTGTCACTGCATCCAGCCATACCCCCCAAAATGACACACTGCCAGCACGCACACACATCTCCATGTAGCCATGTTGCATGCAACATACCCATGGTGTACTCACCTGTTGGTCTGGAGGCCCATACAGCTGTCCATACAAAGGTAGGACCCCATCCACTAGGCGCTCCAACTTGTCCAAAGTGAAGGCTGGGGCCCTTTGCCCTGTCGCACTGGCCATGGCAGGTCCCAGACAAAGGTCACAGCAGCACACGCATTGGAGGTGTTGTCCTGTGGAAAGTCAGGAATCAAGTGAAGTGATAATCAGAAAATGGCAGTCACGTCCGCGGCAGTGTACACCGTCACTGCCGGTGGTGATCCTCATTGGTTACTGTGCTCCATAGAACCCCAGGTTAGCCAATGAGAAATTGCACAGTGGTGCAGACCGCCTTCTGCCATGACACCTAACGCCGGCGGAGTGAGGTCACTTCCACCTGTCCCTGCATACAGGAGAGGCAGTTGCCATTTTATACTGCTGGTACACCATTACTGAATACAAACTGCATCATTGGTGATGAATGTACACACCTAGACATTTCCAGTGTCCAACATACAAACATGTTCTGTATACACTGATGTGGTGGGTCCATATTTCCTGTTGTCACAACCTTCTTACTTTTCGGTCCCTTCGGTACCAACTACTGCAGAGGAATAGGAGGAGGAGGCAAGCCCCCATGTACAGACCCCTTGTGGACTTGACTACACTGGAGGACAGGCACATCATACTCACCTATCAACTGGACAGGGCCACAATCACAGAGCTGTATGCACAATTCGAGCCTGATCTGGTACCTGCTATCCGTTGCACCACAGTAATCCCCCCTCTTGTGCAGGTACTATCAGTGCTCCATTTCCTGGCAACAGGCTCTTTCCAAGTGACAGTGGGCTTGGCTACAGGAATGTCACAGCCAATATTCTTTATTGTGCTGGCAAGGGTTTTGGCAGCCTTGCTCAAACTCATGTGCAGCTATATCGCATTCCCCCAAATAGATGATTTGCCCACTGTGAAGGGTGGATTTTATGCAATGGGACATATACCACATGTTATTGGGGCCATTGACGGGGCCCATATTGCCTTAGTCCCCCCCAGGCCAATGAACAGTTGTACAGGAATAGGAAGAGTTTCCACTCACTCAATGTTCAGTTGGTGTGCCTTGCTGACCAGTACATTTCTGACGTCACTGCCATGTATCCTGGGTCAGTGCATGATGCCTTTGTCCTGAGGAATAGCAGCGTCCCACAGCTAATGGCACAACTAAAGAGGCACAGAGTGTGGCTTATAGGTGAGCTTGAGTCCCCACCCAATGTATGTCAGTGTATGCCTTCAGAAGTCATACCCCATGCTGTTGTGCAGGGCTAATGTGTGTGCCTCACTTCCTACAGGTGACTCCAGCTACCCAAACCTATCCTGGCTCTTGACCCCTGTTAGGAATCCGAGTACAGGGGCTGAGAATAGGTACAATGATGCTCATGGGCATACCAGGAGGATTGTTGAAAGGACCTTTGGTCTCCTGAAGGCCAGGTTCAGGTGCCTCCATCTGACAGGTGGATCCCTATGCTACTCCCCTGAGAAGGTTTGCCAGATTGTTGTTGTGTGCTGCATGTTGCACAACTTGGCCCTCAGACAACATGTGCCCTATCAGTAGGAGGAGGGGGTGAAAATGCACCTATGGCAGTAGTGGACACTGAGAACAGTGAGGAGGAGGAAGAGGATGTGGACAACAGGACACTAATGATACAGCAGTACTTCCAATGACACTCAGGTAAGACTGTTGAAATATCCTTTTCTTCATTTCAGTGTTGTGCTGTGCGGCTGTAGCATGATACCAGTCACTACCTTAGTTTCCTAACTGACTGTTACCTATACCTTCCTATTTTTCAGATCTTGGTGTGGTCACAACTGTGGACTGATGTGATGACTACAGACTGCTTGAAGACATTTGTTGGATGGATTCACACATTACAGGACATTTGCACAGGATGTTACAGTTCAATACATTGCACATTTCTGTCTGATAAAACACTATTACTCCAGTTGTGTTCAAGGGTGTTTATTGAAGTGACAAAAATGAAGGGATAGTGCAATGGAGTGGGGTGATGGTTAAGAAAAGTCCAGTGTAGTGGGCCAGTCTGTTTGTTGCACGGGTCCAGTGTCCAAGGGGCCATAGAAAGGAGAGCAATGGCAGTTCAAAGTGGACAAGGTTACACAGTGGAACACAAGGGGACATCCTGGAGGGGCTCATTTCCTGGCAGTGGTCTTGGTCTTGGCAAGTGTCACTGGTGTCTGTCTGGGTCGCAGGGAATGTTTGCGAGGAGGTTCACCTTCTGCAGGGGGAGGGGTGCTGTTGGCCTGTGGGTCCTGTGGCAGGGCCTCCTGTCCACTAACTGCAGCTGATGTTGATGGCTGCTAGGTGGAGTGGCTAGTGGAAGTAGCCCTCTGATTTGCTCTGTCCTCCCGCAAGGTGTTGGCCATGTCACCCATTAAAGGGCATTTAGGCTCTGAAACTGCTGCATGACTTCCTGGTGGTGTGCCTCCTGCAGCCGCTGGTTCTCCTGCATGATGCTAATCACCTGAGCCATCATGTCCTGGGATTGTTGCTAGGCCCCAGGATATTTGTGAGTGCCTCCTGGGCAGTCAGTTCCCTGGGCCTGTCCTCCCCCTTGCGCACTGCTGTCCTCCATGTGTCCCTGGCCTCCTGTGCCTGTGTCCCCTGAACGTTGTCCCTGTACAGGTGGACACACTAGTGATTGAAGTGTCCTGGGGACAGAGGTCTGGGGGCGTCGGCTGGCTGCAGTGGTGTTGGATTCTGAGTGGGGGGGGCTCTGTGGTGGCCTGGCTGTGGGATGGGGTAGCCGACTGATGAGTGGTTCCATATGGCCCAGGGAGTTGATCCAGATCTAGAGCTCCAGACTTGCTGTCATCACTGGGGACATCTTCAAGGGGGGGAATGGGTAGCCGTGGCACCTCCTCATCTCATTGGCTGGGGCACCTGTGGGAATGTAAGTGTTGAATTATGCTACATGTCTGTGACATATTCCGCATTGCTATCTGTCCCAATTTTATTGGTGTTGTCCTGCCACCTTTGGTTGTGTATGGAGATGGATTGTGAGATTGTTAGTTATCCATGCTCTGCATGAATTGGTGGTGGGTGTGCATGCAGGGCTGGAAGGGATGTGCATGCAGTGGGTATGGCATGCAGGGGTTGCCATTTGGGTGTGGTAATTAGAGTGGTGCACTGTGTGGGATGGTATGGGGTGATGGGGGTGAGGGTGAGGGGTGGGGTGGCATGCAGGTATAGGGGGTGATAGGTAGTAAATGTTGACTCACAAGTGTACAGTCCTCCAGCTACTCCAGTGAGTCTCTCAGGATGCAGTATTGCCAAGACTTGCTCCTCCCATGCTGTCGGCTGTGGGGGAGGAGTTGGGGGTCCACCACCAGTCCTGCTGATGGCGACATGGTGCCTTGCTGCAATGAAACGCACGTTCCTCCGTAGGTTGTTCCACCTCTTTCGGATGTCGTCCCTTGTGCGTGGATATGGTCCCACAGCGCTCACCCTGTCCACGATCCTCCACCAGAGCTCCATCTTCCTCGCAATGGATATCTGCTGTACCTGTGCACCAAACAGCTGTGGCTGTACCCTGACAATTTCCTCCACCATGACCCACAACTCATCGGTTAACCGGGGGTGCCTTTGTGGGGACATGGGTGTTGTGTGGAGTGTGTTGTGCAGAGGGTGATGTGTGAAGTGTTGGGGTGTGTGTTGTGTGATGCGTGAGGAATGTGTAGGTAGATGTGGTGTGTATGGGCAGTTCTGTGTATGAGTGGCGTGACAAAGTGTATCGGTCTTCGGGTGTTTGCAAAGGATTGTGGGTGATGTGGGTGTGTGTTTTGTAGTGCTGTTGGTGGGTGTGGTGGGTATGTGTATTAGTGTCAGGTGTGGGTTTTTGGTTCTGGCCAATTTTGTGTTGTTTTGTATTTGGGTGGCCATTTCTGCCGCGGCGGTTTGCACCACCAATGGTTTACTGCTGTTGAATGTCTGCTGTGGTGATTCGTGGGTCATAATTTGGAGGGCATTGTTTGGTTGGCGTAACGGTATGGGTGTTAGTACCGACTGTTTATCACATTCCTTTGGTCTGGCAGATTTGTGGTTGTGGCAGTATTCTGTCGGTTTTGTGCGTGTGTGTCATTATCTGGCGGGCGGATGTTCGCCTTCGCAGCGGTATGTTGGCGGCAGTAAGTGGTATTTACCGCCAATGTCATAATGAGGGCCATATTATTTTCACATAGGGCCTGCTGGTGACACAACCTACTGTTTCTCAAAGCAGAGTCTCTCATTATTTAACCTCTTAAGTTTGCTTTCCCTGTCACCTATAGAGAATGTGGGAAGGTTACAGTGCCTTAGTAGGAAAGCCTTCAGATGCTCTCTATTCAAATGTAGCTTATACTGTGACATACTCAGCCTGTAGTACTCCTAAAAGGGTTTTTGCAAACATAAGTCAATGTGAATATGATTTCTGTCATTGTCAAACAAACTGCATGGTATGATGGAGGTTTGTGTCACCCCTGGACACAAAGGCAGATATGGATATTTAGGATTCTATATGTGTCCCATATGCACAGGATGTGAAAGTGTAATCTTTCTCAGATGGGTGCTCAATTCACCACTGGTCAGTCAGCTCAAAGACATGAATAAAATCATTAAGAAGGTGACATTCTTTAGAGTGGTTATTGTCTGGGTGGTCTGATTTGTCCAGAAGTGAGTCTTGCACTAAGTTCCACACACCCCTGAACATACCTTTTGTAAGGGAAAGAAAAAGCTGTATTCTCATGATAACTCTGAAAAACTTGTCTTTCCTCCCTGCTGGGGCATAAATGGAACCAACTGCCACTGACTGTTGTTATATTCTTGAGTTAATGATAAATAGTAGCCACCAGGATCTATCCAGGTCTGGATGACTCACAATGGGAACCCTTTCCGGATCAGGCTTACGATTCCTCCTTTCCGATAAGCCTTGGTGGAAGCACGTAGTGATTTAGTCTCTGGGACTTTACTAGAGTGATATACTTTTACAATCTAGCTTCTCTTCAGCTTGTCAGTTTCTAGAGCTGATAGGTTCCACTTCTCCATCAAAACTGTATCTAAGGTTAGTGTTTTTGGATGACTTTGGACTTTCTTCCACTTTATATTTTGCATCAGTCAATTAATATTCAAGGAGACCACCAATAGATCTTGAAGGGATTGCATCTAAAGCCCCACCAGCCTATCATGGCCCGATTCACAAAGATAACTTACACTTTTGAGTAAATTTACACTGATGAGTAAGAGTAATACTTTTCTGTTTTCACAAACTGCACTTTTGTAGTAACTTACGCATTGTAGTCAATTTACACTTTTGTATCAAGTCCATCACTATACATGGCCACCTACTGGTACTGCAACACCCTCCCATAGAAAATAATGGAGACAGGGACTTCCTACAAACGTGTAACTTACTACAAACGTGTAAGTTACTGCAGAAAGCCAGTTTGTAAATACCAAAAAGTAGTAAACTTACTGAATAGTGTAAATGTTGTGTGACCCCCACCCATCCCAAACACTTACCTGAGACCTCCCGGGGAGAGATCAATGGCGCCATATCTGTGGAACAAAACAAATTAAAACTAGAGGAACCATCAACTCTGACCCCGGATGTCATTTTTCAAAACTAGGTCAGCTCTAAGGAAGACCCAGAAGAAGAAAAGAGAGGACGGACAGAGAGCAATAAAAAAGAGGGAGGAGCAAAGGGGGTGGCGCGCGGAAGTTGGAGAAGAAGCAGAAGACGTCAGGAGAGAGGAGCAAGAAAAAAAACTGGCAAGCTAGATGAAGGTAAAGGAGGAACTAGAAACCATGGAAGGAAAGAGCGAGGATGAGAAGAAGACAAAGGAAGAGCAGAGGGAGGATCAGAAGCAGACGAGAGGAGAGCGATGCCAGGACAAGAAGAAGACAGCCAGAGCAGATAGGAGGAAGAAGACGAGGTGCGAGAAGAGTGATTCGAAGCAGAATCCTGGGACTCTGCAGAGAAGCCAAGGCACCCGCCATGGTTCTGGAGAACCATGGCACGTGGTGAGTGGCCCCGGCTGGAAAAAGGAAAAAGGAGGGGGCATGAAAACAAGAGAGCTGAATCTTAATGAGGTCTTTTGTGCACAATATGGATAAAGAACAGCAAAAAGGAGGAAAGAGGGCTGCTGTCCTCAATTAAATTTGGTACATTTTTCCCTCCGTATGAGTGTGTAGACTGAAATCTCTTTAGTGAAAAGAAGCACTCCGCAAAGCTTACCCACCTTGAGAATAGTTTGTTACGGTGGGCAGGTAAGCGAACAGTCCTTTATTTGTAAAGGTTCTTTGAGGGATGTCAAGAGCACCTCTTCTACTACGGAAGATTTTTTTTCCACTCCCATCTGTTGTATGAGACTATAGCATAATTTCAGCTCACTAAGGTATTCACTTCTGGTGTCTTGGTGAAAGAGGAATGCCCATAATCTTTCCTGGTATACTTACCACAGGATTTTTTTACCCTTTTCTTTCTTGATTCCCACGTGACGAGACTCCGGTGGTAGTCAACACTCCTGTCCTACACTGGCACTACGAAAAATGGAAAAAGAAAGTAAAGAAAGATTAGAACTTCAAGGATTAGAGCAACTACAGAAGCTTATATCACTGTCACTACCAGTATCCATGCGAAGAAAATCCTGCAGTATACTTGTCCGTTATTTTTGCACAAGTTGAAAGAAATAAAAACAGCCAAAATTCCACACCATATCAGCCCTCCGAAAGCTTACTACAAAAATGCTGTTTGTGAATAGCACTTTGTAGTAAGTTTTGTTTTACTACTGTAGTACTACTGAATGTACTACAAAGTGCGGTTTGTGAATCAGGCCTGCAGAGTGTAATCCACAGCCAAGTCCCTTCCTAAAGGTTGTAGGAAGGCTGTACTCATGTCTGGGATTGGGGAGTATAGCGTGGAATCAGTCACCAGTCGGGGTGCTCTATGCTCGACTTCAGGGTTTGTGTATCAGAATGTTTAAGGAATACCTTGAAGGGAGTTTGTCCAAAAGTATAGGTGGTTATTCAATTATATCAATTGTGACCTTAAACTGTTCTAAACTAAGCTTGGCCTGAAGCTGTTACAGACAACGGGAACAGTGGGTGTATGTAGGGTGCCTCTCTCATTAATTTAGTATCTGTATTTTACTGTTTTAAAAAGTCAGGCGTGTTGCAATGGTAAAATACACAAAAGCCAAAATGGTCACTAGAGAATTATTGGACACTTCATTTCTTCAGGAAATGTATCTCTCACTGAAAGCTGAAAAACAGAAACAGGAGCGAGTGGTGAAGTTAATCTACAGTAGAAGATGGCTCCTCTTGCCACCACGACAACACCCTCCCCTAGTGGCTCTAAAAATGTGGAACAGTTATATTTATCAGGAAAACCCACCTTTTTAGGGTTTGTAAGGCATGGACAGACCCAGAGAGGAGGCGAGTGTGAAATTGTCTATTTTCAGTCTATGCTAGTTAATGGTAAACAGTGACATAAGTTGTCAATCCTTCGGGACAATATCTGCGCTGGCCAGCAGCAAAAACAGAAGAGAAGTAGAAAACACAAACCTTGCCTTTAATGTTCCATTCATGATCACGGCTAAATAGGCCATCAAAATGACTATGGTAAAATTATAAACAAGGAGAAAAAACACACAGACATCTTTCGCTACAGCTCATTAGGATGAAGGAACAAGTGGAAATACCTGCCCTTTATGATGGCCAGAGAATACGGCACTTGCACACTTCTGACATTGTTAAAATGTATGCTGTTTTCTGCCAATACTTATATGTGCCTGATTGTCAAGATTCTACATGTGAAGAGGAGCACTTCCTATTTTCATTGACAATGTCTACACTCTGGAGCCTATTGAATGGGAAAATAATAAAAGATGCAATTGCTTCTGTAATGTCTAATCCCCCCTTACAACAAAGCTTCATGTAAAGATGGCTTTACCGGATAATTTTAAAGACTGGATAAGAAACGACGGTAACTGCCCTGTACGAGGCCTGAAAGAGTGTGGAACTATTGTCACTTTATTCTCTCTTTTGAATACAGCAGTAGTTCTTAAACGTTTGACCTCTGTGAACCCCACTTATCGTTAATGGAACCTGGGGACCCACCCTCAATCGTTCTTCCAATCCAGAGACCCCTACTGAGTCATTACTGGAAACAAGGGGGCCATGGACTAAGCATTTTCAATGATAGAACCACAAAACAATCCGCAAAAAATACAGAAACAGGCATTCATCAAAGAAATACACAAATGATGAAATATTTCATTTAAGTTACCAACACATATAAAAAAATGAAAATGTTAATGTTGTACTTTTAAGTTTTACATATCCTGCTAGTGAAAAACCATTACATTTGTGTTGGAAATGGCCTTTCTGCAGAGTCACCCCCAAACTTTTTGCCTTCCTCCTCCTCTTTTTATGAACTTTTTTTTGCTGGCTTTAGGACTCTGCGCACTTTACCACTGCTAATCAGTTCTAAAGTGCATATGCTCTCTCCTTAAAACATGGTCACATTGGCTCATACCCAATTGGCTTATTTAATTTACTTGTAAGTCCCTAGTCAAGTGCACTACATGTGCCCAGGGCCTGTAAATTAAATGCTACTAGTGGGCTGCAGCACTGGTTGTGCCACCCACATAAGTAGCCCTCTAACAGTGTCTCAGGCCTGCCATGGCAGGGCCTGTGTGTGCAGTTTCACTGCCACTTCAACTTGGCATTTAAAAGTAATTGCCAAGCCTTAAACTCCGCTTTTTCTACATATAAGTCACCCCTAAGGTAGGCCCTAGGTAGCCCATAGGGCAGGGTGCTATGTAGGTGAAAGGCAGGGCACTAACATGAGTGTTCTAAACTCCTAAATTCGTTTTACACTGCTGTGAGGCCTGCTCCTTTCATAGGATAGCACTAGGGCTACCCTCATATACTGTTTGAGTGGTAGATCCTGATCTGAAAGGAGTAGCCAGGTCATATTTAGCATGGCCAGAATGGTAAAAGAAAGTCCTGCTTATTGGTGAAGTTGGATTTAATATTGCTATTCTAGAAATGCCACTTTTAGAAAGTGAGCATTTCTCTACACTCAAATCCTGTGCCTTACAATCCACGTTTGGCTGGGTTAGTTGACAGCTCCCTTGTGCATTTCACTCAGGCAACCCCAAACACAGGATGCTCATTCACACCTGCACACATCTGCATACTGAATGGGTCTTCCCGGGCTGGGAGGTTGGAGGGCCTGACACTTACATGTCAAAGGGCAATGGCCTGCCCCCACACAATGGACTGCCACACCCCCTACTGGGACCCTGGCAGACATGATAGAACTGAAAGGGGACCTTGTGCACTTCTAAGCCACTCTTTGAAGTCTCCCCCACTTTAAAGGCACATTTGGGCATTTAAGCAGGGCCCCTGACCCTACCAACTCAGACACTTCCTGGGAAAGAAACTCTTCACCAGAACCTGCAACCTGCCAAGAAGAACTGCCTGGCTGCCCAAAGGACTCACCTGACTGCTTTTCTGCAAAGGGCTGCTGCCCTGCTGTTGCCCTGCTGCCTTGCTGTCCTCTGGCTCTGCTTAGAAGTGCTCTCCAAGGGCTTGGATAGAGCTTGCCCCCTGTTCCCTGAAGTCTCAGGGCCAAAAAGACTTCATCTCTGCAAAGAACTCCTTGTGCAGTGAAAATTCGATGCACAGACAGCGAGAACGACACACAGCCTGCATCGCAGTGAGAAAATCACTGCACGCTGAACCTGATCGACGCAGCCCAGCTCCCCGAGTGGGGATTGACACAGTGCCAGCATTGCGACTGGAACTTCGACGCACGGCCCACTGGATCGACGCATAGCCAAACCAGAACGACGCAGCCCGACTTCCTGCGAGAAGAATCGATGCAGCGCCTGCCGTGCGACAGAAATTTCCCTGCATCGCCCACCGGATCGACACAGCTCCTGTGACTTCGTCCTGCACGCCCAGGATTTCTCTGCATCATCCCCGGGGCATCTGAATACCCCGCAACCCGAAGAGGATCCAAGTCAGCGCGCCGGAAATCGACGCAAAGCCTTCCCTGCGTGGAAAAGTATTGACGCATCATCTGTGTGTACCCAGAGAAACCGACGCACACCTCCCCATTTCCACACATCTGCTCCTCTGCAGTCCCTTGTGGAGAATTTGAACGCAAACCAGGTACTTTGTGCTTGCAAGAGACACATTGCTTTTTAAGGACTGAAGACTCTTTTTATCATTTTCTAAAGTGATATTTCAACGTGTACTTATTGAATCTTGATGGTTTTGACCTGCATTTAACCAGATAAACATCCTATAGTTTTTCTAAACACTGTGTGGTGTACTTTTATGGTGTTATACTGTGTTATTGCATGATTTATTGCACAAATACTTTACACGTTGCCTTCTAAGTTAAGCCTGACTGCTCAGTGCCAAGCTACCAAAGGGTGGGCACAGGATAATTTGGATTGTGTGTGACTTACCCTGACTAGAGAGAGGGTCCTTGCTTGGACAGGGGGTAACCTGACTGCCAACCAAAGACCCCATTTCTAACAATTTGTTTTCACTATTGCAAGGCCTACTTCTCCGATAGAATAAAATTGGATTTACTGATTACATTTAATAATGAAACTTTTCAATTGGGAGAAAGTATGCAGCTTGATTTCAGTGTCTAAAGAATTGTAATTTAAAGCCTTCTTTAATGGCAAAGTTGCATTTTAGGTCACAATTCTCAAAATGCCACACTTACCAGGTTAAGACCATTTGCTCTGTGACAGTTATTACTTTCATTGATTGACCTTTGTTGGACCTGGCCCTTTTTGCAGGGTCATCCCCAAACTTTTTGCCTACTTCCTCCTATTTTTTCTGACCGTTTTTGTTGGCTTTTGAACTCTGAGAACTTTACCACTGCTAACCAGTGCTAAAGTGCAAATGCTCTCTGTGTAAATTGTACTGTTAATTGGTTATCCATGATTGGCATATTTGATTTAATAGTAAGTCCCTAGTAAAGTACACTAGAGGTGCCCAGGGCCTGTAAATCAAATGCTACTAGTAGGTCTGCAGCACTGGTTGTGCCACCCACATAAGTAGCCCTGTACTCATGTCTCAGGCCTCCCACTGCAGTGTCTGTGTGTGCAGTTTTAAACTGCCAATTCGACTTGGCATTTAAAAGTACTTGGCAAGCCTAAACCTCCCCTTTTTCTACATATAAGTTACCCCTAAGGTGTGCCCTAGGTAATCCCTAGGGCAGGGGTCTGTGTAGGTAAAAAGCAGGACATGTACCTGTGTAGTTTACATGTCCCGGTAGTGTAAAACTCCTAAATTCGTTTCTACACTACTTTGAGGCCTGCTCCCTTCATAGACTAACATTGGGGCTGCCCTCATACATTGTTTGAGTGGTAGCTGCTGATCTGAAAGGAGTAGGAAGGTCATATTTAGTATGGCCAGAATGGTAATACAAAATCCTGCTGACTGGTAAAGTTGGATTTAATATTACTTTTTTAGAAATGCCACTTTTAGTAAGTGAGCATTTCTCTGCACTTAAATCTTTCTGAGCCTTACAATCCACGTCTGGCTGGGTTTAGTTGACAGCTCCTTGTGCATTCACTCAGACACACCCCAAACACAGGATACTCAGCCTCACTTGCATACATCTGCATTTTGAATGGATCTTCCTGGGCTGGGAGGGTGGAGGGCCTGCTCTCACACAAAGGACTGCCACACCCCCTACTGGGACCCTGGCAGACAGGATTGAACTGAAAGGGGGCCTGGTGCACTTCTAAGCCACTCTTTGAAGTCTCCCCCACTTCAAAGGCACATTCGGGTATAAAAACAGGGCCTCTGCCCTACCACCTCAGACACTTCCTGGAGAAGAAACCACAACCTGCATCCTGCCAAGAAAAAGTGCCTGGCGGCCTAAAGGACTCACCTGGCTGCTTTCTGAGAAGGACTGCTGCCTTGCTGTTGCCCTGCTGTCTTGCTGTTCTCTGGCTGTGCTGCAGAAGTGCTCTCCAAGGGCTTGGATAGAGCTTGCCTCCTGTTCCCTGAAGTTTCAGGACCAAAAAGACTTCTGTCCTGCAGCTGAAATCCCTGTGTGGCGAAAATTCGATGCACCGCCTGCCAAGAACGACGCATAGCCTGCTCACGGTGAAATATTCTCTGCACGCCGAGAACGGAAGGACGCAGCCCGACTTCGTGACAGAAGATCTACGCAGCGCCAGCGACCGAAACTCTGACGCACGGCCCTACTGGATCGACGCAAGCCGACTCAGAACGACACAGCCCGACTTCCTGAGAGGAAACGATGCAGCGCCTGCCGAGCAGAAGAAAATTCCACGCATCGTCCACCAGAATCGCCGCAGTACCTGTGACTTCGCTCCGCAAGCCCAGGATTCCACGCGCAGACACAGGGGCGCCAGAAAACCCTGCAACCTGAGGAGGAACCAAGTCCGCGCGCTGGAAATCGACACAAAGCCTTCCCGTGCATGAAAAATAACGACGCAAGTCTGTGTACGAAGAGGCGAAACCGACGCACAACTCCCTGTTTTCCACGCATCGCCTCCTCTGCGGTCCGCTGCAGAGATTTTTAATGCAAACCAGGTACTTCGTGCTTGCAAGAGACATTTATCGTTTTTAAAATACTTAAGACACTTTGGCCCTCATTACAACCCTGGTGGTCGGTGTTAAAGCGGCGGTTAAACCGCAAACAGTCCGGCGGAATTTTTTTTTAATCACGACCATGCAGAAACCGCCAACATAGACAGCCACTTTAACACTCCGACCGCCACGGCGGTACAAACAAACACCGCAGCGGTAACCGCCAACAGACAGGCGGTAGACAAAGTACCGCCCACTGTATTTCAAGATGCCTATCTGCCACCTTTTCCGGGGCGGAACCAACGCAAACAAAAACACGGTGGAAACAGGACACCATGGAGCCCGAATTGCAGATACTGCTGATGCTGGTCTTCCTTCTCTTCTATCAGGAGCACCAAAGACGGCGGCGATGACCACGGTGAGTAGTGCACCTACAACACGGGAGGGGGGAGGGAAAAGAGAGTGACACATACACGCAACACGCAACACCCCCACCCCCACCCTCACCCACAACACCATACACACAAATACATGCAGCAACATTACATATACACTCCCCCACCCCCTGGAAGAACGCAAGGACAAAAGGAAATGATTTGAACGAATGTAATCATGTTAAATCTCATTATCAAAGTTTAAAATCCAGTATATACAATTATGTACACCAACTACACAAGTCCGGATAGTGCACCAATCATTGTCCGTGGACCACTGGGCCCAAAATGCATGGGCGAAGCCCACAGTAGATACCTGACTGGAAACGGAGAGAACACTGCAGGGGCATGAGATCGAAATGAAACAGTTACCTGAGGGGGAAGGGGAGGGGGGCCACCTCAGCCAGATGAACGCACAACGCCACTGCTCCACGAGGGGGCTCCATGTCCACTGCTTTATCCTGGGGAGTTCAAAGCCACAGTCTCTCAAGTCTCTCCAGTGGGTGGTTTGTCCACTGCTTTATCCTGGGGAGTGCAAAGCCACAGTCTCTCAAGTGGATAACAGTCTCCACTGGTTCTGGAGGGGGCCTTGTGCCCAGAGTGCTTCATCCTGCCAAGGACTGAAGTAGTGGATGTATTTCTCCACTGGTTCTGGAGGGGGCCTTATGCCCAGACTGCTCCACGTGTAGTGTGGCTGGGACAATCCACTCACCTGGGTGTGCGTGGCACAACATTGGCGAGGTACCGGTAGGATGATATGCCATGGAGGCAGCGACATACCCCACACTGCTGCGGCTTTGCCTTCCACCTGCAGGTGCCAACAGTGATGACAGTAATGATTCATGGAAGCTGCCCAGGGTCCTGGAACTCTCCTCCAGCCTTGGACGACTGACCACTGGGGATGGTAGGCATGTCAGCGATGCTGGCACTGTCCGTGGACATCACGGGCCGCTGTCTGTGGCGGCAGGGCTTGCGGCCGTCTCTGTTGCGGCAGTGCTGGCAGCGGGGTCTGTGGCGGCGGGGATGGCGGCGATGCATGGGTCAGCACCTGCTGAGGGAGAAAGCAGGATGTCACCTGCAGCCTCGGACGGCTGCCCACTGGGGAAGAGGCTGGGGACTGTCGCAGTGGCTGTAGACGTGCCGGAGGCGGTGCAGGTGGCGGTGCAGGTAGCGGTGCAGGTGGCAGGGGGCGGTGCAGGTGGTGGTGCTGGGGGCGGTGCAGCTAGCGGTGTTCGCCGCCGTACAGGTTGGCGTGGACGTGGACAGAAGGTGTGACAACGGTCCCTCAGTCGGTGCCACCATGCCCTCTCCTGACCTGCCCTTTTGTTTCTGGCCCTTCCCCAATTTTTAAGGTGGCGCAGTTGTCTTGCCACTATCCCCTTTTGTTTTCGCTGAGCCCTTGGTGGCTGGTAGTTTCGCCTTCTCCCTCCAGGATGTGGGCACCTTTCCCACCTTGGCAGGTGGCGGAATGTCCTTGCCCTCGCTACGTGGCACACTGGCAGCCCTGATGGGTGGCGCACTCCATGACCCCGCAGTTGCTGGCACCACTGTGCCTGGGGATGTGGTGGCTGAGGTGCTGGGCTGGGACCTGGAAAGCCTGGCCCTAGGGGAAGGACGGGGGGGAGGTGTAGGGAAGAGGTCAATGTTAGCCAGGAAAAGTTTTTTAGACACACTGGGACTGGTAGATGGAGGGTGTTTGGGAGTGGAGGAAGAGGTAGTGGTTGTAGGAGGTGTACGTCTCCTGAATTTGGGTGAAGGCGCAGGGGCTGGAGGCTGTTGTGAGGTGGATGGCTGTTGGGTGGGTGTGTGCCTGCGTTCGTGTACTTTGGGAGGAGGGCTCACAGACACACTGGGAGAGGACACTGGGGATGTGTGAATGGTAGTGGGGGTGGTGATTGCACGTGAGCGGTGTGTGGTGATGGGCGTGCTGGTGATGGAGGTAGTGGCTGAGGATGTAGTGCATGCAGGTGTGAGTGGAGACGAGACTGGGAGGGAGGAGGGTGACGCGGAGGAGGGGGACACGGTGGAGGAAGTGGATGTTGGTATGTGTGCATGGGTATGGTGCTTGTGTGAGTGCCTGTGGGATGTGTGATGCTTATGTTTGCCTGAGCCACTCTTGTGTGTTGATGAGTGTGCATGCTGGTCTGATGGTGTGCTTGGGATAGGCTGAGGTACAGGGGATTGGGTCTGGGTGAAGGAGGTTGGAGGGGGGAGGCTGGACACAGGGACAATGGCTGCCATCAGTGCTGAGGCCAGAGCCTGAAAAGCTCTCTGTTGAGCTGCCTGGCCAGAATGAATGCCCTCCAGGTATGCATTTGTTTGTTGCAAATGCCTCTCAACACCCTGCATGGCATTCACAATGGTAGACTGCCCAACAGTGAGGGATCTCAGGAGGTCAATAGCCTCCTCACTGAGGGCAACCGGGCTGACTGGGGCAGGGCCTGAGGTGCCTGGGGTGAAGGAGATGCCCACCCTCCTGGGTGAGCGGGCACGGGACACACGCTGAGGGGCTGCTGGGAGGGTGATGCTGGTAGGGGGGTGGTGGCTGTACCTGTTGATGCGGTGGACACAGAGGGGCCCGCCACCGCAAGGGAGCTCCCATCAGAGGAGGAGTCGATGTCGCTGGTCTCTGCTCCTGTCCCCGCCGTGGAGCTCCCCTCACCCTCCGTCCCACTGGTGGCTTCAGACTCTGTTGCTTCACCCTCCAGGGCCAAGTGGGATGCAGCTCCCTCCTACTCCGGTGCCAATGCTCCTCCGCCTGATGATGCTATTGCACACAAGAACAGGGAGACCACAAAAAGGGGGGGGGGAGACAGAAGAAAGACATGTTCAGTGCATGCAACACCACTACCATTGGCGGACACAACAGACAGTGAGCAGCCCTCTGCACTACGCAATGCCCTTACAGTTCCTAGATTTTTCACATGACCATGGGGTACGAGGCCTAAGCCCAATTGCTTCACACCTGGAAGTCACAGGAGCCTGACTAGGTGTAGATGGCTCTTACCACTAGTGGGGTTTGGGGTGCCACATAGCCTGCCTCACAAGGGACCTTGCCTACCAAGATCGCCCTGGCCTAGGGGAACCCACAGCCCACCTCCCCCGCCCAGACACCTCATAATGCGGGCAGTGTCAGCTGAATGAGAGTGTACTCACCCCCTTGTGGCTGCTGTGATGCCCTCAAGTGCCCATCCAACTCCGGATACGCCACCGCCAGGATCCGGAACATCAGGGGGGTCATGGTGCGACGGGCACCTCTTCCACATTGGGAGGCCACCCCCAGCTGGGCCTCTGCCATCTTCTTGCTCCAGCGGCGCAGGTCCTCCCATCTTTTATGGCAGTGGGTGCTCCGTCTGTGGTAGACCCCCAGGGTCCAGACGTCCTTGGCGATGGCACGCCAAATAGCCTTCTTCTGGTGGGCGCTGACCTAGAGGAATGGTACAGGGGGAAAGGACATTACTCACCCGGCCGGACCATCGTACTCATTGCCCACCAGTTCCCACCCATGCCATGACGCACATACACTCAGCATCCGCACATGTAGGTCTCAGCCCCCCCCATGTTTCTTCCAGCCACACCACTTAAAGCAGGCTTTGCCCATTCAGCATGCTCACAGTGTACTCACCTGTTTGTCTGGAGGACCGTACAGTTGCCTGTACTGGGGGAGGACCCCATCCACTAGTTTCTCCATCTCCTCCGAAGTGAAGGCAGGGGCCCTTTCCCCAGACACTCGAGCCATCGTCGCTTCTAGACACAGGTCACAGCAGCACTTGCAGTGTAGGTCCTCTCCTGTTGAAGGTCAGGTATCAAGTGAGTGAACAGACAGAAAATGGTGGTCTAGGCCGCGGCGGTGCGTACCCTCACCGCCTGCGCACATCGTCATTGGCTACTGGGACCCATAGGGCCCAATGTTAACCAATGCTGAATTGCGCCGCGGTCTTCGACCGCCCACCGCGACGGTGTAGAATGCCAGCGCAGTTACCTCATATCCCCTGGTCAGGCAGCCGCCATTTCAGGGGGCCACATGGCATTAATAATAACTGCGTCACACCTATCTAGGCCTGGAATACACACAGTTACAGGCACATTGCGGATTAATAAATTTTCAGCAAATAACAATTTGTGATACCTCAGTGTTGGCTGACTCTGTGCTCACTGTTCTCCTCCATAGGGCACGTCTGCTGGGGCAGGTGATGAGATGGCGGCATCCTCCGGTGTACAGACCCCTGGTGGACCTGTCGACAATGGAAGAGAGACACATCATAGTCACATACAGACTTGATCGTGCAACAATCTATGAACTGTGTGCCCAGTTGGAGCCAGACCTGATGTCAGCTATCCGCCATCCCACAGGGATACCCCCTCTAGTGCAGATCCTGTCTGTACTCCATTTCCTGGTCAGTGGGTCTTTTCAAACAACAGTGGCCATGGCATCAGGGATGTCCCAGCCAATGTTCTCTAACGTGTTGTCCAGAGTGTGTCTGCCCTGCTGAAACACATGCGCACCTACATTGTGTTCCCTCAGGTGGAGGATTTGCCCACAGTGAAAGGTGACTTCTATGCCCTGGGACATATCCCCAGCATCACTGGTGCCATTGATGGGACACATGTGGCATTAGTACCCTCCCGCAGGAGTGAACAGGTGTACAGAAACCGGAAGAGCTACCATTCTATGAATGTGCAGATGGTGTGTTTGGCAGACCAGTACATCTCCCATGTGAATGCCAAGTTTCCTGGCTCAGTGCATGACGCTTACATTTTGAGGAATAGCAGCATCCCTTATGTGATGGGGCAACTCCAGAGGCACTGTGTGTGGCTAATAGGTGAGGCCAAGGTCCCAATACAGTTAACATAGGTGTCTGGGTATGGGGTTGTCCCTAAGGGTTAGTGTGTGTCTAACAGTTGTCCCTCAACATTTGCAGGTGACCCTGGTTACCCCAACCTGTCATGGCTACTGACCCCAGTGAGGAATCCCAGGACAAGGGCAGAGGAACGCTACAATGAGGCACACGGGCGAACTAGGAGGGTGATCGAACGCACCTTCGGCCTCCTGAAGGCCAGATTCCGGTGCGTCCATCTGACAGGTGGTTCCCTATACTACTCACCAAAGAAGGTGTGCCAGATCATCGTGGCCTGCTGTATGCTGCACAACCTGGCTTTGCGACGGCAGGTGCCTTTTCTGCAGGAGGATGGGCCAGATGGTGGTCTTTTGGCAGCTGTGGAGCCTGTGGACAGTGAAGAAGAGGAGGGAGAAGAAGAGGATATTGACAACCGAAACAACATAATCATGCAATACTTCCAGTGAGACACAGGTAAGAAGATGTCACTGCCTCCCACATCTCATACTATTGTTGGAGCTAGCATAAGTCTGTCATTTTCACTCAGTGTATGGACCCTGACTTGTCACTTTGACTTTCCATTTCACAGATCTGGGTCCCACTTTGTGCCCTCTGCTATGTTTCCTCCTGGCCTACAGCTGTGTTACATTGGTATGTGTACAAGTAAATTGACGTTGCGATATTCCATGGTTATTGCAATTACACATTTGTGAAAGCACAGACTGACTCCAGATTGTTTTGTGATTGAAGTGTGTTTATTCCTGTGCTAATAAGTGGAGGGGGTTGTAAAATGGTCTAGGGGGATGGT
This sequence comes from Pleurodeles waltl, assembly GCF_031143425.1. NCBI lineage: Eukaryota > Metazoa > Chordata > Amphibia > Caudata > Salamandridae > Pleurodeles > Pleurodeles waltl. The sequence goes on along the minus strand of NC_090446.1, from coordinate 544,854,481 downwards.
GGAGGAATGTCCATGGCAGAGTCCAGTCTATTTGTTTCACAGGTGCATTGTCCAAAGGGGCATAGGAAGTGGAGCAATGGCAGTTTAAGAATGGACAGGGTGACAAAGTGGGACAGAAGGGTGACATTCAGGGGGGTCTCATTTCCTGGCGGGGGTCTTGGCAATGTTCTCTGTCTTGTTCCTGGATCTCAGGGACCGTTTGCGGGGTGGTTTTCCATCTGCAGGGGGTGGGGTGCTGGTGTCGTGTTCCTGTGGCGGTGCCTCCTGTCCTCTAGCGCCTGCGGAGGTGGAGGGCTCTTCATCGTCCAGGCTAGGGTCAGGGGCCCCTTGTTGTGCCACTGTGTCCTTCCTGGTGTTGAGAAGGTCTTGCAGCACCCCTGCAATGGTGACCAGGGTGTTGTTAATGGACTTCAAGTCCTCCCTCATCCTAAGGTAGTGTTCCTCCTGCAGCCGCTGGGTCTTCTGAAACTTGGCCAGTACCGTTGCCATCGTCTCCTGGGAATTATGGTAAGCTCCCATGATGTTGGAGAATGCCTCGTGGAGAGTGGGTTCCCTGGGCCTGTCCTCCCCCTGTCGCACAGCAGTCCTCCCAGCTTCCCTGTTGTCCTGTGCCTCTGTCCCCTGTACCGTGTGCCCACTACTGCCACTGCCCCCAGGTCCCTGATCGTCCTGGGTTAGTGGGGTTGCCTGGGTTCCCTGTAGTGGTGGACACACTGCTGATTGATGTGTCCTGGGGACAGAGGGATGGGCCCGCTGGGTGGGTGCTGTGGTGGTGTTTCCTGAGGGAGGAGGCTCTGTGGTGGCTTGTGACTGTGTCAGGGGAACCGACAGTCCCGAGGTCCCTGATGGGCCGGGCTGGTCATCTTGATCCAGGCGTGCAGAGCTGCTGTCATCACTGTGGGTCTCTTCTGTGGGGGGACTGGATATGTCTGCCACCTCCTGTCCGGTGACGTTGGGTAGGAGTCCTGTTGGGGTGTAAATGCATAATTATTGTATCTGTGTGTGCCATTGTGTGCAATGGGTGAGTGACCCTCTACTCCAGTGCTTGCATTATTGTGTTTGCCCTTGTGTGATTAGTGATTTTGGGGTCAGTGTGGTTATGTGTACTGGACATGCTTTGGTGATGGGGGTTCATGCATAGGTGTTGCATGCAGGGCTTGGTATTGGGATGGGTGGGTTGTGATGGTGGGGCATATGTGAGGTGTTAGAGTGATGGGGATGAGGGTGAGGGTGGGGTATGTAATGGCATGCAGGTGGGTTGGGGGATGTAGTAGTAAAGATTTGACGTACCAGAGTCCAGTCCTCCTGCTACTCCTGCGAGGCCCTCAGGATGCAGTATTGCCAAGACTTGCTCCTCCCATGTTGTTAGTTGTGGGGCAGGTGGTGGGGGTCCACGGCCAGTCCTCTATACTGCAATCTGGTGTCTGGATACCACGGAACGCACCTTCCCCTGTAGGTCGTTCCACCTCTTCCTGATGTCATCCTGTGTTCTTGGATGCTGTCCCACTGCGTTGACCCTGTCGACAATTCTCCGCCATAGCTCCATCTTCCTTGCAATGGAGTTGTGCTGCACCTGTGCTTCGAATAGCTGTGGCTCTACCCGGACGATTTCCTCCACCATGACCCTGAGATCCTCGTCAGAGAACCTCGGGTGTCGTTGAGGTGCCATGATGTGATGTGGTGTGGGTGTGGGTGATGTGTGAGGTGGTGTCTGTTGTGATGTGTGAGGGATGTGTTTGTGCGTGTTATTTGAGGTGCGTGGATGTTGTGTAAGTGATGGTGTTGTGTGTCTGTGGATGCTGCTGTTGTTTAAGGTGGCTGGCTTGCTTTAAATTTCTGGTAGTAAGGGTTTGTGGGTAATGTGGTGATGTGGGTGTGTGTTTTATAGTGTTGTGGGTGTGTGGGTGTGGTGTGTGTATGTGTCTCAGGTGTGTGTATTTCAATTTGTCCAATGTGGTGGTGTTTTGTAAAAGTGTGCGTATTTTGAGCACGGCGGTGTGTACCGCCAATGGTTTACCGCGGTTGAAAGTCCGCCGCGTTGATTCGTGGGTCGTGATAGTGGGCTTATTCTTGTTGGCGTGACGGTGTGGGTTTTGGTATCGCCAGTTTATCACTGACCTTTGGTGTGGTGGACTTGTGTGGGTGTCTGTATTGTGGCGGATTCCAAGCTGTGGGTCGTAATACCTGTAACGGAATTCCGCAGCGGTATGTTGGCAGTCTTCTGCATGGCGGTAAGCAGGATTTACTGCCTATGTTGTAATGAGGACCTTTATATCACTTTTCAGTGATATCCCTACATTTGCTTATTTCATCTTTCATCGTTTGACCTGCATTTATCCAGATAAATATTATATATTTTTCTAAACACTGTGTGGTGTATTTTTCTGGTGCTATATTGTGTTATTGTATGATTTATTGCACAAATACTTTACACATTGGTTTCTAAGTTAAGCCTGACTGCTCAGTGCCAAGCTACCAGAGGGTGGGCACAAGATAATTTGGATTGTGTGTGAATTACCCTGACTAGAGTGAGGGTCCTTGCTTGGACAGGGGGTAACCTGACTGCCAACCAAAGACCCAATTTCTAACACTGGTGATCAGCGGTGAGGATAGGACTTGTATTTGTGCAGTGACATACAGTAGCTAAGTATTTCACTACCTACCCACAGTTGAAGGTAATTACTGGTTGTTTTTTCTGCTCCTTTATTCTCTCCGTTTGGTCATTTGTTTTCAAATTGAATCCTACCTCTCCTTCATAAACTTGGAACGTTGTGTTGTGTCTGAGATACCTTAGTACAGCTGGGAAATGGATTCCATCTTCTCAGAAGACTACGACGAGTCAAACCTTGTCCCTATTAAATCCCTCACCAAGGCTGAGTTGAGGGTGCTCTGCAAAGAGAGGGGACTGGCTGTGTCAAAGAGATCGACTAAGCAGGAACTGCAGGATATCTTTGTAGCTTTTGGGGAAGCACAATGGGCAGAGGAACAGACAGCAAAACCAGCAAAGAACCAATGAGGTGATGGCCCCAAGAAGGGTAATGAGGAGGAAGAGAAAAATGACTTTGCAGTAGCTCCAGAGGAGCTTGCATGGAACCTAAGGCTGAAGTTAGCTCAAATGTCTACAGAGGAGAGAAGAGCTGAGGCTGAGAGAGCTTTAGCAGAAAGAAAAACCTTGTTGGCAGCTCAAGAACTGAGCTGGGAAGAGCTGAAACTGGAAGCCATGAGGGTTGTGTCCAGTTCAGATGGTGGCAGCAAAAATCTTGCATCCAGTGCTGCTGAGGAAGTGCACATGCCCAGAGATGTGGTGCCCTACTTGAAGGAGGGAGTTGACACACACCGGGAGGTTCAGGATTATGAGGTAGTTCCCGTAATGCACAGGGTCCCTGAGGAGGATTGGGAAACTGGCACAGGGACTCATATTCCTACTGAGGGGAGGGACACTTTACTGGCTCTAGGAGAGAGTGGCAGGGAGAAGGGTTCCCCCCAGGTAGAAGTCCTGGAGTGTGGAGACACCCCAGAAGAGTGTGGGTTGAGTGTCAGGGACAGTCAGGTATTGTCTCACCAGTCTCAGGAGGGTGATGTGGGGTTCTTTCTCAAGGCTGAGTCACTGGATGGTTAGGTGAAGGATACTTTGATTAATTCTTGTGAGGGGCTGAGTGATGTAATTGCTGGAAAGCATATGTCTAGTCCCTATTTTTCAGAGCTACACCAACACCTGTCACACTGTGAGTTCTCTGACCCCAGGGAACTTACAAAGGAGGCCGACCTCTGGCTTGGTGCTAGAGAAACTGGTCAGGCATTAAGGGCCGTCTTAGGTTCACTCCAGCAAGGGGTGGGGAAGGTTCGGGGTAATCCAGGACAAGTTCTGAGCGGGGAGGGTGCAGGATCTAGAGGGACCTGTCCTCTTACACATGTCTTGGAAGGCACCCAAAAGGGGCCCCAAGGTAGGAATTTACCGAACCCGAACAGGTTCTGAGCAGGGAGGGTGCAGGATACAGAGGGACCTGTCCTCCTACGCATGTCTTGGAAGGCACCCAAAAGGGGTCCCAAGGCGGGAAATTGGTTGTCACCAAAGGCCGATCCTCTGAAAGGGATCCCCTAGTGTCTGAAGGAGTGGGAGGGACAACTGGAACCAGTGTTCTGCCAGCTCTGGAGACCAGCAGCACCACCCCGCAAAGGTGGGTGCGGACGCTTCCTTTAAAGGGTTTGAGGGAGAGGGAGGACTCTCCCCTAACTCATGTCCAGCCCAAGGGTACCGTCCCTAGGCTGGAAAACCAGGTCATGGGCAACCCCATAGATCTAGAAGTAGGTACTGCTGTACCCAGCACCCCTACTGATGTGTTCCCTAGGAATTCCACTTCTGAGGGGAAGGGTTTGAGGGAGAGGGAGGACTCTCCCCCAACTCGTGTCCAGCCCAAGGGTACCGTCCCTAGGTTGGAGAACCAGATTCCAGAGGTAAACTCTGACCTGGAGGGGGGTAGGTTTGCCCCCGAGGGAGTCCTGAATTGCCAGGCAGTGGTCCAGTCTGAGGATACAGACCCCAGACTGGAGGCTAAGGTGCAGGGGGTAAACCCTAACCTGAGAGGGGGGGCGGTTTGCCGAATCAACCACCCCCCGTTGTGATTTCTAGGGGTACTCTCCATAGTGGGGGGGTGCAGAACCCTGGGAGGAGGGGCAGGGGAGAGAAATACTCACCCCTGACCCCAGTTCAATCTAAGGGTACAGACCCTGGATTGGAAGGCCAGGTTCAGGGTGTCCCCCCTGACCTGAAGGGAGGGGCTACTGCTAACAGTGCCCCTACTGTGTGGTATTCTGGGGGGGGCACTCCTAGTTGTGGGGTGCAGGACCCCAGAAGGAAGGGCAGGGAGAGGGGAACCTCACCCCTGGCCCTTGTCCAACCTGAAGGTACAGGCCCCAGGTTGGAAGACCAGTTGCAGGTTAACCTCCCTGCACTGGTAGAAGGGAGAATGGTCAAAGGGTGCCTGGCACCGCGGGCTACCGCCCCCCACTCTCCCCAGTCACAGTAGTTGGAGAGGCCTGAGGCCTGGCTCTCATCCCTGACAGCTGTCAGTGTCCACTGTGGCTTGCTGTCCTGGTGGACAGAGTTGCCGCTGGGGGTGGAGTGGGCAACATCACTGTGTTGGCCCTGGTGGTACTCTCTGGCCCCTGGGATACATCGGTGAGCAAAGTAAGGTTAAGTGCTGCACAGATGGTATCTGCAGGAGAGGAGAAAGGTTCCCCATGGGTTAGCTTACTGGGCCCTGAGAGTATGGACAGAGAGATCCAACTGGAGTCAGGAAGGCGTAGAACTGGAACTTGCCCCTGCTGTTGTGGGCCTGGGTCCTTGTTCTATCGCCTCAATCAGGGGAGTACAGCAAGGTATTGATTGTTCTCCCCTGGCTTTAGGCTGCTGGGGGGTTGTGGTGGACCTGGCCCTTTTTGCAGGGTCATCCCCAAACTTTTTGCCTCCTTCCTCCTATTTTTTCTGACCGGTTTTTGGTTGCTTTTGAACTCTGAGCACTTTACCACTGCTAACCAGTGCTAAAGTGCATATGCTCTCTGTGTAAATTCTACTGTTATTTGGTTATCCATGATTGGCATATTTGATTTACTAGTAAGTCCCTAGTAAAGTGCACTAGAGGTACCCAGGGCCTGTAAATCAAATGCTACTAGTGGGCCTGCAGCACTGGTTGTTCCACCCACATAAGTAGCCCTGTAATCATGTCTCAGACCTGCCACTGCAGTGTCTGTGTGTGCAGTTTTAAACTGCCAATTTGACTTGGCATTCAAAAATACTTGCCAAGCCTAAACCTCCCCTTTTTCTACATATAAGTTACCCCTAAGGTGTGCCCTAGATAACCCCTACGACAGGGTGCTGTGTAGGTAAGAGGCAGGACATGTACCTGTGTAGTTTACATGTCCTGGTAGTGTAAAACTCCTAAATTCGTTTTTACACTACTGTGAGGCCTGCTCCCTTCATAGACTAACATTGGGGCTGCCCTCATACATTGTTTGAGTGGTAGCTGCTGATCTGAAAGGAGTAGGAAGGTCATATTTAGTATGGCCAGAATGGTAATACAAAATCCGGCAGACTGGTGAAGTTGGATTTAATATTACTATTTTAGAAATGCCACTTTTAGTAAGTGAGCATTTCTCTGCACTTAAATCTTTCTGTGCCTTACAATCCACGTCTGGCTGGGTTTAGTTGACAGCTCCTTGTGCATTCACTCAGACACACCCCAAACACAGGATACTCAGCCTCACTTGCACACATCTGCATTTTGAATGGGTCTTCCTGGGCTGGGAGGGTGGAGGGCCTGCTCTCACACAAAGGACTGCCACACCCCCTACTGGGACCCTGGCAGACAGGATTGAACTGAAAGGGGGCCTGGTGCACTTCTAAGCCACTCTTTGAAGTCTCCCCCACTTCAAAGGCACATTTGGGTATAAAAACAGGGCCTCTGCCCTACCATCTCAGACACTTCCTGGAGAAGAAACCTGAACCAGAACCTGCATCCTGCCAAGAAGAAGTGCTGGCGGCCTAAAGGACTCACCTGACTGCTTTCTGAGAAGGACTGCTGCCTTTCTGTTGCCCTGCTGTCTTGCTGCTCTCTGACTGTGCTGCAGAAGTGCTCTCCAAGGGCTTGGATAGAGCTTGCCTCCTGTTCCCTGAAGTCTCAGGACCAAAAAGACTTCTCTCCAGCAGCTGAAATCCCCGTTCGCGAAAATTCGACGCACCGCCTGCCAAGAACGACGCACAGCCTGCTTGTGGTGAAAAATTCACTGCACGCCGAGACTGGAATGACGCAGCCTGACTTCACAACAAAAGATTGACGCAGTGCCAGCGACGCGACCAGAACTCTGACGCACGGCCCTACTGGATCGACGCAAGCGACTCAGAACGACGCAGCCCGACTTCCTGAGAGGAAATGACGCAGCGCCTGCCGAGCGGAAGAAAATTCCACGTATCGCAAGCCCAGGATTCCACGCAAAGCCTTCCCGTGCGTGAAAAATAATGACGCAAGTCTGTGTGCGAAGGGGCGAAACCGACGCACACCTCCCTGTTTTCTACGCATCACCTCCTCTGCGGTACCCTGCAGAGATTTTTAACGCAAACCAGGTACTTTGTGCTTGCAAGAGACATATTGGCCCTCATTACAACCCTGGCGGTCCAAGACCGCCAGGGCTGTTTTGGAGGCTGTCGGTGCTTCACAGGGCATTACGACGCCACAGTGGTCCCGGCGGTTTTAATCCGCCGGGGCAGCGCTGCTTGCAGCGCTTCCCAGGGGATTACGAGTCCCCCTACCGTCAGCCTTTTCCTGCCGGTTTGAACCGCCAGGAAAAGGCTGGCGGTACGGGGAGTCGCGGGGCCCCTGGGGGCCCCTGCACTGCCCATGCCACTGGCATGGACAGTGCAGGGGCCCCCTGCCACAGCCCCATGCAGCTTTTCACTGTCTGCAATGCAGACAGTGAAAAGCGCGACGGGTGCAACTGCACCCGTCGCACGGCTGCAACACCACCGGCTCCATTTGGAGCTGGCTCCTGTGTTGCGACCGAGATCCCCGCTGGGCCGGCGGGCGGAAACCAGGTGGGGATCTCCTGATGGCCGTGGCTGTGGTGCGGCCATATTGGCGGCTGCATGGCGGTCAGACCTTAGCAGGCGGCTTCAGCCGCCCGCCAAAGTCGTAATGAGGGCCTTATTGTTTTTAAAAGACTTAAGACACTTTGGGCCAGATGTATCAAGAATCCATTTTGCGATTCTCTAATAGCGATTTTTAAGAAATCGCTATTTCAGAGTCGCCCGGTGGTTAGACCTTGGCAGGCGGCTTCAGCCGCCCGCCAAGGTCGTAAGGAGGGCCTTATTGCTTTTAAAAGACTTAAGACACTTTGGGCCAGATGTATCAAGAATCCATTTTGCGATTCTCTAATAGCGATTTTTAAGAAATCGCTATTTCAGAGTCGCAAAATGGTATGTATCATATTTGCGATTCGGTAATAGCGATTTCTTAAAAATCGCAAATGCTATTACCGAATCGCAAATAGCGATTTTGACCCCATTTGCACCTATGGGCCTGTAGGCCCATAGTTGCAAATTTTTTGCATTTCTAACTGGAATTCTCAATTTGGGAAATGCAAACCCCAGGGTGTTGGGGGCCTAAGGCCCCCTCTGCTGCACCCCCAAAAATTATTTTAGGACATGTAAGGTGCACACATGCCAAAGGCGCATGTGTGCGTTACATGTCAATTTTTAAAATGCATTTTTAATGCATTTTTTAAATTTGCACATGGTTACCACCAAATTGTATTTTGTGGTAATTGTGATTCCTTAATGCCTAATTCGCATTAAGAAAAGCTTGATACATGTGCTTAAGACATCGCAAATAAGGATTCCTTATTTGTGATTTCTTATTTAGAGAATCGCAATTTGCGATTCTCTATACGGGGTGGCAATTTTAAGGAATCGCTATTTTAGCGATTCCTTAAAATTGCATAGCGAATGCCTTTCATACATAATGAAAGGCATTTTTGCATTCGCAAACGGACATTCGCACCGTTTGAGAATGCAAAAACGCTTGATACAGCTGGCCCTTTATATTACTTTTCAGTGATATCCCTACCTTTGCTTATTTCATCTTTCATCGTTTTGACCTGCATTTATCCAAATAAATATTATATATTTTTCTAAACACTGTGTGGTGTATTTTTGTGGTGCTATATTGTGTCATTGTATGATTTATTGCACAAATACTTTACATATTGCCTTCTAAGTTAAGCCTGACTGCTCAGTGCCAAGCTACCAGAGGGTGGGCACTGGATAATTTGGATTGTGTGTGACTTTCCCTGACTAGAGTGAGGGTCCTTGCTTGGACAGCAGGTAACCTGACTGCCAACCAAAGACCCCATTTCTAACAACCTTGATATGAAAATCTGGATAAAAGTACTGGCAAAAAGTCTCAGAAAGATGATACCAAGCCTCATCCATCAAACCTTAGTGGGATTTGTCCTAGGAAGACGATTCAGGATCCGTCTCTGTGCACTGTCTCACCTGATGTGGCTCACCAAAGCAACTAAGAAAAAACAGTAGCCCTTTCCCCGTAGAAGGAATTTGAAAGGATCTAAAGTGGCTATCTCCTAACACTTAAGAGGGCTGATCTAGATGATGCCTATATGATGCCCAGTGTCACCACAGACCTGAACCAGGCAGTAGAGAACCTCAATGCCTGGATCACCAGTGCCGCCGACCTAGTCGCCCCCACCAAACTGGCCAGAATGTACAGATCCAACAAACAAGCCAGCTGGTACACTCCGTAACTTAGCATAGTGAAACGCAGATGCAAACAACTGGAAAGAAAGTGGGGGAGGGACCATTAGGAACAACATGGATTGAGCCATCTTCGAAGCAGCCCTTAACCACTACTGCCACCAGATCAAACCCACAAAAAAGGAGGCCCTGACACACCAGATCGAGACCAGCTCAAACCAAACCAAGGAACTCTTTTCCATCGTCAAAGAGTTCACCTGCCCGTCAGCCACTGAAAACTTGATCACCTCCTACCAGGAACTCTGAAACGCCCTTGCCAATGACTTCCACAACAAGATGACAACCATCTACAGAAACTTTGATCCCCAACCCACCAACCTCCTCTGCGACCCATCGACTACGGCCATCGACCACCCGCTCACTGTATGGGAACAGCACAGTACACCTAACACAAATACTCTAATGAACTTCATCCACTCTGGAGCACCCACCGACCCATGCCCCCACTGACTTTGTAACATCAGAAGAGACAAAATCAGCCATCAGCTCACCACCATCCTCAATACTGCCATTGCCACAGCCACCTTTCTAGATGTCTGGAAACACCCAGAGGTCAGACCCCTCCTCAAGAAACCATTGGCAGCGAACTCCAGAACTACCATCCCATCACTCTGCTCCCATTTCCCACCAAGTCCTGGAAAACTCTATCTAACCCACTGAACAGCTGGAGAGAAACAACCTGCTGGACCCTTCCCAATCAGGATTCAGAGCCAATCACAACACCAAGATAGCCCTTACCGCCACAACAGATGACATCCACTCCCTACTCAACAGAGGAGAATCAGCCGCCCTGATTCTGCTTGACCTCTCTGCAGCCTTCAGCTCAGTCACTCACCACATTCTCATAAATCGACTGCGACAGATCAAAATCACAGACAACATGATCAAAAGGATGGCATCATTTCTCACGGGATACACCCAGAGACTCCTTCATCTCTTATCCCAAGAGCACCATCTAAAGCATCCCTCAAGGTTCTTCCCTCAGTCCAATCCTCTTCAACATCTACATGACACCACTTGCATACTTCATCAGAACCCACAACATCAACACGAAGACCAGCTTCCAAAACTGTGTGAAGAACGTCTCAGCCTGGATGAAGAACAACTGCCTGAAGCTCAACAACGACAGAACTGAAGTAATGCTCTTTATTAGACACACCTCCCTCTGGAACGACTTACTGGTGGCCATAGGAACTGGAACCTACCCCCACTCCGAAAGACCACGCCTACAGCCTTGGCATCATCCTGCACAGTGTACTCTCCATGAAATACCAGGTCAACTCAGTTGCTTCATCCTGCTTCCACACTCTCCACATGCTCCGCAAAGTCTTCAAGTGGATCCCTGTCAACACCATGAAAACGATGATGCAGGTACTTATCACCAGCAGACTTGCCTATGGCAACACACTCTATGCAGGCACCCACAATTGAACTCATGAGAAGATTCCAGATGAATCCAGAACGCAGTAGCCAGACTTATCCTCAACTTGCCAAAGAGGACCCACGTCACCCAGCACCCGAAAGATCCACTGGCTCCGCATCCAGAAAAGATTGCCAATTCAAGCTCCTGGCCCATGCCATTAAAGCTCTCCACAACCAAGGACCTGCCTACATGTACCACCGCCTGAACTTCCACCTACATTCCTGGAACCTCTGCTCTGCTCATCTCACCCTTGCACAGATACCACACATCCGATGCTGCCACACCAGACAACGCTCCTTCTCCCACCTCGCTGCCAAGCCCTGGAACATCCGCCCCCTCCACCTCTGTACTACACCCTCGCTGACCCTCTTCAGGAAGGGACTCGAAACCTGGCTCTTCGACTGACACAGCAGCATAGCACCTGGATACCCTCTCAGATGTGAAGCAGCGCTATATAAATACCACTTGAATGATAGATGTCAGGTTTGAGGGCTTTTCCATAACCCTCCTGCACAGGTGAACATCTGCCAAGTTCTGTCTGACAAATTCAGCATTGTGAGGGGGTATTAGACAAGGTTGCCCATTGTTTCATTATTGTATGTACTGGGTCTACAACCATTTTCTGTTACAGTTTGAATAAAAAGCAACATCAGAGAAATACGCCCTCACAGTCTACAAGCATCCAATAGAAGCTCTCTGCGGACAATGTCCTCCATGCACTCACAGACCTATATGCCTCACTGATGTTTCTTGTATATACATTTTGTAGCCTTTCAGGCTATAGCATGCACTGGGGAAGAGTGAGATCAGACCTATGTCTAGGTTAATTGTCATTACCAGGGAATTCATAGAAGGATCCAGCTTCAAAGTAAACTTAAATACCTGGCCATTCTTCTTAACACAGGCCTTTGTATGTGTGAATAAAGATCCCCTTATGTCAACAATGGCTAATGTTGACATTGTTAATCGCATCTCCAGTTGTCATTGTGGCGATAGATTAACAGCCAAGATGGTTGTCATGCCATGTTTCAGTTATCAGTTTCTCATGATACTGCTTGCACTTTTGAAGAAAGTGCCTTCCAGATTCTTAGGAATATTATATGGGCTGACTTGAATATGTGTTTGATGGGCAACAGCCTATATGCAAACATTAACTCAGGACTTTTGATTAACAGATATGCCCAGAAAACTTACACATTGAATACTTACAATTAACATCCCCATGGATGCTCTTGGAAAAGGGGATGATAAATTGCCCATCAGATATCCTTTGTCATTTCCATACATCTGCAACCCTATCCATCAACCAATCATACATGCAAATATTTTTTCCTAAAAACGTTGTCCGGGAGGCATGTCCAAGATGGCACCCATGCTGTAGCGACCCTATGGAGCTCCGCTACAAACTTTGCTGCTAGCAGCGGAGGCGGGGTGCTCTGGGCCTTCTTTTCTCTCCCCAAGTTTGCAGGGGAGCTCACAGAGTGTGGGGGCTGGGATGTGAGCTCATCTGCTCTTCGCACCTGGTGTTGAAGGCAGGTAACCGCACTGGGGCCCAATCTGTACACTTCAAACATGGAGGCTATTCCAGAGCGTGATCGGCGCTAGGATCAGACCTGCTGCGGGCTGCACTGCCTGCACATACTCAGCATGCAGCATGGATGATCGTGCAGTGCCACCCTGTGCCCTGCAGCAGTGCTGGCAGACGCACACTGGCTGTCTGCTTTCCACGGGCCTCCAATCTGGCTCAATGGCCGCAAGTTGATGTGGTCAGCACAGAACGCCCAAGCCACCTGAAGGCATCGGCGCCAAAGCATCTGGACACTAATTGCAGAGTGGTGACCTGGGGCAGACTAGGGCTTTGTTTCAGCCCACGCAGATGGTGATGTGCGCCTGCCTGACTCTACACATGGCCTGAATTGGCTGGGGCCCAGCCGGATCATGAAAGGCCACACGGCCTGAAGACCCATGGTGAGCTGGAGGTACTCTTGCTCCCGCCTCTGAGTCCTGATGACGGAAGGTTTTGTGGCCTGCATGTTACGCTCCATTAGACATTGGCTCTGACCCCTCTTCGGATTGCCGCACTTGCCCTACTTCTTCCTCTGGCACTTTCACTTCAGGAATCTCCATTACAAACTTGCCCCTTTTGTGGCACTGGGCTATCAACGGACATTTAGCATCCACTGGTGGAGGGGCCAATTTGCCAGCTGCTCGATGGGAGTGGAAGATCTATACACTCGGATGGTTACCTCCTGTGGGTCCCACTAAACATTGACATACCCTGTGCAGCTTGGGCCCTTCGACTTTTGGCAAATTTACCTATCAATTCTGAGGGTTGGGGCCCTCCTTTGTTCGTGGTGAGCCCTGTGGGGGGTTTTACTGTCTGCGGCGTGAAGCACACTCTGGTCTCAGCAACCAGGAACACTGCTCTCTGATGTCCCGAAGATCTCTTTCCTCAGTGTTGCTCACCCTGACTTTTTATAGCTTGTTGTGTCAACCATGACTGCCTACTGTGATAATAAAAAGGACAACTCCATCAAAGACTTACACACCAAAACCAAGAAGAAAACAAATCAGAGCACCACAGCGAGCCCTCCCCATTGGCGTCCTCCTTAGCAGATGGCACTGCCTCCGATATTATGAGTGAGGATGCACTGGTCACCCCGACCTTCTTGGAGAATCTTTTTGGCACTCTGAGTGAGGACATCTCAGCCCTCAAACAGAAAATGGTGATGGATGTCAAGGACCTTAAATGAGAGATGGGTGAATTGGACACAGGGTCAACACTCTTGAATAGGTTGGTGACTCCCGTGAGGAAGAGCTAGATGTGCATCAACACGAATTGCTTGATCTTCAGGACAGGAACACAGAAATCAGAGGACCATGAAAATAGGTCTTGCAGAGCTTAATAAGAATTAAAAGAGTCCCTCTCCAGGCTGCATCATGGAATCTGGAGGTCTATGTCATCAGACTATTTCGCCATGTAGCTTGAGATCTGGGTAAACAGGACATCATACTGGAACCACATACACAGGGCAGGCTGACCCGCTAAATCCCCAGGCATGCCTAGAACATTCTGATCTGTCTGCACTATTACAAGCAAAAAGAGGCAATTATGGCAGCACTACGAGATCACAATACTATTGACTTTGAAGGGAGCAAGGGCTGGCTATCTCAGAACCTGTCACCCATCAACCTACAATGTCATTGTCTACTACGGCCTATCACAGAATTTTTGCAAGAGTGGGGAGTTCGCTATCGGTGGGGAAATCCCTTCCGCCTCACATTCATATAGAACAATAAAACACAGAGAATACTTACCTTAAAGGAAGCCAAAACATTGCTGGACATTGACAAGCCGCAAGATGTCAATATAGCCTGCCCTCCCCCCCAGAGTTCCTCTCACTCCTCATCGGGCGCAACCAATGACAAAAGCATCTACCAAAAATGGAGAGCCGCAAGCAGAGAGCCGCCCTTCTCCGCCAGTCACAGCCCAAACACGACTAGGGGTTGGCCCCGCTGCTGGGCCACAGCCTTGCAGACTCATCCCAGTACACTTTGGCTGGACGCTCTCCTGTCTCACTGTGAGATATGCTTAAGCTCCCGCTCCTCTGTCTTGGATGGTTCGGCTTTCAGCACGGAGCTCCCCGAGCCACCAGACTGATGCACGCACGAGTCTGGCAGCTGTGACAAGAAACCCATATATGTCACTTATTGCGATCCCAGGAGGGGACCGAAATTGTTATGCTGGTGGCTGTTATTTTTTGTGATGCTTTCTATATTCTTTCCCCCTCCCTTTCCTGCTCAGCACCTTACATACAGATACACATCCATGTGCCTACAATGCACATCCTGATCACTCAATCCACAGTGGCTACATTTTGTGTGAACTACCCCTCCGCATGCTCTCCCAATTTGTGACAGACGGTTAAAGTAATCAGCTATAATGTTAGGGACCTCAATGCACCAGCGAAGCGCCTAGAGTTTTTCTTCCTTGTTCAAGAAACTCACCTTCTTAAAACAGATTGGAGGTGCTTACGATTCTGATGGCCCAATCGTTAACACTTCTCATCCCCCATGGGGAAAAGGGCAGGGAAGACCATTTTACTAGCTGGGCACTTCCCCGGTAGGGTGGTTCAGATGCAAGCAGAAATCCCTGGTAGACTTCTTTGTTTACGCAAAGTCATGGAAACATACAATTTTATGCTTGCTATTTTATATGCCCTAAATGAGCACCAGGAGGGCATTTATCCTTGACGAATTGGGACAGGTGATGGCCACTAATGATACCAACGTCCTGATTGGCAGAGACTACAACTTGCCAACCTGGATAGATCTGCCCAGAGGGTAGGACAGATAGGAATACTCACACCATAGGGCTGTCAACAATTGGATGAATATGGGCTGACCAATGTGTGGCGCACACACCACAAGGACAGGGATTATAACTTCTTCTCAGCTGCCCACCAGACGTACACTAGGATTGACTTCTTCCTTACAACTCCACTCCTCTCGACCGCCACTACAGTGGTCGATAGAGGTGTGGTCGCCCTCTCAGATCACTTCCCTGTCAACTTCCCTCATTACTTACCTGGCACCACCACCCAACCCTGCACTTGGTGCCTCAAAAGTACATTTTTAGTGTTCGCAAACACTGCCACAGAGATTAACTAAGCCATTAATGATTTTTGCAGACCAACAATACGCATGGCATGCCCATAGCACTATTATGTTTTACAAGAGACACTAAAGACAGTGATTTGGGCCAGCTCATAGCTACAGCTGCCAGAATTAATCGGGACAGGAGGGATCAACAGACTTGCTTAGAGGAGCAGGTGAAGATGCCAGAGGAGGCACACAATGGTCAGGCTCACATAAAGTGTGCCGCCAGCTCACCACAGCAACAAGCAACTCAAGGCCCTAGATATTGACAAGGCAAAATATGCTCTTTTGCGTACCAAGCAGAAATATTATGCGGCGCAACTAAGCGGCTGCGTGTTGATGCATCACCCACGGGCCCAAGCTGTTAAATAGAGAGTAGCCAAACTTGAGGGACCGCAAGGTATCAAACTACACCAAGATGAACACATGGCTCAAGGCTTTAACGCTCCTACGCTACCCTTTCCTCAGCTGAAAGGCTCGAGAGAAAAGATGCTGTTTTATTCCTAGCACAAGTCCAATTAGATCGCTTGGCACTGTAAGACACTTCTCACCTTGACCGTGATATCCAGAAAAATAAGGTGTTGGCAGCTATCTCCCACCTGCAACCAGGCAAGGCACCAAGGCAGGATGGCTGCACCGCTGATTTCTAAAAGCTACTTGCGGCCCAGCTAGCTCCCCTCCTCACCCCACTGAATAATTCATTCAGCACTGCTGCTTCTCTTACAGACACTCAAAAAATGGCTATTATTATGGTAATCCCTAAGCCAGGTGAAGACACTGTACACTGCTAGTCATATCGGGTGATCTCTTTATAAAATGTTGATGCCAATATTTTCACCACTATATCAGAGACCCGTCATGCTCTCAACATACAGAGCCTGGTGCATCCAGACCAGGCAGGGTTTATATCTGTGAGTAGTTGTAGTAACAACTCCAAAAGCCTTTGTTATCTATTAACTAAAACCCAACTCTCCCGAATACCTGCGCTTCTGCTGGCGGTTGATGCAGAGAAGGTGTTTGACCGTATACATTGGCCATACCTCCACTTGATGCTCCAAAAGGTAGGCCTTGGCCAGCGGTTCCGACACTGGATTTGGTGTGGCTATAAGGGGCCCCACGCAGCTGTTCAGGTTAATGGCCATGTTCCTACCCTTTAACAACGCCCGTGGCACTCGACAGGGGTGCCCCTTGTCGCTGCTTCTTTTTGTCCTACACATGGAACCCTTTGCAGAATGAATCTGCAGAAACCCTTCAATAACAGATAAAACCATGGGTGGAAGAGAGCACAAACTTGCTCTCTACAAAGATGATGTTATGATAGCCCTCACACACCCACTCTCTTCCCTACCTCCACTTATTGGTGAGCTGGAAGCATTTGGGAAAGCCTGAGGGTTCAAGGTCAATTTAGAGAAATCACAGGTACTCAATCTCTCTGTCCCACAATATGAACAACTCACACTTAGGTGCCTTTTTACGTCTACATGGACCATGAAGGGGTGGTCTAACCTGGCCTATTTATTCACTTCACGCCGACATGCACAGCTGATTACTACTATGCAGCGCTCATCTCGACTGCGCGCTCAGACCTGCAGTCTTGGGGTGGGGGGTTACACTCTTTCATGGCTGGGGTAGCTTACAGTGATTAAAATGACTCTTCTGCCCAAGATTTTATATGTCATGCAAAAATTGCCCTTGCAACCTCTGCCAAAGGTCTTGAACAAACTGCAGCACCTCATAGAGGATTTCATTTGGGCATGGCAAAAAGGCAGGCGTATTTATCCCCAGCGATAGGTGGCCTTGAAATACCACACCTCACACGATACCGCAATACTATCAGGCTGCACAACTCCGTTACTTGGTGGAATGGGCCAGGCCCTGCTCAGAGAAGCACTGGTGTTTTAGCGACCAAGCAATTGCCAGCATCCATATCTGGAAGGTGCCCTGGCTACCTAAACCTCAGACCGCCTGGGGTGTATATTTCCCCTGTTCTTAGAGCAACTATGGGTACCTGGGAGAGGGTGCAGCTGCCAAATAAACTATCCACCCACATCTCCCCCCAAACCGCGATCACTGGGATCCCGGACTTTCCTCCTGCATGCTAAGGAGGTACCTATATACAATGGCAACAGGCCAACTGAAAAAGAATAACATACTTCTTTGACCAATATGGATTTATGGATTTACCCCAGATCTAGGTTCATTAAGCTCTTCCTCCAACCGCATATTGGCAATATGTTATCATCTGCCACTGGGTCATGCAATCGGCCACCCGCCCCCACGCTAGTCGATCCTTATCACCCTTTGAAAAATGGCTAATTAACCGACATACATATAAACGCTTACTTTCCGACATATTTGTTTTTCTCAACATTCCACTGGCTCCTACCATATCGACGGTGCATCAGCCCTGGGAAAAGGAATGCAA